>NC_135269.1:54807527-56043917 GCF_051311805.1 Agelaius phoeniceus | reverse complement strand
ATTCATGTCAAAGAGTGTAATGAGAAAAGAAAATAGTATAAAATTAATTCATCTTGTGACAAAGATTATAATGGAAGTGGAGATTAGCTCTGTGGAATAAAATAGTCTGGTATTTAATTCTGTACTTACATGTCTTAAAATAGACATGTACAATCCAGAACTTCAGTTTTAATGTTTGTATTTCTACTTCCTTGAATTTTTATGGGATTTTGCCTTCAGGAAAAGTGTGAAGTCAAGCAAATGAATACTGTGAAAACTGTTCTTCAAGCTATATAATTTATAAATATTGTTAATCAAATTTTCTTAAAAATATGTTTAAACTATTATTATTTTTTCATGCTATGGCCATTTTTAATTTGCTGGTGCAATTTCAAAGCAAGAACAAGCATCAAACCTACATTTGCACCAAAAAGAAAAAAAAGAGGTCCTTGTAGTTTTCTTAATTGATCTACTAAAATCTCCCTATTTTATATTATTTAGAATACTGATCATAAAGCTAAAGTGATTGAAGCAAGACTTATGTATTAATTAAATATTCTTTCAATCATACAACTATATAATTTTGTACATTAAAAGGCTTTTCTACATTTTAATGTTGTAAATTACTGTTAGACATTTTTCAAGACTTAGCTGAAATACAAATTAAAGGCTTTTTAAAATATTTTAAATATATTTCTGTAGGGTCCAGAAAATTTGAAATGGTGAAACCTAAAGTTCACAGACAGGGAGAAAGAAACTAAACTGATAGAACTCACTAAGAGATATAGAACCCACATTCTATCTTCACAGAAGGCATCTCAAAATATATGCTTACAGACAACAAAAGTAAACAATAAAATAGAGAAAAAAATTAATCATAGCCTTTGTCTTTAATTATACAATTTTGGTCCCAAATGTCTGCTTCATATTGCTTACAAGACTCCAGTAGCTGTGACCTTGGGGTTTAATGGACTGGTCTAGTCAGCTCTGTGTATATTTTATTTTGTGACATGCTTCCTTTTCATACAAACATCCTGCAAGTTGTGCCAATTACTGTCCAACAACTGCTGTCGTAGCAATCTCGTAAATCACCGAAAGAAGCATCTGTCTCCAGAGAATGTCTTCCAGCTGTTCACGTAAAATATTTTTGGGTTTAGAATTGACAGAAAATCTGAGCTTGAGGGAACACTGTGGATCTGTCAAAAATGCTAATGGTGTAAATACAGCACTGATTTTATAATGATTAGATATTGCAGCTCTTAAAGAAACGTTTCTGATATCACAGGAAAAAAAATTAAAAGAAAAATATCTCAGTCCTTAAAGCAAAATCATGATCAGATAGCTCAGTATTAGTAATTGTTAAAAATTGTTTTTTCCTAATCTTTGAAAGATCAATCTTTATGGATGTGGTTTCCATGTGTGTATTACTCTTATGATGCAGATGTTCCAAACCACATGGAGGTATGGGAAAGGTTAAGACAAGAAAAATAGTAAGTCTGACCTTGTCCTTTGGTCCAAAGAAGTCTTGTAAATTGGACTAAATGAAAAAGTCAAAAAACGTATGATGCTTGCCCTGTACTAAATATGCCTGATACACACGTAAGAAAGAAAATTTATTAATGTTCAATATAATGAAGCTATAGAACAGATGAACCTTTTTGAGGCCATTGGGTCTACTTTTCAACTTAAGAAATCACCTTTAATCATAAAGATTCAGGTTTTAATGAAAAACCTGAATTAGTCACATATGTCTAATTCCATGTTGTGACTGTACTAACTACAAGTTACTACTGTTCACTGCTGTATTAAGTACAAGTTTCTGGAAGCCAGGTTCTTCCTTTACATTGTGTTGACTCCTGCAGTTGCCAGCTTATTTCTTAGCATTTTGTATATTGAAAAATTGTATCAGGATTTAAAGAAGTTCTTCCTGAAACGAACAAAAGAAGATGGAGGAAGGAAGGCAAATGCAACACATCTTTGATAGCAACATTGTTTTATTTATATTTCCTGAAAAATATGTATGCCACCAATATATTTATTTGCTGCAATTATAGGGACTGCCTGATTATTTCTGATTCCCCTGTATCATGCCAGTGACTTAATGATTTTGTATTTGTATTCTGCTCTAGAAAAGTGAAAAAGTTTCAAGACAAACATTGAAAGCCTGTTGACACAGTGTGCTGTAGTTGGATAGGACACAGATCTCAGGGAGTTACAAAGAAAGTCAGACTACAAAGCAACAGCTGCTAGGGTAAGCAGCAAAAGGAGATCATCCATCTCTTAAGACATCTCATTTCCACTGCCTCATTTTAAGAAAAGTTATCAGGAAGGGACTGACTGTAGCAACCGTATGAAAAGCAATAGACTTCACTTTCCTAAGCCACACTTAACAGCAAAAATAATATTTCAAATATCCATTTTGCAGATCTGACTGGGTGGGAGTTTGTAAAAGCTAGAAAATAAGATGGTAACTGAAATTTAATCCACAGAAAAAATATACTTTCATTTTAAAAAGCTGACCCCTTTGTTTATGTGTTTTGTGTTTGTTTAAGGGCAACTACAAGTAAGATTTTAGCACATCCCATCTATCTGAGCTAGTCATAATTTGTCCATCAAAACTGAGGAATAAACTAATTTTTGCTGAGGAATGCAGACAATACTGATAACTTCAGGGAATACACTTCCTACTAAATGTATACACATGTATAAATCCTTCTCCTATGCTTAACAACTAGAGTGTCTTTTGTTTGTTTTCTAATGTGTAAAATGCCAAGCAAGCACCTTGCTTTACCTTGGAAAGCATATGTACTTCCAGGAGCACACTTTACAGTCCTGCCAAATGGTGCATGCAGTAATGTACTTCAGTATGATTTTATTCAGACAGACATTTTTGAGAAACTCAAGGGTTTGCTCAGCTAAAGGAAACAGAGAGAACTTTAGACAGCTCTTTGTGTCCTGTACTCTCCGTGAAGAAATCCTTTTCTGCTTAGCATAGCACCCTTTTTTTCTTGAAGGGATGCTGTACTGGGAACAAGGATGCAAAGAAGGTGCTACAAGCATATTAGAGAAGCATCAAAAGGTGTATTCAGAACAAAAAAAAGTATAAGAAAAAAAATCATAAATGGAATATCCTGCACTTCAGAAAATTCATGTAAAAATACTTTAAAATAATACTAAACTCAGTGGCAGTAAGAAGGAAATACAAAAGCTGCCAGCTAAAGTCTATAAAGTTGAAAGCAGAAATGCTGCTGTAAAGCAAAAAGAGCAGAGCCTCAGGCACTTGGCTCACTCTGTGGAGATAGCACCCCCAGGCTCAAGAAGGCAAGTTTGGTGTATACCAGATACCTCGAGAGGCTGAGGATAGTTCTTCCACCACCTAGAGATCATTTTTATCAGGTAGAAGAAGGGAAGCTAGATATAAACACAAAGTCAGTGCCTAACCATTTTAAGAGCAGAAAAAGTCACTGGAGAGAAGTCAGGAAGCCTGGTATTGCTCTGACAAGCAGGCCAGGAGTGAAGAAGACCATGTGGATCTAATGCCCCCTTCTCTGTAGCAGAGGCTTCCTGAAAGCCTTGTGCTCAAGGTTTTACAGCCACAGTCTAAACCATCAAGCATAAAAAATAATGACTGCAAAGGAGGGCAAAATAAGGAGCTTTCTTTATTTGCTGTACTCTTTTCATCATAAAGTGTAAATATCTTCTATTTCTATGAATTTGCTCATTAAAAACCTCCCTGACACAGACCTGAAATTTCATCTTACCTTTTTGTAACAGTGTTGGATCCCTTGGAGGTGGCTGCTCTTTTTTTGGAAGAAAGTAAGTCAGGTGGAACATTCTAGGCAGAAATTTTTCTTTGAGAGTGAGAGAGTTGCTTTAAGGACAAGACAGTTTCTTTATTCTAATATATTCCTTTTTCTGGTGCCAGTGACTCTTTTGATTCTTTATCAAAGTCAGACACAGAACATCCTTATAACTGACTGTTATTTAATCCCCTAAAGGAGACGTCTTTAATATTTAAATCATATTAATGTACCACATTATATTTTTCACCATCTATATTAGCCAATAGTTATTCTCAATTAAAACTGGAGATTATGCTGGGTTGTTTTTATTATAAGGGTACCCTAATTTAATATTCTATTTTTAACTGCTCAGAAGAAAAACCCTTCATACTGAAGCAATGTCTATTCAGAAGTAGCTCTATGAATCTAAACACAGATCTTCCAATGGTGTTCCTTTCTCAGTGTGTTTTGTTCCATTTAACATTCCATTATATATATTTAAAATATATGTATAATGGAAGGCATATGTCACGAGCTGAGTGTCATTGCCAAACATCTACTGGGCAATTGTTAAAGACAGCTTGTCTGGTTATCTGAAAAGGTTTTTGGGGCTTATAATGCTATTTGATACTGAATGTGTATTTGTAACACATTTGGTAACATATGGTGTGCTAGAAAAACCATTTGGGAATCCCTGGATACAGCAAGAAATGCATATTTTTACTAAGAAATTCTGGGATATGGATATTGAGGTTGTCAGTTTTCTGTATGTCGTTATTTCAAATGGGAAGGCCAAAATGCAGCTGGGAGAGTTATTGCCATTTTCTTATATGCCTGTCTTTGTGTTCACATGACCCAAATACAACTCCTTTTCCACTGTAAAGCTCTTCATAGTTATTTCCTATAAGTTTTTTCCTAAGTTACTGTTATATCCAAAAAAAATCATAAAAATATTTTGATTTTTAACTTTCTTTGTGGAGGAAAAAGGTCTTATAAATTCCTGAATTGTGTACTGGAATAAAAGCCCCTTACATTGTGGCTGTAGCTGCATGTGATTACAATTATAATGATCAGACAGATAACCCAAGATAACTGGAGCCTCTTTAGCACTTTCCCTTGGGAAAATGACATGTAATGTGGTTTTCTGATTACCCAGAAGGACTCTATGCATGCCCTGCTATAAATTGTTCTTTGACCAATCAAATTACTTTCATTGGCTGTAACTTTATGTGTTGTGTTAGAACTGTCTCTGTTTTCTGCAATATGAGTGTGAATTCTGCATTTGCCTCCTTCTTAAAGTCTCTCCTTCTGGTTTTAGTTTCACCTGTTGCTGTATATTAGGTGTTTTCTCTTCAGCCATTAAGTTCCTAAATCTTTATTTTTTGAGTTCTCTGTCCTAAGAATCATCTCTATCAGAATTCTTGTCCTCTAAACTAACCTCCAATTTACATTTCCCACCCATGTTCTTCAATACAGTTTTCTCCTTGATTGTACTTGGACGTTATTGACTTATATCTCTATTGACCAGACCCTTTCTTAGGGTTCAAATTCTTCTTATTTCTTCTATCTTTCTTAGATTGAAACTGACCACCAACAGCTTCCTCTGCTATTCCCTGATCTCTACTTTGCTCCTTAATAAGCACTTAGTCATGAACTATTTGAGTATTTTTTTCTCAGTGTCAGCTCTGAATCCATCTGTAAGTCCAGTGACACTTCCTTGTCAGCAATATCAATTACAGAAGCATCTTTAATTTGTTCTTCTTTATCTGTCCCAAAGTTGCAAGACTCAGCCAATTCTGACAAGGGCTTAACAAATGTTTGGTATCATAAATTGAAGTGAATAAAAACACTAACTGCATCTAAAGATTCCCTGGCAGAGAATCTTCCAGCAGCAGCTCTCAAATAGGAAATGTTCTAAAGAACTCCTTCACTGAGATGATTTAGATGATTATTTTTATTTGGAGAATAGTGCATTAATTTGACAAAGAAAGTCAGAATGGTACGCATATGCACAAAATTTCCATCTTGCAATGCAAGCAGAGTATTAGTTAATCTGTTTCTTTATGCTCTGGTTAAGATGTTTCTGTCTCAGAGCTGACTAATAGGAATCACAGCAATCCACAAAACCTTTATTCTCAGAGTGGAAACTAATTCAAGGAGGACTTGAAATAACAAGATTTTTAAAATGTTCAGTTATATTATTATCTCATTGTTATCTTAGTTTTAATGTATGTATATATTATAATCTGTTTGTACTAATTTTTTCATTATCTTGTATAGCATTGATGGTATTAACACCTAGGCAGGAAGTAATCTTCCTTGCTTCTTTTATGTTGTCAATGATTACTGAATATGATTACTGAATATGATTATATCCCTTGATTTGCAATAATTTAAGCTTAATTATAAGTTTCTGAATAATTTACTTGCTACATAAGCCAGATAGCATGCAATGTGGGAATACATGGGAGGCAATATCTACATTATTGTTCCATGCCAGTCTCTACAATGAGGCATTATTACATAAAAACTATTAATAAAAGTATTATATAACTAATTTATTTATTAATAAATTCTTCATAAGTCAGGAAAATCCATTAAAAAAAGAGGGATACATTATTATTATTATTGTTGCTATTTGAAAATACCTTTTAAAATCTTAAAAGCCTTTAAGTTTTGAATGTGTTTCCTCTCTTCTATATACTTTTATATTGCAGAATAGAATTACAGACCAGTTATAGTCCTTGTTTAAGTATGGGCACAACAGAAATTATAATTTAATATTTACAGGAAAAAAAAAAGAAGAGAAGGAACAGTCAAAAGTATTCCAAACCCAAAAGCCCCAACTTCAATGTCAATATAAGACATAAATAAGCAATTTCACTATTAAATGACAGATTATACATCAATTGCAATATTTTTCCCTCTTATATTGGAAAGAACTCAGAATTGACAGCAAATAAAATGATTTTTCTGTAGTGTGGGCATTGATAATAGTTTTAAAAGAATCACAGGACAAGGAAAAAAATGACTGTTCCTCAGCTCTCTGTCATATGGATTTAAAAACCTGCATTTTTTTCTATGGCTAGTTTTTTTTCTTCTCAAAAAGGATTTCTCCTAAAATAATTTTAAATGTTGGGATGAAGCAATATTTTTAAAAAAATAGCATATGATCTAATAATTGGACATTAATTTCAATGAGTGAAAAAGGAATTGGGTCTCTTGCTTTATTAGTGTCACATATCAGGGTCAGTGGACAATGATGACCCTCTCAGCTATAGGTAAGATTGTCAGAAAGGCAGTAGATGGGGAAGAAAGTGGCCAGGGTAAGTATTTATCTATCTATCTATCTATCTGTCTATCTATCTATCTATCTATCTATCTATCTCTCACATAAACACACGTGTAAGTAATTATACAACAATATGCAATAGAATATGACTGAAAAATGTGTAAGTAGACGCAATAGTGCAGTGTTAATTTAGGTTCTGAAAACCAGTGTCATATTTTCTTAACAATTACACTGACATAGCTGTAGTACATCAGTTCTGGATACAGTTCAGCAGCAAACTTCTCTGTGATTCTGTAAAGATCCATCCATGTATTCAAGTTAAAAGCATCAGAAAAATGTACTTGAAAAGCAAGAGTCAAATTCTGTAGTGAGTACCTGGATCTCAGATGCTGTCAGCTGTTCTTGGCTCTGACAAGTATTTCTGTGTCTTTGACTGGAAAATATGTCAGGTGAAACTGATGGACTTATTCTTAGAAATATTGACATATGAATATCAGAATTTTCTTATTTTCTTTCTCCTTTTTTCTTTTTCTTTTTTTTTTTTTTTTGGTCACAAATTGTAGAAGTACTTCTGTCAAAAGTCTTGGGTTTTTTGGGGTCTGAATATTTCAATGTCCACATATCTCCCTCTGTTTACCTCCAGTGAAGACAAACAGCTGTACCAGAAAAGTAGCAAAAGGTTATCAGACTCTCCATCATTAAATCAGCTCCACGGAGAAGAGAGTTTGCAATAATTTTATGGCTGATAGTTCATATCACACATGAGGTGAATGAATAATATGGATATGAAGAAAAACAATTTATTAATGTTAATAACTCTTCCAATAAAATTTCCAGGAGGACCTATAGTGATAAATTGAATAATTATGAGTATAATTATGACTAACTAGAACCATAATTTCATGCTAATGCAATAATAATGACACAAAAGTGTAGGTCATGAATTTTAACTGCTCAGTTATTCCAAATTTCCACAAAGAGAGAAAAAAAAAAAACCAAAAAAACCTTCTCAGCCTTACAATCTGATCAAGTTATGCTTTGCTGCTATTGTTTAAATAGATATCACTTTGATTATTTTTAGTGGACTGCAGGAAAAAAAGTCATCTCCTTTAATTAGAAATATGGTAGTATCTTGAAAGCGAGAAATGGACAGTCTGTGTAGAACACTATGAATCACCTAATAATCCTCCGGTGGTCTCTGAGGAGAAAAAAAAAAAACAAACACACAGAGAAGAATTATGGTTAAATTTCATTACTAACATAGAATTATCATACTAGCATTTATAACTGGGGGAGGGTATATGGAGGATAATCACCCCAGAAAAAGGTGTAAAAGTGTTCAGTAATCATATTAAGTATAAGCTGTACCTCACAAGGTGAAGTTGAGATTAATTTTTTGCCAGATCCTCTTGGGATGGAGGATAGTGAAATAAGCAGGAAAAAGTGGAGTTGGTGAAAGGTTTCTCTAAAACCAACTAGTTTAATTTCTTATAATTTATTACAAAATCTCTCTGGCTTGGGGATGATTCAGAACAATGTAATGCAGAGTCCAAGACAATTGCTGTAGTTTTGCTTTAATGTGTCCCATTGATGGTGTAAACTGTTGTTTGTTCATGAAAACTTCTAGGAATCAAAAATAGTGGAGCAAAACTAATATGTGTCTATAGCTCTCTATTCCATTTGATACAAGAAAATAAATTTTTATGCTTTTTCTTTACAATATGGAGAAAAACCTTGAATCAAACATGGTATGAAAATACATATTTGCATATTGCAGGCCATGACTGCAGTGACTTGTTTTCTCTATCTAGGCACTCCACCATGTGAGGACACAATTACAAAGAAAGTAAAGCTATGGTTCAGTTGTATTTCTCTGATGACTAGCTGATTAAGGCAAAGGGTCTGAAGGAAAAAGACTCTTGTCTTTTCATCTAACCACTAATCCTTGAGAACTACTTGAAAAAGCAGAAGTTAGTGAGGGCCAAATTTAAGCCAAGGAACATGCTGACACTCTTCAAGGATTTCCCTTAACACTGTTTGAGCCCATCTCCTGGTCCTGCTTGGTTAGAATAGACATATCTGCCTCCTCTCCTCTCCTCTCCTCTCCTCTCCTCTCCTCTCCTCTCCTCTCCTCTCCTCTCCTCTCCTCTCCTCTCCTCTCCTCTCCTCTCCTCTCCTCTCCTCTCCTCTCCTCTCCTCTCCTCTCCTCTCCTCTCCTCTCCTCTCCTCTCCTCTCCTCTCCTCTCCTCTCCTCTCCTCTCCTCTCCTCTCCTCTCCTCTCCTCTCCTCTCCTCTCCTCTCCTCTCCTCTCCTCTCCTCTCCTCTCCTCTCCTCTCCCTTGCCACTTTGCAGTGAAGGCCATATCAAGACAGGATTGTGGTTGATTTGTTTTCAGATAACTCAGGTCAAACCATTCTCCTTGTAGATTTTATTCCCACCATGACACAAATCTGTCAGGTTTTGAAGACAAATTTCAAGGAGTACTTAAAGTGCATTTGTGTTTGGAAAGAAACAGAATTGGAAGGGAAAGGAAGAGAATATTTTTTTTACTGGAAGATACGTAAAAAAGTACAGTAATAAACTGATTATGTCAATAATATTATCAAGGAATTCTGAATATATAATTTTAATCCTGTGGGGAGATAGAGCAGTAAGTTGGGTTATTTTGTGCATTTTTGTCTTTCCTCCATACAGACATTTTTGGGCTATCATTGGTGCTTCAACAGGGATGTGGTAGCAGCAGGATTTTTTGAAGAATCACAGGGGGAATGTTTATAAAATATAAAGAGAAATGGGAATAGATAGTTATATAAAAGTAATGAATTGCACAGTGCTTCAAGAAAGAGTTTCTAAATAACAGTGTAGGAAGTATCAAAGAAATAAAGTGGCATAGAAAGCAAGCCACAGTAGGATAAATGAAGAGGATGGAAACCAGCCTGAGGCATGAACAAGAGGTTGCTCCAAATTCTGGCAGGGATTTAACTCTCATGTGAAAGGCCTAATGTAATCTCAAAGCTAGAAGAGAGTATAGCTGCATTCAGTTTCCTGGTTCCCTTGAAATTAGGAACACTTTAAAGCATTGATCCCTCACTTTCCTCATCAGTTTTCAGCAGCCAACAATATTAAGCTTTAATTTGTAACACACAATGTCAGTATGGTTTCAGCTACAGTGGAACCTGATAACATTTCCTCTTACACAGACAGATAAAATATAAAAAATGAACCTGACCAAAGGTTAATAATTAATATAATTCCCAAGAATACTTTTTTAAATTGAGAACAGACTACTTAAATAAAAATAATAAATTTCTATTTCAATGGCTTTTGTGCTAAGATTAATAACTCTAGTGGATTGAAATGGAAACAAAGTAGATGGCATATGCCTTCTGCAATTTTTTTTTTCTTTCTTGCTTTTTAACCTTGCTTTTGGGAGTGAGAGAAGAGAATGAAATCTTTACAATAAAATCATTGAAATTTGGCATAACTTGATTTTATCTTCAGAAGGGAGAAAAGCTATAAAAATCATCTCATGGGACACTTGATGCATTAGTATGGAGGTTTTTTATGTTTCATGCACTCATATGTTTTAACTAAAAATTTTAATATTATTGTCACTATTCCACATTTTATAGTTTCAAACATATTTTGATTTTTTCAAGTCCATATTTCTCAGTTAAATCTCTGAAGCTGTCTCTCCACTTGAAAACAGCATCTTTATTCTTGCTTTGAGAGTTTCCTAACTTTCTTCAAGTTTGAATATTACTTATATTCTTAATGAATATATGAAGATGGAAATTAATTACTTTCACCGAGCATTTTTACTTTGCTCTTAAATAGTTATGAGCAGTACTGAACATATCCAAATTTTTACACTCATATTTAGAAGCCCATTTACAGTTTTGAGTAATCCACCTGAGTGCATGACCACAGCAACTCCTGCATCGGGAAGTGCAAAAACAAGAAAACTTCTGGGATGAGATAGTTTAAAGAGAGAGAAGCCAACTAACTGAAACCTCCACAGAAGCAGATGCAGAGGCAGTCATTCACTGCCTCCCACAAGCAGATAAATGCCCAGAGAGTTTCTGAGCAGTGAATACCTGTCCAAGCCCCACCTGATGAGCTTGATGACGCATACCATGACATATCTTTTTGGTAGCTTGGGGTAAACTTTCATGGCTGTCTCTCCTCCCAACTTTTGGTGCATTCCCAGCCTACTTACCAATGGAGGTAGAGTAAGAAACAGGGAAACAAGCGCTGATCCACCAATAGCTAAAGCACTGGTGTGCTATCAACACTGCTTTGGTCACAAATCTAAATTAAAACATAGCATCATATGGCTTGCTATCAAAAAATTGGCTCCATTCCACTCAGATTCAGTACACCCCCTTAGAACATCAGAAAATAAATCAGTGTTTACAAAAACACCCCAAACAAAAAACAAACCCCTCCCCCCAAAAATTCCAAACCAAACAAAACCAAAAAAAAAACCCCAAACCCCATCAAAAGCACCAAACAAAACAATATCCACATTTAAATATATTTATAATAACTTTTATGTTTCCATTATCAAACCTGTTCTGTTTAATACTGTTATTCTAAATTCTTTTTACATGAAAATTTTAAATAAATGAATATACTGTAAGAAACCAGAAATAAAAATTAGTATAACATTGTTATTTTGTGATTAATTTCTTTCTGATTGCTAATCAGATAATCTAATAATTTAAGCTCTGATTTCAAAAAAGTATTGCTTAAGAATAATACATATTTATTAAAAATTAAATCTGTCTTCTAAAAATATTGTAAGGTATTAAGAATCCATTGTGAGTGAAGAGTATTTAATTCTATGTAGGTCTAGTACTGTTCTCAAAAGATATATACACAAGGGCATGAATAAAACAGAGACAATCAATCAAAGTTTAAAAGTAATATACAAGGGGTTTAACATACTGTTTATAGTAATATATCCAATTACTGTTGGTGTGTGTGTATTAGCAGATTTAGTGCCTTAGAGCAGGACTTGAATCTTTTTTTTTAAGAAACTGTGCAAATAAAATGGCCATACCTTAATTGCTGTTGTCAAGTACTGATATCAGATTTATCGTTTGTGTGTTTTGAGGTACAAATGGAAATGGAAAATTGACAAATGGAAAAATGCTCTGGCAATCCAGCTTTAACAAGAAAGGAGTATAGCAAATGCTTTCATAAGCATGCTTCTTAGCCTTCGCTTACATCTCTGGAATAAAGAAGGAACTGACCTACTTAAAAGTGCTAAACACTTGGAAAGCTGGATAGGTAACAAAATTAATTGTTAAATACCTTGAATTTTACAGATTGTTTTGCAACTCTAATGCTAAACATAAGCACATGAATTTCTCTTCTTTTCTAACACAATTTAAATACACTCCCTTAACTTTGCCTAGAAGTTGACTAAACACATCATAATATCAGTTACTGCAGGATGTTTTTGAAGAGCTTTTACACTAGCAATTTCAGTTTCTCAATTTTTAGTCGTTATTAAATTTAGAGTTTCTATACTTTGGTAACATTCTGCCCTCCTTTTGGAGAGATGCCTTTAAAAAATTTAACATTTTGGCATAAAGTCTTGAGAAGATTTTAACATATGTTTTTACTTTTATAAACATTTAGAAATATTGTATGGTGTTGAAGCTGAATGCTTAATATATAAATGGGTGGGTCTAAACAAATTTTGTTAAAGTTAATAGGGAAAAGCTGAAATTTAATTTTATTTTAATACTACACTTGGTGGAATATCAACAACTATTTTGTAATACCATTTCCATAAAAATGCTTTGTGTTCAAGAGCAATAAAAATGCTTGCTTTGTTTTCAAGAGCAATAGGTCTATACAATGAGAAAATTAGAAATTGACCTCTTATCTTAGTAACCATTTGACTCTAAAAAATGCAATTTTTAAGTAGGAAAGAAATAAATGTGAACAATGAAGCACAAGTATTATTATATGGTAATGTAAAAATGTTAAGAAGGTGTATATATAATTAAAGCTGCCTACTTCATGTTAATCAGAAATGGTCCTGCTCTGATATAAACAGGGGCTGAACTTGAAAGCTCTGTCAAGTCCCAGCCCTGCTGAGGATGTTCCTTCAGGCACACTAGTACTTCCCCAAAGTGCATCATGTACAAATTTCCCTTCTGCTGTTATCTTAGATGTATTTGAAGAGAAAAACTACTACAGATAACCACACTTCCTTGTATGTGAAGGGACCCACAATAATCAGCTAGTTCAATTTCCTGGGCAATTCAGGGCTGTCAAAAAGTTAAAACCTGTTACTAAGGGCATTGTCTTTCAGTTTGTAGCAGTTACCCCTCGTCCTATCACTACATGCCCTTGTTAAATGTCCCTCTCCATTTTTCTTGTAGGTTCCCTTCAGCTACTGGAAGGTGCTCTCTAAATGCTCCTGAGCCTTCTCTTCTCCAGGCACAACAATGCCAACCCTAACCTGTCCTCACAGGAGAGGTGCTCCAGCCCTCTGATCATCTTTGTGACCCTCCTCTCGACTCACCCCTATGATATTTTGTCTAATGTTGCCTAATTTGGGCCCCCAGTGGGGCTATTAGGATAATGTTGTCATGAGATAACATATATAATAGGCTGAGTTGCAAAGTAAGGTATTTCATAAATTCAGGGCACTTCTTTGGAGAACAGAGTGAAAAAAAATATATACTTTTACACTATCAACAAAAAGTGAATCAGCCCTTTTCTGTTGTGATACATTACAATGATTGATATTTCTCCAACACAATCAGTGACAAGCATAATAGAAATTAATTGTATATGGCATTAATCAAATATCATTTAATCAATTGTCATATAGTTAGAAAACTTAAAAATAATATTTTCACTCTGTTGAAAAAAGTAAGACAACAAAAATTTTACCATAATGAAAAGCACAGAATTTAAATAAGAAAGGAATATTACTGAATTCTCTGTTCTGTTCATCATTTAACTATGCATGTTCAAAATAAATCTGTGAAATGCTCCATGAGAAACTGAACCCAGTGCCTATTAAAACCAGGAATAAATTTTTCCATGGTTCACTGAATTGCTCTGAGCATGCATCTTCCTGAATTGATTCTAACAGCTGCTATTGAAACAAAAGGTAGTCAGCATTTTGCATATTTAGCTGGGAACTAAAATGCAGACTTTGAAAGCTTTAGGGTTTCACTATTTTAAAAATGGCTGGTAGGGTTCTTTTTCTCAGTTATGTATGGTCACAAGTGAATTCATTTGTAAAGTGAATTCAAGAGTTAGAGCCAAAGAGTAGTTCTTCTAATGTATGCAAAAGGTAGAATTGAGATTCAGACCTCTGAATCTTGGCAAACTGTTATAATTTAAATCCCTCTTTCAAGATACGATTATAACTTCATTTTTATGAAAGAAAACAATATAAAATCTTCACTTCCAGAAAACAGAAATTATTCATGTCCTCTGTACTCTTAAAAGAAATTGCTTACAGCAAATTTAAGTATAAATGACCATCAAACTGTGATCAAGGAGCTAGAAATTGATTTTCATTTTAATTTATTCTCTTCCTTTCTCAAATTGTCAAACAAGTAAAGGCCATTTGCACAATGGGATAATTTACATAATTGCAATGGACCTGTTTTCTTCAGATTTTTGCAGTATCTGTTAGGTTATTCCACTGATAACATTATGCAAATAAAATTAATACATTAGATTGCTTCATTGTTTTTGAACGATTTTTATTAAGTTACGATACAGTGCCATTCACCTCATTGAAGCAGCCAGGTAAAAGCAAAATCATCTCAATTAATCAGTTGTCCAAATACTAGTGTTATATTATTCAAGGGAGAGTCACTTTATTTAATGAATTGCTTTAACCCTGATTGAGAATTAATTTCATATTTTTTTGAGTACCATTTAAGAGAATTAATTGTAATATTTGGGAATGATAAGCAGAGACAAACAGACCTTGTTACTATGTGAATTGTTTAACAAAACAAATACTTGTATGGTTTGATTTTTCACTGAAACGATATGCATCATTATATGAATTTTGCAGTCCTAGCTGCTTATTTCTTAGGGGGAAAAAAAAGTCTACATTATCTTTCAAGACCTGATAGAAATATGAAGGAATAAGTTAAATTCTAGTGAGGCTTGTACTTCACTATCAGAACCACTAAATAATTTTTAATTTCAATGACAAATTGTGACCTCATTCTTCACTTTAACATTAGACATAAACAGATACAAATTAACTCTCGAATTCCAGAATTATTTTGCAAGGCTGGAAGCTGAACAAATGTTGCCTTTACTAGTACTAAGGATAATATAAACAAGGTAACAACATCATATAATTTTCAGAAAAACATATTTTAAAATGGAAATATATCATAAGCATTGTAGTAACTTGTATTTTATCTGCAGCAAATCTTTGAGATTAGCAAGACTCACAGAAGATATAAAATAAAGGTCCTTTCCTGAGGCACAAACATGGTGTTCATGGCGGGGATCACCTGCTCCTCATTACTGGGATCTGTTTGGTTTAATTTGTCTGTGTTACCTCCCCATGGGCTGGTGACTTCTGACTCCAAGCTTTTGACTTCTGACTCAGCTCCAAGCTGAGTGTGAGTGTGGCCCTGCAGCCTCCCCAGTTTCAGCCCAAGAGGTTTTATTTTGCTGGGCAGTGATCCCCTCTGTCTGCCACAACCTTCCCACAGCTTTTTACTGGGAATGGCAAAAATGACACTTTCTGGACTATGAATTTTATTCTTATTTGCATGTAAAATGTATAACCACCAAAGCCATGAGTTTTTATAAATTCAATATATTAAAAAGCTTTTTCTTTTTCTTCTTTTTGTTTCCTGTATGTTGCATAATAAAATATTTTTGGGAAAAAAATCACATTCATGGTTGCTAAGAAATTTTTTTAGAGGAAATAATCAATAATCAGAAAAAAATCTAGGACACTTATAAACTTTCATTTTTTAATGAAAAGTCAATTAATCATAAAAGTTTTCTTCTGACACCAAACACTTTTTAAAATTCTGTTAATATTTTTATAGTACCAACAAAAATTGACATATTTTTTGGCTTTTTATCAATCACTTTGGCACAATTTTAAAGTTCAATATAAGAATAAGTTATTACATACTTATTTTAAGTTTACATCCCATGGCAGAAAAAGAAAGCTTGATCATAGAGGTCCGTTAAATTCCATTTAAAATGAACAGTTGCAGAACTTTGTAGTGATTAATTTTTAATTCCCCAGTCATGGTGGCTTAACACACAATTGTTGACGTAAAAACATTTTTTGATAAAAAAAGTGGAATGATAAGGAGAAGACAGTAAATTTTCTGTGACTAGGGGTTTTTTTTTAATTTATATTACAGCAATCTGTGTGACTGTTAAAGCTGGGCTATCAAGGCATGTAAACACACAACTAAGAAGGAATAAAATGTTTCAGTGATTATAACTGTAATCCTGTTGTGAGTAAAAGACTGTAAAATATAGGGGAAAAAACCAATTTTAAAATGCATTAAAGGTGCTGTATTACTTTGCTTCTGAAGATCTTTATATAACTAGCTGTCATGTAGAGCTCTCTTCTTAACTTTCTTTAGCCATATTAAAACAAATAGTAATGGGCTGAAGTAAAGGAAGTTATTTTTATTTTTATTGTCATACATATTATCATTATCCAAATGGATTTGAAGAAGAGATGATTAAGAAGAATCCTTTTGCCACAAACCATAAATAGTTGAGTTGTCTTTTATGACTCACAGTAGTTCACTTACAATGGCTGTTAAAAAGCAGCTTTTCTACTGATTTCTGCAGGTGACAAAAAAAATCTACAGGGTGATATAGACAAAAAAAAAATCCCTTACATGGGAAATATCATATGAACAAAACCTTATTTTTGTACCATGTGTTCTTGTGACAATGGGTATGAGTCAAACAACAAAATAGAAGTAGGAAGAGGTGTGTGAGAACAGCAAAAAGATTCCTCCCTGCCAACTGATAGTTTATGGTATACACCTGCTAGTGTATCCTTCCTACCCATGTCTGTAAAGAAACCCACACTCCCCTCATAGTTATTAAATGGGAAAAACTTGGTCTGAAAAGTAGCTAAGGCAGTTTTAAAAACTGTGAAAAATAAACTCCTTTTATCATCTATAGTGGCCATTTCTTCTCAGGTTATATGTCTTCTGCAGATTGCAGTGTAGTTTTCGAATGCTGAACAAGACTTTTATGTTTTGAGTACTAGAGGCATGTTAACCATTGCAGCATTGACTGGTTGGCTGGGTAAACTAAGCCACACAGAACACTTTGTCTATGTGGTTAGACTGACTAGAATGTTTTCTGTACACCAACTTGCCTCAGATGTTTGGGCAACATACTGATATCTGCAGCATAGACACTCTCCTTAGTGCAACCTTTCCTTAATCAAAACCATACTGCAATGTGGGCAGATGTTTAGTTAATTTTAACTCCTGTAATTAGCATAATGACATCTAAGTTTTGTTTTTCATTTATAAAAATTAAAAGGAGTTATATAAGCTTAAAAATATTTCCTGCTTTATTATAAAAATAGAATTATTTTGAAACATCAACCAGATATGTGTTCAGCACTACTATTTTCTGGAGTCATCATCAATCCTCATAAAATTCCTTTAAACTGTGTGGAGAGTCTCCCTAATTTGCAAAGTTATACCCCTGAAAGTTAAGTGGGCATTTTTGAGTTGGACATAATATTGTCATTGTGAGAAGAACTTGGAAGGGGAGTTTTTATGCCAAAAATGGGGTTTTTCTGCATATTATCCAACTCAACAGATGGCCTCTTTGGGTGTCATGCATTTACTCTTGGTAGTAATAATGACACTGTTCCACAGAGTTTTCCAAAGACAAGAAAGCATATGTTATACACCAAAGTCCCTAGGTTATCTAAACTATTAGTATATATCTTTCTGTTTACATTTATGGGCATCACAACTTCTTCAGATTAATTTTCTTACAGTGTCTTTCAGAGTCATTGTTACTGCATTATGATGGAGTAATATGAAGTAATATGAGGTACTTTGTACCCCGAGTTCTGCTCAAGACACTATGAATATTTAGGGCACCTTCTGTGGTTGCTCTCTTAATGCACAGCATGGTGGGAGCTGCCTGCTGTTGTCAGGACACTTTTATGATTGCAGAGTGAAAGAACTGCAGGGGCTATGCTTGGAAGTCAGTTCCTCACACCACCATTAGCTGAAAACCATCTGGAGCATCTACAGATGCTTGGATCTGACTTTTCCTGTTGTTGCCAAAGTGTTGTAACCCTATCTAAAGGGATGTCAAAAGGTGGTGACTTCCTATCAGAAAGATTTATTATCAAGACGTCTACTGATATGCTACCTCAGTTCTGAAAATAAATAAATTTTAAAAAGAAACAAACCACTTCAGTTTTCAGTCATATCAACAGAAATATGTGCTACTGTTATGTATTCAACATGTATTATATTGTCCGTTCTAGACCTCGGTGTTGTCTAATTTTTTATAGCCTATTAAGGTTCTTCTGTTTCTACTTTGCTGTTCTTGACAGATATTCTGCTGTCAAATTCAAACACTGCTAAACTTGTCTATGATTTTCTGAGAATTTTTAAACTAATTTTGCTTTAGAGATTTTTTGAATTCCAAAACAAATTCTAGTAAATGTATGACTATAAAGGAAAGCCTAATGCTAAAGTGTTAAGGAGAATGTCTATTTCTTGCCATTAGTTTGCTTTGCTTTAGACTAGGAAGATTTTGAAGATTAACAAGCCTGAAGTCTATTTTTGTTCCAATGTAGATGGCCCTTTCTGTCTAGCAAAGCTATTAATTCATATTAGATAAATCATTATGTGATTTTAATGTTTTCATTATTTTTAGCTCTTCAGAGACCTTCCAAAATAAATTACATGAGGTTCCATTTTCAATGAATGAAGAATGGAGAATATCCAAGTAGCAACCTGTCCAGGCAGTCAAGGGTTCAGTCCAGCTGGTTTTGAGTACTTATGGACCATGTCTGTGTGGTCATTTTTGCATGTCCCAGGGACTGAGCTCAGTTTTCTCTATGACAGATGGGGGCTGATTTACAGATTTTGCACATTGGCATATCTAACTTGTAGTGCACATCAACACATACTTAAATAAAAAATGAGTTTTAAATCCTTTTGCATTTAGCCTCTCTAGCTTACACCATGTTTGTGTCCTGTACAACTTCATGACAAAACAGGCAAATTCCACATAGGAAATTCCTCCTATATTTTTTAGTTAGTAGTCACTGTTTAGCACCTATTATTGCAGAGGTGCTGAACTTGGAGGCCATCCGAATGAACCATCACTCTCTGGTGAGTCATTATTGATCCCTACAACAAAGAGATGACTCGTATGAGGCTATCTATACTTTAGGATGGTACTGGAACCACAAGCGACTTTGGAACTTTTAGCAATCAAGAAAGAGCAATGGAACAGATTGCCTTAGAAAATATTCACAACTAACTTAAAATCAGATTCAAATATGTGTAGGAAGAAGTACTCCACTATGAACATAGAAATCTTCCTAGAGGAAGAAGTAAGGATGATTTTTCATAACTCACTCGCACTCCTTGTGAAGTCTTTTTGAGGAAGACCAGCTAGCACCATTAAACTTAAGACTAAAGGAACATTGTGAGAGTGAGAACAATATGCATGAAACAGTAGCAAAGATCTAAATATTATTGGAAAAGAACAATTTTTAATACATTATCATGGATAATTCTCTGTACTTGTTACATAATTTTGACTATCAGTGTTAAAATTAATTTAACTGGACTAACAAGAACTGCTTGCTGTATTTTATTTACACTGTAAAACATTAAGTGCATGAACAATAAAGACTTGGCTCTGCACACAGTCTGTGTTCCCCTGTGCTTATAACAAGAATTTGAGAGTGACGGTTACCATCTGCAAAGCGTTGACCATATGGCAGATATGGCAGGTGACCTCCTTGTAATACTGTTGGGAATCCTCCCGACAGCGAGATTTTGAAACAACACAAGGTCCCTACAGGTACTTGAACCCTACCAGCTTTTGTGTGCTGATACCTGGGACAAAAAAAATGACTAATGAGAAAGTTTCTGCAACTCTCCAGATTGTTTTCTTACACTGTGCTGAAACTCTGACAGGTACATTGTCAAAAGTAGCATGAAAGTATGCAGTGTGCTGTTGTGAAGGATGGCCTGAGTGGAGAAAAGTAGCTTTGTGTTGGAAGATGCTTTAAAGCTGGAGAAACAAAATTACCTACATTGTCTGTTGGGTAGATATGGGAATACACATCCCTGCAGGTATGATAAGGAGACGAGCACTGGAATAAAGCAGTGAAATAACTTCATAATACAGATTCAGTATGTGATTCATAAAATGCTGACAGTCAAACACAAGTTAATACTATACCAAAATTTGTAGCAAGAGAAACTGAGAAATTTTTAAAATTTTCTGAAATTCTAAATTACTAATTTTCTCAATCAAAATGAATTATTCTCAAAAAAGTCACTATGACAAGTTTTTGAGTAGGATGGAATATCTATTAGATTAAAAAATAATAAACAAACCAAAACAGCCAAACAACACTTTTTCTGATCAACTAAGCTCCATGCTTCCTTTGCTATTAATGAATAAGAGGTCTTGAAACACTGAAATGTGACTTTGCTATCCTGCTAGGAAAATGTCAGGAAAATTATCACTGGATTTCACTTAGCTCTTCTTCTGCCCTCTGTAGATTCATTTAAGAAACACCTATATTTCACCTCTCAATAGCACATCGTCTGCAGGGCCTGACAACTAATAACTTGCAGGATGCTTCAACATCTGTGGGTCCTTGCCTCACAGATGTTCTTTAAGCTACATGAAAGAAATCCCTTGTCACCTCTCTCCATGCAATTCCAATTCTCAACTAATTATGAGTTTGTGTATAGTGATGATCACTCCCATGTGTCACTGAAGGAATTATGAATAAAAATTTTATGCAAATGAAGCTCTGCTTGTGTCTCTCCACCAGGAGATGGAAGCAGAGAGTGTTTCTTTCCATTTGGATGCATTTACTTTATGGGTTCTCAATGAACCTTTTCTGCAGAACTATGCACATATGACTGTTCTTTGTGTTCATCTAAGATTTGCAATAAAGACCTCCTTAATCTAGAATGCTAACCTTAAAAATAACTATTTTTTTTCAACCAATTCAGTATTGTAGCAGCAGAAGGGAATCATTCCTCTGAGTTTAAACATCCTGACAAGAGGTTACCTTTTTTTCTTAGCTTTTTTCTCATATTCCTAGGGGTATATAGTCTTAACATTTAAGACTACCTTTATTTTTATTTTCTTGAAACAACAGATATTGGACTCATACTTTTATTGCCGGAAGAATTTCTGAGTTGCAAAAAGAGAAGATTCCTTTTCCCCATGCCTACTTCTCTGTGAGTTTTTGAGACCCTTATTAAATACTTAACTGAGAATATTTCAATTAATTAATTAATTTTAACATGAGAAAATAGTGAGAGAAAATTCACACAGAAAGATTAATCAAATAATAAGGGGGAAATTTAGGAATTTTATTTGCTTCATCACCCCCTCCTGAAGACACACAATATCACTGTAACACATTTTAATAAAAATATATGATTCATTAATTCATGAAACTCCTGTCTCCATTTCTTAAGGTGTGAGTTTTTCCACTTGGGAATCTAGCGCCACATCCTCTAGAGACCTTCACAGAAAAAATACAGAGCCAGGAAAAAAAGCAAAAATCTCATGCTCAAATACAGTGTATAATTGCCAGTAATGACAACTTGGATATTCAATCAGAAAGATCATAGAGAAACACAAACCTGACTAGACAATATTAAACATTGCTAGAAACACGAGCTGGTAAGAGTAAATGGAATACAGAAATGTTTATTTCCATAATATTATCTGATTAAGGACATTTTCAAATGGAATATTGAGGCAAAGAAGGAAGCCATAGATAAATATATAGAGCTAAAAACTAACAGCCAATATGGAGGCAAAGAAACTGACCTGGTCAGTAGTAGCATTAATGAATGGGCCATCACCAAGGAGCAGGCAAAGGAGGAATTTGCAAACCTGAGGGTCTGAGGGTATCAGTGGGACTGTGTGATGAAAGAAGCAAGTCAGGGAGCTAAGGGGGAAACACATGGAAAAGACTACAAGAGTCATGTTGTGTGTAAAATGGAATTGGTCAGTACAGTTGTCTGACTGAGTCCTGTGTCTGATCACCACAGTCTATCCTACCTTCTTGTAGCTTCTTCTTAAACCTCTGCATAGCATCATTCTCTATCCTGTGTGTGTGTGTGCTGCAAGGACAAAGTGCCAGCTCCTTGTGAGGACTCTGAGTGAGAAAAAGCTGGTGCCAGTGGCTGGAGTCTGATGGAAAGTCTGGGTGCCTCTGGCCCGTGGTCAGCTATGAGAGAGAGTGAAGTCTTGAAGCCAGCCACTGGAGGAGTGGAGGTTGTCAACCTCCAACAATGGGGTACAAATGGTACGTATTCAAAAACAGATAATGGGGTCACTGGTGTGGTTGAGGATCTCAGTGCTGGCAGCAGGTCCACAGGACACAGCCCATGTGCTGGGTATTGGCTGCTGGAGCTCCAAGCGTCTTTATCTTGCCTGGAGTGCTTGAACTGTCTGGAGGCATTTGCTAGAAAACCTCAAGCTGACCCAGCAAGCAAGCAGGAGAGCCTCAGGCTGGGCCACAGGTACCAGCTGGGGAGAGGATTCAATCCATGGTTGTGGGGTGCCTGTGGGACAAGTACACAAGTGCTGTGTGTGCAGCCAGCAGCAAGGTGGATCAGTACTTGAGTAGAACCATAAGTAAGGGGGGTGGCATGAAGGCAGGGGTGCCAGACAGAGGGGCTGTTTAAGTACTCAGGAGAGCCACAAATATGCCTAGGCATCCAGAGATGTGTATGCCTGTATCAGTAAAATCTCAGCCCAAGAGCAGGGGGTTTGGGGTGTCTGTACTTTTATTTTTGCAAGTCCTGTCTGCAGGTACTGTTGAAAGCAGTGCCTTGTCTGTGCCAGCCTAAGTGGCTGGCTGTGCCATTGTCCTGCACGTGTGTGTCTGTGTGTGTCTCTGGGATATGTACTGAAATTCACTTCAAGTTCTGCCTGGAAACAGGAAAGTGGCAACTGTGTCCTTCAGCCTGGGCAAACCCTGGGTCCCTGAGGAAATGGGCTCCAGTGGGTGTCAGAAGACAGTCCTGAAATGGTTCTGTTGGAGCCAGCCTTGTGCCTAACATCCTTTAACAAAAAGTATTAGAGCAACTATAGATTGATGTTATAATATTCTTCTCTGTTTATATGGACACATTTATCTGAATGAGAAAAAACTGAGATGTGTTAGCAAAGTCTTCCATCTCATCTCTTGTTGTTTCTAGAGGAATTTAAGTCACCATAATGCTTTGATACTCTTTATGAGACCTGAATATATCATTAACTTCACCAATTTATTTGCATGGATTTTTCAATGACCATAAACTTCAAAAGACATTTAGGAAAAGATAAAATGGTCTCAGTTCTACTAGCCATTCATAAAGTGGCACCATGAATCAAGATTAGCTGGAGGACTGTTCTCAGTAATGCTCTCATGTATACAGAATTTCTTCAGGAGATAAGGGCAAATTATTTTAGATATAATCATTTAATAAATATGTATCTTTGTAACTTTATATAAGAAAAAAATGTGACACAGATAACCACTCTAACGACTCTATGAAAACAAATTTTGAATTATATCTGTTAATTTGTGACTTCTTTATTTATCATTTACTGCTGCTGCTGTCCAAGTCATTACTGAAATCATCTAGTATGAGTTTAATTTTCCTAAAATCTGCAAGTTATCTGTTCATAAAGTGTTCACAAATACTTTGTTGTATCACCATATTGGGCAAAATAAAAAAATTACTTGTGAGAAACTAAATAATCACCTTTTTCAAGTCATACATGAAAATAACTCCACTGTAAAATTGCTTTCAAATACTTGCACTGATACTCAATAAAGTTAATTTTCCAGAATCTTTCCTACAAATTACAACCAGAGCATGGAAATATTTTACAATAAAGAAACTAGAAGCATTATGAATCCTTACAATACAAAGTGATCTGCTTCCTGCCATTTCCTAGAAAAGCAGGCAGAATTTTTACTGTGACATCTTCCCAATGAGTCATACAGCATTGGGTAGCTGACACAGTCACATAAATTTAACTCATTTATTTAAAAACTGTTTGTTATATTGAGCAGAGAAAAGCTGGTTTCATATGGACTTGTCTTGCATAATGATTTTAAGATTTACTGTCACATTTTTCACCCATGCTTTGTTACATTATCATCACAATGGATAACCACAGATACAGGGGTTTTTTTAGAAAGAAGTTTATAGCAGCTGTTATTTGAATACAAAAATTGAAATTAATACAGACCACACATGGGCAATTATTTATACATTTTTAAAAGGCACATTTCATTCATTTCTGAAGTTTTGCCAATTCTTAGAGGACTGAATATTGCTCTTCCTATTTGTCAGATAGAGAAATACACAATTCCTCAATACTGTCATTCATAGGTTTTGCTAGCATTCCACTGTGAGAGCAAAATGCAGGATGGTCCCTACAATATTGATTTTCCAGTGGAAGATCAGTACCATACAACAAAGGATGAAATGGAGCAGTGCTGATGGCCACAAAAATGTCCCATTAAATTGTGCGGAGAGTGAAGGTAAAACTGCCTCTAACAACCTTTCTAAAACAGCAAACCTAATCCTAGGTGGTAGTTGGATCAAAGTGACTTTTGCACTCTGTCCTCTGATTCTGCCTTGAAAACACCATTTCCTGATGGTATGGAAGTATAACAAAGAACAGGAGAGAGGAGGCTTAAGAAAAATCTTTGGCAATAGGAACCTGTAGATATGTAATCTCCTTGATATTTAAGAGGGTCTTCACTCAATAACTGTGAGCAAGAATACGAAAAGGCTTTAATTTATAACTCAACAAAGTCAGTGATGTCAATATTGCTTTTAGTCAATACCATATCCTGTCAAATCATATCATGGTACTAAGCCCTTCCTCTATGATCGTAGATAAACTGGATGCTGTTGCAGAGTTTTAATTAGTATTTTTTTCTTAGTAGGTACTCAGTTCAAAACTTGATAAATACAAAAAAAGAGGATTATTATTATGCTAGTACATGGCTTAGTATTGGAACTTTTTCTTCCCAATCATAAAATAAGTAAACTTCTATTTTCTGACCATGCAATCAGTGTTTATATGTCATATACAAATTGAAAGCTATTTTTCTGACTACGTATCTCTCTACTTGTGATGATTTTTTTTTATCCTATCTGTTTTCCTGGATTATTTCTTTGACTGAGTTAGGAACTGCTCAAATCACATCTACAACATTTCCTAGATGTTTTCAAATTTAGTTGATTTTTTTTTTTTAATGTGAAGTCAATGTAAAAAAATAAAATTTTTTACATTAGTCAAATTTAATATAATTTGCATCTAATATTCTCTAATTTGTTGTGATCCATTGAATCTGAAAGAAGACAGTATTCTACTCCCAGAAACATCACTTTTTGTCATTTTTCTAGCACTGTAGAATTTATATCTGATAGACCATTGCATCTTTTCCTCTATGTTCTAAAGTAAACAATCAACAAAAAGACTGGTACAGAAGAGAAACTGTATCTCTAGGACTTACAGTACCGGAGATCCATTTTACTCCAAATTTGGTGGCTTTTTGAACAGTGCTGGTAAAGCAGGAGTATTTGGAAATGGACCCTTGAAGGAAAGGGCAAAAACCCTGTGTTCTGATGATTGTACATGTAATACCTAGTGAGCAAGGTATTGCCCTTCCACTGTACCTCTTCATGAGCTGAGGAGTGATGTAGCACTACCTTTCTGTGAAAGGGATAATAATTTCACCTCTTAGAGCAGATCTATTCTGTGCTTTTGCAATTTAAAATGCTGTTAGTACTTTGATGGATTTTTAAAATGAAGCAAGTAGATTTTTTTCTGTTTTGGTGAATTTTCCCTATAGGAATTACGCATAGATTGATTCTAGTACTCATAGTTAATGAGTTCTTTACTGTTGGTGATGAATTTAATAAAAAAAACCCCATTAAATATAAATATTAACATTATGTATTTGTATTCTGAAAAGATATTTTTTGAGTATGAACCTGGGGTTAGACTGATATTTTAGAAGTATTTTATCTTATATGAAAACCAAGTCTACCTCATTTTGACTATGTTTTCTTCATCCCAGCTCTAAAAACCATTTTACCATATTTTTTTCTTTATTGTCCTCATAGCATAAGATTAATCATAAAGTGAGAATTTTCATTTATTTTGAAAATAGCTGCAATTTTACTTTACTGATTTGACAGGTGTAGGAAACATAATGTCTATATTTTCTGATAAAACCTTTGCATATTTTGGATTTCCTTGTAGGTCCGGTGTTTCTGCTGCTTTTGTAGATAATGCTTGCAAGGGCTGGAAGATCAAAAGTGTGTTCTTCATTTGTAAATACAGTTATGAATTTTAATGAGCTGTTAGCCTAACTACGTAAAGTAATGCATGAGAGACAATGTTGATACTTGTTCTGTGTAAATCCCAGATGCAATATATTCATTCATTAGTGCATGAGTTTATGCCAAAAAATTATGAACATTTTGATTATCTCATACTTGTTTGCTCAGCTGTAAGCCTTTTTAAGGTTTTACTTCAGGAAGGACTTCTTCCCTCAAATATAGAATTTTTAATAGTTCTAACTCAAATTGTTCTTGCAACTGTAGCAGTAGCAATAATGGGAACTAATAAAAGTCCAAATCAAAATTTCCCTACAAATCACAGCCTACACTGATCATTTTTGGAAGATAGAATTTCATACTAGATCTGACTGGGATAGGGTCAAATTACTTCATAGCAGCCCATAGTGTTGTGTGCTATGAATTCTTGTATAAAATACTGTGGGTAACACACCAGTGATTTTTGACTATTACTGAACAGTACCTGCACAGTGTAAAGTTTTTCTCTCTCTCCTTTCCTTCATCTTCATTTCCTCTGCCCAGTGCCCCAGTGAGTAGGCTGAGGATAGGCAGGAGGCTGGGAGCATCAAAGCCAGGGCAGGGGTTCCAAATTGACCGATGGGATATTCCATACCATATGATGCTGTGCCTAGGAATAAATGCTTAGGAAACGAGACAGGAAAGGGACATGTTAATGATTATAGCATTTGTTTTCCCATGCAGCTGTAATATGTGGCCCTGCTTTCCAGGGTGCAGATGGACATCTGCCTACCGATGGGATGTAGTGAATGAATTCCTTTTTTGAAGTAATTTCATTTTTTTCCCTTGAGCTTTCACACACAGCCTTTGTTTTTACTATTAAACTGTCATTAGTCTTGTCATCTTTCTATTTTCTCTCTGTTCTGTGGAGAAGAGAATGAGAAAAAGGCTGGATGGGTGTTGCCTGAGGTCATCACACTACAAATTTGTAAAACAGTATTTTCTACTCTACGGCTTTTTAAGAAGTTTTTATTCTCTCTGTCACATTGCAGTGTATGCTAATAAAGTTATTGCATTTTATCTGTGAACTGAGAGATTTCCATATAGACAACTTAATCTTACCTTTGCTTCCCATCAAATTTAAAGTGCATGCCACTTGATCCAGGACTGAGGAAAAATGTGAACAGTTGCGAACTAGTGTGTTTGAAAATTGACTCTGTGTTTTGCAATGCAATTTATAGAATGTATTGATAGTGTTCCTCTAAATAAAAAAATTAATTATAAAACAAACAAACAAACAAAACCACCAACAAAACTCAAACCATACAAAAAGGGCTTTTTCCCTTTGTTTTTTTTTTTTTCCTTTGTATCTTTAATCACAGGTGTTCTCTAGCCAAGATAGAGTTTTAGATAAATTATACAAGAAAAAGCTGTGCTTCTAGAGAGACTTTAACTGCATCAGGAAAGTCTGTTCATCTATTGCAGCATCAGCCTAATGTGTGTGAAGTATTTCTGGAATGATTGACTTCTGTAATGGGATTTTTCTAAAAACTTTATAACCTGAATTCTTCATTCACAGTACACAACCTAGATTCTGACATCACGGCATCATAATAAAACTAGTGATATATCACAGGTTTTTTCAGAACTCTAGTTGGTTACAAAGGCTCAGGCTCTTCCAGATTTAGCTAAAGTAGATTTCCTATTTCTTACCAACCATTCCAGGTTGGTAAGAAATAGGAAAAACACCACTTTTTGGTGTGCAACCCCAAATATCACTGGTGGGGTAAGAAAGAAAATCCATGTGCTGTAAGTATTCTAGGATCATGGTATATGTAATCTAATCCAGAAGGACTGCAGAATAAAGTTGAAGTGCAGATCTGAATAAATAGCTAAAAGAATGTCTTGTGACTTTTGTTTATGCATTGACTGTTAAGCATGACTGCCATAAGACTGAACGGATGATTTTCTTTAAATAGCACCTTGTTCCAATGTCTATATCTGGAACATAGCTTCTGCCTACTGAATATTTGTGAGAAAGTTATACTGTTCAAGAAGATCAATCTAATGGTCATAAAAAGTTTATTGGGAATTGTCGCAGACATCTTTTATGAAAAATCCTTTCCTTTGGAGTTTTTCTCCTGAGAAGCTGAGAGGCCTCAGGAACAAAATGTAAACATTGATTATCTGCTGCTGTGGAATGCAACAGGTGGATTTTTGATTGGCCCATGTTGGATGTTTGTAATTAATGGCCAATCACAGCCCAGCTGGCTCAGACAGAGAGCCGAGCCACAAACCTTTGTTATCATTCTTTGCTATTCTATTCTTAGCTAGCCTTCTGATGAGAACTTTTTCTTCTATTCTTTTAGTATAGTTTTAATGTAATATGCATCATAAAATAATAAATCAAGCCTTCTGAAACATGGAGTCATATCTTTGTCTCTTCCCTCATCCAAGAGCCCCTGTGAACACCGTCACAGGGAACAGAGGACTATGTTCAGAATATTAAAGAATAAATATTCAGCTCCTTAATATTTCCTAATCACTGAAATAAGATTCTTTTGGAGTATGAGTTTTTGTCTACTGCAACTGTGGCAAAAGATATTAAAAAAAGAAATAGATACATGCATTAGATGAAAATTTGTGAAAGCTTTCAATAATGAATCAGAAAGAACAGTTATGAAGATGCATTACTTTTGCCAACAAAATACATGCTGCCAATAGATTAGAACTTCCTCCTTCTACTGTCCCTGCAGCTGCTAGGTTCTTGCCTGCAGCTACAGCTTATTAAATTTTTAGGGTCCCTAGACTACTGAGTGTTGTAACTTGTTTATATTTAATGCTTTCAGTATGTCATAACTGCACAACGCGATATACCCATTGCAACATTTTTCTGTCTTTTAACAACTTAAAAATTTCACCAAATCAATGTTAATTTTAGAGAATAATGAAAAATAAGCAGTTTTATGAACTGGTTAATTGAAACATGTTTTGGAGCTATCAGGACTCATGAATTACAGTGAATGGTGATAAAATAAATACTGTCCCATATGTAAATTCTCCCTGTTATCCATGCTGACTTTAGTGGCCAAGAAAGTATTTTAACTCTGGTATTGGTATATAAAGATTATATTATGCTGATATAAAAGTTCAGAACTTTATATTTTTGTGGTTATCAAAACTACTCTGCCTATCTAGCCTTCAGTTATCTCTAACATGATGATAAAAAAAAAGTTTTAGCAGTAATGCAGTATTAAATTCTAAATTCCATAATTCAGAAGTGAATTACATAATGTGGAAGGAAATTCTGAATTTTATATTCTGTAACCACTTTTCTGTTTTGAACAAGTGCATATGCTGCTTTGACATTTCATATTTTATAGACATTGAACTATTCAAACATATTCATGGGCAGAACAGTAATTGATGAACATAGATTCCAAAGGGCTGTAAGGTTTATATTTTTTTTTTCTCCTTGAAATTGTGGCCCAACAAGGTTTAGTCTACCTAATTATCAGGTCTTTTTACCTAACACAGATAAATGCTGAAAAATATCAGTTGCTTTACTAATTTCCTTCTTGTAATATATTGTTTAAACCATATGCTTTATCCTTTCTAGCTTTTCCCCTAATTACACCAAATTTTTTAGTTTATTTTTCTCTGCTTCAAATACAGAACATCATGAAAATATTACCCTAAAGGATTTAAATATATGCAGGTGGAATGCTACTAAAGTGACTAGATCAAATAAAACTGATTTCCTTGTTCTTTCTTTACCTAATTCATTACTAGACTTTATTTCTTAGAGCAATGAAAATTGTATAAAATTGCTATTATCTGTCTGCAGGAGCTACTGTTAGTCAAAAGGCCTAAAACATTATTACTCCAGTGAAGTATGATTGTTAAGGAAGATTTAACCAGTTTCCCGTGTTTTGCCTTTGGCAATAAATACAGCATTGTATTTTACAGATCTGTGACTTCTCCTCAGCTTTCTACCCAAAAGGTTTTAAGCTATTTTTATACATCCAGGAGAAATACAACTTCAATGATGTTAGTTTTCCTGTGTGGAAAAAGATTCATTATACTTACATCAGAAGAAAAAATAAAAGACTTGTTAATTTCTTTAAAACCTGCTTTGCAAGGGAAAATGAAATTGTTAAATGCGTTTAACTGGGACAAAGTGATTTACCCAAACATTATTTATTTTAATTTGTCCTTCAATCTCATTTAGTACATGTACTGCCTATGGCTGCAATCAGAGCTGCTTAGCATCCCTCGAACCAGATTAAAGATCAAAATCCTTCTTAGTGCCAGCTTATTGCGTAGCAAATACAAACTCAATGCAATCAGCAAGCTTAAAACAAGACTCAGATGTTAGCAAAGCCAGTGGAGATCAAGAAAGAAGTGTACAAAACAAGGTGACCCAGAACAGAATATCAAAGACTCTTTTTTTTTTTTTCAGTTCTGGCTAAAATCATGAAGTCATTCTTGTGAACATAGAATACCCCAAAAAGATAGTTGCTGGGAAATTTAAACCTACTTCTAGTTTACAATTTCAACCACTGAATCTTGTTCTACCGCTGTTTATACATTATTTCTTCTCTGTGCTTTGCATACATATATCAAAGCATCCTCTATCTAACTTATCACAAGAAGAAATTGTTCATTTTGTAATGAATAGAGGTTAAAAACAAACAGGAATGGCTCAGAGTTATGGAAGGTTTTGCAGTCTGTAATGAACAGAAAGTTTCCTATTCAGCATTGTGCTACTACTGATAATGTCATATTATTTTGTTAGGCCTTTATAAGATTAGTTCAAAAATTTTCTTTTTAGATGACTTTGGGGTTTCCTTGCACAGCTTGTATTGCAGTGTGTTACTTACTTACTTGTTTATTATTTATGAAAAAAAAATCCCAACCTAAACACCACAATCTCCAAAAATTATCACAAATTAAGTCTTATTCTACCATCTATGAAATTAATAGCAAAGAGAATTCAGCTTTTCCCCTCCATCAATTCACAAATTCTCAATCTCATTTTTCTGCAAAACTGCTAATAACCCTGTCTAGAACTTATTCTTTATTAGATTCTTAGGAAAGAGACCACATAGTTTTTGGAGAAAAAAAGTTACGGAACATTACACTTAACTTGTTAGCACCTGCTGAGGAAGGGGTTTCTATCATGCAGTTGGTACACACTTAATATAACAAGAGCTTATCTATTGGATGATGTGAATTGAGACAATTTGTGTCATCCATCAGGCAAAGGGATGTGTGCCTATCAAATGAAAAGGAATCTGTTTGACCAGGTGACTAATGCACATCCAGTTATGCAGGTGTGCAAACAGCTTTGGTAGCATGACTTACATACCTGAAGAGTGCCAACACCTGATGAGAGACAGTGTATTTTTGATATATGCATGTATCCTTGTTCATATGGGTTTTTTTAAATGAAATAGAAAAAAAAATATAAATGAGCCAGTTCAACAAAGTTCAAAACTATCTTTTGCAAATTAACTCCTTCCCAGGAATTATATGCATAAATGATTGTGTAGGATAGAGTTAGGATATTTGAAGCCGAAAGGACATTAATATTCAGTAATCACTGAAAAAACAGTGGTAACTTGGCCTTTTGTGAACTTCAGCCTAATGATGTTATTACTTTGTGTGGATCCAGGTACTGATGTTCACATGTTCAGACATAAAAAAAAATTTGTTAGTGACAGCATAGCAACAAATGGAATCTCTGTAATATATCTTGATTTCTAAAGTAATGTCTTTTAATAGTCTTGTAGAACGTTTATCTTAGATTGCAGATACTTTATTTGATTTGTGCCTCATTAAATAAAGACAAAATTTTAATTTTTTCCATGTTCACTTTACTGACTTTTTCCTCAAAATCTTTAGGAAGTGCACTTCAATATTTTATTAATATTCCACTGTATTTTAGTGCCTCTTTAACAACAGAATAATGTGAATTAAAAGAGGCATAAGCTTCAGGCTATATAGAATGAAAACTCAAAGCATAAAGACAATATACTCTGGATTTTTTAATAAATCATTTTTAAAAATTTGAGATGATATATAAGGCTGCAAAAAAAGTACAATATATATACATATACATATATATTTACAATAAACAAGAACAAAACCAAAACCAAACCCAACATCAATCTTTGAAAAAAACAAACGACCCAAATACCTGAAGTTCATCAATAAAGAGGTTTCATTGTATTTATATTTTGGGAGCTAACTCTTCTCTCCTATCAATATCTCTACTGGGAACATTGATGAAATCTCCTCACATGATCAAGACTTAACTCTACATGGAACTCAAACAGCAAAATATTGTGCTGCCAAAAGTCTTGGCTTAGGAAGAAGGATTCCCAGTCCTGGTGAGTAAGTTGCAGTGAAGAGTGAGATCTAGTTTCTAACAATGATGTTCACAGCAGTTGACACCCAAAATGTTTGTAACGGGATGTGCCCTAAAATGAATTTTGGCACCAACACAAGAATGAAGCAAAATATCTCTGGGAAATAAGATCCAAAGGCTGTCCAATTTTCTTCATGTAGGGACTTGAGTCACAGATTTGGATCCATCTCTTTAGTTCCCAGGTTTTCTTCTTTTGCAGCCACACAAAGAGGACATGATAGGGTCAAAGCTTTTCATTAGAGACTAAAAACTGGCACAAGTTATATGACTGCTTTTTCCAGCTTGGTCTCCTTGATCTGAATCCATATCTTCCTGAAGAAGACTCCTTGCTGGCTTTAGACTTTTCAGTATTGAAGAGATTGCTGCTTATACAGAGTCCAGAAAATACCCTATAATAAAAATATTAAAATACATGTTTTCTAAAATAATACGAACACTGTTATAAACACAAATTTGAAAAAAAAAACCACAGGGATGAAATCTTTGCCACTTAAATACCATCAGAGTGAGTGTCTGGTACTTAAGTCTGAGACAGAAATCCTCTTTGAGTGCTTATAGGTTTTCTGAACTGTTGGATGAGATGGTTAAATCGAAAATATTCATGGATGACTGATTTCATGCTCATTCAGAATTGTCTTCCCTGAGTAGATATCTGCCTCTGAGAGCTGTATTCTTAACCCTGTTTAGATAACCAGCCCATCTTCTTTCCTCAAATATTTTAAGAGTTAATGGGAACAACACAAGGGATAAATCATTCTAAAAGTAATGCTATCATGATCATAAAAGTTTGGTATCTGGGAAAAGAGGGGCCTTCAGATAGCAATTTTAGTCTTTCACTACTGTCAGTCAAACAATCTGAAATATTAAAAAATATATTTTTACTCAGTGGTAATCCTGAAAAAGTTGGTTCTGAGGTATTTTCCAGGGACGTTTTCAACCACCACAGCAAATCAGGGCCCCATCTTGCTTAATGGTAACTTGGAAAGACAAACACCAACACTACAAATGTCCCCCCCTTTTTTCTTCTTCACCCACCTTAATACTGAGCATGATGTTACATGGTATGGAATATCCCTTGGGTCACCTGTCCTGGCTGCTTCTTCTCCCAGCCTCCCACACTGCCCCAGCATCCTGCTCAGCAGGGCAGTGCAAAAGGCACTTAATGGCTTGGTGCTGTGCAAGCCCTGCTCTGCAATAATAAAAATGTCTCTATATTATCAACCCTGTGTTCAGCACTAATCCAAAACACAGCCCCATACCAGCCACTGTGAGGAAAATTGCCTCAGTCAAGACCAGCACACTAATGAAAATGGGACTTTTAGTTTATGTCCCTTAAGTAGTAACGATGGTACTGTGGATGCTTTTTATAAAATACATTGTTTCCATAGACTGTTTGAACTAATCCTGTGACTAGGTAACAACAATGCAGATAAATTGCTGGAACAGTCCAGGCAAAGTAGGAAATAAGTCCCTAATTCATTAAAAGTTCAAGATAAATCACAGATGCATTCTTTTTATAGTTCATTAAGAGTTTTTGGAGATACATGCTCAGTTATTGCTGTGTAAAATATTGTTTCTCTAGTGAGCTTTAGCTTTGTCAAAGGAAGCTTGACAGCTACAGAACTGAATTTATAAACTGTTAAGCTATGCATTTTTTATATACTTTAATCTGTAAGATGAATTTTTTCTTTCATGAAGATATCATTTTAGGCTACTGAGCTTCCTTTCACCTTTCCTCTGCTGCTTAGCATCTTACAGAAGATTTATAACAACTTACAGAAGCAAGTATTGCACTAGGAAAGGGAATACAATGTCTTTAAATTTGGAGAAGACAAAAGGTTTTCAACCCAAAAGAGAAATTAAAGGAATGAGACTGTTTCATTATTCTACTAGGATTCATTTATGCAGTGTTTGTAGGAAGTGATTTTTTTAGTTAAGAAATTTTTAGTTTAGAAATGTTCTGCATTCCTATAATTAGATGATTCACTGTGTAAAATTTAAAGCACATACATATTATAATAAATGGAGGGTTTTTTCTTTCTACAGGAACACAGAGCATTTTTAAACTGTTTTTTAATCTTTTGCATGCTCTAGAAGTTATATTCACAGTGCTTCTCTATATTTTATCAAATATTGTCCTTCAATATGAAATCATCAACATTTCTAAAAGGGTCAAGGTGACAAGATTTATCCTTGTCTAGAGCATAGCAAAAAAACAGATGGTAAGAAAAGCAGAAGAGACAAGTGGACAGTGCATTTTAATGTTTTAGAGAGGATCGTGGACTCAGAAGCACACACAAATTACTTCAGCAAGACTCAGATATCTGAACAGTGTCAGTGCAGTTGCTTGCTTAGAAAGGCTGTCTGTTTAACTTTTACATCAAATGCAAATTGCACATCACTTTATTCTTTCAAAATGTGATGACTTTACCATTATAATTTCTTCAAGCTAGCAGATTTTGCAATCAGTGCGAAGGTCTTTACCTAAGAATCTATAAGTGGCTTATTGAGTAAAAGCTAATTTAAAGACTTTGTAAGTGTCGAATGAATACAAAGTTTCAAAGCAAAAGACAACGTTAGTTGGATAAAAACCGTGGGATTTTTGCATCCCACTGACCTATTTTTGCTGTGAAGTCATTTAAATAAGTTCATAAATCTAGTCCTATTTTTTTGCCACCATTGTGAAAGAATTTTGATTAAAGAGCTTTACTAAGAATGGTTTTGGATTAAAGTATGATTGCAGTTATTAAGATTCTTTTTAATACTTGATTTTCACAAGTGATGTGGAGAAAATTTTAATTTTAATGCCATTACTGAGAAAGGATTTTCAGAAAGAAGAAATAAGTTATTATAACAGAAACTTACCAGCCCCACAGGGTACTGTAAAAATGTAGAGTTGGGACCTTATTGGAGCAAGTCATTAATTACTAGGGAAGGATATTAAAACCTGACTTGAGAACATGAGACCTGTTGTGATCACAAGGTAAAAAGGAGATGATAGACTAGCCTGTGGCATAAGGTCATTTGTTCTTACATTTAAACTCTTATAAAACATAACCCAGTACTTCAATAAATTGAACAAATCTTGTCAGAGGATCTGAGCTGTCTTTAGAAATGCCTTCCCTGAGCTGGGCTTCCCTGTAAACACTACTGTCATCTACTGCTTCTCAGAGTTAAGGTGGCAGTGGTTGTGTATGCAGCTGAGGTTCAGTTTAAGTTAAATAGAACTACTGACTTCAAGTTCTATTGAAGAGAGATGGGTGCGGTTTTAAAAGAAATGTCATGAAGCAGTTTTGGGGTTCTAAATTTCTTAATTCAAAACCAGTGAATTGAACCATGATTGAAAAGGTGTCCTTCAAACTCTGACCAAAATTTATATTGACCTCAAGATTTTGGTTTACACTTTCACAATGTATCTGGAAAGAGGTAGATAGTGGAATCTCTTGAACTACAGATATAACTTTTCTAATGCTGATTTTGCTGCTACTTCACCTGTTACCTTGTAGCCATCACAAAGATTTTAAGGTTAAAAATCCTGAGATGTAGACACATAGAAATAAGAAAATTCTGCATTTAAATTAAAATTTATGTTCTCAACCAGTGTTCAGTCTTTATAAGATGTCAAAGAGTAAAGAATCCTCAACTTCCTTGTGTATATTATTCAAATGGTTAATCACCTTCACAGCAAGAAAGGACCATACCTAAAATCCTGTCCCTAGATTTGGGCCCCACACTTTAAGAAAGACACTGAGTGCTGGAGTGCATCCAGAGAAGGGCAACAGAGCTGATGAAGGGTCTGAAGCACAGGTTTGATGAGGAGCAGCTGGGGGTGTTTAGTCTGGAGAAAAGGAGGCTCAGGGGGGCCCCTATTGGTTTCTGCAACTGCCTGAAAGGAGGCTGCAGCAAGGTGGGGGTCAGTCTCTTCTACCAGGTGACAAGGAACAGGACAAGAGGAAATGGTGTCAAGATGTGCTATGGGAGGCTCAGGTTGGATCCCAAGAGTGTACTGGATAACAGGGTGTTCAGGGAGGTGGGGGAAGTCTTTTGCAACCTTAACACTTCTATGATTCTACTCTGTTATTTATAGACAACATATTTTCACTACTTTGAGTTTTACGGTCTTTAAAACATTTTAAAACATAAATAATGTATTATATAGATATGAAGAACCTCCAGCAACAGAAAATGCAATAATCAAGAAAACAGGTTAAGAAGATTATCATTGTCCTGTTTCTTATTAGAATACATAGATATTTTGAAGTCCTTACCCAAGCAAAAATTCCACTCCACATTTTATCTGATAAAAACTCAAGTAGAGTAAGAAGCATTAGTATTGTGGAAACAAGCATGCCAATGGAAAATCTCAAAAAAATTCAATATATACGAGCTTTCTCCTGGATAACAGGAGAAAGCTCATTACAGAGTAGACTTTTTTATGATGATAAGAAAGAAAAATGCTTACTTAGCAGATGCATCAAAAAGAAAAGGTTGTTAAACTCTATACTGCAGAAACAGTGAAAGATGGCTTTGCAGTCTTTCTCACTCTATAGTTTACTATAAGCTATGCTGAGGAAAGAAAAACAGGATTTTTTTTAGTGTTATGTGCTACAACTGACATTTAGAAATTATCAGTTGAATGGATACTTAAGCATTTCAATATCCAGGCCTCAAAATGGTAAGAAAATTTGCCACTCAGCCAGTACATTATAATTTCAGAATAATTTCCTTATATTAAAATAAATAATCAAGGGTGGAATAAAGACATTCAGTATTATTAATTTTAAAGTAATTATCTTCTCCTAGTACTATAGGAAAAGTAGAATTCTCTCAAATATTCCTCAATACAAAAAAATATCATCAAGTTTAGGTGTAAGAAAACGATGACGTATTTTTCTAGAAGACGTTTTTCCTAGAATGCAATTGTCTAGAACCATTTCTACAAACTTTTTTTCTTATGTGATTACACTTGAAATCTCATAATTAAAGTAAGTTCATTTCAATTCCTCCAACATTTTTTTAATCACCAAGTTTTAAAATAAAAATGCATTTAGACACTTAAATTTAAATGTAACATTTTCAATCTAAGCAAAAGTTAACACCTTACATAGTTATTATTCCCCTGTATTAGAAAATTCCTAAACATTACCTGAAAATGGCTTCAAAACTGAAGTGCTAAAACTGTGCAACACCAAGAGGTTAAACAGTTTTGTTGTCCACTTAATAATTCCTTTTTGAGTTATGAAGAAGGTCTCAAAACTATGCTCGGTCAATTTTGTGAAAAGCTTAATTTCATAACCCCATAGAGAAAGGTGCTTAGCTTCCTTGCAAAATTAAGAGATTTTAAAATACATTAATGTGTTATATGTACATGTATTTTATGCAAGGCTATATACACGTGTATGTTGGCATAGGCACAAGTGCATATACCTGCACACAGAATGACTTCCTAACCTACTGAAGATTTGTAGTTCTCAGTTTTGAAAAAAAATTGAAACTAGAAGAGCAGGCTACTACTCTCTTCCTTTTCCTTTAAAGGTGACCTTGTAACCTTTTTTCCCATTGAACAGAGCTTCCTTGATCTTTGCCATGGCTGTTGCATTATCACCTGTGATTGGCACAGGGGCAAGGTATTTTTGCTGCAGGGTCTTCAACTCCATGTTGTGTTATTTACTGTGGCGGTAAGGGATGATTTTGTTACCTTGAATGAGGAACCAGAATTGATCTTTGCAGTTTTCCTATGATACAAGTCACGGCTGGACTAGTGAGGAAAAGAAAATTTATGAAAATTAAAAATACAAACTCTATCACTAGTTGTAATTTTGGTAATACGGGTCTTTCATTACTTAAAAAGAAAGGTGTTGAAAGAATTCAGAACTATAAATACAAAGATGCCAATTGATTCATTATGCCTTACGTGCTTGTTACATTTGTCATGAGATAAAGAAGAATATTTAGCAAAGTTTTGTTTGAATCCCTAGTTCTCATTACTTAAACTAGCATCTAGAATGAAAAAAAGCCAAATCTTAATGATCCAACAGTGCTCTCTGGTGGTGTGAAAAAAAAGGCAATGTATCCTCTCTAAAAAAATTACATAAGTCCAGTACATGAGTCCTTGAAGACAGAGAAGTGACAGGAAGTCTCAACATGTTCCCCTGTGATAAGAAAAATAGAGCAATAAACAACTTTAAAACCACCAAGGCATGAAATGTGAAACCTGGCTTAGTGAAATAATGTAAATAAAATATTTTATATGATATTTTTTTTGTCCAGAAGATGTTTTAGACTCTTAATGTTCACAAGGAACATATTCCTTCAGCATGCAATGCTAATCCAAAAAGTGAGAGAAATATTCTGCATAGTAGTATATTTTATCAGGAAATAATTTTGAATATTAAGAAACACTTCTTGGTTTCAATTTTATTCTCTTTATTTGGGGAAGGGAAAAAAAAGAGAAAGAAAAAAAAAAGAAGAAAAAAACCCCACTTAGCTAAAGGAAATAGAATGAATAGAGTGGAGAGGTGAAAGAGCAGTTATAAACCAGAGTCATTAAGCTGCCAAGTTCAAAACAATTTCCTATTCCGTTTTCACACAAAGTTTCTCTCTTGGATATTCATTACATTTTTACAATCATAGGTAGATTTTATTCATACCAACTAAAAATTGTTAGGTCATCTTCTGTTCCACTCCTTCAGTTTTCCCTTGTTGATTTTTTTGGGAGGTGTTTTTTGTCAGAATTTTTTTCTTTTTTTTTAACCTTTGAAGACTAAGAGACTTAACATATTATGTAGCAGTATGGTAAGAAGTAAAGGAAAAAATGGAAAAGGCAGTTCTATGGAATGTAGCCAAAACCCCTGATCACAAAGACATTTAAAATATAGAAAAATATCTGATGAGTAGTTTTGCTGAGATTAAATAAAAAAAAATTCTTCCACTGCTTTCTGAGATCAGTCATTCTGAAATTATTCCATATGGCTTGAAACAAATATGCTGAGCCCCATACTGATACTCTAGAAACATTAATATTGAAACCATTGAAATGTTAAAAGATATGGAGAAATGGTTGGCTACATAAAGAGGAAACACCTAAGAATGTTAGTTGGAGCATTCCAGATAATGAGAACAAAATTGATTATGCTGTATGAAGAATAATGCCTTCTACATACATCAAGATAGAACCTAAAAGTCTAAAGCTACAGGAGAAAGAGGTGCAGGCAGAGAACTTTCACTGCAAGGAACAAAGAATGAGTCCATATTGGACTAAGTGTGTCATGTAAAACACCAGTATAGATATAGGGAAAAAATAAACACTTAATGTGATTCTGATTTTGAAATACAGGAAAAAAGTGTACTTCTAAGAGCAAGCATAAATGGAACATTTTTCCTAGAGTATTTGCTATCTCAAAAGAATTGAAGGCACACTTTTTTTTCAGTGAACCAATGGCTGCTATAGAACCCAAAAAAATAGAACCTTTTGAAAAATTCTGGAAAATGGATAAGAATTATACAAATTAACTTTTCTTGAAATATGTATTTGCACTGTTCAGTCATATTCTAGTAACATCTCTTCATACCAAAGTTTTTCATTTATTTCAGTCTATTAACTTTTGGGGTAGGTGGGAAGTAGATGAATAAAATCCTGGAAAAGAGTAAGATTACACTGTTATATGGTCTTTCTTGAGCTGGCCTTACAAAAAATAAAAAAAAAAAAAAAGAAAAATCTTTTAACTGTTTTAAATTTTTAATTTTACTCAGACTTGAAAATTATTCTGACTGCATGCATAGTTGGTTTTTTCTGTGAAAATATTAGATTTCCATAAAAGGCATAGGATCAATTCTACATTTATCATTCTATTTCAATGAGTGGTGACAAGGTGAAGACTGACTTGACTAAACAGTTTTCTGCTGCCATATGGGCTTGTCCAAAGAGAGCCTATCTGTTTTGTACTTTCCTGCAATCCAGAAAAGTGCAAACCCCATTTTTGTCAATGCTGACCAGATGCTTTTGGGTATCCTGGGGCACATCAGTTTGTCTACTGCTTGTGTTTGGCAAACTGACTCAAATCTTACTATTATACGGAGAGTTACTTGAAGAAGTTACTGTAGGATGTAGGAAAAAAACCAAAAAAAAACTAGCAGAGTTTTGGATTTTTTGAAAGTTTTCTTCATCTTATTTTTTGTGGCTCAATATAATGTACTGCTTCCCTGAAAAGATATAGGGAGGAAGACTTTTCCAAAATGTTTTGTGAGGACGATGAAATAGTATTGTTGTGTTTACTTAATTGGAATATTATACAATTGGATTAAAGTAAAACTGAATGACTAAATCAGGTAAGGTGTTTCCAGTAAAAACACTGTGATAGTCACAGTCAGGGGCTACAGGCTGTGAAAAGCAAAGGATTTATTGAAAGAAACTTTGAATAGTCAGGATTTATTGATAACAAGGATTGTCTTACTCATGTTTGCCTCTGTTAATTAGAGTTGTGTTTTCAGTGCTCAAAGATAACATCTTTCCTAAAGCTCAGTTTCATCAGTGAGGAAATACTGTGAGGGGAAGAATTCTGCTTCATAAAAATTTCAGGGAATATTTAATTTTGATGAACTTTTTTGTTTGTTTCATTGTGATGATATTTGTTTTTGGAGAGAGGTGGTGGTAAAACTTGTGATATGCAGAAAAATAACCAAAAAAGGAGTAGAAACGAGAGTGACAGCTTAGGAAAAAATGTTCTGAAACTGGTATTTTTCTGAACTAGCATGTTAATAATAGAGAGGATAAAATGCCACTGGAAAAATGAAGGTGCTGTGGAGACTCTGAATTGCACAAGATTTATAGGAAGGAAATACTTGTGATACACATTTTATTAAGTATTGTACGAGTCTTGAAAATAGTGTATCATTCCTCCCTCATCCCCAGATGAAATAGAATTCTTAATTTACAATGAATCAGCCTAAGGCCAAGTAGTGAATGTTTCATTTACATTAAAAAGGTTTAAGAAAAAGATCAACACAAGAGATAAAGAAAACACAGGAGAGGGGAGGTGAAAACAACAAAGTGAATCATTATTTGTCATAAGATACGTATGTCATTGAAACGCAGTTCCTGCAGAGAAAAAACTTGGAAACAAGAATATAAGTAAATAAAAACAAGAGCGTGTCAATGTTGAAAAAAGAGTGAGAATTGAAAAGCTTTGTTTCAAGATAATTTCCCAAAAGTAGGGAAATTACTAGATAAGATGTCAATATCATGGGGTTTTTTTTATCATTTTACACTTTTCTCAGTTTGTTTTCTGTTTTATAATCAATAACTCAATTTCTGATAAGAAAAAAAATTATTTTCAGCTGGAGAGCACACTAAAATTTAAAACAAGTTAAACTGACAGTTTTTGGGCCATCATGTTTTCCTCAAGTGTTAGATAAACTAGTTCAGCATGTTACTTTTTCAGGTTATCTGTCTTATGACAAATTTATGTGACTCAGTTTCTTATTTGTGAGCTGATATAACAATGTGGATCCCTAGATGGAGTTTTATCATCTGTGAGACAATGGCACAACAGAAAATGCAGGTGTTAATACTTTCCAATTTAGCAGCAGGTTGCAAAATATTTGATTTATTTATGAAGGCTATTGATAAATTGAACTTTTTCCCCTCTTGAAAACCAACGGTCATTGTCATCAAAACCAAGGTTTCCTAATGTACAATTGAATAGCATGATAGGAAATAAAATAACAACACAGCCTACAAATTACTATCCAGGTACTGTTAATTTGCCAGTGCTAATGACCAAAAGAATTTGTGCAACTTCTAGATTAGTGTGGCCATATGGATCAGAGAAATAATAATCATATTACCTCATTATATAGGTATAGGTATTTATTGTTTTGGGTGCATTTTAATCTAAGATTAAAATGTCTCTTTAACGTGTCTATAAACATTCTCCAACAGATTTGACAAAGTAGCTATGCTTGTGTTAAGAGGGGAATAAAATGAATAAGTACGAGCAACACCTGAAAACAGATGTTTGTGGATGTAATTCATTGTAGACTTCCAGAACCATAAAATTATCTAGTCTGCAATAGACTTCCAGGGCCCATTTGGTCCAGAATTCTGTTGAAAGCAGGGCCTTAAGTTAGTATTTCCAGGGCTCTGTTTCAACATCTTCTCAAGCTGAATCTTGAGCACTTCTGGGAAAATAGGTTCCATCATTTCTCCAAGCAACATATGACAGTCATTATTGGTTGTCACAGTGAAGTATTTATTATCTTCACACAGAATTTCCCTTAATGCAGCTTGTGCCTATGGATTTTCGTCCTGTCACTGCGAATCCTAGTGAAGATATTCATCCATCTTCTCTGTAATTACCTATAATTTATTGAGTGTGATTGGAATATGGTTCCCCTCCATCTACACTAGACCAGACTTCTGTTTTCAAGGCAGAAAAGACCCAGTTCTTTCAACTTCTTCTTCATATCTTCCCAAGATATCTCATCATCTTGGCAGTCATGTATGGATATATCAACATCTCTATTAAACTTAAACTCCATGTGTGGCATACCACATGTTGAGTAGTGTGGAATAATCACATCCCATAGTCGGCTGGTACACATTTAAGATTGACACCTGGAAGCTATTGCCCTTCCTTGCTGCCAAAACACACTTCTGAATCATATTGTGCCCCGGGAATCCCAGGACCTTTTAATCAGATTTGCTCCTCAACTATCAAACCCTAGCCTTTAGATTGAGAGATTATAATTATTCTGTCCCAAGGGCAGGATTTCACATTTATTTTTTGTTAATTTTTATGGAGTTCTTGCTGGTCTGTTTTCCAGCCTGCAGAGATCACACTGAGTGTGACTCATCTGTCCAGACTCATGTACTTCTCTTCCCAACTTGATGCCATCCACAAAGTTGGTGTGTATTCAATTTCCATCAATGTTGCTATTCCTCTGTCCAGTCCATAGCTTAGCAGCTCATTAGCAAAGAAACTGTGTGAGAGAAGCTGTGAGAGAAACTGTGAGAGAAACTGTGTGATCAGAACAAATGCCTCACTGAAATCAAGTCAGATCATATCCCCAGTTCTCCCCTCATCCACACAACTTCTTGTTTTACTATAGAAGGCAATTATGTAGAGATCAAAAAATATTTATTTTAATCAGGTATTATTACCATGAATTTTAATCATTCAATGATGATCTGAATTATCCGACTTAATTACCTGATTATGCTATGTTTAAGTACTTCTATGACCTTTTCCTATCCAATTTTCATATCTAAAATTAATTAAATATGTCTATCATGAGGTAACCTTTTACAATGTGAGATCACTCACTTAATACAATTTGTCTAGTTAATTTAAAAATGAGGTTTTAAATTTAGTTCACAGAATACTTGTCAATAGAGCTGTTGTTTTTGGGTTTTTTTTTTACTTAACATGTCCTAAATGTTGAATATGAAGTTAAGATCTATTATTTGTTGAAAATCATAAAACTTTTTATGACAGATAAACTTGTTCTGGTGTTTCTATGTTCTTAAAGGCTTAAATATGTACTTAAGATATTCTGTCTAAATGATACATTTTTCAAAATTTGCATATATGTGCACTTCCTCTGAGCAAGATTTGCACATTTAGTTTTATAAATTGACTTTAATTTGTAGCTACCTATAATTTTCACTCCAATATTTTCCTTTTGATTCTATTGAATATTGTCTCAGGAAAGATCTTGTTCTGGTTATAGTGAAAATAGTGAAATAACTTGTAGTGAAAATAAAGCTTAAACTAAAATGATAATGAAAATGATAGAGTTAGGAATGTCATCAATTAAGTAGCATCACCAAAATTCCTCAAGGTTCCTCTTTTAGTCCTTAAGCTAACATGCTACTTAAGCATGTGTTTAACTTCTATTCAATGCTTAAGTAAAAATACACAAGGATCTTTTTTGCTTTCAAAATCCTGTTCTGAATTTGTAGTAATTTTGTTATGATTGGTAAAAGTGTATGTTTGTCAGAGGCATGTATTTATTTTTCCAGTTGAGCAGGGTTAAGGAACTCGGCACAAAATTTTTTCTCACTAATCATCTCTTCAGAAAGGTGTGTTAAGAGGTATGTTAAGTACATCACAATGCCTTGCACTGCTTGATCTCAACTGAATATGATCTAGAAAATTTTAAGGACATGTTTATCTATTTCTACAGGAATTGAACATTAAATTGCAATTTAAAAATACTTACTACAGCATAATTTGCCTAAGACTTCTCTAGAGTCTGAATCCAGTAGGGTTAGGTCTTTTAGGTCTATGCAGTGAACACAACTGGAAAATAACAGTTTCTTCTATGTTGAATTCTGAAAGCAAATTTATTATCTTGATTAATATTATGAAGCTGGGATGTTTTAAGCTGAATGTTTAAAGAATCCTTTATCAAATTGTTTTGTAATATGAAGACTAAGAAAAGGGGAATGTGATATTTCATTTATTGTGCCATATTGTTTCTGATAATCCCCTAACAGTTCAATAAAGGCTGGAAAACTGACCTAATAATTTTGTCATTTTTGTCTCTTGTGACAACAAACACAGACCTATGGAGTACTGTGTTCAGTGTACAGAAACCTCAGAAAGTAAAGAGCTCAAGAGCATGATCTTATATTGTTGCTTATAGATACAAAATGTCTGTTTTATGTGAACTATTGTATTTTTTATGTATCATCCCTATTTCCTCTTTCTTCCATGAAGAAATTCTTATTCCTTCCTTTTAAACCTGTTATTTATGTATTTGAAGACAATTGTATCAGTCATCCCTTAAGTCAACAAATCCAGATGTTCCAGTGACTCCTGATCAGTATTTTCTAGACTCACCCTTAGTCATTTTCATGGCTTGTCTCTTCATATTCTCCAGCAAAATTCTTTCCCAAAGTGCTACACTCAAAGCGGGAAAAGTGTTTCAGGTGAGGGAGCATTGTTACCAGTAGATTAATAACTACTCCTTGTCTTGCTTTACACATCTCTATCTTTTTCATTTGCAAAGAAAAACTGCTTTAAGCATGGGAAATTCCTCTTTAAATTGTTATGCACCATAATCTGAATTTTGCAAAGCTTCTATTTATCCAGTCATTCCTATCTCATATTTCTTCAAGGAATTCTGCTTAAGTGTGTGAGAGACCTCATCCCTATAGAATAGCTTCATTTCTTTAGAACACTTTTAAAATATTAAATTTAATTTGAAATGCTAAATTTGTGTTATGCTGTGCTTTTAGTCCTACTCTGCTTAAGATAAGCTTGAAATTTAAAGTCAAAATGTATGTCATTAAGTGGAAAGTAAACTAGTAGTGATTTTAAATCAGCCTTCTGTTGAATTGAAATGATAATATGGGATCTAAAGAAAAGATCTAACATATTATCTCTTATCTATCAGTGGACAGCAAGAATCATCAATACATAAAAAGGGAGGAAAGTATATCATGATTTTCTTCCCAAATTCTTCTAACAGTCATTCAGCTGTGGTTTAGAGATTTCCTGTTACTTTCTTCTGGTCTAACATGTCTAATGAAAATAAAAGATTCTTATACATTACATTGTAAATATTGGAAGAATTCTTTCATTTTTTCTTTTGAGATCCACAAATATAAAAAAAAAAAAATGCAGTGTTTCTGAACCACTCCACGAATTTCTGAAGGCTGCTTGCCAACATTTATTCTTAGAAATAGTTTGAATGGATTCCAGATTTCTCATTTTCTTAAAGAATATTACAGACTCTGTGTGAACATCAAAGACATCTGTGAAAAGCTGATAATAAATATCCATCTTTTATGTAGTAAAATTACTGAAAAGCATTATATTATATTTTCAGGCTGTCTCCTGATGACAGTCATATATTTTTGCTTTTCTCTTTTAAGACTTGAATTGAAAAAAACACCCTGTAAATAACTTAAATAAATCACTATTTTAAGATGGCTTAAATTCTATCACTAGCTTATACATATTGATCATAGTTAACATTGGACTGACTTTGATGACATTTGCCATTTCTTTATGATGCCTTTCAGAGCAATGTAAGGCAGCATTTAGCATCAGGTAATTATTCAAACTTGGAACTTCAACTGATTGCTAGTGGGAAGACTCTGCTGGCCATTTTGGAAAAATTGTTGTCAGGGCTGAAATATTACCAGAAATGAAAAACACTCTCTGACCACCTGGGAGAAGGACATGTCATACCTTAATGACAAGGGAAGAATGAAGCTTGTATTATTACCACTTTCTTTCATGAGTAACAGAAAAATGTAAGAACAAAAGTCTTTGAATTAAGTTCTTAATTCAGTACAAGAAAGGGTGCATAAATCATTGCATTCTTCTTTTCTGTCTTTCTTTTTTATCTTTATTTTATTTTATTTTATTTTATTTTGATGTGAGGAGCCATAAAGAAGTTATGGTTCTGATTATAAGGGAAAAATACTGAAATAAATACATTTTCTGAAATACTGACAGTGAAAATGCCTGCCAGACTGGAACTGTTAGACTGGGAACTAGGCCTAGGAACCAGAAACATCCTTTATGAGCACAGCTGGTACTACCTTTCAAGTACAGTTGGGTACCTAGAAATATTCTAGATACATCCTGAGATACCAGCAAAAAGCCAAACCCCAGAGAATTGTAACGGTGACTTACAGCCTGAAAAGGTGAAAAATAGTTAGGGAAAAGGGGAAAACATCATGAGAAAGTAAGAATCAGTAACTGCAACTAGCTGTTCTAACAGCAAGAACAGGAAAACAATCTGGAAAAATAAAAAATTTATCCCATAGAACAGAGAACGCCATCATCTATTAGGTTGCAATTGAAAAAAATATAAATTGCCATCATCAATTTGCTGCTTGAAGTGGTGCTATCCTATGACCTCTTATGCCTCTACAAAAAAAATTATGATTTATTTTTCATCAAAAGTGGATCTTCTCTTTCTGAGAACTCCCTGAGCTGCATATACATCTCGCTTTCTTCAAAAGTCTGTGTGAACATTTTATGAGATCTTGAGCCCTCACTGGGGACACCCAGCTGGCTCCAAACTCAAGTGGATTGCTTCCCTTATGGGACTTCCCCTGGGCTTGGTTCGGTTAGTTCTCCCACTTCTGGGACAGCTGAGTGACAGCTTATTTCCCCTTCTGAAATCTGTTTAATCCACTTTGCTATTGTATACATTCATATAATTAAACTATCGTATTTGCTCTTACATTATTGATAAGTCACTTTACTGCTGATAAGTTTGTAGTAACCTGTAATTTTCTAAAATTGTTGTTGTTGCAGTTATCTGTTCCTGCTATTATTGCTGCAATACTGTTGATTGTTGCTGTTATTGATTACTGCCACACTATTTATTTGTGATCATAAAATAGCTGATTATATGTATATATCTATATTTGCTTTATTAATAATATATATATATTTGTCACTGGTGATTTTTTTTTTATACTTCTGATAATGTCGAATCAAGTAGGGGAATTCATACAATAAAATGTCTGTGTGCTTGTGTTTCCTAGATTCCCACAGCTGTGATCTTTATCAGCATGCTGGGTAACCATTTATGTTGTGAGACCTATAAACAAACTTTATTTCAGAATCTAGAATAATAGAAGAACAAAAAAAAAAGATTATTACTGATTTTTGCCAGGCTGCAACTCTTTCAAGAACACGAAATAAAACTTTAAATACATAAGTGGATTCTCATGGACAGGTTTTTGAGTAGAGATTTAATTTTCTCCTATGATTCGTTTGCACCTTGTGCTGGGTTTGTTTGAGGTAGAGTTAATTTTCTTAACAGTGGCTGATATGGGGCTGTTTTGGTTTTGTGCTGAACACAGAGTTGTTAATATAGCGATGTTTTTCTTATTGTTGAGCGAGGCTTATACAGAGTGAAGACCTTCTCTGTTTTTCACACTGCCACACCCAGGTAATGGAGTGGAATGATGGATTTTGTCTTCCCAATCATCCCTACCATGATGGGGCCCTGCTCTCCTGGAGATGGCTGAACAGCTGCCTTCCAGTGGGAAATAGTGACCTAATTCTTTGGTTTTGCTTTGCTGGTGTTCATGACTTTTGCTTTCCCTATTAAACTATCTTAATCTAGATCCATTAATTTTCCATATTTTATCTTTCTGTTTCTCTCTCTGATGCCACTGGTGGGAGTGTGAGTGAGTGGCTGTGTGGGGCTTGGTTGCTGGCTGTGGTTAAACCGTGGCAGTCCTTTCTAGCACCCAATTTGTGGCTCAAAGTACTTGAGACAAAGAACAGATCTGACTGGGTTGCACCTGATTGAATTTGGATGTACTAGATTTGAATATCTGTTAGTGCTGCTTAGCTAGTAATCAGCAGGCTTCTTTGCTTGCCATGGGGCTCACTTTCCTGGGTCTGTATTAGAGTCACTTGTTAGTGGCTTCTTTTTTGGTTTTGCTGCTTGCTGTAGTTCTGTACTGTCCATCACCTTACTGATTTGTGCCTGAGAAGGTTTTGTTAACAGCCACTGGTGATGTGCCTGGGCTGGCAGGGGGCCAGGTATTGCTGTTGTTTCTGGGCCACTGTACTGGACAAGCTGGAACTTCGGAACCGGGGCTGAAGACACTGTCCAGTATGGAAGAATCCCACACCAGAGCAGGTGGGTGCCTGAAGGAGGATGTGACCCTGTGAGATTCCTGTGACAGAGCAGGCTTGCTGGCAAGACTAGTCACCTCACAGAGGACCCACTCTGGAGAGGCTTGTGAAGAGCTGCAGCCCATGAGAAGGACCCATGCCGGACAGGTTCAAGGAGGACTATCTCAGGGGTGAGACCCCATGCCAGAGCAGGAGAAGCAAAGATTGCCTTGTAGCCCACAGTGAAGACCATGTTGGTGCGGCTGGGCCCCTGCAGCCCATGGAGGACTGTGATGTGGACTATACTAATGGTGGACTATTCTATAACAGGAACCCCTTGTGGCAGCCAGGCTGGGGACAAGGACAGGAGATCATTGCAATGTTAAACCCTAAAACCAGGGCCAAAAGGACCATTGGTGGAGATTGTGATGGATTTTTCTTTAATTTTTATTAAGCCATGATTTGAGTTGACTATTACAGAAATTACTAGAAGAGGAACCACCCAAAGCAACACAGGAGAAGCCTTACAAGAAGCAGTTTCAGTGCAGCAGATCTGACCTGAGCTGGCTTTGGTGTACAGTAGCTCCACATCACACACCACCTCTCTTGTCCCAGGCGAATACCATAAGAGATGAAGCCCAAAGTCATGGACTAATTAATTAATTAATTAATTCAATAGGAGAATGATATCTGAGTATTACATTAAAGAAGAGGAAGAGAGGTGGTGGGTAGTGATGTACTGAATGCTGTAGGACTTGAGCATGATGTAAGTGGTATGGAATAAGGGGTGGAATATTGCCATTTTTGGCTGGAGTAGACTTAATTTTCTTCTTAATTTTTTCTGATTAGTATGAAGATGTGGTTTGGATTCATGCTGAACACAGAGTTGATAACACAGAGATGTTTTTGCTATTGCTGAGCAGGGCTTACACAGAGCCAAAGCCTTTTCTGCTTGTTGTACAGCCACACTGGCAAGGGACTTGGGGTGCATGGGAGGCTGGGAGTAGACACAACCAGGACAGGTGACCCAAATGACCAGAGGGATATTCCAGACCATGTGAAATCATATTCAGTCTATAAAGTGGAAGAGCCCCACAAAAAAAAAAGTATAATTTTGCATGGCATTGAAAACAACATGAGAGCAGTACAGGTGTCTTAATGAATTTATCTAGCAATACAAAATAATCCTAACATAAGCTAAATGTTAGTAGAAATTACTACTGGCAAGCAGTCACTAAACTAAACTAAACTAAACTAAAAAGAACCAAAAACTAAACTAAAAAGAGCCAAAAATTATTTATTAGGCGTAGAATGTAGCAGTGAACTGAATTAATATATAAAGCTGAAGCAAGCAAGAGGTGTACTATTTACACCTGAAGATGTTTGACAGAGAAGACTGGGAATGATCCTAGTGCAAAACTTGTGGTTATGGCAGAAAAACTGCTCAATAAAATCAGGAACCAAATAAGATTCCTGTTCCCATATTGCCACATTCTTTAGAGGTCGTGTGCATGAATTGTATCAAGAAGAGCACAGAAGCTCTGGGAACACATTTGTGCTGAGATGGATGCTGTCAGTCAAGTGTATGCCACTGATAATGAAAAAGAGAAATTACTGTTTGGGAATGATTTGTTATTGAAGTTCTGTCCACTTCTCAGCTTAATCCATAAAACCATTTGACTCTAGTGAAGGAACAATATCCCATGTAGTAGGGTGATAAGAGAGAAAGTAGAAAATACTGTTATTTGCTGTCATGGGAAGACCAGCAGCCCCTGCTCTCTCTTTTTGGCACTGTAACTGCTAAGAGTAGCTCTATCTCTGCCTATCATGCCTGTCTTTTACCATGGAACTATCATTTCCCAATTCACCACTTATATCCTGTATCCCTACTTATGAGCTCAGTTCTCTGGAGCAAAGAAATTCAGAACAATGTGTTTTGGGTTTGTGTGGCAAGGTTTTTGTACTGAGGTGTGTGTGTGTGTGAAGGGGGAATGTGCAGAAGTGGTTACTATAAGAAAACACCAGAAACTGCTCCCATGTGAGACACAGCCGGTTCCAGCCAGCCCCAAGATGGACCTGCCTCTTGCAAAAGCTGAGCCCATTAGTGATGCTGACAGTGCCTCTGTGATAATTTATTTAAGAAAAGGAAAAAAAAAAAAAAACCACTGGAGAATTGCAGTTGTGAGAATAGACTGGTAATGTGAGAGAAACAACCTTGCAGACACCAAGGTCAGTGGAGCAGGAGGGAAAGGAAGTGATCCAGTTGTCAGAGCAGAAATTCCCTGGAGTCCATAGCGTTGTTGACACAGGTTGATCCCTGCAGACCATGGAAGACCTCACTGGAGCAGATATTCACCCCCTCACACTGACAGTTCAGGAGAAATTATGTTCTTATAAAAAATATGTTTATCTACAGCAATTAAATAAACAACAGGACCAAAAAGTTCTCAAGAATATACTGTTGATTGCAACACATTATAGACACTACCAGTACTTGTAACAGGTTGAACAGTTACTTTTCTTTTGCGGCAGATCTTGGAAATTTTGGGATGAGTAGCCACTGTGCATGCTCTAAATAAATAACTGTACATATATATGCATATATATGCTAATCTCACTACATCTGAGTGGTGTAAAGGCACTATAGATATTTCAGGAGTATAGGATACACTCCATTTAGATAGATGCATTTGATTCCATAGAGGCACTAGACCCAGACTATAATTATTTTCCTTTTAAATACCATTTCTGCCTGTGCAGTAGGTCTGCAGCTGTTGGTACCAACAGCTCCACCAGCCTTTTTGTATTACAAAACAAATTAGTTCAATATAAAACATATGGAAGATAAGCACACAAATCCTCCTGATGATGTCTAACAGGATTTGTATTATTTCCTCCTATCACCAACCTTAAAATATTACTCCTACGATCCTTTCTTCCTATCTGTGGTTACAGTGATTGACATTAATACCTAAAGTGTCCTTAAATATTATTTTTATGCAGACAACATACAGATTTAATGCTACTTTAAGCTGATAATTCCTTGACAATCTTGTTTCTGCACTTTGAGAGTGTTTGATGGTGATTCAGCAGTGGATATATTCCAGCAAACTGTCTCTTTACATCCCATAGACTAAGTTATTAAAATTTCCATCTGCTTCTAAAAACTGTATGGTGACTTCTGTCTTTGCCTAAAATTTAAATAATTACTGTACAACATCAATTCTTGAAAGAATTATGGTTCTTGAAAGAATTATGGTTCAAAGCATCAGCTACCTAGAACTACTGTGCCAAGAAGTTTCTAAGAAAAGGTCACAAGCTTCAAAACTAAGGTGTTAACAAAACCAGTGTTATTAATACATTTTGTCTCTTTTGCAAAGAGTCTATATAGTGAATACGAGTAGCAAAGACAACCTTTTATTCTTAGAGATCATCTGTTTCAAAATGGTTAATGCTCTTATTCCGTGGGATTAAATATAGCCTTGTATCTGTATTTCATCTTCTCTATTCTTTCCCTCAAATATTTTGCTCTTACTATGCTCTTACTTCACCTAATGACATTTGATAATTTTTCCTTAATATTTTTACGACAAACTAAATAGAATAAGAAATAGACATTGAATCGTTGAAGATAAGCATACAAAATTTTTAAAGTAGCAATTTGTTATTATAAGTAACTCTTGTTTTATGAGAGTAATTTAATTGACATTTTAAGGAAATTCACAAACTGATTTTGAATACTATAATAGAAAATTCTACCCTAACCAAGGGTATAGTAGGTAGTAGAGAAAGATTTATCTTTCAATTTGAGAAAGAAGCTTCCTGCATTTTTTAAAGTGGTCAGTTTCCAGAAATATTTTCAGACATGATGATTCAGTGAGATACAGAACTTTAGTAAATACCTGGACATGGTTTAGGAACTGTTTTGAGTTAATTCAAATATGACATTGCTTAGGTGAGATTAGAAGAGATCTGACCAGAATGCAGTGGAAAATTTAAAAGAATATTAAACACGATGAAGATTCCGTATCATCAAGGTGGGATTGTAATGCTTTGATGTGATCTAAACAAAAGTTGGTAGTAGAAGCAAAGGCCGTGTTGTCTTTGCCATTTAATCAAGATATATTAAAACAGAGGAAGTGGCAAAGCGCATTTTAAAGGGAATAACAAAAAATCCCAAAAAACAACAGAGTGGAGAGGAGACATCAAGCCCAGGTTCTGATGAAATCCTTGCAGGGAGAAGAAGTCAGTGGTTCTTAGCAGCTGATAAACTGGGTAGCACCTGTCAACCAGGGGAGAGAGGAGAAGATGTCCTGCTGCCAAGCCAACAACTGTGGTGAAATTGCTCTCCTCGGATGAATTGATCATCATTATCTAATTGTACTATTAGCACACACCTTCATTCCTAATTTACCTACCTTCAAGGTACAGCTATACTTCACTAAGTGTGCAATGGTTTTTTAGGGTGATTTTTCTCTTTCTCAGGTAATTATGGCTGTCTTGAAACTAGTCATGTATTTTTAAACTTGTATTATTAGGTTTACAGAGTTCCTGCATCTTAGATAATAATGAAATATGAAATGAAATCTGCACCATAAATTTTATTGATAATGTGGATTGTAAGACTTAAAAATGTCACAGAAAATCTACTAGCATTGAGGCATAGCCTCCAGTGTGCTAAGACTGAGACAGAAGTACTGTCTGAAGAGTAACACAGTTATTAACGATCTTAGAAAAACACAGCTTTACAAATATATATATTTCAAAATATTATTTGATTTATGATTAAAATTTTCTGGTTTTACCTGAAAATACTCTGAGTCTTTAAAATTACCATGTTTATTTTTCCTTAAGCTAGTATTTATCAGAAGTTTTCTAGTGAATTCTGCACAACTGCTTCAAAATAAGCTTAATTATGATTAGGTGTTGATCAGCACGGCTAATGCTTACCCAAAAGAAATAGGGCACAAAAACCTGAAATTGTAGGTATTTAGGTTCTGAAGGGCACAGAAAACCATCAGAAAATCACAGTGAAATCATCAGAAAAAAATCACCACAAAACAACTCTTTAAAGGAGGGAACACTATAGATTCAAGGTTTTACACACTGATACAGCACTGTCTTCTATTTGCTGGTTTTTTTTTTTACAAAGCCATGTCATCAGCTTTCTTAATTTTTCTTCTTTTTTTTTAACATTAATACAATAAAGCATATTTCAAACTTCTATAGGCCCCTGTATATACATGTATAGCTTTTTACTTTGAATAAATATATTTTAGGAGCCAGAAAGAACATTTATTGCTGAAAAAAAGAGGCATTCCCAAGACTGTATTTAATAACTTTGCAAATCTTCCTGTCAACCATTCTGCATGTCTAAAATACTCTATGCAAAGGATACTTTAAACCCTCATATGTCTAACTCTGATGACATCTGTTTTGAGCACTGTCTAAAGGAGCAGCAAAAATCATTGCTTACTGTAACACCAGAATGAATGTCAGAAATAGAACTACAAACAGCTTGAGGACAATTGAGTCCCTTTAAGTATAGCACCTTTGACACTGGTTGGTCTGTCAAGCCTCAGTTATACTGGAAGAGATATTTTTCACTGATGTCTTTTCATACATATGACTCAAATTTGCATTGAAATCTCTAAAACCTATGCCATTGAAGCCTATGCCCTATGCCAAGATAGTCAATCAGCATCCATTTATGCATTGTGTTTCTTAAAAGATCAGCATTTATAAAATTCAAGTGCTTAAAAATATATATATTAGTGTATTCTATACCCAGGTCAATGAAGTTCCTTCTCATGATTCTTAAAATCTTTGTAAAATAACCAACTTTTTGGAGATAACTCTATTGACCCTTAACATTAATGCTTCAAAGCTGTTGTTATTTCAGATCTTTGCATTTGTACTGCTTTCTCAGGATTTTCAGTTGCTGAACTATAAAGCTTTATATGATACCAAACACTAGACCTGGGAAGAAAACATCCAGTAGAAACTGCTTTTCATTTCTGAAAGATATTAAATTTTAATACAGTCTCAGTATGAAGTTTGCTAATCAAATGTCAGGAACATCTTAAATCTGTCAATAAAGGCCTTAATTCAACCAGGGGGTAAAATCAACAGGGAAGGTGAAAATTCCAAACAAGGAAAGACCCTTTAAGAATTGTATTTGTAGTGCCATCTGCTTTGGGTTAATTGTTCTCAACAGGCTACTCAGCTCCCATTTAGTTTCTGTATTACTTATTAAAGAAGCCACGGATGCTTAGAAATATGTCATTAGCATTAGCAAAGTCCTGATGCAGCGATAACACAGCCTGATGGATAGACCTACTTGATTCTAACTTTCTATTCTTCTTTATGGGTGAAATAGCAATAACAGGTACTAATTAGCAAGCCTGATGTTTGTGCAATCTTGATAGGCAGACTTATATAAAAAAAAATATTGCAACACCTTTGGTGACTCACAGTGATGTGAGTTGGTCTTTAAAACAGCTTCTCTCCAGAGATCAAAGCGCTGCTTAAAATTTCCTATGACATAGAACTATACACTATAGGAAAGAGACACTTAAAATATTGGGAAATAACAGTTTGCACTTGTATCTAACAGTTTGATCTGCAGTGAAATGAATGGAATGGGAATACTACCATTCCTATCAGCAGGATATTGCAAACTGTCTGTCCTCAGAACTGCAGTTTGAGGGCAGCAATCACTGTAATGGAGATAATGGAGGGCAGTGGAGGGAGGGATCAGAGAAAGGTAAACTGAAAAGAAGGGAGTTTTGGACCTTTCACCTGTATCTGTTTATAGGTGTTTTTCCTTTAGAAAGACTTAATTGGTGTGATCTTAAGAAACAAAGAATACATGGAAATATTTCTATTTAATAATAAGTTTTTTAAAAATTAATATAAAAATAATTAACCCTCCCAACCAAGCAACAAAAATTCACTGAAAACCCTCATTGGGCTGTGAATTGCAAAAATCACAATCTGATAATAGACCCATTTTTTGCATTAATTCTTTTATCTTGAAAAGGTCTCCGAACATAGCCTTGCTTAATAAAGTTCTGAGCTCTGATCTTTATACAGTGTTGCATCTATTTGTACAACACTCCTTGTTTGTTTCCATTCAATGTTACAGTCAGTAATAAGTTTTTAAACCTTCAGCCAAATCAGATTTTTAGGGAGGAAAAAACTCTGATGTTTTCAGCAATGAAGGTAAACTTAAACTTCCAGCATATTTAGCCAAGCTTAAATAAAAAGAAAGAGTAAATACAGTAAGAAAAGAATTTCTACCAAAAGGGTAACAAAAATGAGATTATTAATAACTCATTTGATGCCTACATTATGAGAAAATGCACATGGAACCTCAGACAGAACATTGATTCCATTGTTTTCAGTGGGATTATTAATCCTTTTAAAGTTAGCCAGATTTTAGTTTTTAATTTCATCAAGTGTATGCAATAAATACCCAATAAGAACACTACAGATAGTCTCTCTGGAGAGTTTGCATTCATCTCTCCATCCATCCACCTACCTTAAGAGGTACTATAGCTTCCACTGAAACTGTCTATATGTGTTTTTCCTAAAGTACTGTGATATGAACAGATCATAATTATCTATTTCTACCACTGTGCTACCTCTCACCATCTATTTGTGGGGTTTTTTCATTTTTTAAAAACACCTTCATTCTGAAAGAAGGCTTCCATGAATTGTACTTGAAGCACATGCTTCAGAAGAGCAGTGGAAGACACTGAGGAGGAAAGTAAATCTGACCAAGGTGTAACAGCAAATTTTAAGTTTGCAGCATTTTTTAATTTTCTGATTTTTCTTTGTATGTAGATTGGACACCCTACCTTTTTCTGGAGGACTACTGTAAAACATTCAAGTCTTCTGAACACTGACTCCATAATCTTATTTTCAATTGTTTAGCCTAGAAGAAAAGTATATGAAAGATCAAGATCTGTTCTAACACCATTTATCACATTTCTGTCAAACTCAAATATGAAATTGCTTAGCTGCTTACTGTGAAGAAGAGCTATATCTTTAAAAAGGCTAGGTGTCAGAGAAATTAACTGTTTGATATGCAATGTGAGCTTTTAAAAAGGTGACAGCTCTGATCTCTGTGCTTGCCACCTTCAAAATCTTGTCATAAGCAAAAGAAAAAACACCACATATATGAATCTAGGAACCCACTGGCAGCACTGTTAATGTTTTAATGCTACAGTTCTACAAACTATTCAATTAATGCAGATAAAAGGCTTATTAATGACAGATTTAAAGCTGCTATGCAATCCTTTGGCCCTTCCTGGCATCTAGCTCTTTTCAAAGGGACTGTGTGCATTTCTTGAATATCCCAGGACATCCTTAAATTAACAGGCCCCGCTCCTGAAAGGTTGAAAAGAGAAGTATATAAGACATGACACCACCATTCTGAGGAATTTGGAAGGGTGAGTATGAAATTTGGTGAGCTGGGGAGAAGACTGTCTCTCCTGTCCTGAGCTTGTTTGGATTTATTTTATGCATTTTTTTTACCCCAGGCAGCCGCTGTCTGGATGTTCCCAGCTAAGAGTGAACAGTTCCCAGAGCCTCCTCAGGGGCTCCTGTTAGCTGGGCAGTGGCACCTTTCCCATGGAGACACTGACACAGCTCAGGCTCAGGCAGGGGAGGCAGCAGGCACTTGACCCAGAGGCAGGAGAGCTGCAACCAGCCCAGCCCAGCCCCGACACATTGTTTGACCTACGCTCCCTACCTGGGACCCTTTATGAGTAAAGGAGAAAATCATAATTAATGGGCTGCCTTCTAAGCAACTGGCAGAAGCAATAGTACACAAGGCAGACATGGATAAGTGCTTTACACAGGGGTAGAGACAACATGGCATTTTGGAGAGACAGCATACCTCATAAATTTTCCAGAATTCTTTGAAAGAGATTTACATAGATAGAATGCATTTGGATTTAGAAAAAATTTGTAGAAGTCTTGTCATGGGGAACTAATCTGTAAGTGGATATGAAAAAATAATTTCTTGGATTACCAATTGGTTTAAGAAGAAATGGCAAAAAAATGGTCAACTTTCAGACTAAATCTAGGCTATTGGTAAGGGTCCCAATATACACAAGTACAGTATAGTTATAAATGTCTAGAAATAGATTTAAATAGTGAGGCAACTCTCCTTTCTGAAAATACAAAAGTATTCAAAATATAATAAACAAAGACTGGCTTTGGGAGTCTTTAAGTCACTGGTAGCTTAAAACCAGTGGCCATTTATGAAGTCAGCTCCCTTCAGAGATGTCCATTTTATTTTAATCTAAGCATACACTGCTGATAGAAAGATCTATGAAACCACATCAGTCTCTTGATTTAATCTGACTTTTAGATAGATACAAAATCTTATGATTTTTAAAGATTTTTTAGTGCATTCAAAATGAAAACTAGGATTTGAACAAAATTGATGTCTTCTAATTATATTTCTACAACTGACACGATGGAATATAATTTATAACGGAATATAATTCTGGACCCACAATATAATCTATTTCTATTTTTCTCTTTGTCCTGGATGCTTTTTATCCACAAAGGTCTATAGTTCAGAATGCCACCAATGTCTCTGTAAGTAATTCTTTGGCAGTGTGATCTGCAATTTTCATACAGCGCATTTTGAATGAAAATATGGAGGGTTCACAGAAAGAAAACATTTATAGAAAACTTACCATTCTAACTCAGAAACTTTAATATGTTCCCAAGTCAAAAGAAGAACTGTCCTGTAAGAGAATATCCAACTATGTTATCTCTTGTAATTTTTTATTCTGAGGGCAAGCAAACTACTTTAAGTAACATAAAGGATGTTCTGATCAGTATTATAATGAAATTTAATATTTGATGTTAGATTATTAACTTATAATGAATTTTTCCTTTTATTATTGATGCATGATCAGTATTTTAATTGGGTTCATCAATGATATCATATCTAGAATTCAGCACAGCAGGAAAATTAACTGATGGATTGATAATAAACATGCCTTATTATAATTTCCATTTCATATGCTCTTCAGTAAGTGATTTCAAAGGTGAGCCATTTTGTAACTAGAGCAAGCACTTAATGTCTTGCTTATTTAAATGAATACATATTAGTGCATAATTTTATATAAAGCAAAAGGATATATAGAACCAATTTTTAAAAGCAAAAATAGACTTTTTCTGAGAATTTAAAAATATGATTCAAAACACTGAATACCATGAGTTTTAAGATTACGTCTTTTGCCAGAACTTAAATTGCTCTTCACTGGTCTATAGTTTAGTGAGAGGAATAAGAAATTGTGGGGGGGGAAAAACAATTAAATATAGGAATTCTGCATGTTGCCTAGGAATAACAGGCAATATTCAGATTATGAGGATTATTTTGAAATAAAAAATCACAAGCTTATTTCCAACTTTCTTTCTGTTTGCTAGGATATGCCATAGACAACAATGAGATAAACAGTGGTGTATTCAGATATGCTTTGATGAAGGTCAGCAGTAGCTCAGATGTAGAAATTGAAATACTCTTTAAGAACTGAGAGATAAAGGTACCTACTTTGAGTGTGTTATAAGCTTCATACCTAATTTTTAAAAATTAAATACTTATAAACTAGCTATAAATTCTTATTAATCTCAATTCATCTGAGAAGTTAAATCTTTACCAAGCATACTATGTATATTTCCTGTTATCAGTACTTGGATACCTTTACCAGGGACATTGATACAAATTAATAGTCTGATTCCAAGGCAGACTATAAATAATCAGTCCTTAGGCATCTGGGAATTTTCTCTCTTCTAAATTAGTTTCTTCTCATATTCTCTTGAGATAAAAGTGAGAGAATGTGACTTACATTTTTCATCAAAAGCAGCTCTTTACCAGAAGAAATATAGTAATTCTCAGAATTTTTTTTCTGTTTTGCTCTCTAGTTGACTATTTGCATGATTTGTGAACTTCATCATATTGCTAACAATCTGGACATAGCTTTCAAGATTCACTCTCTCTGTTTTTTAGTTTACACAACCCTTGTTGAGTCATCATTAGATACAATAATCACCTCACACTGGATTAAAATTACCAGCTGCCTCTTTTCTATTTTGCTTTCATTTACAAGTTGCACTTTAAATGTGGGGTAGGTCTTATTCTGGTACTAATAAGCACTTATATCTCAGAGTGTTCCCCTATTTTTTCTCTGAACTAAGAGAGATTTGATTATTAAAAAACAAATTTGGGAGACTAGTATGCAGAAAATGAGATTTCTTTCTTAAAATCTAAATCAAATGGACTGTTTTTAAAAGTAAACATAAGAATCCATTGTTTGCCTCTCTTAAAGGGCAACCCTCTAGCCAATTTTCTAATAATTTTCCAGATTTGTCTACAAATTACTTTGAAGGAATATCTACACATTCCTCCCCCCACCCCCCATTTTTTTGCCTTTACTTATTTCACTACTTTCATGAAAGAAAGCAACTGCTAATACTCCTTAGTGAAACCATACTCCCATATTTTATCTGGTTAAAAACTGAAAACTGGAATTTTCTCTTTTTCATTGACTGCAAATTTCCTGTGGGAAAAAATATCCTTCTGTGTTTTTTTTTTCCAAGTTCCCAAAACTATTTATAATGTATGACAATTATTATCCTTTCAAGAAAAGGTTTTAATCCAGTCAATTCTCTCATACCATATGTTGTCTGACAGGAAACAAAAGTGTGAATATTTAAAATTTCCTCAAAGTTATTATTTTAATAAAGACACATTCAGAAGAGTTGTTAACAGTTTAGGAAAAAAAAGTAAGAAGAATACAGTGTGAATGTGTGTGTAAGTGTGAAAGATGTACACAGTCACTCAAGGAATAACTGAACCATAGCTATGGTCCCTATGCTTTCTATTTATTTATGCACACAGAGTCTTATGCTTATACATGAGTTTCAGTACAAACCTGCTTGAAGACAGAAAACTAGTCTCTTTTTATTCTTTGCAGGAATCAAACTAATCAGTTTTAATCGTAGTTGCCAACTTGTAGTTTGTCCTTCACATTTCACTGGTCAGCTAACCATAATCAGCACACATTACTTGCATACGGCTCAATCCTAATTACTCTGCTCAGCCTACAACGCAAACAATCAGAGATGCATGGTCTGAATGCTGACTCACGTTTTAAGCTTTAGAAGTTTTCTCAGCTGCTCTACAGACTGATCTCCAAATATATTAAATCAACCAGAATGCATACACCAGACTGACTATAATACAAATATATGGGGATCCAGGGCCTTTATTTTGATTACAGAATATACTCATTCCAAAATTATATACTAATCTTAAATTTAAATATGCCATCCATTTCCTTGCTTGGATCTAGAAGGACTTAACTTTGAATTAGAAGTTGTCAACGTTATTGCATTATCTTTGAAAATATGAAAAGTGTTTGTGCACTTCATCCAGAATCCAGTTGTAAGAGACTAGAACAAGAACTCTGTTAAAGGAATATTTTTTCGTGTTTTTCTACAATTGACTTGTCATATCTCCCTCTCATGCTGGCCACTGGAATATATTCTGTGGGTTTCACAATTTCAGTTCTGGATGAAAATTCATCAAAGTGCTATTTTTTTCACTGTGTGTTAATTGAATTGATAATTTCATAAACCTTGATAATATTGGGATACTTGTAATATACCTATAGAGAGACACAGAAGAATGGCTGCAATGCTTGATTATCTGAGACAGAAAAAATTTCCTCTTCGATATTCTGAGCTGATGACACACTATATAACTGAGAAAGAGCATCAATCCTCGCTCTGACCAATATTTAACAGGAAGAAATCTAAGGTGATGCAAAAATAAGCATTTCGCAGTTTATGGATAAGAATATTTGGACTGAAGAAGGTATGAGTCTCCAGGAAATAAAAAGCAAAGGATATAGGGAGGGAATTAACTGATAATTTGTTTTATATGAATTGGAATGAATTGATAATTTGATAATTTGTTCTTTGTAGAAAATGAGAAAACAATGTATAGCATGATATGGCTCTTTGAGTTGAGATGCTATTAGAATGGTACTTGAGTTCTGTGTCTTTCATTGAAGACAAAATAAATGCTGACATAAAACTGAAGTATTCAGCAGCAATGGTCTAATCTTAAAAGGAAACAAGAGAAATTTCTACAAAAGTTGGAGTTTACAGAGTAACACAGTTAAGCATTTCTGAAGAAAGAATCTGCCTATTTTTTTAATGCTACATTCAAAAGAAAAATGCCTGCATTTTAATTTTTTTTAATAAAGAAGATTAAAGAGAACACATTACGCTTATAATAAATAATTTCTCCTCTCCACAGAATTAGCTTTAGAAGCCAAAACAGTAACAGAGCCTTATTGACCTCAATAGGTTTTCTGGGAACTTTTCAATATATATGGAAACAAAAATAACGAAAATAGGATGCTATTTACTTGAGCATCTCGCAAAAATCTTTTCCTTGAATTTTCCTCTTAGCTTGTCAGAGAACTTGATTCTGCCTCACAGGTGTGACATGTGAAAGGAAGATAAGTTTTTCAATGCTCTCCCTGTGTTAGTGTAAATATAGAACTACAGGAACTTAAATGACTCATAGAACATACCGTTCTTCTTGAAAGAAATATCTCAAATTAAGTTTGGCAGAGAAGTTAAGAACACTTCAGGACAAAGCTGCAAAGACATTGTCTTCTAGAGAGAAAATATTACTTTATAGTTCAGAAATGAAAGCAAAGGCTTGAAGAGATCTTCCAATAAATATGTGAAAGTAGTGTATCAGAACTCAGGACATCCCTCTGGGTGCCCTGGATGGCTCGAGCCCCTGACCAGGGGCTCAGAGACCTTGGCATGAAGCCAAAGACACCTGTGGCTTTGATTTTAATCCATGGAAAAAATTACCAACCTTATATGAGAATTCACAAGCCACAAGAGTTTAAGTAGAATGATAGTTTGTTACAAGATAGAAAAGTAGAATTTTGGTTTTTTATAATGAGGGTTCAGAAGCCAAGATGGAGGGATTTGGCCGTGCCTTGTCCTTCTTTTTTCTTCTTCTTAGCTTCCATCTTCTGGGTGATGGTGGCACTTCTGGATTGGTTTAGAGTAGAAACACACTGTCTAACACAGGTGATAGGTATTAGAAAATTATTGTAAATAATGTACACGTAGTTTTTAGTCTAAAAAGATAGCACCATCTCTGAGGCTCTGAGTGTGCCTCAACCCCACCTGCTAGACAGACCTCAGCAGGTCAGAAAAAGAATGTTTTAGATAACAAAGAATAAACAACCTTGAAAACCACAGCCGAAGAATCCTGACTCCTTCAGTCTTGGGGCTGGGAAAAAGAGACTTGCTAACACCTCGCAGTCATCTCAATTCCAGAAACCCCAAGAGTAGTGATCATTCAAAATTTAATAAATACATTCAGATTCTTCAATCATGTAAGTTGACAAAACCCTTAATCATTTTTATTCCATAAGAGAAATTGTTTTCTAGGAAAAAAAAACCTGAAAAAATACTTTTTTTTGTTTGTTTTCATTATGATTTTAAAATAACATTTACAAACTGAGTTTTTGGGAACCTGGAAAATAAAGAAAGAAAACTTGTTCCTTGTAAATAGTAGCTTGCAAAGTACTAAAAAAGTCATTGAAAAAATTAGTCAGGTTTTCTCAATGTATGATTATTTTTTGTTTGTTTATAGGACTAGAATGATGGAGGACCAGAAGGTCCTGAATTCTGAAACTCTGAAGATCTTCTATGCCTCAGTCTTTATTAGCACGATTAATTTTCAAGAATCCCAGGTCCCAGAGATCAGAAAAAAAAGATGGAGCAAGGGAGATGTACCCTTGACATAAAATCAGGTCAGGGAACATTTCAGAAAATTTGACATACATAAACCCATGAGACCTGATGGAATTCATCCACAAGTGCTGAAGAAGCTTGTAGATGTCATTCTAAGGCCACTTTCAGTAATCCTTGGTAAATCACGGTGGCTGAGAGAAGTATCTTAAGACTGGAAAAAAACAAATGCCCTTCACATTTTAAGAGACAGAAAGAAGACATAGGGAACTATGGTGTCAACCAGCCTCACCTTATTTACTGGGAAAGTCATCGTGAAGCTACTTCTGGAATATTTTTCCAAGTGTTAAGGAAACTTTACTGGGTTGCTGCATCCTCATCAGCTGCTGTGTCTTTGAGTGCCCAGCCACTTGTCTGGTGCCACAGGTCCCTGTGCTCTTTGTTGCACAAAGTGTGGGCACCAGTTCACTCTTGCCTCTGGCTTCCAGCATTTCCTGCCATGCAGAGCTCAGCCTGCAGCTCACACAGCAGCTTGCACACCAAGCTACCTGTACGAAATATATCCCTCAACACAGGCACATGAAAAACAAGAAAATCATCAGGACCAGTCAGCACGAGTTCCCAAAGGAGGAACTCATGCTTGACCAATATGATAATTTTTTTCACTAACTGACTGGCTTGCTAGACAAAGGGAAATTACAAATATTGGCTACCTGTACATTGGTAAGGTTTTAGCACTGACATCTATGAGATCCTCACAAAGAAGCTGTTGATGTTTGGGCTGGATGAACAAAATGTTGGTGGATTGAAAACTGGCTGCCTGATCAGCCCCAGAGGGTGCTGATCAGGGCCACAAAGTCTAGTTGGAGCCAGTGTCTAGCAGTATACACCAAAAATGAGTCTAGTCCTGGTTAACATGTTCATAAATGATCTGGATCACAGGACAGAACGTAGCTTAAGCAAGTTTGCTGATGACACAAAACTGGGAGAAGTAGTTTATATGCCAGAAAGTCATGCTGCCACCCAAAGGGACCTCAAAAGACTTGAAAAAGGGTGTGAAAGGAACCCCATGAAGTTCAACAAAGAGATGTCCTGAACCTGGAGAGAAAAAACACAATGTATATGCTGGGGGCAACCCAGATGGAAAGCAGCTTGGCAGAGAAGAGCCTGCGGATCCTGTTTTTCCCCGAGTTAAACATAAGCTTGTGAAATACCTTGTGAGAGAGGAAATCCTGGGCTGCATTAGGCAAATCTCCAGCAGGCTGAGGGAGGTGAACCCTGCCAGCTACTCAGCTGTGGAGAGCCCATATCTGGAGTATTTTCCCAGTTCATGCTCCCTAGGGGTAAAAAGGACATGAACATACTGGGGGGAGTACACTGGAGAGCCACAAAGGTGATGAAGGGACTGCAGCACCTCTCCTATAGGAAAAGACTGACAGAGGTGTAACAGTTTTACCAGAAAGCTCAGGAGGAATCTTATCAATGTATATAAATGCTTGAAAGAAGATGAAACTTGACTCTTCTCCATGGTGCCCAGTGGCAGGACAAACATAACTTGCCAGATAATTTGAACCAGATAACTTCCAGAGGTCCCTTCCAACCTGAACCATTCTGTGGTTTTGTGATGACTGATGAATAAAATAAATGATGAATAGCAGGGCTGCATTTTTTTAAGAGATTCAGATTTTACTTTAAAACAGATGAGCTGTAAGGCCTCCTAAGAATCTTTAAATGGTATGGTAAGCTAGATAAATAATTGGATGATAAGACTTTTCTCCTATGAGAAGCCTCAATTGCAGTTTCACTGTTTATGTACCAGATTAATATTAAAGTCATCTCTGACAGTGGTACCAGCAATTCTCAAGTGTAAGCTTAGGGGACTAGCACAGAACTGTACATCTGTAAGATTTGCTTTAAACACATGATCATTTGAAAAAGTCATGACATGCATTTAATTGAACTGTGTCTTATTTTAGTTTCAAAAATTCATTTTCAAGGTTGTCTAAATGGCTTAGAAATATGATGTGAACATTTGCCCTGCTGATATCTAATCTTCTGAAAGAAATTCATGAATCTGGCTACTAATGATTTGAGGACAGCTCTCCTTTCTTATCTCCTTTCTTATCTTGTACTTGTCAACATGCTTGGGACAATTTCCATTTGTTTCTAAAACCTGTCAAATGTATAATTAGATTTGAATCCCATTGCTTTAGGTGATATTTTGGCAAGCTGTTTGAAGCTATTATGGATTGTCCTCCTTTTTTATCTTGAAAGAATGAGTACAATGTCCAAAAATTTTTATATGCTGCAGGTAATATATTTTGACTGTGATAACAGTATTGTAGAAAGTGGCTGAAGAAGATGCTTAAGTATAGCCTGAAGCAGCTTATATACCTAGAGATGCATCTGTCAGCTGTATTACTGAATAAATGCATAGATTACACAATTTGTCCTTCCAGTAATATAGGGTAGCAGTGGCTCAGTCTTTCAAAAATGCTCCCATTAGTACCTGACAGGGAAGCTGACAAACCTATACAGTATATGCAATTACACATGACCTTTCCAGTGGGTTTGGCATGATTTTGAAAAACTGACTTCTTCTAAATGGCAAATCTTTACTGCTACAGTGTATTAGAAATAAATTTCTGTGATCTGGGAATAAAGCCTGAACAGGTGTTGTATGATCACTCTAAAAACTGAGACCCCAGGATATACTCAAGATCAGCAATCCTATGAAAAAATTCATATCAAAAGCAGTGAAGATTCCACTTCCTTATATTTCTTTCTACCTCCAGGATATATGGGCTGACTCAGCTGGGGACGAGATATGTGCAGAGCAATTTGATTGCTTTCTTACAGCTGTAAAAGACATGGAATATGGGACATAGCCCAATTTTTTTCTGTTTGTGGCTTCCATTCTCCATTACCGTTACGCTGGAGGAGGATCTAATTTAAGATATTTTGTTGCCCATCCCTTGCAAGATTTTATGACACCCTCAGGTGTGCTGATTCAGCTGTGTGGTCTTGCTCTAAACCAGACGAGTGTGACAAGCCATTTTAAGAGTAAAACACACTATATCTTTTTTATTTATTTCAGTGGATCATTTCAGGAAATGTAGGTTATAGTAAGGTGACACATAAAGGAATTGAAAAGGGATTGTAATCTTTCCTGGGGAGCAAGAAACTGTGGAAACCAAAAAGGCAATACCCTGGAAATTTGCAACTGCTGCTGATGTGTAACTAATATAAAATGATTGCTTAATCCAGAGGAGAGGCTTTTCATATAAAATTCATTCTTAACACTTGTTATGCTGTTTACACAACAGAATATAATTTTATACTGTTCTACAGTAGGAGAGGTTAGGTTTTTTGTTTGTTGCAAAGAACTAAGAGGAGAAATAATATTGTTTCTTTTAAGCCTGAACATTCTTCTTGTCAGACAGGCAATAAGTAACAATCTGTCTCTTCCTCTAATTAAAAAGAAAACATATCTCTCATATAGAAATTCTCTTTCTGGATAGCTTTCTCAGAATTAATAAATACTGACCTATCAAAATAATTGATACCATGTTAGCTCATATTAGCTGAAAATATGGTGCACTTTTGTAGTGAACTCTTTCCTTCTTATGCTACTCAGGTCTGTGTTTGCTGAGCTGTTTTCTCCCTTTCTGCTGCACAGTTTTGCTGAAGATACATTTACTCAGAAAAAATTCTACTGTTGAGAGTCTGTACTTGATTCTGAGTCTTTTAGAAATTCTTTCCTGTTACTCTTCTTTACATATTCTTATGATACAGAAGGATTTTCTTCTGACCCCATGCCCACCACTTCCCTTTAAGTAGTTGAAGACTGCAATGAAGTCTCCCAGAGCTTTCTTTTCTCCAGACTGAACAATCCCAGCTCTCTCAGCCTGTCTTCAGAAAAGAGCAGCTTTATTCCTCTGATCATCTTCGTGGTTTCCTCTGGACCCAATCCAATATGTCCATGTCTTTTTTGTGGTGAGGCCCTCACAGCCAAACAGGTGGGGTCTCATGAGAGTAGAGCAGAGGAACAGAATCATGTCATGATAAAAATTTGCTTTGTAAGCTATTGTTTGAAGAGTCTCTGAGCTCCCAGGAATGATCTTAAACACAATGGAAAATTTTATGAGAACGTCATTAAGCAGTAACTGGCAAAATTATGCTAGAAGATTAGACAAGAACATCTGTATTGCACAGGCCATAAAGCATTTCCTGGAGAAAACACACTACACACTTATCATTCATGTTTCATACTACTTGAGAGCTGCTGAATGATTAAGGAACGTGAATCTTGTCATAAAGGCAGAATAATATACATTACCATGAAAGTAATTCTGAATATTTATATGTAATGAATATAAATCCCTAGATCTTATATTCATTGAACCTAGGGAAGACCTAGGGAAGACATCTAAAGTAATTTTCCCTATGGCACCAGGTTTTGGGGTTTGCAGTGTATATTCTCATTTTAAAATGTGAATTTCAAAATGAGCTAAAAGATGACCATTCTGAAGCATGAACCTAGTGAAACCAAACATTACAGAAAACCAGTATATTATAAAATAAATAGGCTAGGACAAAATCAATTCAAATTTATATCTCAGATTACTAAACCTTTTTTTGAAAAATACAGGATTTAAGACCTGTGATTAGACCTCATGTTAGTACCCTGTAGAATCTTCCTTCTTCATGATGGATAAAAAACCTCAATAAGCTGCAGACAATACTCAGTAGATGATCAAACATTCTGGTATCATGTCGGTGCAAATTCCATGACAGATCTCATGACATTCAAAACTATTTACTGATTCACAATGTACTTTGAAGAGTCTTGTTAATTACTTCTTCTTTATGCTTTAACATTCTGTAGATAAAATTGGATTATATTTCCAGGTTTATTTAAGATCATTTGGTGTAAATAGCAATGCAAAGGATTAAAAAAAAATCATGTGGGACAGCAGAATGGACAATAAATTATGCAGTTTTATGGTAAAAGAGATCTAGTTACTTTTTTTTCTAGGTTACCTGTGTGCTTTATTTCATTCAATAAGACTTCTAATTCAGAATAAATGCAAGGTATGATAGTGAAATGTTGATATTTTTAAAAGTGAGTTGCATCTTTCTGCCATGAGCCAGCATATATTGCAGTTCCTTATGCTATGAACTATCATTCAGGGGTTTTCAAACCTTTGAAAACAAGGCTGACTCTTTTGCTACAGAGAGTGAAAATAAGTGTTTATAAATAGGTACTGGAGGATCAATTAATATGTACTCAGGAAACAAGAAATAGAGGTTTATAACACAAGGTCAATGTCTCTTGTTCCCTATAGATTTTTCTTTCTATTGATTCATACCATTGATAGTGCTTTCCTTGTAAACTGTTCTCAAGGTAGCCTACAGTGTCAAGATGAAAGTGCTTTTCTCTGTCCTTTTAAAAACACACTAGACACATGGTCACATCTTCACAAGAACTATGTCTCCACAGCAAGTTTGCACTATGTGTGATTGCTTTCAGGGGAATAAAGATTTTATAAAAAAACTGGTGATGATGAAAAGCATCATTAACATTGCTTTAACAATATTTCACATTTTGCAAAATATCGCAATGCCCTTTTAATTTTTGAAGAATATCTTCCTCAACTTTCTCTTATCTCTGAATCTGCCTTTTTTGTGCATTTGAAAAAGATAAGGGAGGTTTGATTTCAGTTGGCAAAAAATGTGGAATTAACATTTTATGAGATTTTTCTATCTATTTTCAATTTTTTCAAACAATTATCTGGATTGTAGAGCTGAGTAAAACTCAGTGCACAGAATAAGAGAATGGGCTGGGTTGAAGGGACCTGAATGACCATCTAATTCCTGCCATGAGCAAGGACAATTTCCATAAGAATAAGCTTCTCAAAGATCAAACCAGCCTGGCTTTGAACACTTCCAGGGATGGGGCAGGCACAACTTCTCTGGGCAACTTGTTCTAATGCCTCACCACCCTCACAGCACAGAATTTCTTCCTGGTATGTAAACCAAGTCTGCTCTCTTTCAATTTGAATCCAATCCCCCCTGGTCCTGTCACTACCTGCTCTATGTGGAAGTGTTCAAGGCCTGTGACTGAAACATCTTGTTCTCTCATAATCTAGTGTAAGTTTTAGGAAGTTCACATTAGACTAAAACATGAGAGTGTAAGAGCTGGACAGTAAGTTTTACTGCCATGGGAAGTAATGTGTGCACAGCATAAGGAGAAGCATGAGGTTTTTAAATACAACTAGAACTGCTCTGCCAAATCATAAGAAAGAAGAAAAAACAGGGATAAAGTACAGCCCAATGACCTTCATGTTTGGAAAACATAAACATTTCATATTGCAAAAATATAAAGCTCTGTGAGAGATTTCTGATGTCTGATTTATCATTTTGCCATGACACGCAGATATGACAGCTGTTGGAGGCAGGTAAACAACCCTAATCTTTTGAGGTGTCAGTAAAACTGACAGTATTTATAAGGAGTTGCATCCTTTTCTTGCACTCCAACTTTGATTAAAAATTCAAGGATATTTTCAAAGCTTTTAAACAAATCTCAGAGGAAAAAGTTTACAAAAGATCTCTAATTTTAAATTATTAATTTTTCATCACTTTCTGTTTTCAGTAAACCCACTAAGTCTGAAGTCATATGACATAATTTTAACTATTTAAAAGTTAGATTTCAAATTAAATATATTTTCCCTCACACTTGCCCTCACCAAGAGAAGGAATGCACCCCAACTAAAATAAGTATCTAAAATACACTTTAGATAATTATTCCACTTTCCATTTGTCATCTTACATGTCTATTTTACATTTAATATTACTGAATTTAAGGTTGATTTATTCCCTGCATCTTCTGGAGAAGTTCCTGAAATATGTTTTTAAACTAGTAGTATTCATGGTGTGTCAATCCATTTCCATCAAATCATCCTGAAAAACTTGCATAGCCTTCAAATTTTTGCTTTCTTTACTCTCGTTTTTTATACTTTTGTGATTTACAACATGACAGTTTAAATCATGAGTTAGGAGATTGAACTCTGACACCATGTGCTGTCATTGTGAAGCTGCCCTGGGGCACAGCAGATGCCTTCTGGCAGAGCAATACCAAAACTACACATAGGCATATCAGAGATGCTACAACCATCAGTGTCTGACATACACACAGGCACACAAAGTTCTCACTTTAATGGGAAACTCCTACATAAAGAGTCATATATTTGAGCAAACTTAGTTAGTTATTACAGAAGTGCAAGGCTTTTTTTTGAAGAATAATTTAGGGCATTGATCATGACAAATAAACATGCCTTCTACACTGCTGTGAAGCGCTTGAAACAGCTCTTGTTCTGCACTGTTAGTAGGTTTAGAAGTTTTTCAGTTTGAAGGCCATGCTTACCTCTATCAAACTTGGAATTCATTCGTACTTGTTTTTAAAAAAAGCGGCTTTACAAGTTCTATACAGTTAGATGTTCATTTCTTTAATGTTATCAATGTCAGGTCCAAAAGTAATTATTGTTCCAAATAGGCAGAGTGTAAATGTTAAACGTTGCTTGCATCACTAGTTGCAAAACAATAAAATATTCTCCTTTCTGTTTATCCAACCCCTCATTCTTTGAAGAATTTTCATCTTGCTCTGGTTTGTATTTTCCAGTCGGATGAAGAGAACTGCAGGTAAGAGTCTTTCATTAGAGGCATGTCTGATTTAATTAATCTTTAATTATTGTGCAAAACAAATGGAAGGATAGCTTCGATCAGCAAATTCATTTGCCACATTTATCAACTAGCTGATCTTTATCACCCACCCAGATGACAGTAAATCAAATGCACACCCCTTTTCAATACATGAAGCAAATGATTAAAGTGCCTGTAAGAGTCCCTATCCTAACTAAATCTAATTGTGTGTGAATAATCAGTTAAGTTGTGTGATGAATGTGCCATCATAGAATCTAGTTCATAACCAAATCATATTTTAAATAATACTTGTTTTAAAAGGATTGTTCTTAAGTCACATCTTTGGGCCTTTCTTTTTCTTCCTCCTTTACTGATAAATAGTTGTCATATTGCTTACATAATTTTGCCTTGCTTTCTCCTTCTCCTTTTATGTCAGCTTTAGGGCCTACTTTCACTTGAGCTTTATAATTGAAACACATTCCAAGCACATATATATATAACTTATTAAAAATCATCTTAAGCACAAGAAGTATTACAAACCCTTTATTAGTCCCAGCAATTTAAATATTTTTTTCCATTGCACATCTTTGACTCTTAAGATCAGTTTTACTTGACTAAATATCTCCTCAAGTCAAAATGAAGAAAATGAAATCATAACTGTATTTGTTTATTGCAGAATATAAATGGTACACGTTCTCCTTCAGAACACATTTCTTGTCATCTGCTATTCTTAAATATTTATGAACCCATTCTTTTTTCACCTGGACTTCTATGATACCCTATTTAAGGTTTCATGAGACTTTTGTTCATGGAAAAATTTCATTTATAGGACTTAAATAAAGATTTCAAACCTTTAAGGATTTTTTCATCACTATGTAATTAAATAATGAGAAACTAACATGACAAATAAGCATTTAACCCTATCTGATACCACAGTGTATTCAACCTTTTATGAGTGTGCATATATAAAATGAGTTCTTCCCTACTTTTCATCTTAAAAATAGTTCAAGAGAGATTTATTTTGATCTAACACATTAAAGAGAGAACAAAAATTTTGTAATTAGTTACATTTAGTTGGTCATCTAAAACCAAAGAACTAACTTCAAGGGTCTTGAAATGATTAAAAAGTAAAAGGTTGAAGAGGAAAAAATATTTTCTATGCTGGTTCTTTCTATGTACAGAGGTGGAAGAGAGAAAATAAGATTCACATACATCCTTTAAAAATGTAAAATCCTAATGTACAATAGAGTCCTTGATTTGTTTTTATTTGTATTGTTGTTATTACTGTTATTATTTTTAATCATCATCATCCAATAGAATCATCTATTTGGAAGATGCCCTTGGTGACAATGCAGTTTTATTAACTGCCACTTTCAGCCATGGTAATGATATGTTTGGGTGAAACATGCACTTATCTGAAACAGATTCAGTCGCCATCAATGAAAATGCACCCATTGGAATGCTAATCCTTCAAGACCTTCAAGAGTTGGTTTAAATCTTCTCCATATCTGGACTTCAGACATATTTCAGATGACTGGATGCCATCCACAGCCACCTTGCTGGGTCACTGATGATAGGTCACGTACATATGCACAAAAGTAGACAAAGAAATAATGAAAATGTTTTACTGCATCCCTAGGGAAAATATACTAACAAATGACTATTTAAATATATATTCAACTGAATTTAAAAGATGCTTGATTAATTCAAATTAAGGAATTGTTTATTCCATGCAATCTGGAATCATTGTAATACAATTTGATTTGATTTGTGAGTATGAATGTAAACACTTATTTCAAACTAAAGACTTTTAGATTTTCATTACTGAAGTATTTAATGGGACAGTTTGCCAGGCTTTTTTTTTAACAGCTATGAAGTGATCTCATTAAATTATTAAGCAAGTGGTTTAATTATGCCAACTTTCACATCCAACTGAAAAGCAGATGTTTTATTGGAAAACATATTTCTTCATGAGAGCAATATCCAGCCACATAGTCACAGATTGAGACCTAATGACAGTTTAAAGGCTAAAGACATTTGGATAGCAAAACACTTTAGTCACAGATTTATGCAGTTTTACAAATTATACAATTCCCTGCTTTGTGGGAGAGAAGTAGGAGGAGTGACTGTGTTGTATGTAGTCCTGGACAGGTCATGGGTTTTCCTGGTCTCTCTTCTGCTCCCTGGGTCCTCTAGAGGTAGCAGAGAAGATCTTGGCTCCCAGTTGCCTGCCTCCAAAGTCTGTCAGGTACTCTGAGTACCCTGACACTCTGAATTTTCATGAATTATAGCATTAAATAAGAAAAACCTTGCTAGTGAGTAGATCATTCAAATTATACTTTTTTTTTTTCTTACTTGCTGTTGCCATTTTTTGACACTCACAATCTGTTCCCAACACATCTGGTCACATTTGCACTTGCTAATGATCAAAACATTGTTTGCATAATTTCATTATTTATTTTATTGAACACACCAAAACTATTCTTGTGCTTGAGGCATCTGGCTGATCATGTTTTATCTACTGCTATGAAAGCAAAGCTCTTACAGCATGTACAAGCAATGCCTGACTTGTTAATTGCTACAAGTATTGGTGTGCCTTCCTTATGCAGGAAAGTAGCAGATAAACAGGTAATATACTTCCAACTGTCAAGAACCTGTTCAAAATATACAAATGGATGAGTCACTTTTGTTCTCAAGCTTAACGAAACAGATATATATATATATATGTCTGTTCTCAACAGAGGGTGAAAATGGAATTTATTTATTGGGTTCTCAAAAATAAAATGAGATAGTCACAAAAAGATGGATGGATTTCATATGAACAAACAGGGAAAACCAAATAATTCTTATAAGGATCCCTTACAAGTATTTTGAGAAAAATATCTTTAAAATGGTACAAAAATTAACAACTGCTTTGTGATACTGTGAACACCATCTGCTTGTAGCAGAGATTCCTAACAATCTGCAAAAGAACTCCCATATTTTAACCATAATCTTTCCCTTAAATCAGAGTATTTGGGGAGGGGATGTGTGTGGGGTATCAATTATTTTCAATATAATCTGGGTCACTGAGATCAAAGTCTTTCTTTCTCTGAAGAGGAAGACTGTATTTGTCTTCCCCACAACAGATAAATGTTCAAAATTTCCTAACAGAAAAAGTAGTTATTCAACAAGGAGTTGGGTGCTTGGGTAAGATGCAATAAGATTTATGGTGAGTCCCCTACAGAAAACCAGGAAGTGGATCTCCCTTTTGGCCCCTTTCCCAAGTGTTGTGTTCAAGGAAAGGAGACCACTCACTTGCTCTTTAACCCTTGTCTAAATAAAAGAGAGGACCAGAGCTCAGCTGGACAGGTATCTCATTCAGATGCAGTCCTGACCTGTGCTGTTTCAATTACAAAACTTAATGTAGGGCTCTGTTGAGCTGTAGCCCTTGTGGAAGTTCATTTCTCCTTTTTCTTGTTTTTTATTAGTCACAGGAAAAGGTAATTCACACCTTAAAGCATGTGTATGAGGACTGAATTCTAGAAATATGGGAGAAATTATGAATTCCATGCCAAAATAAAAATGAAAAAAAAAAAAGTATGTTGCTGGAAGTAAAATTTTATCTGTGTTTCTTGGCATATAAAACAAATACAGTTACAAGCTTACAGTAGGCACTACTCAAAGGTTGTGATCTACTGTGGCATGTCCATACAGGCATTTTGTAAATGCTGACATTTCTGATTAGCAATCAGACATCAGTCTCTGCCAGAGGATCATTACCCGACTGGTTTGCTGTCATTTAATAACAGTGAGCTGAAACATCCACTGTGAGTCAAACTCAGGCAGCTATATCTGAGTTTTCGCTCATCCTGTTGCATTGTTTGAGAGATGGATGGGAGTAGGAGGGCTGGATGAGTTAAATACCCCAATACAACAATTTAGGCTATCTTCCATTTTGGAGATGGCTCTTCTCTAACTCAGCTGGATCATGGGCAGAGAGTGGCCTCAAATCTACACCAGGAAGTGTAAGTCAATCTGTAATAGGTTATGTGAACATATTCAAATATCAAAGTGCTAAAAAAAAAATTGTTTTACACAAAAAAAAGTATTGTTGTTCTTCTATTATTTCTAGAGTCCCATATTGTTATTAGAGTTCTAAAGTCCATACCTCTTCATTGGAGTCTCATGGCTGCAGCTCTTCACTGGCTCCTTCTGCTGCATGCTGTTCTCTCTCAGGTCAGGGCTCCTCCAAGGCTCTCCCTGCCTGGCTAACCCACCCCCTTTTATCCCAGTTATCTTCATTGGTCACAGCTGCAGCCCAATTAAGGACATCGCAGCTGCAGCCCATCAAGGACAACCGGGACCTCCGGGGCAAAGCCTCTATACACATATTCTAATACATTTCCTCTACTATAAAGTATTAGTTTCATATAATCATGCATATAACCTATATGACTGAAGAAAAAAAATATCAGAAGTGTAACCAGAGAAGTAATTTTGATTTCTTTTATTGGAGAAATATGTTCAAATACTATTAAAGAATATGTTTGATATCTTTGCACCCACATTTTCTGGACAAAAATATGTGGTTTTCATAGATAACTGTCCTTAAGTGCAAAGTAGGCATTCATGTTGATGAAAACCACTTAAAAATAAGTTTTTCAAAGCAATTGGTGAGCTATAGATATTGAAAATGATTGTGTGAAACTTTATATAGGGATATCTCTTTATTTTCAAATTACTGTGTTGGTATGATTAAAAAAATATATAAGCAGTAAATGACTGATGGTTCTATATCTTCCCTCTTCCTTAGTTTTGCACAAATGTTACAATAACACAAGGAGAGGCACAGAAAAATTATGCTTAGTATATGTAAAACTGCCAGAGACTGCATTATTTTCTTCAGAGAGATCCTTCAGACTGACATTCTTAGCATGGCTTCTACCTCACTTCCACACTCATCTTCATCAGGAATGGGGAAGAAAATAGCAAGAGCAAAAACAAGAGCACTCATGACGGAAGATAAGAAAGGTTCAATAAAAGAAGGACTGAGGGGAGAAAAAGCCAAACAAACATACAACAGCAATTACTTTGCCACCTCTGATGGCAGATCAATGCCCAGCCAAACTGAGCAACTGTCCTGGAAGATGGTTATTGTGATTGTGCAGGACATCACACAGTATGGAACCTGCCTTTGGTCAGTTCAGGTTAGTTGCATAAACTCTTTCCCACACCTAGCCTAATTGCTGAAGGAGTAGGTTGAGTAGAGTGAGAAAAAGACTTGTCATCAAGACTTGTCATCATTCAGCCATAGCCAAAACATTGATGTGTTATCAACACTGGTTTACTCGCAAATCCAGTTACGAAGAAAGTTAACTACATTCCAGCCAGAACCACTACAGTCACAGTATGTTGAAATGCCTTTTGCAAAAAGCAGCTTTTGCATATTGCCATCAGCAATCAAACCAGTGAAAAGATGGAGGGTGTGAGGTTGGGGTTTTTTGTTTAGTTTTGGTCTATGAAAGACAAACAAGTGGTACATTCTACTAGGCAACATTAAGGATAATTCTATTCAAGTTGCCAGGATTGTTGATTCATCACAATAGTTCTGTCAGATTATATCAACCAAAATTGCTCTTGAAGACAGGTACAGTAACAAAGTGATGCTGATGAATAAATTATCTAATTATCTACTCTAGAAATAAATAATCAAATATGAAAACCTTCTTGACATGCTCTTTGACAGTAAAGAAAATATTATGTGATGATTACACTCCTATTCAATAGAAGTAGAAAACTGATCTATAAAATATTTAACAAACCAATCTGAGTGAAACATGCCCAGTCTCAGAGGTCTATGTGAAAAACGGAATTACTGCCTCTTCAAATTAATCTGAAACACTTTGGTATGCTCTTTTAATCAGAAGGTCACTTTAAAGATGACAAGAGTTTTTTCTATTTAGGCAAATATTTGAACTTACTACCTTGTTGTGTTTATATAAAACTGTGTGCATTGTCCTTGTGTAAGTACTTTTCTCTGTGACCTTTTCAAGCATATAGCAAATAAATCTTTCCTTAGCTTTAAAGTGGCTGTCATAACAACACCACAGGGCTCTAGGCATGCTGACTAACAATTTCAAAACAGTCTAATCAATTTCAAAACATTTTTCTTTGAAATTAATAGGTATTGGTATGAAATGACTAATCAGCTTTAATAGTTACAGTTTGGGAGCTTTACTATCTTTCCCAGTTACATTTCCATATAGTTTTATAAAAAAGAAAGTTGTGTCAGTTTTTATTATGATGCGATTAAAGTGACCAGTCACATTTAGGGAAGGACTCATGCTGATATTGTAACATTTCTGCAAGATTTGTTTTGTTGCTTTGTTTTTTTCCTCTTAAACTGATTAGGAATTATCTCATTGCAGTAAATGAAATCAGACTTCCCATTAGAGGAGTGCCCAGGTAAGAATGCAATCTCATTTTGAAAGTCATTATCTCTTAAGGAAAGGTTCATATGATTTTTACTCCAGCCAGGATTTCTAACTCAACCCAGAATCTCAAACTCAGGCTGCATACTTTCTCTGCTCTGGCCTAAATGAGGCTTATGCTCAGGTTCAGGGGTCCTGGTAATGTGTTGTCTAGAAATAGGAGAGAATCAGGTTTGAAGAACTTAGGCAAGAAGTGAGAGAGCAAATAGAGGGAAAAAATATATCATAATGGTAATTTCTCTAAGCAAATTTAAATCTTAAAGATAAAATTGTTTTCTTCTGTTCTTTGTAGAGCATTCTCATCTGAGTAATGCTCCAGGACTGTTCTTTCAACATGTGATCATAAGAAATTTAAACCAAAAGGTGAGCCTTCCTCCTAACATAATTTTGATCAGAAAACTTCAGTGTAATAACTGATAATGGGATACTATCTATACTGTGACATGGATGGTAGGATTATTTGATACTGTCTTTGTGTATATGTGTGTGGATGTGTGACTGAATCAGTAATCCTAAAGTATGTATTTAAACTTAATTACTTGTTCTGAAAAAAAGGAAGTCAAGAAAATCAGCTCTGCTGAATCCAATAATACTGGTTGTCAATAATCTGACTTATTTAGGGGTTGTTATTTGTGGCTCCAGGAGGTGGAGTTGATGATCCTTGTGGGTCCTATCCAAACCAGGATAGTCTATGATTATAATCCCCATCTAATTTAGGATGCAACGTGGCTAACCCATGAACAGCACCATGTGTCTAAGTGTTAAAATAAAATAGAACCAACCAACTCTTTTGATATTCCAACCAACTCCTTGATATTCCTTAGGTTCCTTGAGAGACCTGGTATGAGGAATTCTGCCTGCCACATATTAGGCACAAACCAGTCAAAAAAACCAGGAGATACTTGAAATCCAAACAGATTAGTTTAGCTTCATGTTGAAAGCAGTGCAAAAATGCTGTACATAAAAAAGGTATGCATTGCAAGAACTTACTTACACCACAACATAAACTCTATGTGCTAATTACTGAATAGAATATGCATAAATAACTTAAATAGTAGTCCACTCTGGTCAGAACATTATTAGGTAAAAGCTATAGCTTGTTGTCATGTATTAGGGCACTGTGAGGGCTGACGTCCCTCATGAGCCAGGTACCTGTGGTGAAGGGACCTCCCCACAGGATGTCAGGACAGAGCTCCGTGGCCAATCCTACTGCCAAAAGCCAAAGCCAATGGGATGGACCCTGGCTGGGAGTCCCTGCTCTGCCTGCTCCCAGCCAGGGCACAGAGCAGTCCAGGTGCCAGCTGGGAGAATTTGACATGGGGATGGAGATGGGCCAAGGATTGGTCCAAGACTGTCGTGTTAGGGCATCACTGGGACAGGGACTGAGAGCTCCAGAGGGGAAGAAAAGAGGTCCTGGGCCAGGGGCAGGAGACAATGCAGTAGGCTACCAGGTGTCGTTTTCTTTGGTGATGATGAAGACAAACCTCAGTCTTGATCCCACCCACATCATTAATCCCAAGCTTGCAAACATGATGAGTCTTTCACTGTAAAATAAGTAGACAGGTAAAAACTAGGGAAACTAGGAATAATGAATAGTTAGGATAATGAAATTTATCAGAGGCAGTTTTGTTGAAATTTAGACACCTGTGTTTTGTACTGGAAAAGGGGTCAAAGGAGCTCTGGAAAATATCTTGTATTCCCAGGAACTCAGAACACAAGAAACTCACAAATTTACTATAAGAAAGTCTTACGTAGTCATTGAGTTTCTAGCTATATCACTCAACATAAAACTAAGCATAAGACTATTTTAAAATTCAAGAGAGTTACCCTAGATTGATTATATTAATGGCAGGATTTAACTTAGCAGGCAGACGTTTAGCTGGAATAGCCAAATTACTATGACTACTTCTAATGATGTCCTAAATGGTCAGCAACCTGCCAAATAATGAAAATTAATTCTATACATAAAAAGGTTTATCAAAAAATATGTGTTTTAGGTTGTTTTAAAGGGAGAAAAATGTCCCTAGCAGTTTGTAAACCAATTCTTTTTTCCTTGATGGAATTCTGTGATGTTGAGCATTAACTGAAAATCCCTTCTGTGGACAATAGGGCTTATTCTGTAATACATTGTTCCTTCTGCAGCTAGCACATTTGCATTTAATTTGCAAAAGCAAAATGTTCCTAATCTTCTTTTAAAGATGTGATTACAGGAGTAGAGTATCAGAGATGTTTTTTTGGTCTTTTCTTCATGAATAGAACAGTATGATTCTGAATTTAGCCTCTGGAAATGTAATGTGGACCTCATTTTCTATCAAAACAGTTTTCATACCCCTGGAATGGAGCTAATACTGGAAAAAAAAAAAAAAAAAAGTGGAACAAATGTAGCTCTCCAAACCACCTTAATTATATTTTGACCTATGTTTACTATACTGGGGTTTTCTAACATGGAGAAAAATGTGTTTCTTTTCATTATTTTGATTAGTGTTAATTCAAATATGCTGAGTTAAGTGGATTTATTCCTTATGATGTTAAGTATCACAAGTAAAAATGAGGCTGTTAGGAATAGATTTCCAGTAGGCTGGGTATTATTTAGCAATAAATGGTTCAAAGCTGGTAAGTCATCTTTCTGTAATTTCTAGCACCTGGTACTGATCTGACTTTAGACTTCATCACATATTTTTTCCATATCATTAACCACAACCAGAAGTCACAGTTTCACAGCAATTGAACCAATGCTCAGAAACAGTGTGAGACATTAGATTTGAAAAATGTATTACTTTGAAGTACTTTGGCTATATTTAATGCCTTCTGTTTTTAAAAGAATTCAATAACCTTCTCTGCAGATTACTGTGGAGGGAAAGAAACACTAGAGTATCAATTTGTATCCAAATAGATCAAATCCATTTTGCAAATGAACTTTGCAATATGAAGATTTGAAATGCATTATGGTAGAGTTCAAACTCAATAACATTAGGATAGAAAGCTGTGTGGTATGATCCATATATTTCACAGTCCAAGTGACATAGAAGAATTCTGTACTGTGATAAGGAGGGAAAAAAAAAACTTCATAGAGTCCAAATCACCCTAAGACAGAGAAAAAAACCCTTCTAAGACAAAAAGGAGTCTCACATCTTATGTTAGTCATACTCTACATGAACCAGAAGGTTTTTGAGGACATATTTCTCTATGTGGTGTAGAAATTTGTTGTCCACTTCTCAGCTCCCAATGCTTAGGAGTCATTCCTTCCTAAACTTCAGCTAAAGAAAGATCCTTAGTTAAAGTGGTAAAGGAATATGGAAATAATGAGATTTACTATACCACACTTTTATATCTTCCCACCTGTAATGTAAAATATTCTTCAATGTAAAAATTAAGTGGAGAATTTTTCTTATAATCACAATTTAGTAGAACAGTTAAACAAGAAGATATAATGAAATTTCATTGAAACATTTTGAATGCATTACAGTACTCTGCAAATCTTAGTGAGAAAGACAGAAGAATGCCACCTTCTGGCTAAAATATGAAAAATCAGATAACTGGGACTCCTATATACCCTTCTATTTCTCAACTCTTCATATCTGCAATGGAAGTTAAAGTGGAATCCTTCAAAACTGTACAAAACCCCCACCTTTTCTGACTTTTTTTAAATTTTGTGCATAAGGCTATTTGCTATTTTAATAATTTTTCGTACCCTCCAATCTCAGTACCTGCCAAAACCAGAAAAGGCTATACACTATTAACCTGCCCCAAATTCAGGAAAATCTTTAGGTAATATTCTGTGAAATGTTCTATTCTCTCCAGAGGCCAAAGATTTAAACTCTCACAGTGTTTAAACTGGTGTTCACTGGAAAAAAAAAATGGCTGTTGCAGGTACCAGGATACTGAGGGAGCTAACAGGCTCTGCAGCCTCTTCCCCTAACTCCTAGGAGTTTTTCTGTGTTCAAAGTCAACTCTGATTTTGCTCACCGGCAAATCATGGGATCAAGCTGCCGTGAGAATAATAGGCTATGAGAATTTGAAGACGTAGCCTTGCCTATCATCTCTTTCCTCTTTTCCTGAAAGCTCTGGTAAACTCAGGCCCTTGACCTATGCCCATGAGAGAGTTTTGTGGCAGCTCTGCCTATACCTGGAATTGCACCCCGATGTTGCAGTGTGATGTAACAGCCTGTTTCAGCTATCCCAGTTCCTTTCCCAGGTGTGCCAATATCCTCTCCCTTCCCCTCCCTTTGCCTCCTGCTGAGAGCGGTCCGTCAATCTCGCTATGCCAGCTAGGGCGTCATGCGATTGGCGAAGTTCAAAAGATGCCTCTCAGCCCTGGGGACATTGGGCCATACAGGTGTCATTTGTCCCCTGAGACTTTCCCCCTCCTGCCTGGTTGGTGGGGTACCTACCCCTTCCCTCCCCCTCTCCCCGGGCTTAAAAAGACACGGGGACCACGCGGTTCTTGGTTCTGTTGGAGCTGTTGCAGCATTCAGAGGTCTGTGTGCCACGAATAAAGCTCTGGATCAAACCTTCCAGCAGGACCCGTCTCCTTTTCCTTCACCATCGCCTAAAGCCTTTCCACCAGGGGTAAACCTGAGTTCCTGCTTGCCTGGACTTGTCCCAAGTGCCAGCTGCAATACCCAGCCAGCCAAAGGTGTTTCTGAGGTGAGACCACCACAGCTGCCGCCTCTGGTCAAGCAGCAAGGCCAACGAGCCCAGGCACGTTCCACCCGGTAATATTGGGATCTTATTCCAATACCCCACTGTCCCTGACCTGGCCTCACTGACTTGGCTTCCTGGCCATGTGTCAGACCTGTTTTGTCTCTAAGGACATGGCTGGCAATCACAGGTCTGTTGGCTGACCCAGTCACTGCCACCAATCATCTCTTCCTGCATGTTTGCTCTGTAATGGTGTGACCATGCTAGAGCTGCTGCCCTGCCTGCCTGCTGCAAATCCAAATCCTGGCTCCCTTCTCCATGCACATCAGTAGAGGCTTGCCAGTGAAAAGCTCATCTGACAGATTAATGGTTTTGTAGAACACTGAATTTATTTTAAAACTGGGTATGAAATTATATTTTCCTTTTCTTTTTGACCTTGAGACTGACACAAAAGGTGACCTTTACTGCATACTGAAAGTTCCTATATGTTAGAATAGCTGGCAAATTTTCCCAGATTCTACTACAATCCTGTGACTTCTTTGTTACACTATGTCTTAGTATATTCCTCCTTTTCATTTTGTTTATTTGGAAGTAAAATAAATAGTGCTTCATATATACATACCATGCTTGCCTAGCTTTTGGGAATACATATTTGATCTTGCTTGAGACACCAAATATAGGAAGAACTCAGGAGCCAGGGTTAGATTTAAATAAGTATTTTAATTCTATAGCATGTGTTCATTCCTATTCCCATTTACACGTCATCCAAAAATTGCTAAAACCCCATTTTTTCTCCATCAGAAAAAAAAAAAAATCCCTTAGTAAATCTCTTAGTACACACTGGATTTTTTTTCAACAAATATATTATTTCAGGCACAAAAAACTTCCAGTTAAAATTGAAGAGCATAAGAAAAGAACTACACAGGAGAGTCTTGGCTGCAAACCTATCTGATGACCCCAGGATACCTCCCCCACAGGTTCCCTTTTATATTCTAGCTTTGTGCCTAAATCATCAGTAATATCTTTTTTCAGTATTTTGTCTTGCTGGCAATTTATGTGTATATAAAACTAGATGTATTTGGCCACTATAAGACTGAATTCAGAATTAAATACATTTCCCTTATGTAGGGTATAAAAAACTTGGTTAATCCAGTTTGTATTTCTTTATTCACATAAAGAATTACAGCTCTAAAGAAGAGACTAAGTGAGACTGTTGACTGTTATATTTGCCAGACTGTTATCTACCATGTTGGGGAAGTGAAACTGTCTTTCTTCACATGAAATTACTCAAAATCCCATAGCCCATTCCCTATTTCTAATGCCTTTTTTTGCATTGTGTCTTGCCTTTTTTTAAGGTTTTAATTTTATTTGGGTGGTGGAGGGGGAAGTGAAGTTTTTGGTTTTGGTTTAGGGGTTTTTTTCAGGGAAGAATACGATGACTTGAAATGTGTCTGTCAAGTGTTTAGAACAAAACAACCAACACCATAATTTAGAGTAGCAAGCAAATTAGCTGAAATAATTAAGAGTTACATATAACTTTAGCATGGCATAGATTTTTGCTGACCTAAATGCTCATCCAAAAGTTAAGTCGTTAGTTAAACTTGGTTTTCTTTGACTTCAGAATTGTTACAGAAATGTAGGCTGAAAATGGAGCAAATTTAACATTTTGCAGAGATCAGGAAGATGAAGCAAATCTAACCTTTAGTGTTGAACCTAAAAAGCAGGAATGTTCATCCAGACCTGCCTGATAGGAGTCCTCTTTTGTTGAACTTGATGTAGTTCTATGGAATTTTGATCACACACAGACCTCCCAGTGTCTTGGCCTTTGGAGATATCACATTTCCACCAGTGTGTTAAACCAGGCAGTAATATTTGCAGCTATGGTTTGTTTTCCTGGGGTTTTGTTGCTTCTTTCTTCTATACTCCCTCTGATTTCTGTGACTTTTGGGCTGTTATTTTCATTCTTTTGTGGTGTTATTTTGACAAAGTTTCCATACCCTGAGAATATATCCTGTGAACAGTTTTCATAATGTTATACAAGAAATGGCCAGAGTTTTTGTATCATTTGAATGGTAAATTTATTAAGATTAGAAATAAAATTGACCAAAATAAATGTGCAAGTTTTCATATATACTGTATTTGACTCCTCTGGTAGTGAGACTGGAAGGTCTTTGTTTAATGAGAAAAAAGAATAACATTGTGTAAAGTACATGTTCATTTGTCTCTCCATTTGTTGCCAGTGCAGAAGCTTCTGACACCTCTTAATTAGAAGTGTATACTCCTGGATAGAGTTAATATTCATTTACCATCAAAATATGTAATCCAAATCTATGCATGCAACAGACCTCTTTCCCAAGTCAATAATAGTCTTTTTAAGACTCTTTTCAAGCTGTGATCCATGTTCAGTCCTCTTATTAAGAAAGAATACTCATGTTTTTTTTACCATACTGTATCTTTTAGCTCTTGAAGGTTATTATCTTTCCACAAAACTCGTCTACATGCTTCAAAATTCCTTTGAAGATGGAAACACAGAGCAAGTATCTAGAATTTTTAATTTCTTTGCAGCTTCAGAATGACCATATAAAGAGATTTTTAATGATATTAATTTGAAACCTCCTTCTTTCTACATAGGAAGCAATGAATGAACCTGTTATTCATCTCTTAGTTTGCTTTTAGATGTAATTTATTGATTTTTGAAAACACGTTCTGAGCAGAGCTTTAGTCCAGTTAAAATATTGATGAGGGATGGAGGCCAGATCATTGATCAGTTACATTTATAAAAATGTTTATAATAAGTAGTAAGCAATGATTAAAGAAAATCATATTCTCCATTATGTGTTTTAGGTTTGGATTTTTTTCCTTGCTCCTGTTTTACAGCATGCTATTAAAAAGTTTTAAAAATTCTAAATGCTGAAGGATATTAATGCCTTATTATTGTTCCCATAGTAGTGTTTTTGCTCAGTTTGAGCTCTGTTCACTTGCAATGAGTTGTTTGATATTGTAAGATATGTATTGTAAGACTATTTTTTAAATAATGACATTTATATTGAATTTTTAAATAACACTTCACTGACTGTGATTGTTGTCAAAATGTGTATGACCATTCTTAGAAAAAAACCCAAACAACAGTTGCATTTTAGAGTTTATTGTGCTTTGGTTGTGATTTTTCCTTGTTTATGGTTTTTAATGAGATTTACATGGCCCTTGACAGATTATAGGTCAAGGATATCCTGTGCTAAAATAGTTAAATTTATGGTTAATAGGCAATCTATTTTAATTTTCATTATGGATAGAAAATAGTAATGAGGAATGAACTACAAATGATTCCATAGTTTTTTAGAAAAATAGTAAGATATTTTCTAAGCTCCAGTGCAGATATTGTCTATGCTCCTTATGGCATTCTTTAGGTGGGTGTGTTGTGCTTATTAAATTATTTTAAATATTTTTAATATTTTTAAAATATGACCTAGTGAATATTGTTGCTCCAAAATTGCAGGGAACCTGGCAATTTTGGATGATTTGAGTAATTTCAAGAAAAAAAAATTTCTTTAATTAATTTTCTCATTTACTTCTTCAGAAGAGCTAAATACACCAGACTAATACTTGGAGATTATTTAGGAAATGTCTGTTCCATATAAATAGTACACAGTTTATTTAGCAAGCTCCACCAGAGTCATCCTTACCTGCTTACCTGTAAGGAGATAATTTATTAAAATATTATTGTTTTGTATTCAGTTTCTATTCTGTACTATGGGGAAAACTTAACTTGTTGTAAGTTAGGGAGGTTTTTTAGTTTTTAATCAATCAGCAATCATCTTGGCTGCTATGCTGGAAATTTGAGTTGTGTAACGATTTAGACACGAATGGAATATTAATAATTCAAAAAGTACATTAAAAAAGGAATGAATAATTAAATATTCTAAGCTTGACAATAGATAAAGACATATTCTACAATTCAAAGTTAAAACACCTTTATTGATTAAAATTTTAGATATTTTCATCAACACATTCATTTACTGAATGAAATATTTGATTCATAATGTTCTGAACTATAAATTTATAAATTTGTTATATTGTTGAATAACTTCATATTCCCTTTTTTCCTCTTTCATTTCTCCTTGTACTAAATGCATGAATATGGGTTGACTGCAAATCAAATTATTTTACCAGGACAAGTTAACACATTCTTGTTAGGTAAAACAGAACATTCGATTTATTGCATCAGTAAATACAATAAGTAAAAGGCACTCTTGAAAATATTTAAAGAAAAATGCTTTCTTTCTCCTTCTTCTTTTATTTAAGTCATTATTATTTTTTATTTTTAATTTCAAGTATCTGATGTTTCCAAATTAATTTTTAAAGGAAAGTGAAGGCTGAAAAATAGGACCCATAACTCATTTTGTCAAGCTGATAAAAAATATACTTATAAATGAAAAGAAACAGCAATAAATTATTACTTTTTTGATTGATGGATTACATTATGTTGTTCAGATACAGTAGGGTATAAAATAAATCTTACTTTAATAACTGGTCTGCTGGTTATTAGTATAAATTTTCTAATTAGATATATATACATGTCTTTTACTACCAGAAGTGTGATTAACTCTTAACATGCTGAGAAAATATGTTATCTGCGTATACTTTGAGATCTCCTGAAATGAAAAACATGATTACCTGAACCTTTTGGCAAATAAAAATTCTTGTTTAGACAGTAATTTTTACAGCAATCAAGATGAAGTGTTAAGATGCAACCACCTGCTATTTTGCATATAGTTATTTTCAAAATGACAAGGTCAGAATGCAGTTAAAATCTTCATTGAAATGTTATTTTATATATTGCTCCTCACTGGCTCAGTAAGAGGTTGCATTCAATTTTTTTTAATAGTTCCTAAGTTTAAAATTCATCACTCAGAGAAACTTAAAAAAAATACTTGACTTCATCACCCTTATTTCATTTAACAAGGTCACAAAATTTATTGATGCTGCATAATTTTGGTGCAAAGATGAAGATCTTTTGAGTTTTACACCTGGATGTGACGTGATAGCTCTGATTGTGCACCATGAAGTCAGCTGGGAGTAGTCTTTTGCATGAAACCTAAGACAAGTGTAAGATTCTATCTCCAGCATTATTTGACATAGAACTAACATGGATAACTATGCACTTTAGTGTCACTACGAATTCAGATCACTCATTTCACATTAAGTTAGGATGAATTTGAAATCAGAACTGGGAACTTTTTTTTTTTTGCCATTTTAAGATATGTATTTTTTTAAAATACACTTATTAAAAGCATTGTCATAATAATGGCTAATAAAATTTATCTGATAAATACAAATACCTTATTAAATTATTATTCTTTTAAAGCAAAGATAAGCAAAGAATTTCTATTATTAGAATTTTTTTTTACTTGCTTACAAAACTAATTTGCCTATCTCTTTGTTACTGGTTTCTTACAGTATTGATTTTAAAAGTTGTGCAATTTTCCAAAAAAAAGAGTTTGTTTGAGTTTTGTTTCATAACATAAACATGTTATGATTTCTGTGCCTCAGAAAGATAACTGATCTGAGACATTTGGAAAACAGACAGAACTAAAATATTTTAGAAAGCAGGAAAAAGAGTGGAATTTCTTGCAAACATAGCCCCAAAAAGAAATATTAAAAAGAATATTTTATACCTTTAATTTTTTTTTTTTCCAGTGGTCTCTGTTTTTTTAGAAAATATTCGTTATCTTAAGATTCTGACTTGTGGCACAGTGGTAAAATAGAGTCGCTGCACTGTGCTATGTTTCCATACTTGTGCATGATCTCTAAAGTCAATACTGAGTTATCCATAGTTTTTGGAGTCTTATAGAGATATATCTGAGACTTAAGTTCCTTCTCTCCCTAAACATAAAAAACATACATTGTAATCCTGAAAAGCCTTTTGCTATATTTGAAAATTTTGGTATTTCTTTCCAATGGCCTTGACAGAACTTTACGAAATATGATGACACTAAAGTGATGAGATCTCACATTAATGCCCTACCTCCCTACCAGAGACACCAGGGTTTTGGGTTAAACACAGGTTAGAGTGGTATGGCACTGGCCCTTTTCTGCATATATTTCTGATTGACAAGTGAAAAACAACCTGTACAACCCTGATATAAAGAGAAGTACATGGTTTGAAGGCAAAAGGTGTTATGACAATGATACTGCTGACAGTTTTTATAGTACTTTCTCTAATTCTTTAATACAGTTTATATAGTGACAAAGAGAGTTTATTAGCTCCCATAAAGAAGTTAAATATTGAAAGAGAAGACTGTAAAGCTACAATGAGATCAAGACAGGCAGCAGAAGTGACAGAGGAGAATGATGGGAAAGGGGAAGATTTGATAGAAGGTGTTGAGAAGGTGTTAAACAGGAAAAGGCTGCAAAGAGGTGTGCAGAAAAGGCAATAGAAAAAGAGAGTGTGCATGAAGGCGATGGATGAGAGACAAGAAATTTGAGTGAGAGACCTTGGTTAAAGACAAAATAAAAGACAATCTGTGCTTCTGTCACAATTTCTGTCACTGCAGGCTGGAAAGCAGCCCAGCAGAAAAGTCCATGGAGGTGCTGGTCAACAGAGCAGAGCATGAGTCAGTCCGTGCCCAGGTGGCCAAGAAAGCCAATGCTGACCTGCACTGTATCAGCAATAGCATGGCCAGCAGGACCAAGGAAGTCATTGGCCCCCTGTTCTCAGCATTGGTGAGACCACATCTAAAGTCCTGTTTCGGTTTTAGACTCCTCACTATAAAGAAGATATTGAGGTGCTGGAGCATGTCGAGAAGCTGGTGAAGGGTCTGGAACACAAGTCTGAGGAGGAGCAGCTGAGGGAACTGGAGGTGTTTGAGGAAAAGGAGGCTCAGGAGAGACCTTATCATCCTCTACAATTCCCTGAAAGGAGGTTGTAGCCAGGTGGGGGTTGGTCTCCTCTCCCAGGCCACTGTCGGCAGGACAAGAAGACGTAGCCTCAGACTGTGCCAGGTGAGGTTTATATTCGATATCAGGAAGAATTTTTTTCACTTCAAGTGTGGTTGAGCATTGGAACAGACTGCCCAAAGAGGTAGTGGCATCACCATCCCTTCAGGTGTTCAAGAAATGACTGGGCACAACACTTAGTGCCATGTTCAAGTTGACAAGGTGGTAGTCAGTCAAAGGTTGCACTCGATGATCTTGGAGGTCTTTTCCAACCTTAAGGATTCTGGGACTCTGAGATTTTCTGATATTCTTTCTTTAGCCACTAATCTCTGGTCATTTCCTATGAAGCGTTCTGTTTCTCCTTCTAAAATTTGTCGCTTCATTAATACAGCAGGAAGCTAAGGAATGATTACAGAGCGTGTGTTAGTTCTTTTCGAATGCAACAAGAAAAAAATGTAATAGAATTGCTAACAGCACTTTTACAGCTTGCTTTCTCTCCTTCACTCCTCTACTCCACACTTTTTTTTGGGGTTTTTTTTTTGCTCTTTTTTTTTTTTTTTGTTACAGTAATTGGCTGTCTGAGCCTCAAAGGCTAAAAATCGTTTTTCATCTCATGCATGAAGAATTTTAGTCTGATTGATGACAGCTATGGAACCTTTCCTTAGTCACTAAGCTGCACTAATTTGCAAGCTAAAACAATATTAGCAAATTGTTAATGATCCATGAAACTGCAGCAGCAGCCTTAAATGTTATGCTCAGAACTTTCTTACAACTAAAGCAGCTTACCTAAACTCCCACAATGGACACAAAATGAGATGACATTTACAAAACAACAACAGTAGCAACGGAAATAATAATTGTGAAAGTGACAGGCTTGGCTAATGTAGTACATTAGTGTGAATAATTTGTATTGAGGGCATGTGAACAATTAACATTAAAACCCAGACCTAGTTTGTAGCAGTTTGGATTTAATTTTCACATTGAGCTAAAGCTGGTGCACACATTTCCTGTCTGCACTAAATGGCTGCAATTTTCCTCTATTTCTATCACTGTGTTGCTGGCTTTTAAGATGAACTGGAAATCTTAGAAAAGAAAACAGAGTTAATTTTGAAAATAACCTGTGTGTATCACTTAGCATATTGAAAGAAGAGGATTTTTTTTTTCCCCTAAATGGAGCCCAAAATGCTGTTGGATGATTTATTTTTGAAGTGCTTTGAGAAATTCTGTTGAACGAGCAATAATCAAGCTGTTTCATGTTATTAGTGCAAAAGGCTAGTTCCAAGTCAACATGTCAGTGTACAAGAAAACATACATTATTTTCAACTGTGTGTTTGCCATCAACAAAAGGAGACTAATAAAGTAATATGGCCTTGTTTAGCACCTTTTGTCCTGATGCACAACAGCTTGCAGGAAGCATTTAAACAAAAGCATTGCTCCTTCCCAAGTCACGTGAAGTTTGTGTGTGCATGTGCATGTGTGTAAAGTGATTTATAAAGCATATTATTAGTGTGTCTCATATGTAAAAATTTAAGCATTATATCAAAAAAATCAATGTAGCGCAATGTCAAACCATTCTGAAATACAGGAAAATAAATTTATTTAATAAAAAAAAGAAAAGAAGCTATTGTAGAGAAAAAAAAAACTTTGATGTCTAGATGTCTTCATAAAGCAAAACAAAATTGTAGCAGTAGAATTATTGAAATGTTCATTGATGATATAACTGTGAGAACTTAAAAAAATTCTCTAATTTTTCATTTTCTACTTTTTGCTTTAATTGAAAAGGAAGAAGAAAGAGGAAAAACTTAAAGTTTTAAATTAATGTTCTCTTTCCTAGATACTTTGAGAAAATAAAAACATAATAAGCTGGTTTTACCTAAAGAATGATATGGATTTTTACTGTGACCTCTATATATCATTTACTCAGGCAATGCTTTCCATAAGTGAGCCAAAGATTTTATTCTCAAAGTTTACAACATACAAACATACAGTAAAACCAGAAATGCAGTGCTGCTCATAAATGTCCTTCAGTAAGTTTAACAGTGCATTTGGCAGCAAATAACATTTGGAACCAAACCTCCAAGTCCTTTTTAAAGGCCAGTTTCATTACAACTGAATAAATGCTTCTCTCAGCATTTGTAGACAGTGTTAACAAAAGCCCCTCCAAAAGACAACATTCCCCTAAAAAACTTAAACTTGCTATTACAGAAAGTGATGTCTTGATTCCTCTATTTTTCCAGATGCATATTTTCTCTAAACAAAGTATGATAAATGCTGTATATGTATCTTTAAAACCTTACAGTAGCTGTAATATTTGATGGAGCCTGGTACCTTTTATGAAAATTTGAGAAAATATTCTTTTTATTTGCAAGGTCATGGTGTTTCTTTAAATGTCTTTCCTGATTCCTAGACTGGTTTGAACTTTTGAACAAAGTCCAGGAAAACATTTATGGAGACTCATCCATCTATTGTTCAAAAACTTGAAATTTGAAAGAAACTAGGTAAAAAAAAGCAAAGAAAAAAAAAGTTGGAGAAAGTTGGGTTTTTTAACATCAGGTATGTATGAAAGTTTCTGCACAGCTCCACCAGGGCTGTAATTCCCTGATTTAGCAATGTACTATTTGTGATAGTGATCTTTCATTGTGACTAATATGCTGCTTACCAAAGTGCTGCAATGCCATCAGTCACTTTGTAGTTTCCAAAGACGAAACAAATTAGAAAACTTTCTTTAAACCATAACTCTGTGGAAGTATGAAGTTGGTGAGTTTGCTTTATAAAGACTTCTGAAAGCATTTTTAATTGTTACTGCATACCACTGGGGATGAAAAGTCCTTGAGTTTTATTTTGTGTTGAATATTTAGGAAGAATAAGTAAGTCAAGTCAGAGTTAAGTGAAAAATTTGATTTTTTTGGAAGAGCATGAAAAAATTAGAATGAATTCCCTAATCAAGTTTAACCAAAACCCAATCACTTCAAGATTACTTTTGAGTGTGCTGTTCAGACTATCTGTGGAGCTATCAGTTTCATGAGGATCAAACTCTCCTGAGATTCATTCAGAAACAATATGATATCATCTGATCCGCTGAGTTAAACTTCTCTGGCTAAATTATCCCTCTATGTTCTAATTGGCTCTGAGACAAATTTTGGAAATTTCACTGAGATTCATCCTGGAATGGTGTAAATCTCTCTGTAGACACATCCAGGTGCATTTGATTTACTTGGCAAAGCATTGGTGACACAGATGTGTCAGAGGTGGCCTCTGTGATAAGAGATCGTGGCTGCCCTGTGCTGGACACAGATGGTTCCAGGCAGCCCAAAGGGACCCACTACAGGGCACAACTGAGCCACTGGCTGGGCTGGTGCAGCCTCTGTGAAAACATATTTAAGGAAGAGTAAAAAATGCTATGCAGCATCTGTGATCAGTGAGGAAGGAAGGGAGGGAGGTGCTCCATGTGCTGGATTTGAGATTCATCTCCAGCCAATGAAGAGTGGTGAAGCATGTTGCCCCCTGCAGTTCATGGAAGAATACAGTAGAGATATCCATGCTGCTATCTCTCAAGGACCTTCTTGAAGGAAGCTGCAACCCATGGAGTGTCCATGCTGGAGCAGGTTCCTGGCAGAAATTGTGGCCTGTGAGGGAGCCATGCTGGGCCAGTCCATTCTTGAAGGACTGTACCCCATGTACAGGACACATTCTGGAGCAGTTCTTCAAGAACTGCAGCCCATGGGAAGGACTGATGTTGGAGATGTTTGTAGAGGGCTGTATCTCATGGGAGGAAACCTATGCCAGAGCATGTGAAAACCGTGATGAGGAATAAATGACAGAGGTGAAGTGTTATAAACTAACTGCAACCCTCATTCCTCATCCCCCTGGGCTACTTGGAGTGGGAAGAAGAAAAAAAGTCATGAAAGAAGTTAAACCTAGAAAGAAGTGGAAGGGGGAGGAGAGGTACTTTTAGGTTTTTGTTTGTTTCTCATCATCTTATTCTACTTATAATTGACAAAAAGTTAAATTACTCTTCCCAAATTGAGCTCATTTTGCCTCCTGTGGTAAGTGGTAAGCAATTACCCGGGTTTTAAGGCTTTAAGAGGCAATTCCACCCCTCTCTTCTGCTCTGGTGAGACTCCACCTTGAGTACTGCATTCAGTTTTTGGATCCCCAGCACAGGAAAAACATCGACTTTTTGGAGTGAGTCCAGAAGAGGGTCAGCAAGATGATTAAAAGGATGGAGAACCTCTCCTATTTGGAAAGGCTAAGAGAACTTCAGGGGTGACCTATTTGAGGCCTCTCAGTACCAGAAGGCAGCCTAAAAGAAAGAGGGACTTTCTTAAAGGGTATGTGGTGGTAGGACAAGGGGGAATCGTTTCAAACTGAAAGAGGGTAGGTTTAGATTAGATATTAGGAAAAAATTTTGTTACTATGGGCATGGTATGGCACTGAACCAGGCTGCCCAGTGTTCATCCCTGAAGATGTTCAAGGCCATGTTGAACTGGGGATCTGAGCATCCTGGTCACATGGAAAGCTTCCCTGCCCATGGCAAGGGAGTTGGCACTAAATGACCTTTAAGATCCCTTCCAACATAAACCATTCCATGATTCTGTGATTCTATGAATGTTGAAATGCTACTGATGAGCCTGCAAACACTATCTTTTATTGTATTCCAGGAGAAAAAAACAAAGGATCTTAATCTTTGCCTGAAGTGTTTTCATAACTTGTTCTATTAAAAAAAATTATCATACCCACTTTTGGTAAATTTTTATAAATGTAATGGAAAGAAATTTATTAGAAATTGATTAAAAATAATGAGAATTCAAAAAAACTAATAATTTTAAAAAATCATGAGCAAGTCGTTAAAAAAATCCTCACAAAAGCTAGCTGAAGGAAATCAGAACTTTTCCAGGAAGGGTTTATGTTAAGATCTGAACATTCAAAGTCAAAATCCATTTCCAGTTGGATTATAGCTCTATGCTACCTGCAAGAATTTTGTGTTAAAATATGGAGGAAGAACACTTTAAAAGTTACAGGGAAAGCAGCATACAGTATTTAGACTGACAATCTTAAAATGGGACAAAAAATCAAAGTAATTTCACCATCCAAATAGGAAAGTAATACCTAGGATTTAAAACTTATCTCAAACAGTGACTTATATTTTAAGGTGTTAACATGACACATTTTTCCATGTGCTATTACAGTTGATTCTCTTTCCTTTTTTAAAACATGGAAAGAGATATTTTGAGAGAAAGTGTAACAGTAAAAAAATGTGATCTATTGAAAAAGTATAGATTTTACCCTATATAAAGGGTAATGACTTCAATGCTGGCATATTATTCCATCACTCCTCTCTGAAAAGATAAATCCACTTGTGACCCTTTGATCCACTTATAGGTGAGAATAAATCTATCACTCTGCTGCAATCTCACTGATTTGATTTGAATAGCAAGATAATTTTTGGAACTCTGCCTTGTAAATTCACCCTTGATAGCTGTCTCTTACAATATTTTGCAACTGTTAATGTCATATTCACAGTTACTATATTCCTGAAATCAGACTATTTTATATCAGTCATATTTGGCCATACAACGTATATTTGGCTTTCTTTAAAGTTTTAACAAACTTTATACAACTAACTACAGTTTAGGCCACTTTTTATGCAAAGCAAATCAATTATATTCCACGATCAAAATTAGATCAAAAATGCTAATAGTGGCAGCAGAAAAATCTTGCAAGAAATTCTGTCACTTTTTTGAGGATAGCATCTTTTAACAAACTGTATGAATATCCATGTAGAATAACATTGCTCAGACATGTCTGGCTTTTAATTGCTAAAAGAGACTAAAGAAAGCAAATCACTTCTAGATCTCACTGTTCTTCCTAAAACCTGAACTAAAACTGACACTATTCTTCCTCAATATATTAAATAAGATTTAAATCCTCACCCTGTGAGATTTAGAGGTATAAAGAATTAGGAAAATAGGAGATGTTTATTAACATCTCTTCAAGATGTTATATTTATGATTGAGAATATTTAAGTCTTCCTTATATGCGCCTCCACAATGAAAAAAATAACATTTTCTTTAAAAAAATCATTAAAATATTTTAAAATTGTGTAAACTAAAAATTCACAAATTTTAAAAGCAACAACATTCTAATCACTTAGAAATTTTGCATACTATTAATTAACTATTTGATTAGAAGGTTCACTGACCTGTTTTTCTCTTTCTTTTTAACTTTAGTGATCCTCTTTTTTTCCATTTCTCCCTTCTCTATAGGAAATTAAGAATAGCTTCTTGGAAAAATACATGTAGCCTCACCTCAGTAAATGAAAAAGAAAATGACCCTACTAGAATTCCTATATTATTTTTAAATATGTACAATTACTGAGCACTTAATAATTTAGTGGCCTGTTTGTATACAAAAGTGTAAAAAATTGCAGAAACTTTATTTTGTTCAAACATCCTTTGAGTTTATCATGGATTTCTGTTTCGAGACAATAACGTTTTGCATAAGTAAGGATCACATTAGGACAGTGTTCACTCTGCTCTGCAATATGGTGATCTTTTATGTCATATTCTCTCCCCTGAACTCTCCCCTTTGCTGGTGACAGAAGTGCAGAATTTTCCTTCCTTGCAAATAGTCTCTTTTTTTATGCTACTTCAGAAGCATATGGCACTGTAAATCCTGCAAACTGCAGAAAAGGTATTTGACAAAGTCGCTGTAAAATCACATCTTTCCCAGTGGCTTTACCAAGAGGCAAATCCAAATGGCATAACTGTTCCCTGATTGCCTTCCCACTGTTAAGTCAGTCACCTTAACCTGCATAGACTTATCAGGAAAACAGTAAATAATTTTTACATGCAAGTCCTTTTTTACAGTACCATGGTCAAGCAAGCTGACAATTTCATTTGTAGAGTCTTCATTTCCCCCAGTTTTTTGGTCTCTTTCTATTAACAATGAGGGAGTAAACTTCTAATTTCATTTCTAATTTATTGAGAAATCTTGTAACAGTTACAAATATCCTTTTATCACAGAAAATGTTCATGACGAGTATTTTCTTTTTGTGTGAGTTACCATTTATTGAACTTTGGTATTGGCTTTGATTTATATCTATAAGAGCATAACAAAGCATTTGAAGTGACAGAATTGTTGGGTTTTTCCCTCTACCTTTATTTCACCAAGATTACAATGGGTTACATGAGTTAAATAAGTACATAGACATATCATACAAAAGAAGCTCTGGTGTGCTGCATTCAGCTCTAGGAAGGACATCAACTTCTTGGACCAGGTTCCCAGGAGGGTCAACAAGATGACTAGAGGGATGGAGGACATCTCCTCGGAGGAAGGCCTAAAAGAATTGATATTGCTCAGCCTGGAAAAAAGGCAGGTCCAGGGTCACCAAATTGTGACCTTCCAGTAACAGAAGGGGACCTACAAGAAAGATGGAGCAGAACTTTGTACAAGAACATGTAGTGATAGGACAAGGGGGAATGACTTCAAACAGAAAGAAGGCAGGTTTTGATTTACCAGGAAGAAATGCTTTAATGCAAGGAGATGAGGCATTGGAACAGGCTGAGCAGAGAAGCAGAGTGGATGCCCTGTCCCTGGAATTGTTAAAGGCCAGGCTGGATGGAGCTCTGAGCAGCCTGGTGTAGTGGAAGATGCTCCTGCCCATAGTAAGGGAGTTGAAACTAGATGATATTTAAGATCCCTTTCAACCCAGGCCATTCTCTGGTTCTTTGATAAGAGATGCCAAAGATGATTAAATAATATTAAATATCTCATGCAAATGAACAAGAGTCATACAAAAATAAATAATTTGATTAATTAAATACATAATTTTTCAACTGTAAAACGTTAACTACATAAAGCAGCTGGTAAGCCAAACCAGCAGCAGTGAAGCTGATACACCCTCCAAACTGAGTGTAGATTAATTTGTCATTTTAATGGAGATACTGTTCAGACTGAATCAGATAGAAAGTAAAAAATATTTCTGTTCTGTGAGCAGACTTCCTGGTTTATACATTTGGATGACAGGAGACAACTTGTGAGGTGGATATAAGTAAATTGAGAAATTTATTTTTTTCTGACTTTAAATAACTGCTGGAGTCAGACTGGGAGACAATAAATGAAAAAACTAGGACAGCAAGGTACAGAGAGGCAAAGAGATCAAGCAGGAAACTGCATAAAGAAAAATTAAGATATTGTAATTACAAAAAGAAAACATGCAGTCAGTGTAAATAATTCTTTAAGCTGATATGATAAGGTATTTTATTCTTGCATCCTTCAATATCTAAAGCTTTCCATTATAAAGCCAATTTTGCAGTATTGTCCGTTGCCATCAGCAAAGTCAGTCATAATTCTTCAGTAATCCAAGCCAGGGTACATATTTAGCAGCTCTCTTGCTTTCTAAATGTTATATCCTGATTAGTTCAACATGTAGGCTTACTCTGAAGCAATCCAAATTAGGAAACAAGAATAGATAGCTCAAAAAGAAGAACTTACTCCATGAAAGCTGTCCAGAGGTAGTCTGATGAATCAAACACTGGAGATATTGCCTTTGTCGCACTGAGTTCTTAAAGGCTGGATTAATCTAGGCATCTCAATTTTAGGCAGTGAATATATATCAAACAGGAAAAGCCCTAAATGTCTGATTTACAGTATAGAACCCTTAAAACTTGCAGAATCAATTGAGTATTTTCATTTATTTCAATGAATTTATATTCATTCTCTGCACAAGGAAACTGATGTATTGCTATGCAGTGTGAATAAGATTCAATCATTATTCATGAATAAAAGATTAGGGATCATAGCATCCTAACACAGCCCAGGTAAGAAGGGAAATCAAAAGATCATCTGCTCCAACATTTCATAGTAGAGGAAACCCAGATGTGATTATCTGGCAACACATCCCATTGCCTTTTTAAAGCCTCCAGTGATGGGGACTCCACCACATCTCAAGGGAGGTTGTTCTAGTGAATGATTGATCTCACTGTGTAAAATTTCTTTCTTATAGCAAGACAAAACCTCTCCTGCTGCAACTTGTACGCATTGGTTGACCTTTCTCCATGTATCTCCTTGTGAAGAGAGAACTTCTCTTCGTAGGCACCCTTTAAGCATTTGAATACTGTGAGGAGGTCCACCAAGGTCTTCTCTTGGGGAGAAAAGAGCTAACTCATTTAGTTGTTCTTCATATGGCAGGGTATTCTGCCCTTTGACCAAAATTATGGCCCTACCCTGGACTTGCTCCAGCAAGTCTACATATTTTTTGGAATTGTGGGGACCAGAACTAGACAAAATATTTGGGGTTAGACCTGACAAGCACTGAAATGTGGGATGGTCATGGTTCTATTTCTGTTAGTAATGCCCCTGAAGATGCGGCTGAGGATGTGACTTGCATTTATTACTGCAATGACATCCTACTGACTTTTGTTATTGTTGTTGCCACGAACCCCACATTCCTTTCAGCAAAGCTGTTTCCAGCCACAGCTGATCCCAGCTTGTTCTGGATTCTCAGTGCAAGCTGTCAGCTAATTTCCCACCCACCTCACTGTCTACTTATCCAATATGTGTCTTGACTGCCTTAGGCCAAACTTAAGAAACACTGAATCACAGAATTTTTGAGGTTGGAAAGGATCCCATCCAACTCCCCAAGCAGAGCCACCTAGAGCCACTTGCCCAGGACCATGTCCACATGATGTGTGAATAACTCCATGGATGGAGTCTCCTCAACCTTCCTAGGAAACCTGTTTCAGTGTTCACTCATGCTTACAGTGAAAAAAGGGTTCCTGGTGTTAAAGTGGACCATCCGGTGTTTTTGGGACTTATTGTCTCTGGACACCACTGGAAAGAGCCTGGTTCCATCTTCACAAGCATGCATCAAGAATATGTATATATACACACAACACAGTTATGTGTTTTAGAACATCCCAGAAGCTTTCTGCATTACTAATTTTCACATGTAAGCTAATAAACAATCTTCAGCTCCAATATTATACAGTAACACTATTATTCTGAAAAACTACGAAACGCAGAGTAACTTCAGATTCTTTAGAAATACCAAAAAAACTACCACATAGAGATAAAATACATTCCTTAAAAATTCTTCCATTTTAAATAATTTTTAAAAACATCTTTTATTGAGCTTTTATTGAATATCTATTATATTGTTTATATCTGATTTTGTTTTAATTGAGTATTTCTCAGTAAATAAAACCCCCATGCTATTTTTTTCAATATTAAATTAAATTGGCAGTCATTAAGTGAGATAAAGTATACTCAGGGAATGTTTATTATTTTCTATCAACTACAGAGAGCTCCCTGATGATTCATATATGAGAAGAGGCAACATTTGTTAAAGTGGGTTATATGGATGCTTCAAAAACTTCAAAAGTATATTTGAAAACATGCTTGCTGATTTCTACTACCCACAGCCCTACTAGTTCTTTAGCCAGTAGCATCACTGTGGTGGCTCATGGATCTCTCTGTCTAGAATAGAATAGAATAGAATAGAATAGAATAGAATAGAATAGAATAGAATAGAATAGTTCTGTTGGAAGGGACCTGCAATAATCATCTAGTCCTACTGCCAACCACTTCAGGACTGACCAAAAGATAAAATATGTCCTTAATAATTCTTAAATACTGACTGGCTTGGGGCATCAAACACCTCTCTAGGAAGCCTGTTCCAGTGTAAAGATACGGTCAGTCCCTCTCAGTAAAAAAAATGCTTCCTAATATCCAGCCTAAACCTTTCCTGAATAAGCTTTGAACATTCCCAGCTGTCCTGTCACTGGATTCCAAGAAAAGCTCAGAAGCTGCTTCTCCATTTCCCCTTCTCAGAAACATGCAGAGAGCAACAGGTTCACCCCTCATCCTCCTTCCTAAGTCTTTGGTGCTCCTTTTAGGAGACTAAGCTCTTTCCAGCCTTTTCACCAGCCTTTTTCACCAGCTTTGTTGCCCTTTTCTGGACTCATTAAAGCACCTTCAAACCCTTCCTAAGTTGTGGGGTTCAGAAACACATGCATGATTCAAGGTGAGCCCAAAGCAGTGCTAAATATAGCAGGATAAACATCTCTTTTTAGTGGCTGGTTATGACTCTTTGTGGTTATGAGTGGTCATGACCCAGAATGGGACTGCCAGGGCACACTGTTGACTTATACTGAGCTGCTGCCAACCATCACTCCCAGATCCCTTTCTGCAAGGCTGCTCTCCATCCACTCCTCTCTCAGTTTATACTTATGTCCAGTATTACTCTGTTCCAGGTGAAGAATCCAGTATTTTGACTTGTTAAATTTTATCATAACCAATATTCCAGTCTAGCTAGAGCCCTCCTCAAGGCCTCCTGTCCTTTAAGACAATCAGCAGTACCTCCCATTTCAGTATCAACAGCAAAATTGATAATGATTAATTCAACTCTTGCATCCAATACATCAAAAAATACATTGAAAAAACCTGGCCCTAGAATTGAATCCTGAGGAGCACCTTTAGTGATCATTCATGAGCCAGATGTAGCCCCATTCACTACAGCATTTTGATCCTTGCCTTTCAGCCAGTTCTCCACTCAGAACAACAGGAAGCCGCTCATCCCACAGTTTCACTTTTCCAGAAGAATGCTGTGAGCTTCAGTATCAAAAGAATTATTAGAATCCAGGAAAAAACTACATCCACTGTCTTTCCTTCATTTACTATTTTAAAGTCAATTAATCCCATTTATAACAAACTAAAAATAGCTCTTTAAATCCCTAACTGCATCACTTTGCATGTTCACCTATTAAGTTTCATAGCTTTTCTATTAATTTTGTCCTATCATCCAGTTGTTCCTTTATGATGTTCAAACCTTTCTCTGTACAATGTTTTACATGTATGGTTATCTGAAAATATCACTGTATCTTTTCTATATTTTCTTTCATAACTGTTAATGAAAATATTAAATAAAATTGGTCCCAAGAACAAATATCAGAGAACGCCCTTAAGAAACAGTTGTTTTTTGTTTAGCTGTTTCTTTTCTTTAGCTGCTAGCCTTTTTATTAAACTCCATTGCAAATTGAATGAACTGTACTGGCCTCTTCACTGAATCCTTGATGAAGTGGATCTACTGCATTTCTTTTGTCTAGAAATTCAGTTATTTTATCAGAGTAATATCATAACTTTCTTATTGATCTGGAGGAAAGAATAAACACTAAATTTATGAAAACAACAGTTAAAGTATAAAATTAATCATGTGAGTGGAATAAGATAAAACTATAAAGATCTGTAAATTTTATGTTTAGAAGACGAGGGAAACAAGGGAGGTATCAGTGCTAAGTCAAGCCTGAGATTGAGGTGATGGAAAATTAAAGACAATATTCCAATGGGGCTTGAAGGTGAGACATGACAATGTATTGTAATGAATAAGATGTTAACTCTGAATTTTCTGTAAACAGACAAACTTCTGGAAATATATCGACAGATTAAAGACAGGTTAAATAGGAGAATAAATAATATGAAGGGACCAGAAGAATGGTTTGAGAAATAAAAGAAATTAAGATAATTAAAATAAAATGTTAATAACTATAAGGTACTCACACCAAATCATCAGAAGAATTACGTATAAAAAGAGTAGTATGATGGAAGCAAGGCAAATATATATTTCTGATATCACAGAAAACTTTACATGAATAGTGTCTTTCTGACAGAAATTTTCTCACAGAGAAGTGAGAAAGTGACATATCTGACTTATAATATGAGATCCTAGCAGGCTGAAGAAAATATAATCAGTTGTTGATTAATGGTGAAAAAGAAAATCTGATATTGGAAATTAATTCTGACTCTTTTCCATTGTCTTGACATCTTATTAAGTAGGACACAAGTGTCATTTTTATGCACTTGTAGTGTGAGGAACCCCCTAAATTCGCTCCTCTATTTTTCAAGGAATTTGTGATTCTGTTTTTGGAATTCAGCAAAGAAATTTCCCTCTGCCTGAGGTTCCGAGTTCTTGTCATGTTCTGATCCAACCTGGTTTGCTTTAGACTGCAGAGTATAAAGTCACCTTTTTTCCATATAATTGTGTGTCTGCTGCATACAATATTTCCTCAAGAGCCAGGAGCTTCAGTTTTTAATAATCTTCTACTTAAACATGTTTTGGAGTCAATACCTGTATGGTGCAAGGCTTCCCTGGAAACCTGATTAAGAATGATTTGGGAAAGACATCTTTCAACCAGATTTGCTAACCCAGATCCCAAACTGACTTGATCACAAACTGACTTATCTGGTGTTAGTTCAGATTAATTACCACACTCTACATAACTACACATATCTCCTTTTTATTGAGATTTCTGGGCTCATGCAAGAGGAAGAATTTAGGATAAATTCCTTTACAAGAATTTTATTTCCTGGCTCAAAAATCTAGTCAAATAATTGTTTACACTGATATGACTCTACCTATGCACTTACACTCCATCAATGTGTGTAGAATTAATTGCTTCATTTTATTTTTTTAAACATAGCACTAATTACACCTTAGTGTTTCTGGTAAATGTCTGTGCTCTTGACATTTATATATAATAGAAAATAATATAAATATTATTTGAATATAATAGAAAATAATAATAATTTTTAAAAAGTGTCTATGTGAGTCACATTTTTTCTGGTTGTCTATTTGGCTGGGTTTTTTTTTTCATTAAAGCATAAAGAGCAAGTGCAATGGGCTATCATTGAGTGGCTCCCAGAAAACAACCAAGACACTCTCAACAGGAAAAGGGGAAAAAATAAGGTTAAAAATCTTTTCAATTAAGATAAAGACAAGGATTTTTTTTTACCAATTGTGATCACAGCCAAAAGAGGCTAATTTGGGGAAGTTAATTTAGTATATTTTCCACTAAAAATAGGCTATGATGGTGAACAAATAAAGACAGAACTAAAACACCTAGTCTCCAACCCTCCCTCATTCCTTGGCCTGTAACCCTCTACAAGCTGCAGAGGGGATATCTTCTCCACCTTTATCCTCCATGGGTCAGGCTGGCAAGATTCTCAGCAGTGTCTTCTCCATTGGCTGCAGGGAAATCTCTCCAGCACCTGGGCCACCTCCTGCCCTCCTTCACTGACCTTGTTTTCTGCAGGGCTGTTTATCTTACATTTTTCTCACACCTTTTTTTCAGGGCTGTGTACAGATTGTGCTGTGGTTTTTACCCTTTCCTAAATAAGTTTTTATAGAGGCACACCCACTTAGCTGATGGGCTCAGATTTGTGCAGCAGGAGATCCCTTTTGGAACTGTCACGGAGGCGGCCCATGTCCTCTCTCACAGAGGTCTCTGCTGGAGCCCACCCCAAAAAACATTTTGACATGTAAACCCAATACAGCTTTATATAGCAACCAAATTATAAAAGTATCTGTAATTGTATTGCAGTAGCAACTTTTTTTTTTTTTTTCTGACCATGGTAATCTGATTTTTTTTTTTAAATCTCATAAGTCAGTCATATTGAGAGATTTCACCTCCAGGCTAATTACTAAGTTCTTCTGCCAATGAGTGGTAATCAAAGCACAAGGGGTATTATGGCAAGGGTATTATATTTAAAGAGCATTGATGAATATTAAACTAATATGGCATTGAGCTTTCATATTAAATAAAAATATGGACTTTTTTTATCAAAGGTATTTTATGTATTTCAGTGTGGGGATGTGGCTGTAATTAAATATACATATTCAATGGACACATGGCAATTAAAAACTTTCATTGAGTAGACAAACTAAACTAAATACTATTATAACAAATTTTCAGAGCTTTGACATGTCTATGATAATATGTAAAGGATTTAAACATGATGATGTAAAAATGCTTTCTGTAGCTGTATTTTTGGGTACTCAGAGGAGTTTGTGAAACAAAATATTTTCTGGTCACAAGTTTTCAATTTTACTATTTATCTATTCATAGATAAATAATAATACTCAATTTGACTGTCAAATTTAAGATTATGCATGCAGAAAGATACAAAGAACAAATTTAATAAATAAACAAACCTACTTATTTTTCTAATTCATTAAAAAAACTTCATTCTTTGTGCAGTATATTAACAAGTTTGCAGAGTGCAATCTGCCATAGCCTCAATAACAAGGTTTTTTTGCTCTTTAATGCTCACTGAGCCACCTGCTGAGTGCACTTAACCCAGACTGAAGTTCTTAGGGAGCTTTAAGTACTTAACCCTTCACTAAGTACTTAATCAGTGCAGAACCACTGCAGCGCCAAGCTGTCACTGCTTTTTCCTTCATCTTCCTTCAAAATCAAATGCTAGTCTGTCAGCACTATCAGTGGACTTCTAATCTATATGCATTAATTATGTGGCTGCTCAGTCTTTCCAGCATTGTTCTTGAAGTCTTTTCTCTTTCCTCACGTGATATGGTATGATGGGACTTCAGTTTACCTAGGACCTTACCTCTTTGCCTGTATTTTAAAAACCAATAAATCAATATATCCAAAATGCTTTAGTCTCTTCATCTATGCACCATTGTCCCTTCTTGCTGCTCCTCTTACTGGTTGCTTCTGAACTTTCCAGAGCTGACCACTCACATTCCTTTTCTGGGAAAGAAGTGACCTCCCCCTCACATCAGGGTGGAGCAGTTCCATTAAGCAAACTGTCTGCAAACAAATTAGAAAATTCTACCATCTATAACAAATTCCTGACTCCTGGCTTTTATTCTTCTGTATCCTTGGTTCTTTGTCCCACTCTCTTATTTCAGAATTCACCCACATGCTGACCCTTTTGTCTCTACCCCTCAGATATATATACCAGAATGTGCATGACCCACATAATTTCCTCCACTGAATTCCTGTCATTTTAAACTTAGCTTTTATTTCAATACTTTCTTTCCTTTAAGTCATCCTTGTTTCCCTCATCCAGTATCCTTCCCTTGCTATGCAAGAACCAGCTAGTGTCCTCTGAGAAAATAAAAACAGAGTATTATTATGTGACCTCCCCTTTACTTTCCTCCTTCACTTGTCTTTTCACTTGCTTTCTTTTCCTGTCACTTAAGCAGTGTCTCTACTTTGCTTTCTCTCTGACACACACGAGGGTTCTACAGGGACTGTTTTCTGACATCAAGAAGTGAAATAAATTTGTTAGGCCACAGCACTTGAGGATTTTAAACCCATTATATATGTATGAATTCTTTCCACGGTTGATTTGACTTTGTGGTTAGTGTCTCAATAATCTTTGCTGAACACTGAATCATTTTTCATTTTTTAATAGTAAGTGGGAAAGCAGATTGTTTAAGATGCTTCAGGTTCTGCATCATAACAAGACCAAGAATGGAAAAAGTTACTCCACCTGTTTTTTTTTGGTGTTGTTTCATGTTATATTAGTGATTTCAGCAGTGCTCAACAAAATGATTGATTAGTAACAAAATACTCATGCTCTATAAACCATTAAAAACAACTTTAAAAAAAAAGTCTGATTTTTGCAATTGTTTTGTCCACTCAGGGATTTCTTAGACATAAAAATCAGACATAAAGGAGTTGACTTGTCTGTACATAAATGTGCCATTTCCAAATGGTCTAGGCTATCATGTGATGTCTGCTGGCAGATGCAAAACTGTCTTCATGGGAGACCTGTGCCATCTGAAGCTGCAGCTGCAGCACTGGCAAATTATTCAACAGAACCTAAAAGAGCACTAGATGTCTATGTTTAGACAGCTGAAAACTTCTTAGCCTTATTTCAAGTTATTTCTTCAGTTAAGGTCTTTGATGTATTACAGCAATATATGTATGCTAAGAATAGAAGAAGTCACACCAAAGTGGAGTTAACTACGAGAAATCTGTGCTTACACTGAAGATTTCTTCTCCAAGCCAGAAGAGGCTGAGTGAATTTCTTGAAGTTACAGCACAGAAAGGAGAAAAAAAATATGATCCTGATTAAATGTCAGTTCAAGGTGCTCTAAGTTCTTAATCAGCATTGCTCTTTATCTGACAGAATCACCCTTTGCCTCAATTTCTTTCCCAAAAGTGATTTACTTCTGGCTTGTTGGAATCCAATTCTCATCTAGCCTGTGATTCATTTTGGGATTATATACTGGATATCTGCATCTGCCCACAAAACACATGCTGAAGTATTCTGCTACTGACATATATTTAACTGTGACTGCTCTAATTCTCTTTCCAGTTTTATGCTGCCAATTTTACTTTTTATGACATGTAGTTTGATCATAGATAATAATACTATATTTGTCACTTAATTGATGCTGAAATTGGCATTATCTTCCCATAATTTATTGCCTAGGGAAGTTTCCTGGCCAATCATGTTGAGAATTGTCACTGAGGATCTCAAAAATTTTGTTTAAATTAATATGGAATGAAATAATTTTCTCTCTTCGTCTCTTTCCCTTTTCCTATTCTATTGCTCTAATTTCCTATTATGAAGACCCGAGGACACTCTTCATACTCATTATATATCCAAACCATTCTGTGAATCCTGCTAAATTCTTGGTTACAGGAACTACTTGGTTTTAATTAGCTTAATCATATTTTGAGTGAGAACTAATGTTTGTTGATACATACATTTTACTCTTTGAAGTACATCTATGATCCTCTGAATGCCAATGAAATGAAAAAATACTAAATGCAATGCTATTTACATAATGATTTTGAATTTGAAATAAAAATTCAGAAAACAATATTCACAACGTTTTACACAGCTCTTGCCTACTTCTCTTTGTGTGTCCACACTCTAGCAGTACATCCCCACATTATACATAATTTGTTTTTGCCTATTCATTTTTTTAATGCAATATAAAATCCCTTTGTCCATGACTTAAACACTTATATTTTTACGTGATTGAGTAAATTGGCTTATTTTTTCATGGGATCTGGATTTTTATGTTTCCCTTTTAGGTGAGTTGCAGTGTGCCTGCAGGCCAGTTAAGAGTCACTACTCAGTTTATTTCTTCCATCAAACAAGAATTCATCCAAGTACCTTTATCACAAATTTAAAAAAAAAACCCAAAACAAACCACTTAAATTTTTTATTCAGTTCTCCAAAATCCAAGACATTGTTCTCTCTATATATGTCAAAAATTTACCTTTCATTTCCTACTGCTCGTTTTCATTTATGAGGACTTATTCTGCACCATGAGGTCCTGGTTCATCATGATTCCTGTAAGAAAGGCACTTGTGTTCCATAAAGTATGGTTTATAATGCCATTTTTTAACTTTGTTAACACTATTATTAACAGTTATCATATATTATAGCCACAGTTATCAGCTATAGTTGAAGTTATAAAGAAAGAGAGGATGAGACAATATTATTCTCCTCAGATGCTGGAAAACCTTAGTTTGGAGTGTTAAATGGGCCTGTTGAGAACTGTGCAGATCTCACCTATGGAAAAGTTACCCCATCTTGTTCTTTTGAGCTCTTATAAGATTTTCTTTTAAAAAACCATAGTTTCTACTGTGAAGCTGAAAAGATGACTGTGTGAGAGTTTGTGGCAACACTTTTACATAAAGAGAAGGTCATGTGGCTAGTGTAGTTGGGTGTGCTGAGTGGGAGCTGCCCACAGGCTCCAGTGTTATCCCAGGTGGGCTGAGGTTCTCCTGCAGCCAAGGGCATGCACACAGCACTGCTGAGGTTCTCCTGCAGCCAGGGCATGCACACAGCACTGCTGAGGTTCTCCTGCAGCCAGGGCATGCACACAGCACTGCTGAGGTTCTCCTGCAGCCAGGGCATGCACACAGCACTGCTGAGGTTCTCCTGCAGCCAAGGGAATACAGCACTGCTGAGGTTCTCCTGCAGCCAAGGGGACACACACAGCACTGCTGAGGTTCTCCTGCAGCCAAGGAAATACACACAGCACTGCTGAGGTTCTCCTGCAGCCAAGGGGACACACACAGCACTGCTGAGGTTCTCCTGCAGCCAAGGGGATACACACAGCACTGCTGAGGTTCTCCTGCAGCCAAGGAAATACACACAGCACTGCTGAGGTTCACCTGCAGCCAGGGGAATACACACAGCACTGCTGAGGTTCTCCTGCAGCCAAGGGCATGCACACAGCACTGCTGAGGTTCTCCTGCAGCCAAGGAAATACACACAGCACTGCTGAGGTTCACCTGCAGCCAGGGGAATACACACAGCACTGCTGAGGTTCTCCTGCAGCCAGGGGGATACACACAGCATTGCTGAGGTTCTCCTGCAGCCAAGGGGACACACACAGCACTGCTGAGGTTCTCCTGCAGCCAAGGGCATGCACACAGCACTGCTGAGGTTCTCCTGCAGCCAAGGGGACACACACAGCACTGCTGAGGTTCTCCTGCAGCCAAGGGCATGCACACAGCACTGCTGAGGTTCTCCTGCAGCCAAGGGCATGCACACAGCACTGCTGAGGTTCTCCTGCAGCCAGGGCATGCACACAGCACTGCTGAGGTTCTCCTGCAGCCAGAGCATGCACACAGCACAGCACAGCACAGGAGTTATGGCGCAGTGACAGAAGTGAAGCATAATGCAACACAGGCAACACCTGCTCAGCTTAATGGTTCATTGGACCATGAACACCTCAGTGTGTGGTGATAAGTTTCATTAAAGGCATCATGCATGTATTTTAATCAGTTCTTTACTTCATTAATTTATTCACATACTCCAGTATCAGTCATTATCAGTAACATATATATCTTTTGATGCCATACTAATTCTTAATCTACACATTCCTATTTTACACTAATATAGGTGTGTCTTGAAGAACTGAGGCATCCTACATATTGCATTATTAGCAAAGTACTAATCACTTGCATTCCAAAGGACATCACTTCAGCTGTGTACATACAATAGCTGAGCTTCCTGCATTGTCAGTCTTAGCCTTATAATCATTTGCTTGAAAGATGTATAGGTGTAGGTGTGAATCACAAATCAGCAAAGCATGGCATCTGTACAGTGATGTTCATGTTACTCTAAAGTGTACATTCAGTAGTACCAGGATTTTTTTTTTTAGGAAATAGATTGTTTGCTGTTTGCTAGTGTTCATGATACAGTCACAGATTAGGTTTGTCTGTAGGTGAATATTATTTACCCTTTTCACCTATTCTTGTAGTATTGAATACAGACTCGAAGGATCTGTCACAAGATCAGTTTCAGTACTTTATGCTAAATCGTTAGGGAGCAGGAGTGAAAAGTGGACATAAATATATGAAGCCTCTGATGGCCCCTGTTTATTGCAGTGAGCACCCATACACATGCATGAAAGATTAGTATTGTAAAAGGTATTGCTAAAGAAAATTAAGGGCTGTCTTGCAAGAGTTTACTAGGTGATAAAGTATATGCAAAGTCAGATTTGGTTTCATGTTCCTCTTCATGCTGACTGAAGTTATTTCTTTGCTAAATTTGCGCATATTTGTACTGTGCTAGAAGGCCTGAGAAGGTACCGCTCACATTAGCAAAATATGTTTTAGAATAACTTACTAGTCCAGCAAAATGAAAAAAATGTTTTAAACTGTTTTATTACTCATCCTCTTCCTCAAAGGAATCTTAAAAAATGCCATTATCATTATACTGAATTTCACTATGTACTCTACTGCAGCCATTGGCCATTCTATTTAGAAGTTTTTTCCCTGCATTTCAAACAGGATAGGCAGTAAACTTAGTTCCCTTCTTAGCTTTTAAAAAAGTGGAAAATCTGCCTTCCTTGAATAAATAATTTAAAAAAAGTATAACCCTGAATAATGTGGAAGTATATGAGAACTTCTTGTGTCATTTAATTTGGTCTATTACAGAGAGCTAACAGCCTTTAGAGACACAATTTTCTTTGAATCATTCTTTAATGCTTCATTCAGCTAGACACGATCACTGTCAGTTGAAGCTTTCTAATCAGTTTAAGTATTCTCTAATCCATAAAAGCTGTTCCAATATTAGGAACAAAACCAGGGTATACCTGTTTGATTGTTATTAAATGGTAAATATTTTCCCTCAATTTTTCCCTGTTTTAGTTTTTAAGGGAAATCAGCATTAAAGGTGACTTAAGACAAAAAAAGGGAAGGAAAAATAGAGAGAAAATAAATAATGCATTTCTTCTCTCAACTGAAAAATAAATTGCTGTGGCTGTTATTTGATATGACTAATTAGCTGAAAATTGGCCAAAAATTCAATAGATGTTTTCTGGTTCTGAAGTTTTCAGTCATTCTTGCAGAAATATCTCCTTAAAAGAAAATTAGTACAATTTGCTTATTTCTCACTGCTGTTGCTGTGCTATTCTGTAGTCCAGCATATTTCATTCATGCAAACACTCTAAGGAATTAATACTCTGTAACAAGGATTGCCAGTGACCCAGCAAACAATCCAAACAAACTGCTTATCATGAAGCCTATAACAGAAAAGTAGCTGATCTGCTAAAAGAAACTGGGGATTGACTGGAAAATAATTTCTCAGATGAGAAAGTAACTGTGTGTCAGTTTGTGTTCTCTTACAAATAAATATTTTTTACCCTCATTTGGTCCTCATATATGGAAATTTACCAAAAGGCCTGCCCAAATCCCATTAATGTATCAGCATTTAACAGTATATTTTTGCCTGAAATGCCACTTACTGTAGTTTAAAGTGGGTGATATTTCCAGCTAGATCGTTACCAGCATTTTGAAAAAAAATTGCAATGAAGTCTTTTCTAAAGATGTCTTGCTAGCTAGGTCTTAGTACATCTCACATATCTTCATTAAAATAGTGCCCCGTGTATCATGCTACAACTATGACAACAAGCTAGTGGCAGTTGGACAGGGTTCAGTGAGTTGCTGACTCCTTCTGAAGCCACATGTGCAGCCTTGCAGTACTGAAAACATACCCTGAAGGCTGCCTCAGGGCTGCCTTGAGAAAAACACTATAGGAATGTACACCAGAGTGTTTAAACAAAGGAAAGCTGAATTAATGTGCTTTGAGAGTCATTTGTCATCCTATAATCATTGATCAATACAGAACTTATGATGGCAAATAATAGTCTCTATGGTCCAAAACACAAAGGAGTTTGAAATCTGTACTTGAGAATTTTTTTTCTCTTCATTACATTATAATGTCTCCTTGGGAAACTGCACATTTTCCATAACTCCTGCTACAGCTGAAAAATGTGATAAACCCCTGAAGACTTTATAAATGAAAAGCAAAGAGATAAAATATGCATATACAAGAATTTAAAGCATTGAAAGCTCTTAAGAGAGAGAATTTTGTTCTTATAGTATCCAGAAAGAATAATTTAGGGATTAAACCCTATTCCTTCCTTTCTTCAGGTTAATCATTTAATTATATTCTTTTGCCCTGCTTTTGTTCTGAGAATTGAAATATTCCTCCTTAGACATCCTCCTTTGTTTTGATTCACTCTACAGGTTCCCTGACTCAATTTTGGTGACAGTTTCATGACAAGAGTGTATGAAGTCTTACCATAAGTTTGTCTCTTTCTATAACAAAATTGGCAGGTCTTCCTATTAGTGGTCTTCACTAAACATTGATATGTCTCTGGGCTCCTTGATCCCCTGTCTATCCATTATGTGTCTAGTTTTAAATTTTGTTATTTAACACAAAAAAAACCAAAAACCAAACAACAAAACAAAACAAGCAAAAAAAAAAAAAAAGCTGGCTTCTATCTGTTTTCTCTGGAGATTTTAGTCTAAGAGATGGCTCCAAGTTTCACTGCAAAGTGAAATTTGAATTATCATAGTAGATTGCACAAAAAAAATTATAGTAGATTGCGCCAGAAGAAAAGTTGTTTTTCTCACCTGAGTCTAGAATATAACCTTTTGCTTGCTTATCCTCTGTCTCTGCTATGACAAAGCAAGTGTCAGTTCAAAGTCTAATTCCCAAAAAAAGTGACAAACTTTCTTAAATGAGTTCCATTGATACAAGCTAACAACACTATGTCCTGTCAAAATTAGTTCTGTTTCAAAATCAATCTAAACCAGACACAATAGTAGACTCAGGTTTTATTTCACAACCATTATCCTGACTGGTTTTGAGACAGATAATGACATAACAGTTTGACTATCTGAGACCCACAGCCCACATGTGAATTACTGATTGAATATTAGTATATGACTTAGGAATCCTTCAAATAATGCCAAGAAATTCCAAACAGGTATACTATAAACAGTCCTTATGAACTTATTTGTATCTAGCAATGATGATACACAAGTAATAATACACTTCCAAAAGGGTCTGAAAACAGGAGAAGAAATAACAGAAATACACTACCTATTTTATCTAAAGCTATTCTTTCTTGAAGTAAAAGAAATTATGTGATTGTAAGAAAAAATATTTTTTTATTATTTGATGGTATTTCTTCTGATCAGATAATGAGTTCTGTATTTGGAGAAACAGAAAACAAAACCAAAAACCAGAAACCTTTTACCATTTACCTCACCATTTTTACCAAAAGATAAGCAATCAGTAGCAGTCATGCATGCAGAAAATTCTAAAATTTCACTAGTCCTAACTGTTTTGAAAACAGTGAATTGGTGGACATTTGATAATTTAGCTCAGCAACAGAACTTTAAATGTCTTAGGCATGAAAGCTAAGACATGCCTAAGCATGAAAGCTGATTCTTATAAGTACTCTAGCAGTGTAATTTTTTTTTTTCAGATATTTCTTCTGAAATATTATTTTAAATGACCTGGAGCTACTGCTCGACAGAAATAACAATTCTGGTAAAGGAGCATTAATCACACACCTTCAGGAGTGATCTGACTATCCATACATTGTGCAGGTTATTGCACAATATGGAAGTCCTAAAGCTTCTGAGAACAAGATTTTAAAAAATTATACAGGACAACTAACCACAGTTTTTCCTTCTGTTTTGAGATGGAGACAATGTCTTGCCACTGTGATGTTTGAGTGTTTTAGTATGCTGTTTGAAGAAAGTGACCTTTGAAAAGGTATTAATACATTTTTATTACCCTAAATAAATTTTAAAAAGTAGAAAAGTTAAATTTATGCATTTGCATTTGGATGGGGGATACCAGAACTTGGAAAACGTCACTGGACTCTCTCTTCAGAAAACACACACAGATACTATGGGAAACTAAACTGTATTTCTTAAGTACACTAGAAAGACTGGTAGAAAAAATTGATGACTCAAAAAAGTAATAAAAATTTTCAAAGGACTAAAACCAATTCAATTTAATAAAAGAAATGGATTTTATCTGGGGTTTGCCAACACTGGAAAGAAATAGAAGTATGCATCACTGCCAATTTGCATTTCCCCATCAGTAACCTGGACAGTGATGAAGTCAGAACCGTAATGTCTGGGAGATTATACAGGTCTTGGTTATCAGGAAAAAAACCCAAACCAAACCAAACCAAAAACAAAAAGAAAACCCCACCACTAAAAACAAGCCAACGAGTAAAAGTAGAAAAGTGGATGAACATACAAATGTGGGTTTCAGTGAGTGACTGGAGTAGGAAATCTTTTGTTGTTGCTCATGTTATAGAAAATGCTACTAATCAGATTATACTTTGTGTATATTAACAAATTACTGCTTGAGAAGTGCTTTAGGATAATCAAGTAAAGGGAATATTATAATTTCTTGTAAATGTAAAGTAATGTAAGTTGTACTGAAAAACTTTCTGTAGGATGACAGTGGTTTACAAGCCTGTTCGTGCTGCTAAACTGGGAATGCATTTTTTATCTTCGAAAAAGAACAACAAAGCCACAGCCTTTGACTCCTCACAATCAATGAAAAGTAACTGATGCAAAAACAAACTTTTAAATTGAAAAAGAGACAAAAGAGACATCAACTACAACAAAAAAGAATGTATCTAAAAATGAAATGCACAGTTAAAGAGAGAAACAAATCGTTTAGCCCAAACATTGTGGACAAAATTATGATCAGCATACACAAGACAGAATGTATAATTTTCAGAATATAATCATTTATTCTTGGGCTTCTTTACATAACCGATGATAGGATGTACAAAGGCAAAAAACTATTTGTGCCTTTCTATGGTAATTTAAATTACATTATTTACATACTCACTGAAAAAGTGTTTGGCAAAGCAGTGCCTCCCCATTGTCAGGTGCCAGTGAATGGCTTGAAACCCTGATTAGAAAAACAAAGGAGATTTAGAAGATCTGTCTGGAGATTAATATGGTCAGATGTCTATTTTAGATCCTGACTTTATTCTTTAATGGGTGTGATGAGTTCCTTGGGAGGCTGGAACATTTTTTATGTTTGTCTTATTGTACCTCAATAAGCAAATTCAATAACCACTTTTTCAAAATTCCTAAGTGTGATTTCTAGTTTATAAATACAAATTCTAAGCTAGCAATGTTTTCAAGAATCTTCCAGAAATGTAATGTTTCTGTCTCAGGGGGGCTATGAGGTGACTATACAGAGAAAAAGACTCTCTTATATGTGCATGATAATTACTGATTCTGGGGTAGTGAGTTCAGGGTGAAGCAACATGAATTTCTGATTTTCCCTAATCAAATAGCTAGGAAGTCTTAAGAAATGTGGTTCTAATTAGCCAGAATTAAGGAGTGAGCAAAACAATACTGATGGAGGATGCATATTATAACCTCCAGAAGTTCCTTTAACTGCAGTTGAAATGCAGACTTGTTCAAGTCTAAGTAGACACTGAAAATTAAGAAAATGTGCTCATTGAACATGAGCTCAAATGTCTTTTTACACTTGCAAAATGAGTTGATATAAAGTAAATTATGCTTCATGTAACAATAGAAGTAATAAATAGCTTCTGGGGGGATGAGAATGAATAACTGTATTTGAATATTTTTAAGAGTGATACTACTGATCAGAACAAAGTAGCAGACTTTCTATTATTTGGAAAGGATATGAAAACTGCTGGCAGGAAGTAAGTGAAAATATTCTAAATCTTTTACATAGTACAACACAGTTTCTGTTTCCAGAGAAACCACTTTTTTTATAACTACTCCCAACATCCCCCCCATTAGGAAAACATTAGGAAAACAGCTGTCAGACACATTGAATATCAAGGAAGGAATCAAGGGTGAGCTAGCAGAATAATACGAAAAGAATTAAGATCAAAAATGTACATTATATTTGAAATAATATATTGTACATATTTATGGAAAGAGGTCATGTTGGATAACTTTTGTCCTAGCTTTCATCTTCAGAAGATCGGATGCTGGCTATCTTTGAAGTATGACACACTGTGTACTGCTGGAGAAAAATAAATTATAAAAATATTAAATTAAAAATGCCAGCTAAAGCACATATCAAAGACATCCTTAGGCTGCATAAAAACTGCCACAAACAGTGAGATGAATTTAAGAATGGTTTTCTTTGGAGGCAATATCTCATGTCCCTTTTTTTTTCTTGGGATTGTTATTCTTCATGTATCAATAATGAATGAAAAGGATAAGAAGTAATAAAGGTGACTGAAATTCTTGCCAGTTCCTGGTGATTTTTCAAATCTCCAGAATTTCTCCATACTGAAATTTCTACTAAATCACTGTTTCAAGTTGATTTTCCACAAAATGGTATTTTTGAGATGTTATTACACAACCAAACATTTAATTTTTGTAATTGGTAAGTTATTTTTGGAAATTATGTGTTTTCAGGCATTAGAAACAAGATTTTTGAAAGAAAAATCAGATGAGAGATCCATGAGGAAAATATAGAAACAGCCATAAAAAAGAGTAGAAGATAGGTGTTATAGGATGGGATGGGCTGAAAGCTGTGAAAGGACACAACACTGTTACCCTTTCTCATTCTTCTAAAAGTTGATAAAAGCTCAGCTTCTCTCATTCACTTGTTACAGGAATTCCCCCTTCTTGCTTTGGTTTCTTTTGTTTGGTTGATTTTGGTTTTTTGTTTTGTTTGTTTGTAGTCTTGTCTCTGTGCTCACCCTTTTGAGAGGGGAGGAGGTGTGTATATGGGTGGGGTTTTGGAAAAAAAATGGATTATTACAACTGCAATGGTTCCATACATTTACTAATATTGCTTTTTTTCAATTGGCTTCATCCTTCTGTGGAGGAATTGATTCAGATTCAGAGAATGTTTTGGAATAATTTGGGGTAGATACAGAATTATACCTGCTAGGTAAAGAAATTTAAATTGAGCTAGATTGTCTTATTATAAGAGTCTTGTTCAGCATTTATCCATCCTTGAAATATAAGAAGTTATTAACAGATTAAGCATGCAATATACAGACATATTTTCCATGGGGTTTTAAAAAAATTTATTTTGTTTGTCTTGAACTAATCTCTTTAATGTAATCTCAGCTCTTCTGAACAACTCTGACTAAGAGAATTTTAACCACACATTAGGACAGTTTTGTATTAGGTCTGAAGACAGAACAAAACTTTAGGGGCAGAGGAGATATAAAGAATATATTCCTTCTTTACACAGCTAATGAGAAAATAATAATTATTTGTCCAAATACAAATGCTTAAAGTTTTAAAAAGTTCAGAAATGTAGGGACATATTGAGAGAGCAAAATCCATTAAAGATTTCTAGAAAGCAAAAGTCATCAAATCTAGCTGAGGTATGTGCAGTGGATCATAAACTCAGGGAGCTTTGAAAAATATTTTGGGAGAGTATCACTTTACTCATAGTTATAATTACCTATTCTATTAATAATAACTGCACCGAAGAGCTCTTTCTGAAAAACACAAGTTCTTTTTGTCATGCAAATTTTATATCTTTTTCTATGTTAATGTAAGCTTTCCTATGATAAACTTTCATGTGTGCTTCGACCATGGAAAGAAGAAGAAGCAGCAGGAAGTTCTGCTGGAGACTGCTCATAATGAAAGAGCATGGAATTACAGGGGAAATAGTTCTGATGTCTGTCCCTCCCGCTCTAGGACCTCATACCCTACACAGAGGTGAGTTTACAGGCAGCAGTACATGGTCCTTGAAGGACTGGGACATCCTGTTGGTAGCATGAGATTGATAGATGGCATGATGAGGGATACATTTAAAAAAAATTCTTATTTAAAGTAATTGCAGTTTTTAATATATTATTAAACTTAATATATGTCATTATCATGGTTTTCCTTGAAGAAGATAGATAGGATTGTATCTTCAACATTCTTAGGAAGTCTGCTTACAGAAGAGCCTCAAAATTAAAGGCCACTATGCCTAAAAACATGAAACAAACTACTTTTTGACAAAACCCAGAGCATGACAGATTCTAAAGAATAAAATAACCTTCTAATATAACTCCTACAACTTTCTTGGAGTCTATCTCATCACACTGAGTATTCGGACAATATCGGTATTCAGCTGTATTGTCTCTCATACTGTTCTGGATTACTCAGGCCTAGACTGAGAAAGTATTTTTGCAAACAGAAAACTTTCTTGAGATTAAGAACTTTAGTGTCTGACACTTTGTACATGAAAGCATGTACATGTTTCTTGACCACAGAAACAATACCACAATCTGGTGAAGAGACAGGGTAGAGATCTAAAGAAATATTTAAGAGCAAAAGAACCTGCCATGTATATATCCTAACCTGAATTGTCAAGTTCCTTCATCAAGTCAATGGCATTGTGCTGTTTTGTGTCTGGCACAGGATCTTAACAGTGTTCTGGTCGTGTAGAAACATGAGTTTCTTACTCTTACTGTGACTTAAGTCAGGTCATGTTATTTCTGCACTGTTAAATTCAGGTTTCAAAGAACAACTAAGTTTTTCACAGATGCACTTTGTGGGAAATGAGAATAGTTTTGTGGTGAGTATATACGACTTATGTCCACTTGAACCTGAATTTAAGACAGGATATACAGCTGTGGAATTTAAATGGGAATGTGCACAGAGAAAGAAATAAAATAAATCAAGGTCTTGATTTTTGGGTGACAGAAATTACAGCACAAATCAGAGCTTACTGTATTAGAATTTATGTTAGAAGTAATAGAAAGAGTATAATTATTATGTTTATAATGTACATATATGTGTCTTCACTGTGTTCAATCAAAAATAGTGTATGATAGTATCTGTTACATACCAGCTGATTTCACATACTGGACAGCATAGATAAGTGCCCTTATATAAGCCAGAATAAAAAAATGTAGTTTTGAGCTGACTTGACAAGGAAATGAGAACTGATCAGAATAGTTGAAAAAGTCCTTTTACTGGTGCATTAGAGATAATAATCACCATAAACCCAACAAGAGTTTAAACTATATCTCAGACAGCCAGTACAGAGCCTCTGTTTATTTATCTTATTTGTCACATTACCTCAAGTGAGAAAGTTTATATACAGCTTTGTTCATAGACTAAAATAAATACATTTTGTCTTTACTGTTTTCTCTATGTCTCTAAGTCTGGTTTATAAATGTGTTATGTAAAAATCTTAGTATTGCTGACAAAAGGCCAGTTAAACAGTCATTGTCTGTATTGGAATGATAACGTGTTCTACCAGTCACATACTCTGGCAGCTGCTGCTCGGGTAAGTGAATTCTCATTTGCAGAGGAACACTGAAAGTTGCTCAAAGAAGAGGAGAAACCAAGGTTTGTTATCTTGTAACAGCAGTGTTAAAAAAAAATTGGAGGAAATAGGAAGCTCCAATGACAGCTTTGCACACCCTTGTTAAATTATTTTAAAACTCAAAATAATGCTAGATTTTAAAACAAAGGCATAAAGCAAGTGTTTCAAAAAATGCCTTCATAAACCAGCCCTCCCTTCCCTCTCTGAATTTTTTCTCACCAGTGTTTCTCAGGACTGTGAAAAACTGGGATAGAACTACCAGTATTCTGTGAATAATGTATTCTGAAGGGAGATTTATAAGGAACTTGATTTATTGTAACCAATTCTCCTTGCTTTGAATAAAATAATTTTCAGAATGTCCTAGTATTTTAAAGCAGATGGACTTCCAAAAAGGTTACCTTTTCTAGCTGAGTTTATTCACCCTGGTTTAATGTTTTCTGAGGTATCTGAGGCTGTGTTTCCAGCACCTGTTCATTTGTAGCATGAGATTATGTTGATTCAATCACTTTCAAGCACATGAAAATTATTGATAATTTACCAGCTGCTTTTTGAGAACAAATTTAATCTTTTGAAAGAGGGAAGGAATAGAGGAATCACGCTTCAAGGTCCCTAACAAACTGCAGAAATGAATCAAGCTGTGGATACCATGAACAAATGGCAGAACAGTTGAATAAAAACTGTGAATACTATGGTGTAGCTTTACTTGTGACAGCATTACTAAGAAATCTTTCAACAGCAACACAGGAAAATTGAAATTTCCAATAAGTTATATTGGAAATTATTAATACCTGACTTATTACCTATTTGGTGTAATTTGATATATATACTGTTAATAACAACTTCAAATGCTGACAATAGATGTTTAGAATATCTAATGTCATGCACCTAGGCCTCATCTCTCACCTGGGTAAACCAGCCTAGATTCACAAGAGTAGTGAGTGGCCACCATCTTCTGGCTTCAGATTTGCATTAGTGTCATGATAAATTGCAAAGTAGTGTGTCCCAGCATTCTCTTGCAAGTCACCTTGGAAGAGGCAATTGCTCTTGTCACATACCTCTGGAACTTCACAAAGAATTTATGGCAACAAATAAATTATCAAGGATACACAAATTATTCTCAATGGCACGTTATATTTGGATCTAGGTTCTGCAATATTCTCTAATTAGATTGTAATTAGATTATAGTGTATTATAAAGTATGAAGTATAAATGAGTTTGTAATCAAACAGATACAAACTAGAAGTCTCTTTCAAACACACAGGAAGGAAGAGCTGTTTCTTTCAGGTTTTTACATGTAATGAGCTTTAAATAACATCTCATAATTATAAGCCATGCAGTGTAGCAGGTAATAATTAACTTCTCTGAGTAAAAGCTCATGTGGTACTTTAAGATTAAGAAGATTAAGAAAAATTCTTTGTAAAAAGAAAAATTATACAAAAAGTCTATTTTCAGTGTCCATATCCTCTGAGGTGGCAACTCCTATACATTGCTACACAGTAAAATCTGTTATGTATGTGAGGTTTCCCAACACTGGGACTTGACTGCTAAAGTTTAAAAAGTATTATATGATCCTTTGTCTTCTTTAAATCATCTTTTTTAAAGGGAAATTAGTCAGTAGCCAAACAGCTTGAGTACCTTTTCTGCCTTGCAGCCCTCACACTTGTCCATATTTGGAGGATGCTATTGGTGACAGAGATTGCTTCTCACCAAAGACAGTAACTACAGCATTCAATACCTTCATTCTTGTATAAGTGAAAAGTGAATATTCAAACTAACAGACACATGTTAAAAATACCAAGATTTTCTACTTAATTTTTTTTTAAATTCTGAGTGTACAAAATTGCACCGCAACAGCACAGATTTTTAGAATGTGTACTGAAGAATATTAAATTAGTGCTATAAATGGACACACCTAGAATAAAAAAGAGGATGTTTTCCTCTTGACTTTTTTTATTTTAACTTAGCTTCCTTCTCTGTGGACTAACTATTCAGTAAGCCATTAGCAACACATAGTAAAATGAGAAATTTTCGTATGGGAGCTGAAAAACAAAAAAGCAAAAAACATATCATTAGAAATCAGATGTTGAAGTCTGGTCTTCCACAACCATGCTGATATCTTTCATATTGACAATTACCTTTATATTTTTTTGTTTTCAATTATATTTCAGATAGTAAAATCCACCTATCTTTTTGTTTAATTAAATAATGGAAATTACTTGAGCTCTGTATATTGAGTTGTTCCAGGATAAGTCCTAAATTTACAGCCACAATTATTATCTTTCTGCAGTGTTACCAGAGCTCCAGCTATGTCCATTTGTCTGGTTTTGTCCATAAGTTTTGTTTCTCCTTATGTCTCAGACCCATATTTACAAAATTATGACTATATTTAATTTTAAAGTTGATGAACAGAAAAATGAGCATAAAAACCAAACAAAAAATCCACCAAACAAAACAATAAATTATTGGAAGAGAAAAATAAAATAAAATTAAAAAGAAGCTACTTCTTATCTGTTTTGTATGGAGATCTTGTAATCTGTTATTTCTTTAGCTGACATCCATAAACTTTATCCATGGGCTATGGACATTCTCTATTTAACTCTATCAAGTCATCACAATCTAATCCACCAAAACCTGTCAGATTAAATCAGTTTAATCAGATTAAACCACTTGCCACAGCCAGTTGAAAGAGAAATTTTATAAAACCTAACCATTAATAACAAAGTGTAATAAGACAAAATATATCTTAATTATTAGTATAAGTCTGATTAAAATAAATTTCCCTTTTTTTGACCTCATTGGTGATCAAATAAATTAATTTAATATTAATATTAATCAAACTTCTAATAAATTATTATAATTTTTATTAGAGCGAGTTCATTTAGTGAAAAAAAACTGGTTAAAATCAAAACATAATCTACAATCTATAATCTATAGGATATAATCTGTATGAAAGTTTTTTTAAATTAAGACTTTTTTTACTCTGCTTTCTACTCTTCTTAATGTCTATGGTTAATACTTAACAGAGGCCAGACATTTCATGTCCTGTAGAGCACTTTGCAAATACAAGAGACATTATAATTTGGTAGGAATCCAGGGCTTTAAATTAACCTACTTAAAGATGGCAAAAAATTGAAGTAAGTTTAAAAAAGCTAGCATTCAAAAGGATATAAAAGAGGGGAGTTAGTATTTGAATTTTTTTAAGAAATCTATATGGTTCCTTTGAATTTGGATCAAAGTATTATTTAAGCCTCAAATAAAATTTGGGGTTTGCCCAATATGTTTAATCTTCTCAGAACACTCGTCACATTGTTATGTTTGTATACTCCCAACATAAGAAAACACTTTTGTCTAATAGTGATTGAGAAAAACCTGGTTTACCACCTTCTTTTCTCATAAACACTGTTTAATCAAAGATTTGTGTCTTTTCTTAGGCAAAATTTATTGCTTAAATAAAGCTATCTGAAAACTAGCAAAAATATAGATTCAGTGAAGAGATATACTTTGTTTTCTAGTGAATATTTAGATTATATTTATTTATAATATTTTTTTATTAAAAACTGTAATGAGATTGTTTTCCTTACATTAATAAGAATGGACATAGTTTAAAATTGGCATGTTGTCTGCTACTTAAAAAATCAAAACTGACCAAAACCAACAGTGTACTACTCAATAATTTCAGGATTTTTTAAACATTCATCTTACTGAAACCCTAAACTGAGCAATGAACGTTGGTACAGACATACAGAGATGGATTTGCCTTAATCTCTCTAGCACTGACAGTAAGCTCCACTTACCAGAGCCAGATATCTCTGCTAAAATCTGTACCATTCTGCTTATTTAGGAAAATTTGTCAAGGTTGGGTCTGCTTTTAACAGAGAATCGAGGAACAACTTTAGGAAAAGAATGCCTAGACTAAGTTAAGGATTATGTATGAGGCTTATAAGAGTTGATGGGGCTTGTTTTCATCATAAGAATCAATGGGGGAAAAAGTATAGGACTGGAAAATAGAACAAAATATATTCTTTATATTGAAGTTTATATCCTCTATTTACAGAATGCAAATCAAAAGGAGTAGATCACCTAGCTGCGTATAATTTATCTTTAACCAAATTAACAGGAAAACAATTAAAAAAATAAGCCAAGAGGATCTGTGAAATACAAATAACAGTTCTTTGACTAAAACATTCAGCTCTTTCATCACTCCTTGAGACTGACAACCCTTCTAGTAGGATCCATATTCTTCTATTTGTAACCCTGTAAAATGCTGCTGGCTTTGCTGACACTTGCCTCTGTTGATTCTTCTGTATAATTATATAAAATATTCCTCAAGGAATATCAAATCTTCAAGGATATCAAATTTTCAATGGATTTAGCAGAAAACCTCCTGCTGATAAAGTAATCTTACTTCCTGCAGAGTGAAAAACACTACAGCAGCTGAACAGCAATGGATATGTTGGTCTTTTGGGTATGATTATGTCTGACTTTAATGGAAGAGACAGAAGATACTCAGACTAGATCTAATGAGAAAAGAGCTGAAAGAGGAAGATGATTTTATCACATTTTTTATCTTTTTCAAAATAAAATTAACATACTGAGGCACATTTAGAGGTACAATAGTGAAAAAAAATCAAGGTGGCTAGTCTAGATTTCTCCTAATATAGCTATTATTAGAAAGTGTCTCATCATGCTTAGCTTTACCTAACAGGCATTGATTTTGCTGTGAGAAGTTGAGATAATTCTTCAGCCATTGTTCCAAGAAGTTCTGAAACACACATAAAAATCTAGGAAAATCTGTTTGTGTGTTACATATAGCACCAGAATCTGAAGAAAAGTATGGGTTTTTTAGTGAATTTCATAGGTTGTTTCAATATTTGCTGTTAAGAACACTTGAGTTAAAGTGAGATGTAACCGCTACATTCTTAAAGTTTTATTTTTTTCTCAAACTAGAAGTGAGCAGGAGTGCAGTCACAAATGTCATTGATTTGTGTTTCATTTTCTTCTCTACGACCTCAAAATCACATTAAAGTTACATGGGTGTGAAATGAATTACTGCTGTTGCTTTTTAATGTGACACTGAAATGTTTCCCACATTAGGAGTAGGGTTGGGTTTTTTTTACACAAGTGACAATTAAAAAGATAGTAAATATTTTACAGTTTTTCTAAATAAGAATACTTCCGCTAGGTTTATAATTTTATATAATTTTAAATAGATAAGAATAGTTCACCAAGAATGGGAAGGTTCTGCAATGATCATCTACTCCAACACTTTCACCAGGGCTGATCAGTAGTTAGAGCATATTTTAAGGGCATTGCCTAAATGCTTGTCAAACACAGAGAGGCCTGGGGCAGCAACCACCTCTCTAGCAAGCCTGTTACAGTTTTTGAGCACCCGCTCAATAAAGAAATGTTTCTTCTTGTCACATGTGAATGTCTCCTGATGCAGTTTTAAACCGTTTCCCCACATCCTGTCACTGGATACCAGGGAGATCATGTCACTGTCATATTTTCTGAAAAATCCTTTCACCAGGATTTCTTCTCCTGGGAAGCTGAGAAGCATCACAATATTATCTCCTTTGCTTCTCCTGTGTTTTGCTGCTTTGGAATGTGGTTGGAGATTGTTTATCCAACATGTGAATTGTTTTGATTTAATGACCAAACACCGTCCAGCTGTGTTGGGACTCTGAGGAGTCAGTCATGAGTTTTTAATTAGTATCTTGATAAGCCTTCTGTCTGCATCCTTTCTGTATTCTTTAGTATAGTTTTGGTACAGTATTCTTTTATACAATATAACACCATAAAATAATAAATTAGCCTTCTAAGAACATGGAGTCAGATTCTTGATTCCTCCTTTGTCCTGGGGACCCCAGTGAATACCACAAGATCAGTACCTCCCTCTCCACCTCCCCTCCTCAGGGAGCACTATGCAGAATTTATACACTGCACAGATCTGATTGCAAGAATGGGGTATTGACCAAATCAAGGTATGTCTAATCCTGGACAGGAAATTAAATAAAAGACTATGACACTGATGGCATTAAGTCAAATCAAAAGTACACACACAATATTTTTTTCCTAGCAGCAGGAATAAGCAGACACTGCAGAAGGAAGAATGGAGCAAGCATATATGAAATTTTCTGAATTACTTCACTGCCTTTTATTGTTTAATTTTTTTTTTCAATTTAGGAAATATCTTGAATCAGATGTGCTCTGCCTATTTAGTAATGCTTAATAAACTTTTCTTTCCCAGAAGTATCTAATAAACCCTTGGACCTATTTACATTTTTACAGTCTACAGCATTCTTTGACAAAGAGTTTCATTATTCCACTACATATTATATGGAGGAAGAAAAACTCAAAAACCCTAAAAGTTCACCCTTTATTCTGAATCTAATTCTCCTTAGCTTTATTTGATAGTAGATAGGAAGAAAACAGAAATGATTGATCTCAATCAACTGTCTATGGCACTTGTGATTTTGTGGATGTTTGTTAAATCCACCACCTAATTTCTGCCATGTGTTGGTGTTTTTTATGAATGGGACGGGAGTGCTGGGACACATTGCTTGAGCTTTATTGCAGCATCAGCCTCATTATGAGTTGAGGCAATAGAAAGATGGCAACAGCTCACATCCTGACAGCAGCAGCAGCCTAAGATTTCTTTGTTTTATAGGGCATTTTAAAAATTTTCTAGCCAATAGCATATTCCTAAAACTTACAGAAAAGTGTTCTATCCAATCCCTAAAAGCACGTCTACACTTGCTTCACAAAATGCTTGCTTGTATGCTTTCTATTAACAATGCACAATACTTCATTATTAAGCCTAAGACCTTCTACTATCTTGCTAAGCATATTTTTCTGCAGTCTTAAGGTCTATCTTAGCCAAGCCTGAAACTCAAGCTATTGTTTCATGTACTTGCTTGCTGTACTATTGTAACTTTTTCTACTTCCAGACTTTGCAATTGCAGCTAACTCTAAGTTTTCTGTTCTTTCTGTTTCTAAGGTCTGCTTTTACTGCTTTCTGGAAATCTTCTTATCTTTACTATTTCCCACATTCCATACAGGTTCCTGTTCAGTTCTGCCTTGTTAAATCATTACTAATATGGAAATGTTTACACATTTTTAACCAGAGGTTTTGCTCCTTCATGAACTTTTTCTAATTCTATCATTTTGAGGTGCGAGGATAAGGTTCTATAGTATTCAAAACATACAAGAAACATGAGATTATTCAATAGAATAATGCCATTTTCTGTTTCATTCTGTATTTCTTTATTACTTTCTAACAACTGATCTCTTCTCACATTTGCTGAGCATTAGAAATGACTGTCACAAAACCAAAATCTTCCCCCAGGAAATATGGCCAGATCAGTGCCCGTTATTGGTTTCCCCATGTAGATTATTTTATGTTTATCGTAATTTATTCCATCTCACATTTTTTTAACATAGTCATTCAAATTCTTACTGGCTTAATCAAAGTTTTCAAAGCTGAACTCTCTCCACCCTGCACTGAATGACTTCATACTTGGAAAGACTTTGTCACTTGACTGTTGATCTCTTTTCTTATGTTATTTGCAAATGAGCATAAAAAAATATTCTGCCAACACAAATCCATTATAATCTCAATGCTCTGCAAGAGAAGGCTGCTTAATTTTGCCTCCTCTTTCTAATTATTTATTTGTTTGCATATTCAGGTGTAATTAGTGTGTATGCCCAGGTGCTGGTTACTGTGAGAAGATATTAGAAGCTGTTCTCATGTTGAACAGAGTCAGTTCCAGCCAGCTCCAAGACAGTCACACCTCTGGCCAAAGCTGAGCTCAGCAATGATGTTGCCTGTGCCTCTGTGATAACTTGTTGAAAAAAGGGTAAAAATGCTGTTCATCAACTGGGAGTGAGAGGAATGAAAATATATATCACTTTATCCTAGCCTCTTTAATTGGTAATAAATTAGATTAATTTCACCAAGTCTGCTTTGCTCATGGAGATAATTGCTGAGTGATATCCCTACACTTATGTCAACCCACAAGTGTTTAGTTTGTTATTTTATCCCCCTGTTCTGTTGAAAAGGAGGAATGATTGAGAGGCTTGTTGGTCACTTAGCTGTCAACTATGCCACAACCTGCCACAGAGAGAAATTTTTCAGATCTCCTCTGGCATCACATTTATCATTTCCCAGTCCTAAGATGCAACAGCAGTTTTGAAGAGAGAAGTTACACACTACCATTAGTAATTTAGCTATTTCATCCTTGAGTTATCTTAGAACACTTGAGTGAATGCCATGTAGTCCTTCCAATTTGTTACTGCTTATTTTGTCAGTCTGCTTCATAACCCCTTTTACAGCCAATTTCAGGCACAACTGCTGAGTCTCCAATAAAAAAGAGTTCCAGTGAAAGAACCTCCCTGATTTTTCCACAGTGAACACTGATGAAAAAAAAAAAAGACATTTTGCTTCTCTGTGGTGGCTTTGACTTGTTTGAAAGACTGTTTTATATCCAAATTGTCATCTGAGTTCTTTGTAAGATTTCATTGCAAACTTCTCATAGAACATCTGTTTGGAAAAAAAAAATACAGTTATTTAGGACACATATTTTGAGGGTTTTTTAATTTTTTTCCCCAAACTCTTTTTTTGGGATATCTTTGAATATGTGCGAAAAGTCAGCAGATTATTCATCCTCAAGCATTCTTTAGTCAAAATGCATAGCCATTCATTCAAATTACTATGCATTCTCGAATTCTCTGTGTTAAAAGGCAATATTCCATAGCTCTTTCTTGTTTTGTGCAGTTTCTAACCTCTGGAAATTTAAAACATGCCAGTCTGGGAAGAATTTTTATGCTTGCATTGTTGCACACTAAACAATGGAGGATCAGGCCCATTTTTGCTTACATTTACCATTCATTAGTCACAATTGTTTTGCACTTTTGTGTACAATTTTTCTTTCTGCCTATCTAGTTATATTAGTCCCCTAACCACAAGTCATGCCATTATTAAAATTATTCCCCAAAGCAATTCCTGTAGTAAACAACAGATCTGGGATTTCTGCTTTGCAGAAAATGAATCAGTAATTCTGGCGATAAAATGACTGCGAGCTTTCTGCCAATTTTGCTGAATATTGATGAAAGAATGATGTATCATCCCATGTGGTGGACAGCAAAAATGAGTCGTGATAAAAATGTGTTTGCTATCCTGAACTTCTTCCCATCTTCCCATAATAATTTAATTTACCAAGCCAAAGGAAGTTGGCCATTTTTAATTGCTTAGTCCCTCATACCTAGTCTACCTGATCATTTAACCAGTCATAGCAGCTGGGGGCCAGTGTACCCTGCCCTGTCTGTCAGAGCACCCACATGGCTGCTACAGGTTCTGCTGTTCAGTAATGGAGCACAATGAAATGTTTTACCAGAGAGATGACTGGAATGAAGCAGTATGTCCCCCTTAAAGGGAAAGATTCTGAATTCTATGAATGTTACTTCTGGTATACTGAATATATTACTTTAGAAAAAAAACAGCAATGGCTTGGTGATTTTTTAGTAGTTGGAAAAGCTACTACCTCAGAAGGTATATTATCTTACTGATCATCTACCTATACAGAAATACCCTAAAATTCTGGTTTTGACATGCAAGCTAATCAGTATGTAGGGGTATTGCAGACATCAAGGTATGAATGTGATCTTTAGGTATGATTGGGCAATTTCATTCTAGTAGAGTTTATGTTGACACCAAAGAAATGTGATCCAATACAAGTCTGTATACAGTGCTTGCAATCCAAGATTTTGGCAGCAGTTCAGCTGCAGGGGTGACTTCCATGAAAAGAGACCAGAAGTTTTCCCTGAGTTCAATGCAGCCAATACCACCTAAGGCAGAGAGATAGAGCCAAGACAGACTCATTCCTGGGCAAAGCTAAGGCCATCAGTGACTGTGGCAGTGCCTCTGGGGTGGCCTGTTTAAGAAGGGGAAAACAAATTACTGGAAAGCAGGAGCTAGAGAGAGGAGTATGTGAGAGAAGCAGCCTTGTAGAAACCCAAGATTGGTGAAGAAGAGGGAGGGGATGTTCCAGGCACAGAGATTCCTCTCCAGCCTGCAGAGGACTCCATGCTGGAGCAGCTGAATGGCTGAAAGGGACCACGACCCCATGGGAAGCCCATGCTCAAACAGGTGCCTGGCAGGACCTGTGACCCTGGGAAAGAGAGGAGCCCAGGATGCAGCAGTTTTAGTGGCAGGACTTGTGACCCCACAGGACCCACGGTGAAGCAATTTGTTTCCATGTAAGGGATTCTTACTGGAACAGCTCATGAAGATCTGCAACCTGCGTGAGGGACCCCACAATGGAGCAGAGGAAGACTGTGAGGAGGAAGGAGAGGCAGACACAACATTGGATGAACTGACTGCAGCCCCCATTCCCTTCCCTCCATGCCACTGAGAAATCCTGAGTGGAATCCAGGAAGAGGAGAGGGTGAGGGAAAGGTACTTTAAAATTTGTTTTTATTTCATCTTATTCTACTCTGATTTGATTGGTAGAAAATTAAAGTAATTTCCCCAATATAAATCTGCCTTGCCCATGGTGGTAATTGGTAAGTGATCTCTCTCTCCCTGTCCTTATCTCAATCTTTTCATAATATCTTCTCTCTACTTTCCAGCTGTCAAGGGGTGTGACAGAGGGACTTTGGTGGACACCAGGCATCCAGCCAGGGTCAACGCACCAGAGTCTGATTTCAGGAGTAGGTCCTAGGTTTCTTTTATTTTCTTATAGATATATGTCTGGTTTTTTATGTTGGTACTGGTTTTGGCTGGTATAGAGCTATTTTTTTCCACAGTAAGTAATATGGATCTGTGTTTTGGATTTCTACTAGAAATAGTGTGGATAGCAAAAACATGCTTTTGTTATTGCTGAGCAGTGCTTAAAGAAAGTCAAGGCCTTTTCTGCTGCTCACCCCATCTAATCCATGAGGAGGCTGGGGGGGCACAAGGATTTGGGAGGGGACACAGCTGGCACAGCTGAGCCCAACTGACCAAAAGGATATTCCAGGCCACGTGACATCATGGTCAGTGTATAAAGTTGGGGGAAGAAGGAAGGAGGAGAGAAAATTTGAAGTGATTATATTTGTCTTCCCAGGTCACTGTTACATGTGATGGGGCCCAGCTCTCCTGAAGATGGATGAAGCAATGAATTCCATGTAAGAGAATTCCCATGGGAAGAAATAAATCCATTCCTTGGTTTTCTTTCTTTATGTTTGTGGCTTTTGCCTTCCCTGTTTAAGTGTCTTTATCTCAACTCATGTGTTTTTCTAGCTTTTACCATTCCATTTTTCTCCCTGACCCTACTGCTGAGGGATTGAGCAACTGGCTGTGTGGTGCTGGGTTGCTGACTGGGTTTAAACCAAAACACCTGCACTGCAAAACACTAGACACTGTTATTACATCTAAGATAAAACTAGTTTGATCACTCCTGAATCTGTTCAAAACCTGCAGCAGTTTTCAGCCAATTGTATGTTCAGTGTAAGTATACTGAAATATGGGAGATATAACAGCCTCAGTTATTCACTTTTAATTCACTGCTGGAAGTTTCATGGAGCCCTCAGGAAAGTCCACAAGAAGGAACCCAGGCAAGCAACGAAGGACAGAAATATCCAGTTACCATGAAAGGAATATTTTTCATAAAAACATACTGCTGCCTATATCTCTCCATCCTTGAATGAGCTCAGCAAAATAACTTGATGAACCTGGAAATTGTAATCCATAATCCCACTTTGTTCTGCAAATCATGGATTCAATAAAAAACTGTTTCTATGACCCATTGCAAGTTCCTCTACATGTCTTCTGACAGTTCCTGTGTATTACAGAAATGTAACTACTTTGATATTTTCCCCATAGGCTTTAAAAATGTCTCTTCTGCTACCTTAACTCTTAAAAAAATTATACCTGTGCATTTACTTATAAGCAAAATACCCATACCCACAATAAAAATAAAAAATATTGAAAATTGGTTGGCAGAGACTTGTAGCCTAGAGGATGTTTCCACTCATGTTTTGGGTAGAAAACTGGAGCCTGGCCATGTGTATTTTTCTTTGCATCATCTGTACACATAAGATTTCCAGTGAAGTTTAGACTCCCAAGCACATGTAAATATCTATATATACAACCTTAGGTGTAATAATCCTAATCTCAAAAGTGATCTCACCATTGAGACTTGTTTCTTTTACTCAGATAAAGCCAACTAGTACCATTTGAAATGTCCTTCCCCTGTATTAGGCATCTGCATTGAACTCAGGTGACCAAGAGATATCTTCATTCTTCAGCAGCATGTGAAGACCGCAGAAAATAATTTTCCAGCACCTAAATTAAATTGAAATCTTATATTTAGAAAACTAACTCACGCCCAGTATGTTTACTTAATATGAAATTTTTATCTCACAAATGAAAAATTCAAATGCAAAAGAATCCTGGTGTCACTGCCTCTTAACACAATGAATATCGTTCTTTGTTCAATTTATCTCTAGTCATTCCTGCTTAGGATATTTTTCAGGACAAACATAACCTTGCATTATGGTTCAAGTACTACTAACCTGTGGAATGCTTAAACAGTAGAAGAAGACAAAAGGAATATTGGATAGTTGTCACATTTGGGTGGAAGCTACAGGAGGAAGCTACTAATTTCTCTTGATGTGAAGCACTGTGAGAAATTATTATAATATGGATTAAATTCTTTTTTTACCTTTGGTCATTCTGTGGGATGGTGGGAAAGTAAGTGGGAAAAGGCTCTGTCTTCCCCTTCAGTGGGTCATGTACTTTTAACACAATCCCTCATGGGTCCAGAAAGTGAAAAAGTGAAATTTGCAATGTGCCGTCTGAAAAGTTTGCATACTATTATAGAATATATATATATATATTATTATGCTATATATAATAATATGATATATATATATATATACTATCATATTATATATGGTAGTTATTCCTGATTATGCATATTAAGATATTGTCACGTCTAAATGTTTGTCAGTCTTGAATAATATTCAGAGATATAATACAAAAGAAGAGTATTCTTCCAGGAAATTCTAAACCTCTGTGATGTGGGATCACAATTATCCTTGGCATTATAAGAAAAATCCTTACAGACTTAATTTTCCAAGAACTGAGGCCTTTTTTTCCTGCTCCTTCATCCCCTTTTTTCTTTTTTTTTGCTTTATTTTTTAGTCAATGCTTCTTAACCTTGATCAGCTTGAAACAGAACTCAACAGTTTGGTATATTTACTCAGTGGATTCTTTTATAGATCCTTTTATAGATTTTTTATAGTCAGCAATTCTATGGGACCTTACCAAGAAGAAAAGAGCGAAGAAATATAAGGTCTTATAATTAGCAACATATAAAAGAAATTATAATGAGTGTACATAAGGTGAGAATGCAAATCTTCCCTACATCTTTGTAGATAAGGGTGTTGGGAATCGGTTGCTAATCCATGGAGATTTTACTAATGAGCCAACAGGACTATAACAATTCAGCAGATATTTAATAAATACTTAAAATATGTTTATACATCTGTTGCTTTCTCTTTTGTGAGTTGTAATTAAAACAGCGATTGTGTCTCTCTTGGGTAGAATTGTTTTGAAGGCAACACATGCACTGAGAAAAATAGAAGAGAATGAATTGCTGGGTTTAGAAGATTTGCTCTCTAGGTAGATCTCACACTGGCTTTGCTGTAGTTTGGAGAGTTTTATTCTTTCTTGCCTCAGTTATTTCTGCACAATTATCTTAAACAACCTGCTGTCAACAATTTGTAAGCAGTTAGTCGTGGATATTTTTTAAAGCCATTTCATTTTTTCTATTTTTTTAAAAAGTAAATTAAAACAGTCTAGAAACATCCAAACAGAATGTTTCATCAAGAGTTCTATATCTAGAGAAAAGCAAATTATATTAGTGCCATATAATGAAAAACAGGTACTCCTTTAATACCCCAAGAATGGAAAATGGTAAAGTTTAATCATTATCTTTCTTCAAGGCTTTTAATGCAGTTCTTATATTTGTAGTTCTCCTAGCACTTTCAAAACAAGAGCTTCAGCAAAAGAATATGTTTTACCACAGGACCTTTTTATGAATGGTTATTTCTTACCACATCGTAGTTCTTTAAAAAGTTTCTATATTCCGTGTATCAATGTTGCAGTGTGATGCTATTCCCTGTTTCACCTATCCCAACCCCTCAGGTGTGCCAACCTCTCCTTTCCCTTTTGCCCTCCTGCTAAGTGCTGTCCATCAATCTTAACATTCCAGCAAGGGCGTTGTGTGGTTGGCAGAAGTTCAAAAATGCCCCTCAGATCCAGGCTCATTGGCCTGTCCAAGCATCCTTATCCCTTGAGCCTTCCCCTCCTCCCACCTGGTTGGCCCTCACCTGTCCCTTCCCTCCCCCTGTCCCCGGGCTCAAAAGGAGACGGGACCATGCGGTCTGCATTCTGTTGGGAGCTGTTACAAGATTCAGAGGTCTGTCATCCTGGAATAAAACTAAACTCTGAATTAAAACTCTTTGATAGAATCCTCTCCTTTTCTCTTCACCGTCGCCTGAACCTTTTCCACCAGAGGTAAACTGAGTTTCCACTATGCCTGGATTTGTTCTGAGTGCCCAGCTGCAGCACCCAGCCAGCCAAAGGCATCTCTGGGGTGAAACAGCACAACTGCCATTTGGTCCAGCAGCAAGGGTCAGACAAGGCCAGGCACGTCCCACCCGGAAATATATGGGATTAATATTCCATATATCAAGAATTGTCAATATAGAAATTGACATTTGGAACTGCATGAAGATTATCTCCTATGCTATTGTCTTTGCACATTTGACCTCAGTTTGATCTAGAACACATAATTTGAAATTATCATTAAAAAAAAAGTGTCTCAAATATAACATCAGCTGACAATTATATATAAACCAGAAAATGCATTAGAGCAGAAACATCTCTTTTAGCATTTTCCAAGATAATAGTCATAAAAGTGCTTCCTTCTGAATATATATATCAAGAATTTAATGTATTATTTCTTTCAAGAATGCTCCAATTTAAAGTTAGCAACTTTAACGATACTAAATTTTACCTAGAATTTTTTTGTTTGTTTGTTTTTTGTTTTTGTTTTTGTTTTGTTTTGTTTAATATATAGCCTGTCATTCTGAATGGTTAGCATTCTCTTTCAGGTAGATGTGAATTTGCTCTGCCACTGAGGAAGTGATACTGAAGTGATACTTTTCTCAGTAGTGGTACTGTCACAAAATCACCTGGACTCATTACAATTTCTATTTTAATCCTTTTCCTTATAAAAGTATCTGACCATCATAATTTTTTACCTCAAGGTCTGAGCTGAAGGAAAAAATAATTTAAGAAATATTTACTGGGGAGAGATCCCTTCTTAACCTTTTTCACATATTTGTGGGGCTTTTAGATTATTTTATTTTCACCCTTAGAGTATTTACATATCCTAACTGGAAGTTAAAAAATTTGGTTTTCAATGATCTACTCCACCAAGAAATTGGTATTCAGAATTTAGCATTTATATGGGAATATATATTTCATAATCTTATAATTATGAAATGGCTAAAGGGATTTTCTTCTAAAGTTCCAGAAACATTTGCTTTAGGAAGGAATCCAAGCATGAGCAGAAGTAAACTCTAAGAAGTTTGTTTTATTAAGTCCAAAAAAAGTTTAATAAGGAAGGAGGTCTATTATACAGCAAATTTGAATTTAGATTTTATTGCTATTGAAAGCTGTCACTTTAAAAATAAATGTGAATTTCATTCCCAGGAAAGAACTAACTTCTTCATTTAACCTTTATTTTTAATGAGAACCCATTTCCCATAAATAGCAACAATTATCTCTCAATAACTGTCTTCCACCTTGATTCTGAAAGCAGCAGCAGATTTTATGTGCAGACAATATCTATATATATATTATTTTGGCATAATTCATACTAAAATGTTTCAGCTCCAATAAATCTGAAATGTAGGTTAAAACACAGCTTTAATCTGGAAAAATGACTGCACAGATTGATGGTTAAATTGACTAATAGTAGAACAAAATGACAGAACATTTATCATAATAAATGCGCATAAAGGATCCAAAATAAAGATAATGCAGCATAATGAGACAGAGAAAAAAGGATTATGATGGAGAAGTAAATAATAAGCAATATATTTAGTCTCTATTTCTCTGTTATCCTCAGCCTCTCATGCAAGGAAAACTGAATTTACACTGTTAACCCTCCAAATTACAAGTTTTTTGTTGTCTGTTTAAGAATCTGAAGCATTGCTTGCATATAGATGCAACAAATCTGCATAGACTCAGCCATCAACACATAGCCTTTAATACAATAAGGACCTTCCTTCATGTCTTTTCAAGACTTTTCCATTTACCAGGACAGTGAAATTGATAATATGCACCTGTCTATTTGCTGTTCATACAATGAGGTAATGCTTTTTCCTCTGCAATGAAGTGTTCATTACTTCAGAAAGAAGCATCGAGAGCTTTCATGAGATCCCTACTGGAACCACTTGTTCCCTCTCCACATGTTATGAACAGCTGTCTAATTTGGAGTCTGCTTTCAAAAAGTTCAAATCATGTGCAGTAATGAGGAAAAAAAAAGTAATTTTTGCTATGCTGTGTGATGTTTGCAATGAATAATTTATTATTTTTTTCAGAGTTCTTGATTTTCAGTGTACTGTTGTTCACTGCTTGTTCTGCACTTTGCCAAACTTGTGCTATATTCTGATTTTACAGTATTTTCACATGGATCCAGACTCCTTATTTACACTTGCAAAAAGTCCCTCTTCAGCTTTCTTGCAGGCTCTCTTTGGATACTGGAAGTCTGCATGTAGGTCACATTGAAGACTTCTTGTACATAATTTTTCATGACTCTTATGATCATTACTTTTTCCAGTTTTCTGCTACATCTAGGAAACTGCTGTCATGCTGTTCTGTGCATGATTTACAAAGCAAAAATTATTTAGGTTTTTCTGTATTTTTTTCTTTTGTCAATTTTTATTTTGTTTTATTGCTTAATCTGAATTATCTTCATTCTTTCCTATCTGATTTAACCATTCATATTTTACTTAAGAAATAAAATAATTTCATAAAATAAATAAGTTAGTCTTCTAATGCAAAGGTTTTTTGATCAGTCTGTCCTCTAATACATTTAAATGTATCTGTTCCTTTCATTACTGTTTAGGTAATGACTTTTGACTTTTTTTGTTTTGTTGTGGGTTTGGTTTTGGTTTTTGCTTTGTTTTGCCTTGTTTTGTTTTTCCCAGCTGTATTCAACAGAAGATCTAAAATATAAACTAGCATCCTGTGTTATGTCAATTGAGGAAAAAGACATAGTGGGAGTTCATATCTTGTCTGACATGAGTTTGAAATTAGATGTAGATACTTACATATGGAAATCTTCCTATATTCTAAATGTATTGTAATAGCCCAAGCAAACATACTTCATACATTAAATTATATATAAAAAACAATACTCTTATTACCAAGTTAGATACCTAAAAGACAGGCAACAATCTCACTTGGCTGTCCTTATCTTGAACTGAATCCTGTCTCTGAGCATCCACAGTTATAAGTGTTGAAGCAAAATGAAATTTCATTGCTGCTCGAAATCGACTACAAGACAAAATCCATTCAGAAAGAAGATTGAATTAATTTTATGCTCCAGGAGTGCTGCTGATAACTTCCTGACATGGCTGACCAAGGGGCAGAAAATACAAAATGCTCTTCTGGACCTGATACTTACAAACAAGGAGGAACTGGCCTTAGATGTGAAATCTGGGAACAGTCTTGGCTGCAGTGAATTTAAAATAGTGGATTTTAGGGATAAAACCAGAAAATTGAAGGATCACAGCCTTGGATTTAAGGGAGCATAATTTGCCCCACTCCCAATAATACCATGGGAGATGACCCTGGAAAGCTGTCTGACTTTCAAGGATCACTTACTCCAAATTGTAGCATCCCAGCTCTACCACCTACCCCAGAGGCACAAAGAGACAGGGAATGGGGGTTATGGTCAGTTGATTGCCCACAGTTTCTCCACAGCTCAGGGTAAGCAGTCAGTCCCCCACTGCACTGTGGGATCCCTGCCACAGAAGACAGTTCTCTGTGAACTTCTCCAAGATGAGAACAGTTCCCTGCCACAGAAGACAGTTCTCTGTGAACTTCTCCAAGATGAGAACAACAGTTCCCTGCCAACTGCTGCAACGGGAGTCCATCCCATAGGCTACAGTACCCCTCAAACTGCTGCAGTGTGGGCCGCTCTTCCATGGGGTGCAGTCCTTCACGGACAGGCTGCTCCAGAATGGGGTTCACTCTCCATGGGCCTTCTGTAGGATCAGGGCCTCCTCTCAGACATCCATCTGCTCCAGCATGGTGCCCTCCATGGGCTGAGGGTGGATCCCTGCATCCCCATGGATTCACATGGGCTGCAGGGGCACAGCCACTTCATCATGGTCTGCACCAAGGGCTGCAGAGGAATCTTGGCCCCAGTGCCTGCAGCACCTCCTCCCCCTCCTTCTTCACTGATCTTGGTGTCTGCTCAGTTTTTCCTGTTACAAGTTCCCATTCCACTCTTCTCTGGCCACAATTACAAATGCAAAATCGTGGCAGTACAGCTAGTCTGTAATTGAGCAAGATAAATCTGGCCATAACAAATCCAATTCAGCCGACTTTGCTCATTCTAGAAAAGAGGTAACTGAGACTGCAGCCAGCCCTGTTCCAGCTGAGATGAAGATACACCACTGGCCAGAGAGCTGGGCAGAGAGAGGTCCTCTCCAATCAGCTATCAAAGCCCCATAATAAACTCACGGCTTTTTGCTGATGACGATCTGTGTGTTGTGTGTCTGTCTCCCACACACAACCCCCAAGTAACACAAAATAACTAACTTTCTTTCTTTCTTTCTTTCTTTCTTTCTTTCTTTCTTTCTTTCTTTCTTTCTTTCTTTCTTTCTTTCTTTCTTTCTTTCTTTCTTTCTTTCTTTCTGTCTTTCTTTCTTTCTGTCTTTCTTTCTGTCTTTCTTTCTTTCTTTCTTTCTGTCTTTCTGTCTTCTTTTTCTTAAATCTGTTAGCACAGAGGCATTACCATCATCTCTTATCAGCCCAGTTTTGACCAGCATCATGTCCATCTTTGAACCCACCAGGGATTGTCTCTGCCACATGTGGAGGAAGCTTCCAGCAACTTCTCACAGAAGCCACCCTCTAATCCCCCCTGCTACCAAAACCCAGGCCCTGCAGACCCAATAGTGGTTCTATGAAGTAGCTCATCAGAGGAGAAAGGTGCGGTGCTGTTTACCCTGACTTCAGCAAGGCTTTCCACAATGTCTCTCATATCCTTCCCCTAGATAAACAGATGAAATATGGGTTAAATAAGTGATTGTTTTGAATGTACATTTCCTTTGTTATGTTATAAATATTTTTTTTTTACAATAACAAAAAAAATGCTTTTGGGGAGAAAATGTTTTTTTACTGTTTATCTTCATGATGTACCAGTTTCTCCTGAGGGGTCTCTAAATACCTCAGTTGCAACAAAATCATATATGAAATTTTTCATACATGACAAATACTCTAAATGACAGTTAACCCATATATATCTTCTGTCATACAGACTCACTAATTTGATCTGGTATCTTCAACAGAAATTGGAAAAAAAAGCCCCGAATTATGCTCAAACTTAATATTGTTACCATGTTCCTTCCATTCTCATATATCCATGTCTAGATTCTTTCCTACCTGCATGATGATTTTTTCCTCAGAGTTTGATTAGTTTCAATATTAATTTCATTATGAACATTGTCATGTTACCTCCCACAGGCCTTTTAATAGTTTCTGTTACATGAAGGGAATGTTTTTTATTGCATTTAATGATTCTAAGTTCTAGACCTATTAAGCAAACTAATTCCATGCAAGGCGACAAGCCTATTTTGTTTTGGGCAAATGCCAAATCCTTTCAGGGAGAGACTGTTATATCAGACTTCTCAGCAAGAAAGAAGCAAAGAAATTAGTGTGTGTCTGAATCTGAGATGAAAATTAGCTATTTTGGAAAACGAATCTCTGATAAATACAACAAGGATTTATGACTAAAATTGCAGCCAGCACAGATGGTATTTGATGACATTATCTCAAGGGGAAAGGTATTATTTTTTTTATGTTAAAAAATCAACTGCATAGGTTTGGGATTATTTGGCAGAGTGTAACACTCCACTATGTATGCAATCAATTCATCTGAAAACTGACAGCTAGATCGTGTTGGCAATCTGCAAGATATTTCAAACATGTACTGTCTTTTCACAATTGCAGTCACTTTTCTTAACAAAGCAAGTTAAAGAGCTGTGTGTAAATACTGAATAGCAGCAGTTTCTGATCTCAACCAAGTTATTTAAATCCTGGGTCTGAAAGTTTCTGTGTCATTTTTCATATATGTATGATTATAAGGGGGGTGAGGACAGGAAAATCCAACAACCTTTACTTTACAAGTGCTGGTTACAGCAATATGATCTGCTTCTTTCACTCTCTTTCCTCCTCTCCCTTTGCGGTCCTTCCTTCCAGTAAGAGTTTTTGCAGAGCATTCTTTCATTGTGTAATTTTAAGGTATCCTCGTTACTCAGAATAATAAATCTCTGGTCAGGAAAATTGATTTTCTTATCTAAAGAAAAATCTAAAAACTAAAAAAAAAAAAGAATCCTATATGGGGAGTACAGAATTTGAGATTGTTACTTCATGAAGAGTCCTTGCTTTTCTAATTCAGAGTGTAGTTTAAAAAATGAAATCCTAGGTTCACATCTCTCTATGTAAATTAGAGCTGGAGTGTAGGTGGTATTCTAGATGTTTCCCACATCTCAATTAGGTACCAGAGAGCAAATGTAACATACAACTTCTTTCCTTGCATAACCCTTTCCTTGTTTGAACATAGAACTGGCATAAACTTAATTAATGTCCATGTGATCTATATCCTCGTGCTTCAGTAAAAAAAAAAGAATTACATTTTTCTGCCTATATTTATGACTAAAATTAAGAAGGGATTTTCTTTCTCACAGTCAAAAATATCTTCATTATACTCATTGACTCATAAATATCTTTGTTGGTACCACCTTATTTAAAATTAACAAAAGACAATTAAATATGGCCATAATTCAATCTTTTTTTTTTTTATCAGTAACATTCTCTTTTACATTGTCATTTTAGCTTCCAATTATGTTTTGATGTGGGAAGTTACATTTTGGGATCTTGTGTTCAGATCAGATCTCCCTGCAATTTCATATTCTATCTTTTCTACTTTTTGAATCAAGTAGGAATCTTTGGGAAACTAATAGATAGTAGAATAGAAAACAACATTATGATACTGCAGACATCCACCTTTATTTTATGGTTTTTTAGATCTTATTCATGTCCTCAAAAAGGTATGGAAGCAAGGAAAGGTCTGGTATCACAAGTATGGCAAGGTGTTTAGATCAGTAGAAAAATAAATTAACTGGAAATCTGAAACCTGGAAAAGAGAAGGCATTCTGCTTAGCATCTATAACACAGATTGCATGCATAGGTTGAGAAAGGCTTTCTCTGTCTTAAAACAGGTCATGATGCATCAAATTAAACTTGCTGAGTATAGTATTAGCCTTTACAGTTTTCCCTATATCAAGTGGTAATTAAATTCTTGATTTCTAATGATTTTCATGAGAGTTCATATATTTCACATATTCAGCTACATTTTAATGCAATAAGACTCTGGTAAAGACACTCTAATATAAATTGTATGGGGTCTTTTTTCACACTGGATGTTACTAACTCCTACTAATTCCCTCCTGAATGAGACCAATCATTTATGTGTCCATAAAGACAAGCTTGAGTACTTTGCTACACCAAAATCCTCATTGACACACTAAAATGAACCCATACTTAGCCAAAGCACCCCTGCTAGAATAAAAAAATTGAAAAAGAAGGTTACTAAAGTGATATATTACTTACTTTGCATATTACATACTAATAGCAGATTATGGAAAACAAAAAAGGGGTTTTTTTCTATAATGCAGGTTTTGGTCTATTCTGTTTTTAAACACAATAAGATTTCTCACAATGCATCACTGAAATTTGAGTTACAATCAGAGGGAAATCAGATTTATAGGGATATTCTATGGCTCAACTTTTTTGTCTTTCATATTTTCAAGTAAAACTATCAGGAATTTCCCACAGTGCTGCAATAAGTTAATTTTCTAAATATTTCAAGAGTTACTAAAGAATTAAAATGAAAAGAATTCAAAATATTTTAACTTTTTCTTTTTTTAAGAGGACTATTAAAACAACATAAGTATGTGGTTTTGGAAAAAAGCCTTTCTTATATTTTGCTTTCAACTTCAAACTTCTCTGTAATTTGCTTTTTTATGAGGTAGATATCTACATTTATTTTGCTAGATAGAATGAGCATTTTTGGAAGGAAAACTCAAAAGACTATTTTTCTGTTTGTTTTAAAAATATAAGGAATAAAGCATTAATAAGTATTAAAAATATAAGGAATTTTCTTATTTGTAGTGTTTACAAGTGATTTAAAGTTTGAAATGGAAAATCCAGAGCCTGAAGACTGAGGAAAGATTGGTCTTGAAAGAATTTAGGAGGGGAAAAGTTCATTTTCAAAGGATATAATTAATTGGTTGCTTTGGGACTGAAACTAATTAGGAAAGGAATAAGAGCAGAAAGACTGTTTTTTTTTTCAGTCTGTATGTAATATTTGGTCTGCTGTTCATGTAGTTTTTATGTGTATTTCTAGGACTGAGTGTTGAAAGAAACTGTAGAATATATTGTGTGCTTTAGCTCAATTTTGACCCAGACACTGTGGTGTACCATCAGTTTTTTTACCGTATCTCCTGGGCAAAGCATCATAGCTTAATAAAACTAGACAAACTAAAGAAATACACCTGGATGTAACATCTCTGGCATCAATTGAAGGAACAGATATAGCTAGATCAAGAAGCTACACTTTCATCCTGGATTTCAAAACTAAATCAAGCTGAAATAGCTTCACAACAAAGGCGTTTCAAAGATGTTCCATATAACCAGTGTAATGTCTTACTTTTACTGTTTACAAAACATCATTGGGAAAAAAAAAAAAACCTATCACATTTTCCATGCAATGATCACCGGTGCAATTTGTATGGTTAACACGAAAATGACAAAAGTCTCATTCAATTTCTTTGAGTCACACGTAATATGCATGGCACACCTGATAATTATTTTTTAATTGTTCTAGAAAGTCATCTAGAGAATAATCTCACCACTAAAGAAGCAGTTAAAAAAAATCAAGCCTCTCTAAGACACTGTAGGGAATTCGTTCTCTCTGATTAATGTTTGTTACCGTTTTGATGATGCACTGTGTACATTAATATTTTGTTTCAGCACAGTAAAAGAAATCAGCATAATAATTAATTGTGTTTTGAAATTATCATTAGTTTTGCATTAACAGGAGTGAGTATATATATATGTTTAGTAGGCAGTTTAAAAATATTTTTATTCTTTCATTATTTTTTAATGCAGTGCATCTCTAGTTCATCATCTGGGCTATTTTGGTACAAATGACAATATAAACTTAAACATCAGCAACTTAAAAACTAAGTCGACTTATATCTTTCCATTAGTGGGTTTTTTTTTCCTACTTTCACAGAATTTTCTTAATGAGGCTGATTGAAACAATTGTTTCAAACTGGTATTTAGAATTAGAGGTCTTTCTCACCACAACTTTCACAGAATTTTCTTAATGAGGCTGATTGAAACAATTGTTTCAAACTGGTATATAGAATTAGAGGTCTTTCTCACCACAACTGTTCTTTTTATAACCTTAAAAAGTTGGGTAACTCCTCCATTAATAGATGCTGTGGTGGAAAAAGGTAGGGAATTTGAAACATTTTGCTCATAACAGTTTTATGCCAGTTTCCCAGTTGCCACATTTATTGCACTGCAGTCCATATTTTTAGGCTGAGAACATAATGATTCCATTGTGTTTGGAATACAAAGACATTTATGCTGAATTTTCTCTAAGTTCCAGCCAAAAGAATGTTCTATTTCACATAAAACATTAAAAAGTTAACAACTTCAATTGCAAAAAAATTGGTGAATCTCATTCTTTCAATAAAATAAAGAAGAGTTAGGAAGGTTTAAATCATGCAAAATAGTTTAGGATCTTAATCCTTACATTTGAGGGAGAGCAAAATGAGGCTCCAAAACCCTGTCTTAACTTAGGTATAAAAATTAGAGAGGAATTGCTTATTTTCTTTATCCATAATAGAAAAGTGAAGGCTGACAAAAAAGATTAGGTGTTAAATGCATTTTTATTTAAAGTTATTTTAAAAGGTGTTTAAAAGCCTGACAATAGTTGTTTGACTATATCCACTTTATTGTAAAGGTGAAAATGTAGAAGGCAAAATATATTAAGGGGCAAAACTGAGCAAGCTAGCAAACAAGTCAATGAAAAACTGAATGATAGATCAGCCCAGTGTCTGGTTTTGAAAATTTTCTGAGAAATAATGGAACAACTGTTCACAACTGAAACTATTAACATCTTGCAAAGGAGGTCTTTGTATGGCAGTCTACAGGGAATTCAGAATAATTGCTACTCTAAAAAAGAGTAATAGAAATCTGATATAATATGAAGAGTTAGAACTTTCTGTTCTCCTAACATTTTGAAAACCTTGAACATATTCAAATTGTCAAAAATACTTTTAAAAATAAGTTGCTAATATCTAAGGGGCAGATCACATATTTATTTGGGCTTCTCAATAGTATTTTTTTATTTCTTTGGGTAGTTCATTCTTTGTGCACAGCTGATATGTCATTAACAACACAGTGTGTACTAATGAGGTACTGGTGACAAGAGCTGATTTTGATATATTTTGGCAGTGGATGCCTCTCATCTCATATAATTTCTTCTGATTTTCTTAAGTTATCAGTTAAGCTAAACTGATTTCTGTCATACCTAAAAATCCAAACTGAAGTCAGAACTCTCTTTTGAGAGAGTTTCATCTGTTTCATCAGTTTTGATTTGGTTGGGAAGAGGACTGTTACAATGAACCTCACCTTCCTATAAGTACTGTTGTAATCTTATAAAACTCAATCTTGTCATGTTCATTATCTATATTTCTTTATTTGTAGAATTCTTTTCTTCTCAATGTCTTCTAGTGTCACAGAATGGTTTTCGTTGGAAGGGACCTTAAAGATCCTCTAGTTCCAACCCCTCAGCATGAGCAGAGGCACCTTCCACTACATTGGGTTACTTAAAGCCCCATCCCTCCTATGGCCAAGGAGAGACCATCCACAGCCTATCTGTGCAGTCTGTCCCAAGTCTCACTATCCTAACAGTAAAGAATTTATTCTGAATATTTTATCTAAATCTGACTTTGTTCTAAAGTCCTACAACCATATGCCCTAACAAAAAGTCCCTCCTTCCCTTTCTTTTAGTCCTCTTTAGGTACTGGAAAGCTGCTAAAAGGTGTCCCCAGAACCTTCTCTTCTCTGCACTAAACATGCACAGCTCCCTGAGCCTCTTTATAGCAGAGGTGCTTCTATATGTGGTGACACTGGTTTGTCAAATTCAAAAAAGGGTTTTTCACCTTTTGTGATGTAAAAGATGAAGAGTCCTGAAGCAAAATTTTGAGCTGTCAAAATTTCAATGATATAGCAGTTAGGCCTAGACTAGCAATATGAATATTGCATGCAGACATGAGGATTTTGATGGGAAGGAGTACAGAGAGTGAATGAGCCTGCAGTCAATTTGGTAAATTAACACTGAGTTTTGAAGATTATCTGGGATTTCTCAAATACAGTAAAGACACAGGTTTTATTCTTATATCAGAGAATCACAGGATGATTGAGGTTGGCAAGGACCTCAGGAGGTCATGTCCAGCCCCACCTCTCAAGCATGGGCACCCACAGCTAGTTACTCCTGCCTATGGCCAGAGAACTTCTGAATATCTCTGAGGAGAGAGATTCACAGGCATCCTGGGGTGACCTGTACCAGTTCTCAGTAACTCTCACAACAAAAGAAGTGTTTCCTTATGCTCAGATTGTTCCTTCTGTGTTTTGGTTTATGATCATTGCCTATGGTCCTGTTACTAGGCACCATTGAAAAGAGCATGTCTCCGTATTTTTTTACATTCTCCCTTGAGATATAATTGATACACAGATGTAATATACCCTGAATCTTCTCTTCTGCAGCCTAAGCAATCCCAGCTTTCTCAGCCTTTTTCATATGAGGGATGTTCTAGCCCTTTCATAATCTTAGTGGCCCTTCTTTGGGTTCTCTCCAGTAGTTCCATCTGTCTCTTTTATAATGTGAAGCCTAGAACTGGACACAGTGTTCCCCACATTTGGTCTTACCAGAACTGAGTAGAGTAGAAGGATCACCTCCTTGATCTCTGGCAACATTCCTCCTCATGCATCCCAGTGTCTTGGATTCTAATTAAATTTGGAACAACCATTTCAGAAGAGCAAAGAATCCAATATTCCAAGTCACTTATATTTGATTATAGGAGACCACTTGAGCTCTGGGCTTTAGTTTGTCACTCTTGTACCTAAAGAATAAAGCACAGACACTGGGTTTGACTTTTAATTTCTTCCCATATGAATCCAATAAAGTGTGTCATATTTCTCCAGCAGTGTGTTCCAATGTAAAGGGAAGTAGGTCAGTTTAAATCACAGATAGCATGTGTTATACTTTGGGTGAGAACTTGCACCACACTCTCTCACATGTGAGATGGGCAATTGACATCTGTGGCTCTGATGGTAAAGTTGCCTCCTGTACTTTGTACTCTACCCCACTCCTTTAGTGATACCTGAAGTAGATCTGAACCACTGGATCAGGAGAGAATTTTTCTAATTTTTTTTATTTTTTTTAAGACAGGCTCTGATACTGCCAAAATTGCCAGTCAACAGATGTACTCTGAGGTCCACAGCTGGTACCTGGCTAAGGAACAGCACCTCTCATCAGCACCTCTCATCTGCCTATGCCATATAAATTCTTTATTTCCACTGTCCTTTTCCAAGTAGTTCCTGCCCCAAACCAAAGAGTTTATAAACTGTGAATGAGTCTCTGCTCAAATGTAGGGCAGTACCTAGTATGATGAATCTACTTTATCTTCAGGGATTCTTTCCAGCTAACATTCTTCTGTGATTCTAAGCAGTAAATTAGGGAAAAAAAACCACGGATTTAAACATATATCTACAGTTAAAAGTAGCTATAAAGTTACAGAAAGTAAGCCTGTAAGCCTAGACTACACTACATTCTATGTAATGATGAATTACTCTACACAGGGAGCTCATATTCGTGTGCTTTGGGTGACCTGCAGACCTGTCCCAGGCCACGTGTTACAGGGGTTGTAACTGCAGGGAAGTCAGAAGAAAGTGAGTTGGAAAAGGGACAAACGGACATAAGTTCAGTGTAAAGATTTCACTTTCTCACTTTCAGGGGAAAAAGTCATGATCAATAAGTTTCATCTGCTGCAGTAAAAAATAAAAAACTTATATTTCGATTTTGGATCGTATGGAACAATATTTGAGTGAAAGTTTCAGACTAATAACATGTGTTTTCATTTCTGGGTCTGTTTTTGTAGAGGAAAATATTGTCAAAGGAATTAAAATACTTTTGTGGCCTGTGACCTTAGTGCCTTAGCTGTGGAAATAGAAACGAGAATAATAAAATTTAAGAATTATTTCAGTTGGTTAGTTTTCAGTTTTGTTGTTTTGGGGTTTTTTGTTTTTTTCTTGGGGTTTGGAGTTGGGTATTTTCCTTTAGACTTTCAATTTCAAAAACATTGTATTTAAATGCTTTGGACATTTACTTTGGGGAAATACATAGATATTATAAATGATGAAAAAAAGAAAGGAATGCTACCCAATATCCATTTCCCAGTCCAGAGGTACTAACTGTGACAGTCTACAAAATCAAAGAAAAACACTTATGTAAGTGAGAGGATGTCTGATTGAACACTAAACTGTATTTATTGCTTCTGGGTGGAAAAGAGATATTAAATCCCTGTTTGGGAGAAGAGACTGACCTAATGCATGCCATGGCAATTCTCTACAGTCTTTCACTTTGTTTATTCTTAGTGAGTGCATTACAAAGGTGCTCCTTTGTACATTTTTACATAAAGCACTTTCTAAATTCAAGCTGCACTAATGCGATTACCGGGAGTATGAGCACACAAAGGCTGGTTTCTTATCCCCACATTTAAATTCTATATACTCTTTCTTCTGCTTCATTTATATTCTGGTAAGCATCTATGTAATTCTTCTTTTCTTTTATCAAATGTATGAGCAAACTATAGCAAAATCATATCCAACATACACAAATCTTCCTTAGCAAATCAAATCTGAAGTCAGAAATACAAATGATGAACTAGAAACAGAAAAACATATTATGTTTTTTTCTCAAATAAAAAGTGCTCTACCAACAACAACAAAAAAGACATTTTTCACAGTTAAAGTGTGTAGCAGAACTGTTTTTCTTCACATTAACAAGAAAAGAGGAATTGGAAAGGATATGTTCCTAGTCACTTGAGAGAAAAATCAGTGGGATATTGGTTGCTTTCTGGTACCCATATATCTTCATGAAATTATGGAATGTTTGAAAGATAATTTCTCAGTTTTTTTTCTTTCTCTTCCCCTTCTCTTCCCTCCCTCATACTATATGAAGATTTTTTTGCTGTACTTACACAGACATATGTCTATGAACTAATTTTCTTCAGTTTTCACTTTTTGATGTGTAGTCCAATTTTTTTTTAACTGCAGTTTTATTTGATCAGTTTGATTAATCACAGCAAACGTATTTTAAAAAATTTAAATGCAGAGAACTTTTGAAGTATTACATACTGATAGCATGACAAATTGCAAGAGCTGCCATCTGCAAGCCGTGTTTTCAAACAGTGTTACAAGCTGTTAGCCTTTTGGTCTTCACAACCTAAGCATAACCTCAAAAATAGTAATGACCTGATCTCTCACTACTGAAAACTGTTCTTATTTGTGGCAGAGAAATTCTGTATCTAGGAGGAGTTTAATAAATTCGGTCAAGCACATTGTTAGCTTGCAGACATGGCTTTTGGGGAGGGAAGGGGAGGAATATAATTTAATGAAATAAAAATTTTATCTCTAACCAACAAAGCAGATACTAATTTCTTTCTACTAAATGTTTTGAAAATTAGACATTTGTTTTTGCAGTGCTTACAGAGTAATCTGAACTATGTGAAAGACAACCTAACCAAATAACAAACAGCAAGCATGTGTGAAATTCTTATCTCCCTGTTTAACACTCCAGCTGAGTCATCCTGGACTTTGTTTTAATATCTGAATAGCCCAGGAGATACGGCAACTGTTATTATCTAAAATATTTGCTTTCAGTGCTTTAACACCTAAAGCCCATGAGGTGAAAAGTGCTGTTTTGCTCAGTCTAGGCTTCACTGTGGGAGAGGATGACAAGCATGTGGGTGAGGCAAAGGTCAGCTCCCAGCTGTGGAGCGCGCCTTCTCGGGACTCTGACGCCACGGCAGCACAGTCGTGCAGGTCACTCTTCCAGGATGGAGTGGGACCGGTGAAAAAAAGAACCTGCAATAGGATAAAGGGATAACAATAGTTCAAGTGAGAGCAAAGTCAGCATTTGACCCTTAATAATGCGTTGACATTAACTGGTTAATTTTTAAATACTTTAGGGTTACGTATTGCAGGCACAAATCAATGCAGCAATTGATTTACTGAAAAATGAATTGATCTACAACCACTGATCCATTTTTAAATTTTGTTTTGAGAAGCTGAGTTTGGGACACCTAAATTTTAATGTTGTAAATACAGTCTGCAGGCCATTGGTGACAAATTGATTATGAAAATTTAAATTTCTTTTTTCTCCAATAGTTTTGGTCACTTATTAAAAAGTGATTGATTGCTCTAAAAATCAAAATAATAAAAAATAAACATTTTTTATTGTGAAAATCAATTGCATATCATGGCAACTTAATAGATATTGGCATTTATTATCATAAATTCAAGCCCTTAGTAGGTAGCAAATATCTTGTATCAAACGCCTTGTGGAAATAGTGACATTTTACATGTGCATATCCCCAGAGAATACCTTACAATCTAAATGCTTGTAAACATTACTCAGGGTGTATTTAAGTTTTCAGGATGTATTCACATGTTCAGGGTCAGGTGGGATGAGGGTCCCACTTTGATTTTATATGAGTATTTCAATAGTCTGTCAAAAAAAAAATTCTAAGTATTTTATACACTTTTATGCTAAAATATGCTTATTTTTTGCTCCATAAACCATTCAAACTAATCAGTCAAATAACACAAATATACAGTTTTAACATTACAAAATTACAGTTGAGGTCTTATAAAGTTGTTATCATCATTCCTTTAATTATTTATTTGTTTTTAAAATCATTTATATATTTTTATACATGATGCATAGCTATTGTTTCTAAGAGCCTTAATATAAAAGAAAATAATGCAGGAAAAGTGGATAGTCTTTATTTAAATAAGTGTTTTAATGTATGAAAATGAATAGCCAGTGTTTCAATAAGATGTAATTTCATCAGCACTTTTGATGTTTAAAATAATTTCTTAATATGTCAAAATTCTTTTACAAATTTTTTTTCTTAACACAATATTTGGATTCAAAACTCTTTAGAATCTTTTGTAATTTGTAAGGTTTTAGGTACATAATTGGCAAGAGTTTCTTGCTATGATTTCTAAAGTAATAAAGTATCTAATTCTCCACAACATCAGTAATAATTTTGATGAGATGTTGAATTATTTGAAGTTGAAAAAGAGTTCCTTCTATTCTCATAGAGGAATATTTATAAAAAAATATATCTCAGTATTTCTCAGAAAATATTCTTATTATTTCAAAATTTATTTCCTAAAGGAATCAAAATTTCAAATTGGGAGCACAGTTTGGAGCACTAGAAGATAGGTTTTTTAAGTTATTTTAGACCTGTGGTTTCTAGAGTTCTGGATTTGTCAGGAAATCTTTGTGTAAGACTATATTAATTCATAAATCTATATTTTGTTTAATAAATGTATTGGTCTATGTAAACTCAAGGAAATAACTTTTAATTGGGTTTAATGGATGCAAAATTAAGTCCTACATATTTATTAAAAGTGAGGGTTATGGTTTTAATCTGGGCTGCAAATCTTTTGCCAATTTTCAATAGTTAGTCTCCAAGAATAAGTTGATGCTGGATATAAAGCAAACTATTATGTAACCAGTTACACAGAGTCATCTGGTAAGACACAACATTAAGCAAATTACAAGGGGTTTTAATTGCGTGGATTAACTGGTAATAGATAAAAGTGTCATGGTTTAAACTTGAGAGCAACAGTCTGAAAAATGTCTGTATAACTCCAAGTAGAAACCAGGAATACTGAAAAAGGATTAAATCAATGTAAAGGCTGGGATATTTCCAGACTGGCAAAGTAATAATTTGTGTTGTAATTCTTATATATTATAAAAATGAATGGTAGGGAGGATGTCAATAGTTAATAAATACTACATATTTCCATAAAAAATTGGTTTAGAGATCCCATAAGTGATTTGTGTAGTGGTGTAATTGAATAAAAATTGCAGACATCATTCAGAAACAAACTGAATCACTATCTAACAGTGTTGCAAGCACAAGGGTAGCTGCATGACAGAGCTAGAGGCTACTCCAAAACTGCCAATACAATTGTCTGAGGAATTTGCCAAGGAGACAGATGCTGCTGAAAATAGTGTTCCACTCCTTGAAATTTGGGTATAACAATGGTCAAACCTAAGACAAACATAAGTGAAACTGTTCTTTATTCCCATGCAATGTTATATCTACTAAAGTTGACCACAGCAGTGTTTTCCTGGTTCTCCTAGACAGATGAGAAATTGACTTGTCCCCAAAGAAGAAACTTTTTAAACTCTGCTGTGAATCTAAAATTTTACCTGTACTGCAGCATACAGGAACTTCTAAGTAATGGCAGCTTGAGAGAGAATAGTTTTAGCAGAATCAAAATGACCTTCACAACTCTCAAGTCAGCTAGCCAGAACCAATAATTTCATGTTTATTGTTCTGGTATTTTGTTCCTTGCAGAATTCCAGAAAGAACTGTCTTGGTTTACACTATGCAGACTCTACTGGAGTCCAGGAGACAACTTGAAGCAGAAATTTCTGTTTGCTCTACCACATAATGCTGAAGTGATACATCAGGTCAGGGGAAGGCCAAGCTGGAAGCATATAAACTGTAAACCTGCCACCTGAAATTCCATTTTAGAATGGACCATATTGCTGTTGATCAGTGAGGGCATAGCTGATATTAATCTTCTGACTTTTTGAACTCAGGAAGGGCAAAGGCTCAGAGTATGCCCTGAGAGATTGCTCTGTAGTGAACACACAGACAACATGTTCATTAGTGAGAGAAAATGGAGTACAGCTGAGAGCAGGAAATCCACTACAGGTGTAGGACATTGACTACAAAAAAATCTCAGGAGGAGCACTCTTTGAGAGATATAAAAGGTTGCCTTTAGGCTGACCTACTGAAGAGTGAAAGCCAACAAAGAATTTAAGAAGAATACAAAAGCACAAGTCCTGTGTACATAGAAGTTTGTTTATTTGTATTTTTATTTGAACTTTGAATTTAGTGAAGGCTCCAGAGAAAAGGGAAAGGACAGTAAAATGCCAAATAAAATGCAATACCTGTTGTTCAGATAGGAAAGGAAATTCTGGTTATCTAAAAAGTGTGGTGGGTCTGAAGATCTTGGAATCATGGCAGATTTATTTCTGAAGTTGAATTGAATTAGCTAAGTGAGCATCATTTCTCAAATGGTTAAACTGGCCATCACAAATCATTAAGAAAGAAATAAAGAGTAAACCAGAAAATTTCATTATGTATTCTTCCATTATGTGGAAACCCTTTATTCTTCCACTGCCTGTAAGACTCCATGTAGTTCTCATCCTTCTATTTCAAGACTTTTGGAATAAAATACAAATAGAAAGAAAGTAGAGCAAAGAAAATGACAAAATATGTTAAAAGGTTGTTGTGTGAGGACTGATTAAACAACTATAACTCTTCTCTGTGTCAAAGAGAAAAGTAAAAAACAGTAAGATTTGAGTTTCTAAAGTCACATAAGGTATTTAAAAGAAGAACTTTGCAGGTTTATTACCCAGTTTTTCTAGAGAATTGAAGCAGATGAGTACAGGATTAGGCAGGAGGCTTAGTAAGTAAATTTTTATATAAAACATAAAAATCTTTGGGACTAATTGAAAACATAAAGAATCTCAAAAATCTTCAAAAAATAATGGCATAAAAGGGGTTTTTCGATAGCTGAGGGGTTATACCTCTCTTTTAGCTGTTTGTTTTTCACAAGTACCTGCCAGAGTCTCATATCTGATAGAAGGCCTTTGACCATTTCATATAGTCTTAACTTATTTTTCTTAATGCTTTAGTCATCACAAGAGAAAATAAAAAGGGGAATCAGAACTTATAATATAAAATTTAGGATAATTTTCATTGTGTTTTCATTATTTTTTCTTAGCTATTATTTACAGACCTTGATGTCTTAGAAGACACAACTATGACATGAGATAAGAGAATGTCTTGTCCTATGAATTTGCTTGTAGAATGAAACCACAACACAGGCATAGCCTAAAAAAAAACCAAACTGGAATTGGTGTAGCTATCTAAATTTTCCGCTGGAGGAATTATGATAATTCAAATTACCCTTACCCTCTCCCATCTTTTATACAGTTTTCATACATATGCTCTTCCCTTGGCTTGCCTTATCTTGCTTTTCTCTGGCCATGGCTTTGAGTAAAGTCTTTTGTCTTTTGTCTTACTGTCTCAGTTATAGCTCCAGGTGTAATTGTGTCTGCCATACCAGCTTCATAGGACGTTCAGAGTTTAACAAGGCTTTAATTCTTTCAACTGTTATGGCCCATAAAGTGATTGCTAAGAGAAAGTCTTAAGGTGAGTCAAGAGTTACCATGGGAGCAATCTGTCCTAACCAGGCTACTCTGCTAAGTCCATTAGGGTTCTGCACAGTTATTGGACTCTGGATCTGAGCATTTAAACGGAGAGATAGCTGGCAATAGCTCAAAGCAGCTGTTCTATTCTCTCTCTCCCTGCTGCCAGGACAGGTGGTATCTCAAAATTATCTTGGTTTTTGATAAACATATAATAAGATTGCTTTCATTTGGTTGCATTTGGAAAAAAAATTAATACTTCTGTCAATCTTCATCAAGCCCCTGCTATTCATAAGGTTGCTATAACAGAAGACTAAATTGGCAGGTGTCTCATACAGTACTTCTGAAAAACAGATCAGATACATTGGACCAAGTCCTGCTGCTGGTCAAGTCTAGCTGAGTCTCTGCAGTCTTTAAGACAGTGTAGAGAGTTTGGGCTAAGTTATCCTTTTCCGATTACTCTTTGCAGTGCCAACCAGGTGTTAATTTCCAAGACATTTTGTCCAAGACAGCTTGGAATTAGGAAAATACACCCCCTACTAGACATTAAGCATTTCTTAGTCTCCTAGATTTTGTCTCCTAAAAATAAACTTCTATTGGCAACCTCTATTCACTCTTAACAAATATTTGGTCAACTTTTCTTTAGAAATAAAATGACATTTTAGATATAATATGATATAATATAAAATGATATTTTAGAAATAAAATAAAACATAGTCCTGTTATTTTTTTAATAAATCCTCCTGGAATACGCATTTTATTTCTTTGGCTTCCAAATTACTGTAAATTGTTTATCATGGTTCTTCTAATAACCTCCCACTGATGGCTCTTTTCTATATGCCTCTGGAAATTAAATCTAATTAGAGTAGCTGTAGAACTGTTTGGCATATGTCTCATAAAATTCTTTACCCCTTGCCCTCCTCCATACTTAATACTTCCTAATTAACTCTGAAATGAAAATGAAAAGGAATTGTCACACATACCAGTTTTCACCCAGACAAACACAGCAGAGGTCCCCACAGAATATCTTTGAAAACCACACTCCCAGAGAATGAATAAATTAGTTTATAAAACAGAGAAAATACTTTTTAAAATATATTTATATTACTTTCACCCAAGTCTTCACTTTCTAAAATATATCTTTTTGTTTTTTGATAACCCAAGTAGGTCTCTTTAGATCACAACTTCTTACTTTCCAATAAGGGTAAAATTCATACTCCTAAATTGGTGTGCTTATGTATATAATTTGTATAGTAGCAGATTAAAATTAGGTTTAACAAAACACATATTTCATGTGTTGCAGGAATAAAAAAGAAACAGTGAACAAAAGACCCAAAATTATTTACTGACATAAAATCAACTGTTAATGCTGATATTCTAAAGAAGCTGAATATCTTAAGCTTATATTTTAAATTTATACTGATTTGGACTCTGTTGCTCATGATCAGGAAATTGAGAATATACTCCCTGAAGTTCTAGTGTCTTTTTTAAAACTGATTTTCCTCTTTCAGATTTCAAACTTCTAGAGACAGTGAATGTATTTAATATTGGTTATTAATATTGCTGCATCAGGTTTTAAAGTCTTAGTTTACAATTGGAATGGTCTTGTTGGACCAGCAGTGGCTAACAACCAGACTGCCACCCAGTCACTCGCTCACTCCCCTCCATTCTGCAGGAAGGGAGAGAAAATAGGAAAAAAAGCAGTAATGAGAAGTCTCATAGGTTGAGCTAAAGACAGGGAGATTGCTTACCTGTTAGAAGTGTTGACAAAATGGAATGAACTCAGGAGAAAAAAAAAGTTGCCAATTTGAATGGATTTGGCTGGTGAGAAACAAAGAGACAAACAATAAAACAGGGATTTTATAAACCCCTGTCTTGATTTAGGACTATGCATCAATAAAACTGATCCAACATATGCAGTTAAATGCAAAAATAAGACAAAAAGTATCATTGAGGACATGTACATAATTTTACATATTTTGTTTCTTCAGGTTGGATTCTTTTAAATGAATGGGTCATTCAAGGTGTTTTTGCTTAGCTCTCCATCTCACCCTTGTGATTATAATGTTGGCTAGAGTTAGTAATCACCATTGGTATAAAAATTCTGTTCATATTAACCTTATCAATCAGCTTTTTTAATGTCAACATTATGATATCCTCTTTAGGTGAATTTATAGCAGCATTTAAACTAGCTCAAAAGCAGAGCAAATAATCTGAAAGTTAAATAATAAAAATCAAGTGCCAGCAAGAGTATAAGCCTAGAACAGATTCTTTTTCCAAATCAAATATATTTGTCTACCATATTAAACATATAGATAGATGAAGATAATACCAGGGTACAGGACTAGGTACTGGAAAGGTTGAACTTTTATAACAATTTAAAGACTATGAAGGAAGTTTTCATGTGCTAACAGCATCATTTGGATGACTAGGCTCTTATAATGTTGATTACACTTACAGAAAAAACTTAGCACATGTGATATGCTCCTTTCACCCATGACAGCATTATGGGGGTAACAATGGGTTACATGTAGTTTTTGAGGACAATTGATGTGATATAAACACATTGCTAGATGTTTATGTAGACATATATGTAGATATATATGTATATGAAGAAGCATCTTTCTGAAGGAGATTTGAATTGGTCATAGTCCTCCTCTTTGTCCTAAAGAAAAGGTCACTCAAAGAAAATTTAACTAATTATAATTTTTATTCTTAGTGGGGAGTGGCAAGCTCGCATATGTGAATGGGAAGAAGTTTTAGTCAAAAGAGATTCTGCCCTCACTTCTATCTATAAAGCCCTAAAGTCAGGGTATAGCATCATTGAAACAGAGAGTAGAATTTGGCCTCCACACATACCCAAATTAATCCTAATAATAGCAACATTTTAGATAAAGTGTATTTTAGATCTCATGAAAGTTTTTTAACTGTCTTAAAGATTTCAAACCTGCAGCAGATCAGATAACTCAGGAGCAACACCAGGGAGAGCTGTTCAAATTGATTTAATCATTGTGCCTGAGTACTTGTGTGGTGGGACTACTTCTAAAGGAGGGGCTTTATTTCACTCAGTTGGGATTGGTTGAATTATTTATCGCAGTTACTGCATTATTTATTACTGTTCACAAATAGGCTTTGATTTGTATAAATGTATTTGACAAGCATCTTTGTTCAATCAGTGAAGCCAGAAAAAATCCAGCTTTTGGGTGCCTCAGTGAAGACTCAGTCTTGCAAGGCACTGAGACTTGTCATGACTTTTTTTGTGACATGGCATTTTTGCTCTTTGAAATATTGACTGAAGGCTTTAGGACATTGGTGAATGACAAATAACAAACAAGACAGAGCAACTGGTTTGTTTTGTTAACAGATCTTCACACTTACATACGGATCATCCTTAAGGACTGCTCTCTATGATATTTATGATCAGGCAAATAACACCCTCATTCTTTTTTGTCAATATAAAATAAAAAGGGTCAAAATAAACACTGAACTAAAGGGCTTTTAGAATCTGAACAACCATTCATGCATACAGGACTTTATAAATCCCACATAAGTTTTCAGTCAAGAAAAAAAAGAAGAAGAAGAGGAAAAAGAAAATATAAACTGCATTCAGTTTCTTCTACCTTGAACTTCAAAACCTAGGCAAAATGCTGCATAAGTCTGCAGAAAAGGCAAGATAAAATAATTCCTCTCTAATTTGCTTTCTCTTTCACCTTACACATTTTTCTTCACCTTCTTTGAGTTGTCTCTGGAACTCATAAAATCCTGTTATGAGCTGATTTGTCACACAAATTTGGTAAAATATATATTTGTATAAAACTAGATCTCTGTTGCTGGATATTTTATATGTTAGAACCTCTTAGGGAAAGGCTTAATAAGACTAGAAGTAGCATAAGGCAGAGGGCAAAGGTAAAGAGGGAGATATCATAAGCTAGGAACTGTTGGTTGATACAAATGGATCTGAAGTCTAAGTTACGTACTGTCGTGTTATGATCATCATTCAGTTTTGCTAACAAGAGGGCAGCATTAATGTCTCTCAAAACAGTGAAACAGATAACTGCCATGTAACTGCATGGGGGTTTAAACACTAACCCATTAAATGGATGAACTACTACAGTAATAAATTTGAATCTCTTGTGTTTGTAAATTACTTCTTTTTTTAAATAATATTTTCCCGTTACAAGTTCACACTTAAAGAAAATGAGTAATAACTGCCCAACATTGCAGGGTGTGGGATGTAATCATAATGATGGTGAAAGACTGGAATACATGCCTTCCATGTGAACAAAGAGCTTGCTGCAAGAACAACCAACATCCTCTTTACCATTATGCTATACTTTCTTTACATGGCAAATACTGTTAATCACTGTTGAGGAATATTTTCGACTTTCAGTAAACTAAAGGAGGTGTGTGCAACACTGAAACTTAGAGACTAAATATATATGCATCATGTTATGTGATTGTAAGAGGTTTCATGTTAACCAAAGATTGGGCCTATTTCCAAGACAGCAGGACACTGTTTGCCTATTACCCATGAAAAGAACAAAGCTACACTGTGAAAAAGAGACGGCTACAGGATTAGAACTTTACTGTGTGAAAAGACTGGCTTGAAGCATGTATGTAATATCAAATTAAACACTTTGAGCCTAGTGCCCCAATGCATTCAAGGGAATTGTTTCTGTATTTATATAACCCAGTAAATGTGATCTTTGACATTTCTAGTAAAAGACCACAGCATCCAAACCACTGATTTATGACAGACATAAAGAAGTCCCAAGAAGACCCACGTTTATACAAGGCCCAACAAAACAGGGCCTATCCTTGGCTCTTGGTGTATAGTGAGCATATATAATAATCTCCTATTGGACTAATTTAGTCCAGTAAAAAGAGATTCCTCTACTCCAGAGGGCATTCAAAGGAGACTGTCTCTTCTCTTTAGGAAAATATTTGTTTTAGTCTTTTAGGATTCTTGCACAATGCCATTCTTTGCAATCCATTCTGTGGGAACATAAAGATCCAAAGATCACCATACTTAAAAACCTGTTACCTTCTTTAATAAGACATATTAATGTTTTGTGAAATGTTTTCACAAACTTTGACTATATATTTTTGAAACTTCTCATTTGTTGCAGTTCTACTTTCTTTCTAAAAAAATTTGAAAGAATACAGGATCTTTGTTCCTTTGCAGCTGATCCACTCTTTCTATTTTTCTCCCACTTGAAAATCATAATCCTGAATTTGTGACATCACAGTTATCTCCAGGATGCATTATTATGTTTCTTCAAATAGAGAATTCTATCATCAGATGGAGAGTAAGGCATAAAGTCATGAGTAAAAATAGAAAACTCATGAATCCATTCATGACAAGTATTAAAACTAACATTGGACAAATCATATCATGTTTTACATATGTATACAAATGTTTTGTCTCAGTGATTAAAAGTCATTTTCTATTTTCAAATGTTGGAAAGAAGTCAACAGTTGAAAAATATTCACAAGGGTACTTTTAGTCTCTAATTTCTCTAAAGACAATGCCCTGTGCTATGTAATCACTCTGCAGCCTGTTTTTACTCAGATAGATTCCTCTAGGAAGTGTTTCAGAACTAAGTTGCCCTGAAACAAAACCTTGAACCCTCTATACAAGGAGATCAAGAGCTTGAACTAAAGACAGATAGAAATTATGAAAAACTCCCTATAAACAAGGATTTAGACCACTCTTTTAAGCATCAAACACTTGAATGCCTTTTTCCCTTTATTTTTTTTCTTGTATTTTTGCATGAATAATAAGATTAACTTACCAAAGGATAAGAAACAAGATCCTTAAAAGTTCTGCTCCTAATTTTTGAAAAAAACACAATACACTTGACTCAAACATTGTTATATTATATCTGTTTGATTCAAATCTAACTACATGTATTTCAAGCTCTGGGTCTGCCTATAATTGCCAATTGTAGGCACAGGTCAGAGTGAAAAACACGCTATTACTGACAGGGTTATCAGAATGTCATGGTTTAATATGAGCCCGCAACTAAGCACCACTCAGCCTTTTGCTCACTCCCTGCCAGTGGCATGGGGAGACAGAACTGGAAGAGCAAAAGCATAAGGAGTACAGGTCAGAGTGAAAAATAAGCTATATTTGAAAATGTTATATGTTACTTAGCAGGAAAAGAAAAAAGTGGGTATTTTTTTCTGGATAATAACAATGGACCTTTTATTCTGGTTCTGACACGACTGATATGACCCCTTTGAAGCTGAGACCAGAGGTTCAGAACTTTTTAAAAAGGAGCCCCTCATAATTGTTGTGTCAAACAAAAGTTTTATAAGTAGCCAGTAATAGGTTTGCTACTGGTATTTTAATGTTCCTAAATCTGCAGCTATTGCTCTGAGCAATTTGAAAAAACCCAGCAATGGTAATTGATATGTTAACCTTAGAGAGTTCACTGATGGTCCATGAAGGCATGAAGGTGCTGGAAGATCATGGAATGTCTTCATTTACATTCAATGACAACTCATTCTGATGCCTTCAGTAAAGCAGGGAATGGTAACAAAACCTTCTGCCACTCTGTAGCTAGGGCATGAGTTCTATTCTATTGATTCTATATTCGTTTTTGAGTGTAACTCAGTACAGTGTGTTGGCACAGCAAGATCTCAGTGAAAGAAGGTTCAGAAGGTCTCATAGTTTTTTCTTAATATATGTACTGGTTATCTCAGTATAGTTAGGCGAAAAACAAGCACTTGACATTTTAAAGTTCATAAATAAAAGAATCTCTCATATTTTACATGTACAGTGCATTGCAAACAGGAGATTTACCATAAAGTTCTGTGAAAGTATAATGACTTTTCAACATGTGTAGAGCGAACATATGTGACCACTAAATATTGATGTTAGCATAATATATATTTAATTAGATAAATGTAATAAAATAGAAATGCTCTACTACACTATATAACACAGTCTATATAGACAGAAATATTCACTAAGTATACAAAAAAATATTTTCTATGTGAGTGTATGTGCATATGTGTAAAGAGACTTCAGGCACTCTTTAGATGCAGTGTAATGTTTTTTTTCTTTTTGACAGGAGAAAAAGTCAGTTTAAAAACAACCCACCTATCAGTTTCTATCACTTCGGATGAGTAGTCTCATTTCAATTGCTCCTATTGCTTATCTATATGAACTTTGTGATAAAATATGCATGAAATTAGAAGATACGCTACAATTCCAAACTATAGTTTTATGGATTAGAAATAAAGAATATTTAATAAACTACTAATCTCTCACATTATTCAGACGTGAAGGCAATTTTGGTCATGTGGTCAATAAATAAAATTATTCTCTTTTATGTATTTATAGAAGAATTTTATTTACTCTGCCTATTTAGTTACATATAAATTCAAAGATAAACTGCAAGTCCATAAGAAGTCACAAAATATTGAAAAACTTTATATAAATGATTATATAACTGACTCTTAACACTTTGTATCCTCTATGCATTATTCTTTTCTTATGAGACATTTTGAAATAAGATACAGTTTGGGTCTGCTGCAGAATAAAAGGTTATTCTTCCAGAAGGTTTGCTTAACGTGTAAGAGACAGAGTTACTATTCTTAATATTTACATTAACATAGCATTTACAGTGTATTGTACAAATGCAAAATTATTTAGATTTAGATTATTTATTAGCCTTTTACATTCTATTGATTAAGACATAGCCTAATGGAAGTGTAGCATAATAAAAGTAATAATTTTTTTACCTTGTAAACTGACAAGCTGCTTATATCTTCAACACTTCCCTTTTGGATACTGCAGAAGGTAAATAAAGGTAAAGAATGAACTAAAGAAAAGTTTATCACTGTCCAAGTACATGAACAGAAAAAGAAGGGAAGAGACTTGGAGGGCAACTGTTTTCTGAGTCCAGCCTACATATCTGACCAGAAAGTGGTATATAGATGACTTATCTGATAAGCTGTGGGTAATCATTTGGATGAATTGTGTTCATTTACGTTTCGATATCTGCATCTTATTTTCCTGCCTTAGGGTCCCACCACAATCAGAAGATTCAGAGAATAAAGTTTCAAGGATGTCTCATTTTACCTTGAAGGAGATATTAAAACTGGTCAGATAATCAGCGTGATGAATAATGGTGATTTTCTTCCACTAACAAGAGAAAGAACTACAAAAAACTCCTACTTCATATGTAGACATCATAATTTTAGATATCTATATCTAAATCTAACTGATTAAAACAAATAAACAGGCTAAACAGAAAGGAACAAGAAGTACAAATTTTAATTTAAGGAAAAATAGGATCTCAGTGTCTGAAATACATTGGCCATTAAAATTTGTCATGGTTTATAAAATCCCATTCTACCCTAGCTGCCTAAATGGTGTTAAAGGGTAATTATTTTCTAGTCTACCTAAATCAGGAGAGGTATATTTCTGATTTTTTAAAATATTACTTTTCAAAATAAAAAAATAAATTTTTTTCCTCCATGAACATTTTAACTTTTGTTTGTTTTACATTTACTTAAATTCTGTGGTTTATACTTTCCTCATTAAAAAAAAAGGACACCCATTGTAAAACAAAGCCAAAGTTTCTTTTCTCATTCAGTGTGTATTTATATAAAAGCTGAACATTTAATGCAGTAATTGGGCTCCCTACTAAGTAGTAAAGTCACTCAATTTATAATAGTTTGCAAGAGTCTGGGATCTGGCTTCATGATTTGTGTTTGACTTGCATTTTAAATTAAGTTAAAATATTATTTTAAATTATGAAGAAGAGAAGATTTGCAGACCTAAGCAACTGTTATGAACCACAACATATTTTGAAGGATTGGCAGTGCCATCAACTGTCCCTTGTGCAAAGTATTTTATTAATTGCAATTATTATTATTCATCCAGGCTCTTTCAGGTTCCTCTATCATGAGTATATTCTTTGACCTAGGACATGACTCTTAAATCTGCAAGTCAGTATGAGGGAAGATGTGCACTTCCAGCCTGGTTGAGATGTATGAGCGTAGCTGCCTGTGCGTGACTCTGAAAGTTTAATCAGTTTCAGTAAATCTCTTGCATTCAATTATGGGTCACTGTGTGCTATTTCGATTGACCTCCTAAGTGAAGAAAGCTATTAAAGTGGGTATGTTTGTGCACATCATAGTACTGTACCATGAGCAGTTACAGTGGCATTCAGGGGAAAATATAACAGAAATGGAAAAAAAAAACTTGAATAATTCAAGACCTGAAAAATATTAATTTATACAGTAACTGTAATTATACTGCAATGAAGAAAAGCACTATATATGCTGTAATTTCTTAAATCAAATATATGCTGTACTTAACTTCCCTTACTTTGAGAAGCAGGTCAGCTTGCTACAAGTAATGGAAAATATTTGCTACAGTGATTTGAGGTTTTATTTAAGACAATCATCCTGGACTACCTGGTGGTTCTGAAGATCAGCTGTCAACACAAAGGGTGGATTAATAAAAGATACCCTCACCCTGGTAGAGCAGTAAATATAGGCACAGAGGGGTGCATGCTCTGTTTCCAAAGCTGTGTGGAGATACACCACCACTGTACAAGTTAGTGGGGTGCTGCCAGGTGAAAGTTTCTAGTCAGCAATCTTAGCTAATGGAAACATCCACAAGAAGGAGCAAAGGGACTATCTGACATTACCAAAAAAAATCTACATGGAGCTGAGCTTACGTGTTGCAAAATTAAAATGGTGTTTGGAAAGAGTAAATAACACATGACAAAATAGAAACAGAATCTAATGTAGAGCTGCAACTACACTGCAGTGTAAAATAAATCTACTGACTAGGATAAAATCTGCTTTTGACTGCATTTGACTAATTAAAAATTAGTTAGGAAAAGTAAACAGGAATAAAACTGAGCTAATGGACTAAGCCCACTTACTAAGCTCTTTGAAAGGGATTCAAAGAATAACTTTACTGTGGAGGACCAGTTGTAAGCAGATTTTGTCTCAAACATTCTAACTGTTAAGAAGATAAAGGTATGATCAAAAGAGAGGGTCCTGTGGAGGTGGGACAGTGCTGTTTTGAGCCAACTTCCTGCTCCATCTTGTCACTTGGGCTTAGCTGCCCCCCAACTCCCTTCCTGTATGTGTGGAAGAAAATTTAGTTTACGTAGGAGCTGTACACCAAATTAACTAGAAAAGGAAGCAAATCAGGCTCCCTCATTCTTTTTTCTTCTCTTTTGCTCTCATTGCTTACCTCAGCTCTGGATCATCCAAGCAGCAGGACAAACATGGGATCTAAGGATGGAATGATATTTTTTGTACTCTCTCTCCCTTTACTGTCCTTCTTTGTCTCCCTCCTTGCTTTTCCTGGGCAAAGCACAGCTATCATATTCTACCCTGTACTCCATGCTGGACTTTGTTGGTGGAATGGGGAGCTTGTGAAAGCATTTTGTGTCTTGGTAGCCAGCAGTTCTGAGAAGATTCTTGTGAGGAGCTGATGATGCCTCAGGTTTTAGCTTTTATATTTTTCAGGTTCTGTGCTGCTTCAGTGGGTGTGTCTTGGCTTCATATTAGGGGATAGTAAGCTCTTTTCACAGAGTAGGTAGACAAAACAATTCCTTCTCCAGCTGGGGACCCAAGGACAACAGATCCAGATCTTGGGCCCAAGAGCATAAACAACAGTGGACTGAACAGAGAAAGACAAGAAGGATGTGACTTCATGAGCTGAAGCTGTAAGGGGAAAATTAGCTCCAATATGCTAATGGACCAAAACTTATAAATGTGAGAGACCCCTTGACCAGTCATCCATTTTGTGACCATTTTGGGTTCACCTGGGCTGTAGCCCTGGCTGGGCTCTTGTGCTGCCCAAGTAGATCCATTGAAGCCTTCTAATAAATACCTACTTTATTCTTTAATTCTGTCTAGCCTCTGTTCTAGGTCAGCCTTCACAAGGCATCACTGAGAGGTTATCATAGTTTAGTGTACAAAAGCTAGGGCTTGTTAAGTTCCACTTGTAAAAATGCACTGTATGAAATTAAGGACTTGTTAGCCAACTTCTTTTGAGTCTAAACAGTGGGTTGGTTGCCAGAATTATGGCAACTGTTCAATAAAATCACAAGTTCCCTGGTAAATGGTCTCGTGACTATATTTAGCTTGACAAAAATTTATAACAAACATGGCCTCTAGCAATGGGTCGTGACAGTCACACAAAAGGAAGCACTGGTGAGCACAATGGTAAAAATGCAACTCTTCTGAGCTCTGCAACAGTGAGCTGCACATCTTCAGTCATGAAGGGCTATTGGATTCTTGCTTAGCACATTGTTTGGTCAGGGTAAATTCCATTCTGGCTTCTTCAGACATACCATTACCTTCATCGTTATTATTATTAAAAATTTATTTCAAACCTTTGTAAACATAGTAACATCTTCTCAAGAAGTTTAAAGCCACAGGGGCTGAAAGTCATGCCAGCCCTTTGGATATTAAATATTATATTTACAAATATTAATACAAACAGAAAAATGAGCAACATCTGATTTCAATACAATCAATACTATTTCATAAAAAATATGAGCTATGACTTCCTAATATGTCTTCAAAGCCTTCAAAAATTTAGTCCACCTGTCTACCTTTAGATTAAAGAAGATGGAGCATAATTACCCCAGTTTCAAAATACTCATTGCACAAAACAGTGGTTCTAAGATAGAGTGTCTATTTGTTTGGTTGTTTTTCCAAATGATTTTATATTATTATTATAAGACTTCTTTTCCAAATCACCCATCTTAGGTTTCTGTTTTAAATGTGGTTCTCAACATCATACAAATATTAGAGTATGAAGCTTACAAAATCTAACAACTTTTTCCTGATTGAGTATGAAGACCACAGCAAATTAATTTTTTTTTTCCTAAGCATCAAAAGTGGTGCAGGCAATATATATCAGCTACATCATAATGTTTCTCAAATGGCATGCACTTCCAATTTTAACTATATGCCTTACACATAAACTACAGAATGAGTAATGAAATTGATTGCTGTGGAAATTAACTGTGTGAGAAAAATCATTATTATTTCAAAACTGTGGTAAAAATAATTCTTTTGTTGCATGCAGGAATTAGCATTTTAGACCCATTATGGGACTGTAGACCTAAGGAACCTATCATTTCCTTTTGTGTTTTCTTTTTCTATTTTACTTTCCCCCAGAGTTAATATACCTGCCTACAAATCAATTTGAATATTCTAATAAATAATCCTGTGATATTTCACTCACAAAAGCAGACTAGGCTGACAATATTGGTATGCTTCTAAAGAAGCAAGACTTCCACATACACCAGAAGTATGAAAAAAATCAATTTTCAGCATATTACAAACAAAACAAACCATTGAAATGCAGTCATTACACCAATTCCTTAACAGCTCTTCTGAACTCTATGAGCATTAATTACAGTCAGGAAATTATATGTAAGGAAACAGACCATGTTCATGTCTAGCCCCTATCTAGGTCTTTCTTTCTCAATCAAACTGTGAGTGCCATGAAGTGAAACCTTCAGTTGCAGTAGTTGAACATGAGCCGTTATCTAAACAAGGGGACACTGGTTGCATGAAGAGAGACTTCTCTGTTTCAAAGGATGTTAATCTCAGAGTTGGAAAGGTGATGTTGCATCTCATCCTCTGATATCCTGGGGGACACTACTGCCCTTGATAAGCAGACATAAATCTTTTGCCTCCCTCTTTCAGAAACTGCAATGAAACTGCAGATTCCTGGAAAAGTTTGATTTGGTACTACTTTTTCAGTTTTAAATTGATGCTTTCCTACTGTTTATATACTAACAGATGAACCTGCTGTATAGACCTTGTAAACTGGGAACTTAATTATCTGCAATGTTTCAAAATATTTCAAATGTATCAAAATATTGGGACTGGATTTGTGAGTACAGGAACTATGATGTTCCTCCTGGAAAGCACAGGGGGTTTGAAAGCTGATGGAGGTGCTGCTAGCAAGGTGTGTATGTACTCTGGACATCACCACACTTGGAGTTCTGATAAATGTTCTCTTTTGAAAGGTAAGAACTGAGATGACCCTTTCAATAACAGAATATCTGATGATTAGTCCTGAGTGCTGTCAATTTTCTTTTGTCACAGCTGCTATTAGCTACTACAGGCTAAACTAGAAATTGGTCAGAAATTTGGCTGTTGGTAATGTTTTAATTAAAGTAGTAGGTTCTATACAACATTGGTTCCCACAGATTAAAAAACTTTTTCTATTATCTAGTAAATTTTTCAGGTTTTTTTAATCTGGAAGTGAAAAGCCCTGACTGAAGGATTGTAAGAGTGAAGAAAGCTCCCCAGGGAAAAAGAAAAAAGATGTGAAAAATGAGGGTTGGATTTGATTCTGAAAGATACATTTTTAAAAATTACCTTCAGTGTAATATTGTCATTCTCAACATCCTTTCTCAGATGCAATCTAACTTTGGAATCTCCCATAATTCCTGAAGCACCTGCAGTTTCTCAGTCTTACATTCAGGTTAAATATCTGAAGATATCGAAGTTTAACAAACAGAAGCAGGGTTATTCAAAATTTTGTCTACTTATGGAAATATAAACCCCAAAATCACATGAAGACTCTGCCTGACAAAAGAAAAGTGAAAAATCATTTCAGTTCAACTTCTGATGCAGACATGTCACTCAACATTGCTTCACATTTCACTTCATCTGACAGTTTTTATTGGCAATTTGACACTTACCCTCAAAAGTGATCGCTCCAGCTCATGGATCAAGCTTATCAGAAGGGAAATCTCTTCATAGCTGTGACTGAGCCCTAACCGAGCTCTGACTGTTTCAGGGACATCAGAGGAATTACACTTCAAGGTTATAAGTACAGACACCTATATTAAAAAGTGTATAAAGAGAATGAGAGTGCATATATGATATCAATTGAAATGACATTACATAAAATAATATAAACAGTGTACACCTTGAAATGATCTCCGTTGTATTTTGCCAGTTAATAAAATTGTTCATGCTTCATTATTTTGATTTGCCTCTACTTTCTAATGTTAGATAAATTGACTTCTTTATTTAGGTGCACAGTACCATGACATATTAAACCTGGTTTTGACATTTCTAGAAAGAATAGTGAGAATTTGTGGATGGGAAATATGGTATCTTTCATGCTTATTTAGAGCGATCCAGCAAAGTGCAAATTGTTGTTCTACTACATTCACCTTTCACTTCATGTGTTACAAATATTACAGGAGAGAGACATTTTCACACATTAATTAGCAATTAAAAACCTTATAAATAAAATCAGTTCATAGAAACTTGTCTTATTAAGATGCAAACTATTATTCCAGATGACTTTTAAATAAGAAATGAACAGAAATGTTGAAGACAGACTACTAACCATGCAAGAACACCTTCAAAAACAATTTGTTGAATATTAATGAACTGAAAATGTCATTTCTGGTCCAATTACTACAAGTAATTAGGTTTTTTTTTAATTATGGAGGAAGTGGAATTTTAATAAGGTCAATTTTACAATTACAGTTTTGAAAAAAATCCTAATTGTATTGTCATCATCTTATATAAAAAATAGAATCAATTCAATAACATCTGCTGAACTTAATGTAAAGAGAGAAAAAATACTGTGCTAATTCAGTAGGAACTGATATTTTAATGAGATATGGTTTGTTATTAAAGGTGGGAAATAAAAAAGTTTACCTATGTATTAGTATAGCAGAAAAAAAACCTGATAGCATTACATTCAAAAATATTTTATGCTAATGATTAAAAGTACAAACATTTAATCTTTATTTGAAATACTTATTATACAACTGTTAAGTTTACTGAAATCAAAACATTTGCTTCTCAGGTTGGAGAGATCCTACTTTTTACTTATATTTGTTGTAACTTCAGTTTTTGTGGAAAAGTTCAGTTCTTTGCTCTAATAACATAATTCATCAAGACTGTATTATCTCTGAAGATTTGAAAGCTTAAGGATCAATACATTTATGTACCTTGTTATTTGTACTTATCTTTGAGAAAATATATCCTTACTGAGGTCTTTAATGTAACTTTAAAGTTGGTTGCAATTCAAGTAATTTTCACCTTTAACCCAGAATGTGAATTTTATTGAAGAGATTGAAATTTCAATGTTGCATTAAGCTAGCCCAGATGCAGGTAGCATTGCCATTACAAACTAAATTTTTCTAAAAAAACTGTTGGTTACACTTTGAATAGAGGTTTTTCAGTAATGGTACATCTCTTCCTATTGAACCATACATCTACCTAGTTCTCTCCTTATGGAAATGTCTAATTAGAAAAAATCACAAGGTTTATTGTCTTTCAAAATATATTATATCTGTCTCTTATCCTCTTCCAGAAAGAAAAGAAGGTTTTCTTATTTGTTAGGATTCTGGAGAAGGAAAAAATCTGACCAAAATAAGTTAATACTAGCTCACAAAGTAATAGATCAACATTTGTCTTTAATAAATACAGGAAATTCTTTAAGAAATTTATCTAAGAATCAGTAGCACATAATCCCAGGATTATGTACAGCATTTGTCTTGCAAAGATAGCATTTTAATCAAAGACATGTAAACAGTATATTAACCACAATAATTTTCTAGTCTCTCTGTGTGTGCATTCATCTGATATCCACACTCTGTTTATCCAATCTGGTGACTTCCTCATTAAAATTAGGATGAGGTGTTTTCTCAATTACAGTTTTGATGTCCTCTAACCACAAAAGTGAACAATGTAGCAGGAGCAGCATGCTACCACAGCTTGAAACTTGTGGTGCTTTAATTGTTCAGCTAGGTCAAAGTGACATTTCAGTAGCATAAGTTTCCAGCTTTCCAGCTGAAGTCCATCTCTATTTGTCTGTTTTAAAACATGATATCACATTTTTCATTTATCAGATATTATGGCACCTGTTAAATCCAAATATTTAATCAGATGTCTTTATGCTTTTATGGTGAGTGGTCTGTTATATTTGAAAATAAGACAACAAAAAGCAGATTTTTAAAAGAAAGATGTAGATTAATTATTTCCCTTTAAAAGAGAGGGGAATAAAAACCCAAATAGATTTTTTCCTAGTGACTCCTCATGCGTCATGGAGACAACAGTCGACCCGAGATACTGCCTAAATGTCTGTGACTATGAATCTAAGGATTTTCCTATCAGGTTATTTGACACAAAATTAAGCAAGATAAATCCTCCAAACTTCCATATGCATGAACTTGGACAAAGTGTTAAATCTTTCTTCTCTCTTAAGAGTTTTGATTTTTTTCTTTCTTATTTGTCTATAAAAAGATACTTAAAAATCAAATACATCACTTTTAAATCACTTAATAGTTCTACTAATAAAGAAGATAAAAATCTAAACTAAAAGAGGCCAGAAAAAATAAAAGGCTGAGAGATTTTCCACCAAAAAGCAAAAGAATACTGACTGTTGGGGAAAATAAAAAAATGAAGGAGATGTGAGAAGAGTAAATGTAAATTTAAAACTATTGTGGTTTTATATTGTTTTTTCCATCTCTGTGTTTATAATCTCTTTCAATAAAGTCTCGCTTTCAGATGCCAGAATATGGACCTTTAAATTTTTATATTTCATTTTTTTGTCCATTTTCTTTACATGAAATATGCACATCCCAAATTTTCTGAAAGAGATAGCTGTTGAAGTAAATTTCCTATGAGTAGGCTAGTAAATAAAAAGTTTCCAGTACCAAATAAACCTCACAGAAATGGTGTGGTTTAGTATGTACTGCTCTTACACTCTGGTACATTAATAGCCTAACTATGACATCTGTAAATCAAGATGCTGGGTCATGTCAACTCTGGTCTACTTTTCAAAGAAAGTTTAAAAACTTGGGCTTTTTTATGATAGAAGATAGTAAATTATTTATAAAATAATGTGGAGGGTGAGAAAGGAGGTTCATTGAACAAATATAAAATGCAGTTACAAGAATATAATATTCTTATAACTGTTGTTCATCAGTGGTACTGATCTGACACGTAAAAGCTGTCCTCATGGAGCTGGATCCTGCTACAACACAGAACCACAGAAAAAAAACAACTGTGCCTGGTTCTGGCCTAGCTCCTAAATCCTAAATAACTCTTTATATTCTACCTGAGGCTTCATTATCCTTAAAGCAAAATTGATAAGGATTTCCTCGATCAGAAGTTTCAAAAAGGGAACAATATCATTATTTTTTGGTTTTTCCACATTATTCATTAAAGAAAATGCTGAAATTATGAGAACCAAATGAATAATTCATCACAACAGTCGCTAAACTACTACTGATAAAATTCCATTTTGCCTAACAATATTTGTTGTTTGATAAATCTCATCGGGGTAATCTGGTCAAAATACCAACCCATTACAATTGCTAACTAATCTTCAGGACAGCACAAAAAGGTAATTCTTTTGAATGCTGACAGTTTCACAGATACAGTTAAGGTTAATGTCAGATCATAGACAGAAAATTAATTTCATAATGAAGTATGCCATGAAAGAGAAACTAGTATGGAATATAGCACATAATAGATGGCAAAATTAACCTACTAAAGGGACTTGCAACATCCAAAGACTTGCTGAGTACCTGGGAGTAGCATCCTAGTTGTTCATTTTAACTACCTCATTCAGTGCATGACCTTGTGTTACTCCAGTGATTAATTTTGAATAAACATTAACCTGTAAGTAAGTGTCTGGTGAATTGGATATTATTCAGAATGATTTCTAGTAGATGCTTAAGCTTCACTAACTTCATTTTAAGGTTTACCACAGTCAGAGATAAGCCGATTTTAAAAACATTTCATTTAAAACCAATTTACTTATTAACTGCATTACTCACAAATTTGATGATCAGAAGGACTTTATTTGAACAGCAGGTGCATGCAAAAATTGTCACAGATCTGATAGTTTTTCTCCTGGTAAATTTTAAGCTGCCAAAGCCCTCCAAATTGCAAATACCATAGTGACTCCAGTGATCTCAATAACAGATTTCTCAGCAGGCTTGCTGGTGTCGGTTACCAGGAAGGTTAGACAAACCCTTATGAATAATCAGCTAGGTGGGAAAAAGGTTATACATCTTCAGTTCACTCAGACTGCAGAGGGGACAGGAAATTCCTTTTTGATCAACAACTTACAGTATGTAGATATGGTTGGTTGGTTGGTTGGTTGGTTGGTTGGTTGGTTTCTTGGCACTGTGCTAAAACAGAATGAGGTCTTACCTGGTAAGAGATTCTTCTTTCTGTAATTCAAGTAATAGAATCTAGCAAATATTTGCAGCAAAGATTCATTTAAAGGATTTCTTACTTTAGAATTCTTTGCCCATGTTTAGCTCAGGAGCAGTGCAAACTTTGGAAGTAGAAAGAGAAAATTGGAATTTCTCCTTAGAGTAAGTTTTACTAATAGAGGTGAGCCTTCTGGAAGTAAAAGGATTGATTTTTCATGAAGAGGTTCAACATCTGAAACTTATTGTTCTGATTTGTTGTTTTTTTTCCCCTTGTTTGATTGGTTGGTTGTTTTGGGGATTTGATTTTTGTTGTTTTGTTTTGTTTTGTTTTTCCTTGTTGTTGTTGTTGTTGTTGTTTTTATGGGGTTTTTGGTTGGCTGGTTGATTGGGTTTTTGGGTTTTGGTTGTTTTTTTTGTTTGGTTTTGGTTGGTTGGTTGGTTTTGATTTTTTGTTTGGTTGGGGCTTTTTGTTTGTTTTTTTGGGTTTTTGTTGTGGTCTGGTTTAGGTTTTTGTTGTGGTTTGCTTTGCTTTGCTTTGGTATGGATTTTTTTTACATTTTTCAGAATGGGTGAAGTTCATTGACATCCATGTATATTTCACATGTGCTCCTGTGGTTGTTCTGACATGTCATCAAGACATCTGAATGTACATGTAAGGGGAAGTAGGGAAGCCACCATGCGGAGTACCTTTTTATAATGTATGTATTGAAACAATAACTATGACTTCGAAGATGCACTATATTAACAGAGGCCTCTGTATATCCTCAAAAATATAATGTCTCTTCTCATTACTTCTCATTCTCATAAAATGGATACATTTCAAGGGTGAGTATCTTTTGGATTTGAATTAACTAAATTAATGGACTGAAGGAGGAATCAGTTCTGAAGTCCTGTTAATCTTTTTTGTGATAATTTATCTCTAACAATATTTTTGGCAACAATGTCCCAAACTCAGGTTTTTTTCTTATTCAAAAGATAACAGCTAATGAATGTTAACAGATTCACATGAAATTCATGCTATCCGTTCCATGACCAAATCTATTTTCTCTCAATTCTGTAAAAAAAGCAATGTACACTGCTACAGTACACTGTATATAACCAATACCCATACTATTTTTTCCACCTAAATAGAGAAGACAACTGAAACCATTGAAGTATTGTGCAAGTAGAGCAAAGAAAGTGAGATGCTAAAAGAACAAGTAAATTTTTTTAAAATTATGTTTGCGCTCAAATAAAAGAATGCTTATAATTAACCTATATTTACTTCTGGCTATGTCATGCATTTCTTTTTCCTTGTTACCAAAGTGAACTGCTTTGTTCTGCATTTAAAAATTGGTATGTGCCTCTCAATAATATAAATGTATGAATATGTTATTGATGACCTAAATTAGACCTTTTCTTCATACACAGAAGAGAGATATTATTCATTCATTTATCACTAATAATATAGTTAATAAGCTTCATATCTAGCAATAGCCATATAGTTATATTTTTAAGCCATTAAAAATGATAGATTTAGACATAATGGGCTGATACCAATGATGATGATGAGCTGGCATTTCCTCAGATGTTGTGTATACACCACTTGAGCTAATAGTGTATAACTTACTAAAGAAGGAAAGAAAAACCTAGCTGAACATATTCATTTTATTTTAAAAAATACTCATTGCTTATGTTTATCTCCAAGGTTTATACAGAAGATGAATACCTTCCAAAAGTCACAGATAATATCTCAGAGAAAAAATTGAAGCCGTTTTCTCCTTTAGTTATTAACTTGAGCATAATTACAGATAACCTGGAAAGGAAACCATGGGTTTGTACTACTTTTACAACTTAAAAATCATGGCTAAAAGATCTCTACTTGCTGAGAACTACAGAGTAAAACTAAAAAGGAAGGAAGCACTAATGTAGCTCCTAGCAGCCAGGAAGGAAGACTAAACCATAAATAATTTTTTTCAGTTAGGAAAAAGAATTGCTCAAAATATCTCCAGAGTTTGTGTTTCTTCTATGTTAGTCATGAGTGTAAGAATGAATGTAAGATTAGAATTTATAGTTTGAAACCTGTTGTTTTTTTTTTAATGGAAAGTTGTTTTGTTTGATTTTTTTCTTTTCACAGAGGCAAAGGAGCAATTATTGCCACATGCAATTATGGCCATTTAGTAGAAAACTGTTACTTGTCAAACTCGTGAGTTTGCATTTGTCAATGTCTATCTAATCCTTATGATTTTAAACAATTCTTTACTTTTTAGGCTGTAGAAATCTACTACAGGGTAAACATGACACCAAAGGGCTCTGAAGAAAGGCAGAATTTTGGAAAACAATTTTTTTTACATTTCTTAGTAGTTAATCTGCAGCAGAAAATATCTGAATGTTGGGACCTTACCCACATGACTCTATACCTCCATATGGCATATATGGCATATAAATTCTATGTAGCTAACTTTGACTTGAGAATTTCACCCAGAAAGAGGAATTTCAGACCAGGATCTAAAATCAACCCATAGAGACACCAACAAATGAAAAAAAGAAAAGTGTAAAAAACTAGTTAATACCATCTAGGCTACATCTTATTCAGTGTTCATATCTTGAAAGAAACTGTGAAAAGAAAATTGCATTTCTTTCTTTCCATTCTTTTTGGATGTGGAATATGGTTTCTTATGCTTGAGTTCCATAATCCTAGGTGACTATGAATATGTTGTACCAGCTTTTGTAACAAGCCAGCCTTTGTACCAATTAGTTCTACCAGAATAGAATACTATTTATGGATGCACTCAAACATGACAGCTATACTGCTTTGATTTTCTGTACCTTAAATGTAGCGTAAACACTGTTAAAATCACATCAGAGCAATGTTCTCTGAATTAGTTTTGAACTCCCCCTTTCAGCTGTGTTAGTCTTTGCTAGAGATCATAAGGAGAAATGACATTTTTGAATGAGAGGACACTTGCCAATACACGTTAAAATATAAGACCTTTAGCAGATAGCATTTCTTCAAAAGAATTGTGGAGTATTTTGATGTGAATAAAATCAGGAGAGGAAAACCAGAAATAGCATGGGTATTTTACTCTAAAAATTTTCTCAACCTGCCTCACATAAAATTCCTTCAAAGGTCTCTGCTGTACAGCCAATTAAATAGAATTTATTTAGTCACTTAAATGTAAACAAAAGGGACATTCTAAATATTATGTTAATTTAATTGATGATAAATATATATTTGTTCATACACCTAAATAATTATACTATAGGATTACTTTTATACTAAGTGAAGTATACATAGCCTAACCTTCAGGCATTCTTCTAGAACTGAATCAAGAATTCAGTTGGACCCTGAGTCACAGGGCTTCAGGCTGGAACCTTTTCTCTTCCAAAACCCTTGCTCCCTTTCCTGAACATGGCAAGGCTTCCAGAAAGAGTCCTTCAATACAGATCCTTACTTGAAACAGTCGCCTCATGTTTATGAGAATGCAAATCATTGCAGAGACTTTCACTTTTTTCTTCTAGTACTCCAGGCATGAAGAAGCAAGCTACACTATTATATAGACTTTTCTAATATCAGGGATATCAACTTTATTTTTTAGAAGGTATGACCATCTTAAGTATTTTGCATGGTCTTTCAGTGTTTCTGGCATCAGGTTTTCAAGATAACTGATCTCAGGAAGAGCAGAGACTGAATAACTAAACCATTTTCATTCAGAATTTTTGAGCTTAGGTACCTCTACAGGAAATTCCATTGAAGACACCAGGACTTTTTTCCATCTAGCTTCTACTGTCTCTTTATCTACAGTTAATTAAACATTTTTTCAGGTTGTAGTGACTACCAAAGAAGCAAAAAAGTAATTATGAAAACACTTTCCAAGAAACTTCCTTTTATTTTGAGGAGCTCTGCCCAAGGAAGAAATCTAAAATATCTAAGATCTAAAATATTCAGGAGTTGGACTCAATGATTCTTGTGCCTTGATCCTCTCAAACCCAGGATATTCTATTATTCTATTCTATTTATCTATCATTTATTGATCTATCTATTTATCGATCTAATTAAGTTTCAGTTTCATCTCATTATTTCATTGGACGAGCATTACAGTTATTTTATTAAGGTCAGAAATACATAGGAAGGAATAAATTTTACTGTTTCCTGTAATTCATAGCTTAACACTGCTAGATCTTGTTTTAAAAATCAGAATATCCTAACATACTTGGTGAATCAGGAAACAATTACAGAGAGAAAGGGAGAGAGAGAAAGACATTTTTCCTCTAGCCACACTTGACAGCAATTCATATCTTCACTGAGATGTTCAAGTAGACCTGGCATGAGCCCTAGTTTTGACTGCTTATTACACAGTTCAGATTTACTTCAGAATCTGTACTTATGGGTAGCAATGCTTATGAAATGCTCTGAACAGAGACATATTAACAAGTCATCACAAAAATCCAACAGTTTGAGTGACTCTCTAGCTACCTGAGTTGCATGACATTCTTTTTCCCAGATCAGGAACACTTCCCTACACAATCAGTAGCAAAATTTATACTGAAAAATCTGTGGGCAAGTGAAAAAAATACATCACTAACTTTCCTGTAAAGAAAAGTACTCAGATTTAAAATTCTTCAGGAAAAAAAAGGGTTCATTTTTTATCCGTATGATTAATATAACATTTTAAAGTAATTATCTTACTTTATACCTTCATAAGGCATGACAGAATGAATACTATTGAAATTGTGGTCATGGGAACAGACTGCACATTATTTCACAGCTGGAATATAAACATCCTCCAGGCAAAAAAGTACTGGTTTTTTTTTCCTAAATTAGATTTTCACTTGCCAAAATAAATGGGGGTGAGTTTTGTTTGTTTGTTTGTTTTGAGGGAGTAAGTGAACAATATGCAGGTAAAATTGCTAGGTAGTGAAAAGTGGATATTCATATAAAATAATTGATGATGATTGGGAAATCTGGGGTTTGGTGTTGTTACTACAAACTAGTGTCATCTAACACCTTAATAATGAAAATATTAAACTATTTGATGACAGTAAAACAGCAGTAATAACACAAAGAACTGAAAATGAGACAGAAAAAAATATCTTTGTCAGACACAATAATTCAATGCAGTATTCTGCTTCCAATGAACAAACCTCAAGGGTGTAACTATTTTCCTGCAGCCAGGGAATATTCAGTAGTTATAAGTCCCAGTGTCTCTTTTAACATGAGTGGCAAAATAAATAAACTGGGGGCAGAACATGGGACACCCAAAACCAAACAAACAGAAACTATCTGAATTTAATTAAGAGATTTAGCATTGCTCGCTTGCCCTCCAATAGAGAAAATTTATTTAACTGAATCCTAAAGCATTGGGCATTGGATGTTCTTATTAAAGCTATAAATAATGTGTAAATGGCATGCATTCTTTTTATAAGCTATTTTGCTATAATTTTTACAGAATTTCTCAGTAGTGCTATTGCTCTATTTTCTGTAATCAGCAAATCTGCTACTCCAACTCTCTGTAATTTTAAAAACATAGAGACTTTATATTTTCTGAAGTCCCAAGGAAGGTTGGAAGTAGCCACATATTGAGATCTTTCCCAAACAAAATTCACTACAGAAAACAAACATAATATTCTGTAAATACAGTACCTCAGTAAGGACTCAGGAAAGAAAGACTTCATTGATTTTAAGAAAGGATAGAAATTTCCCTGGGGTAAAGCATTTACTGTTACATCGTCACATGTTTACTGAGCAGCTGAGTAGAATCTTCCCCAGTGTCCAATAGATTCAATTCCAGCTGGCTCCAAGAGGGAATGCTGCTTGCCAGGACTGAGCCCATGAGTAAAGATGGTAGTGCCTCTGGGATAATGTATTTAAGAAGGAGGAAGTGCTGCTGTGCAACAGCAGCTGGGGACAGGAGTGAAAATATGTGTCACTCAACGGTGCTGCAGACATCAGTGAAGAAGGAGGGTGAGGACTTGCTCCAGGCATCAAAGCAGAGATTCTCCCACAATCTAAAAATGAAAATTAAAAGTGTCTGCATCCTGGGGCAAAGACTGCAGTATAGATTCTGTGGATATCAAATGCAGAAGGCAGAGGAGGATGAGATGTGACTTGACTGGAAGTTCATGAGTTGAGTTCCCCAAAAAAGAACAAATGAGTTATCATGGCACATGGGTAATTCTGAACATTCTAGTTTTTCAAATAACAATGATTTAACATGAAGCGCGTAACTTTTTCAGAGATCAGAAATTAATACTTGCATAATTTTATACCAATTTTACTTATTAGGGGTGCAGAGATTTTCTTTGATCTGATTTTAACTCAGCAAAAGATCATGGAAAGCACACGTATTTATGAGATCTCATTGCCTACCCGCATGCTTTTAAGATAAGGTAGCAAGAGCTAGTAAACCAAGGCAGGCAGGCCTAGAGCCAAAGATTTACTTACATGTGAAGGTACATGAGCTATGATGTCACAATTAGTGACAAAGAGATATATTATTTGAGATGCAGTAGATTATCAGAGATATCTCATAGTACAGCAGTTGTTCATAGTATTTCACAACCTTCAGGAGATCTGTAGCCTGTTAGAAGGACAACTAGAGGGCAGATGAGACAACCAAGGGGATCTCACGTGCCACTAGTTACTATATTTATATACCAAACTTAGCCCAACATGTCAGCTCTATTTCAGAGAAATCAATATTCTGATAACTTCTCTAGATTTTAAACAGTAGCTGTCAGAAAGGACTCCTGAAGGTTTAGAAGGATGTCCCTGCCTCTGTGAGTCAGAAAAGATTCTGTCAGGAAGCAGGTAGGGAAACTACAGGCCAATCAGAAGTTTAATCTAGGTAGCAGCAGGGCTGATCAGGGAAAGCCTATTGACTTTGGATATCTACATCAGGAGCCACTATTGTTTAATTTATTGAGATCATATTTACACCAATGCTTTCCATACAGAATAATTTACCTTTCCAGAGCTGGTGGGCTTGTGCTAAGAAATATACTTTATGGGGGTTTAGCTATATTTGTATCTAAGCCTAGGACTATTAGTAGGACTAATAGTAGGACTATTTAAAGTTTTGCCATAAAAATTCTGCATAGGTACTGGAAAAGGAGAAAAGGAACCAAAAACTTATCAAATGACATTTAAATTACTCTATACAATCTATTGAGAAATGCCCAGAAAAAGTATCCTAAACAGAGATAAAAATACATTGATATAATGCTATTAAAGCCACTAGCTAATTGTACTTCAACTTTCAATTGAATTACATCCAGAAATGAAAAGTTACATATTATGTAGGTTTGTTTAGTAGCTTTCTTTTACTCTTTAGGGATGTGTTTTCTTAAGGCATATACAAGCTGAAAAATTGATCTGTCTGGTAACAGCACAGCAGGAATTATCACCTTTGTTTAAAAAACTGTTAAGAAGCAAATTCTGTGCGGGCCTAGCTTCATTTGAAGTCATTGAAATAATGTCCAGAGACATTATTTCAATGTGGATGTGGCAGTGGTTTCAAATGTATTTTGTGATTATTTTAACAATCATTAAATTTTTTATTTTAAATATATTGTTCCAGATCCCAGGGCTTTCTTTTCCATAGTAACATTTTATCTTGAACGCATAGTTTCTATATAATGTTTTCTGATATAAACATAATATATTTCAAAGGATGGTTAATTTTTCCTGGCTAAGTTATGCAGTCTTGCAGGAGACCTGTAATGTTAGATTTACAGATCGTATACTTATTTTATTTTACTTATGTAATTACATCCTGCCTGACTTCTGTTACTTTCTTTGCACATATAATGCCCAAATTTTCAAAATAACTTAAAATGCAGAATTTTTATCCAGCTAAACTGAGGGTGATTCTTTATTGGCATGTACAATGATAAGTGGTGTACCTATGTCTCTCAGAAGTTTTTAGAAAAGTAATTCCCGTGTCTGCTTTTCTAGCATGAGTGAATGTGTGTGTGTGTCCATGTTTTTCCCTAACTGTACAATATGATTTGAGCTTTAAAGTGTCATTTCATTAGAGGTTAATAGTATTGAGTGTTGGCTCCAAACACCACTTAGTGATCATGGTCCAAGCTATATACTATATAAATAGCTAATTGTTTAACCTGACGTTTCTCATCTACATGAAGGAAATGGATAAGAAATCTGACCTTTATTTGAACAACAATTTCATTAGAATTTCCCAGACTAATCATCATCATGTCATACTATTCTCTTCTGTTGTGTACTTACATGTAGCAGCAACAATGGGAATAACAATATTTGTTATTTTCTAATTATGTTTCACACTACAAGATAAAACACCAAAAACATCAAATAAAGCGTGTAAATGATCAGCTATTCTAAAACTAATGACACTTATCTGCAGTCATTCCAGGAATCATATCTGATCTCAATGGTCATTATCTATCCTCATCCTATGTTTCTGGCAATTAGGGCTTTTTAAAGCCAACAGACAGAGCACTTTGTGGAGCAGTTCCTGAGCTCTGCTTTGCAATCTTCTGGGTCCTCTGGGAACTTTGTCCAAGATCACTGTAAAATCTGTGGGAGCTCTCTCAGAAATATCAAAGTGCCTGCTGCTGACAGAGCAGTACTACCTTGGGGTGCCGTGACTACCAGCCTCCAGCAGCTTCTAACAAGCTCTGCGAGCTGCCCTTGACAACAGGGGACGGCTGGTGAGGAATGGTCAGGCATCCTTGGAGCAGGTGCAAGGGAGGGAGCCATGTAAGAGCTGGTTTTTGATGCTCACAGAAGCACCTACAAAGACGTAGCCTTCTGTGCAGAGAGGGGTCAGGATCTCTGCTCAGGACAGGGGTAGGGGGTCAGGCACTGCAGAGCAGCCACTGCAGCAGCTGTTCCTGTAACATCAGAGACTTAGCCCAGATCAAATTTCTGGGGGAGGACACAGCTCAGCAGTAGAGCTGTAAGGAATGTCTGTGGCAAGGAGGAATATTTTCTTGTCTGCAGGAGATGGGCAGACTGGTGGACTTCTTGTGCTGAGAATAAAGAAGCTGGAGAACAGTGAATTGTCTCGTCCCTGGTGCTACAGAGGTTGACTGGACCTGCTCTAAAACACCTCAAAAACCTTTTTCCTTTCTGAGAGGAAGGAAAAAGATAAGTAACACAATCAGAGCTCTGGACTTTTGAGAGAAGACTTCAGCCTCTTCAGATACCTGCTTGTAAGGGTTCAATAGCAGATGGTGCCAGAGTGAAGGCAGGGTCAAGAATGCTGGTTTATTGTATGGGTTTTAGGGGGGGTTTGCTCTTGTGTATGTTTGTATGGATTCATCTTCAGGATCAGGGATGGTCCATTGTGATCACTCAGTTACCAAGCAAAGGTGGCAGGAGGCCTGCATGGATAAAAAAAGTCATCCTCAACTCAAACATAAGTTAAAACAAAAGATGTGGAAAAAGAAGGAATATAGTGACACTGTTAAAACAAAAGATGTGGAAAAAGAAGGAATATAGTGACACTGTCTGAGCATGCGGGTATGAGATTTAAGAGGCTAAATGATATTGAATATGAAAAAGGTTGTGAAGGGCAGTGGGAAGGACTTCTACAGGTAAATCAGCAGTAAAAGAGACTTTGGAAAATGTGGGTCCCAGGCTGTATGGGGCAGAGGAAATGGTGCCAGAGGAATTGGAGTCATGGAATATCTCAGCTTGTTCCTTCACCTTGGCCTTACTGTTAAGATTTTCTTGCAGAAGTCTCAGGCTCCTGAGATGTGTGGGTAGGTCTAGAGCAAAGACAGGATTGCAGGAGACTTGGACGGGATAATCAGAGGCCCTTGTAACCTCAACCATTATGCAAGTCTGGTGTCAATTTATAAGACAGTTAATTCCATAAGGGAGACAGTTGCATTATCACAAATATTTTAGTTATTTACATAATTATGTTCAGGTAAAAGAAAACAGACAATTTTTGGATTAAAAAATTTTTCCTTAAGAGCGCTCCAGACAGAGGTATTGAAATAAGAAATGGGAATCATATGTTTTTTAACAGTTGAATGTTTTTCATGTCTTATGTTTTAGTATTCATATATGACTAGCTTCTTGATAGATACCTTTGCTAAGAGTTTATCTAATTTTATCTGTCACTTTATGACACCTTGCAAAATACGTGATGTAAAACAAAAATACATCTCATTTTTGAAAACTAGTGTTTATATTTCCAAAGGAATGTCTATTTAAATTAATTGAATAAATGAATTAATAATGGGAAGTAATTTTCTTGCATGTATGAAAGAGGAAACTGTTTATTATGGGAAACATTTCCTTGATACGTGTTTTCATCATTAAATAATTAAATTTAAAAATTTAATAATTTTGAATTATTAAAGAAGAAATAATTACAATTCAAAACAGCTCTGTCAAGAAATTTCTTTCAAAAAATGTAGAATCTTTAAGACATAAAAACTTACATTAGAGAGCTTTTCATAAACTTCCTACAAATATTTCATTAGTTTAATGAAACTGTTAGTCAACAGTTTTTCTTGACGGGGTTATTTATTATTTTTAAATAAATAATAAAATTTTTATAAGTCAATGCCTAGTAAAGATTTTGGCATGCCATTTTGTGTTATTTTGGCAATGACTGTGATTAGATATATAGAAAACAGAAATAATTTTGCAGATGCAATGATGCTCATGGAAAAATAGTAAAAAAACTTCTTTCTGCATTCAGGAAAAAAACCCCTAATTTGTAAAATCTGCAGTCTGAACATATTACCTTAACAGACAAACTATATATCTAGTAATATATTTTTAATGGGGACAAGAATTCAGGAGGAAAACACTATTGTCTTTAACTTAAGTTTCCTAAGGCAAAAAATATGTTTAAATACTGTCAGAAGATTTGTTTACTCATTAAGTTTCTTTTTTTCTGTGTGGATTTTGGATTTTTTAATTTCCTAATATGATTGATTTTATTTCTTTTTTTTTGGAGGGGGGGTTGGAATTAAAAAGTTCACATAAGTAAAAGTATATCAAAAACAAGTGGAGAAAGTGTTCTATGGCCTTATAGAAAAAGGCAGTTAAATGAAGCAGATCTCTTTTCCACTGATTTTATTCTCATGTAGGTTCTGCCCACACATCTAAACTTTCTTTCTTGACACTAGTTTTTAATCACAACCTTAAGGGAAGATATATTGAGATTATGTCCTTCAGGGATATAGAAGGATTTTGAAGTTTTGATGAGCACACACTGACATGTAGACTCAGATGATTTGATTTTTAAATTAAACTCTATTTAGTTAGGTATTTATAAAAATTAAAATTGGAAATTAAAAATTAATTTAATTATAATTAATTTTACTTTTAAAGAAAGGCTAGCAATACAAAACTTTGGATATTAAATCTTCATGCTATCTGCAGTCCTGTTTCTGTTTAAGACCAGACTTTGGGTGTGACACAAATCTAAGACTGAATCCCAATACATATCTACTCCAAGAGAGCCTGAATTACATTATCTGGCAAGCACTGATGTAGCTGCCTTTGAACATTCTGAGAGGCATTAGTCTCCTACTGAAGGATGGTACAATTTGAGGTCTTGCTCTCAATCACCCTCTGCATTGGCCTTATTTAAATTATTATTACCAATCATCTACCTGATGTTATCAACCATATGTAAGAATGTGTAGATACTACAATTTACATTTTTTATCTTTGAAGCATGAGAGAAAAGCATAAAACTCATTTTATTAAGCAGATATATTAATCTAAAAAACATAAACTACTCTTTCCAAAGTCACTTTGAATTTGTACTCCCAACACTGTCTCCATATTTACCTTTAGAAACAGAAGTGGAAAAGAATAGAAAGAACAAACCTAGTCAAATCCAGACTGGTAATTTTTGGCATCAGTTTCCACTACTTTTAAAGGGGACCTACCATTAAAATGAAGACTTTAGGGCAGAAAAGCATGTTTCCTTTAGCCTGCCAGGATAGCCAGCAATTGTATTAAGTGCAATGGCCACCCTCAGAGATTCACATGCTTAACTTCTTCCAAATGTCTGAATTATATAGCGCAGAACTAAAGGCAGAATTACCCCCAAAGGATGCCACTTTAGGAGTTTCTGCCTTTCAGTTATGGGAAAAGTGATTCACGGTTTAAATTAAGAACTTCTAGAACCCTGCAGGGTGAAGTTACCTCATTGGCTTCTGTGATTCTCAGATGTAATTTTTCTTTCTCAGTCTGTACTATAAGATCCATCCAGAATTGAGCTTTCACAGAGGACTGGGAGAACAAATATTAAGTTAGGACAGCTTTGAGAATTAAATCCAGGAGTAGGGGAGAAAAATGTTGCTAGACTTCTTTTTAAAAACTATGCAAAAATATTCAAGATAATTTGCATCTTTTTCTCTGTTTTGATTGATTAATGTGTTCTTTCTTACTCTCCTCTGCTTCTTATATTCTACCCACAACAAAGATAATGTGTTCACTTACCTTACTGGCACCACAGTGCACATGAAGACTGATGTTTTACATAAATACTCCAACAGTAGCAATGGCAAATATATCTTTCAGTCCTGTGCTTTGTTATGGTCTCCAAAAAAAAAAAAACAAAAACAAAAGGAATTGTGGTAATTAGAGCTGTTGAGCTGTATAGGAACTTTATAATATTATTTCCAAAATTTGGTCTGAGGCAACATGAATGTATTCTGAGTGAAGAAAAAAGTTATAATACACCAGAAAAACCTACCTCTTTCCACATGCCCTTCCCAAATTTGTTTTTGTCACTTCCATTAATGTGCAGAACTTTTTTTCTCAACTTCAGTTTACACAAATAATCATCATATGGTTTTATGGAAATGAAGTGAAATTAAATGAAACATTTTTGGTTAATTTTGGTAAGCAAATCATCAGACATTCATTACAGACAAATCTATTTCCAACCAACTATTCAAAAACAACTATTTGGAAAAATAATGACAATAAAAAGAGAATTCTAATTATTTTTCAAACAAATATTTCTTGCATTTTTCATATGCCTTTGAAATTTTTTAATGGAATTGAAGTCTGATTTTAAACATATTTGCATAGATTTCTTTCTTTCAAGCAAAGTTTTGATTTAAAAAGTTAAATGGAGGTAAAGTTGATGCTGCAGAAACTGAGACTTGGGGTGGAGGGAAGGGAAGAAAAATGTAATCTTAGCACATATTTCTCAGCACGACCTGTTCATAGTGAACTTGTATTTTGTTGTCTTTTGTGCATACTTCTCCTTCATTATCTCCTGACCCAGTATTTTTATCTAAACCATCCATCTCATACCATAGCCTTTTGCTACTTTTAGTAGACTTCCCATTTATTTCTGTCTTCCAACATGGCATAAAAATTTTTATATATCTGCTTTCAAGTGCATGGTCCTTCTTTACTTTCTCTTAATATTTTATGATCCTTTAATTTCACAAAAGGTCTGTCTTTTTCTCTTTCCCTTGTGCAAGCATATTCCAATGTAATATCTTCCTTCATATAGTACTATTTTGAAATACTACCACCGTATCATACACTAAACTATAATATTTTAATTTTTTTTCATGAAAGAATCAGAGAACAGATTCAAAATAAAATTTGGTAATTACTTTCTTTCCACAGTGTGATTTCCATTGCATTTCTACATAGAAACATTTTGGCACTAGACTAGCACTAAGCACTATGTTAAAAAAGTCTTACCAACCAAAATGAAATTATCTGCCTTTAGCAAAATGGCACTGGTATACTGAAATATTACCATCTTGCAATATAATGAAGATTATATTAGTACTAAATATGATATTTAAAAGAGTTGCAAAACAAAGCTGTAAAAACTGTGGTGGACCATAGAATGTTTAACTTTTAGCTATCCCACAAAAAGAAAGAAAACAATACCTTGTTTTCAAACTTATTCAAGACCAGGATCCTCATCAATAATGTTTTGCTCCAAGCTCTGACTTTTTGTTTGTGAGCTTATGAGCTGATCCTGTAATTACTTCAATTATTTTTGTATCTGTATAAACGAAGTGTAATTTATTATCTCTCAACAAAATTTATTGAAAGAAAAAACTTGAAAAAATAGTAGTCAAACTCAAAACAACTGATTTTTTTTCCCAATATGCTTATAAACATATTGTTCAGTAGGATATTAGGTAGTATGTGTTTATGAAAAGCACACAAAAAGAAAGAAGGTAACTAAATTGCATTACACTCTCTAATATCTGCTTTGAAGATATGCATTTGTCCATAGGGGTTAATCTTCTCCACTGGCAAGACAAAAAAGTCTTGCTTAGTAATAAACTGTGCTTCCCTAAAGTGTGTTTGGGAGACTGGAAAAGGCATAATCATGAAAATTCTGAGAATAATTTCATCCTCACTAACTATTATGCAGGACTATATGGGATAAGAATATTGCTGGGATGTTTTCATAGAGGTTCAAACAACAGCTGTCAGCATATGACAATCTCTCTACAATAAAATGGGGAGTTCAATGAAGAATTAGAAAAATAAAGCAACAACATTTCTAAAACAGAAGTTCCTAAATGATGTAGAGTTAATTCAGATAGATATCTGTCTTTTGAGTCTCGTCTTAACCTTTCAAAATGATCTTAAAACAGTTTTTAGTGCTCCTCATTCAGTAATTAAATTTAAAACAGCATGTTCTGGGTTGTTCTGTTGACTCATTCTTTTCAGACAGCAGAGCCCTAATAGAGTCCTATGGTTTGGACATCAAGAAATTGTGGCACATGATTATCACAGCACTTTTGGGAAGGCAAGCCTTGCTTACTGTGCACAGCCACTGGCACAGAACCAGAAGAGTGAAAGCTGTGGGTAACAGGCTGCTTTGCCTTTCACCTATTTCCTGTAATATTATCACTGGTTCTTTGCATGGCCTTTTTACAGTGAGTGACTGGACAAGATGAAGTGCAACAGAAAGCTTCTCACAAACACAGACACATACACCTAACTTGTGGAAAGAAGATACACCACCAACAGCACCAAAAAGCAGAAGTCCTGACCATTGCCAAGGAAATAGGGACATAAATAGTCAAGGACCAGGCAGAATTGTCTGGGAATATGCAGCACAGAGCTATACCACAAAAATGGCCATGTCTGTGCTTCAGCACCTCGTAGCAGAGGCAACTTATTCCTCTTTTCCTCAATTGTATTTATAGGTTGCAAGAGAATTTCTGTTTGTTTCCCTAATTCCTTCCACCTGAGGATATTAAAGCTCTTCACAAAATAGCACAAAGTCTCACTGCTCTATTTATTGTAAGTAAATATAATTACCCTCTTGTTTCTGATAGGGAAATTGGAACTTTGGGAATAGTGACTTGAACTAATGTAGTGGAGGTGAAATTCTAGGCTACATCATAATTTTCGAATTCATTAAACTTCTATCCCTGTAATTCATTGAATACTTAATGTTGTAATTTGAATCAGAAATACTGAATTTGATATACTTACAGCTGATATAAAGATAAAATCTACTTATTAAAAATATCCAAAAAGTAAATACAGAAAAAAACATAAAGATTTACAAGAACAGTATTAGTTCATAGCTACCACCAGATAATAGTTTATCAAAAAAGACTAAAAATATATTGATGGTGGGTTGAATTTCAAAAGTTAATAAACTGGATGTCTTCAATTTGAAAGAAGTAACTTGAGATATCTTGAAGAGCATGCTTTTTTGAGAAAATGTTGATTTTTTTCAGTGACCTTAGGGGTATGAGATAATCCAACACTGAAGCACCCTTAATTCCTAGATTTTGGGGTGGTCTTTTAATCTCTGACATCATTGGAGCAAATAATTCCTATTTCCTATGATGTTTACATGGTGCCTACTTCATTGGAACAACTGTAGTGTAATAAATAATATCTCATAAAAATGTTGCCATTATACAATAGAGCAGTTTCTTTAAAATAATACATTCTTTAAAACTATCTGGCACTTACCTTTATACTAATGATCAAAATAATGTTAAAATAATTAACAGAGCAATAATAAATATAATTAGATGTTGTACCTTAAAATTGTCAGTATTAATACACAGTAACATTTTTAATTTCAAGTTCTAGTAATAATATTTATAATCAGAAGCTTCTGGCAAAAAGAAAGCATGACCCTTTATTTTGGAGGGCATTTTTTTAATTGGCCTATATAATCTCCTTTTCCAGTAACTTTGTTATTTAAAATTCATACGATTTTTATATCAAATTTAGCTCCACCAGAGCATGAACATTTTATAATTCATACATGAAATATTAGCCTGCAAGAAATGCCATATTAACACAAGCATTTGTACTGTGTGAAGACTAAATTATTGATATTAAAATGAAAAAAGAAGAAATAAACATCATGAGACACAACAAAATATAATTTATTATGGCATTGTCCTTTTTAGGCACAAAATGTCTTCTTGCTTGTTATTTGTTCTGTTTCAAATAGTTTAAATCATGTTTAAAAGAGAAGAAATAATTGCATTTTTTCAACTTTCTTCTCATTTATAGTTAGAAGTCTGGCCTTCTGCTGAAAAAGATAACCTTTCCTTCCTGAGATAATATTAAAACAGCATTCTTCCCACTTAGAGGACATGTACATTTAGACATCATGGCCATTGTACATTCACCTGGAATCCAGCTATGAAATCATGCAAAACACTAATCCTCTGGTGAAAGTCAAAAACCAACGAGGTAGTGAATAAATATCACTGTGGCATTGAGTTCAATAACAGAGAAAGAAGATGATGAATAAATATATTTATAGCATCTTCCACATGCAACCCAATTCTTCCTTTATAGTCAAAAGTTGAATGGTTGTGAGTTGGGGATGAAGTTGTAATTTAATTGCAAATATAATTTATGCCTGAGCATGGGCTGCTGAGGACTTAAGGATTTACATTACTTTTTTAAAAAAATACTTAATACTTGACATATTCAACATCATATTTTGAAGCCATTTGATTTCAAATGCACATTAAACTCTGAAATGTTTTGGTTCACAACTTCGTGTGAAAGATCATAATTTTCAGAGTGAACCTGTTCAACTTCTCCACATCCTTTTTCATTTATATATTTATATCTAGGATATTTGGTAATCAGTGGTAAGAGCAGTAAATTCTGAGCATATTACTTTTTTGCACTGTTTACTAAAAGGGATTTATATAAATCAGCATTTCACTACAGATTTTGGGTATTCATAATCACTGTATGAATCACTATACTGTAGCTTCTTAGTATAGAGAAAAAGTGTATGTTTTCATGGATAAATGACACGTACACTAACAACTGGCAAAAGCCCAAAAGGCATCTTGAGTTTTTTCATAGGTAAAGAGGAAAAGTGGTGAAATTCTCTCTGCACATGGCTCTCAGTGGCATGTCAGAGCTGCCTTCTAGCACAGGCAGTGAGACTTTTACAATGATCCTAACAGTAACTCAACTTTTTACACCATGAAGAAGAGTGGGGAAATTCTGTCAATAATCTTTAAAACCTATAATCTCATCACCATGATTTCAACATCTGCAAGGAATGATGAACATTACTGTTTCTAAGATATGCTTTAGTAAACATGGCTTTACACAGCGGACATGTGCACAGTATGTCCAGAGGAAAGTGACCAAAATGCTGAAAGGCCTTGAGGGCAAGACTTGCAAGGAGCAGCTGAGGTCACTTCACTTATTCAACATGGATAAGGCTGAGTGGTGACCCCATTTCAGTCTAAAACTTCCTGAATCTTGGCAGCACAGAGGGAAATGCTGATCTCTCTCTACAGTAGAACACAAGGAAATGGGATGAAGCTGCATCAGGAGAAGTCCAGGTTGGACATTAGGAAAAAGCTTTTTGCTGAGAGGGTGGAAGAGGCTCTCCAGAGAAGGGTCATGACACCAAGCCTGTCAGAGTCAAAGGAGCATCAGAACAATGGTCTTAATCCTGGTATTTATTTTTAGCAGTCTTTAGAGGAAGGAGCAGGGAGCTGGACTCAATGATTCTTATGGGTACCTTTCAGCTTGAGATATTCTATGACTCTCTGCCCTGGAGATACTTATTTACTGGGCTGTCAGTCAAGAATAGCCAGAATAAAAACCAGAAGGCATTTAGCCATTATCTGTTATTTACACAGAAATGTAAAACATATCAATGAAGAGTAATGAAAGGTATTTTTTTTTTTTTAACTAAAGGGTTGTTAGGAAAGAATAGGATATGAGTATACCTGAAAGACACATGGAGATCCTTTACATATTTTTTTTACAAAAATATTTTGTTCAGTGAATGTTTTGCTAAAAGGTTGCTGTTCAGAAAGAAAGCTCATTGATGAAGACAAAAGTAATTTTCCAACTCACTACAGCAAAGTTGTATTTGCTCCATCTGCAGGCTACAAAACACATTCACAAGGACTTCAAGACTGAAAAACACCTGTTTTGACTTGCATGATCTACATGATTTCATGTACCAGACTCATTTAATCAACCCCATTATCTGCACACATATAAGTCATCCATAAAAATATTTTAACTCTCTCACATCACACTGTGCAATCCTGTAGAACCTGATCATAATGTATTGTCATTGAGATGACATTCCTTGTGAAATCTCTACTATAGCTATAGTAATTTGCAGAAATTTACAATCAGTTATTTCTTTTGCAAAGCAGTAATATTGTTTAAAAATGAAGATGATAGTTTATTTCAATTGTAAACTGGTCTTATATAAAAAGAAATTATAATTTTCAGTTTCCAGAGAAGGACACATTTGATGCACACTGAAGCTACTGAGACACTTCTACTAGTTCAGACTGCCTTTGCAGTAGAAATGCAGATTAGTTATATTGGAGTAGCAGATTATTAAAGTAACACAGCAGGGTAAAATGCCAATGCTGACTTGACATGGACTTGCTAAAAGCAGCTCTTAAAGAAATTCTAATAGGTCTCAGATATTGCTATTTAGAGTACCTTTTAGAGAACTTCCCTTCCACAGAGAGCATCAAATGTTCTTACTTATATTCAAAATAATGTGTTTGCACTGGAAAGGAGATAGACTGAATGCATAGTCTGGAATCTTCTCTATCTGCAATAAAAATGAAGGATTAAAAAAAATAGAAGATTGTCAATAATTCAGTACCTTGTGACCAGCCTGTAAATTCACATTTAAAGTGGAAAAGACCTGCATGTGTTTTGAGATTCATGTCATATTTAGTAGCACTCTTTGATGTCAAGAACCCATAAAATAAGAAAAAAAAGAACAATTTTCCTTTACAAATCAAGTATTGCAAGTGATTTTTCAGTTCATGGAAATGGATGGCTGCAAATGCAGCAGTTTTTAAAACCTGATACAATCCTTTAACCTCATCAGGATCTCTCAATGTCTCCCTTACTGTATAAGAACTAAATTTTAAGTCCTTGAATAAAATATCTCTCACATCAAATGGTTACAATTTCTATAACACATAACGACTATTAGATTGACTGTCAATTATGTGAGCCAACATCTTTCTGAAACAGGACTTTTCCTTTAATGTTGTTAATTTTATTAGCAGAATTCAGGTTTTGCTGATACAATCGTGTTTTAAAATTATTTGCACACCTGCACAAGCATAGCAGAAAATCAGTTTTAGGGTGTGAAGATCACTGTGCATAATTATGCAATCCAGCAAATGTTCAATAGGAAATAGAAGTCATATTTGCTTGGTGAGGAAGTTTTTTCCTCAGTAGCTCTCTGGATTGAATCCAGGTTTAGTACATTGCAAACCTCCAAAGCATTTTGCCTAAATAGATTTATGTCAGTATAGAGACTGTTGGGCCAGTTTCTGGCACTGTCTTGACAGAATGAGGATGGCCTCCTAAGACAGTAAAAATATTTAGAATACATGTTGTGTATTAGTGCAAACACACTGTGCTTGGGATTGCTTATATCCATACAACAACACTCTCAGCCACTTCATATAGCTGCTGATCAAAGTGTGTGATAACAATACCTTCAATTTTTTAAATGTTGATTACACCAGTATTTTGTGCTGGTGTTTGCCAAGAACATTTTGGTTTCCTGCAGAGTTTTTGGTGGGTTTTTTTTCTCTTTACCCTTTATTTTGCTTTTTTGCTTTCTTCCTCTGTATTATGAGGTTTGGGGGTGGTGGTTTTTTTTTTCTTTTTTTAGCAGGATATTCATTAACTGATCAGTATGTTGTTTGAATTGTTCCTGCTTTATTCTGTTTTAGGAACATTGTTTCCATGTTTCAGTTACAGCTTTCTCCTGGAGAATATGTGCTCTTTGTTGGGTTAGAAACTGGCTGAGTGGTCGAGCCCAGAGAATGGTGGTGAATGGAGCTACATCCAGCGGGCAGCTGGTCACAAGTGGTTGTGAGAGACTGGCTAAAATCATTACTGGCTCAAAACAACTGAAATAGAAGATCAGATATGGGTTCTTTAATAAGGGAAAAATATTTAAATAGTTTTCTATGAGCTGATTTCAAATTGCCTTGGTTATCATACTTCTAAGCTAGTATGTAATAACTTCCTTCTAGGCAGCAAATGGTGTTTGGTTAACTCAATTCTACACATGTCAGCAAATTTTATCACATTTAGCAGGGAAATTTACATACAACACATGGAAGTATTTTATGCAGTGAATGGGCTATATTCTTTTAGCATCTGATCAAGGAAACATGTAACTCTAAACATTCTGCCACAAGGCAATGTAGACTCAGCACACATTTGGATGCCTCAGGTCTTTTTTTTCCTATGACCAGTCACTCTGCAGTTTTCAAATACCCTGACCCAAGCATTAAAATGAAATTATGGACTCATCATTTCTTTGCAGTGTAGCAGAATCATCTAATCAGTCCTGTTGTGTAAACAAGTGAGAAGAGAATGTTCTAAAACATCAAAAATACTACAGGTGAAAAACTGCAGTAATCACACTAGCCACCAAGATCAACAAATTTAAACAGATAATTCATTTTTTATTTATGTAGATCATTTGAGTGTGTCTCTTTCATATTTTCAACCAAAAAAAAATTCTTAATATGATATCTACAGCTTATAGGACAAAATGATGAATAAGAAGGCTGCAAAGTCATACAGCTCCATCCCATCAAAAAGAAATTAATGTTAAAATTTTCTTAGCTACTTCCTTTGCAAAGCTGACTCTTAGCTGAGAAACCTGTTTCACTGGCCATGATGCCTTCCCTGATGCAATCTTACTGGTTCAGTGTAAGCCTATGCAGAAAACTGCCCCATGCTATGAGCTTAATTTTTGAGAAAATGTCTAGCAAAAGTGAAGAGAACCATCTCATAGACTGCACACACATACTCTCACAAAAACTAAGCTCTAAATTTCACAATTTGTGTAAGAAAAACCTTCCAAAATAGGCTTTCCAGTCTTCATAATTTATGAATCTCTATTTACTGTCACTTTAGTTTGCATAATTTTTTATAACTATTTGTAGGACAACAAATAAGTAGTTCTGAGATTTTTTTTAGCATTTCTATGAATGTTATTCACATTATGTGAGGCATTCTAATATATGTGACTGCATTTGCAAGTGGAGGGAGCAGGAGATACACCACATTTGAATACAAAACCAACAGCTGAGATGTGGTCTAAAAATAAAATAGGGACAGATGGGGGCTCCTAAGAAAGAAATCCTGGTAAAATGTCATAGATTTTTGTAGATATTTTTGTCAGAGATTAAATATCTCTTTGCTTTTTGACTTTCAGTGAGTTTATATTACATCTTCATGCTACCAGTATAATATGCACAGTCAACAGAAAAGCTTATTTGCATGTCTATTTGTGCTGCACAGCAAATTTTTTTAATATCCAACAATAAAACTCAGATACTGCAGTCATGTATGAAGGTAGGTCTCTCTGAAGAGTTTTTTATAATTGCAGTCTATATATGAAGAGATTAAAATATGTCACAAAATTAGTTCAGAGAATTAAAAATAATGGCAAATTCCTAGATTGAATAATAAAGTCAGAAGTTATCAGGCTAAAATAAAATAATAAGAACTTATTTCTCATAGTAATTAAAAGCCATACAAATATTTAAAACATAAATAACTAAACATTAGTCCTAGAAACTAATATCTCAGCAATGACATAGTCTCCAAAAAAAAATACCGACATGATAAGAAAAAAAAAAAAGGTCCCAAACAGAATGTCAAAAAGAAACATCAGTTTTATAAAATAAAGTCTTTCCATTATGTAAATATTTAAGAGTTCCTATTATGTTGAACATACTTGCACTCCCCTAAAGAAATTAATTTTGTACTTGAAAACCTAAATGACCCCTACTCAAGTAGTACAATTGATTATAGACATACATTACTATCAGTCTTCATCAAACTAATTTCTTTGTAGAGTTTGCTGAGATAGTTACTCCTGGCTTCTAATATTTTCCTATTAGAAGCCAGGAGTAATTATCTCAGCAATTCATTGAGTTGTGGACTTCAGTTAAACTTGCAGAATATGTGAAAGCAAATCATTATTCTGATTCTGTTTCTGAGTAATTTTTACAGCATTGCTTTGTACAGAGGCTAAAGGGGAGTTGTTAACTGAAGACTGACACTTCTTTTTGAATATTTATTTTTATATTTATATTTAATATAAATATATTATTTGTATTTCTGTGTGTAGAAAGTAATAAAATCAAGGGGGAAACATCAAATAACAAAGAAAACTTCTGGACTGAAACTAAAATGTCAGTTTCTGAGGAAAAGTGAAAAAATAGGGCAGTGTGAATTGAGAATCCCTTGTAGTACAAAAAATATGTCTATTTTAAAAAATCCACAAAACCAATAGCAACAAAAATAAGGAGAAAAAACCAGAGGGAAAAAAATAAAAAAGAAAAAAAAAAGAGATAATCCTAAAGAGATAATCCTTTCTTGTCAAAGGGGGTACAAATATGGAACATATTTACTTTTGTTATTTTCCAGTACCTAAAAGTCCAAAGCAGGCAGGAACTTTGCATCATAGCAGACAGTAAAATTTTAAAATTCCTACTAGTGAATATTTTTGCTAATTTTAGGAAGATGGGAAGGGATCCACAGCACAATAGCTGTAGTGCCAGAATAATAGACCTCTGGCCCAGCCAGAGCCTTTGTCCTTTTTAGTCTTGCACTCCCATACATAATAAATAATGCTGTAGAATATTGTGTTCTGTGGTTGACACTTAGTATCTTAATTTCCACTGCTAAGTAAATTTCTTGCTGCCAAGTTGTAAACCCTTGAAATATAGGGTTTGTATTATAAGTGGTGCTACAACCTTGAATATAACTGAGAAAATGACACAACTATAATTATGCTCAATGAGAAACTTAATAATGTATTCTGAACTCATAATTTGGTCATTTATTTTCTATAATTGCATTTTTACTTTCTCTTTAACAAACCTTTATAATTTTATAAACAGCATAGTCATCTCTCTAAAACTTAGATTGGCTTCTCCTTTGTTAGCCCTGAATTTCTTACCTGTATACACCCTCCTTCTCTTACTCTAATATTTCTGCAGTGACTTGAGACTGTGTGATACAGAAGTCTAAGGGCCAGTCTTCCAAGTACAGATAATTAACTTTAAAGTTTTTTACTCCTTTAAAGTGAACCTCTAATTTCACCTGTGCCTAAGCGTCTAATATAGTTCTAAAATTAAAATTAAAGGAGAAAAAAAAAAGTTGAAGTCAAAACCTAATTTTAACAAAGATAGAGAGAGGCCCAAACCAGGTGGTGGGTTTTTCTTCATTTAAATTCAGCCAACCAAAAGCAAAGCCTAAAGGAAAGCTAATTGTCACTTCTTTCTCTGAATCATCTCCTGATTAATGTGATTTCAGTGTGATTAATCAGCTTAGGTGACACTTATTTCTTTTTGCTGAAACCTGGAAGATAAGAAACTGTATCAGGGGACTCTTAAGGAAACTTCCCAGTGTGACCACTCTCGAGCCTCTCTGGCAGTCTCACTCCCGAGGCCAGAGACTTTCACTGCTGGGACTGGAGCCCCTCGGCAGCAGCAGCTCCAGGGCCCGAGGGGAGCCCCCTTGGCTCCCTGCACTCCCCACTCCCAGCCAGGCAGACCAGGTTCCCTCACCCCTTTGACCCCCGAGTTCCCATTGCAGAGTCTCAGATGTCTCATTCTGTAAAGCCATTTATTCACAGGGCAGTGACACAGAAACAGCTCCAGCTGCTGCTGCTGAGGAGGGACCCCCAACAAAGGAACCCCATGGCTTTTACACCCTCACAGTCTGTCTGCAAGTCTTGCTCTTCCTCCTGGGGCCCCACTCCTGTTCCTCTCTATGTCCATCCAGTGCCACCCCTTTTCATGCCCTTTGTTATCCAAAAGATGGGTCCATTCACCTGGCTGGCACCACCCATCCTCGTTCCCTTCCTCAGCCCAAAGTTTGACAGTTCACAGCCTCTTGTCTTGGGCTCCCACCCAATCCCAGTCTTCACCTCCATGTGCAGCTTTCCAGCCCAGCTACCTAGATCAGGTGAATTTCTCAGCAGCAGATAAATAACATTGGGAAGATTACTGGCTATAGGATGCTGCTTCTCCTAAAAGAGATACTTTTAGTGGAAATTCTAAGCCCTCTCATTAGTCTCATTTGTCTGTCTTCAGTTTTGTATTTTGGCTTCTCAGGTGCAAAAATAGATTTCAATTTGTAGCGACAGAAATAATTAGATAGTTTAGTCTGACCTTCTGTATAACTCAGACCATGAAATATCTGTTACTTTTTCTTTTAATAACTATGGCAATTTGTGCTATTCATTTATTATAAACAAAGATTTTTTGAGGGGAAAAAAACCCATTCAAAATCTTTCTATTTTTATATGATAGTCCTGATTTCAAACTAGACAAAGCTGCAAATACTCCCAGTACACCTCAATTAACTCAGAAGAAATAAAGTAAATAAAAACTAAAAGCAAACAAACAAACCAGAAAGAGCAATTTATTTGAGCTGGTTTATTTATATCTATCAGTATCCATAACCCCACTTTTTCCCCAGAATGAAGCAACACCAAAACCAGATGTAAATAGTCATGCTTAGTAAGTCCCCAAAAGATGCTCATCTCATGCTACACACGATCCTTTTCCTTTGACAATAACTTTGACCTCAAATATTTCCCAGTTCATACTCTGGAACTGTGAAACATACTTTTGGGCCACTACTACTGTTTGCAAAACTGTATTACATATCTGATTAACGAAACAACTCGAGATGAAAGGACCTGTGAATAACAGCCTTGCACAAAAAATAGGTGCTATTTTTCTGAGAAAAAGTTTATTACCAACTTAGAGGAGTTGAAGCAGTGATAGAACAAAATGCATGCATCAGTCTCAATTTTCTTAATACTTGAAGTCTATAGAAACTTCTTAGAATTATATTTGAAAAGTTCTTCCATTTATGCAGGTGCTCTTGTACATATTCCTAACAATTACACCAAAAGACATGATGTATTACTACTCAACAGATCTACAGATTGATCTGAAAAGATCTAAATTACAGTTTTCACTTTTCATCCTGATTTTAAAGAAATGTGTTCCCTATTCTGTCAAAGTAATTTCTAAAATTATCAGCAGACTAAAAATGCCACTCTCTTTTAAATACACTCCCAAATTCAACAGGAATACAGACTGAATATTTTTAATTTAAAGCTATAACGCAATGAACCAAAATAAATATAATGTGAAATTTGCCTTCAAATGCCTTTTTCTTCCACTGCCATCTAATAGAAAAATTATAATGTAGTCTCAGAATTTATCTTCTGACCTCAACTAACTTTCATTCTAAAACATGAGCCATCTGCATGAGAAATAAAAAACAATGAGCCACATACGCACATAGAAAACACACAAAAAACCCAACTAAGCAATGAAACAAGAAACCCCTCAACCCTTTTCAAACACCCCACAATATCCGTGCAAGGCCAACTGAAAGAGATATAGAAAAAATGTCAACAAATTTCTGATAGGTAGGAATAAAGGAGATAGGGCCAGATTCTTCTTAGTCACACCCAGTGACATTACAAGCGCAAATGGGCATAAATTAAAGAAAATTCCAGTCAACCATAACAAAAATGCTGTTATAGTGGTCAAATATTGAACAAGGTTGCTGGGAGAGGTTGTACCATCTCCACCCTTGGAAGTAATCAAAACCCAGCTGAATATGATCCTGCATTGAGTAGGAGGCCTTCAGAAATGTGCTGAAATACTTGTATGATAATAATTATCTTGAAAGGCCATTCATCATTTAATTAATTTCAGTTCAATAGCCAGTGACCTTGCTTATCACCCTACCCTTTACTCCCTCTGAGGTTAGAATGAAATACCTGAGAACGAGTCTATCAAGTACACTTAAGTCTCTTTGAAAAAACAACATGACATTAGTGGACTCAAAGGGGTGATGGGGAGATCAATTTTTGCTGAGGTTGTCCAATCAGTCATATGCAACTGCATTAACATTGTTCCAGTGTTCTCTTTGTCTTTACAGTCACCCTATGCACTGACTATGAATGTGGGAAAAGACTGACTCAGAGGCAGGAGGAGATCAAGAATAGCACAGTACTTCATCTGGAAGCAGGAGAAGAGGCAGCAGCAGCTGTTTATTCTGATGCAGAGACATGTAGTTTATATTGATTAAGTCAGGGACGCCAAGACTATGTGACCTTTTAAGGCTGAACAGCAGGTAGCTTTCACAGTGAAAATGGCAGCAAGAACATTGTAAACACATTCTTTAATGTAGTACATTCAAGTTCCACCAAAAAACTTGCTTAGTATTAGTTAAATATAAATGTGGATTTCTATTTCTTACAAACATAATCGATCTTTTAATATCTAATATTTGGTGATTTGAAAACAAATTAATAAAAATATTCTTTTTTCTTACCAAAATCTGAAATCATACAACATGGCACAGTTAACGGTGTCTGATGGGCACTTCTAATCAAAAGTTAGAAATCTGAAGTAAAATCAGCTTGTTAACAGTTTTAAAATCAATTAATTCTTATTTAACAAGGTCTTACCTCAGCTTCTCCTGTATATATTTCAGAAAGAAAACCAAAGAAATTTTTGAAAGAGCTCTAACCAAATGGACCCATGCACTTTAAAAATAAAGTTCAATAATTGCAGTAAGTAATCAACAAAGCTAGGAAGCAGTTTTCCCGTGTCTACCTGATATCAATCAGCATGGTATCTCATGAGCTATAAAACTTTTCTAAGCAGTAATTATGGTGACAAAGAGAGGAAAACAGAGAACCAAATAATATTATTCAGCTACAAGCACTTTAAAATAAACATTCTTAAAAGCTCAGGGCATTATTTAGGCTCTTAGTCTTTTGTAAGTTTTGACTGTTTTGACTTGTGTGGAAAAGAAAAAGAAAGCTGCAATTACCTAAAAGTATAGACTCACTGTTGTGCTAAGCTTCAGCTTTCTTCTTTGACAATATTGCAGGTTACTAATTAGAGTTTTACTGCCAAAATAAACTTCTCAGGTTTACTGCCTTTTTAAAGGGAGTGGAAAGAACAGAATTTATGGTGAGGTGGAAGAGATTCTTGTGAAATTTCTAAACAGTCTCTCAACTGCTATGGTAAATGCCTTGTAAATTGCCTAAATTCCCACTGTGTAGTATGAATGTTCAAAATTAAAGTGGTGTTTGTTTGAAAAAACATTGAAATTAAAAAGGCTGAAAATGTTGGAGAGTTAATTTGTGTTTCCCTGGAGACGATTAGGCACTGGAAAAGAGTCTATGACTAAGTAAAATGTAGAGAAATGAAAGGATTTTTTTATTTTATTTTTGACTACCTAATTGTCTTAGTTTAAAAAATGACTATTTTAAAAGTTGCCAAGTTCAGAGGTACGAACGTAAAACATTTCCATAGCTGCATCTATCTGTGACATCTGTATTATGTAAAGATATATGTCTTCACTATACTCAAATAGGTTACATAAATACATAGATGCTGGTAAAACAAATGAAAATCATATTTTGAAATTTACACATAGTATAATTTAAAGCATGTGTCATTGGAAACATTTCCTTATTTAATGATCCCTCCTTGGAGAGTATGCCCTTGAGCAGTAAGGACATATTTCTCCTCTTTTTAAAATTAAAGTTAGTTTGCTTCATAAACTCCCTTAAAGTAAAAGTCTAAGTATCTGAAGCAGTAAACTATTATCAGGCTTTATCACAGTGATGCCAACTTTTGAGTGCAGGCCTTAACATTGAAAATGGAATGTGTACATTAAGATGTGTAAGAAGTTTGTATTTTCAAGGATACAGACTTTACATTCAGTTTGGATGTACAAAACACAATAAAGGATGATAGAACATGTTTTGTTCCATTGCCAGATTTTTCAGACCTGCACATTTGAGATTAGAATTGGCTGTGATTTACTTATCCCAATTTCTGGAAAAATGGGAGAGATATAGTCTGTAGATTTTTTTTTTTCCTTAAAGGTCATTAAGAGCAGAATTCTTTTCATGTGTTGCTCCATACTTAGTCAACACCTTGAAAATTATCCTTATAACCATTTTGAAAATATATCAATGACACAGAAAACTATTAAAGATCCAGTTGCTGATTTCTGTCTGGTTATTTGAAAATTATATTAGCTAACACAGAGTAACTCACAGCTTGTGCCTCAGATGCAATAAGCATTCAGCAAGAACTAATGACTTATATGAAGGAGCAATGTGCAAATGGTCTCACAGTTTCCAAAAATGAGAAGAGAGCAGGAAGGGAACCATCATGTCATCCTGAGTTATCAGGGACACCACATTGTCCCTCAGTATGGCACATCTTCAGAATTTGAGCAGTCAATAAATCCACATGGGATCATGTGCTAATGAAGCGTGCAAAAGCAATACAGATCTGTAAGCTCAGCAATAGGCAGTGTTATTGAAATTAACCCAAAAGGTGAAGTAGAAGGATATTCACAATTACTTTTTAAACTCTGACCACTTAATTTCTGACATGGAACAAGCAAAGCATGGGACCTGATGTAAATGTGATGGAGTTGGCTCACAATTACATTCTGGAGTGGAAAAGAATAAGGAGATATAAATTGCTGAGGTAGAAAATAACTTCAAGCAAGATGTTTTATCTCCTCAAGGGTTTAATATACTGTGTTTGCAAAACCGCTATTTTGTGAAATCTACCCCTTCACTTTGTATGTATGTATATATAGATATGAATGCACACAAAAACATACACACTCTGGTAAATCTTATTTATTAATCATATCAGAGTTTTTTATTTATTTTTTTAGGCCGCTGTTTGTTCTATATATGGGTATTCTGGCACTAATTATAGAACAGATTGTGTTGGGATTTCTACAGGACTGCACTATGGCAATACAGATTAAGCAATTAACCTTGATGTCACTGTAATTATTAAGATACTTTAGCAAAATGAACTAATTTCCCCACAGGATGTTCTGCTGAAATCAACTTCCACTCTTTTTAAGATGCCAAAACAGAAAATGTTAATGGAAAACTGATTTTGCAGGTTTTGTAAAGTGCTGGGCCTTTTCAGTGGTCATCTTTTAGTGTTTCACACAACAAAATCAGAAATATATATTTTCATAATAGATAAATAAAAAAACATGCAAGAATACTCTATGAAGGTTACTGAAAAAATAGGAAAAAAACCAGAACAGATAACACCCCTTTACTTAGTGTTTTTACCATGCAACTTCTAACCTTAAAATTTTAAAATATACAGCCAAGATAAACTGGCTTGTATTTACATTTTATACACTATTCAGGTAATAAAACTGCTTGCATCTAAAATAAAAACCATATATACTAAACTATGCTACATTAGAAACACAATAATATGAAATATTTTGCCTTCATATTTACATATATATACACGTACAATTTAAATTACTCATAGTTACCTTAGTACTTCAATTTACTAAAATTAAATTTATCCCAAATGCTACTTAGTTTTAACTAGCTCAAATATGAAGTAAATATTAATCTAAAAAAAGTTTTTTTTAAAAATTTCATTATTGTGGCCTTTTGTATATATAGAGCAATATCTATCCTGCAGAATTTTTTTGTAAAAAACAAACATTTTCTTGAGTCAACACACAATTACCTTCTGATCATTACATGTAATGATGTTAAGACTAATTACAAAAGCAAGATAAAAGGGAAGAAAAGCACTAAAAGGAAAAAAATTAGGCAAGATGCAGGTAAAAAATTATTTTACTATATTATTTAAATTGTTTTTTAGAAAATATTTTGGTTTTTAATACTTTTTTTGAAGACAAATTTGAATGTATCTCAATTAATATATAAAATTCTCAGTAATTACTTGGTAAACTAATGAAATACACATTCAGAATAATTATCATAAAATTAATTGTATTTGTATTACAATAAAATATAGCCATTACTGTTATTATGAGGTTTCATTTACCTTCATATGTAGAAGTAAAAACAGAAGAAAAATGGTGAATATGAAGACAGAAAAATCTTAATTTTTTTTAGATTAGATAAAACCCCATAGTTTGGCTTTTTTTAATTCTTCTAGTGCAGCACATTTGCATAATACTGAAGGCTGTTCAAGCAGCTACTTCAATTATAAATGGAACTGAAGCTATTATCAGTTACATTGGTAATTCTTCAAACAATGTCTTTTTTCAAAAGAAGGAACAGTCCTTGAAATTCTGCATTCTCTATTTCATAGTAGAACTATTTTCTTCAAATCTTGAAGTTGAAGGGAAAAATATTTAGAAAATATGTAGGCTTTGTCAGGCTGATATTTCTTGGGTATACCTATTTACAAGAACTCAGGACTTAAAAAAAAAAAAAAAAGCTTTGTTTTAATGGAAAAAACTTGTAGACTTCCTGAGATTTGTTTTTCTTTTGAGAATAGTGGAAAAGTTACAGGCACTTGAGTAGACAGAGATGCAGTTACATTGGAGCCATTTATGCAGGGGCGTGTAATGAAACGGCAAAATTAAGAAAATCTTAACTAACCCATTTAGGATACTGAAGAATTTACAGTGCTCTAAATAGAAAGGGAAATTTAATCTGCAAATGTCTCTTTCTACAACAATCACTGATTTGATTGAGAACAATAGGACTGCCCTAACTACCATATGTCAAGAAGGGCCTGTACCTGATTGCTCCCAGCAAAGGCCAAGCTCATTTCTCTCTTGCTCTGTCCTACAGGAGTCATTGCTGAAAGCAGCAGTTTCAGTAATGTATTCCCCAGAGATGCTAGCACAACACAGCAAGCCCCTGCTGACTATTGGTGGCCATTTGTCTTTATGATTTGTTCCAAATTATTTTCTTTGGTAACATGTTTTTTCACTTGACCATACTTGACTCCTTTCCTCTGATTTGCAGATATTTGTATTAATGGAAAACTTGTCCATCTAAAATATGTTAAAAGTTTCTGTGTATTTTAATGTGCTTGTAATATCCCAAAGAAAATATTCTATAAAGCATTTAATTGTGAGAATTATTTGTTAGTAGTTCTGTTAATGAGCTGGATATTACTTGCTTGGAAGTAATATTGGAATTAAGGTCTTGGAAGGTCTTCCAACTATGAGGTGACACCTTCCAGACAAGTACTACAAATATAGGAGTTATATGGAGTAATAGGAAAATTACAAAGAAGTGAAATGATTCACTGGGATCCCTGCAAGAGCTAAATTCAGGAAAATAAAGTAGAAAAAAAACAAAACGGAGACAACGTACAGAACTGCTCTGAGGTGAGTTATAGTGTATTGAATAAACATAGCTATTTAACATTTCATATGTTTAGTCTTTTTGTTGTTGTTTGGGGTTTTTTTTTGGTCAGGTTTTACTAAGTACAAAAATAGATACATTTAAAAACAAAGGTACTTTTTCTTCTCATTGACTGGCATAAGGAACAATATTATTATTATTAATTATACATTAATCATTACATTTTCCTACTGCAAATATTTCTAAAACTGTCATTTCATTTCTGTAATGTGTGGCTGTGTGATTCTGTAACATACAAAACAAGGAGACCTTTAAGAACTTTAAGAATAAGAATTATTCTTTAAGAATTATTCTTTAAGAATAATCTTATTCTTAAAGAATAAGAACTTTAATCCTTGTCACTGCAGGGTCCAAAATGTAAACCTTAGGTCTCCTTCCTCCTTTCCTGGGATGTTTTTCCCCATTCTTTCTTTCTCTTGTACCTGTCACAGATCCGTGTTCTGCTGGCTCTTGGCAGCCATTCAGGTGAGGAAGGGGCTGTCACAGGGCTATTTGCAGGCGATTGAAAGGGCCCTGGGGAGCACAAGGAAGGGGCAGGTAGCAGGGTGTGGTGCACAGTGTGTGCAGGCAGTGCACAGCCACCCTCACAGCCCTGCTGCAGGCTGGGTGTTAGGTGGGTGTGGTGTTTTGGCTGGAGGCCTTTTTGTTTGGTTTTGTTGGGTTTTTTCCCCCAACTTGACTAGACCCAGGAATGATTGACAAGCTGTCAAAAGCCATTGCTGCTGATGCTGCTGCTGCCAGCACGAGTGTGCTAAGCCAGCCAGAGCCCCCCAAGCATGCAGCTGTTCAGGCCTCTGGCTGCAGAGAGGGCCTGAGCTGCTGTCAGTACCCAAGCACCATGCAGGGAATGCCTGGTGCAGTGTGAGCAGGGGACGGGGCTGCTCTGTCTGGTGGCAGAGCTTCAGGAAGGAGTGTAAAGGCTAAGCAGCTTTAGGGAACATGAAAGACAAAGTTACACCCTTCCAATCCTGAGAGAAGCTCAGCAGGAGTCAGGGGAGCTCTGCCAGTCTCAGTAGTGTGCTTTCCACATAGTCGAAGGGGGTTGTTCAGCCCAGAGGAAAATGGCTCAGGGGAGACCTTATCACTAACTGGGTGAGGGTTGGTCTCTACTTCCAGGCAACTCTCAATAGGACTGAAGTACACAAGCTGTGCCAGGGGATGTTTAGGTTGGACATTAGGAGGAATATCCCCACGGAAAGGGTGACCCAGCATTAGAATGTGCTGCCAAGGGAGGTGGTGAAGTCCTAGTCCCTGGAGGTATTTAAAAAATCTGGATGTGGCACTCAGTGCCCTGGTCTAATTGATGAGGTGGTGTTAGGTCATAGGTTGGACTCTGTGATCTCAAAGGTCTTTTCCAACCTAGCTGATTGCGTGATTTTTTTGTCCTTTTGTCAAAGGTCCTTGATTTTTCCTTCTCTCATGTACTGACATTACGATACTGTTTTTCTTTTAAATAATCAATTATCTATTTCACAAATGGCTGCCCAACAGTGGATGGACAATTTGTTTCACTGGTTTCTGTTGCTCAGGGCTGAAAATGCTGTCACCTTGTTTTCTTTATTGTGCCATTTGAATTTCTATTTAGAATCAGTAAAGTCATAACAGGGCTTCACAAATAAGCATATTCAACAAAGCTTTTTCCTCTCTAAGCATTTCCACAGCCAATACATTTCTGACATTTATGCAATATTCTTTTTATATGGGCAGCATAATCAATGGATTACAATGCAGAAAGGATAATTTCTCTGACATTCTCTGAATCAGAAATGGTATAGAATCAGGCTTTTGACAAGTAAATATTCATAAAGCAAAATGACACATAAAACTGTAAAGGAAGATGGTATCATATTGTCTGTATCAGGAAAATGAAAAACCCTATCAAATTTTTTAAAGCTAAAAATTACCTAACTACTCAATTCAGACCTAACAGTAATTGAAGCAAAATTCAGAAATCTATACTTCCAATTTTACTTATTCATTTAATGACTGTAGGTTCTTTCCTAAGCAACCAACAAGTCAGATGTACGGACTCTCTTCAAAAGTTATTAATTTTGTGACTTCTACCAGTGTTTCTATGAATACCACTGCACAGACTTGCTCCTAACTGAAGCTTTAATAAAAGAATTTTGAATAAACAAGAAGTAATGCAAGAAAGTAGATATTAAATGCAAATAAATTATCTCTGGTTCATGAGTCTATAAAATGCAGATGTGAATGCTAGTCAAATATTTTGAGAAAGTTAGTTACAGGCAATATAAGAGAAAAAATATATCAATTTATCATCTTGCAGGTGCTTATGCTTTCTAAAACCTTTTTGGAAATGTTTCCAAAGGAAATCTATAGGTCTACCAAGAAAACACCACTTACAGTTTGATGTAAATTAAACCCTTTAGCCTGACATTAAGACTTATTTAAACAACCATGAAACTGACAGGTTTAAAGAAATCATCAATTTGTTTTTCATTACTTTCATAATTGTCTAAGTTATCTTTTTTGTTAAGAACTACAGCAGACTCAAAAATGTTATTCTAAACCAAATCCAATTGAATAGAATCTCCAGAATACTTATTTCTGAAGCCTTTCATGAAAACAAGCAGCAAGATAAAGGAAAAAAAACTCCAAAAAATTAAAATAAAAGGTTCAAGTTAATTTTTTTTTTTTTAAGGCTGCAGGAGGTTTTCAGTCATACCACTATGTTAGGGAAAAGAAGAGAAAACATACAGTACTAAACTGTTTGAAAAAGGTAACAGGAAAAAACCTTCATATTTTCTTTTTAAAGTATGCATTTATATGTAAAATACTAAACAAAAGAGAAATTACTTTGCTTGATCTAATTTTAATCAACAGTTTAAGGTATACATACTGTCAATTGAACCAGAAGGAAAACAATTGTTATAAAACAATCACCTCCACAAACTGTCATTATTCCTCTATCAACTTTGATATTGTCTTCATAAATTTCAAGATCTCATATCTCTCAGCTTTGCTGGATGACATCAGCTACTCTAGGTCAGAGAAAATTTTTTAGATGTTACAGAAGTTACTAAAATCTGTCTAGAAATGTGAGTTATCTAAGAGTATCTCTCAGCTTTGCAACAATGCTTGTATTTTTCTGTCATTCATAATGTTGCATGAGAATAAAACCTCTCAAAGTATATTTTGAGCTCTTGAGGACATATATATTATGTGTACATATAGGTATTTTTTTATGCAATGATCTTTACAACCCAGCCTTTCCTAGGATATTGACAGTTTGGCGTTGTAGGTTTGGGTGAGCTGTTTTTTGGTGGCTTATTTTGATTTTGAGCATAGAAGGTCATAGAAGAAAGCTGGTTCCCTTTGTTCTGCTTTCACATACATGTCACTCCCCAGTAATAAAGGAAACAGCTAAATTATTTTATGAAAAATAATTCCACTCTACAGACCAATAAAGACTACACCAGATTTTTAGAAAACCAAAAGCTTAAATAATTATTTTCTCACATTGTTAATTTACCAGGATATCCACCACACTGAAACATTTAACTGCCAAGGATATGTCACCTCCAGTATGATGTAAAAGAAGATATTGATTTTTAATGTAAACACACAATGCTGTAGTGGCATTAACAAGTTCCTCATTTTGTTTCTGTATTGCTGGCAAGTGTAGAGAATGCTGTTTAGCCTACTTGTGAGTTGATGTAACCTCTTCTTACTGAGGAGCCATCACTTATAAGACTGTCTGACATGTTATAACTATATGTTCACTAGACTAATGTGAATGTATTGATGACATGGCTTTCTTGAGCCTACTATATATCACTAGTTTTCTCCAAGTCACTTGAAATCAGACTGTTGGTCATAAAGAACTTGAAACTTGTGTCATGAGAATTTGCTTTTGATAGATTTCCTGTGAAGATGTATTTTCTTGTTCAAATCCCTCAGCTTACTTATTGCCTCTTCCCCCTCTCATTAGCAGATAGCTGCACAAGAACTATGCTTTTCAGTCATTTCTCAATTAATTTGCATAATACCACAGGGTTTTCTGAACTTTTCATTTAATATCTGACCTTATCAGTAATATTACTAGTAATTTTTGCAGATCCTTTTCTCCCTTATGATCTCTCACCAACAGTTTTCAACATCATGAAAAACTATAAAATTAGAAATTGTCACCTCAGATCCTATTTGATACCTGCAGGGACCCAGTAGTGGAAAAGGATCCTTAATGTGAGTGAGAACACTAAAACTTAATTATACCCTACAATGTTCATACTTTAAAACAAGATACATTGATTTAGCTACTTTCCTCTTCTTTTCTTATTCCTTCTTCTATTCATTCCTTTTATTTCATTCTTTTGGAGTAATCACCCTTTTTGGTCCCATTTCATATCAACTTTTGAGAAAATTATCTATAAGCTGAAAAAGCACTCAGAAAAGATAGAAAATTCTGATACCTCCTTCAGGGTCACTATAGATATAAATTCTGTATTTGAAACTTCCACTATAAATTTTTACCCAAAGAGATAAGGGCAATTTGAAAAGGTATTAAAAAGTCCTTTCCTAATATTTTCACATTTGCTCTTCAACAGTTATAAAAACTGTGCTTTTTTGGGGTGTTGACCATACAACCTTCTTCAGGCTATTTTCTGTTCTAGTTAGAAGTCACAGAAGTGCAGAGTCCAGGATTCAAAGTGAGCTGAAAAGATCACCTGTAGTCCAAGGACAGCTTCCTTGGAAACACAAACCTTTTGTGCTAATTGCTGCATACTCATACCAGCATTCATTTCATTGGGACAAAAAAACCCCATGAGCCACAGGAATATTTTCACATGTTTGGTATTCATTTGAGTGATAAATTGCTGTGATGACCAGGTCCTTAGAAAAAAATGGATGAAAAACTGTGGCTTCCAAGAAGATTTAAAGCTTCATTATAAGGCTGGCATGAAAAGTTTGCCAGTAACAGGAAAGATCTGTCTGCTACAATGAAAGGCAGAGATGAGAGATGACAGGATTTTGAATAAAGTTTACTTTCACGATATTAATCTTCAGCAAATTACTCAAATTCAGAAGAAATACTGTTAAATATACAATATAAATGTATACTAATTTCTTGTCAAAAACATCTGGCATCTTGAAAACAAAGTAGTTATTGCAAATGTGTCAAAGCAGAATTTTATAGGAGAATAATGCACTTTTTTTCTTTTAGAAGAGTGCCATATAGGCACTAATGCAAAACTCATTTCTCATATTGAAATTTTAATCTTATTTTGGAGACATATGAAATATTTTGTAAGAGGATGATTTACGAAGTAGTACATTATAGCAATTTATGATGACTTTAATAAAAATCTATTTAAACCATAATTTTAAAAATTTTTTACAATGCAAGAAGATAGTATTGGGTGCATCTTGTGAGATAAATTGAAATTAGTCTTTAAAAAAATTGTAATTGTGAGAAGTTCTAGGACATCTATAAAGAGTGGAGATATGAGATATACATATATCAAAATGAAGAGCTTCAAATCCAAAATTTTGCTTTTGCAACACTATGATATCACAAAACCAATGGGGTTTTTTTTATTACTTTTAAAAGTTTTATTGCAAATTAAAAGTGGTGCTATATGACAGCAGCAGTGTGAATTTTGCAATGGTAGACACACAGATGATGTAATCTCTTGCAGTTTGACATACCAAGGGTGCTTACAACCCTACCAGTTCTTAGATACAGCCTGTGTAAACTGTCTTTCCTGGAACTCGGAGCCCAGTGGGTACAAAACCACAGGTAGGCTTCTCCCTATAGCAGATCCCTAAATTTATCATGTTCTCATGGAAAGAAGTCTATGGAAAAGAACATGATTTCTTCAGGGCAGGAGGCACTGCTACCATGTCTTGCCAAAAAAAGAAGAGGTAGCACAACAGAAAGCTTTTTTTTTTAAACTTCCTATTTATGTACTTCAGAAAATTCTGTTTCTGCTGTCACTGTCTTAAGTTGAAAGTTGACTATAGGCAATGAACAATATCATCTATTCTTTACATCCATTGGACTTTAGACTCTACCAGAATCTGCTAAACCACAAGCCAACATTTATTTCATCTGCAAATTCCTCTTCTTTACATAAACTTTTATTGGCTTATTCACCTGTCCTAGAGCTCTTAGTGTGATACTCTGATGTTATAAAGTGTGGATGTAGCAAGATGCTGGCACTATATAATGGATTATGAGTTAATATAGTGGTCTCTGTGTATCTTCTTTTATTCTTAAATGTAGGCATTTTAAAAGTCACATATGGGGAAAATAAAAAACATCAAAAGCATTTACATAGATATCCTTCACCTGGGAAATTTTGCATAGTTCTCAAGCAATTTTCTTTACTTCATTTAGGACGATATTTTATCTCTAATTAGATTCTAAAATGCAAAGAGCACCTCATTGACTTTTTTAGGTGTAGCTAAATATTTTACCCCTAATACACATTAAAGGTATAGAGACAGTTAATGAGGCAGATACGAACCTAGTGAGATTTAGAAGGATTTTACCTATCTTCAATGAAGAAACTTCTTCTCCAAATACTTAGTATTTCAGATTCATACATGTCTATAAACTTCCAGATATCAACTTTTCTGTGCTTTCAGGTATGCGCTTTTCTGTGTGTAAAAAAAAAAAACATAATACTTTTAAGAAAAGAAAATACTATATATATTGATCTTTAAATATGAGAAGCACACATATTTTTGTGAACAAGCCTTAGAAATCTTTCAGCAAACCCTTGTTATGCTGATAAAACGATACAATCCTGTGCTGCCTAACTAAAGGCTATTGCTCACTGATGAGATTTTTTTTCTCACATTTTTCAGTATGAATAACTACCATTCAGTAAAGGCACATAAGTGCCTGCTCTGTACAAGGCTTACACCAGACTGTGTGAGCCCACAATGTTCACAAACCTACTTCTGTGGTTCTGCACCCATGCAGCAGCAATGGGGTGTCCCTGTGTGCACTTGTCACACCATTTAGTGAGATAGTTGAGACAGCACTTCTAGACATCTCATTTTGCTCTGAGGGATCTTAGTCTTCTCCATAGAGAAATTCATTTGTACCTCAAACGTGAATTAACAGAATACTTTTGGACACTGCACTCATCTAGGTCACAGTTCAGTCCTTAGTAGGTAGTCAATGCCCAGTGTTTTTAGATAAATAAAAGCAAAAAGTGATGGGTTTATGACAAATATTGGTCAAATCAACCTCCCACTAAAACCCTGTTTTGCTGCTTAATCCATCAAGAAAATAAATGATTCATAATACAAGCAATAGGACAAAAGGCAACAGGCAGAAACATGCACAGGAACTGCCACCTGAATATAAGAACTTCTTTCCTGTGCTGATGACTGTGCACTGGAACAGCTTGCCCAGAGAGGCTGTAGAGTCTCCCTCTCTGGAGATATTAGAGAACTGTCTGGACACAGCCCTGTGCAATGTGCTTTGGGATGACCCTGCTTGAGCAGGGAGGTTGGCCCGGATAATCTGCTGTGGTTCCTTCCAACCTTATCCATACTGTGGTTCTGTGATAATCTTCTTACACCAACTAGCAGTCAAAGAATATTCAAGTCAAAAAATATTCTTCTAGAAAAAAAAAATACCCCAACATTTGGAAAGATTCCCATCAGGAAAAACAAGTGCTTGACTTTTATGTTGCATATGGAAAATTTCACAAGCATAGTCTATGAGGAAACAGAATATGAACTAAAAGGTTTTTTTTGGAATGTTGTTTTCAGAACCAAGTGGGAAAATAACTTACTAGGGGCAAAGTCCACAAGATTTAAGCCAAAAACTCAAAGCTATTCGTTTTGCAGAAGAAGTGTAATTGCAGTTCTCATAACAATTAGGATACTGATCTTACCTATACATTTTAAACTAATCCAAATATTCCTATTTACTTGGCTTGAAATCAGATTTTTCCCACAGCAACAAACATATCATTAAGGATTAGTATAATTGGAATTGTTTCCATTAATTTAATTACAAAAGCATTTCATTTATTTTACTTTTGACAGAAAGAAACAGAATTGCGGCTGACATCAAAGCAGGGCTGCTACTTCTAACTGTAACTCTAGATTTTAAAATAATAGTCCTAAACAGATTTTCTAAGTTCTTTCACAAAAAAAAAAAAAAGTAAATCTTAAGGCAGAAAAGAAAACATTGTTGTCATCTTAGTGCAAAAATTCCATACCTTCTTGGTGATCTCTCATGGGCAACTCCTCACAGCACCAACACCTTTTTTCACAGTACAACCAACAACCTCCATCTCCCTTCTAAATCACCTAACCCACCCTTTTGTAGCACTCTCTTCTTATTGGATACAGCTGTGGCCTATTAAGAGCAGGCCTGTTCCATCTCTTTGGTGATTGGTAAAGCTGCAACTCCTTGGGGGTGAGGCTACCTTCTGTACTATCTTTATTTTCTTACATTCAATCCCTCCACAAAACATTAATTATTTTTTTCTCCAGGATGCTCAGCAAACAATTTAGGCCTAGGTAGTTGCTGTTAGTAACTGCAAGGAATGATTTTATCTATTTTAATATTCATCCTCTTTGCACTTGGGTCTTATTTTCCAGATGCTGTCAGGAATTGGTAATAAGGAAGTTGGTATTAGTGAACTCGGAACTGGATCTTTTCCTAGTTAGCCTGGAAAATGAAACAAAGCAAAGCAGCAGCTGAAAATTACTAGGAGAAAACCTCTATTCTGTTCCATTCCATGCTAAACAATGCTGTGCCATGCCATCTACACTATCCTATGATATTCTACTCTGCTAGCCCATTCTTTCTTACTCTGTTTGGGATAGTGGTTTTGGGACAGAAATGGTGATGCTTTGGCTACATGACATGATGCCACCTGAAAGCTGGTATGGCTGCTAAAAGGCTGGATATTGATTTTTAATTGCTAATTAATTCTCATAAACGTTTGTTCATTAGCTGTCTTAATCTCAGTCCTTCCCTGGAACTATGAAAATCCATAAAAGAGCCGAAACTCATATCCTGACACTGTGTACAGTACTGAAAGGAGGAACATAGAAAAGAATTCTTATTGATATTTAATCTCTGTACACACTCTCTTGTCTATGAACTGAAGGCAATGCAAATATTGCAGGGGCAATGGGCAAGAGGGGCTGGATGACAACTGCTGAAATTTCTGTGAGCAGTGCTTTAGTGTGCTCTTCAAGCAATAAAAATGAGTTGTGAGTTTTTACTGCTTGCAGTATATAAAGACATTTTATTAAATTACTATCTTTTATTCATGTTTCTGAAACATGCATGACTATGAAAGTTCTTAGAAGCACAATTGTATTTCTATATTAAAACTCAGAATCACCCTCATATATAAAAGTAAATATTCTAAAACACTTTTCTGGATTTCACTTCTGAGTATCATACAGATTATTTTTCAGTGATAGCCCTCATCTTCCATAGTGAGGTAGAGAATTGTCATCTTCACAAGAACAGAGAAGCAAAGAACTAGAATACTTTACAAAACGAATAAGATCTCTATGGAAACTTGTAGCAGGGATATTTTTTCCAGCTATTATATACCAGTAAAAAGTAATATCAAAGAGATTAACATGGTTCCTGAGAAATTATGGGGAAATCAGACTTTATTTACTAAATAAGACAGAAAGGAAACACATCTTTCTTCCGTCAATAGACTCAGATAAAACACTTATCAATTTTTAAATATGGAAACTCGAGAGTTAATATCACCTGACTCAACAATCATTCAAAAAATCAGGAGACTTTTGGTTCAGAGACAGACTAGTCTTTAATTGTAATACATAAAACTATTTTCCAGGCACCCACCATCTTTCTTAAATATATTTGGATTTATCGACTAATTTTATTTTAAGGTTTATCTTGGTTGCATACAAAACTAGAGAAATATATGGGATTTAATAGTGATTTTAGAACACCAGAGGTCTGCCTATATGTTTCTTGAAGTGGCTTTTCATGGATAAATCATGTTTAAAAAATCTGACTGGCTTCCATAGTGAAGTAACTGACTCAGTGAATGAGGGGATGGCTGTAGAAGTCACTTGATTTTAGCAATAGGAAGTTTCAACAGCATCCTTCTCGACAATCTGTTGTGGCATGGACTGTATAGATAGACCATAAAGTTGGTGAAAACTTATGCAGCTTCCAGCTTCAAAGGTGGTTCAAAGGACCACTCAAAGTGGTCATTGGTTAAAAATGGAGCTTCTCTGACACATTTTCTTGTAAAGCCTTTGTTTTCCTTTTTCACTCAGCCATATTACTTCTGATAAAAGTGAAGTAGTATTTTATTCTGAAACAATGGGCAATGGTATCTGTACATATAGTTTCTTTTATCCTGAGAAAACCGTTTGTTTTTCCCATTGTTTTGAAATACACAAAACTCTGGATTTTACCTATGCTAGGAACTTAAAAAACTCTGTTTCCTGTGAAGTGAAGGCTCTGGTATGTAGAGAAGACATGCTTGCGGTGTGACTTTGGTTCTTTGCTCTCTCAATGAAAAGCTCCAGCCTCCTCAGGAGGTCTTAAAGCCAAGAGTCAGTATGCAGAGCTGTATGGGCAATATGCTAATCATCTATCCACTGTTTCTCTTAGTGAGTTTCTCTCTGCTTCTCCTCACTTCACCACTGAAAACATCTAATGTTCCTTAGATTTGTGTAGCATCTGTCACAGCTCTGTAGCCGCAGTTGCAGACAGAAGGGGAAAGTTCAGACCAGTGGAATCACATCTTTTTGTATGTACCTCAGGTGAACATTTAACTAATCATTCTGGTAACTTTTATATTCATATATATGCTATCCTTTTCACAACAAAACCAAATGGAACTATCATCTGTGACTGTTATGTAAAGCCTGTTTGATAGGATATTTCTACTGAAAAACCTGAATGAAAACAAATCTAAAAGTCTTAGAGTCATAGAACTAGGGTTACAAAAGACCTCCAAGGTCATCAACTCCATTTGGCTTGATATTCTGCACCAACCACCTTACCTGTTTACCTTATGTCTAGTATCAATCATATCTTGCAATGATTGTTTTATCAAAGCTTTTAGTCAATGTTTCAGTTTAACTGTGGTCATCTAATGTCACTAAAAGTAATGGTTCATATTAAGAGTTCAATCAGACACTTTTTTCAAGCTGTATAGATTTATCCATAGTTTAGCATTTCTCAGCATTTAAGACATTTTTCTGTTCATCTGAATTTTATCTTTACCTTGTAGCGCAATGATTTTCAACTAAAATGACAGACTGAAACTCTATATCTTTGTATGGTAAAAAGGATTTTGAAACAATATGGTCTGAAATGCTTCATCCCAAAATCCTGTTCTGAAGCTTGCATAAAAAGAGCATGTGAAAATCCAGTCTGAGCTGATCTATAAGAATGTATTGTGACCTGAATAGTAAGGATTTCAGTGGGGGTTACATTTGTCTTTGCTACCTACACGGATTTAGTGGTGAGAGCCAGCAGAACACTTTATTTCGCAGAACTATTGACTATGTTGGCTATAAATAGTCTTAATAAAGTCTTGCTCCTAATCATGATATTCAAATCCCACATGATTATAAAGAATGAGGGTAACAAATAGAAGGGATTTACTGTATCTGCAAGGACATTTGTAGTACAAATTCAACTGGTCATGCTTTAGAGAAAGAGATTTTTGATGCTGACGTCCCCTGTCAGGAGAGCACAAGCTTTACATTAGGAGAAGATGACAGGGCTGAATAAATGGAACATCAAGGGACTAGAAATACACAGCAAATAGGCACAGCTAGGAGGTCATTTGGAAAAAGAACCAGCTGGATGCAGTTGGTGTGAGGGCACAGTGGCAAATCTATCATCTGTCCACCAGCAGAGAAAAGACACAGGAGACTGGACTGACTTCAAAGACTGCCTGTACTAGTAAACAGTTTGAAAAGGGATGGCTGAACTGGAAACTGGTATTCTATCTTCACTTTATTTCTCAACCCTTCATCTCCACTCTTTATTCCCAAGCCCATCCTCTCCTCCTTTCTTACTCCTTACTTTTCCACCACTCAGTTTCAGATACTATTTTATAGGTGCTTCGGGCTAAGAAATGCTATTATTACTCAACAAATTGCATAAATATCTGCTGTGATTACTTTGTCTCTGACTGATGAGAATTCTAGAGATATTTTCCTTTCCTGAAGTTACTAGGATAGCCTGATACCAACTAACTAAATAGCTCCTTTGCAAATGGGAAACCTGTCACAAGGTGGTCCTCCAAGGATCAATTCTTGTTTCAACACTGTCTAATATCTTCATAAGTGACTTGGATGACAGCATTAGGTGTACTCTGAGGAACTTTGCAGAACACACCCAAGGGGGGAAGTCACTTTTGGGAGAGTCACTTTGAAGACCTAGAGAGGCTGGAATAGTGGGTTAACCTTATGAAGTTCAACAAGGACCAGTGTAAGGTTCTGCACCTGGGAAAACATAATCCAGGAGGGCAGCATAGGCTGGGATCTACCCATCTGGAAAGCAGCTCTGTGGAAAGGGTTCTGGACATCCTGGCAGACAATAATTTCCATGTGAATTACCAGTCACTCTCTGCAGCAAAGAGAGCCAAGAGGATCCTGGGTTGCATCAAAAAAGGCAACCCTAGGAGAGATAAAGTATCCCAATCTACTCAGCACTTGTCAGGTACCACATGGAATGCTGTGTACAATTTTGGTCCCTGCTATACAAAACATATGTGGGCAGGTTGAAAGGGTCCAAAGAAGATCCACAAAGATAATCAAACTCTTATGAAGCCTGTCATATGAACTGGGTTTGTTTAGCCTTTAGCAAAGAAGGCTTAGGGGAGACCTTATCACCATGTTAAAGTACTAAAAGGATGGCTACAAAGAGGAGGACTGTTTACAAAGAATTACAAGTCAAAAAGAGGGTAATGTGTATAAGTTACTTCCGGCAGATTCCAATTAGACACAAGAGATAAAAAAATTCAAAATTACAGCAGTCAGTGACTGGATCAATCTCCCTAAGAGAAGAGGTGGATTCCTTGACACTGGACACTTTTAAGATTCAGCTGGACAGGATGCTGGACCACTTCACCTAGACTGGGCTTTTGACAAGAAAGGTTGGACCAGAAGATCACTGAGGTCCCCTTCCATCTTTGCATTCTATAATTATATGAAATTCTATCTTCTTCAATGATTACCATGAGCTGTTGACCTGTCCCATGTTAATGAATTTTCATTAAATTTTCAGGGAACTCCACTGATACTCTGTCTTTGAATAACTCACTCTGTCCCTATGATAATTACTATTTCATGGGTAGCCTTAAAGAAAGTGTGGCTTTATGGCAGATTTAAGATCAAAATTCATTTCTGTTATAAAATAACAGATGCTCTGTGTCCTTTCATTCAAAGTTGATCTGTGATGTTTTTCTGACTACCCAAAAATACACTTTCTGGAGGAAAAATCTATCTCCATTGAGCATATTTTTACTGCATATTTATCTTGAAATTTTCATTTAATTGTCTCTTGGATATAAACCTGACCGGTTGGTAGCCCAAAGTTTATATTATATTTGTATATACAAACTTTATATTATATCTGTTTTCAGAACCAGTGGAGGCTTCTACAACCTCTGCTGCCTAAACAAATTAGCCAAAACATTTTGTTAAAAACCACCAAAGGAACATGAACCTCAGCAGATCTGAAAGCCATAGCTAATAAAATATAAGACACTAAGTAATTCCATTGAAATTACATGACTAACTGCTTTTTGGATTTTGCTCTAATCTAGAATTTTTCTATGGCAATGAAAAAAAGGCAGATTTATATTCAGTTATTTGGAATAAATTTGAAAATTTTCTTTCTTAAAGAAAATATAATTTTACATTCTTTAAAACATCATATAATATTTGAATATTTGTCATGCATAGCTCATGAGTTGTGTGGTGCAGGGGCCGAAAGCATCTTAGGTGATACACTTTATCATTAACAACATTTGCTACTTGCTTATGGGAATTGTCTTTATTTATGCTACCAGGCATCTATTAGCATGACAGGAATGGTGGACAGGAAGTTAAAGAGGTCTTATAATCAACATCTACAAATGCAACTCATTTATCACGTCCATGTCAAATTTGTCAGAAACACAACCTTTCTGGAAGAAAGAAAGAGCTACAGAAAGGTTAACAGATTTAGAATGCTGCTGAAGTCTTAAAAAGTAAGCATATGCAACAAAGAACTTATTTAATATTTGCTATTCTTTGTTGTCTCTGCTGGTACAGAGTAATTGAATAATCTATTTGCTATTTACTATAGCTGCATGACATCCTATGGTGCAACCATTTTCAATATGAATAACTGTTCTTGATAAACATTGAATGGAAAAATGCTCTGGTGTGGAACCAATAAATTGAAAAGCTCATTTAGGACCTGATTCTATGAAACACAAAATGAGCTCTGTAAGTGGCTCTTCTCACAGTTTGTATTTCTCTGAGAGTTAAGAGGCTGCTTATCACCAAATATATTCAGTATCCTAGAGGATCAGATATTAATCATTAGTGATTCTGGCAAATGAGAATGTCTGATATGAAAATGTCATTAAAACTCATTTTCTTCATCCTTTCTAAAATGCTTTTTTTGTGAAACTCAGTTTGAAAACATGAGAAAAATTATGGTTTTCTGAAGTTAATTCATATTTGTCTAACCTCTACTGTTTATTTTCTCTGTCACTGTAGATATATATTCAAGATGTTGCTATGATTTGTTGCTTTTCTACTGACTTTTATTGTTTGTATTTTAATTAATGATGGGAATGGAAAGTATTTGTAATACAGCACACTACAAAGACAGATTGTTAGATGCATCAATCAAGCATATTTTATTTCACTACTATAACCAATTTTCTAATTACCAAATTTAGATCTGTATACAGAGGATCATATTGAAGAAGAATAATTTGATGAGAAACATAACTTTGAAAGTTCATGTCATCAATAAATGAAGACTAGGATAAGATGCACAGCATTCTCAGTCACTGTCTCAGTCATTATTGAAAACTGAGAATTTTGAAAAAGAATTCATGTTGCATTACTTTTATGAGATCTGTGAGATTGTGTGTATGGTACTATTCTTTTAATTAGTACATCCTTATAGAATAAGAAACAATAATTAATGGAACACCACATTTATCAAGAGCTCATTGAACTGCATTTTGATAGTTTCTATTAATTTTATGTCATTCAGATTTTATTCAATAGATGACTCACCAGATGGGTATATGCAAGAAGAATGTCTGCATTTCACAGGAAATGAAAGTACCATACATTGGTAAATGTATAAATAAGTGAATGTTCATGTAACTGTTTCATTTTAGTTAGAAATTAAATAAATAACCTTGAATCTACTTTTAATAATATTCTGAGGCAAGTGTTAGGCATTTGGAGCTCCTAAAGTAAAATATTTTTGAAAATTCTAGTTTAATTGCATCCACACAGAAGTTAAAAGAGTTGTAAAGACAGTATAAACATGGGGGGAAAAAAGGAATTACAGCTGAATATTTATTATAGTGAAAATAAGCTAGATTTTATCAACATCTCAGATACATAAGGCAGATTCACAGGCAAAACCAGTTTGTTGAAAATGTAGTATATCATGGGCAGTTGAGAATTTTTATTTAAAATAATATCATCAAATCAAAATTATTTTTGACTTGTCATTACATATTAAAAATATTCTAAATAGCTATCTTGAGTCTGTCTCCTCATCTTGACTTCTGAAATTTCTGTAGATTTTTCTTTTTTAAATTAATCTGTATTTCCATTGAAGTTAGGCTTTCCTTCTTTATTTCTGTGTTGTCTTTTATCCTCAGCCAGCAACTAAGCCCCACACAGCTTTTTGCTCAGTCCCTGGTGGGACGAGGGAAAGAACCAGAACAGTAGAAGTGAGAAAACTTTTGAGTTGAGATAAAGACAGCTTAATAGGCTAAAAAAAACAAACCAAACCAAAGGAAAAAAAAAAACAAAAAAAAACAAAAAAAACAAAACAAAAAAAAAAAACAAAAAAAAAAACCTGTGCAAACCAGGAAAGCAAAACAAGGCATTAATTTGCCACCTCTCATGGGCAGGCAGGTGCTCAGCCTTCTGAGAAAACAGGGCTCCATCCTGCATGAGACTCACTTTGGAAGGTAAAATGCCCTAACTCCAAAGGTGTCCTCCCTCCACCTTGGCTGTCTGCTATTTCCCTTCAGCTTTTGTCGCTGGTCACGGTGTCATATGGCATGGGATACACCTCTAAACAGGTGGGGTCAGCTTTCCTGGCTGTGCCCCATCTCAGCAACATGTGCACACCCATCCTCCTTCCATCACCTGCTGGGGTGAGGTGAGAGGCAGAAAAATCACCGACCCTGAGCAAGCACTGCTCAAGGATAGAAAAAACATCCCTGTGTAATCAACACTGTTTCCAGCAGAGATGCCAAACACTGTCCCATGCTAGCAACAAGGAGGAAAATTATCCCAGCCAAATCCAACTCAATCTGTATTGCTTATTTCCTCAAAAATGTTTTTATTTTTTAGTTTGTTTCTCATTTATTATTTGTATATTCTTGGAGTGTGTTGCCTCACATGCTCTTTCACTGGAGAGATGCAAACTGTTCATGATTGGTTCTGTCTAGTCAAAGTCTGTTTTTTTCTGGAGTTAGTGCTTGTTTGACTATTCATTTTCTTATTCATTTGAAGCTGTTTCTGTAGAAGTACTCCACAGACTCTGTTGAAAGGTAATCAAGGACCAGCATCTTTGTAAAGAAGTCTTCCAGCCCAACAAGAAATTGGGTGCACTATTTCACTGATGAATTCCCTATGATGGCTTTTTAATTGACAGTTTTACTCTTCTTTGAGACAGAAGTAAGGGAAATATTTGTGTGTGTGTGTGTGCACGTGTGTTAATAAACAGCATTTTTATGTAGAGAAACAATGGAATTTTTATTAAATTCCATTGTTTTATAGCTGCTGATATTATTTACAACTAACCAGCTGTATATTAAAAACAAATTAAGCAAAATAGACAGGACCACGGTTTTTCCTATTTTTTCAAACTAGGTGAGCAAAAATACATGATTTTTTTACATGGCCTAAAACTCACATCTAGTTAGAGCATGATGTTGCCACATATAAGCAGACTACTACAAACTGCAATTCATTTGCACCATAACAGATAATAATTGGCAGAAGTAATTATGGCATTAATAAGAATGGGTGATATGACTTTTAGATTGGTTTTGGATTACTACAACAGTTTAAAATGACTGAGAGATTAAATGTCACTAAACCCAGGCAATCTCTGCAAAAGTTTAATAATTCTAAAAAGAGAATGAAATTTTCATGGCCATCTCAGTAAGTGTGGGAAGTGTCTGGCCAGGTGGCAAGCTGATGCTCTTGCCTCATCAGTCCATTTTGGCACCACCCTGAGTACCACCACAGCCATTTGTCTCACCTGAGCACCTGGGCTGTCTCGTTGCCATGAGCTCCCTAGAGCAGGGCCTACCTCTTCCAGTTACTTTTTTTTTTTTTTTTTTTTTTTTTTACAGTGTGGAAGAGTCTAGATCATTGATTACTAAACATGTTATTAGGATGAAACAAATTGAAAAACCAGCAGGGAATTTAAGCACGATCTCTATTTCAAAGGCATAAAAATATTTAATGTAATAACTTCTATAAAACAATAATAATGTTGTGCTTTTTAATCACATAAATGTTATTATAATTAATTGAGGATGGACATTCTGAACTTTTCTAAGATAAAAGACCTACTTAATAGCAGTAGACAATAGTTTTTCACTTTTTTTATTTGCAAAGTCTTCAGGTCTTTGTAATACAGCTAGGCTAAGAGAGAATTTTGATGTTTTCAGCTTTTATTTTTTAAGCCTATTGTTTTTGTCATCTTTCCTGACATCACTATGTAATCTGCAGCTGTGCCAATGCTGGTGTGACTATTCCAAATAAATGTAGTGTAAACAAAAGAAATTGGTTCCCTAACAATAAGATCTATATGAATTCTTTCTGAATAGCTTCATCCCCCAGTCAGGTTTTCTTCAAAGTAGCAAACCATCTCTGAGAGAGAAAATAAAATTTAAGAGAGTCAAACAACAGTGAAACCTAATGAATGGACTAGATGGAATGCAGCAGGGAGTTCAAGTGTTTATATTAATAATTCTTCAAGGTACTGAACTCCAGAGTGGTGAATTTACAAGGCTGCTTGTAAATATCAGACATATTAATATTTTAATTAAGGATATCAGAAATGCTCAATTATAAAATAAAAGAGAAGACAAAAATGAGAGAACAAATATTTAACTTTCTGATTTAACCTACAATTTAAAATCTCCTTTTCCTTTACCTGACCACATTAACTATTTAGACTTATTAGAATCCATCCTTTCATGCATGTACCCATGTATCTCTGCCCATACATATAAAAATATGAAATGTGTCTTTTTTACTATTTCATTGTAATCCATGTCCACATTACTTACTGAACCTTTTTAATATTTTATCATCTCTTAAATGAAGAAAGTCTTAGAGATTATTTTTATTTGGTGAATTTTGGTCAACAAGAAATAGATTGCAATAAGTTTTCTGAGTGTCCATTAGTAATAAATTAATTAAAAAGTATGAATTTATAACAAACTTGCTTGGAAAAAAAAGAGGAATAAGGAACACAAATGCTTCTTTTATTCCTAGTTTTTCTATTTTTAAAATGTAATTTTAAAATAGAAAATGATAGTCAGTAAAGGGAACAGTTCAGAGCAGTAATTCCTAATGTTTCACATTTTTAAAAATGTGAAATGAATATTAGGTTTCAAGTCAAATATTTACACACAAATTTACATGAGTATTTGGTATCATTAAGCATTTGCTTAATGATAAGATTATACATGGTTATCTCTTTCTCAAGCCTGGTTTGACTGCAAAATCAAGTGATTAAAATACCAAAACAAGTGCAGACAGCAGCACATTTTCTGTTGCAGTTTGGCTTACAATGACAGGAGATATCCCACCCTAAAATGTGGCAGTGTCAAACTGCACCTGTGGTTCAGGTAGGGCTGCTCAGCTGCTCTAGCCCTGTGAGATAATGATCTGACCCAGAGCAGCCACACCATCTGCTCCAGTGTGTGACCACACAGATGCTCACACATCCAGGCTGTGCATAGATATTGGGAAAAGCTGGACATTTCATTTGAGGGCTGACAGAGAGCATGCTCTAGAACTCAGATGGCTGTTGCTCAAGTTGCTATGGAAGAGCCACAAGCAGATAGATGCAAGAAAAAATCTTAATAAATTAAATATGTTTTAGGGGAGTTATTGCTATTATTATTTTTGCTAACAGGATTCAGCTTCTGGTACAGATATTTTCTAATTTCTCCAATAAAATCAACATTCCCCATGAATTTATATAATCTTAAAGGGAATAGTATTAGTATTTGTGAAAGTCCTCTGAGCAGGTGTTGCATCTATACATAGCAACAGTATGTTGCTATGTATAGAATACATATAAGATACTAAAATATCTTAGATATATAAAGATACTAAAATATAGTATCTTTATATGCTAACACTGAGCAGGTGTTGCATCTATACATAGCAACAGTATGTTGCTATGTATAGAATACGTATAAGATACTAAAATATCTTAGATATATATATAAGATGCTAAAATATCTTATGAAGTCTCCTAATATACTAAAATATATTAGGAGACTTCATATCAGTCTTAAAAGAATAAGACTGATATGAAGTCTCCTAATATATTTTAGTCTTTGTCTGGAAGCATTTTGAGGGTCAGCAGAACCCTTTTTCTAAATTCTTATTTCTCCTTATCTTTCCATTGAAGGCTGTCCATGAAATTTTAGCATATTTTTCTGCAACACAGAATTCTGTCTAGAAGCAACTAAAATAGACCATTTTTTTTCATTTCTCATAGGCCAAAAAACACTCATCAGACAGGACTGACTGTGAGGCATTGCTGAATTTGATTTGATTAAGACTGGCAAATTAAAGATGAAAGGCTCTGCACCACAGATGAATTGGTTTTAGTCTTCTTTCATACAGTTATTACAAAACTTTAAAAATCATTGTCAGTGTTGTTTTCTGAATATATGTTTTTATGCTGGTCTTAAGGCAGAGTGAATGACAGAGGCTGGGACTGATCTTGATTCATAATGTAGATGCAGTGAAAGGTTGGAAAATGAAAACCAAAAGAAACCTGAAAGTTGGCATTCATGCTTCTCTGCATCTGGCCTTTGTTTCTGACCTTTGCACCTGAAAGCCATTACAGAGATACCACATGCCCAGAAATTTTGGCAAGATGAGGAGGACGTTATATTGTCTAAAAAAGATTTGGAGTTTTAAAAGATCAACTTGTCTCCCATATTGAAACAGACTATTTCTACATAGAGTTTAACTAACCATGCAATAAATAAAATATCAGCATATTGCAGAGTATTTTTAGAAACATTATAGAAGAGTGAGTGCATGTGATTAAGTGAATGTTATCTATATTTTTGGTAATATTTATCAATAATAATATCCCATTAATAATAAAAAAATGTTGAAAACCATGAAGGGTATTGTTCTTGAAAAGATAAATGTTGTGTAACTGAGTTTTCCATTATATGGCACACACTTAGATTTATTATGGTAAAAGATGCTTCAAATATTTTGGTTGAGAAAACCTCTTGAAATGGACTCACAATTGAATACTTGGTTCTTCAATAATTAAGCTTTTTTACTTTAAAAATTACATATTTCAATTTTGGATGCATTTTTGTTGTCATATAGGGATGGGAAAGTGAATCTAGTAGAAGTGTCATATTAAAACATTTTCTAAATTCTATTTTTAATTGATTGAGAAGTTAAAGCTGAGAGGTATTTCTGATTTGACATACTATTTTCTAATGATCCATATTATATGTCATGTTGTCATAAAGCTTCATAGGAAAATCAAGGGGGTCTTAGAAGTTATTTAGTGAAACATACTGTTTCCATCTTGCTTATAAAGTTTTGAATTATACCACTGATGTAATTATGATTCAAGGTGAAATTTTTCAACCTATACAGAACTTTCTTTCTGTCTGCAGTTGCATGTATACACAAAATTAACTCATGGAATGAAATTATTCTAAATTATCCTTAATCTATTAAATTTAATGAATTAATCACAGTAATAATTATTGCAATTATTACAATATTGCCATAATAGTCCAAATAGTTGGAAGTAGTTATTAGGCATGTGTTACATTTTGAATGTTGCAATTCAACTTTGTTCTGATTATACAAAAAACATCTGAAAAATGTAATAGCTTCACATTAATTTAAGTACCATAATACTGCAGTAATTTATTTAAATTTTATAGCTAATGTATCACTGTATTAGGTGGATATCTCCCAAAATTTTATGTTTATATATAAGCATATTTTCATAGTTGTATTTTTTCTTTCTTCATAAAGAATTTTGTATTGCAATTTTGTTTTAGAATTTTGTTTTAATTTAATAGAAGAACTAAAAAAACTCGATCAAAAATTTTTACTTATTTTACCTCTGGGTAATTTACAATTTATATATACATGTTATTTCATTATCTACATTTTTTTACTAGTGTATTTTAATGTTGGAATTGAGGGGGGGAAAGGGAAAATCATCATGTTTTGCTGATGGAAGGTTCCTACAAAGTTGCCAACAGTGAAACATTATGCAGAAAGTTTCCTCTTGCCAGCAACTATTGACCTTGATTGTTTGTATTTGGACAATTATAATTAAAATACCTCCAAAAGAGAACAGAATTTAATGATATTGCAGGATATACCTGTCTAAAATTTTCATAAGCCTTCCTAGTCATACATCTTAAATAGGATGGTGTTTTTACTATGATCTTCAGTATTAAAGAGAATAAAAGAAGGAAAAGTTAAATTTTTAATTAAAAATTTTTAGCTACATTTTAGAGATAAGAAATTGTTTTCTAGGGCCAAACTGTATCCTGCTCTCAAGATGACACGCAACAGATGTTTAGGGCTAGGCAAAATATAAGCATATTTAGATTTAATGTTATGTCTTAAATTTATTATATCCACGTTCTTTTGAAATTGGAAGATTTATCTGTAAAAAAAACAAGAAAAGAAAATTTACTTTTCCATTTCAGTTATCACTTCATGTCTCTGAGTTGAATCATTCATGTATTTCTGTCTTTCAGATTGATGAATCTTATAGTATTTTGTTTATTTAGATATAAGTTACTTCAGGTTTAAGTAAAGGCTGAGACCTCACACCCTGAAAAAGGTAGATAGTAGGACAACATATGACCAATGGAACTCATTGTAAATAATTGCAGGCTACAACTAAAGGAAGAATTAAAGACAGAAAAATGAACATCAGTTGAAATAAATAGCTTTTTTTTTTTCTGAAAAGAACAGAGATGGAGATGATAAAGTCTAAATTCTCATAAAACAAAACAAAAATAGTGTTTATTGGTTTGTACTTTTCAGATAAATCCATTACCCAACTGATTTACCTAAAACTCCTTAAAGGTGACAGATTAAAAAATTGAAGAAACTAAGGGAGAAATTCTTGCTGTAGAAAAATTGCCAAGACATATTTTTTTCAGATCAGTCATGAATATTTATGGCTTATTCTGCAGGGATTTTTCAGACAGCAGTTAGCAAATAGGTTTCTTTCTTTGTTCTTTTGATATTGATGGTGTCAGTTTTCAGGCCTGTGTGAGCTTTGGTTCTCCAAAGCTGTAAACCTTGTGGAATTGGTCATTGCTTATAAACGTGGTGCAGACAAGTTGAAAAATCTTGAGCTGACGTGCATCCTACTGACCTCAAATGGATCATATGCTTTGGATATTAAACCAGTGCACTGTTGGCTCAAACTTCTGTTTCTGTTAGAGGAAAAAATAATAAAATTTCATGCTTATATTATTGGCGAGTATTTAATGGATATTAAGATGGTGGAAAGAAATACATCCTGCACTCAGAATTTGAGTGTAAGAACTCCAGTTTTAGTACTCAAACTAGAGTTTCAAAATATCAAACTGTGATAGTAGAAATGTTGTATGAGCACTGGTGAGATCATGCCACAGCTGAGGCTCCACATCTGTCTTGTTGGCATGACCCTCTGAGAAAATAGTAATGAAGAACATCACTTTGGAAACATGCTTCAAAAGAGTGGAGCTTCTGTTGCCCTCCTGTTTCACTTCGATCCTTCCAGTTCTGAGAGTTTCACTTGGTTTTGTTGCTCCATGTAGTTCCCCCTGGTTTGAACTTTGATCCTACAAATGGACTACAGCTTCTGCATCTGTAAGCAGTGTTAACCTCTGCATCTGAATTGTCACCAAAAACAGTTTGGACTGAGCTTTGCCCCAAGGTGGGTTGCAGGTGGTGGCGTTTCTGTGTTCATTCCCACTGCCATGAATCTACTGATGACTACACCGATCCACATACACAGAGGAGGGAGAGCAGAGAAGGGGCATTTCCAGATGTTGGTGAGCTCACTTGACTCTCTCTGCAGACAAAAGGAAGATTGTTGTTCTAGCAACAATGTGGCTCAGACCACACAAAGCTCAGTTGCTATTTTGCCTTGCCTTGCAGGGATATATGTCTCTCCAGTGAATGAAAGTCCAGGAAGAGGTTAATGATAATGAATACCAAATATAATAATAAGTTTTTTAATGGAATTCACAAAATCTACAAAGATGTCCTTTCTGGAAGTTGTATTTTTGTCTGTGTGGAGCAGGCTTACCAGGAGATCTGACTGTTGTCTTTCTATCATAGAATGGTTTGGGTTCGAAGGGATGTTACACCACCTCGTTCCAACCCAGCCACCATAGGCAGGGATGTCATCCCCTAGATCAAGCTGATCAGAGAAATGCTATGTTTAAATGTTTCTTTGAAATTGCTGACGCATTTGTTCAAAAGAATGATTCAGAATTCATCCCAATTTAAGTTTCTTTTTTGGTAAAAATATTTTTTTCATGTATGTTATAGGCTAATAAAATGCATTTTAAGCATGTAGGATCAATATGACAACTGTAATCATGTTTTCCTTTAAATAAACAAATAAAATTTTACTTAGATTTGTAATTTATTAATGATCTGAGAGTCCACAGCCTTGAATTCCTAAAGGTCACTATATTTAACAAAATGCTAAGCCTGGTGGAAAGTCAGGTCATTACAAGTAAATTCATTGATCTGCCATGGCAAGTTACAGAACAGCTTAGGGAAGGTTTGTAGGTTGAACTCCTGGGTTCCTTCCTCTGATCACAGATTTTTCTGCAGTCTGTCTTCCAACCAGCTGTCACACAGCCAGTAGTGAATTGCACCAGCTTTTAGACTGTGATAACTTCTGTGCATGGCCACAGATGGGTGATGAATGTTTGCTGGCACAAATTCCAGATGATTATGTATTAAAAAAGATAATGATAATTATCAAAGCATTTGGGAGCTCTTCTTTCTCCTTCACTTGCCAGAGGATTGAAGATAGTTCCTGATCACTGTTACTGTGAGGGGACAGGTGGAGAATTCTCTCTTCTGTAATTTACAGTTGTTTCTTAGGGGTTTTCTTCATTAACTCTAATTTGAAATATTACTTCATAGTACTCTATACCCTAAAATCCATACTTCCTCTCTCATGTCTGGAATAATGTTACTTACTGCAGGGATCTCTTCATGCAGGTTAAAACTTAAAGTCAGATTAGTATTCTCTCAGGTATCCATATTGCATCATAATATTTTCCTATAGAAAGCAAGGAATCACTGGCTGAACTACAGCAAAGCCTGAACAGCATATCATCATCAAGATTGACAGCTCTGAACTCCTTGAGTAGTGGTCCTCAACAATCTCAGATTTTTGGTTCTGAAAATAATTGCGAAATGGTTTTAATGACACAAAACATGAATTTATTTTGTACATGTCCTATGGATATTTCAGTTATGACAGTTACAAATGTATTCCTGCGGAAGTTATGTTTCTGTTTTGTAAAAGTATTTAAAATCTCTAAATATCTGTAAAACATTCATTTTAACAAGGATGTAGATTTCAGATTCTAAATCTGTTTCTTAGGTGAAATTTCACTATATTGAGAATACAAAAGGTAGGATTTGTGTAAGTTTTTATGTGGAAGTAAGATATCAAATTTGCCTTGGCCATCAATCTTGTCTCCCTAGAAGACAACATAGAAAATCTTCAACAGGGCAATTAAAGTCTATTTCAGTGTGATATAAATCACCCCATATATTAATTATCTGTACAGTTAGATCATATTCCCAATTATCCCAGTAAGTGATATATTTGAGAAAGATAAACTCCGTGAAAGTTTTACTAGTGAATTCAGGGTCAGTGAGTTCAGGTAGATTATGGGGTTTGGCTTTTTCTTTTACCTATCAAGGTCCTTTCTTCAGTGTTTCAGAAGTGAAAATGAGGGTCTCAAAAATATCTTGTCTTGGTTCTTTTAGCAATTTCTTATCTCTTATTTTAAGGACAATGTGACCCAAAAGCTGCACGTATGTCTGATTTTCTTCTTTAATGAATACTAGAGACTCACAATGAGCAACATAATGATGTTTTGACACAGGAATTTATGTCCTTTTGAGTACATTAAAGCAATGGATTAAAGACAAAAGTTCCTTTGGATAACATTGGAACTGAATGATTGTCTCACAAACCTGTCAAACACTGCCAGGCATTTAATTGAAAATATTTAATTAATTAGAATTCAGACATCACTTTTATATTTTTCTCTCATTCCCAAGTAAAGCAGTGGGAATTTTGCCACTACTCATTTTGGAACAGGAACTAACAGTATACTCTTTTTTGCATGCATTTTTGTAAATATTCTGTTCAAGTTTATTTAAATGAAAAATCATTGCCAGATCTAATTTTATCACCTCCACTCTTCTTACTCATAATTCCCTAACAGATAAAATTTTTCACTCACTGATTTAAAAACAAAGAAACAAACAAACAACAAACAAAAAACCCCAAAACAAGCAAACAAAAAACAACCAACGTATTAACCAATCAACCAACCAAAAAAAAAAACCCCAAAGAAAATCCCACCCCAAAAAAACAGAGAAAAAAGGAAAAAAATCTAGCCAGATTTGTTTAAACAATGTTATAATCCAAATAAATCTGACGCTCCTGTTTACAAGGAAATATATCTAGGGGATATTGTTTTTCTCAATGAACCAATGAACTCCCTATTAGCATGGAATCTCTTTTCATACCATATGGAATTTTAAAAATATTTAAAAATAAATATTTAAATGTAGATCTTAACTATTGTTACATTTAGATTCTTAACAATACTGTTAAATATTGTTACTAGACAAGGTATCTGAGCTCTACTTTGGCTAGCAGTTTAAATGATGTTTTCCATATTGTTTTTCACCAAAGACTATGCTGAGGTATCCATTTTTTACTGAAAGATTTATTACAATAGAAAAAAATTCAAATGTATCAAGAGCTTAATCTTTTGACTACAAATCTATGTTTTGATTGATTATAGCTGTTGGAGAAATGTGTAAAAATTTATTTTTGACTTGCTGTAAGACAGCAAGTTATTTTTCAATGTGTCATGTACACAAATAGAAGAAGTGACAGCAACTTTAAACTCAAATGTGCCTTTTTAGTTCAGTTTTTATCTCAGTTGTAGGTGGTCTTGAAAACAGAGAAGTGTGAATTTTGTCTGCAGTGCTTTTAAATAATTATTCCAACAAAACTTTAGTCAAGCTGTTAACTCTGTAGAAACAGAATAATTTTGAAAACACCCAGAAAATGTAGGCTGCCCAGTAATTATCATTTGTTAGAGATTGTATTGCACATTCTGAAATTCACCTGATGCCGCTTTTACTACACATTGTAATGAAAATGTCTTTTCAGTGAATTATTGTGGGAGGACTGTAACAAAATGTTGCCCATTGGCATTTAGAGGTGTGATTGAGGACTCTAGAAAAAATTTAGGCCCTGAATTTATTTGTCTGTTGTCATATCTCTACACAGACTTCTTCAAGCTCCAATTTCAGTTTTATTTACCTTGTTCTTACATGAAGTTTGAAATCATCAACACTTGACTGAGTGCCAATGCAATCTTTCAGATAGGAGTCAGTTCACATATTTTTCTTATTCTTTGTATATTCCTTTGTGAGTCCATCATCATCACTATGATCAGGTTTCATGTTTGACATATGTTATGACACACTAGTGTACATTAGAAACATGTTGTACATTAACCTTAATGGCACTGGGTCTACTGTGCTAACTGATGACATTAGGCAGATGAAGTGCCAAGATAACATCATTGAAAAGACAACAGGATAGCATCTTATTTTAATAGCATTTTAATTGATGCTTCATTATGCAATAGTATTGTGCATAGTGCCCAGTGGAAGTGTAATGCTCCCTCTAACAAAAGCTATTCAAATTTGCTATTGTAGAGTATGTGTTAAACTGCATTTTCAGCCTCCTGCTGCTGCCACGGGGAGAAAAGTGATATTGTGGAGAAGAATCCCAGGTACAATATCACTAAGTGAGCATTATCCACTCTGACTGAAGAGTCAAAAGCTAAAGTCAAAACTGTCCCAGACTTCAGCATGCAAACATTAAATCTACATAATTGTTCTTCTTGAATACCTCATTTTATACAATGTGACACTTTAAGGTGTCATAAAACGAATGGAACTTCATGTACACCAAGTATTTGTGAATGATACATTTTTCTGCAGCTTGTTAGAAGAAAACAAACAAAAAACCCTCAAACCATGAGCAAAAAACCCTGTGTAGGTAAAAATCATGTAACTTTACAATTCCTCCACTCTTTCTAAGTAAAAGAATACTTGTTTGCAAAGGGAAAAGAAAATTATTAATTTAAGAATAAATTCCACTTACATTGCTATATGTACTATATGACTTCTATCTATGTCAGTTGGATTTTTTACTGTGCAGAAAAGAGTTGATAAGCATGAAATGGTGAATAGAAAGTAGATTAAAGTAATCTAATATAGTACCACCTATGGTAAAATGAATCTACATCAGTATCATAAGCAATGCCCGTTTGATTTTATTGAGTTCTGAAGACTGGCAAAATACTTGGTGTCACATATCAGGCAGCTTCAATGGACTTCAACATTAATAGATTCCATGTCCAGAAAAGACCAGAAATTCCTTTATTCTCATATGTTTGTTATAGACCATGTTACTAGTACTGAATTCATACTGAATTCATACTGAATTCCCACATTTTTTAATCTTCCAGACTGGTAATTATCTTTCTGTTTAAGAAAGTGGATGATAGGTCAGTCAATCTCCTAGACTGATTACCCCATAACAGTTAAAAGTTAGTATTTTGCTTCTACTCTAAATTTGTTTTCCTTTAGACTTTTGTCACTGATTCTGGCTGAGCTTTCACCATCATGTTACATCATGATGGGGTGCCTCATCAAGCAGATCTAAACCAATTGCTATGTATTTTGTAGAATCTACATTATGATTTTTGTCACAGTATCATGAAAAAAATCTACAGTTTAACTTATGTTGTTAAATGCAGTTTATAAAATTTGGTCTTAAAACAATTTCCAGCTCCTGGCATAATAATAAAAAAGCATTATCTATTTCCTTAAATTGTTTCATTTGTATGTTGAACTCTGTGTGATCTTTGCTACATCTGTTGTATAAGTCATATACTGCTACTAACCATTTATTATAAAATATTGATGTGAATAGTGAAAAAAATCTTAATCCCATTTTTCAAGTGTGGGTAAGGTGGAGACAGAGTCGAGCTAGAGTAGCTTTGGTATCTGTTCTTCTAAAAAGATTAGGTCAAGCAAGCATACCCAACAAGCTACATAGGTGCCATACTCTTTTCTAGTACATCATCATTCTTCCTGCTATGAAATTTCAGCACATTTAATTTCTAAATAAAAGCTTGTTACTGCATTAAATTAATGAAAAACAAATCGATATAATACTGCTTATAATGACTGGTTTTTGTGTAAATCAACAAATCTTCTATTAATTAACCAGTGATTAAAGTCAGCTTGTGAAAATTAATCACAGCCTGGAAAAGTCATTTGTCCTTGTGTGCTTCATTAAGATAGTGTTTGCCCTTCAGGCAAGAAATCAGCAAGTAAATGCCAAAGAATGAGCTGATTAAACTAGAGCTGCAGTGAGCTGTTTGCCAGAGACTCCAGTGCCTACAAACATGCCCACATCTAACTAAAAAGCTTTCTGTGATTTGCCTGTTGGATAGGGCATAAAACAGTAAATGAAAATCCCTCTAGATCCCCATAACATTTCAATATCATCTATAGAGTAAACAGTTTGCACTGCATAAGACATATCAGTAAGGTATGACTAAAAATGTTGTGAAACTGGAAAGTTGTAAAGCATTCCAAAGGTGTGCAGACCATCTGTCAAAGTAAAATTTCACATAAAAGTGAGCAGCTTTTTTCATTTTAATATAATTTCATAATTGCAGAACCTTGATTAAAGTATAAGACATTGATTTTTGATTCATACCTACAACAGTCTACCCCAGAATATAAATACTATTGAATATATTTGATTGAGGGAGGTAATCTGAGAGTTATCACATTCAATAGACAGTAGGAGACCTAAGGCCCTGATATCATGAATTCCTGCTTTCTGGACAAAGAGCAGTTCATATGAACTCCTTCTTTAAAAGAAAAAAAAAAAAGAAAAAAGAAAAAAAATGAAGAAAAAAGGATATGTGAGGAATTGCTAGAAATAACAAAACAACCTACACCATTTGAAATAGAAATTTACTTTACTGGAGGCAATTCTACTTCTTAACCTATTAAGAAACACAAAGGCACACTTAATTGTGAATGAGAGACATAGCTTGATATAGTTTGAGCATCTTGAAAATTAATTAGGAAAATAAAGTTTCCCTTCTAGAACACTGTCACACCTCCTTTCTCTTGATAAGAAATTATATCAGCTATACAGTAAAAAGTGACATTGATGAATCCTAATTCAGTCCATATAGAATTGCATTCTTTCTCCCAACGGCGTGACTCTACCCCTAACTCGTGCTCTCCCTGGACTACAGCTGCTGCTGTTAACTCTCGTGCTGTGTTTCCAGTCCCTCTCCCATGTTCTGTGGTTCACATAGGAGGGTTCACACAGGTCTGACCTGTCCTAACTGCTTTTGCTGGTCTGGATATATTTATGATGATTAATTTATATAAATAGAACAAAGCAAGGTCTTTGGAGCTCTTTGGTTTTCTCTAAAGAGGAATAAGAGCAGAGTGTATCCCCTAGGCATATTGTCAACTCTCACTAAAATTGTAAAAAATTTAGCATTTTTGGTATTTCTGTTCTGCATTCAAGTTCATTATTAATCTGCTTGAAAGATTTAAAAGTTACTATGACAACACAAATATATATTTCTCCATAAGCTTCATTTCCACTGGGAGTAAGCTAAAATGACTAGGGCACAAGTCTTATGAGGAGGTTGAGGAGAAAGTTGAGGTTGTTTTGCCTGGAGAAGAGGAGCCTCATACATTATTGCTCTCTGCAATACCTGAAAGGAGGTTGTAGCAAGGTGGGGATCAGTCTCCTCTCACAGAAAAAAAACTGACTGGACAAGGTAAATCCCCACAAGCTGCACCAGGAGAGGTTTAGATTGGATATGAGGAAACACTTCCTCACTGAAAAGGTGTTCCGGTATTGTAAGAGGCTGCAGGGAATTGGTCAATCTCCACCAGGTCACCAGGTAAATGGAAATTGCCAACCCATCAAAAAACATGTGAATGTGGTACTTATAGACCAAGTGGGGACATGGTGGTCAGTTAATGACTGGACCCAATCTTATAAGTATTTTCCACCTAAGCAATTCTATGACTCCATTCTAAAAACAGAGGAAAGGAATAATGTTTCTAACACTATTGTTTGAACTGGGATGAACAGTGGAGACTCCAGGAAACCTGAGAAGTTAGGACAGCCCCTGTGCATAAGAGCAGGGTTAGGATACATGTGACTCACTAAGCAAGTAAACTATGGTATCTAATAAATTCAATGTGCATGGGATCATAATATGGGTGCATTTCTTTGCTGAAAATAATGTTGTTACTATTCAAAGATTTTAATTGGCTTCTGAGACATTAATTTCTATATTATATAAAAGCAAGTGCAGGTATCAAGGTCTCATACAAATACAAATAATATTAATCACAATTTGAGAAGTAGCCCTAGAAGCAGATTTGAAAGACTATACGTATTTAAAGTTTGGTCAACACATTCCATGTCTTTGAAACACACTGAAATTAAGGAACAGATGCAGTCTTCTAATTTTCAACTCCAAATACTCAGAGTCCAAGTTTGTAATTTGCTCTTACAGCTTTATCTTCTTTGCTGAACACTTGATCAGCTCTTTTCTAGGTATTTTAAATTCCAATACAGAGAACTTGTTTAAATATTAATTTCTCTGTGTATGCATATGACTCAAACTGACCCAAAGGCTATGGAGTGGTGTCAGACTCCATAAATTAAGAACATTAAACTCTATTGAGTATGGTATGATTTGAGGCTGAGAGCAAGAGTACTGGATGATTAAACACACAACTGTATCATTGAATTATTGTGGTAAATAGTAAATAATTTTTCTGCAGTCCATATTTTTGAATGATAGATATAATGGAGATATGGGGAATAGTATTGGCATAATTATGTGGCTTCTTTCCCATTTATTTAGTGCTTTCTATAAATCTGTATATTATCCTTTAGTATAGAAACTATGATTGACATTTTGAATTGCTTCCTTAAACCCAAATACTATTATTTTTTACTCTAAAGGAGGACAAGGAACATCCATGGCATTGAAAGAATATAATTTTAAATAATCTTCACATTTGAAAAGTAGCAACAAAAAATATGCAATGTGATGAATTTTGTATAAATCACATGTACCAAAGATACCTGAGTGCTTACATTTTATAAGATAAATTTTAAGAAATGTAAGGAATAATAAATAGCAAAAACCTAGGTTGACGGTTTTTCATTGTAGGGATGACACAGTAAACATTCCTTTAAGCATTTTAGAAGTTCATCAAAATTATCAGAAACAGAGGGTGTTATTTAATTCTTAGAAATAAGTTGTATCCTTTATTCCAATTTTTTGAAACTAAGCTGTAAATTTTCTATTTAATCCTTGAAGGTAAAAACAAAAAAAAAAAGCTTGTTCTAGTTGAATAATTAATTATTTAATGAATTTCAACTTTAAACAAAATTACTTCACTTTTCCCATGCACCTGCTCAGAGAAAGCAAGACAACAAAGAGGACTGAATAATAATTTCTTTTTATGATATTGTATTATTTATTATGTTTTTCAATTAATTTTTATACAATTTAGATTCTTTAATATTTATGTCAATTATTACTTCTGTATTTTTATTTTAATTTGTTAGTTTAACTAAAATCTCGCTCCAAGATTTCAAGTTTGCCACAGTGCTACCAGAGCTTCCAAATCCCACTGAAACTTTAAGGACTTTCCCATGGAGTAGGTGTTACCCTGCACAGATACATTGAATGATTAGGACTGGGATATTATCTGAGATTTAAATTGCAGGAAAAGATTATTTGCTTGATGCTAGATTTACCAATCAATTCAGAAAGAGTTTAAATCACAAACGAACAAAATGTTACCATGAGAAGGGCAGAGACAATGTGTCCCCATCCTCTGTTTGCATGGAAATAAAAGCATGAGAGACAACAGAAAAAAAAAGGCCTAATAAAAAAGGCTGGGAGAGATATCTTCTATTCTTCTCTCTTTACACTGTTACCATGGTTTTTTCTGATTGATGGATTCAATCTCTGGTGGGTTAGTAGGGTCCAGCACTGTCCTTGTAGCTCTCTTTCCCATCTGTCACCTTTTACAAGCACACTGCTATACCAATAAGTTTTTGTGCCTATAGGGTTGATTTGGCTTCAGTAAAGCAGTGCTTATTTAATAATAGATCATGGACTGGAGATAATTTAATAATGGAAATATTCCAAAGATGCACAGACATAAGTATGGGACCAGTGGGGTACTTATAAAGGAAAATGATTTGAAGTGGATAAAAGGCAATGGGGATATCCAGGAATCCTCTAGATCATGATGTAGTGAATGAAACAATCACTTAAAACCTTGGGGATACTGAGGAACACTTGACAGATCAAAACAACTTCTGAATGCTGGAGTTTTTAATGTTTATTTTTGTTGTTCATGACCTTGAGTTTTTCACTTTTGTTTTTGTTTGTCTTTATTGAAGTATAATGAATCTATTTTATATTGGAGGGGGAAAAAAAGAAAGCTGTTTTCACTTACATCAGGAAAAAACAATCAAAAATAAGTCAGTCATCCATTGCCTAATGTATCAAGCCTCTGATGGTAATAGAGATCCTCCAAGAGATATGACATATGACACACTATGCTATTCATAGTTTGATTTTAACCTATAAACTGAAAACATCTGAAATGGTAATGCTTTGCCAAATGATGTCCCAAATAAACTACTTCATTCAAAGAAAAAGAACCATAGAGAAAAATAAAGCTGTACGTTCAGGTGGTAGGGTACACTTTCAGATTGCAGATTAACAACTACTTCTAAAGCAAACAAACACATAAATAACCACAGACAAAAACTGGTAAAAGGTGAGAAAGAAGAGGAGAGCAGGAGAGAGTCCTGGAGTTTGTAGAAACTTCATGCATTTATCCTTACATACCATGATCCCAGTCTTCTTTAGGAGTTTCTGTGCTAACAAAGCTTTTGTTCAGTTAGGACACACTGTCTAACATATTAAAAAAAGAGAACAAATTACCTCCAAAAAATTCAATTTTTTACAGAAATCAATCACAGAGTTTTAGTTATTATCGTGATATTGCTAAAAAACTTTACCAAAACTTAAGAGGACCTAGAAAGAAAACAAAATAACTGTCAGTATAGCAGAAAAAAATAATTGTATGGAATTTCAAATTCTCTTAGTCTTTAGCCAAGATTTATTATAGTAAGTAAAAATAGATATGGTAAAGCATAACAGATTATTAAATGCAGTTGAGAAGGCAGAAGGCAAGTATCCATCTTCTCCTCATTTTCTGCATTTACAGATCTGCAAGTTCAGAAAATTTTAAGTGCCCCTGTGACAGGTCAGAAGGAGAAAACCAGGTCTGAGAAATCAGTCAGCAGAAACTGCAACACACATGTGCACCATGAGAAAGTGGTAAATGCAGATGTGGGTCCCCTCTGTACTAGTGTGGGTTCTGAGGGGACCCATCTGTCAACCTGACTTACTACCCTGGGTTTGGTTTTTTTTCCTGCTTGGGACTCAGACCTGGCACATCCCCTTTCATGAACTTGCGAATCATAGAATGCCTTGGATTAGAAGGGATCTTGAAGATCATCTAGTCCCACCTCTCCTGCCGTGGGCAGGGACACCTTTCAATAGATCAGGTTTCTCAAAGCCCCATCCAGTCTCATCTTGCACACTTCCAGGGATGGGGCATCCACAGCTTCTCTGGGGAATCTGTTCCAGTGCTCACCAACCTTGCAGTGAAGAATTTCTTGCTGTTGTCTAATCTAAACCTACTCTCTTTCAGTTTGAAGACATCTCCCTTTGTCCTGTAACTCCATAGTCTTGTAAATAATCTCTCTCCATCTTTCTTGTAAGCTCCCTCCAGGTACCGGAAGACTACAATGACACATCCCTGGAGCCTTCCCTTCTGCAAGATGAGCAGCTTCAACTCTCAGCCTGTCTGCATGGGAGAGATGCTTCAGCCCTTTGGTCATCTTCCTGGCTCTTCTCTGGAGTTACCCAAACAGGTCCATATCCTTATGTTGGGGACTTTGGACCTGGATACAGCACTCCAGTGGGGTCTCGTGAAAGTAGATGAGGAGAATCACCTCCCTCACCTTACTGGCCTTGTTTCTTTTGACACAGCCCTGGATACATTTGGCTTTCTGGGCTGCAAGTGTACATTGCTGCCTTTTATTTTGTGACTAAAGTGTAAGGAAAGGGGATAGTGACAATAAAGGCAATTTTCTGATCATGTCAATAGTTATTTCTTTATGGTATAAAGTACGTGTTTACTGTATAGTTACCTGAAAATTGTACTTTTTTTTTATCAAATCTTACAGCTTATTCAGGACCTGTACTTGCTGCAGTATGGCATAAATCCTGTCATGCAGTCTTATACGTCAAAGACAGCAAGAGCTAATCAAAGAGAATGAGTTTGACACCTGCAAAATGGCTGTGAAAGTGGGATAAAAGCTCTAACATGCAGTGGTATGAGATTGCAAGTACAACCTGTTATTGGATAAGCTGACATCTTCCTATGGGCAAGGATTGACCCTCAGTGTATGAGTTTATCAGGAATCATTTCTAACCAGAGGACAAAAATTATTTCAAAGATACAAGAATGGAATATGGATTTCTTTCACAGGAAAAAAGTTATAAGATGTCTCTGACAGTAACTGCTGTCTAAATAATTACATAATTGAAATGTTAAAGTGATGTGATGGATTTAACCTGTCTGGATGCCACATGCCCACCAAAACTGCTCTATCCCTCCCCATTTTCAAATGAACAGAGGAGAGAAAATATAATGAAAGGGTCATGGTCCAAGAAATGGACAGGAAAGCACCACTCACCAATTACTGTCATGGGCAAAACAGACTCGACTCGGGAAAAATTAATTGCATTTATTACCAATCAAATCAGAGTAGAATATTGAGAAATAAACCCAAATCTTAAAAACACCTGTCCCCCACCAATCCCTTCTCATGCTTAACTCTATTCCCAAATTCTTTAAACAACTATGGCCAGCAGGGCAGGGGGAGCAGGAAAAGGAAATGAGGATTGCTGTAAGGTCATAACATAAGGTCTCTACCACTTCTATTCCTCAAGGGGAAGACTACTCATACTGTTCCCCTGCTCCCTAGGATGGGGGCTATTCCTTGGGAGACTGTCCATGAACTTGTCCAGTGCGAGTCCTTCCTAAGGACTGCAGTTCTTCACAGACTTCTCCCGTGGGAGTCCTTCCCATGTTGTGCAATCCTTCAGGAACAGCCTGCTGCAGGGTAGGTCCCCCACAGGCTCACAAGTCCTAGCAGCAAACCTGTTCCAGTTTGTGGGTTCTTCCCTCCATGGCTCCATAGTTCCTGCCAGGAGCCAATCCTGTTTGGTGTTGGATCCTCTATGGCAACTCTGTTCCACCAAGGAGCTCCATGGGCTGCAGGGCAGGGCTGGTCGTGCCTCACCATAGTCTGCACCAAGGGCTGCCAGGGAATCTCTGCTCCAGTATCTGGAGCATCTCCCCCTCCCTTTCCACTGACATGGTTGTCTGCAGAGTTATTCCTGTCTTGTGGAGCTGCAATTTGCTTCTGCACAATGACTTTTCCCTTGTCTTAACTATGCTATGCCACAGATACTGCTACATCCTCACTGATAGGCTTGGCCTTGGCCAGTCGTGCCTTCTTCATGGAGTCTCTTGGCACTGTTTCCATTGGACTTAGAGGAAGCTTCTAGCAGCTTCTTACAGAAACCACCACTCTAGCCCTCTGCCACCAATCCCTGACATGAAAACCCAATAGAAGTACATTCTTTTTGAAAACTTCTTATGTTGAATGTGGTGGGAAGGAGACAAAACCTGACAGACATTGTTGAGAGTTGTTCATCTGGCTGTGAATGCCCCTAAAAGCACTGACATGAAAGCCTTTGTGCTGAGAAGTGTCCTCTGATCCAGTCTAGCTGCCTGGATTTTTGCCTGGCTGGATGGCTCCTTTCCTCTTATCTGTTTTATCTCTTCACAGAATCAGCAGTTCAGAAAAAGAGAGAAGAGAATACTAAGGCTCAACAGAATAAAGGGAAGGGATTTAGAGAAAAAGAGACAAGTATAACATACACGATAGGGAAAAATTCAAAGAAAAAAGAACCTACAATGGAACAATGGAGAGGGAAGCAAGATAAGAAAAAAACCACAGAAATATATAGAGAGGTCTTTATGAAAAATAAAATATTATAAGGCTGAACCCCAGAAGAACATAATTTGAGTTTATCAAAAAATTTGAACTGATTCTCTATGTACAAATACAAACGTAATCCATATCTTCATATGCCAATTTTTAAGTATGATTTCTGCTTACATGCTTGACATTTTTGTTTTCAGCTTTTTTCCCTCCCTGTAGCACTTATCATGGTAGGGAAGATTTAAAAGGCAAAATTTGTTGGTCTTCTATAATGTCTATACAGAATAAGGAAGAGAATTGCTATATTAGACCCACACTAATTACTTTGCGCTGGATTCTCATACTATTTGATGCTTCTCTTTCTGGGAACCCACATCACCTCTCAGTCTCTCTGCATATGCTCTTTATCCTGCAAAAGAGGACAGGTAGTTTTTCTCTTGTCCTCCTTAGAGCCTGTAGGCCAATCATCAATTTAGAAGAGATATTTTTTCTATTCTCAGTCCTTGTTTCTGACACTCAAGCTCCCCTAGCTGCTGTAAAAAGAATCTGCAGACAGACCAGTCTAGTTTCTTCACTTGTGCTGGGATTCTTTGTAAGAACAGGGTGTGTGCATGCTGGCTGTAATAAACCCACTTGGGTCTGGAGCATCCCAAGTACAGATGGATTCTGAATAATTAATACTCCAAATCTCAACATGAGTCATTTGAAAATTTCATAGGCTGTAATCTTGCCTAAGTTTTGGTTGAGTTTTAGAGCAGAAGATGGTTATTCAAATAATCTTTTAGCACAATTTCACAAATTCTATTATCATAGAAGCAAAGATGCTATGAGGCCTCAGGCCATTCTCTCAGTAACAAAAGTCCCAGGCCATTCCTTCTACTTAATGGTTGCTTCCTTTCTAGCATTTTCTAAATCATGTTTCTAAATCTGGCTCGCTATTAGACTGGGCACCTCATATTACATCCTATGCTTGAAAAAGGAAAGCCAATATATTGTTGTGATTAAAAGTGTAAAGGCATTTATTCTACTGAAATGTGAATTTAAATTAGGTTTTATACTTAATAAGAGGCATCAATGAAACAGTTTCATATCTTTCTCATCTATGTGTTGCTGCTGCTTGGCATCACATTTATTCAGTACTCTCAAATCCAGACAGCTTCTGTGAAGATTTACTGGAATAGAAAAGTATTTCAAAGGATGTGTTTATATTAGTCTCAACAGTAGTTCTTATCAGGGTGTGGTTTTCAGGCAAATTCTCTACTTTATTACCACACTTGCTTTTGCACCATTGCCTCACAACACAAACTGAAGCAGAAGATGCACTCCAGAAATGCACTCCACCATTGCATTCAGTGAGCACTGAGCTAATAAACCAATGAATTCTCAAAACAACCTGTAATATAATTCATCTTTTTCTGTATTAAATAGACTGAAGAAATTAGGACACTTCTGGATCAAAATAGGAGAAGCTTTAATCAAAGCTACCAAGAAATTAATGCTAAAAGTTTGGTGCTAAAATTCAAGGTTTTTCTGACTTCAGAGTTATTTTTATACTTTTTTTTAATTGATATATATATACAGGCAACCTGAAATACATTCCAGTTTCTTTGTGTAAGTGAATGTGACTAACAGTGGGATACACACAATTAGTTTCTTCATAAATATTGCTGTAATGTCAGGGAGTTATTTCCATTCTTATGATTAAGTTAAATTGCAATTCAATTGATTTGAAAATATTTTATTGAGTCTGAAATGGACCCTTTTAAATGGAATACTGCCAGAGAAAGTAATTATGTACATATTAGAAGTCAGAAGATATTTCCAGTTAATAGGACATTGCCTGATAAAGGTGTCAAAACTCAAGGAAGACTTGCCACTTAAAAGAATTACTCCAAAGAGTAGAAAGAAGAGAAAGATATTCTTAACTTTTCCTGGAATCTGGATAATTTCATTTTCAAATGTAACAGCCATATCTATAGGCAGTGAGAGGATCACAGCATAAAACATTAGCAATTCTTCTTCTACTACTTTGCTGTTATTTTTAATTCTCACATTTGGTCATCAGAAACTCCAGCTAGTGGTTTTATTCTTAGGTATTTGCAGTCCAACATCTGGAAAAAAAAAAAAAAAAAAGAATTATCTTGGTTGATGTATAAAGCCCAGTTTCCCAAGGAGCTAAAAAAATGATCAGGCTCTCTTCTATGCTAGCAAAAAGTAACACAATTTATAAAATACCCTATTGATAGAAAAGTTCAGTAATTCTATTCTGGAAAAAAAAAAAATACTAGTTTTCTTTCAGAAAGCTTTTGGGAACTCCTCCTGTCTCACAGTGGACAGTGAGAAGGGCCTGGAAGTAGGAAAAGGTCTCTCAGCAACAGGAATGCTCTGCATTCAATCCAAGAGCACCAGAACAGACTTTTTAGCCCATATTCTAAAAAGAATATGAAGTCTTTGAGAAGCTTAGTCAGAAGTCAGACTTTCCAACCGTGCGCATGGACTTGAAAATGCAGTAAGGTTGTTTTCACCCTGACATCACTGGTATAAAGAATTCTTTTTTAAGTTTCTGGGTAGGTAAATTAGCAACTTGAGATCAGGTTTCCATAATCAAATATCTGGATTCTCTTTAAATGTACAGGCAAACAAACATTCCTGTGAAATGTTTTGTGAGACTAGAATATTTCCAGAGAACAAAATATTTCTCTTTGTTAGTTTTCTACCAGATATCACAACTCTTACTGTCTTCCAAGTGTACTGTTCAATTAGTCAAAATAAATTTCACTTAAGGTGGAATTCAGCTGCCTGGATTGCAGCTGCTGCTCTGACAACTGTTCAAACCCCATATGTGCTGGCTTTGTCTAATATTGAAGATACTAAAATCCCTTTGCACTTTGCTGTTTATCTTGCAAACATCCCTGATCATATAAAAAAGCATAATCCCAAAATTCATGTATATAGATATCAAGTGGTGGGGAGATAAGCATCTATCCTAAGATCCAGTGTATTTCTAGCTTTGATGGAACCATCCACCTTTACATAGCTGAAGCAAAATCAGTGAAGGTAAAGAGAAAAAAATAATGTACCATTTTTTTACATTCTGTGGGAAAAAAAAATGGTTTGGCTTTAAAAAAGAAAGTATGTATACATTTGTACATATACATGTGTATGTGTGTATATGAGTATGCATGTACAGGGCTACTCCCATTTTCCCCAAGAGGAGAGCTGTCAGTCTGGATGCCAAATGATGGAAAATATTCATTGCCTAATATTTTCTACACAGTTAGTGAAGAAAGACACCTAACTTTTGTGATTTGGCTTGCAATGTCAGAAAATCTATCTCCCTGGTTTGCTTTTATTTCCCAGTCATGAGATTTTGACAATAAATATTAAACTCCTAGGGCTTTTTAGTTAGTTTGTTTTGGTTCTTTGTTTCTCTTGGTTTAGTTTGATTTGATTTGTTTTAATTAAATGAATAAATCTATTCTCATTCCAATAAAAAATGTAACTTTGGTGAGAAAAATTTTTTTTCAGATATTAGTGTATATAGTAAACTGGAAAAGATTCCATCAGAATTCCTCCCTTTATTCAACATTTTCATAGGGTTTCTTTCTCCAAATACCACTTGCAAATGCTTCAAACAGTCTTGTACGTTATGCAGTGTAACAGAACATTGTAATATAACCTGTAGAGTCCAAAATATCAATTCAATATCACTTGGTATATTAGTCCATCCATTTGCATCTTGAAACAAAAACAGAAAATAAAACACATGTACAGAAATTCCATACAGGGCTCTGAAGAATCCTGAACCAAACAATGCTCCAGGCTTATATTATTATTTCTTCCTCTAGGGGATTTATTGGAGTATGTGTTAGGACCCAAAACTGCGGGCAAGTAGAGGAAGGAGAATTCTTAACAGTGCTGACAACACTGTTAAGGAACATCAAACATGTAAACCCAAGAAATTTATCAAATGTGACTTTAAATGAAAATAAATAAGTGATTGAAGAACCCAGAGGATGCTATTCTAAATGTGGTGACTGAGATTTAAATTGTTTTGTGGACCTGCCTAGAAATCTTTTTTCATCCACCAGCAACAGAGGATGAATCATCTAACTCAGTCTTTCCTTTAGCTATTAAGGATCCTCAGTTATGTCCCTTTCAGCCCTGCTACCAGTAAAGAGCTTCCTCATATTTCAGTTGTACAAGTAAGTCATTAAATAGCAGAAAGATATTGAATTTATTTGTCCTTAAGGAGTGAATATTTGTTTCTTCCTTATCCATAAAAATTCCAGTTTGTTAGCTGTCACAGGGTCTTCCTCCTTTATATTATTATTTTTCAGTTAATAAGGTTATATATATATTACTTATCTTGTGTCTCAAGTATGTATCATCTTCTAAAAGTTGTCGTTATTGATGTTATTATCACTAACATGTCATATATTTTTAAAAAAGTAAATAGCCCAACCAAACTACAAGAGAAATAAGAAATGAGACAAAGTCAGCTTTAGCATCATGCAAGGAAAACAAAACAAATTCTTTCATCTGCATTGTCATTAATTACCTGTTTTGATAGTTGCAAACGCCCATTTTGGTATTTTCTTTAGTATATTCATCAAAGTGCAATACAAGGAACACAATACCAAGAGTGTCAGTTTTCTCACAGAATAGACAGAATGCCTTTGATTTAGCAATAGTTCAATAACTGAAATGAAATCCATATTTTTTTTAATAACTGGACCCCTATAAGACCCTCTAAAAAGACACTTGAGACAGAGATATATATTTCTATATAACAGAATATTTAATTTCTTACGTTGAACTGGAATTTTGTTTTTACGTATTAGGGACAAATCAGAGAAAACATGAGGGTACAAAAACAAAGCCAGAAAAGATCTCACACCAAAAACATTCCTCACGGTACAGCAACCACTAAAAATGATAGATATGCTTTTCTTTCTTCCTGATCATGAGTGTACTGCAAATATGAAAAGAGTGCCTGGGTATGAGAACAATTTTTATAGCAAAGGAGCAAAGAAAATTATTTGAATTTAATTAAAATAATCATCGGAACTGGATCAGAACTGTTCATTTATTAAGTGACAGGAATCTAAAATTAAAAGGTTTTTCACTGCTTTGACGCCGAAAAATGTTAAACTTTGTAGGATTTTGAGTAAGTTTTTGCTTCTTCATAATATTTAATTTAGGATCCAAACATAAAAATCTAAAGAACTCTACCCATTCTTTAACAGCTAGTCAAAAGCTGTCTGGATATTGTCCTTGGGTGACACTGCTTGAGCAGGGGCCTTGGAACAGAGTACTTTGAAATGTTCCTTCTAGCCTCAGTCATTCTGTGATTGTGTGAACCTTTCTGGTGATGCATGCACATGCCAACATACAAACACACACAAATAAAATATTTAAAGATTGCATAATTTAAAAAATTATTCGATTACTAATAAATGAAAAATCAGAGAAACTAGAGATGATGGTGAAATGATGGAAACTTAGAATATTTATATGCGCAAAGTTAAAATACTATTAGATCAGAAAAAATTGCTATAAAGCTAACAAGTTTATTCTAAAAAGAGACTTTCACAAAAATACTTGGCAATGTCAGGTTAATGCTTCAATAAAAACCAAAGATAAAATTTATGGGCTGTACTCAATTTAACTTTAAAATTCAGAAAGCCTCTCTTATTTTATGTATAAAAGTTTAATCAAAATGCACAATACACATCCTGGTCTCCTAGATCTATATAATAGCATTAGAACTTGTGTTTTTATTTGGAGGTATTTAGCTAGTGAGAAAAAGGAAAAGATGGCTAGGAAAATTGTATCAGATTAACCTCAATTCCACCATCACTTGCATGAGGAAATGGAGGATTGAAGGTAGCAGTGAAAAATATAAGTCCACCACTACTGGAAAATTTTCATAATTTTTACTGTCTATTCTCCTAAAGGCCATTTATTAAAGAATAAGTTTCTTTCATAGCTGATGTAATTTCCTGGCTATCTTTGTCCTCTGATAGTTTCTCCATAGGCAGTAATTTTATCATTTTATAATGTTGAGAAACAATCTGGAAAGGCTGTACTGGAAATAAGTAAAATGCACTGAGGTATTTTAAAGCTGGCTCTCCATACAGCATTGAGCAGAATAACAAGAAAAATAATAAACAAAACAAGTGCTTGGTGTTTCTTCTGTCTTATCTGAAAGTAATTTTTAAAGATCATAATTTTCTGAGAAGGAAACCTATGAAGCTATCAGAATAATTTCATAATCTACACTTTATTAGATTCAGGGTAATCCAGTATATAAAAATTCTCTCACATATGTTCATAAACCTGTCATTTCTGTATGTTCACCATTGATTGTGATGTTATTGGTTTACACTTCTTCAGTACCAATCATCTTTGGATCTCAAAAAACTTGGTGAACATTAATAAAGGAATATAATAATGAAATGTAAGTTGTTTCAGATTATTTTTTCTTTCATATTGCCATCTGCACCTGCTCAAAGAAAGTACATCATCGCAGTGTGGTTTTGTAGAACAGATTTTTGGTAATAGTACATCTAATATTATGTTAAATATTGTTTTAATTTTAGTTCGTGGTTGTGTGATAACACTGAAAAATTCAGAAGTTTTAGATTATATTTTTCTCAGGAAAGTGGTGTACTTAATTCAGAGCTTTGAAGAAGCAATCTCTTCTGGTTTTCATCTCATATAAAGCTTGAATTCCTCCTGGTTTCAACAGTGTGATGGAATCTCCTATTTTCTATCAGAGAAAAGATAAAGATACACACACAAACACACATACAGATAACCATATAAAGAGAAAATTATTGCCACTCATTTTCAGTACAAGTCTCACCAAGGAAAAAATAATATCAACAATTAGTTGTTCTTAATCTGATGAAATTTGGACTCATGTCTTTCATATTTCAATTAAATTTTATAAACAGCTTTTAAAATAAAATTATTCTTAATATTTGGTCTTCTTGTATATTTTGAGGCACATCTCTACTTAAACATTCATTTGAGCAGCAAAAAGGGATTTTCCACATGCAAGGTGCCCTGATGGTAATGTATTTTGCTGAATGTTAAAGGAAATAAAAACTACTGCAGTCATGCCTACAGGAAAAATAAATCATGATTTCTATTATATTTGAGTCAGAAAATATTTTGGCTCATGTTTAGAAAGCACAGGCCAAGGTTTCAGTGTGCTCACTGAAAATAGTGCAAATACGCTGAGCTCAGTAGGGTGGCATAGTCTTTCTGAGAGGAGATTTAGGTCTTGGGGCTACTGTGCCTCATAAAAGATCAATTTAATTCACAACAGTGCTGTTGTACTTGGTTGACAATGTCTAACTCATAAGAATTTAGATCTTTAAAATATCGAAGACCTTTCAGGGTAAAAAGAATGGATATAGGATAGCCAGTTCCTATATTGGTTTTCATGTAATTATTTGCATTTGACGATACCTTCTTAGCTGGCGTATTTCATTAGCCTATTCAGAATAAAAGAGATGTGGGCACATCTATCTGACTTCTAACTTCTATTAATATGCTTTTTCAGGATGTTAGCAACTGAAAATGTAGTTAACAGCCTATCAGTAAGCACAGTGATTATTTTGATGACTCCTGCTCAACAATAAAGCGTTGCGAGGTTGGAAAGTCAATTCTGGACACAATACTAAGATGGCAATGGAAGATTTATGCTGGGTATTTTGTTAGTACACCTCACCCAAAGACCCAAATTTTTACTTAATCGTAGAATCATACAATATCCTGAATTCAAAAGGGTCCCCAGAGACCATTAAGTCCAATGCCTGGCCCTGTGCAGGACAGCCAGAATCACATCATGATTCACAGAATCACACCATATGCCTGAAAGCATTGTTAAAGTGCTTCTTGAACTCCAGGCTTGGTGTTGTGACTACTTTCCACGTTTTAAGTTCCAAAACACCCTCTGGTTGGAGAATCTTTCCCTAATATTGACCTAAACCTTCCCTGATAGAGTCCCATAATGAAAAATACAACACCAGATACCCAATATTAACTGAGTTGTAAAAATTTATAGTGGCAGCTTTGAGTTACATTGGCTGCAAACAGTTAATTTACAAAGATTCATCAAGTGAATTAGATATTTTCTTTAATAATTAATAAGTTCTGTCTTACATTCTCGGTAATGCATTTGATTTCATTAAATGCCCTTGTATAAATTTTAGCTTAGAAACTATTGCATCCTATTTTATCTTCTGCTAAAATCATTATTTCCCTCTTTTCCCTCTGCCTTTTTGTTTCTTATTGATTTTATGTTACATTTAAAACAAATTTTTTGCATTAAACCTCTAAAACAAACTGGGTTGGGACATTTGCATTGGTTTTCCATTTGAAAATAACACAGGTGTGAATAAGACAATTCATACTTAGGAAATTTTGAGCAAAATGCCCAGCTGCAGTAAATGTGTGCTCATTAAATTTAGCAGAGATCACTTCACAGAATTACAAAATTATTCAGTTTGGCAGGGACCAGCGATGATCATCAAACCCCCTGCTCAAGAATGTTCACTTAGAAGAGGTTGCCTATAACCATGTTCAAACAGCTTTTGAATGGAAACTTCACAAGCTCACAGTGAAAAAGTGCTTCCTGATGTGTTTCAAGCAGAGCCTCCTGCATTTCAGTTTGTGCCCATTGCCTCTGATCCTGTCACTGGATACCACTGACAAGATCTTGGCTCTGTCCTCCTTGCACACTACATACTCTGGGAAAGGAAAAGGAAAAGGAAAAGAAAAACAAAAGGAATATTTTCTGCTTTTAAGTATTTAAATATGTTTATTTATGGAAAAGGAAGAGAAAGGCTAAAAAGAGGGAAAGAACCATATAAAATTGTGTGTACATGAACTAGGGGAACCACATGTTACCTGTGTGCAAAGGACCAGAACACCAAACAAATTTTTGTTGCAATAAAAACACTTTGGGCACGGAGCATAAAAACTTTAAACACCTTCTTGTGGCATTGTCTAGATTTTCAATTCTTCCAAAATAGTGTTACTTTTTCAAGCCAGCATCTATATCAAGACATAGAAGGAGACATTGAAATTATTGCCATCTTACATGACTTCAAGTAGAAGTTAGTACTTCCAGGATTTTATGCTCCAAAACCTTACATTTTGAAGCATAAATGATCTGTTTTGTGTAAATGTTTAAGCATGGGAGATTTCCAGTGCTAGGGCACCTGCAGCAGTCCGTTGTGCTTAAACACATGAAAACTTTTAAGAGGGGATATTTTGATCTGATATTAGGAGAAAAAATATCTCTAGTGGGTATAATCAGACTTTGGAAAGGGTTTCTCAGAAAGGCTGTAGAATCTCTACTCTTAGAGGTATTTGAAACTCAGCGGAGCAAAGGCCAGAGTGACCTCCAAACAGCAAGTTGAACCAGATGACCTGGTCATCTGGAAGTCATTCCCAGGTTACATTATTTCAAGATTCTCTGTTTAACTAGCAACTATTTCAGCATCTATGGACTTTTCAGTTCCTAAATTTAAATATAACTCTTGCCCCAACTCTAACTGTAATTGTCTCACTATTGCATACTGAATTTTTTTACAAGATGGACCAGTTTTAAAGAGTGTGTGGGCTTTAGAATGGCTAAATAATTGCAGTGTAAAAATTATTACAGCATTTTTGGTACTTCCCCTAATTATCACTTCTGGAATATATTCATAAAAAATGACTCTCATATATTATTAATTTAACTCCTCTAATTATATTCATACATAAGTAATTATAAATGTTAACTTTATTCATTAAATTGAAAAGATTGAGAGAATTGCTGACATTCAAAGAAGTTTCACAAGATTATTTCAGCAGCAGTTTAGGTAAAAAATTTATATGAAAAGTTACAAAAATACTGATATTTAATTGCTGTGTTTATTTCTTGAGATACCTTCAGAATAAAATATGTATAAAGCTTTCTGGTTTTATTTGGAAATCTTCTCTTAGAAAATTCCCCACGGCATTCCTAGAATAGTTGATAGGTTTTCCTTTTATGGTAATTTTTATATTTTTTGGCAATACTTTTTGGCAATATTTTTTCCTACTGATTAATTAAATGCAATCTTAAAAATCTTAGCCACAAAATCAGAGGCTGAAATTGAAGAGAAATAATAGTCAAGGACGAGGATGAATATATTATGGGACCATTGCACTTCTCTAGACTCTTCCATAAAGACAAAGTAAGTAATCTCAGCTAGAGCTGTGGTATTTAATGCAGAATTTCCTTGGTTTTGGTTCAGAGGTGTAAACATGACAAAGCAGTCTTCTTCCTTTGTCAGTAGCAGAGGAGGCGGTGATGTAACACGAAATTCCTTGTTGTTCCTCACATTTCTAAATACAACATCAGGAACAGTCAAGAATCCATTGCTCCATGGCTCTATGTCTTCCTCTTTCCTGTAACTGGTGCATGCCATGAGACTCCTGTTTTGTCTCCCAGGAGAGGGTAGGAGACATGGCAATTGGTGTAGGTATTGGAGTACAGAATAGAGCCCTGGGACACAAGTTTAAAACAAAGGGGAAAAGAATGAGGCCTACTTCAATAGAAAGTCTGACTTCAGCTTCCTAGAATATACACTGGCTTATGATCCAAGTCCCATTTCTAGCACAGCCTTTCCTTTTCTAATGTGCTCAGTGGATGCTGACACTTCCAATTCACAGACTATGAAACTTGATCTGATAGTGCCACCAAACAAAATTTTACTTCCTCTGTTGGAAGGAAAGAGTTAAAAGCTGAAGAATGACAAGGAGGATGGTAGATTCACTCAACTGACCCTGCAACTGGGAATGCCAAGGCCTGGAGAATAAATCTGGGAACCCCCCTTTATTATGCCTACTGCTCATTATCCTCTCTTTTAAAAAGTAGAATTTCTGTGTTGAGATAACAGGTGATTGTGGAGGCATTCTCATGGTCATGCTTGAGCTCCCTGTCAAGGGGATCATAAAAAGCACAGGGGAGATCAGAGTATGATGGCAAACCACATGTGTACAGGCCTTCAATAAATGAATGCAAACAGCAGCCTTACCAGCTCCCAGGAGAGAATGCTCCTCATTGTGCTGGCATTCTCACTCATCTTTCTCGCCTGGGTGCCACTTCGGGATCCTCCAGTTAGTGAGATAATTAAATACATTTACTTTTTGCACTTCAGTCATGTTTTTTTTGGTTTTTCTGGCTGTCTGCCTGTGTCAACTCATACCCTCCAAATATTCTGATTCTTACTTATTTCTACTGTTCATAGACTTAATTTAGCAAAGGACCACCATTTCAATGTAAACTTTAGCACATGTTTAAATTTAGGAATACTAAATACTTACATAGCAATTAGCTCAAAGTAGTGCTTTAACTAAATATCTGCTAACCTCTTTAGTTTAAATTCTGCCTGGGAAAATATTCCCTGAAATTCAGCAGGGCTCTACTGTGTTGTAAATGAAGTTAGTATTTGACTTTGATGAAAGACTGCAAAGAGGTTGGAGAAATAAATGAAATGTCTGACTCCTAAGAAGTCAGAGAAATAAGTATATATAATGGATGAAATTCTGGATTCACTAAAGTCAAAGACAAAATTGTTATAGAATGCAATAGAGTAAGGATTTCATGTCACATCTTTAGACTCTGTGTCCTGGACAGAGCATCAGGCATCTGACTCCTCTCTTTCCCCTTGTGTTGAATAGTACTTTATAAATAGGCCAGATGTAGTCAATAGCACCATTTGAAGAAAGGCATCACTCAGCATGAATAAAGGTAATCGAAAAGCAGCTATTTTTACTAATGAACATGTTTTAACTGCCAGATACAGAGTTAACAAAATTACAGTAAATAGAGGATATTTTTGCAAATGGAAGTAATCATTTTTAAAATCTGCTTTTGCTGAGGATAACTAAAAATATGCAAATATGCATTTTTTCACCCTGCAAAACTATAAATAGTAAGATAAAATACTTTGCTCCACTTCTCAAAAAATCTAAATAAAAAACTATTACATAAAACTATTGTAATTACTATATAATCTATATATATATATATATATAGATAATTATATGAAACTAATCGATAAATGGAATAAGATATATGACATATGGGAGATATATATATAAATAATATAATATGAAACTATTATAAAAACTCTTTTGAAAAGAAAGCCAAACTTATTATATAAAATACAAAGGTGAATGCCAGGTCCTGCACTTGGGGAGGAATAATCCCAAGTATCAGTACAGGCTGGGGGCTGAGCTGCTTAAAGGCAGTTCTGCTGAGAAGAACCTGGGAGTACTGGTGGAGGAGAAGTTGACAAAAATGAGCTGACAGTGTGCCCTTGCAGTCTATATTTTAGCAATGCTAGATTTACTTAGAAAATACTTGGATATATATAATATCTCTAAATGTAGAAGAAATGTTCCATAAGTACTAGAGTCCATGTTGTCAACACTGGAGGTACTCAGCTCTTAGCAAGTTCCATAGTGTCCAACATTTTGTGCAATGTTTTATACATTTCACTCTAACTGAACAATTGAGCTATAGCCATAATATTGCTGTTGTGTTGGCTTGAAATGGGACTCTGACATCATTTCCTGAATGATGGAGCAGAGTCCCCTTAATGAGTGTGCTGGAGATGCAAAAATGAGGTTTGCATGCTGATTTGCCATCAGGGTCGTGCTGCCATCCAGGAGACCACAATAAGCTGGAGAAATGAGACAAGAAGTTTCTCACCAGGAAAGTTGAACAAAGTGCGCAAGGCTCTGCATCTGGAAAGGAGCATGTCATGAACCAGCACAAACTGGTAAAACATCTTTGTAAAGAATGACCAGAGGGCTCTCCTGTACACCTAGCTGAACATGAGCCAGCAAAATACCCTTGTGACAAAGAAGACAAATGGGGCCTGAGCTGCAGCAGTAAGAGTGGTTACAGCAATGTTCAAAAACTGACTGGACACTGTCCTGGACAGCTTGCTGTTGGTGGCCTTACTTGAGCAGGTACATTTGACCAGGTGACCTCCTGAGACCCTTCCCAACTCAGTCACTCTGAGACTCCCTGATTGTGTTATAACATTTCTGAAAATATACAAAAATAATATTTATATCCATTACAGAGTACATATTACAATATTTATTATATAGCATATATTACATTATATATTCTAGAACATATGTACATTATTTTAAATATTTACTACTAAAATGATTTTATTTTATTATCTTTTTGCAGAAATTAAAATCCACACCAGTTCTTTGCTGGTTTTGTTACTGTTCTGGAAAGTCTGTACCACATTTTCTTCAACAAATAAATGTATATATGACAATGCTACTTTATATTTTTCCTAAACTCACACATTTACAAAGTAGCAAAGGGGTTTCTTTGTCTCTGAGGTTTAAAAACAGGAAAAGCTTTAAAGATGAATAGGAGTCAAAGAGAATCATGAAGACAATAGAAACAAAGACAATGCTTTACTATCTTCTCTAATAGTTCTAAAATTAAAAGAGAATTGCAAAGAGTAGGAGCACTATTCCCTTCATAGTAATACATTAAAGTCTTATGAGTTATTTTCTGTCTTGATATAATAATCAAGCTTTTAGTTAGCACTGTGAAAAGTAAAAGAGATTTTCCTAATGAGAAACCTCTATAGTGTTATATAAAGAAGAATATTATGAGAATATGAAAATATCAAGTGATGGGAAAAAGACAAAAAATAAAACTTTTTATAATTTTAATTTTCAGTAGAAACTGCAGAGAACTTTAAACATTGCAGATCATTAAAAATCTACTCTAGCTGCATGAGTGCATATGAAAGTAACACTGATATGCACTATCATGCTAGAAGCTCATCTCCCTGAGACAGCCAACAGTATAGAAATCCCAGATCCTATCTTATTTACTTATTTATTATAATTATCAATTAAAATATTTTTGTAGGGTTATTAATTGGACTTATATTTTGGACATACACCTTATGAGATGAATCAGTATAATTTTGAAGGCACTTTCTGGAGCTACCTGTCAATAAAACCAGTGCTGGTTGTAATAAATATTAGGTAGAAAGTATACCAGGAAAAATTAAAAGTAGCTTCCTTTCAATCTTTAGTATTGTTTTCTGCCTCAACCCTTATCCTGTGAACCTTTTTTATGTTTGCAGCCCAGCCCTTTTTCCTCCTATCTTCTTGGACCTTGGTGAAGTTTAACTTTCCATAGCCTGAATATGTTTCTAAGGAAGGCATGAACAATTAAAGACAAAACAGTTGATATTATTGGTAAGAACTGATAGGTATTTACAAACTTGTTTGGAAAACAAAGCCATGCTCCAAATCTATTTCCAGTGTTAGAAATGATAGTGGTACCAGACTGAACAAGAAATTACTCTAAGAGAGCAGAATGAGCAAGATTCTAGTTATTTGTGCCTTGATTGTTTGTTTTTGACAAAGAAGTTTTGCATGCACAACTGTTTAGCACTTCCAGAAAAATGCTGCATTCTGCCTCCAAGGGAATGCCTTGAAATAGTAAAATGTGGTGAGAAAAATATCCTTCTGCCTGTCCTTCAAGTGATACGGTCCACAGATCTGTTACAATGAATACTTCAGTTTGCTCACAGGCTTTGGGCAGAACTAGATCTGTCAATCACCTGTCATGAAATACTTCCCAAAGCATAGAATAATTCATATCTACTTTTCTAAATTACAGAGATTGTTTTATTATATGCTGCAGAAAATACACAATAACAGCTTCTACTCTAAAGCATGGTAACTTTCACCTAAATATGTTCATAAATCTAAATATTTCAATAATGTTTTCTAACTTTATGTTGCATTAATTATTTATATGGAGAATACAGTGTATTTGTAGTTATTCTTGCTTATAGAGAAAAAATGCTTAGGTGAGCACATCTATATTATCCTGTATTTTATTATAAAATCCACAGACACCTTGTAGAAGAATTTTTGTGGGAATGATGTCATGTCTTTATGTGGACTCCTAATCTTTAAATATAGGCATGTAAATTCCTTAGATAACATAAGTCTCTCTTCTACTTTCTCATGAGCACTAATGTTCGTGGAAGAATTCTGTTAAAGGACAATAAACAGAATAGGTTAAGATCAGAAGATCAATATACACATACTGCTGAATTAATAGGTATTTGCTAGCTCTCAAAAGAGACCACATAATTACTCTGCTTTAAAGAATGACTTTAAAGCTCAACTGAAGGAGAAACTGAATCTGCTTATGTAATCAATGCTGTAATACTTGCAAAGGACTCCTTGTCTAAATTAAAAATACAAGATCAGTGCATATCTCAATTTAAATAAATAGACAAAAGTTTCAGTTATAATGGTGCACAGATTGAATATGATTCTCCATTCACATGCCAGAAAAAAACGTCTGGCACAGTATGACCCATGGTCCTGCAGACGAATTCTCTTACTTCACTGAGAAATGCCTAAATAGCACACTCAATATACCTAGTAGGGTTGATCTCTAGTCTGCACTAAGTTCAAACATTTCCTGTGGGATTTTTAGGACACAAGTAGTTGGTCAAGGTCAAACTAATAACAGAGAGCAAGGTAAGAATTAAGCAGTGTGAACAATCCACACCAACACTACATCCTGTTTAGCTTAAAGGTATAAATGTGCACATGCAAGTCTATTAGGATGCTTGTCATAGATAAGTATACAAACACATTCTGTAGAGGTTTCATAATGTGCAGAATGACTGCCCAAGGACATACTGCTTAAGCTCAGAATTTTGTTAAGTACATGCTCCCAAGGTACATATGTTTGTAAGGACTGTGTATAACTTTGTTTCTTTACTAGGCTGAAGACATTATCCTTGAAATACATGATTTTTGCTTTGACACTTCTGTGTAATCACAATGATGTCCTCCTGGAGAAACTTGAGTTCATTTCTTTACTAATTTAACAAGGTTCTGCTTCAGCCAGTGGGATATGTTCTTTTTATTGATTTACCTTTTGGGATCATCAAAGGCAACAATTACCACATACACTCATAAAGGCACAGTATAACCTTTCTGGGATGCTTGGGCCTATAAAGCTGTAGAGTTAAGCGAATAAAGCTTGAAAACAATAGCATTTAGTGTTAGAAAGACAGACAGTACCTGACTTTCTATTCCAATCTTTCATATTGTCCAGCTGCTCTGCTACAGTCAGATCCTACCCTGAAGGATAAACAAATCTTTTATAGACACTCTTAATTAAATTGGGAGGTGAGATGATGTTCCTTCACAGTCTGGTTCTAGGCTCACATCTCTTGCACCTGTGCTGGACCTAACTGGGAAGGCTATGCAGCATAGATATCATCTGGAATTCTCTCTAAACACTGCAATCTCAGAGCAGTAAACTGAGGCTTTTTAAAGAGTGCACACTAAACCTGTCTGAAAGGGAAGAGAGAATCCTAACAGCTAAATTCTGTAAAAGTGAAGAATGTAGTCCAGAAAGGAAAGGAATCTTGATAAATAGGCAATCTAAACAGTACTTTTCTATATCACTATTGTTTATGTTCAGTTTACTTTTCAGTCCAAAATCATAATTCTCAATGTGAATTCTATGTATTCAAACCCAACTTACAATATCATCACAGAATCAGAAAAATTTACACATCTATTTAGTTGACATCACCAACACACTTACAGGAATGAGGATGTGCAGGAACTATCTGTCTGAGAGTGTTTTCATTAACCATGACCCCTAGGCAAACATTCTTTGTTGGGGGACCATTTTCTGACCCTACCAATCTGAGAGACATTGGCAGACATACCCTCCTAGGTAGCTCACTTTCTGCAGCTGATTTACAGCAAGATTTCTATGTTAACTCACTGCCTAATTTAGAGACCTTTCTGGATACCGTCTAAGTGTCGTTACACCTGTATGAACTCCTTCTCAAATCTATAGAAAAGCCTGATTTAACTTTATCCTTAATGCACTGCACAAGTTGCAACTTGCTTTCTATAGCTCATGTCATCCTACAATGGCTGATTGCAGTCTTCTCTGCCTCTCTTTACAAATGAACTTTAAACATAAACACATTCCTTTGACTAATTTTTTATCATTCTTACCAATACAGCTGTTTACAGGACTAGCTGTTGTGATGTTTCCTTGTCATGTTTGTGTCTGGGTGCTGTAGGAATGTTATGTAAGCTCCAGACTCATCCTTCTTACCTTATTTCTGTATATGGTTTTGATCTAATAGTGTACAATACTTCACAACCCTATCAGAAAAACATGAAGGGACGTTTATTTAAAAAAATGCTGAAGTATATTTTCAGTTATTTACATGAATTCATAATATTTTCTGAAGTTTTACCTCCTTAAAAGTTAGGAATTAGAACTAATTCTAGGCCTTTGCAGAATTATTTTGGCTTTAGTTCTTATCAGAAATCCAACCACTTTTTTAAAAACTAACATTTTATTGTATTTTGGGAGTACTGGTTGAACCCTAACAATAGCACTGTAGCTGTGGACTATAATTATTGATAATTGCTACTGCTTATATGTAAAATCATCTGTTCATAAGACACAGCAAAATCTACAGAAATAGGTTTAATAAGTATTGAGTCATTGAGGCTTTGGATCAGTAAGAAAAGAGTAAACCCTTCTTCCCCCAAAATAGTTCAGTAAAATTGAACACTAAGTAATGGTACTTTCTTGCAAGGTTCCAGAGTTCACATGCAACAGCAATTTTTTTAAAATAGTCTTCATATCAAGGATATATTTAAGATGTGTCAGAAAGTATGAATCTGTTAAACTAATATAAATATTACACTGTCTTTCCACAGCATTTCCTGACATCACAGCTCACTGGTACTTCTCTGGCATGGCAAGGTTAGTCGGGTCTGAATTCAGGAATAAGGAAGTTCATCCCACTGCTGAGAAAAACACTGATCTGTTTGAATACCTGTTCCACTATCCCTTCTTGTAAGGAAGATCAGATGACTAAAGTTAATATAAAGAGCTGGTTAATAGCACATGGTGGAGAATATTACTATTTCTCAAAGACAGGAGAACAAGGAAAGAAGAACTCTTTGTATCTCTTCCCCTCCCCCTTCCATTTTTGTTTATCTCTCCCTTTCTCCCTTTCTCTTGATCCTCATTCTTTTACTTGTTTCATGCCAGGGTAGGATTTTGTATTTCTCCCTCCTCTGTTGCCACCTAGAGGAGAGCAGAGCGAAGAGCTGGTGCCAGAGCACAGGAGGATAAGCCAGGACATGGTCCAAACTGACGGGATTTGGGTGGATGAACCATGTAGGGCCGTGGGAGCACAGGCGTTGGTGGATGCACAGATGGGAAACAGCCCCCACCGCAGAGGCTTTTAGTGCATAAATTCTCCAAAAAGTCCAGACAGGAAGAACTCAAGTATTAGCTCCTCATCTGTTCATGAATAATTGTATTGTTCCTGAGAAAGCTCTAATCTACATGCTTGCAACCAAGGGATTGACTTGCATTATATACATTACTGTTTTAATCTAAGATATAGACTTACATGCTGATATGTCTGAGGAGTTCAAAGAAGCTCTGCAACAGACTTCTGCTGCTAGCAGCATGCACTATAGGTTAATACTCTTTAGTAAAGAGGATGGATTAATTTATAATAAAAAGGATCAAGATATTCCAAGTAAATCAGGAATCATATCAGAGATAAATAATCCTACTTGAATTTTAACAGCAACTGGAAAAAAAGTTTTAATTACTCTGTTTCTATCACAAGAAAAGATAATTTGAAATGCCTTACAATTTGAAAGTATCCACCAAAGAAAGCATTCAGCTTCTGTCTGCATTTCAAAGGCAGAAAAATCAATGAATGTGGATACCACCAAGATATGGTAAAATGCCTTCAAAATACCAAAAATGTAAGAAAACAACAACAAAAACCCCCAAATATTGAACAAATATTGAAGCTGAGGAAATGCTTTTTTCTACCCCACAGATATCAGATATATCTCAAATAATCAATGTATGAAGCTGTATCATGTGCTCATTAAAAAAAAATAGTCAATATGTTGCATTCACTGGTTTGAATATTGAAAAGTAAAATTCTGCTTGATTTCAGATCTTAACACTTTCCAGTCTTGGAGTGGTAGAGGGAGCTATGCTGTGTCTGCTGTTGTCACTGGTGATGTGATATTAATTATTGTGATTTAGTAGAATCCAATTTTAAACTGTGAGTTTTAAAATTCAAACAATTTGTACTTCCACAAATGTTTTTTAATATGCATTTGCTATTTTCAAGTCCAATTTTTTCTCATCTTTTAATCTTTCATTGAAAACAAAATAAAGATTAGACAAAAGCTTAAGTAAATTTAACACCCTTTAAAATTTTGAATATGCCTTTCAGATTAAAAGAAGGCATTCAAAAACCCTATACAAAGTAATCTCTATTTAATAAAAGTGTGCCGTGCTTTGAGGGGTGTCAAACACTTTAAATTCAAATGTCTGGCAGGGGTGTTAATGGGTTGAATGCCATCAGATTTGCAGTTTATGGTAGAGAGGCAAGTTTGACTTCTTTTTTAAAACAAATTGATATTTAACCTTTACAGCTATTCAAGGCCTCCTATTGCTGACAGTTGCACTTGTTCCACGTTGGCTGAATTTTAAGCAAGTCTGTAATACTTCAGGTTTTATCGCAGCTATTTACTAGAGTGCAAACAGTGACCTCCACATGACAGCAGCAGAAAAACGCCTTTTTCAGACGTTGATGCTGTATTGCACACACTATGCTCAGCTCCTTAAAAGTACTTTGGAAGTTCAATAACTAACAATTTTTTCATTTTTTGGGCTTCTTTTTTTTTTTTTTTAGTGAAGTTATCAGATTCAGATCAGAAGCTAAAGCTCCTTATGAGATTTGTTTAATACAAGATTTGTGAACAACTGATTGTCTAGGTATATTATCAAGGACAAATAAAAAACAACAAAAAAATAGTCTCAGTTTATGGAACTATCAAGTGCTTAAACTTACAGCAATTTTGACTTTGTTCCAATACCTCAGACAACTCCAAGCAAGCTACAACTTTTGCACAGCACGATGGAATACAGACATGACACCCCAGTCCTGCATTTGGCCTGGCCTCAGGCTTGTTAGACCTTCCTTAGATTTAGTTTCTTTCTGAAATAGTCTTCTAAAAGGCCAAGTAGAGTAAATAATGTATTAGAGTGGAGGTTACTAAATTTATGAAAGGGATTTTGTGCAGTTGTGCCTGATAATGAGAAAGGACACTATTTAATGGTCTAAGCTCTACTTTCCTTTTGAGAACATCTGGCCTGTGACAGTGAATGCTCATATGACCTTGCTAGCCCAGATTAAGTCATTACTAGGGGGTTTTTTGAGATGTCTTAAATGAGCCTAAAAATGCCTAAGAATTAGGACCTCCTGGCATGACAGAGGAATGAGAATCCCATCCGTATTTGAGCTTTCTGACTGAACAGAAGTTCTGGTCTGTGCTTTGCCTAAATACACTATTTGACGCCTACCTGGTGACTGGAGCAAAACAGAAGAACAAGTATATAATTCCTGATAGCTTGTTTCATAAGAGTATTTGATAATCTGATTCTACAAATAATCTCTCTGAAACAAATGCCCAATTTCTATATCTCAAAGACAAAAAAATACAGTGCAGTGTCTGAGATACATTTTTCAGGGGATCAAACACCAAGTCCTCTGTTGAGAAAGACATGTCTCCAAAGAGCTACTTGTGGCTTCTGCAAGGGGTTATGCATGGCTAATAGGACAAACATTGTGGAAAAGTGTATTTCCAACTGTGCTTAATGTTTAAGAGTATTTTTTTATTGTTTCAGTTGTGAGTAAGTTTGCAAGATGAAGAGAAAACCAGCTATCCTAATAATTAGCTCTTTTTTTAAGCTTATGAATTTGCCTTAGACTTTTTTATTAGTGATCCCTAGCCAAGGATGATCAGGACTTTTTTTCCAAAGTAAGGGACTTAAAAAACACAGTTCACTTTTTTATCCATCACTACTGCTGCATAACTACTCCTCTTTTGAATAGTTAGAACACTTGCCCAGGAAATCAGAGATGTGTTCAATTTCCTTTTCAGCTTCATCTCCTACTTCACAAGGTCATGCTCACTCTGGTGGATTATAGAACAAGACAGACTGAAAAGGAAAAGACAAAATGGAATGTTCATCTTGTGTTAGCCCACTGTGCAGGCAGAAATGCAGGATTTATGAAGAGAAGATCAAATAAATGCAAGCCTAAACATCTGGTGGTTAAAATTCTGAAACACCTCAGGTTGAACTTAGGTGCTATTAATATGGGTAGACTGCTACAATTTGGGACGTAACTAGAATTAGACCTAAGTGATTCTGGAAGTTTTCATTCATGATGGAAATTACTTTTGAGTGCTTGCAAGTGAGCCTGCCTGTAGAGCAATCTGTGTAAAATAGATACCTTGGGGTTTTTTGTTTGGTTTTTTTTTGTTGTTGTTTTTGGTTTTGTTTAGTTTTTGTTTTTGTTTTTTTGCTTTTGTTGTTGCTGTTGATGTTTTGGGTTTTTTTTTGGCAAACATCTGGGTTAATTCACTGGCCTATTAATAGAGCAGCATCTCCACACAGGACATAGCCCCAGTTCTTAAGGAAGAATAGGTGGCTGCTAAAATGACTGCACGTTGGGGCTTTGCCTGTTGCTTTCAATTCTGTATTCAAAGGGCAGCAGCATTTTGAATGCCAATGCAGATTGATGTCATCACTAACAGGATAAGCATTTTGAGTGGCACTCAGTGAATGATTGACATTGGGTACACAGCAAGTTCTTATTCTGTCAGGATCTGGCATGTTTCTAGGTGTCACAGTTAATCCACTGCCAGTTATTTGACAGGATTGTACTTAGTGCCGGATGCCAATCTCCAAAATGTTCATGATTAAGGCTGCATACAAATGCTACTTATTCAATTGAATAAACAGCAGTTCCACTCATACAAGAAAAGGTGAACTCTCCAAACAAATATATTATTTCCTCACAAAGTAGTCAGTCATAGAATAACATGGGATAGCAAGGTGTTAGTGGTGAGTATGTGAATTGGCAATCACCAACCCTTCAGGGTTGACACTTCCCTTTGTGGGATGTAATGTCACCAGAAGAGCTCTTCAAACATATCAAGGAATCAGTAACTGCCCTGGCTGCACACAAGGAAAACCATGTTGAGTTCTCAATAACTTGGCCAACAGAGAGTGTTAGGACCCTAGAATTTCTTTTGGGGATTTTTGGTGCTCCCACGAGTTCAACAGCTGAAATCTCATCTTTCAACTAGCTCTTGAGCACCTGCAATGTAAGAAATCTTCTGAAGTGATGCACAAGAGGGAAAGATAGGGATGGTATCCTACCTTCTCTCCCCATGTTTTGGATTGCCTGGATGCATGCATTGTGCTGCACAAACATTTCTTTAATGTTTCTACAGCTGGCATAACTAAAACAAGCCTGTGTAAACACACCAGAGTTGTGAGTCAAAAGAAATGTGAAATATGAATCATGAAGTATGAAATACTTAAAACCTAATTTCTGTATAAGCACAAACAGACTTTTAAAGGGAGCTGTAGAAACTTTGGTCAATGATTTCCAAGACAGCAAAGCACAGAAGTCAAACTAAACAGACACAAGGAGACCAGCTGAAAAAATGGGAATACAAAAAGACAAGAAGGAACATGTTGAGGCATAAAATTATCATCAGAGAGAAGAAAATGGGAAGGATAAGTTGAAGAAAACCAAACAAACCAGTGATGATACAGATGAAAACTTCTGACAGTGGAGATGAAACTCTCTAGATGGACATTTTTTACCTTAAAAACAGATATTTTATTTATTCGTTTAACCTCAATCTGTGGAAAAATAAACATTACATTATTCTTTGGCTTCTTTCTTCCTCATAAAGTATGCAGTCTCATTTACCACTGGTTGTTGGTTGTAGTACTTCCTAATCTTAGTGCCAGAAATTAGGTAAAATTGTAAGAATGAAGATGTAGGTCTGTTTTTTGATGGTCTCCAGTGGTAGCTATACTTTCCCCCTTTAGCAAGCTACACTTGATATTCTTAGACAATTCACAGCATAAATTTAGTATATTCTGGTCAGAAATAGCAAAGTGCTGAAAAACCACATCCAGAACATGTCCATTGATTATCACTGTTAGCTTTTTTCCTTTCTCTTGTTTATTTTTTGGCTGGGTGATTTTTCACTTGTATAATAACTCTTTAAAATGCAGTATAATTTCCCAAAGGAAAAAGTACAAGTTATAGGGTCAGATCAGTCAAATGTTTGATATACATATAAGTGGACCAAGTACTGTGCTAAATGGAAGTCTTTTTGCTATATGTGTATTTAATATATTAGCCCAGAAAAAAAGGAAACACACTATATACGTATATGCAGCCGAAAAAATGATTGCTAATCTAATATTGTAGCAGCCTAACAGTTAAAGTTAACATAGAAAATTCTTACCAAAATACAAACATAATTATTATACAGAAACTTCCTGGTACTTGTGCATTGTAATCAGTGTAGCTTCTACCCTTGAAATGTCCCTCCAGGTCCTCAGATTTATGCTCTCTGTCCTCCTGAGGAACTAGAAGTGACAGTCACCATGAGGATCAACATCCTGAGGATTTCAGTGTAAGGAGTTTGATATTCAGAGTCAAAGCCGCTTCCACTTAGTTTTAAGATGCTTTGGTGTATTTTTAAAATTTGTTACTACTGATTGATTCCCTCTGGCTGCTCACGGCTGAGTTCAAGGGTGGTCCCACAGCCTTCACAGGCTCAGCCACCCCAGAGGCTCTTTTAGACAGCAGCTATGGAAAAAAATATTCTGAACCTTCCCACAGAGTCACTGGCAGAGCTCATGATCAGGCAAGGGAAGCAACAGGTCCTTAGGGAGGAGCTGAAAACAGCTCAGCTCAGCCCAGCTCCAGTCAGGGTAAGCCCCTCAGCACAGGATAGAGCTTTTCTTCAGTTGTCAGAGACAGCTTAAACTGGTGGGTTTCATGGCACTGATGGATTTGTCCTTTCCCTGGCTGGCAGGTGTGGCTGCAGCAGGTCAGTGTGGGGCTGTGCCCTGGCTGGCAATACCTGTGTGCATTCCAACATGCACACATCCTATATCTCAAAGACAACAAAAACCAGTGCAGTGTCTCAGATACATTTTTCAGGGGATAAAACACCAAGTCTTCTGTTGAGAAAGACATGTCTCATGTCTTTTCTCTTCTAACTCACACTTAGTATACAGATAAGCCACACAGATAAGCCACATAGATACAGAGCATTGTCTTTTCAAGTACCCACAAAATCACACAAAATACTGATACAAGTATGAAGAAAACTTTATCCATAGTTAAAAGTCTTATATTTCCATTTAATATAATCCTTAACTTCCTTTGAAGATAACTCCTTTTGTATTGTAATACATTCTGAAGAGACTTCCTTTAGTTGCCTCACCTTGGTATGAAACGTTAAAAGCAGTCATTTCAGGTATGCTTCATTTTCACAACTCTGGTTATTTTCAAGATAACCAGAGTTTGGTCACCTGTTGTAGTAATTCTGATATTTGGTGCTCATTGTATTTACTACAATTATATTTTAATCAGATAATCTAACACTAACAATGCCAAAATCATGTTTATTGAGCTATTGCAGAAGACCCACAAACTAAAATATGGGATTTAGACAAAAGAAGAAAAAGGAGCCAAAATAATGTAAGGATGGTTACCCAGGAAGAATGTAGACTCTCTCACCTTTGAAGTATTCAAAGTCTGATTGAGCATTGCCCTGAGGAACTTGCTGTAGTGGACATACTTTGAGCAGAGAGGTTGTACTACATGAGCTCTGGAGGTGTCCTCTCACCTCAGCCTCTGTGTGAAGATGCAGACGTGTCATGAAGAAGTTAAAATTTGAAATCTCATTTGCCCATTATTTTCACTTGAAGGAAGACATTGATATCACTCACCATTGCATCTTCTGCTTCCAGGTAGTTTTGAAACCTAAGAATGCCTTGTTTCCTTCATAATTTTTCTGCAAGACTATTTCTTTTTGTTTTCTGATTTTCCTATAGCTCATAATGAGCATACAGTTCTTTTATGACATCACATTTGTATTTTTAATATTATTTACTTTCTTACACAGTCAGGGGATCCACTACTACTACTTTAGCTGGGAGTTTTTGGCTCTCAGATATTTGACTCTGAGTGCTCATTCTAGCTTGCAGAGACAGTCTTCTGTGTTTATAAGAAAGAACTACTGTATTCAGCACATTCATTTAATGCAACACAGAAACAATCCCTATTCTGGGAGCTTAATGCTTAGCTGGACAGCTGAGTGATATTGACAACATACCTAACAGGTTTGTTAGAAATAGTTGCATAAAGTTGCAAGTTCTGTGTTTTTTGCTAAACATGCCCAAACTTGACTAAAAACGGTTGTAATGACTGGGAGGATCCTTTTCTTTTAGGAAATATGCTTTATAGGTGATGTAAGTTCTTTAATTTAGAAGTCATCAAGATGTCAAATTGGGGTAATTTGACTTGTCCCATTTTAAAACACTAATTTTCTAAATCAGGTTTGTTGGTGGATGGCTTGTTTGAAATAGAGTGACCAGAACATGATAGTTTGGGTGCATGCCAGACTGACCATAACTGAGAAATTCTTTACAATGACATTTTAGATCCTGTTGAAGAAAAAAGTTCTGTTATCATCATTACATTAATGGAAGAATCTGACTCAAAGGGAGTTCTGGTAAAATTGGATTTTACAGGAAATTAAATCACTTAAGAGGACAGTAAAATGTGCTTTTGTAGAATTCTGCACTATTCAAGTGTTTACTCAGCTAAGTACATCATTCTCATTTATAAATGAATTGTCTTTGGGACAACCATATATGTAAGCAGTATGATTATCATAACTACGTGACTGGTGAGATGGAGGAACTGGGTTTTTGGATATGTAAAGATGAATGGGTGACATTTGAACCTGTAAAGAGGTTCAGATCAAAATTTTGATCTAGGAAATCTAGATAACTGGGTCAGAATTAAATAAATCCTTAAAGGCTGTCAGTTCACATGAAACCAATATTACCTAGATTTTGAATCCACTTGGATTCAAAAGTGACAAATGTTTTAAGAAAGTCTTGTCTGCTCCCTTTCAGATTTGTTGCAATTCAAGAAAAAATATTTTAAAAATCCCCCAATCTTTGTATTGAATACTCTATTTGAGGTATGTCTTCTAAGTGTTGGCTAAAATAGTAAACATTAAAACACTTTGATAAATATTCATTCACCTTATCCTTTAAGCATCATAGGATTTTGATCAAGTTACGTCTTGAACAGCTAACATCCCTTTTTTTTTATTTTGTAGTGGCTTTAATGTAAATTTCCATTTAAATTCTCTAGAAAAAAATATTGTTATCAAAAAATTTAAACATTTTTTTGCTTATGTTTATTACTATATTAATAGGTACGTAAACTTCTAACGGGCAACTCTTTCATGCTAGTAAGGGGCAGAACTGCTTTGATCTTGTTCTGTTTGGGGTTTTTTTTATGTTGTTTGTCTGAATATTTGAAAATATGCTGATGAAATCTGCAGGCCAAGTTATTTGCATGGCTAATAAGTTTAAATTTGATGCCATAGCATTGATGGATGATCACTTTCAAATATCTATCATGTATGTAATGGTAAATGTCAAGCAGTACTTACTAAGAAAAGATCTTTCTCCTGAGAATTATTATGATTTTGAGAAGAAGAAAACAAAAATAAAGAACAGCAGATATGTCACCAATGAAAAATTACTCTGTTTCTGAAGATACATGTTAAAAAGGCCCACATATTCCATTTTATGACTATATTGTGTAGGAGAGGCATTTAAATTTCTTCCCGTTGCTATGTGAATTTATTGACACTCGCAGTTTATATATAAAATGGAACTTCACATAGCTTATAAATAATTAATACATGAATAAAACACTGATAATAAACATTAATTCAGTTAATATTTTATAGTCTGACAAGAAAATAGGTGCTCATTATATGTTTATAATAATGCAGTTTTGACATTATTAATACACCTTTGCTACTTCTGTTTGCAATACCGTTATTTTTATTAATAAATAGAATACAAAAGGAAATAATGCCTAATTATTTCTACTATGGATTAATTTCAATGTTTTCAAGATGAATATACCACTGTGTGAGGTATTACACAAATCCAGACAGAATTCCTCACCCAGAGCATTGGTATTTTTCCACATCAATTTAATATCCATTCATTGTTCCTGAGAAGTCACATAATGAAGTCCAATGTTTATTAAATCCGTTAAATCCATCACTGAAACGCTATTTGTTTATATCTTTGATTTTTTGCATAAACCTTTGCAAGAAAGGTGTAGAAAATGAGACTGGATGGATGAACAAGCTAGGTGTTGATATGATTGGAAGAGTGTGACCATAGAACAGATACTGGTATTCCTCAGCTGTTTTATTATGCTCAATGCTGTTCAGATTCCAGCAGTATAAATATGTTATTTAGATTGTTCTATTGGATTTTCATGTCAAGGTTCTGGTATTGGGTCAGCTGGAGGGGCTGTTTCTGTAAGAATCTACTAGAAGCTTCCCACATGTCTATGGAGCCAGTGTCAGTCACCTCCAAGATGAGGCCAAGGCTGAGACAATCAGTGATGGTGGCAGCACATCTGGGATAGCACAGCCAGGTCAGGGAGGAAATAGCAGGTTCATTCTGGGAGACAAGCTAGAGTATGTCAGAGAAACAGCCCTGAAGGTGCCCACATCAGTGTGGAAGGAGGCAGAGGAGGTGCTCTGGGCACCAGAGCTGAGATTCCCTGCAGCCTGAGGTACAGCAGCTGTGCCCCTGCAGCCCAAGGTACAGCAGCTGTGCTCCTGCAGCCCATGGGGAAGCAGAGATGCACCCGCAGCCCCAACACCAGAGCATCTGGATGCATCCAAAGGAGGCTGTGGCTCTATACTGAAGCAGGTTCTTGGCAGGACCTGTGGATCCATGGAAGGAGGAGTCCATGCTAGAGCAGGTTTGTTGGTAGGACTTGTGACCCTGTGGGGGTCTTGTGCTGGAGCAGTCTGTGCCTGAAGGACAGCACCCCATTAAAGAAGCACGCTGGATCTGCTTGTGAAAACCTGCAGCCTGTGGGAAAGACCAAATGACCAGTGTTGGAGAAGTTTGTGGAGAATTGTCTCCCATGGAAGGGAAGAATGTGAGGACTCCTCTCCATGAGGAGAAAGAAGTAGCAAAAACAGTGTGTGTGATAAGTTGACTGCAGTTCCCATTCCCCATTCCTCTGTGGGAAGGAAGTAAAGAAAGCAAGGAGTGAAGTTGAGCCTTGGAAGAAAGGAGTAAGGGGGAAAGGTCTTTCTAAGATTTGGTTTTATTTCTCATTATCTTACTCTGATTGCATTGGTTCTAAATCAAACTAATTTCACCATGTCACATCAGTCTACCCATGATAGTAAACCTGTCCTAATCTCAAGCCATGAACCTTTAATTATATTTTCTCTCCCTGGCAATCTGAAGAAGAGGAGTTATAAAATATTTTTAGTGGACACCTGACATCTAGACAGGATCAACCTAGCACCTATTAGCTAAATCAGATAGATTCTATATCCATATAATTATTTGTATAAATAAGTCCACTTAGGAGATATTAAAAGCTACTGCAGTGGATGCCAACTTTATTTTAAAAGATCTTTCTATTATTTAAAATATAAAGACCTGGTGAAAGAAATGAGAAAACTCAGATCTGAGGAGATAGTACTTGATCACAATAACTTCAGAGTAAAAAATTAATAAAAAGTTTAATGCCTTCTAATAAAGTTGAAAAAACCTCTAGAATTTAGCTAATTTCCAGCTGTCAGGATCTTGCAACTAAGCTCACTAACTAGTCATTGGAATAACTGTGGTGTTCTAATGAGATTGTTATTGTGACTGGATGGGTACCACCATCCCTGGACAGCTCCTCAGATGGACATGGGACAAATCCTAATCTAATGCACTATACATTGAATGAAATGGAGAAAATTCTTGGAGCTTATTTTGCAAAAACAAATCTCTGCTTTAGCATTGCGGCATTTAGAAAGGAAAAGGATGAACATTTGCAACATTTTAAAAAATTGTTCAAGGATGACCCTTTATATGTGGTAGGTTGCCTGCATCTCAAGACAGTCTTAGGAAACAAATGGTATTTATTCCTCAGGAGGTGTTGTTCCTTCCCCAGTTGAAGCTTCCTTGTTCCCTTAAACCAGGCATATTCCCTCCTGATGACACCTGGACTATGAGAAGGACCCAAGGAGAAGGCTGAGCCCTTTGAATCTCTCAGTCAGGTAAGGGTTTGATAAGCAGCAGCAAAAAGGAGACCTTGTAAAACAGTTTGATTTCAATTTATATTGGTTCAGAGACAAGAGGGTTTGAAACAAAATACCAGAGCAATTATATGTTCTTTTGAAAGAGAAATTGAGATGCATAAAATTGCCATAATTATCTTCACTGACTCAACGTATTTTAAATTCATTATTTTTTGCAGTTTATCATATGAGTTCAAATGTGAAATGACATTATCACCAATTGAACATTATTGAGGTTAGATGATAGAAATTTATTCTTTTCTTTAATCTCACTTTTTTGATCACTTATTAAAGATACCTCTCAAAGAATGTATAAATTATTTGCAAAGGGCTTGTCAAAAAAAAAAAGCCAGAGAAAAACAAAAGAGCAATTTAAAAATAGAATTATCTTCATTATCTTTATTTCTTAATTCAAAGCAGCAATAGATATAAGCATACAGTAAACATGCACACTTGATTAATGTTGAATCTAATTCTGCACTTACTCTAAAATAGTTTATTCTTTACTTGCAAAAAAAAAAAGGCATCACCACAATGATGCAAACAGACATCAGACTATTGTGACTTGAAATAAACAAGAGTTTATTTATAAACAAGAGTTAATATAACATAAACAAGAGTTATTATAAACAAGAGTTTATTATACCTCATAACTCATATAAAAGATTCTTTAAAGAATCTCCTTAATTTTATTCTTTAAAATGTGTTATTCCTCCTTTCTTTGCTGCCTATTATCCCATGAACTCTCTTTATGTGCAAGAGACGGTAGAGAAAGGGGACTGATCATGAAAGTTGAGGAAGGTGGAAATCATATAAAGAAGATTTTAACTTTTTTCTTACATAAAAATGGGGACAATAAAACCCCCAAATCCCCAATATACAAACAAACAACCCCTTCTCTCTCTCAAGAACCCCAAGCCCAAACAGACCCCAAACAGTTAATCTCAGCATTTACACTCAGGGTAATTATTTACTGTCTTTGCGTGGCACTCACTTTACTGAAGTGCACTTTTTGATTCCTTTTAAAATGTGTAATGAAAACCTGTGAAAATGCTAGTTGTGGAACATTAGCTGCCATTTTGAACCTGGGAAATGCATGACTTATTCTTTTGTATTTGTTTAAATAAGGTATCCACATACCATTGCTTTCCCAGTGGTAAATATGTTGCTCCTGCCAGTTGTGAGGTTCCATATGCCTTTGTTACTGTGACCTGGCAGTAATGAGAAGTTGTTATTTATAAAGGCAATTAGACATGACCAAGAGACCTATTCAGTTGCAATGTTGTAAAATTACTCAACATGAGTAGTTAGCCTAACAGGAACACAAGACTGTAAGAAATACTATTTGCAAATAATGTTTTTATTTCTTGATGCCATAAAAGAAAAGGAAAAAGAAATAGGCAATTTATTTTTTTTCTGTCTATAAACACTAGATGGAGAATTAGAGTGTTACTCAAGTCAAATAAAGTACTGTCTGAACTGGTAAATAAGTGGTAAATAAGTGGTATCAAAAACCACATATATTTCTCTCTCTTTGATTAAACTGAAAATAATATCTGCATGAACACTCCGACTAAACTTGTGATATCTGGATATCAAGTGACTGTGATTTATGTCTTGGAAAGGCCATCTCTTTAAAAATTGAAATTCTGAAGCCTGCATTATCTTCCAGGTACAATGGCTTCTGCTGAAGTCAGAATCGTGAAAAGGGATGACTCTAGTATTCATAACATGCTATAATTAACTGAAAGACTGAAAATTAATTTTAAATATTATACCATTTAATGAGTTACTCTACGGTAACAATTTCATGCACTGATATGCTCCAGCCCTGGATTTGAGCTAAAATAGAGTAGGAAGTCGAGGGGAGTGATACCCTGCTTGGTGCTGGTGAGACACAGCTGGGCCACCATCTCCAGTGGTGAGCTACATGGTATGGCAGAGATCAGTAGTACAGGTTTATAAATTCTAGATAAAACATTAAAGTTATATCAAGGAAAACATATTTTAGAGAAATAGTTTTAACTTTTCTAAATGTAGTAGCAATTTGTTTAAACACTACCTTAAAGTACTTAATTCTATTTATAGAAATAAGCAGAAGAATTAGATCAAATCAGTAAATTAGTATACAAAAGGAAATTTATTTTAGAAAGGAAATGTATTTAAATAACATACAATTTTAAATTATCAGAACTTGTTACATGTATTGCCAAGCACAGAATTTGTCATTTGTTTGGCTCAGACTAGGCTGTTATTCGCACAACATAAACAGAAACCTGCACTGGCATTTCACCAGACTGAACTGAAACATGTGTGATATATGGCATGGCTTTCTCCAAGTGCCATCTCATTTTCTCTTCTGATACTCTTCCCTGAACCACAGAATACATTCTCGTGACATAGGAATACATTTGAATTTGCTTTCTAGCTTTTGGCTTTAGGACACTATAGATAACAGCTTACTGAACCTCATTTTTAAGAGTAAATGGGAGTTTCTAGTCTGACTGCTTAGAGGTTTTTGCTCTTTACTGAACTAATTTAGAACTGTGAAGAAAAAGCATATCCAGAGATTCAGAGGATAGGAGTAAGTTAAAGCAATCATGAACTTCCAAGGAAGAAAGAAAACAGGATTTTTTAATGAAGAGCAGGGAAAATTAATCAAAACCTGGAAGTATTTTCCAGCATATTTTCCATCTTGAGTTGAAGATTAATCTCTGTATAATACAGCCAGAGTATTATGCACACTGTACACCAATTAATGCATTTGAAAAATATGTATAAGTAGAAAATAATGAATTTGAAGGCTGTCATATTATGTCTGCAGGTGACTACATCTCTGAAAGCAGAATGAAAAAAATTACATTAGTATATTATTGTATGACAAGATAAATGAGTTACTTCATGTTCCTTTCTTAAAAATTTATCTTTAGTACTCAAAAAAGAATTTCTATTTGCAGAAATAACTATGCAATTAAATAATATTTAAATTAATTCATTAATTTGCCAAATGCCACATCATTGTCTTGGTCTTCCCAAAGAGAAAGTTCTGCATTAAAACATCAAATGAAGTGAAGCATCAGAGATACTGAAGATGCACAGGACATCTAAAGGATCTCCTCAAAATCCATTAATTATTAAATACTCTTCTTACTCTGCAGATTAAATGAAAAAAGTGATTAATGCCTTCTCCCAGTAAAAAATAGGGAAATAAATTGTGAGCAATTTCTGGGTTTAGTTTTGGTTCATTTTTTTGTTGTTGCTCTAGAGGTTTTTTTAGAAGGCAAAACAAAAATCCTCAAAGTACATATCCCAGCAAATCCAACAGAAAACTTATTAAATATGTTTATAATTATGAAATATTTGGACCTCCTACTGGTATCCATAAGTGGCTTTAATGGTAGAAGATTAGCATATGTAATTATGACCCCACTGAAATCAATGAGAATACTTCCATGAGTGCCAGGGTATAAAGATTTCCCATTTGAATTATTCACAGTCCTTCAACTTACCCCATAACAAAAACTTAATACCTGCTTATAAGGTTAATTCTTCTTTTTAAATTTTAACTGTGTTTAATTTTACTTGATTTATATACTTTCAAAAATGTTGAAGTTTTAAACGACTAAGTAAAATTAATTTTTATTCCATACCAAATATAGAAATAGATTCTTAGAGAAAAAAATCTGCTATACTACACAGGACTTCTACAAAGTATGTTATATGTTACAGAAATGTTTCTGAAATTAAATATTTTCCATTCTCAAACACAGTTAAAAAGCTTTTTTTTTGCGTGTAAAATATCCATAAAGAGAAAATAAAGTATAAAGCCATGATTTTTACAAATTAATGGTGGGACTACTACTACTACTGCTACTACCACTAGTCATAACTGCAGTAGCAGTAATGGTAGTAGTGGTAGTGATTCTTTCATTCATGATTAAAAAATCAAAAACTATGGAATAGTAAAACCAATACAGCTAGTTCCAATGAAAATCACATTAAATTTTACAAAAGTATGAAATAATTTACTTGATGACACATATTGTCCTTAGTCCTCTGCTCTAGCAGTAAATACAGATTTGAAATTGTCCTCTCTGTGCAGTAGTATTTTATTTCTATGGCCCCCACAGTCTTTATGTGAATAATTCATTATCTGTAGCCCTTAGGTGATATAATTCTGTAGGATAACATTCACAAACAAATTTTTTGTACACTGTAGCATGTTTGAGATGGAAAACCAATTTTAAACATAGTCTCTCTGAGTAGCTACAACTTTCTGTCTCACAAACAACCATGCTAAAATGCTATATATTATAAAAAGAAATATCACATTGCTGAATAATTGCTAACATTGTAAAAAGAGGAGGATAGGCAAAAAGAAAATATCTTTGGCATGGGAAAAAGTTAAATCTTTAGGTATAATTTTCCATCTAGTTTAGCCTCCACACACAGCCAACCATTTTATGTAATAGCTGCATGTACTGTATAAATAAAAACCAAAAGATCAAAGAATAGACCAACTAATGAATGTTAAACCAATTTTGTGCAGGAAATGTGGTGGAACAGCACCATCTGCAGGTGTGTCACTATAAATCTGATGTTCTTCGGGTAGTTAAAGTGTGTCAGTGTCATCTGTCCTTTTTTGGTACAGATTTGGTCTTTGCTTTAGGGCATAATCCAAGAGCCAGTGAAGACATGGATTATTTTGCAGACAATATGCCAGCCTTAATGGAATGCTACCACAATATAGAAGTACAAAACCAAACATATGTTTTGTCAAGCATTTCATTTGAAATAACTCTCTCATGTGAAGCCTTTTGTTCTTAAGAACAGAACAGATCTGTTTAGACATGTTTTGTATAGTTATATCTTCTGTGCTGTTACTTGATCCAAACAGTTTCTCTGTGTTGCAAATACTTATTTTTATCTTTGTAAAATATGATTCTGAATCAGATCAGAAAATAAAAGGTCAATATGATGCTGTATAATAATAACATGCTTAGGAGTTAGATCAAGTTGCTTTATATTTTATCAATTAAAAGTATCACTGCTGCTTAAAAGAAAAATAATTGCATTTTATTTCCACTAGAAAGTTGGATGTCCTTGAAGACAATATTTTTGCTTACTTTCTTTTATCTTCACGGCCTCCAACCATTGTATGGAGTGGAAACACTATTTATTTTTAAAAAATAACCAAGTAGTTATGTGGAAAATTTTGGAAGAGAAGGTTTTGGGTAATGTGCCAGCCATTTGTGTGAGGATTTATTTTTCTCTACATTTTTAAGGAACTCTGAGAACTCTTATTTTGTCCAAGATAATATATTTAGCAGTAATAAACCTTGAATACTAATCATAGGTATTCAAAGGATGTGAATAACTATTTTTAAATTGTTTTAATGCAAACTTTCCATGAAAGTTCAAAGACATTCAGAAAAAAAAAATACAATGATATGACCATATCCTAGGTCTGTGTACTTATATTGTAGATTTACATCTGTAACTATTTAGTTTATTCATTTGTGCCAGAGAATATTCTTCTGGCTATTCTGTTTTAAAATTAAGAACAAGCCTCTTACCTGTTTATTCTAGATTGTTTATCATGGTGTTTGGAAATGCAGAACTGTTTTCTGACATATTTGTCTAAGAGTTCCTTCTAAGAACAGGTGTAGAAAACATGCTGCTGGGGCATTTTTCAGAGGAGTTGAGTTGTTTTTTTTTTTTTAAGAAAAATATTAACCTATTAAAATGGAAACCATGGCTATAAATACATTGGGTGGGAGACAGTTCAACTGGGAAACCTCATTACTGATGTCATCTCTAATATATATTGCTGTAGTTCTGAAGGACAAAATGTCTCTTTCTTCCTCTATCAGCATTCTATTTCTCCATCTGTCTCCTCTCCATTTCTTCCCCATAATCACTTTGTTGGCAGGATTTCTTATGATCTACTGTTGTAAATATTAAAACAGTCCCTGTTTTAATATTTACAATAAAACCCTGACACCAAAACATCTCATTTCAAAGCAGAAGCAGACAAGCAGACAGACAAAAAAGGAAAGAGAGCAATCCCCTGGTAGTTCGGGCATTCTGTAAAGATTCAAAAATAAAGGGTTCTGGCAAGTAAGGGAAAGAGGAAATTCAGGTTCTTTCTGTTTAAGAAATTCAAGTCTCTTCCAGGACTATTTCAGGAAAGGAATGTGAAAATTTTATCTCAATATCTTGTGTGCGCATAGAGCTGATCTCATCTTAAGTGTCCATGTGCAATGTACAACACTTAAAATCCGGAGAAGATTCATGGGAAGGGCAAAACCTCTTTTCTCCCAGCCCTACTAGGAAAGAAAATATTACATTTTATTATTTTCTTTTTGGTAAAATTTCTAAAACATGGTCAATCTGTTGAGGTTTCAAGATTCAAATAAACATTAAAGTTGAAAGAAGTTTGCATTTTTTTAGTTATTACATTACAGCACGTTCCCCTCTGCCTTTTTTCAGGATTTTTTACTTTTTCTCCAAGTGAAGCAATTTGTATGAAGATATAAATCCAAAGTTGCTATTGTATGGTGTTTTCAACATGCCCTGATAGAGACTTCCAATTACTTAGCTTTTTATTAAGACAAGAAGTAATTTAAATAAAGAAGTTATTTTACAGAAGTATTCTTTTTGCACCATATACTTTATTTCTTAATTTTAAAATGAGAATAAATCCTTGCAATCCTGAGCTATATTTTATTAGAGAACTTACTGATGTGCTGCAAGCAACCCAGACATGAAAAAACAAAAAAGGTGAAAAAATATTTCAGGTAATGATAATCACTTCTTGGGTATTTATGTTCATTAACCTTTTTCTGATTACAAATTTAAAGAATATTAACAAATGTTGATACTTTTCAGTTTTTAATTTAATTTTTTTAATTTAAGTTTTAATTTTAAAACCATCCTTTACAAACTGGCTTTAATTATTTATCATTTATTTTATCATTTATACCTTCTTTTTAAAAATAGTTGGATTTCAAAGCAGGAAAAACTTTTGGTTTAGAATGCATCACACTTAATATCAGAACATTGACTGCATGCAAGATTACTTTCATATGTGGCTCAGAATTGACAGACTGCCTGATAGTCTGGAGGTATTGAATTTTCTATGTGTTTTGAAGTCAGAGGCGAAGTACAGGTAGCCAAAAAATCTGTGTTGGGCCTGGAAAATCTTTGTTGCACCAGACTAATTTAGTATCAAATGTCACACAGTATTTCTTTCCACAGTTTTGAATTAGAAATATAGCACCTGCAACTATTCATTTCCCAGTGCATGTAATGCAGTCTCAATGCCTCACCTTTTTAAACGCTCTGTTGGTGGGGAAAAGAGGATAATGAATTTGTGTCCCTCACCACTATTTGTAAATAAATCTGATAAACACTTACATATAATGTTCCACCAGTCTTTAACCTGCTTTCTATCTCACTGAACACCCTGTGCAAAATCCCACAAAAAATAGAAGGTGGAAGGACAAAGCACAAGGTTTAAGTCATGAGAGTTAATGGCTGTCAAAGTTCATGGAAATCATAATTCTCAGTAGGGAGGGAATATTTGATTTCTATGTTTGTTTTTAATTAATATATTACAACAGACAGAGTGGGTGAGAATGGGATGGGAAAGTAGATAAGGTAATGCTACCAATGAAGAAATTAAAACCAGGAAATGGAAGAAATACCGAGAGAAGCAAAGGACGATGGAGAAAAAAAGGGACATTTTATGGTTCAGAACTATACCACTGTAGAGATACATAGAGATTGTATCAGTAATGCATTTATATCACCTTGCTACAACTAAATGTTGTAGGCTAAAATATAAACTAGAAATTATTTTTGTAGACATCTTTATCACATCATGAATTACCAGCAGACTTTATAAGGTCTTCCCCTGCATTGATGTCTAATGAAATTAATTGTATTGATCCTCATACAGCATTGCACCAGTGTCGTCACAAATTTGCATGTTCACTGCTTAACTAGCTTAGCACCTTAACATCATTCTCTGTTTTAGATGATAGAACTTTGATAATTTTATAGCTGTAATTAAATCAGAACAGTTTTACTCTAAGCCTGACAAGAGAAAATGCCAACAGTTTAGTTAAAATTACTGGAATAAGGGCTAAAGAGAATTACTTACTAGCTTGAAGGTTAAAACAAAAAAATATTTTGAGGAAGGATGGAAAGATGGTGAGGAGAGAATATCATACATGTATCCGTGTGCATAGATTAACAAATACAAAATATCTTCTGCAAAAATGCCCGTGTATAGGCATGCTCACATACCTGTATTTATGTATACATATTGGTGGCTGCTTTAATGCTTTACTCTTGGCAAAAGTCCTCTCAAAGATCATTCTTCCAGAGAAGACTATGGATATAGACACTGAATGAATCAAACACACCAGGCTCTCTGGAAGGGGCCCCCAGATTGGTCCTGTTAAAGACAAAGATGGACATCAGATGCATTAAGCAGTCATTGATACTTCACCAAGGAACTCTGAAACAATGAAATGGTCACCTTGAAAATCAAGCTAGGAGAAAGAGAAAGATCCATTATAGAGGAGAGACCTGGAGAGGGGAAGCTGATGGGCAAGGTCTTTCAGTGTAGGATGTGCAATGCTGCCTTCCCTGGATCCCCCTGGTGTGCAGCCTGGAGGGTGAGGCAAATGGGCACCCCTGGATACCCTTGGAGCTGCAGTGTCCCACATCTGCCACGTGGGATGCAAAGGGATCTGGATACCCTTGGAGCGGCAGTGTCCCGCATCTGCCACGTGGGATGCAAAAGGATCTGGATACCCTTGGAGCTGCAGTGTCCCACATCTGCCATGGGGGATGCAAAGGGATCTGGATACCCTTGGAGCAGAATGTCCCGCATCTGCCACTTGGGATGCAAAGGGACACCTGCATGGCTCGGAGGGGATGGGAACACAGCAGCCTGTGTGCCCAGTAAGAGCAAAGAGGGGAAAGTTGGGTGATTAACAGTATGGGAAAGGAGGTAAATGGGCTATTTTAAACAATGGAAATATTTAATACTTTGCAACTGTCTAGTATTGCAGTTTATCTGCTGACATATATTTGGACTCACTGATTGGCCATTACAGAGTTGTCATTAAGAAATCAAGAAACCACTTTCATCCTGACTTGGTTTAAACTGCATGAAATGAACAGTGCAGCACTATTTGGATTGGAAAAGCTTAAAAAAAACCACAAACAAATAAACCTCAAACCAAAGAATCCATCATCTCAACTGTAAGTTTTATCTCTGTGACACTCTGCCTAGGAAAGATATTAAACCTGTAAAATCATTGCACACAATAGAAAAGTCAAAACAACTCTTGTAATATGACTGTCACAAAGCTGTTTGCTTGTGATAGAAACTCAGGCTTTAGTTCTAAATCTCAGGTTGCTTCCTTTTTTGACTACAACTTATTATACAGGTAATCCTGCAAGCAACATACATAGCTTGTGCAACTGGATGTGCTATGAAAAGGAATGTCCTTCAAGGGGCTCTAAGAGAATGATACTCCTATGTGAGCATCAAGGACAAGATTATAAACAGTCTCAGTTTAATGAGCACTCTTGAGATTTGGACACTGCAGCTCTGGTCTCTCTGACCCTTGTCATTTACATAAAGAATCAGTTTTAAAATTGAAGGATGTGCCAAGCCCTGAAAAATATGCAATATCCAGAATTTTTTTATTTGGGAGAACACACTTGAGTAAACACCTCTCAACCTATTTATGTACAAGGGAAAAATTACAACTTTCACAAATAAGTAAACTCTGCATAAAATATAGATAGAACCACTTTGACATTGGCACTAAGCCATTTTAATTTTCTATAGAGACCTTTATTCATTTGCAGCATCAAATTCATAATTAAACACTATTTTCAATAAATTGTAAGTGTACTTCAATATTTTTACTATATTTCAACTGGGAAACTAATGTTGTAATATATCTGACTATAAGCAAAACTAGGACAGATGATAATCTTACATTTTCATAAAGTACCAAATGGATTTCCAGAGATTCCAGATAACCAGATTTGGAAGAAGGTCAATGAAGATAAAACCATGTACTGTACATTGGGAAGGCAAATAGAATTAAGTAATTTTTCATAAATATTCATAATTGTGTATTTTTATAATTGCAATAATTTCTACTATTTCATTTGAAGTTTGAGATTTTATCTACACAGATTTTTTGATATTTTTTTTGTATATTAGAAAAATTCTTACTCTGCTTGATCCTGTCTAAATCCTTGGAAAATGCAGAGGATAACCCAGATGTGCATTCATAAATCAGAATGTAAGTCAGTCACTTCACTCTGTCTAGTTACTTGGAAATGCTTCCTCTAACATCAGATAATTCTCTCTAGGAGTCTAAATCCACTTTGTAGTTTTCACTTCTCCCTGAGGGTTTTTTTATTTTTTGCAAATAGACCTGTATTTCTGAGGGTGTTTTGATATTCTGAAACATACTACACCCTCTGCTGTACACTTTAAGTCATTTTCAGGGTACCTGAAGAGGCTGTTTCAAGCTCCATTTTCTATTTAAATACTTATGTGTGTGTGTGAGGCTGTGTATAAGTTTGTGTGATTTCATTTAAAAATGCTTACAATAGTGGAAATTATATCTGGTATTTCCAGAAGTTAATAATTACTGAATTAAACGGCAGTTAATAATTTTTAAAATAATATTGTCTATTCCCTACTTAACTATATAACCATTATGTTTTATTGGGTATTTAATACTTGCCTAAGCTATTATATTTCTTCTGCTGCCTTGTTTAATTCACTGTAATTCACTGTAAGGTTCTTTGTCTCCCCTTTTTAGGTGAACCTAATTTTTTGCCTTACAATACTAAAGGCAGTGGGAACATTTACATTGACTTGAGTAAATGTATGACTGATGTTCAGAATCATAGAATCACAGAATGGTTTGAGTTGGAAGGGACCCTGAAGATCATTTAGTTCCAAATTTCTGATATGTATAGGGACAACTTCCACTGGATTGGTTTGCTCAAAGTCCCATCCAACTTGGACTTGAACAGTTCCAGGAATGGGGCAGCCACAGCTTCTCTAGGAAACCTTTTTCCAGTGCCTCATCACCCTCACAGCAAAGAATTTCTGCTCACTATTTTATCTAAATGTACTCTCATTTAGTTTGAACCCATTTCACCTCATTCTGTCGCTGCATATCCTTGTAAAAAATTCCTCTCCATCCTTCCTGTATGTACCCTTCTTTTATATACTGAAAGGCTTCTCTAAGCTCTCCCCTGAGCCTTCTCTTTTCCAGGCTGAACAATCACAACTCCCTCAGCCTCTCCTCATAGGCTCCAGCCTCTGATTATCCTCATTGCCCTCCTCTGCATTCCCTCTGTTTTACTGAACTGGAACAAAAGATGTTAGACATTATGCTTTGATGGCAGTAAATAGATTTTAAGAATAATCACATTGAAAGTGTACTTTTCTATTCCCAGAAGATACATTGTAAAAAGAAGTCTGTTGGAAAACATTTACTGCCTTATGCAGTAATAAGATAGTTACTGGGATTTTTCTGGTTAGGTTGTTTTGGTTTGAATTTGTGTATGTGTTTTGATTTGGTCTCATTTTTAACTTTTTGTAGTGGTGAATGTGAACCAGGAAAGCATCCTTCATGAAATCAATTTCTTCTGCCTACTTTGTTCTGGACTTGAATGCTTTATTCCCTTTCAAATGTGCCTCTTTCCTATGTTTCAATTGATTTTGCGACAAGACAGCTCCTCAAATCTCTCTCCAAAGATCTTTGAGTTTAGGTCTTTGCATTTTATTTCTGTCAGAGCAGCATTGTTGTTTCCTAGAAATATCTAATTTTCCCCTTATAGCTCCTTTTTTTTTTACTTTCTTATGTCTTCTCTTATTCCTGAATTTATTTCTGAATGCATCAAATATATATAAAAAAGGAAATACTTAGTAATATATTTCTATAGATAAGTAAAATGCCTCAGATAATTTTCTTTCTTGGAAAAGGCCTGGTTTTCCTTTGAATAGGTTATGAGGAGTTGTCATGTGGCTGGCTGAAGAGAAACAGATAATAGCTAATCAGAAAGCTGTGTATAGATACTTTAAATTTGGAAAGAAAGAATGTGTCTTCATCTGGCCTGATAGAATACTACAGAAGGTTGTTTTGTGGTAGTCTCTATAAGTCTGCTGGTAATTTTCTTCTGCACTGTATTCTTCTGACAGAAGGGAGGGACAAACTTTAGGTTGATATTCTTACAAAGGTGGGGAAGGAAAAACAACTGTGTTTTTCAAAAATTATCTTTGGGTAACCATAGTAACAACATTTTGGTACAGCTTTAGCACTGAAAATTGGAAAAAAGGAGGAGCACTGAGAGGTGAAAGTAAAAGAGTTTCATTGCTGGGAAGCCTGCAGTCATTTCATTGGAGTACTAGAGGGACTGAAGAGTGGCAGAGCAGTGGCTCCTTATACTGTGCCAGAATTTAGAACTGAAGAATTTTACTTTAGATTTACATGTAAAGCAAGGGAACAGTGTCTAGAAAAGAGAAAATCTTAACTGCTTTCTTCCTTTCTCTCCTGTGTTACTACAGCCTTCTTCAATGAACAAAATTAACATATGGGTTATTTTATGGAAGCTTATATACACAGCTGTGCATAACACACAAGTGTGGCAGATTGTATTTGCTATCAAACCAGCCATCAATCAAATTTTCAGAGGGATTGCCTAAAATTGTTCAGGCAGAGAGAGTGAATATTTTATCACATCCCATCCACTGGGAGTATATTTTTAATATGGCTTGCCTAGGGGTTTATAGGTATATTTCCAAGAAAGATTTATTTATTTATCTCCATTCTTTTGAAATGTGTGTATTATGCATAATCATGTCTTCCATAAAAAGTGCCAGTAGTAGTAACAGTGTGTTGAGTGTATGTTGAAAAAAAAGCAAAACTGAACAAAACCTTGAAGTACCATTAAAGTCAAAACACCAGATTATTCAATATAAGGTAGCACAAAAATTCTTGTAGACTTCTACACACATCTTATGAAGAAGTCACATCTTTAGCAGTATATGTCTTCATAGCGAAATGTTTCCACAATTTGGCTTAACTGGAAAAGCCTATTGATTTACCTGAAGCCAAACAGAGACCAATAGTCTGATTTCATTTAGGTACTAATAAATTTTATTTCTTTCTTATTTTCTTTTTTTCTTTTTTATCCTTTTTCATTTTTTTCTTTTTTTTTCTTTTTTTTTTTTTTAATCAGTCAGAGAAAGCTGTAACCCATTATTCAACATGCACTTTAAGTACATTATTCATATTTGTAGTTATGGTCAAAATACATTTAAGGCTTAAAACTTCCTGTTGGTAGAGTAAAATACAAGAACCATATATCCCACCTTGAGAAGATATGGTGAAATTTTCCTTAAAACAATACACAAAGAACCTGTGTTCATTCAGCCAGATTTATCAGCCTTTTACACAGACAGGTCTGCTGGATCAGTAATATAGAACAGGGCATCATGGTCTATGAGTGGCCTGACTTGGTCTTCATTGTTTAAGACACTATATTTATGCAATCAGAATTTTTTTTTATTTACACAATGCTTACAAATTTTCACTTGAATTTGTAGAGAATTTCACTGCACCACGCAGGCCAAGTATTGCCAAGTATTGAGCATCTCCAAGGGTACCTATTTAGCTCATCGGCTTTGATGGCAAAGTGCAACACAAGGCCAGCCTTGGGGACACCTACCATAGCACCTGTCTTATTTACTGTTCCTGTAAGGACTTTAGTACAGTTCTTTAAAAGGTGTAAAGCTTCTTAAATGAGACATTAAGACTTCAATCTCTGCTTCAGTTAGTTTAGGCCAAGTATTTAACTGCATAATTAGATTTCTTGTTGTCTGTTATCAGAGTGTAGTGAGCAGAAAATAGACCAAAAATATCCTCTTGGAAGACAATGTCATGTGTTTGTCACTTACACATCAACTGGAAAGTCTGATTAAGAATCCAGTTTGAGGCTGAAATTCAAGAAGCATGAGGTGGTACAAACCAAGTAAATCTTTTATTGGTGCTGGGAGGCAGCTCTTCCCTTGCTTTGGCATAAGTCTTGCAGTCACTATCTATGCTTTTATTTGCACAGCTTCTAATCCAATGCTTTCACTGAATATTTTTCAAAGATGGTCAAGGCTTCAATAACTCTCCTACCTAGCAACCACAAATATGTGTCTCCACACCACAGTCTAAGTCATTAAAATTAAGGATATTTTTCCCCCCTTTCAAAAATTTGATGGTAACTTGTGACAGGGTGAGATTCACTGGTTAAGCCAAGCTGAGACCAGAATTCTAACTGTATTTTGCTTAACGAAACATCATCTACAGGCTTTAGTTTCCTCGTGTGATTAGTTTTACTGCAGCAGTATTTATACTCTGGCATACAGACTGCCTTAGAGGATTCTTGCCATCTGTTGGCTTATTCACATGTGGAACTCTGCTTTGAATTGCATTTCATAATATTATAATACTCAAATGTGTATATTCTAAGCATATAACCAAAGTTGGATACATATATGAAAAAAAATTGATTTTATTTAGATGTATACACACATATATATATATATGCACACACATTTCATTTATACATGTGTGTATATAATACGTGTTTATATATATACATGCATAAATGAAACTGATTTTACAAATAAATATGTTGTATTTATTAAGAGTTTAATTGATTTTTTTACTTATTAAAAATTACTTAATCCTGAGAGTAGTTGTCACTTAATGGAAGGATTAAGACTTTGATCCAGAATGTCTTCTGATAAGGGCTTCCATTTATGGTATAATTGGTTATGAATATAATTTATAAAAGATAATTAGTCATCACTACATTAAAAATGGTATGATAAGTGTAGGTATGAATACATTCCTTTGGTGTGCATTCACTGTGCTTCCTGATAAAAAAATATCTTGCTGTGTGAGCTTCTGGCTTTATCTACACAACTCTGTACTCACATAATTCCTTTTGATTTGTGGAAACCCCACCTACCTGGGGTTTCCAGTTTTCTGAGGCGCAGCATGTCTGTCAACATTTGCAAGAGTTTGTCACTGACATAATGTTTTTCCACTGTAGCGTTAATGGGCCAAGTAAAGGTTTTTGCAAAATTTTTCCCTGATTATTAGGCTAAAAGCATCCTTCACATTTCTGGACTTTGATCTGGGGCTGAATACCGGTTTTTCTTCATTTCCTCAACTGCAACTTTGAAAGAGAGGTGTTCACTAGATGAGACCCGCCTTTCTTTGTGCAGTATTACAAAGCTGTGGATCTCTACCCTCCAATAAAACAAAATCCAGACCACAGTTTTCAGCTAATTTTTAAAACTCATGCCATGTTTTATTCAGGTAAATGTCTCTACTTAAAATCACATTCACTTATGCAACTTTGTACTGAGAAGAAAAAACCTTTCATAAGGGTGCAGATAGGACAGTAGAAACCAAAAAAACATCTTCAGAAACAGAAAAATTAGATATACTTTCTGTCCTTGTTCAAACATCCTTTTAATTCTAAAAGCAAACCTTAAATTCAGATTGAGATTTTTAATACCATTTAGCATTTATATCTGTTAGAATTTATGAAAGAAACTGTGTTGCTAGGAAGGAATTTTTAAAGTTATTCTTCTTTCTACTTAGATAAACTACATGTAGAAAACAACAGTCTGCTATGTTAGAAACAACTAAAATTAAGACAGTGTCTAGCTCTTAGAAAAATGTGCCTCGAAGAGTAAGAAAACCATATCTGAAACAGAAATAAAATTAAATTTACAGAAGTTCAAGGGGTTAAGGGGAGCAAAAATACACCTTTGTTCTCTGTCAAAAAATACTTACACAAGTATAACTGATCTCAAAATCCACTACCTTTTGTGCATACAAAGAACTCCAAGAGATTTAATTATACGTAGACAATTAAAAACCTTGAAACAATCATAGTGGTCATTAATTGCCCCTTGCAAGCAGCTATTAATCAGTGTATGAAAAAATGTAAGGCTTCTATCTAAAGTCTTGCATATCCATGAAGAAAAGAAAGATTAATTACATCATTACTTACTTTCAAGTGTGTGCAATATGATGTAGGTGATATCTAAACAGTGAAGGTGTTTTGGGGTAAAGAACAGCTTTGCAACTCACCCTACTGATCTCTTTTTGTTCATTGTTCTATTTTTCACACAATTCTCTCTAATGACTTGATTCCCTTAAATAGCTTGAAGTAATTTCTGTAATTAATTTTTAAAAAAGTAGTATGTGAGATTGTATCGTATATTATATGTGCCAAAAATGCATGTGAAAATTATTTTTAGTCTTGAGTATCAGATGCATTCTCTTGTTGAATATTATAATTCAGGTTTTCCTCTTTAGGTGAAGGGGGTTGTGAGGCAGCATCATTAAAATTTTCTTGATTATCACCAAAATTTTATGAAGCCTTGCATGCTCCATTCAGTCTTTGTCTCAGGTACTGAGATCTGTGCTGCAGTGCTGCTAAAAGTCTTCAAGACAGTGAAATTTGAACAAAGAAGTGGTGTTGTAACACAGTGTCCTATCTCTGACAAGGGGAATACTATAAGTAGGTAAAGATAAAGTAATAATTTCCCCAGTAAAAAGCATGCTCTCCCAACCTCTGAAAATTAATAGCTTTGAGATTTCCAGATTAAGAAATGGCAGATGATATTTCTCCTGGAAAATCATGTCATACCATCCTCCATAGGCCCTAGACCTTAAAACTTCTCACTCCCAGGGTTTTTGATTAACTGGTTTTCTTTCAGACAAATAAATGTTGATATTCTGGAGACAGTTTACTCAATAAACTATACCTAAGAGTCTTTATAGACAAAACTTCACAATTTTCTCCTTCCTCTAGTATGTAATGGTACTCTCCCAGTGCATGTTGTGTTCTCACACAACCCTATTTCTTTTTTCATGCCACATGCTCAGCCTGTACTCTCACCAGTGCTTTATCATTTCTGATACTTGAACCCAAAAGGCTAGGAGAGGATAGAAAAAAATTGTCTAAAAATTGTCTAAAAATTGATAGTTATCTTGGAGCCTACTGAATACTGACTGCATACTTGGATAAGCCCATTCCAAATGGATTTATCAGTCCACTTGAGTGATTTCTAATCCTGAGCTGTGTGAATGTGTGTTACTCTGCATTACTCGTTTGGAGGACCACAGCTCATTTCCTGAACAGGCTTCCTTAATCTCTACAGGTATAGCTTACAGGTTTAATAGTCCCTGAAGATTTTCTTCAACAAATTAACCTAGTGCAGCTGCTAAATGCCAGCTGTAGGTGTAAGAAAAAGATAGTAAGAAAAAGCAAAGTTTATTATAACTGTGGTTAGATATGCTAAGAGTATGAGTTAAAAAGTGAAAAGTAAATTGCTGAGAGAACAAGATAGAAATCCATAGAAGCCATCCATTACCTTCTGTTAGCATCAGAAACTTTGAAATTACTCTGAGTTTGATACTTATCAAGATTTTTAAAAAATTCTGGATTTTCTGTTTCAAATTTCTTTATTGTTAGGATGATTTTGTTTTTCTTCTAATTTTTCTTTGAGTTGAAGAAGATTCGGTAACACAGCCTGTTCTCAAACCAGCTCCTCAGTGGAGCACTGCATAGTAAGATTTAATATTTTAAATTCTCAGTTCTATTTAAAAATTATCCCAGAGATATTTTAATTGTAATTATTTTTAGTCTTCGCTGTAATTTATTATAGATCAACTTTTCATATTTGTGAGATTATTTTTTAATGCAAAAGGAGGACTTTATATTAACAGACATTATTACAAAATGATGCAGCAAATATTTGGCATAAGCTCAAAGAGCTGCTACAATTGCAAGGAAGTTAGTTCTGCACCATGCTACAAATCCTTTACAACTGAGTGGGCAGCTGCAAAATCATGGATTTTTTTGGCTAATTCATCAATACTGCCTTTTGAGAAAACTGCATCTTTTCAATCTGGACAATTTTACATTATGCTTAAGTGGGCTTTGAAGTAGCTGAGGGATGAGCAGGATTGCCATGACTTTTCTCTTTGTACAATGTACACAATGAATAATTGGTAAGTGACATCATTGCTTCACCAAACAGAAAATTTCAGCATCAAAATTTCAGTCACTGGAGAGTGCAATGGGACAGGCTGTTTACAAGATCAGGAAGATTTAAAAGATCAAGCAGAATATTTAATCTAGGCATTCAATTTAGAAAGTTTTTACATTCTGAGGAAAACTGAAGATTGTAGCACACATAATCTTCCATGATATTCCTAAAAAGGAGAAAATGTAACAGCAGCTTTCAAGCACATTACAAGTCTTAGAATGTGTATGTACTAGTATTTTTATTTTATCTTTAAACAGTATTCATTATGTGCCTTATGTTTTATTCTTTCATGCTTAATTTTGCCATGATGAGAACCAACCTCACATTTCAAGTAAATGAGAATACAGATTTTCCCTCTAAGGGCAGAAGGAAATGGTTTGTGATCATCACGTTGCATGTGAGAACTTGGATTGTTCCATGACAAAAGACTTGCCATAGAAATTATCACTGTTAAGATTATTCAGTCAGCAAAATATAAGACTATTCCCCACCTCAAATGGAAACCTATCACAAACTTCTGCCAAACTGAAATTGCAATATGAAGAACACTTCTTTCCTTGACATGTAGCTTTGGATATTGAAATAGGCAGAAAAATGTCTTTTCAGAGGAGAATTTAAGATTTAATAGAGTCATCCCCAAGTCAGTTTGTGCATATTGTTATTGTTCAAGGCAAGTGGACATGCTTTGTTCTAATTTCTGTTGTATTTGCTGAGCAGTTTGACACACATTATTTAGTTTAGTGTATACTGTAGGTATGTGCATGCATACAAGTACACTTACTAGTGTGGAAGGAGACTAGTAATAATTATAACTGTGATGATAAATTTTTTGATTTGAATTTTCTGAAAGTTTCTTGGAACATACATGACTTTCTTTAAACAAAGCACAAGAAGTATTGTGGTTTATATTTGTTAAATTTTTCTTTCATAATTTAGACTTTATACATGTAATGGAGTTTGGCATGAAGGAGTGAACAAAGACAACGTTCTACAGGATTTCTGATGCCTCTGAAGCTGTGGGTAGTAGTAGTAGTAGTCTATATAGTGATATGCTGTTTGCATTTGTTTGGGTTTTTTCCATTTTTCTTTTCCCATATACTAATTTTCTCATTGCTTGATAGCTACCCCCATATGAAAGAGATTACCATAATGGTTTCTGCCCTCTGGGCTGCTAGCCCAAAGCATATGGTCTAAGAAAAAATATACTCTTTAATTATAAATTCAGGTGTTTGAATCAGAAATTATGTTTACTTTGGAGTCATTGAAAGATTTCCTCTTTGAGATTGCTGAGTTTTTAGCTTATGACTTGAATACTTTCATTTGGGGAACCAGAAACTCTCTGGATGGATCTTTTTCAGTGACTTTGGATAAATGAATATATATATATATGAAAACCAATCTTTGAATGGAACACTAAGCATCTTTTGTGCTTCAGATTCAATTACCAGTTCAACATCTTCATAAAAATACATGGGACTGTTCACATTTAATGAGCTTTTATTTTTATGAAGGTGCACACATGGGAGGTCTCTGTGGGCATGTGAATCCAAACATACAGTTTGCTAATTGCATGATATTAATTTTATTTTATAAAGTAGTGATCTTACTATTTCTCTCTATTGGTCACTGTCACTTTGGCATTTGTAAGGTGGTCATTTTGTCAACATTACTAGGTTTTGATCTTTTTTCCAGTATAGGAATTGGCATGTAGAACCAAGGAGGAGCAAACAATCACAAGTATTTTAAACTACATTTAAAATTTATTTGGATGAAATTCAACCTAAACATTCTTTGTCCCACCATTGAAATGGCAGATTTAAAAAGTAAGCTAAAAAAAAGGTGAGCTACAATTTACTGTTCGAGGTACATTTATGCATACTGCCTTAGTAGACTTTTTAGTATAAATAGGGTAATACTTTTATAACTGCTTCATAAATAAAACTTACAATAAGGCTTTTAATGTACCTATCTCCCTAGAGGCAACCTTTTCATGCCACACAGAATTTTATTTCAGAACTGCATCAGTTTGAATTCTGCTTAAGTGTCAGTTTACTCAGGTTGTCTTTATGAAAATGAATGATAATGTTTAAGTAAAGAGAAAAAAAAAGTTATAAATGCCTCACCCAAAGGCTTTTTTCTCTCTCATTATAAGTCACCTTTGGGGAAGTATAGCTGCTTTCTGTAAGTGATATAAATTACAATATACTTTGTGAAAATGACTTTGCCATTCATAGCAGAATAATGCAAACTGTTTCACATTGGTTTTTTTTTTTTGCATAAACTATATATATGCTACCAGTACAGCCTTGAGAAAGTAGAATGAAATTCTGTTCCATGCCCAGGGAATTCATCTAGGACACAAAATGTGTGGGGTGGTTGAGTTATCATGATGATAACTAAAACGTGTGGGATGGTTGATGATCATAACTACCACCTGAATAATAAAAATCAAGTATAATTTTGTTTGCATGAACACTTCTGAATCAAAGCAAGTGTTTTTCAGAAGCAGACATACAAAACCTCTTATATGAAAATAATTTGTATTAACACAGGGGACAAAATTTGGCAAAGTCATTGTCAGCCCCATAGAATCCAAATACGACATAAAAAAATGAAAATGTAAGATGGAACCCATTACAAGTATAGATAGATGTAGAGATTTAAGTATGAGAGATTAAATAACTAGTAAATACTCAAATTTCTGTTAAAACTAAGGAGATTATGCTCTCTGAAGTTAGCATAGGGTATTGAAATACTGTTAAAGGGGAATTCAAGGTGTGTTATTCATATAGACACTTCCATATGAAGGGACATTGTCTGTCATGTTGCTTCATACTGTATAACCGAGTCTGTACTAACTTGTATCACCAGAAGCTGCAAATAACATCTGACCTATTTGTATGACACAGTGTTATTTATTGGAGGACCAGTTTAACATAGCTTTTGTTTTGTTTTGTTTTGGTTTTGGTTTTGGGTTTTTTGTTTGTTTGGTTGGTTGGTTGGTTTTTTTGGTAACAATAGTTACAGGACATGAATGTAATGAATGTACAGGTATTTCCTATTATACCTTGTGTTTTCAGCACTGTTAAATATCCTTTTTTGATCAGTGTCAGGATTTACAGTGAACTTACTTTATATGACTTAGAGTTATGCTTATTCTTTTTGGTTTTTTGGGCTTTTTTTCCCAGATACCCTTCGTCTGTTTCTAATTGGATAGAACACACCACCATAGTTTTAATTTTTATTTCTTAGAATCTTTAGTTACTGCTCTTATTGTTTGCTCTCGGTATGTATTTTCTTTCTTCATGGAATCTGAACTGTCAGCATTTACTGAAGACTGGTTATCCAGGACTCATTTTCACCTAAGACATTCCACAACATCTAGATACATGCCTTCTATCTGAAATATCTTTCCTCTGAGTAAAACCATGCATATCCTTCACAAGAAAATGTATGTTTATAGCTTCAGGCATGGAAAAAACTAATTTTATGCCAATTAAAATTGTAAGAAACTTTGTTGATCTGACTCTAGTTTGGTCAGGTTATTGAAGGCTTTGTGCAGTGGAGTTCTGAATGTCTCCAAGGACGGAGTTTTCACAATCTCTATAGGCAATCTTAAACTGCTAGCCAAGGTTTCCTTTGTGCCTTCTTTTTTATCATCTGATTGCTGAAAATAGCAATTTGAAGCTCTCCTTTAGTCCTCATCCCAAAACTGATGGAAAAACACATCTTTAATCAGCTATAAATATTTTTCTATTGCTAGTCATCACAAAACTGCATACAGAGCTGTACCAAAGAAGTAAGAATCTCATATTAACTCTTTGGAATTTTTTTCAGAATTTCTATCTCTACCAATTTTGTTCATTGCCTCAAGCTGCTAAATAAAGATGCTCTTTGCTCATGTTCACCACCAACTTATTAATAAGGAAAAATTAACCACTATGCTCTAGAACAATTTACTCAGTGCTTCATGACCTTTGCATCCATATCACAAACAATCTTGTCTAACTTGCCTGAGAAGAAACTATTGCAGCAATAAAACCTCCATTGGAAACCAAATAATTGGACAATAAATAAAAATAAAAATATCATGGCCTCTTTTCTATGCTTAAAGTCCTCACTTCTGCCCTGAAAGCCTCTTGTATTTTGTTTATACTTCACTGAATTATTTTTAACACCTCTTTGTAGGTGTATGACTGTTCATGGATTTCAGATCTATTGCAGATTCTCTGGATACTCACACTGACAGTAGCTGCATTCACCTGGCTTTTCCATAGAATTTTTTCTCACCAGAGGTCTGGGAGGGTTTTGTGGTTTTGATTGTTTGTTTGTTTGTTTGAAATGAAAGCTGGGAGTGATGGAACATAAAGTGATGGCCACAGGAAAAAAAAATTCTAGTTTGATAATCAGCCATAAGATAATCTATCCAACTTTATGTCAGTCAATGAATAACCCCAAATAAAAATATTGCATATACATTTGCATTTTGTCTTTTTTTTTCCTTTTTAATGATAAGAACATAAAATACTACAGAAGTGTGAAGAACAAAGCTAATTGAAAGATTTTTTGTAACTGACTGAGTCCTAATACTACACAGCAGGTGTAATATTCTTGTCAACTACTTAGAAGGCTGATCATTAAATTTCTTTTTATCAGCTTACTTGTGTATGGCAGGCAGGCCCCATACACAAAATCAACTTTAATTTGTTACTGAGCAGTCCCTGAATATGAACACAATGGATAATTCATCATTTTCATGAAAAATATTGAGCTAACTTTTAAAACATGGCAATGTCCATACTTATTCCTCTATTTTATGTTATTTGGTTGAGGAGAAAATAAAATTTTTTCTAGACTATATTTTAAAGTCTTAAGATGTATTAATGATCCATGAGGTCTTGTGAGATAGGTGAGAGTATTTTTAATCAGGTTCAAGAAAGTTGCTATTTTCCCTGTGGAGCACAAATTTTGCAGGATTCACTTCAGTTTTACTCTGTGCTGTATACTTTCTTCATGCACATGCACAGTGCAACTCATTCCTTCAGCACCAAGAGTCACACGCGGCTTTTTGCTGTGCTTTGGAGCTTGGCACCATATTTATAAAGTTACAATGAGATGCATTCCTTGAGATGCAGTTAGGTTTATTTTCACAAAAGTGGTAACTACCCCTACCACAAATGGAAGTAAAGAATGTGCTGTGCAATTACACACCAACCACTGTGCATCAGGAGTCACCTGTCACTGAATACTAGACCTTACATCACTCTCTAAACAGATGAGGCACTCATTGTGTTCATAACACGTTCCAATACTTTTTCCTTCTATATACTCCCAATACCTTTTATCTTTGAACTTGAGAAAAGTTCTTTTTTTTTGTTCAAACTGTACTGAAATGTTAAAGCTGTTATTTTACTGATTCAGACTACTCTCCCTCTCTCTTCTGTACCTACACAAGCTGCTCTAATTTCTGAGAGTTGAGAGTTATGAATCTAATAGGTTCTGAAAATCACCAGCATGAATGAATGAAACTTAATGCATCTTTTCTGTGGGCAATGGAAGGTGAAATTTTGCTTAATTACTTTCTACTTTCACTTCTGTATCAAGGTCAAGGTAAACTGCTAGGGAGGATAGAAGCTTTTCCCTTACTAGGAAGCCAATACCTCTTGCACTTATGAGTCAGGCATGTCTAGTTATTCAATATTCAAGGAATTTCAGTCACAAAATGACTGCTAATCCAAAACTGCAGTAAGCAAGAAAGCAATTATCTCTGCAAGATCAGATTGGCTTAGTTTGATTTCATTTTCCATATGGCCTGGTAAAATATAAGACTGAGTTACCTTGCTCCACAGACTTCTTCTGTGAAAGGTCCTTTTTCATGGAGATACACCTTAAAACCTGATTTTTTTGACTGAAAAAAGGGCCATTGAAAGAATAAAGACAATTTTTTAGATTTCAGATCTTTCCATGAGTGTCAGTATATTTTGTCTTTTTAGGTGTCCTGGAAAAAGTGTTAATAAAAGTGCTTCATGAACCACTACACACTTTTTTTGTAAGCTCATAATCCTTATTATGATGGCAGGCATTTTAGGCTGTACATTTCTATATCTCTAAATGCAGTGCATATTCTCTTCTGCCCAAGCTCTACCTGAGTTATTTTTACTTACACAAAAAGAAAGGCACCTTGCATGTTAACTCCAGTTTTCAGAGTAAAGGACACTGAATGAGGAAAACATGCTATAAGCATTAAGAACAATGAATAAAAAGACGCTTTTTCTTTCTGTTAGCTGAAAAATCTCCACTTTAGTAATGTAAATTAAAAAATTATGATCCAAATTATCATTTTCCTCCCACCATGGGGAAAAAACCCCCAAAATTTATCTGTAAAATCTTTTTATCAAATTTAATTAGAGTCCATTGTTTGTTTCATACTGAGAGGAAATTCCATACTTCTCTGAGCTCTTGTTTGCATTGTACTCACTTCATAAATTTTTCAGAAGAATCCTAAAGTATGTTGAAGTTACAAAAAAGAAAACAGGGAGAGAGTTTCAGAAGCATTAGTTTTGTGACGAAATTCAGCATGCATTCTTTAATGTTGACTTAATCCAAACCAAAAGATTTTACTTATTTTTTTGTGTACCTGGAAAAATTAATTTAAATTATCTTTTTTTTTTCTGTGGGATATTTTAGATTTTAGAGAAACACATCCACTTCAGAAAACAAACCAAACCAGAAAATTGTATTGGAAATTACTACTCATATCTGAGGGGCAATTAGTTTCAGAAATGTCTTGCAAGAGAATAGAGCACTAAATGGAAAATTAGTTTATTAATTTATGCTATTCCCATTTTAAAAGTCAAGAAAATTGGAGACAACTACTGTTGCTCAGACTTGCGTCAGTGTCTATAAAGGTTATGGAGCAAGTTCTCCTATAAGCTACTCCCCAAACCAGGCAGGATATGGAAACTGACTGGCTCTGTCAATGACTGTGTATGTTTACCTTCACTCTAGCAACATTTTTGCAAAGGATCTCCAATAGCACCATGGAAATGAAAGTGGTGAGACAAGAATAGGCTGAGTGGATTACAAGGTGGATAAAAAATTCTTTATCCATTAGGCTTAATAAGCTAATGGAAAACACTTTGAAATCTAACTGGTGTCTTGTTACACTTGACATTCCACTTAAGATCATCATCATCAATAACAGGACAACACCATAATGGAGAGTGGTTCTCAGTGGAAGGGAGGATTTCCATTCAGAGGCATTCCAAAACACTGAAGGAATGAGTCACTGGAAACCAAGCAATTTTGACAGAAACAAATGTGAAGCCCTGCACTCAGGAAGGAAGGGTCCTACACATCAGCGTGGGTTGGGAGCTGTCCAGCTGTTTCACAGCCTTGCAGGCAGTTGCCCCTTCTTTGTGCAGTAAATTGCTGACTTTCACAGAAATTTTCCACCAGGTTAGGTTGGTCATCTATAAGCAGTACAGGTAGAGCTGGGGAGAAGACTAGGTAGTGAAGAAGAGCAGAGAAACCTAACAGCTATGGCAAACAGATCATCTGGGTATTTAGTTTCTGAAGTAGATGGCAAGAACCAGTTATAAAAGTACCACTCGGAGCGAGTGAGAATGTGTGGTCTAGTTTCACCTTGCCTGTTGTGAGGTGTCTGGAATGTGATTTCTGTATAAGTTACTTGTCTCAGTTAACATTGTGATCAATGGAGGTTTAGTCAATAGAGCCAGGGGAGATTATGAAAACTGATTCCACAGGAAATGGAAGAAACTTGTGCAAACTGACATTTTACAGTTTCTGTGTAATTATTATGTAATTGATCACTCTTGCCTTTTCATGCATTTCTTTCTTTCTTGCCTATGATCATGCAGTGCTTCTTAACAGTTATAGCAAAACTGTTTCTGTGAGTCATGAAATAAAAAAAATTAACTCTCCAGAAAAATATAAATATATTTTTATAATAAATATATCCTTAAAAAGAATTTCCACTGACACTGCTTTTTCAATAACACAGTAAATCAGGATTATTTTCCTGATTTCTATAGTGAGAATAGCAATTGTCTATAGTTAGCTATAAGAGTATGAGCCAACTTTAGGTGTTTGCAAGGTTGGCACTTCTCTTTTCCGGAGATCAGATGCAAAAATCTCAAAGCTTCATTGGCCAGTGTCAATAGACTAGCATGGCAAATGCTGATACTCAGAAAGTCATGATTTCATGCTAAATTTCATAACCACTAAAGAGCAAGGTACTTAGCTTCATGTGGAGGACTGAGAAATTTGTCTCATTGTTCCTGGAAAACCCTGCACTCCTACATCTAAGACTATGAAGAAATTATGAAATTGTTAGACTGGAGATAAATATCCTCATAAATAGGAATAATAACTTGATAAAGATGAGGAACAGTATCATCTGTAACAGATTATGTGACATATATAGCCCAGAATATTAGTTTTAATTAAAATGCAGACATCACTTAAACTCAGGGGTTTTGCGATCTGTGCACATAATCTTTCAAAACTAATCCTCTGCTTCTGACAGTAACAGGAACTGTGGTGAATCTCATAGTCATTATTGTCTTATTGTCTTGATGTAGAAATTACTGAATTAAACCCTATGACCTCCCTTACAAAGGCAATATGTCTACCTGACTTTATGGCTATATTTTCCAGATAAAAATGTCAACATATTAAGTTAAATATCTTTGATTTTTTCTCCTTCTGCCAATTAACGTTCTCTGTACATCTTTTACGACAGCTGGGTATTACTTCAGGCTCAATCAACGAAGGTAAACTGATCTCTTAAGACCTCTTTCTTGACAGACACTTACTAAATGAAAGGTCCATAACTCAGTTCATATCAACAAAAATGTGTTAGGTGTGGAGGTTAGAGGGCTCATAATCTCTATTAGGAGGCCATGAGGAGGTGAAGTCAAAATGGTAGCAGCTTTCCTTAGCCTATGGAAAAGGACACATGAAAACAGAATAACGTGAAAAGAGAATAACACTAGTATGCATGTTCAGCTGCTAATCCAATTTACTTTGGATAAAACGGATACTGAGGCACAACATGAAATATGTTCTCTGCCACTTTAATCTCCAAATTTGAGTCATATGGCGTTAGGATTAGGAAATTTACTGTGATGTCCTGAGCTGGCTTTCTTGCAGCTTTGTGACAAGCCTGTAACTGTATGTAACATCATCCATCTTTCTGCAGCAGATCTGATGTACAAGGTTCTTCACATATTGTATTTATAACAGATGTTATTGTTTGAAGCAAGAGTTAGGGTCAATGTAGTCTTGCTTCACTTACATAACAAGTTACTTCTAAGGTTATTGTTGTATGCAAGCTTTTTTTAATGATGAACTGAATTTTACAATGCTGGTAAGGACTGAAGGGGGAAGTAATTTCCTTTTAAACATCTGTTCATTTCCTGTGCAAGTAACAACACAAAATTAAAGCCTGACAGCGTGTACCACAGAAATAAAGGAGGACATGTGCAGATTTGAAGCTTTGACTGATCACATTAAAATCTGATTAGCTATTCATAGGGTAAACTAACTATGCTTTTTTCTATTTTGAGTTTTCACTGCATCAGGAATTGCACCGTCAGTATATTCATTGACTGTATGACAGACAAGAGTTAAAACAGCAGAAGTTTCCCTGCTTTATTATTTTACACAGTTATTGCTGAATTTAACATTTAGTTGTTTTGAGCTCTGGATCATGAGGGTTTAAATGAAAATTATAAGCATTGTAATTAAGAACTATTAGAAGCACATAAAAAACAGCACAGGAAGATGGAGAATGAGGGTTGTGGTCAGTTCATCACATGTTTTTTCTGCTGCTGCTGCTCAGGGAGAGGAGTCCTTTTTCTGCTTCACCATGGGCACATGGAACAAGTAGCATGTGTGGAAGCTGACAAAATATCTGTATTAACAAAAAAGGAATTTTCAACCTAGCACAGCTATCTGAAATATTTCCAGAATATTTCAACAGAATAGCTAGAATGTTTGGAACATTTTTATCCTGGAGCTCACTACTGTGAGATACAAAAGTGAATTAAAGCATTTATTCTGAAAACCTGACAAAGTCTACACTTTGATATACAGACCTCATTTTCCTTAGGTATTTATTTGTTTGCTGGGGGAATTGCAACTAAAATTTCTGTGAAAGAAAAATGTAATGTGTTCCATTGTAAACAATAGATAGTTTTACAATTCTAATGAAAGTGGCAGTTTTACAATTCTAACGAAAGTGGCATCATTTAAGAACAGCTTCAGTTGGAGGTAATGCATTCCAGATGAAGTCTTAAAAATAAAGATATGCTTAAAGATATGCTGAGACTATCTTTTGTGCCACAGAAAATAAATCATTAATTTCTTGAGCAAAAATTAAAATGGATATTTTTATCTTTCCTCCCACCAAGACATAGGCAACCCAGGAAATAATTTTTCTTAAATCATTTTTGATATCCACATTTTCAACTATAGAAGATAGCTGAGGTCCATATGAGGAAAAATCAGATCTACTTCAACCTCCAGCAGGGTCATCCCAGAATATATTGCACAGGGTTGTGCCCTGATGGTTCTTGAATGTCTCCAGTGGAGGAGACTCCACAACCTCTCTGGGCAATCTGTTCCAGTGCTTGGTCACTGCACAGGAAAGAAGTTCTTCCTCATATTCAGGTGGAATTTCCTGTGCATCAATTTCTGCCCATTTCCTCTTGTCCTATTGCTGGGTACCACTGAGCAGAGCCAGAATCCCTCTTGGCACCCTCCTTCAGATATTTTTAGACATTGTTGAGGTGCCCTCTCAGGTGTCTCTTCTTGAGGATGAACAGTCCCAGCTCCCTGAGCCTTTCCTTGTGAGGTGCTCTAGTGCCTTAACCACCTTGGTTGTCCTGCCCTGGACCCGCTCCAGGAACTCCTTACCCTTCATTTTTCTGCCCAGATTTTATAACAGAGAAGAAAGTATAAAGGCATTGGTTTTATATCACTGTAGAGTTATAAGTCCAGCCTGTTTACTTCTGTGGAGGAACTTTGAAACGGTATATAAAATTCTTAATTGTGATCAGTGTTAAAATCTAGTAACTTTAAAAGATGTGTGATCTTTGTAAAGAATGAATCATTAAAAAAGAACTTGAAGTAAATATGGAGATAATGATTAAAATTATAACTTCTGAGGGGGGTGTCAGTGGAGGAAATTACTCGAGACCTTTCTAGGGCATGTTATTTGAATTGGATTCCACAGAAACGACATTTTGAACTGACAGAATTTAGAGTAATCAGTAAGATTTTTTTGGTGAATTTTTAAAGGCAAAGCCAAAAGGTTATGAAATTGAGTGTATTCTATTTGATTGCTAAGAAGTAGTGGGAGTTTCTTTGGACCTTTCAAAACCAGATGGAAATTTGATGTTATGCAAATGGGAAGGTATAATAAAAGACAAAATCAAAGTTTGGTACATGAAATAAAAATTTCAAATACAAATCAAGCCAAACACACACTGGCCTGTGGAAATCCTTCAGTGATTTTCTATTTGCTGCTAGACTGTATACAGAATTAAGGAATGTTATATAGGTCTGAAGAATTTGAAAAGCAATTATTTTAGCTCTGTAGCTTAAGTAATTTGAACTTTGTGATTTATAAACAGCTAGGTAACAAACTCTTGAGCAGAAAATCCATACTGCTTTGATAAGAGTAGTCAAGGTATACATCATAGGGCTCTGATATTGGATAGCTACAAAATGTAAAATATAATATTATATCTATAAATTCATTTTTATTCCTATATAAATATATATTCCTATATAATACTCTTTTATAAAAATATAAGAGAGATAAAATCATGAATTGAGCATATATATATGTGTATATATATACGTATAGCAGTGCTAAAAGGAATTTTGAGATCATAGAAGATCTCAAGATAATTAGCCACTTAAAAACTCTAAATTAAAGAGAGAAGCTTGATATAGAAGAAAACTAGTAAATATGTACAGAGAAATGTGGAAGAATATACTCTTTGGGATCAACTGTGTATTGCATTATCATCAGTGCTGTACGTTTACATTTGCTTGGACACAGTTATCTCCTCCAAGAGAATGACCCTTCAGCTCCACAGCAAATCCCAAAGAATAGTTTTATACCTACAGTGTTCTTCTTTTCCTTCCTGAGAGCCTGGGCTGAAGTTCCTTGGGAGTTTTTTCTGTGTACAACTGATACTTGATTATGCTGAAGAATTGTATGGGGTGGAAATATTAAAAGTAGTATGTATTTACCCATTTTGACTATAGTGAAATCTTTCTGATCAAATTAGCCCCAGAATTGTAGAAGTTTCTTGTCACAGGAAGAAAAACCTGGGAAAATTAGCAAAGTACATGAGTGACCAGAAACTGGGGCCTAGAACTGAGTTCTAGTGAGATCAAGACATGAGAGGAGCTAAGGTATTTGGCAGGGTTCCATTACCCCACTGCAATGATTGACACTCACTGCAGTGCACTTATAAAGTACCTCCTGAACAAAACCTGCTATGATTTAAGGGTCATAAGACCTAAGTCACTTTATTAGAGTGGATGAAAGCTGGTCATGGAGAAAACAATTTTTTTTCAAAATATTTTTTTGTGTTCTGACATGCTGCCAGTTGTCTCATTAATACGGTAAATAATACTGTAATATGTACAAAATAGAGGTACAATTATTCTGGAATGCTTTCTCAACCAGAATAGAAAAAAAAAAAATCTTTGGGAGTTTTTTTAACTCTGAAAATATTTCTTATCAATGATCCATTATATATAAAAAATGTCCAAGATTGTAAAATAAAACACTAGACAGATTTAAATATCTTTAGACAGAAATGTCTAGATGATTTAGTGATTATATTCCCATTTATTTTGAGCCATTTAGAGTGAGAGTGGTATAAGACCACTCTGATGGCACTTTATTGTAAGGAACTATATTGATTCAATCTACTTGGGGATGGAAAATAATTTTAGAAAATAATAAAATCACATATTATCATTTGAATAACAATTACTGACCTATTCAATACATTAATTAATCAGTCCATAATTTCAGTGAGTTTCTTAAGTTTTCTTGATATATGTGGATATTAACAACAGATGAAATGCCCTTAAGTTATGCTTTATTAACACTTTGATTTCCATCAGCTGAAGATCTTCTGATCACAAAGCAAAATCGAAGTGGCAGGAACTTTATAAAACACCAACCATTGAAAGGTTTGTTTGAGGTCTCTACACTTGATAACCCTATAATTATTGCCAAAAATCTGCTATGATCAAATTTTCAGAGGCACTGAAAATATTGTTTAGTGTGATGAGGCAGCAGTGCAATTGGGAAGTTCAAGGGGATAGATGCTGATTACTGATAAAGAGAAAAGAATAAGAAATAGAAGGAAAATTTTTCAGGAAGCTGGAACAAATTCACAACACTTAATCTGAGTTCAGGACATCTCCTTGCTTGTATCCCCTACAACAAAATAGAAACAGCAGAGATGCACAAAATAAATAAGAATGTTACTATCTTTCAGGTGAAAAACAATTAAAAAAACTGCTAATTTCTATTTTTAGTACACAGTGATGAATATCCTATTTAAAAGCGCATTAAGAAGACTGGGAGTTAAAGATCCTTTAGCACAATTAGACTGCAGTTTTACAGATGTATGTATTTTGTTCTCTTTCATGGCTCAGAATTCCTAGTTATTTCAGCACTATAATAAAAACATTCTTACCTAAATATCTGAAAAAATGGAAAAAAGACCTTTATTGCTCCAAGTACCTGGGAAGCCCAGACTGCACCAATTACGTGTAGTTCATTTTGCTATGACAGAGCTATTTGAGGAGTGAAAGTTCCTTCATGAGAATGACACCACATCTTTTAATTCAGGGTATCATCAGGAGACTGGTTGCAAGTTTTGCATTGAATGCCTTTATGCTTATTGGATGTATTAGACAAGTGTTTTATACATGAATCCTAATCAAAAGCTTTTTCAACCACGAGAAACAGAATTCCTGGTTATAAATTCTGAATTTCTGTGTAATACAGGACACACAACACAAGACCCTAATAACATGCACAAGACAAACTCACTCTGAAACAACAGAACTTTCTAACCCCATCACACTGCTGACTGGATTTGTTTCTCCAGGGGCCCAGTCTATATTGTACCAGATTAGAACTAAACAAATTGTAAGGAATGAGTAATGTAATAATTTAATTCCAATAAACCTCTCTTATTTGGCAATGGGACCTCCAATTAAAGTCAATTAAAGAGCTTATGAAGTACTTCTGAGCAGTTTACTTCTGTTAATCAGAATTTAGGACAACTTCAGAACAACTTCTGAAGAACAACTTCAGAACTGTTGCCATTGATATGAAGACATAAAATTTTAGTCATCAGAAGTGAAAAAGTAAATTGATTAGCTCAAGTTTACTCTAACTGTTACCTGCAGCAATTTTTAATGTTTTGATCAATCAAGACTCCTTGCATTCCAATACCAGAGTTCATCAATAATCCAAAAAGCCATTAGAAATCCAGTCTACCTGTGAGCTCTCCTTTTCAAACAGTTTTTCCAGTTGTAAAGATGGATTTTTTTTTCTTGTGTGAGAGCAGATACCTCTCTTCACAGGGAACACTTTACCCTTTGGTTACTCTGCCGCATCAGATTTCTTTTGCACTCTGGGACAGCAAAAAAAATGACCAAAAAAACATCTCTTCTAGGCAACCAAAAACTGATATATAATAAAAATTCTTTACTGTCTTTGGCCTCCAACACTTTATCAACAGTCTCTCTGCCATTACTCATTTAATGAAGGCTCACTGTTGCTTTGGATTCTCCTTAATTTACAGCTTCATCTCTTCTACTTCTTCATCTGCCGCAGCTGAGATAGGAGTAAGACAGCTGTTCTGGTTGGAGAATGGGTTTATATTGTCTGGCTCACTTAATTTGGAGGTTAACATGATATGAATTCAGACATGCATACCTGTTTCTTTTACCACACTGTACTTCACAGGCTCATGTTTCAAGAACAGTGGACGGTTGGTATTGAAATGTCAATACTCCATGTGACAATGCAGACAGAAGTGTCCCTAGCTCATTTTCCCTAGCAGAGAGAATACATGACTGCTTTCTTCATATGCTGAAATGCTTGTAATGTCACCAAATAAATTTATGACTGTGTCACTGATCACATATTTGTTTTCTTTCAATATTTTCTTCAGTGAATAACAGGGACATAATTTAGCATTACAAGGTGTTGGTTATTCATCTTGTTTATTTTTTTTTAAACAAATCAGTAGTTCTTAATTTTTTTCCATTAAAAACAAGCATTTTCATCACCTAAAATAGGAAGTACTATAGGAGATTTATTTCCTAATTCAGTAATTAGATAGCAATTCAGTAATTCCCTGTGTTTTTTCTTTTTACCTTTCTATATGTTTTCTGTCTTGAGGTTTGATAATGAGTCTCATTCCCCATATTCCATGTAGTGGCTGTTGTTTCCCACCAGTCCAAATTAGACCTTTGCCTCACCTTCCTTTCCCTTCTCTGCTGCTAAGCTCTTTCCATTCCAAATACAAGAATTAATCCTACAACCAGCCATGAGCAGCTGAATCCCCACATTTAGATGGAAAACATATTACAGATATATGAGTTGTCAGAGAGGCAGAAAAGCCAGTATCTATGCAGCTCATTGCTAGTTCATGGTTATAAGTCTCAACTGTTGCCTGCTGTTTTCCCATTATTGACACAATCCTTCTTTCTCCATATACCCTCTGATAGCTGTTTCATGTGATGTCAGAGATGACTGTCTTGCAATTCTCCATTTTTTAAATGGTGTAGGAAGCACGGGGAAAAAAATAATATCCACCTTCTTCATACATCTCATGTATCCATCTTACATACCCGCTGCTGCTGCCTTCATGGATTTTTTCCCTAAAGCTGACAATGTTTCACTTCTCTGTTTGGCAAAACCATTAAATGTGCCATATAAAGACTTGGTGAAGTAGGGAAAGTGCCTTTACTTGCAAAGCAGCAGTATCAGTAAAGAATACACCTCTTATGGTAATGAAGAGCCATAATAAGGGGCATTGCACAGAGAATATTGATGTATAATTTGGGAGAAAAATAAAGCACCTACAGAATTCAGGATTTTTTTTTATCCTGGGTGAATAATAGCTGAGAGAAGACTGGCAGATAGCTGTGCTTGTTTTCACTTGGGTAGCATTAATTTTATTTGCAGCGACTGGTATTGGGCTATGTTTTGAATTTGAGCTGAACACAGAGTTGATAACATAGAAATGTTTTTGTTATTGCTGAGCAGGGCTAACCCAGAGCCAAGGCCTTTTCTGCTTTACATACAGCCACACTGGAGAGGAAGTGGGACATGCAGGGGTGGTTGGGCACTGACACAGCCAGGACAAGTGACCCCAGATGACCAAAGGGATATTCCAGACCATGTATTTACACATGGAGCGTGTAAATCTGTGGTAAGGAGGAGGAAGGGGGTGGACATTGGTGGAGTGATGGTGTTTGCCTTCCCAAGTCACCATTATGTGTGATGGGATCCTGTTCTCCTGGAGATGGTTGAACCTCTGCCTGCTCAGGGAAATCCAGGAAATAATTACTTATTTTGCTTTGTGTTCACAGCTTTTCCTTAAATGTCTTTATCCCCACCCATGAGTTTTCTAGTTTTTACACTTCCAATTCACTCCATGATCCTGTTGGTGGAGGAGTGAGGGAATGGCAATGTGGGACTTGGTTGTTGGGGTTAAACCACAACAATAGTGTAAAATATATAAAAGAGTGTCTTGGTTTGGAAAGAAAGGAGTCTTCTAAGGAAGGCAGGAGCCTCCCCTGAAATGGAGAATGTAAACCCTCCTCACCCTTCCAAATTGCTATAAATTTTAAATTAAGGGGATCTCAGGCAAAAATATGGGAGCAGGAAATAACAGTTCTTTAATAGAGAAGAAAAAAAAGGATAAAATAAACAATGCAGTACACTAGAACAACACTGACAGAGTCAGAACCCAACCTGACACCCTGCAGGTCAGGGTGTTGGTAGCAGTCCAATTGGAAATGTGGCTGCAGTCTTCCTGAAGTGCCAGGTGTGGTTCTGTTGGAGCAAGGGGGTCCTGTAGAGAAGGATGTATTCTTCCTCTGAAGATCCAGTGGAAGAAGAGACAGCTGCTGTTCTTCTGGGGAATCCAGTGGAGAAAGCTATGCTGGTATCTCAAAAACTTCTGGATTATATCTGGGTAGCAATGCTTGGCTCCTCCCTCTAGGCAGAGCATCTCACAATGGGATGTTATAGTTCTTATCAGCCATGCAGTGACATTCAATAGCCTGTTATCAACAGATGTCCCCTCTGGAGGGAGGAGCCATTGTGGTTACTCAGAGAGAGAGATAAGGCAAACTGCCCACTTGACAAAAGATAATCTGCCATACAGATGGCAATAGAAAACATATTGCATTGCAATCTGGAACAAAGAGTAGGAAAGAAAAGGATGACAAAGTACTTATATTAATAATACCTGGTTAGCTAGCTAATAAGGAATCCATGGAAATCCAGACAGAATTTTCTCTAGCAGTCAATCAAAGTTTAGTTTCACTGAGAATCTGTATAATTAAAGAGACAGAAAAAGGAGAAAGGGAAGGAGAAAGGGAAAGGAAAAGAAAGAAAATAGGAATTTAGGACAGACAGGACTCCTAGGCTAAAGTTTAGGCCTTCTCTCAACAGCAAGCTGCCTAATGAAATACAAATCTGTGCTTAAATTTTCTTCACCCAAATTTTAATACTAATTAAAATTAGTATTAAAATTAGCATACTGATAATTAGCATTATCAGTTTTCACTTTCTGTCTCAAGCATTCCTATAGAGTAGTAAATTTTTGACACTTAAAAAGGGGAGTATGAAAAAATATTATGAAACATAAGAAATAATTTTCTGCTGATTTTCTTCAATAGCATTGTAATAATTATAAATGAACTAGAAAAGGCAAGTTTGCAACATGAAGTTTTTGTAGAAGTTTATGTCAAAGGTATCACCCATGCTAAAAAGTTCTGAAGAGATTTTCAGCATCAAAGGGAAATCAAGATATAATTTGGATGTCCAGAGTATTTCTCTTTTTTGGTTTTTGCTACAGGAGTAAATAAGTATTTCAACATCTTTTACTGATCTGGAGAAAACTGATAGTTTGTTGCTGACTACTGATAATATTTCAGTTTCTATTAATAATGTTCCTTTAGTTATGACACTGAAAGCAGACACATATTATGCAAGTTAACTTAAATCCAAAAAGTGTTAGGTAACCATTTCGTGACACAAAAAATCAAAACAAAGGTATTTTTATGAGTGTCTATATGTATGAGCATCTAACATCAGAAAAGAAATTTAAGCAGAAGAGAGGTGCAGCAAAGATTAATAAAATTCCTACAATAATGAAAATTTATATAGTAATACAGTGAAAAAATAACATATCTTGAGAAATAAAACACTGGAGAAAAAGGCAGGTAAAAGATTAGTCAGGTTTTATACTAATTACAAAATAAGTTAAAAATAAATAAAGCAAACAGGAATTGCTTTTGGTCACTGCAAATCATTATTGCCGAAATTATAAGAGAATAAAGAAATATCAACAAAATGTTCCTGGATTCTGATCTCTTGTTTCTGTAGAATAAAAAAATACTTGTATTACTTCAAACAACTTAGATATAGAAAAATAAATCACACACTGTATGATCTGTAGAACACTGACCTTCAAGATGGTTTTCTATGTACATTTTTGTTGATCAAAGACTGATAACTGGTGCTAATCCTTGCATTCCATTTGGTCATAAGAAGACAAGTTTTAAATTAAAAATACAATGTTACAACTGATCAAAAAGGGAAACAAATCACTATGAGTTATATTAGCGTAGGGAATAATTGCAGCTTTCAAAAAAAAAAGAAACTTAGAAACAACTGTCAGTGTTGTTGAAACAGATGAACATGCTTGTTCCATCTGATTGTACAAGCATGACCTTTAAACAGAAAGGTTGTGAAAAAAGACTCAGGTGAAATGCTGCTTTCTCTGACACATTAACCTCCCCACTGATACCAGTTTCCAATTATACTGTCAAGATGTCCGATAAGGGGTGGTGGCAGTCAGACTTTGGAGAGCGGAAGATGGATATTGACGGACGTGGAATGCGGCAATGATCACGTTCCCTTAAAATGAAAGGAACTGTGTCCTCTTGGAATACACAAAATTAGATACCTTGCAAATTGAGTGGTACTTCGGGGAGGGTTCTTAGAATAAGCATAGTTCATCCCAAAAACTAATCAACTTTTTATATTTCACTGATCTGAAAACATATAGCCATAATAATTTGGAAGGCTCTTGTCATTCCAAGTTCTACAAACAAGCTCAGGAATAGCTTATGTAAACAATGGAGATTTGTAATAAATGTAGCTTGAAAATAATGAAAAAGTACATTCAATTAAATTAATTCAAGAACACATAAAACAAAAATTGGTGGAATCATGTATTTTAATACGTATATTTTCAATAAAAAATGAAATGCAATGTTTTTCTTTTTGTAGGATACTTTGGCTTTGTTGAGTGATTTAAGGGTATATCATTAGTCATTCTGTCCTTAACCAAGTTTTTTACTAGTTCATTTACTTTTTTAATTTTAAATTTTGTCAATTAGTTCTTTTAATTGAGTTTTGCTTTTGATTCTTTAATGTACTTGATTTATAATTCAAACATGCTGTATTCTATACCAGATTGCTGCCACCTGTGCTATTTAGACCCATGGTAAGATCATGCAAAATATCTTTGCACAGTTTAGAGTTTTTAGGTTTTGAAATCTGAGATGAGTCACTACTTGTGAAAGAAACTTAATTATGGTAACAAAAAATATATAATTATGAAATTTTTATATAATGTACAAAACATAGATTTTATGAAAGACTTATTCATAGAAGTATAATGGAACCAAGAAAAACTAAAACAGAAGGAATTGCACAAAATTCAGTAGAAGCAGACAGGTTTTTTCCTTGAATTTGCTTACACTGAAAAGTGTGAATAAAATCACACATTAAAAATGGTTATCAAAGTCTTTAATTGCTTTTAGGCAGAATAAACCAGTTTAAATTTCAGTAATTCTAGAAATTTTGTTTCTAAATGCATTTCAATTTTACAAAGTTCAGAAATATTCTCAAAAATTCTCCCCTTCTCACAGGTATAATAGTAAGATTCCTGTACTTACATGTCCCAATGCATTTTAAAACTAGTACAAGAAGCATTGGATAGCAAACACCTCATGAATTTTCAAGCTTAATTTCATTTATGGAGAAAGAAAAGAGTGATAAGCTGTTTTTACACACACAAAGAAAAAGTCCTTAAATTTTATATTATTTTTGTGACAAAACTTCTCAAAAATTTGTGTTTGGGGTTTCAGTTTTTTTTTTAGTTGGGTTTGTTCCTTGTTTTCTATTTCTTCCATATTTGGGAAGTCATTTGGACATTATTAAGAATACTCTGAGCCTGGCTACTATTCACATGCAGAGATGCCAAGCAGGCAATTGCTGAAAGATATAGGTCTTGAGTGAGCCTAAGAAGAATCATCCATCTCAGGCAAGCTGAATCTCTCCTGAGTACCCATTGTTTATGATATAATTTATGGCAGGACTGTCGGAAACTGACTGCAACAGAAGGAAAGAAACAGAAGAGAAAAATTAAGAAAGGCATTATAATATCTTTAAACAGTTGCTTGACCATGAAATAGTTGTTTTCTTCATTCTAATGTAGCTAATACTTAGGCATCTATGGTGAAATTTTGATGTATCAAAAGGAGAATCCCAACCACCAGAGCATTTTATCAGCTAGGAAGGGTAGGTTTTCTGGCACTGATCCCTGAGCAAGTCTCATGCCTGAGACCTTTAGTGGCTTCCTCTCCTTTACAGGATACAGGTGGACAGGTCGTGTTTAAGTATTGACCAGCACTCACCCAGGAGGTGCAGCTAGAGGGCAAAAAAATATAATGTAGTGTCTTAACTCATGCACCAGTTTTTTCTTCCCTGATTCAACACAGTCTGAGCTTTTCATTGATTTTGACACCTCAGGAGGAAGAACATTTTGTCTTACAGTTATGTTTATCACCCAAGCTCATCTGACAAATGTCAGAAAATTCCCTTATTCCTACAGTGCCATGAAGAAACACTTCATTCCTTAAAAAAAAAAAACAACCAAAAAAACAAAAACAAAAGTCCACACAACATGGAGTATTTTTTTTCTCTAAAAATGAAGCTTCTATTTTGAGCTGTCTATTTGGGACTTCTGGAGAAAAGGTATCCTGAATGTATGAGCTTGTAATAGATGCAGTTCTTAGCAAAACAGCACTAAGGAGGATACCCATTGCTATGCTGCCCACATTCCTTTAAAATTGTTGCTCAGTTTACCCAGTTCTCCTCAAGTGTAGACTTTTATGAATACACATGGCAGAAAAACATTGGACTTTGTTTCTTGGTTATTTTATATTCTCCAGATTCTGAAATGCTTCCATCTGTGTTTCCATGTGCAAAATTTGGTCTGAGAAAACTTTCATTTCTTTTTGCTTTTTCTTTTCTAATCCAAGACAAGCAAATGCAAATTGTTTTCAGTTGAATACTTGTCAGTGTATCTGGTTTCTATGATGCACTTCAATGAGATTGTTCTTTTAGATTCCAATTAGATTTTAGGAAGAAGGGGTAATTTCCTATCCCTTCTCATAAGGCTTCATGATTGGGCAAGATGGTTTTTCTGTTCCCTCAAGGTTTGTATCAATTTTTTAAAGTATCTAGGGAAGGCATTTTTTCCGTGTCTGATACTTTTCAATCTATCATGCTATTACACTAAGAAGATTTAATTATTCTAATGCTCCCTAGGCATATCTCCTATTGCTGTTCTCACTTTCACAGATCTAGAAAGGTGCAGGTCCTAATTACTATTTTCAAATGCATTACTGTTATGTAGAGATCAGCAGTTCCATTTTCAGTCACTAAAATGGGACCTAAAATTTGTTTCTTTTCAAAATATTTTTGGAAAGAGGAGATTTGTTCATTATCTGATCCTAATTTAACTGTAACAAAAAGGTTGATTAGAAGGAAATGGATTGATTAATTTACAGATTATTTTGGTTTTCTTCATAACAGTGCTTCATATTCTTCTGTCAAACAAAGGATAAACAAAAGATTAGGCATGAATGGAAACTTACAACATTAATGGAGCAAAAGAATTAACTTTAACACTAGGTGTTTTCAAAATGGGACTTTATATTCTGCAATTAAAGATATTTATTCTTACAAGAAATTCTGAAAATTACATTGGAATTCTTCCACTGACTTCAATAAAATCAATATTTATTATAAAATATCAAACTTGGGTTTTACATATGGTTTTCTGATAAGCTCTGAAGAGGTTTTTTTTGAAACAAGTAGAAAAAATCAACTGCATTAATAATTAAATAATGAGATATTCAACTTTAAAAATAGCAAATAATCTCTGAGATCTTTGTTTTTACCCTTATTCTAATTCATTGCTTAAATATACACACATGCATGGATGCACACACACATTTTTTTCAATTAGGTTTCAATTCACGTGTTCTGCACAGGAAGATACCACACATTATTTTCTGTTGCATTCAATGTAATAGGTTATTGGGTCATGTTTACATTAGAGAATTTTTTAAATTTCAAATTATGTACAGTTTCTGGAAAATAAAGGGAGAGAGTGATGGTTAGAAAGTGCAAATGTAAGGATATGACATCCCTCTCCCAAAGCCATAACAATCACATAAATTACACACACCAGTGCTGGTTGTGTGCTGCTGAAGGCTTTTATCCTATTGTGGCATAAAAGCATGAGGGAATGTAAAATTATTCCTTTGATAGACACCTCTAATATTATTAATAATCTGAGATTTTATTAAGGTAATACTTCTATTGTCTGTTTTCGGAGGTAGGTTATGTATCAGAAAAGCTTCAAAAGAGGCTTCAAAAGAATCACAAGAGATTCAAACAATGATATATCCAATACATCTGCTCCATGCTGTTGAATAATTAAATTGACATCTTCAGAAATGGGAATTCTGTTTGATCAAGAAACTGAATATACCTTATCAGCCCTGTTTCATCATGTAGACACTTTTATTTCTTGTGACATTAAGATTCAGTGCATACACTTCATATTTTTCCCTTTCCTCTTGGTTCTGATAGTGTTTAATTATCAATAATTATTATTTCAAATGAGATCAATGGAAGAAATAATTTGGGGAAGAGGAAGTTTTCATTGTGCTGGTTTTGTAAACAGGGCAATATGTACTCCAATTCCAGTGTCTTGGTGGTTTTTCTTGTTTTATATTTCATACGACTTATCTGCAGAAAGGTAGATTGGTTTCTTTTTAGCTTCTAGATATTTTCATGCACTTCTGTTACTAGATTAGTAGTGCATGACAATAAGGTTTTAAATAGATAGATAGATAGATAGATAGATAGATAGATAGATAGATAGACAGACACTTCAGTAAAAAGAAATTAAAGAAAAACCTAAGAAGCCAATTCATTCACTGCTGTGAAGTCAAACAAGCAAACATATTTTAAAGTTTACTGCTAGCAATGGCAAAGAGATTGATTCAAACTGTAATTAGCACTGGCTTGAAGAGAAATACTGCTATTGCTCTGTGAAATTAAACAAATATGGTACATGTCTACACTACAAAGAGTGCAAACATCCTTTCTTTGTCTTTGTATATTTTTATCCCCTGATAGAGAACTGACCTAAATTAATTCCCAGCAGAAAATGACAGAAACAATTCCTCACCAGGTTCTTGTGTTAATTTACTACTCATTTACCTCGCTTAAGGATCATGTACAGATTCCTATGAGCAAGTTTCGTTCTTCTGAACCATCACACAAGAAATAGCAATTATTAACAAAGATCACTTAGTCTCAATCCCAGTGCTTTCAAGATTTGTATTTATTGTTTACTTACACCTGAATACAATCATAGAAGTGTTTAGGTTGTAAAAGTACTTAACCTAACAATGTCACATCCACAACTTGTCCCTAGGTCCACATCTACACATCTCCAGGGATGATGATTCCATCAGTTCCCTGGACAGCCTCTTCCAATTCTTGACAACTCTTTCCCCCAGTTTTTTTTCTTTTTTAATATCCAACCTAAACCTCCCCTGATGCAGCTTGTAACTGTTTTCTCTTGTCCTGTTTCTTATTTTTGGGAGAAGGGATTGACCTTTCAGGTAGTTCTGGTGAGTGTCCCCTGAGCCTACTCTTCTCCAAGTTAACAACCAGCTTCCTCTGACACTTCTCACATGACTTACTCCCTAGAAACTTCCCAGCTCTGTTGCCCTTCTCTGGATATACTTCAGCACCTCAATGTCTTTCTTGAAAGTGAGGGGCCCAGAAATAGACAAAGAACTTGAGGTGTGACCTCACCAGTGTCAAGTGCAGGAGGACAGTAACTTCCCTGGTCCTGCTGCCACACTATTGATGAAAAAAGCCATGATGCCATTGGTCTTCTTGGCCACCTGGGCAGACTGCTGGATCATGTTCATCCAGCTGTTGAGCAGCACCTCCAGGTTCATTTTCCACCAGGCAGCTTTCCAGCCAGTGTCACCCAGCCTGTAGTGCTGCAGACAGTTGTTGTGACAAAAGTGCAGCACTTTGGCCTCATTGAACCTCACACAGTTGTCCTCAGCCCATCAATCCCAGATTTCTCTGCAGAGCCCTCCTACCCTCCAGCAGATCAATACTCCCATCCAGCTTGGTGTCCTCTGCAAACTGAGGATGTACTCAATCCCCTCATCCAGATCATTGACAAAGACATCAAACAGAACTGGCCTTAAAATTGAGTTCTGGGGAACACCATTTGTGACAGACCACCCACTGAATTTTGTGACTTTTAACAACAGCAGGTGGAAAACAAAACAAAACAAAATTTGGCATTTTCATACTAGAAGTGACAGGAAAGCCTGTATTAATAGCACTTACCTAGTGTCTACATTTGGTGTATTTAATACTCCATATTAAATGTGTTGAGTATAATCCTTTGTCTATTTATCATTGTCAAATATTGTGTAATTTGTTGTGAGGACAGAAAGGGAGGTGAGAGAGGCATGCTTTGGCATGTAATATTAAAGTACAGAATTACAATCCATTACGTTCCATTAAGAGCAAACAACCTTATTCATAATAGAGTGTTAACTGCCAATTATCATAAGCTCTCTGCTTATTAATTGACATGTGTTAGCAAGCTTTTAAAAAAAGACTGAGATTAATTTGTTCTGACATACTGATTCTTTCTGAGGTCTGAATATGTGTTATGAAAACCTACTACTTTTAAACAAATTTAATTCCCAGTGAAGTTTAGTAAATCTCACAGAAAATTGTTGTAGCAAATATATACTAACATTTTGCCATAGGGGCAAAAATGTGGAAATATGGAGATAAAAATATCTTCCAAAGTGTGCTTACTTCTAGATAGGTCTTTTACACCATATTGTTGCCCTGACTAGAATTACTAGCTTTTTCTTATCTTTCAGTCATGAACACAGGTACCCCTACTTCAGGGATGTACCTTCTATCTCAAAAACCTTCCCATTCAGGGTTTGAAGGTCAAATTACCCCTACAGCTTTATCTATATACTGCAGTTCTCTTTTGAGATAGAAACCTTCTTTGTGCTGTTCCATTCTGGTTTCCTCTGAACACTCCAAAATTTTTTTTTAACTTTTAATCTGTTACTTGAAATGTTTGAGGAAACATTTTCAAGGTTTTCTCTTCCTGAAGTATACTGTTAAATTGGAAGTTTTCCACAAAATAATCAACCAATAAAAAAAAATAAAAGAAGAAGATACCCTTTTGCCTTGCTCCTCTAATTTTACCCTAAACCTACAGAGGAAATACCAGCTGAAGGAGTTGACTGATGTTATTTTTAAGCACTCTCTGTCATCTTTGAGAAGTCATGGAGAGCAGGAGAGATGCCCCAGGACTGGAGGAATGACAAAGTCTCTCCAGTGTTCAAAAAGGGTGAACAGAGGGACCCAGGGAACTACAGGTTATCCAGCCTCACCTAAATCCCTGGAAAGGTGATGGAACTGCTCATTATTATCTGCTCATTATTATTAACTGTTCATTCTACGCATGTGGACAAAAAGTATCTTTTCAGGGTAGTCAGCATGGATTCCTAAATTAGAAATCATGCTGGACCAATTCAGAACTCTTCTGTGCTGACATGACTAGCTGGGTAGATGAGGGGAGAGCGCTGGATGTTGTCTTCAGAAAAGCTTTTGCTGCTCTCTCTCATAAGATGCTCCCATGTAAGATCAGGTACGCGTTAGATGAGGGGACAGTGAGGTGGATTAAGAGCTGGACAAATGACAGAGCTCAGAGGGCTGCAGTCAGAGGTGCAGTCTAATTAGAGGCCCATTTCCAGTGGTCTTCTCCAAGGTCAGTACAAGACCCTTGTATGTTTGACAAGTTTGCTAAAAGTAGAAAACTTGGAGGAGTGGCTGATACACCTGAAGGCTGTGCTGCCATTCAGCCAGACCAAGACAGGATGGAGAGTTGGGTGGAGAAGTACCTAAGGAAGTTCAGTGAAGACAAGTGTAGAGTCCTGCACCCATGGAGGAATAACCCCAGGCACAAGTGGACACAAGGGCCTGACCTGCTGGGAAGAAACTGTTGATGCATTAGGAAGAGTGGGGCCATCAGACCAAGGGAGGTGATTCTGCCCCTGTAGTCTGCCCTGGGGAGGCCACATCTGGAGTGCTGAGTCCAGTTCTAGGCTCCCTAATGCAAGAAAGACAAGAAACTACTGGAGAGGGTGAGCAAAGGGGTATCAGGATGATTAGGGAACTGGATCATCTTTGTTATGAGGAAAGGCTGAGGGAGCTGGAACTGTTTTGCTTGGAAAAGAGATGACTGTAAGGGGAACTTCTAAATGCATGCCAATACCTTTGGGGTGGCCATCAAGAGGATGGAACCAGATTCTTTTCAGTGGTGCCTAATGACAGGACAAGGGCCAACAGGTACAAATTTAAAACCAGGAATTTCCATCTGAATATAAGGTAAAGCTTATTTGCTTTGAGGGCAACAAAGAACTGGAAGAGCCTGTCCAGAGATGTTGTGGAGACTCCTCCTCTGGAGATATTCCAAACCTGTTTGGAAAATGATCCCGTGCAATCTGCTCTAGGTGAACATTCTCTAGCAGAAGGGCTTGGACTAAATAATCTCCAGAGGTCCTTTTTAACCCCAACCATTTTGTGATCCTGTGATTCATTCCCTGGAGAAAACCAGAGATAAATTTGGTCTACTTACATACAAAAACCTTAAAATCTGAATATTCTTACAAATATCTATTAGATTAAATAAAAACTAGTAATTCAGAAAAAGTCTGTGACATTTTCATCTGAGTTGTGAAATGGCTGCTGTTCATCCTAATTGTTAATAATGATGTTATTAATGCAGATGTCAACACATGTAGTTTGCAAAACTCTATACCAGAGTTTACTCAATTGTATCTAGCAATGGACATTACATGCTTGTTTGCACTGAAAAAGAAGCTCCATTAGTTGCAGAATCAAGACAGTCTGCTTATAGTACAGTGATTTTTTTTTTTATTTACTGCTGCTTCTTTTATTCTAACAAAGGGTAACATCCATACACTTTTTTTTGAAAGTGTCAATGCTCAAGCTTTCAAGGTACATTTGCTATTTCTCATTGACTGTCTTCTGTTCTTCTGACTACACATTACCCAGGAAAAAAAGTCAAATTCCTTTAGGGAGCTTCAAAATTCTCTGTTAAGCATCAAAAAGAGAAAAAAACCCTAGGTATGGGACTTCTGAAATTATTGCTATTACTAACAGTGTTGTAAGTATAGGGCATACTTAGTACCACCATTCACTTTGACACAAAATGTTTCTTTTAATGGAAAAGTGCAGACGAAAAGTTCACGAGGGGCTCCCCAAGGCGTCCTTTGACATGTCATGGAGTCGGGGATAAGTTTTGCCATGTAAAAATTATCTAGCTAGCAGGACATTTTAGTTTTGCATAAGAACTTCGTGACCTCCCTCAGGTGCCATCGTCCTCGGTGTGCAAGTTGCAAAGACCTTAGCTACAATTAATTTTACTGTGTGGATACTGATTCAGTGGCACAGCCTTGATCTATTTATAACAGTTTGCTTAGCCAGTGGCCATAGTAAGTTGTTAAGTCACAAAAATGTAATTAGTCTCTGTCATGCTGCATAGCATAAATATTCAGTCATTGATGCTATTATTATTTTAGTCTAAACCCAAGTTCATTTTATTCCAGAGTTATCATGCACACAGCTGCAAAAAACCCAGAGACCAAGACTTCAAGCATATACCCTAAAGCAGTAACACTTAGTCCCTGAGGTTATTAGAAACTCTTTACGTAGATGTAGAACAAAGGTGAAAATTCATCTGCTGAGATTAGCTTTCTCTTGTTAACTAACAGCTATTATGCACGGCATTCTGAGATTCATTCTCCATTGTGCTACTGTATATAAAATAAAGGCTGATTGAGTGATTGACAGATAACAAAGCTAAGCTCAAGTAGACCAAAATTTTCCCTGGAGAAGTTTGAAAGTGTTTAATGCTTTATTTTCATGTCAAGAAATTCTAAAAGAGAAAATGAAGATTTTGTAAGGAAAGAAAAAAAAGGGAACCAAAATCTGAATCCACAAAGCATTATAACCTTTAATGGAAAAATGTTACAACCTACTAAATGTTCTAAACAATCAATTCTATACAGACAATATCGTGGAATGAGTTAGATATATCAAAAATGGATGGAAGTCTGCATGACAAAGAATTGAGTCCTGTAGCTTAAACCTTCCAAGCTTAGGCAATTTCTAAGAAAGGACTGTGTAGGAATTTGGGAGAATTGAAACTAAAGTAATAAAATTAACTCAGAACAACTAAGAAAAGCAATTGGCTTTTCTGTGAAAAATCATTCCTATCTTGTTAATTTCAGTATTTCATACGTGAGTGGAAAGCACAAAATCTTTCTTCCTACTCATAAGTGTAAATCAAGCACCTTTCTGGAAAAAAAATTAGGGGAAAGAAAGGAGTTTTCTGAAGCCTTAAATTCAGGAATATTTTGAACATATTTTGCTTTACATTAAAAAAATTAAACTCATCTTTTTTTTTTCTAGAAAAAAGTATAATAGTTGAAATAGAATTAGGCACATAATTGCGTACCTCTTATGAGTCACAAGAAGCTAAGGTATAACTGTAAAGATCAAAGCAGATGAAAAATCCAATAAAACTCAAGAACAGTAAAATTAAAATATCAAGATATGAAAATGTTCAGGAGTCAAGAAAAATTAGAAGGGTGAAAACAGATAGAAAGTAGTTCCGATGATTATTATTGTATCTGATGTATAAATACTTATTACTTCTGATTAGTGCATTTAAAATTCTTTAGGGTGGAATAATTATTATTCTGATGTTACTCTATTAATTTTCTCTTGACTTCAAGTTCACCAGTGCTTGAATATAACTTTTATGCTGTGGGTTTATTCTTCTGATATACTGGACCATTTTGGGTAAAAGTGCTAGATACAGTGCTGTGGTTTGTTGATGGTGGTACAAACTGGTTTTTTTAGTGCGTTTATCTACAGTTTTCCATCCATAAAATGAGACTTAAAAATTTAAAAAAAAACAAACCCAACAACATAGAGCTTTTGTAGGTTGCAATCCTACTAAGCATTTATTTTATTCTTTGGACTTGATGGTTCTGGTGATTTAATAGACATGTAACTAAGGGAAATACATTAATTCTCCCCAAAGTCTTGTTTGGGTTTGAAAATCCACATAATCATAAGTGTTCGCAAAAGTCCTCCTTTGCTGCAATCAGTCCTTCAGACAGAATGGCAACAGGCACCTCGAGGTGTGGGACAAGCCAAGAGACCAGAGATGACAGATGAATCTGAGAGGCTGAGGTGACAGGATACATTAGCATTTCCCAGTTGTGACAGTGAGTCAGCAGAAAACCATAAACTACTTTACAGACATTTATAAAACATCATCACAGTTACTGTTGGTAAACTTGAAGGCTCACAGCATTAAGATTTCAGATGAATGCCTGAGGCATAAAGAATTTAGGATAAGAAAACTTTTTAAAGTAAATGAATAAATAAAAAAATATGTGGGCAATCTGATGCTGAGTCCTAAAGTCTCATTTACTAGCATGAATTTTTTAATAGTATATAATACATTTTTTAATTTAGTTTTTCTGAGAGTATTCTGTTGAAAATTAGAGCTGGATCTTTAGATTTCTCTTTTAGGCTGTGATTGACAGGATAATTAATTCAAAAACTCTGAACACAGGCTCAGAATTATGCCAAAAAGCCATGACTGAAACTACTGCTCTTTCATTATATTTCTTATTATTTAAATGTATGTATGGTAGTAAATGCAAGAGCATAAATTACAACTCTATCCCTAGACAATACCATCTGCTGCCTTCCTGTGGTTCTTTCTACATCTAGCACTTCTGTGACCATCAGCAATGAAGCACACAGCACAGCCAGTACTCACTCTTGCCTGTGAACAGCTGAGGTGGGAAAAGGAGAGTTTTTAGATAGAGGACATATCTCCACAGGGACAGGGTGTTGCATTTTACTCCTGATCCCATCATTAACTCAGTTTAATTTGGGACACATATATTCCTTAATTTCTATACTGCTACAAACAGAGATGCTTCAACTTTTTTTTTTTGAAAAAAACATGTTTAATATGGAGATTATTTTGAACATAATAATATTTCTTTTTCTAAGAAAAAAATCATTAATCAGACCTCAATTTCATATGGTTTCCAAAAGAGATTAACAATAAAAACTGATTTATATCCAATGACATTAAAAAGAAGAAAAAGTAAAATCAAATTAGGACATTGAGTTGGGTTCCATACTTTGTTGCACAATGCTAGTTATTTGCCAGGGAGGCTCAACAGTTTTTCAGGAATTATTTTCATTATATGCAGATTTCTATTAAATGTTTTGTATCAGTGTTTTATGCCTTGTGTCTACCCAGCACAGGCGTTTGTATTTCCCAGGGGCAAATTTCTGATTAGTAGAAAATGTAGAACTGAGAAAAATGCCAATTCTGGTTCATTAATTGTGGTACAGATGGATAGCTGCTTTCATGAAATGCTACAATATTTTTTTAATATAATCTGAAAGTTCATATTATCCTAGAGAAATATCTGTGCATTTTTCCAGTCAGAAAGGACAAGAGAATGAATAATTTTCAGACATTTGATGAGGTATAAATAGAAACATATTTGTGGAATAGAAACCTTCATATATGATGCATTACCTGGAAAGAAACATAATCTCTATTGTTTTTACTGTGTTTTGTAGAGAAATAAGCTCAAATGGCTTTTGAAAGTCTTCTGTTTCCCTCCCCCATTGACTATTAAAACCAAATTTACACAAATTAATACATATATATTTATACAAATCTATATACACAAAGGATTTGTTGTAGCAGCATTTCTTCCATACTGAAAGATCCAGTGGACCTTTTCAAAATCATCAATTTTTCAAAAAGAAAAGCCAAAAATATGCAAAATACATTTAAGTAAAATGGTAAATAACAATTTATAAGCAAGGTTAAATTGCCCAGAAAGAAAAACCAATCTCTTTAAATCTTCAAGAAAAGAGACAGCTTAATTGTTATGGTATTGCGAGTGTTCCGAAAGGTTAATTTAGGAAGGTTCAAATGTTCAGAGTCTGTGGAAGCAAGGATGAACCTTTTATATCCCCCTGCATTTTATAAGGAAAAACATGTCCAATTTACAGTTACTAAGGTGTTCTTTTTTGAATGTTCATCACACAAACAATGTATGATCTAATATGATCCAGTTCCATCTTTCTCACTGGTCACTTGTTCTCGTTTTGCTTGCAAGTGCCAAAAAGAGGGTGGAGCCTAGAACTGCATGGGCATGTCGATATTTTTATTCTATACCACACAAATCCTCCCTGGGGAGAGTGGCCTGAGAGGGAAGAGAAGGGAGAGCACACATGAGGAGTGGCCACCTTTTGATCTTTTCCTTCTTTGGGGCAGTTGCTGGCAGCACTGTGGACCCCGTCCTCTCCCACCAGAGGGGGTGGGTGGATGTGGGACAGTTTGTTTGGAATTTAATAGCCAGCTGATTTTAAATCACCACATTCCTATTAATGGGTTCACACTTCTATAGCAAAATTTCTCTCTTCTGAAATCTTTTGAAAAGCTGTAGTGCAGTTTGAATGTCTTTGAGAAAGATATGCCATAGTTAAATGCATATAATTGGGCCTGGAGTGCACAGTGGGTCACATTAGGTGACTCAGTATCCTTTTTTTGGCATAAATATAGATTATAGATTTATAATATGCCTATTATATACCAGCCAAACCCACAAATCGCATGAAGAATAAGTCACAAGTATAATGCTAACAAAGTTGTTAAAGGAGATAAGGTTACTAGTATACTATTACTGAAGACATCTCCTTAATTACACATTAACTGCATTAACTGAAAGACCAACAACTATGATTTGTTTGGAGAAAAATACAAGGCAAATCCTACTATTCATGGACTTTTCTTCTCCTCAAGACACTTCCAGCTCATATTTTTCTTTTAAAATATGATCTGAAGAGATTTCTTCATTCTAATTAATGTCTGTAGTCATTCACCCAGAAGTTCATCATGCAGACCAGGAAGGGTGATACTATAACTTCTATGTTTGGGAATTTAATTTGGTGTAAGATGCCATGGTCCATACTTTTCCAGACCTTTCTGCTCTGATGGGATGGCTCCTTTAGGGATGGAGCAGACAGTCACTTCATCAAAAATTTTTCAATATATTTAAAATTCTAGTTCTTACTACATTTGCAAAAGTGAGCAAAAATCTCTGAGGAATATCACCAAGCTATCTTTTTGGTACAGAACATTAATATAGCTATGAAAGTCTTAAAGAAAATCAAGAAGCCTTATTACAAATGTCTTAGCAACATTGAGAGAAAGGTGAAGTAGCAGAAGAAGAATGGGAAAAGTAGTGAGGAAAGTTGAGAAAATTAATTTCCTTGTATATGATAATGAAAAGATGAAAGACTTGAAAAAAGAGGAAAGAAATTTTAAAAAGGATGAGGTAGAAAGCATAAATATAGGGAGAAATGATGCCTGACTTTGGTACTGCTAAAAACTGTAAGATTTATTGCACAGCTTTGTCCTGTTGTAATTTAGTTGTATTTGCAATGATGCAGAACAATAAGGTGGTTTTCTGAATAGAGTATTTCAACTGTCTGTTTATTTTCCAGTAATTATTCACAATAAATGTGATCTACGGCTAGTAACCTGATTTTGTCATTAACTTTGATGATTTATAGACAAACAATCCATCAACGAAGAAGCAGATTCCTGAAGATTTCGCCGCCATTCATGTTTCACAGTCTTTTCTTTTTCTCCCATCCCTTGCCCTCATTCCCCTATCCCCACCTCCAGTTCTCTTCTAGAGGGATAAATTTTGCTGCTGAAGTGTATGTGCAAAAAATATTCATACACAAGAGATCAAGACCATCTGTTAATTTTCCATAGGGACACAGTACAAGCATTTTGATTTAGTTCCACCACTGGACTCTAAAATCAAAGACCAGAATATGCTCTTGATGCATGCAGTCACTTTTTGTAAACATGTTTCTAAATGTTCCAATTGCTACTGTCTGGTTTTCCTTGGTGGGATATTCTAGACCCTAGGATATAAGCTACTCTTCATCCCATTTGAATTTGGAATTCAGTTTTCACATATGTTTAGGGGCTTATTTTTCCCTAAGGCAGAGAATTTAAGTTCTCCTTGAATCAGATTATATTGATAATTGAACACCCAAATGCCATTTCTTCTATACTCATTACCCCAACATGGGGAACATTATTAATTCCTTCATAGCTGTTTGCAGTTCTCTCAGAGTCAAAAAGAATTCAAGTCAGAAGCAGTAAAAATTATGATTTCTGATGGGCATTAGAAATTCTGGACTCTGTATAAAACAGAACATATCACTGACATACAGGTTCGTGAGAAGAATGGAGCATGTAAATACAGTATGATAAGTCATAAGTGTGTGAGCTAATACCTAAATTAAACTTTACAGTAATGGACAATACAAAGTATTATGACTTTGTGTCAAATTTCCAGCTGGTCTTAAACCACTACACTGAGAAAATGCAAACAAACAAGGAAACACAATCTAAAATGAGATGCTAAAAACCTTCAAAACTTACAAAAAATTATAGGAAAGTGGTTTGGTCTAAAAAATTGTTAATTAATTTCATTTTTATTTTTAAAGAGGCACAAGCTGTCTCTGAGAAAAGCTAGCCAAAGTTCATGAGTTTAACAAAATGTATTTATAAGTAATATTTTCATAATATTTTATTTGCAGATTGTTCAAAATACAGTTTTAGTACCCTTGTTACAAACCCTTTATCAATCCTAAACATTGTCAGCTTACACACTTGTGTCATATGAGTAACAGGATTTTTTTACAGTTGCAGGAAGTTTTCCTCCTTTTCCTAAAGTGTAATTCAGTTGTTGCCACAAGATCAGTTTCACACAGTGATCATGAATCATGAAGATTGGCTAGGAGATTTTGTCATTAAAAGATCCATGCTCTAAGGGACCTTGTTTGGTCAGGGAGATTGGACTAAAATGCCTCCAGCTGACTCTTCCAACCTCACTCATTTGTGATTCTCCTTAACTAGTCAGTATATGCTTCTATTTTTTGAATTCACATTAATATTTCCTCTTGTTCGTACTGTTCCCAGTTCCTTACTGCACATGTAAGAAATTTAAGAATGTCAAAAAGGCTTTAAATTTATGTAAGGGAAGGGAGTTGCAGAAGGGAGTTGGTAGAAAACTAGGCATGAATGAACTTCTGATCTGAATGATCAGGAAAATACTGATCTGAATGCATCATAGCACATGGTCACCATAGCAGGGGAAAAACAGTGACTGAAGTCAAGATAAGCCTTGGTGTGGCATTTTCTAATACAAATGTATTTGTAATTGCACAGATATGAATTAATTGAAATGCTAATATCTGATTTGTTTTAAAGACCTGACTCCCCAAGGGATCATTCTTAGGAAGAAGACATGATGACCACAGACTCAGCAGTTATTTCCAGACTGAGAAAGAAACTCAGCCACGTAAAAATCAGACTGCAAAAACGGAGAAATAAAGAACAGAATAACAGGACCAATCATTTGATGGGATAAAAGGCAGCTTAAATGACAGATAGGAAACTTTTGATGTCAAGAGGATCAGCACTGCAGGTATCAGTGTGTGGTAGTCAACTGCTCTTGATGATGTTGAGGACATCATCCAAGTCACCTTCACATTTCAGCAGATGCTGCTGGTGCACCTATATCATGGATGTGAACTCTTAAGTACAACATAGGAGACTTTTAACTTAAGCTTATTGGGACAACCCAGGGATTCGGCACTGAGGGTACATGTCACGTCCATAACACCATTCTGCTAATATTTTTATGATAATATGATGTTGAACTTTTAACATTTATATAATATTGACAAAATTTAATTAATTATTTTATAAGAATGCTATGATTATATTTTATACTTTCATTTATATCAATATCTTAGTGATATTATTATTGCCAGCGATTATGTGCTGTTTTGTCCCAAACTTGAATGTTCTTTAAGCAGTAATTTTATTTACTATTTCCATGCTTGTGCTGGAATTTACATATAGTTCCAGTCAACAAAAGATATTAAACATCATAGATACTTCCTCACATCATTGATCTATTTCCTTTCTGGATAAAACCTCTGCATGCTGCTGAAGACTGTCCTGCTAACAGCTTGCCCAATAAATTCAACTTACTCTTGTCAAGGTTTTCATTCAGACTGCCTTGCTTTTTGCCCTCTGACCTTCACTTGTGTCTTTCCATTAGTGCTCAAATGTTTTCTAATAAAAGCTTCATTTCTGGGCTCTACATCTAATATTGCTTCTCCTTTTACAATACATTAATCCTTTTATTTTGCAGAGACCATCTCAGTTCTGCGACACTACTAAAATTTCTTACTAGATTATATCCATGTGTATTTGCCTGTACTTTTCAATTCTACTCATAAATTCCTGAACAGCTGTCCTGAAATTAAATACCAGTTTTTTTAGATACCTTTTTTTTAATATACCTGTTCAGATTAGATACCTGTTTTGTTTTTTTTTAAATAAGTCTCAATTTATACCATGCTATGTGTTTTCCTTGAAACTGAACCTCCTATGCTCCTTTGAACTCTGTTTGCTTGCAACATCCAGCTGCAAAAATGTCTTTTCTCATGACTGAATTTGAATAGGATAGTTTGCACCCTCAGCTCCTCCCTCCAGCTTCTCTTGCAGCCTGGACACAAATGCAGCCTTGTTGATTCATTGTTCAAGAGGAGCGAAGTTTTTGCTGCTGCCTCTAATTCTGACACAGAGATTCCATGATGCATGGATATCTGCCGAGACCTGGCCAGAACATGCTCCGTTGAGATGGAGTGCTTGGGGAATGGAGCTGTAAAATTGTGCTTTCCAATTGAATATGTATGCATTGCTAACTTCTTAAAAGATGTGTAATTTGGTTTAATTGTGTGGGGGTTTACAGACTTGCAAGAAATCCACATTTCCTGGCAAATTTCTTTTCTACAATTTAAAGCATAAGGCAAAAGGTCTTTAAAGAAGTTTCTAAACATCTTTAACAGGGAAAAAAACTCAGATATACTCCTTCAGCCTATTTCAGAGAAATGTCCAGCACTGTATGCTTGTTTTTTTTTTTACTTTTCTTATTTTTTTAAACCAGGCATATATGTTTTGAGGCTAAATGTTCAGATTATTATAGTTTAGCTATTTTTGGTTATCAGAACAGTAGAAAAAAGGTGTTACCCTTGCGTATATAAATAAACCTTATAGTAAATAATGCTATCACCCCTAATTGCTGTAATTAGTACTATATTTAATTACTTTAGCATTTTTTAAAATAGTCATGTAGTTCAATAAAATCACATTTAAATAAAGTGTACAACACCTTTCTTGCCTCTTGTAAAATTTAATGTAGTAGTATACTGGTCTTAATTTGATCTGAATTTCTAAAGGATCTGGCAACACTTTCATATAACATAGTTTGGCTACAAAAGCTAGTGAAGACAGGATTTTTATTCAGTATGAGTTTCTCTGCAGAGACTCTTCAGTTCTTTGTTTCCCATCAGAAGGATTTGTTTGCACATTGCAAACACAACGAATTGCTTTCCCAGCAAGCAGTGGTATCATGTTTTATCAAGATGACAACATGTTTGAGAGACAGAAATTACTTTAGAAATTGGTATCAGTGCCCTGGTAACTAATGTTCATTAAGAGATCCCAAGACATTTTTATGAGGCTAAGGATAAATGCATTTTTGCTGGTAAAAATCCAGTCTGGGTAAGTTGATTCTCTGTGAAACACCTCTGTATTTCTCTCTGGAGAGGAAATCAATCACTTCTCTTCTTAACAGTCTTTTTTCCTGGGAAGTGGTTGTTTGTTTGGTTGGGGTTTTTTTAGAAGTTTTTTTATAGAGGGTAATTACAATGCTACACCCCAGTTCCTCTTCACACAACAAAAAGACCTATTGAAAGAATAAAAAATTAAAAGCAAAGAATGTAAATGGAAGTTGCTTGCATGAAAACTAATGGAATACAGATAAACTCATCTGGAGTATACCTACATAAAGACAAGATGAATTATTAGAAAAAGAACAATAGATCATTTTGGGATGATATTTTAAGGTAGCTTCTTGGTACTCCTCAGCCAGTTTCCAAAAGTCTTTTGCAGATATGATTTAAATGAGGCTGGCTAATGCTGTGGACAGTTGCTGATTCTTCAGTCTTCCATGAAAGAAGTTTGGGCATAAATAATTTACATTTTATTTTGAGGAAAAATCTTTGAGAACAAAACAATGACCTTAGGTGAAAGAATTTTATCACCAAACCCAAGATGTATGCATCGATGGTAACATAAATATTTGCCCATTATTTTGTTATCAGAGTCTAAATTATCAAAGAACTTCTAGAACTTGACATGTATTTGCACGAGTACAAAAATCAAGGAAATATGATGACAGATACACAAATAGATTTCATATGCAAAAGCCCTTCAATTAATACACATTTATACTTTAGAAATTATCACCGATTCATTTAGATGTGACCTGTATTGGAACAATCTCATACTCTGACACAGTATTAAATAAATTTAACTGAAATAGCATACATTTGACAGAACTAACTTTGCTGTCTGTTTTATGACTTTTTTTATGCAAAGATTTCTTAAAAGTGCTTGTATTTTAAAATAATTCATATGCCTTTTGGTGCATGATGATTGCTATGGTTATTATCTGAATTATTGGCTGATACTTTCATATGCCTGTTGTATGCATATTCACTAATGGAAATCGGTATTTCATCTCTTGAAAGCTATAAAGAATGTAAACTTTAATGTTGTTTCCAAGCAATTACCTGAGAATCCCATAGTAGATAACGCCTATAAAATATAATCATGACACAGAGAAGTAACCCCCTGAAAATTAATAATTTCTAAGATTTATTGCTAAGCAGCACCACAGCTAGTTTAATGTGAAGGAAGTACATTGGAAATTTATCAAGACCCAGCCAAGCATCTGAGTTGCAAATGTAAATAGAAGCATGAGCTGAAAAACAGTTAACAGCAGAATAGATGTAATTGCAAATAAAGAACATACTTTACCAGAAGTGTAAATTTAATTTTAAAGCATCTTAATTTTGGTGAAAGGGAAGAAATAGTGGAGAATAGTTTTGTTCAGAATTTAGATACTTTGCTCATTTCCTACATTTTCATAAATGTATTTTCTTGCTTTTTGAATTAGCACACAGTAGCTTCCAACTGATGTACACTTAATGAGTGAAGAGTTTCCATTAACTCTCTGACATACTGTTAATATTTTTTGTGATTGAGGGCTGTCAAAACACCTGCCAAAAAATGGATGAAAGTAAAGAAATATTCTTCTGTGCTGCCACATAGAAGGTGTCCTTCTCAGTTCTTCCCTTTTTGATAATTTGTTCTGTCTCATCCATGACAGAAAAAAATATTTATGGGGAGGAGAATTTTAGGTTTATGCATTCTTACCTATTGCATCTCTTCATGTTCATTTTCTAGAAAAACTGTACTATTAACAGAAGATGAGCAGTCACTGCCAATCAATTTTCTAGTTACAGACAATAATTATGTGGAATATCATGGAATGATTGTCGATCTCCATTTTATTTGTGTGAGCAGCCAATGAAAGAAGGTTCAGAGAAAATAAGTGTAGTAGGTTAAGATTTTCTGGCGACCAGATTTCCACCAAGCCACTGCATCAGTCTCCCTCCCCAAAATGACTGGAGGAGAAAATGTGAAGAAAATACTTGTAGGTTAAAATAAAGCTGAGGAGATCATTCTGCATTTACCATGATCAGCAAAGAAGACCTCAATCAGAGAAAGAGCAATTAAATTCTTCCCAGAAAAAAAATAGCATCGATGGTGAGAAAAAAAGGACAAAACTAAGAGTGCTTTCCCTCCCTCTTTCTCCCCAGGTTCAATTTCATATTGTTGATATTTCACACCAAACTCCTTTTTTCCTGATTCTTCTGTCTCCTCGCTCTGAGTGGCATGGGAGTGATGGGGAATGGGGATTGCTGTCAGCTTGCAATACTTTACACCTGCCGCTCCACCCTCCTTACATTTCTTCCCCTGCTCCAGCATGGGGTTCCTCATGAAGGTTACAGTCTTTCATGAACTTCTCCTTCACATCATGTGGGCCCTCTCCATGGGTGCAGACCACCAGAAATGCACTGCTACAGCAGAGAGAGCTCTGCCATGGGCTGCAACTCCTGTCAGCATCTGCTTCTGCACTGTGTCCCTACAGCTTGAACCTTCTTCCAGTGTTTCTCCACCTGCTGGGACCTGGGGCCCTCCACGGGCCTCAGGGTGGATCTCTGCTCCCCTGTGGACCCACAGGAGCACAGCTGCTGCAAAGGGGACCAGAGAGGGGAATTTCCTTCAAGTAATTGACTGTATCTGTTGATTGTGTCAAGCAGTTGTGTAAATGGCCTTCCCTACAATAGCTAATATATGCCCCAGCCAGTCACCCTGCATGGGGGTGTGAATACATTGCTCTCAAAAAAAACTTAAAAAACAACAAAATTAAGTCTGAAGAGAGCAAAGGGCTTGAGCTGGCTTTAACTCACATATTCTTTCTGGAGACTGAGAATATCCAGCATCATAATGATGAGCTTACAAAGACCTGTAATAGGAAACACATCTCTATTACTATCCAACTGCATATTTTAATTGCTAAATTGTGTTTGTCTTGTGATTTCATTATATTGCTGTATTGTTCTGCAAAGTCAAAGCCTCATGTAACATAAAATATTCACCAGAAAGTAAATTTGGTATTAAAAATTAAAACCTCCTTGTTTGGAATATTTAAAAGAACCTAGACAGGCAGTACTGGCTTCTGACAATTAGCATTACTTTCTAAATATAAAAATGGGAGTCAATCGTGGAAAAAAAGACCCAGAGGTAAAACAGCATCTCTAAAAATGGCAACAGAAAATAAATAAAAAAAAACTCCAAAAAACACAAACTCATTTACACAGTTGTATTTATAAAGAATGGAAGTTGGGAAAAGGGAGGAAAAAAGAGGACTTATAACTCTATGACTACTCTGGCTTGTCCATTAAAATAAAAGCATTATTGTTAAAGTTTGAATTTTAAATTGAGTTAAGGAAAGGGAATAATTCTACTTTTTGTACAATTTGACCAGTCTACAGAATGTTATTAGTATGGTGATTCACATCTTCAAATCATTAGACTGCATTATGCACGTCTGCATATGACACTTGCAGTTTTTCAGGAGATCAGTAAGAAGAGAATATTTACTGATTTGATGTCTTATAGTTTATTTCTTATAATTAACAATGATAGATTTTATAAAATAGTTAATTTTTTAATTTAAATATGTATGTTTCTTTGAAATTATTTAGGTCACTATTAATAATATTTAAGATTTTGCTTTCCACTGTATTTTCTGTTTCTCAGATTTGCAGGCTGGAATGCTTGAAACTCTTTTTTGAAAAAACATGCTGTAAATCATTTGGTGCTTAGCTTTGTTAAGATGTGTCATACTGGATTAAAAGCAAGTACCAAAAAATGAATAGTGAAGCCTTCACTCTGCCAAACAGCCAATATATGATGCCAGTCACTATCAAAACAACCGGTGAATCTTGGACACATCTCTCCTAATCACAGAACAATTTGGTCTGGAGTCTTATGAGAATGAATGTGTCCTTCATCCAGGTAAAATATCAAGTCCATGGATATTTTATGGGCTGTAAACAGCTGACGAATTAACTCCCTTGCATTTGGAAATGCTACAGAAAGGCTCCCTTGCTTCTCTTGGAGCTTTCACAGATAACCCCTTTGCTTTTTAGTAATTCAAGGGAAAGCCCTTCTCTCATTGTTCCACTGTGTAAGATACAGTGTGTTGAGGGGAAGTCTAATTAGATTTGACATTTTAATTGAGGTATGATAAATGCCCTCCACCAAATTTTGTAGAAACTGTTCACAGGTGGCTGCTTGCATGATAGATTTTGTTCATGACAGCCTTAAGGTATGCTCTGAAATTCTTTTTGGCTACAACTAAGAGAACTGAGTAAAATATTTTTTAATTTTGCAACTTCTCACTCTATTGTGAATGTTAAATACCCTTTGGCATTATCTTCATTATTGATCAGACAGTTAGTTTTAATGCAAAAGCCATTTATTGGTATGTCTGTAAAGGTTTATAAAGTTCATATATGAAAAACAGTCCAAATAGTAGGTAGGAATTAAAAGGAATATGGTAGAAGAATTTATGGGGGGAAAATGGAGGTTTTTTTCCTAGTACAAATGTGTTATAAATACCTCTGTGCCAATTTTTTAATTAAAAATGGAGGCAGAGCAGATCTCTTCCTGATCAAAATGCCGCTGAGTGACTAAGATTTATGTTTGTGAAATCTCTATGTATTGTGCAAATAGTGACATTTCTACAGGCTAGGAGATCAATTATGGTTTTGCTACATATTCTACTACATACAACAATTAACATTTTCCAACCAGTAATTAGCATATTCTGGGTTGGCTGGAACTAGTTAGTATGTTAGAGTTGCCTCAGTCATCCAGTTTTTCAAGTGTGTCTCTTATGCTGAAAATGACAGTTCAAAAGTTACTGGGTATCACTAATGAATTAGTGGGTTAAATTAGTTAATTACCAGAATGTCTGTGCTATTAACCTAAGAACAGCTAAGTATATGTATGTAGATCTAGTCATGGACAATTAGGGATATCTGTAGTTTCTGATTTAATCCATGTTACATTTGGTTCGCAATTAGAATCTCACATTATGAAATTCATCTCAGTGTAAATAAATTGATTCTATTTGTTAAACATTAGAAGCACAAATGCATTGTTAAGGAATTGTATACTCCACAAAATATTTTCCAGTTCTGTTAAATAGTTAAATAGCCCAATACCTGACAAAAAAAAATTATTTACTTGAGACAGACAATGGAAATTATCCTGTTTTTTGGCAAAGGGCTGAGACACATATTTGGAGGACTAGAAGGGTTTTGTATGAGCAATCACATGCATATCAAAAGCTTTCTGAAATGAAGAATATTTGGGCACAGCAAAAAGTGACAGATAAAATGTTTGAGGTAAGTAACTTTGCTACAAATGACATCCTGCTTTAAGTGCATATAAATTATGACAATGATAAAACTAGCTGACAAAGCCAGAAGTTTAAAAAAAATGTTCCTCGAGTGAAATTATCATCTCTTTAACAGCTGTATCAAATGTGACTTAAAATTATAGTGGAAATGTTTAGTCATCACTTTTTAAGTAATGTGTATCATTACTCTATAAACTTTCTTCTTTCATCCTTGCTAATGGAGATACAGTACCAGAAGCCATGAAAAATCTAAGCTAAAAACTTCCTACTTTGCAGCCCAGAAAAGTAAAGCAGTAAAAATTAAGTCCTTAGATTTAGATTCAAAAAAGTATTAATGAATTTTAGAATGCGACATAAATTACATGTGAACATCAAAGCCCAGGAGTGCAAGGGATGAAAATCTATTATTTAGTCAGTTGAAAGTCTGATTGCAACTGATCTTCACCAGTAAAACTTCATCAGTAAAGCTTCTTCTGGATCACATTGTGTATGGTTTTAGGCTTTAAGTCCTGCCAAGATTGCTGCCTGCATTCATCTAGTTGTTGTGTGGAAATTCCAACACATCTGTTTGTTTTTGCATTTCTGTGCAAACCCAAGCCAATCCATGCTTAAACTACATCAAACCCACACTCAATGGCAGCATACCTGTCATAACTCTTCTCTCAAGAAGAAAACATTGTGGTAGAAAGTGTTGCCTTCTCACTATACAACAGCTTACTTCTGCAATATTCCCAAGAAGGGAGAGACCTCAGGGAGTTCTGTGCTTCCTGCACCTGGGAGGAATCAAAATTTTTCTACTTTGTCTTGCAACATCCTTTCATAAAGAAATATTTTCAAGAGATATAGATTTCTGTTGAGTTCCTATGTATCAGAGAATAATGACAAAGTCATAGAATGGTTGGGTTGGAAGGAACCTTAAAGACTGTCTAGTTCCAACTCCCGGCTATTCACAAGGGTGTCTTCCAGTAGACCCACTTGCTCAAAGCCCCACTCAACCTGGCTTTGAGCACTTCCAGATATGAGGCATCCACAGCTTCTCTGGACAACCTGTGCCAAGGTCTCACCACCCTCATAGTAAACAATTTCTTGCTACTCTCTAATCTAAACCTGCCCTCTTTCAGTTTAAGGCCATTCATCCTCCCTTGTCCTGTCACAACTTATTCTTTTTAAAGTCCTTTCTCAGCCTTCTTGTAGGCAACATTCAGGTACTGGAAGGTGCTGTAAGGTCTACCCAGAGCCATCTTTTCTCCAGACTGACCAACCCAAATTCTATCAGCCTGTGATCATAGGAGAGGTGCTCAACTCCTCTGTCCATTTTTTTTGCTTCCTCTGAACTCTTTTCAACAGGTTCACATCCTTACTTTGGGAGCTTCAGGGCTGTATGCAGTACCCTAGATGGGGTGTCACAAGAGCAGAGGGGCACAGTCACCTTCCTCAACCTGCTGTCCCCACTGCTTTTGCTGCAGCCCAGGATATGATTGCCCTTTAGGGCTGCAACCCCACATGGACAGCTTATATCCAACTTTTCATTCATCAGTATACCTAAGTCCTTCTCCATAGGACTGCTCTCCATCCATTGTTTTCCCATTCCATATTGATATTGGGTAATGCCCCAACCCAGACACAGGGCCTTGAACTTGGCCTTCTTTACCTTCATGGCATTTGCACAGCCTGCTCCTCAAGCCTGTCAAGGTACTTCTGGATGATATCTTCTTCCTTAAGAGAATCAACTAAAACTGGGCGTTCTCAACTCAGCTGGGTGTTATTAGATACCTTTCTGAGGATGCACTCAAATCCACTATATCAAAACTTTTTTTTTCCTCCTCAAATCCAAAGATCTGGAGATGAAGGGAAATTCTGGACTAAGGAAGACTTATTCTTCGTAGAAGAGGATGACATCAGGTAGTACTTAAGAAAACCATCCATACATAAATCCAAGTGTTCTGATGGGATGTACCTGTAAGTACCTGAGGATCTGGTTGGCTCCTGACTGCTTCAACAGGGGGACTGAACAACATGAACTCCAAATTTCCCTCCCAATGTCAGCCATTCCATGGTTCTGAGATTCAGAGCCAAGTAGATAAGAGATGGAAAGAGACAGGAAAGCTCTTGGAAATCTTTAAACTGCCATTTCCATTACTCAGAATTTAAAGGAACAGAAAATCATCCAAGACAGTCTAGGAAAAGCAGGGATTCAGGTAAAAAATGAAAACAGAGAGGGAAATTATCCAACATCAGAACAGCCAAAGGCAGAAAAACTGAAGAACAGGAACATATAATTTTAACATTGTGGTAGGAAATCTGTGACAAAGGTGTAAAGTTAAAAAAAATGTAAAAAAACTCTGATTTTCCAATTGCTGTCTACATTGTCAGACACAATTACAGACGCTGCTTACATTGTCAGACAGACACACATGTATTTCCAGTTCTAGGGTTGAAGATAAATTTGCTTCACAGATAATTTATTTATTTTTCCTTTAAGCAATTTTCAAGGAAGATGTGGAGAGAGTCATTTGGATTTGAACTAGGAGGCTAGCTCCTTTCATTATGGCTTTGCAATTTATTCACTTCATAGCTTCACAAGTGATATACATGTATTTTCAAAGACAATATGTTCTGAGAGTTTATTCTGTTTATCTCCAAATCTCTTGAGTTTTACATCTTACATTACATTATCTGCAGAACAATAGCAGGAGTCTTAATATTAATAATAACAATAATAGCAACAGCAATAATGTGTGGGAGAATCCATTTGAAACAAGAAAACAAAAATGTACTTTTTATATTTCGTTCATTGTAAAAAATGTAACCATAAAATATGGTATTTTTTCCAAGTCTCTCACAAACATCTTTGAGCAGCTTTGTTCATTTTCAAATTATCCCACTGTTCCTATTATTATCTAATCCCAGACCCATTTGCTTAAAAGAATTTTGAAAACATCTGTTTTCTTCAGTGAATGTGAACCATCATGATTATGAAAATCCTTAGGCTCTGAGTCTGACTGAAACGCTATGGTGATATAAAATCCACAAAAACAAAGTAGAATTTTGCACCTGGCACTTCCCATATAAAACAATGTACAATTTTAAATGACTTTGCTTTTCTATTTCTTTTTTCTTTTTCATCCTGCATTTTGAGATCAGTGATAGCTCTAGTGATACATAGATCTAGTGAAAGACTAAGATTTTAATGTACTTTGTCTTGATAGAATATATACGTGAGTGGATGCATGTCTTAAACCTTTTGAGGAACATTTCAGATCTGATCAACCACTTGTAAAGCCCTCCTGGATATGTTGCAGAATTGTATCTTAAAGCAATATTACAGCAATTGTTTGTGAGTAAGAGTAAGCGATACTCTTATACTTAAAGGTTTTAAGATGATACATATAAAAAAGAATTTGACTCTTTCCTTGGATTTCATGTGATGCACATACTCAGAATCATGCAGTAGTTTTTTAAATATATCTCTATATTTTTCAAACTGTCACCTTTGTAAAATTTGTAGTGTAGTAAAATCAAAATAAAACTTTGAAATACCCAGAAATTTGGATAAACCTAGAAATATGTTTTCTACAATTTCTATCTCTTTTTTAAAGTGCACAGGCACAGAAAATTAATATTTCACTTTGGAAACATTTCTCCTCAAAACACACCCTATCTAATGAATTTTAGCCAAGAATTCAATACCAAAATTTTAATGCCCTGCTGCAGTTGTTACTAAACTGCCTTGACTATGCTAAAGCCAGTGCCACTAAATTTATTCCTGTTTCTACTCTGAATATTAAAACAACTTTCTTCATTTCACAGTTTTCCTGATACAATCTCTCACTACTATGTTTGTAGACTGTCTTAAAATATCATGTAAGAAGTAAAACAATTGAAGCAAGCACATGAGTTTCCATTAATGTAATTTTTGTGTTTTCTATTTGTTTTCATGTATTTCAATTCTTTAATACTTTTAAAATCAGCATTGTTAACTGCTTTGGTTAATTTTACATACGTCACAAACTGGATGTCCTTTGGATAAATCTTTAAGTAATATATTAGGAATCCTATTTTTACCATCAATTAATGAAAATAAAAATTGTACATTTCATATATGATTATCTTGTAATAATCAGAATTCGTGCTCACTCGTTATAACACAAAGCTATTCCTAATTGAATGATATATTATTAACTTATTATTAGAACAATTCATAAGAAAATTGTCTAATTACTAAAATATTTGAGATAGGGAGAAAATATCAAGTCCAACTATAAAATGTTCATGAAAGAAGAAAAATTCATTATGCAAACGCTATGTTTTGCTCTCAGAAAACTTTTGAAGAAGAGTATTCATGTGATTATAAATTATTTTCTAGCTTTTTTGTACTATTTCTCTACTCCAATGTTGTTCACTTGGTCTTAATTATTAGCTCCAGACACCAGGTAAAAATTTTTATATAAATTTTTATTCTAAAATTATAGATGTTCATTATTTTGAGTAATAGCTATCATGGCAAATTGTTTGAAATATTGACACAAATAATAGAGGCACTGTAAGAAAATATTGTTTAATCACTAGTATTTCTTAGTAATTTACTGTAAATGTTCTCGAGCCTTCTTTTCTCTATACACCAAAGGTGTCAGCTGAGCTACCTGGAATAAAATCAGTCAGAATATTTTCTTCTTTTTTTTTTCTTGAATTATTTTTTTTAAAATAAAGTTGCTCTTCTACTGTTTGACTCAAGTATCATAACAGAGAGTTTGCAAGACTGATACACAATGTGCAATAAACTTTCTTTATGCTTCTCTTGTGACAGTGATACCTGAAAAGTATACTGCCAAGAAATTATATTTCTGATTTCCACAATAAATTTATGAACAATTACAGTGAAAAATATACCTGACAACTGGGTAAAAGTGGTTATTAGGATATTTAAAACATTTGATATGGACACTAGCCACATTATTCTCTCCTTTCTGTGGACTAAACTGCCTTATAAGACAGATATAGTTACTTGAATCTTCTTTAGAAGTAAGGAAATAAAGCTAATTCATACACTAATAAATAAGGTGTATTTTCTTTGGCCTTTTTAAAGTAAAGTAATAAATCTAAAAGTTCTTGATTCATACTGTAAACAAGAACATAAACCACTTAGGTCTAGGTTGTTCCCTTCTGAAGAAAAATGTGATTGTGAGGTGGCAAGGTACAAATTTCTCCAGACTTCTTTCAGTGTGTTTTCAACCACTGCAACATAGGATATTGTCTCTATCCTCCTCCTTGTCCTGTATGGGACCTTCCCAAATCTTTTCAGTCTCAAGAGAATCTAAGAGAATATCATATTCTTCCTTGAAGACCCTCCTGAGCAGCAGACCAATAAACTTCAAGTGTTTTAACCAAAATTGCTATAATCTGAGTTTTAGAAAAAATAGTCTTCACGTGATTCTGCTAGCAACTTCTGCCAAGAAATAGAGGAGATAAAGGAAAAGGGAGGTAGAGACCTGCTGTGTTCATCAAGTAATATAAAATTATATTTAGATATTTTTCTTCTGGTATCAATCCAAGGAATATAAGAATCTAATAAATCCTGTGTATCATTTTTCTTTACCACCCATCTTCTTCAGGACTATTCTTTTCTATGTTTTATGACACTTACAAAACTAGATTTTAAAAAGTTTCATAAAGTTTTGAGAAAATAAATTAACAGCAGTCTGAATGTATGCTTTTGGTCATTTGAGATGCCTTAGAATATATCAAATGCCTGTGCAGGGATGGTGACCTAAGGCTGACCAGATACAGCCTAAACCATACACATATTCTCAATCTCAGATTTAGGTCTAGGGTAACTATACTAATTTTGATTTTAGCTTAATCATATATGAGATATAAATGAAAACATGTGCTACTAAAATGGTATATATAAACTTGTAGTAAGAGACATTTAGCAGTAATTTTAAAACTGGTGAGGATTCAGCAATTAGCTTGATGGGATAGAAAAACTACATTAGATTGTTGAAATAATACTTCAATCAGTTCTATAATTACAATTTCTTATCAAGATTATTCTTGTCCTCTGTGGAACACAATTTATCAGAATAATATTTAGATTGCGGTAATTAAAGCTTTCAGACAAAAATATTATTTTGTATAAAATAGGGAATAAAGTTGAACTTCTGCTCTACAGCATCATTACATCCATGTTGTGGTAAATTCAGTGCTTTGAATCCATTAACTTTTCATTGTGTAGTGTTATCATCCACTGCTAAAGATTAGCTACTGACACATTTATCAAAGGATGATAAATGAGCTGTCCTTTCAGATGTCTGATTATCTGACCTTTATTCAGTTAAAAGCACAAGGGGCTGACAGTGTTAAGTGCTTGCTAGTTTAGAATGAAATTGAACCTAGGAAATGAATGTCTGGTACTCTTTTCAATAACACAAATTTATTCCATCAATTTATTTTTAAATTAAAGAAAACAACATTTATTATAAAGCTCTGTGGAAATCACCTATTTCCATAGATTTTTTTAAAATTTGTTATTTCATTAATAGTTCTTAATTCTTGAAGTTGAATTTAAGAGAGAATGGTTTTATCATTTTCCAGTTGGCTGTAGATAGTGAGGCAGAAAGCACAGAGGGTTGCAGAATACTTTCAAGTGTCTAGCAAAAATGTGCTAACTTTTATCTGTTTCTATGACATTCAGACAGCTGCTGTCATCCAGATGACCACAATTCTAGAAATCCTCATCATTCATGTATAGAGTTAATTCAGTAACATCAGATAACTAATTTTAAATGTTTACTAAAATTAGTCTGCACGTGCATAAACTGTGAGTGATGAAGTGTGAACCTTAGCTGAAACTTTTAGATTGCATAAAACAAGTACAGAAAAATAATCAATGTTAAATAAACAACCAAAAATTGGTTTTGACATTCCAAATGAAATAAACTTTGCTAGAAATTAGAATTAGAATAAGAGCTCCAAGCTTCCAGTTTAATGTGATTTTGCACATGTCCAGAGACCCTCTGGAAATAAATATTGCCCAGCTAAGCTCCATGTAAAATTCTGTCATTGGTGTGAGCCTGAATAATAGTACTGGGCTAGGAAAAGTCAATATAGCTTCTTGTAAAAATATTTTTATTCAGTCCAGCCATCTGCCTCGGCTGCTGCTCATCTCTGAAGCAAAAGAATGGCTAGACAAAGTGGTAATAATCTCCATAGTATAAGATTTATGCAGATGTGTTCTTGGTATAAAAAGCCTCAAATTAAAAAGCAATATGCAGTGCCTTATCATGGTCCTTTGCTGTACTGAGGGTTATAGTTGGTTTTCCTTTTTAGGCAAATCTTCATAATTATATCCTCCTTCCAAGCTGACAGGATGTGAACTGTCCTTAACTAGTAGTCAAGAAGTTGAGATTGTTAGCATAAGAGTAAGATAACATTCTTATCACTGTGACTTACTACCATGAAGTAATCACTTTAGGATTATGGCAAATTCATCTCCTTTCACTGTCAGGAGCGTAAGCAAAGAAAGAACGTTTCTCTTTAAAAATATGAAGCTGTCCTTCATCCTTGTTCTACACTTAGAAGTTGTGCAGCTGTTACAGGGGGGTTTAAGACTACAAATGGATGAAGGCACAGCTGAAATGTTGCTTATTGCAAGCATTCTTTTCCTGAGGACAGATCAGTCCTAGGAACCACATCCTTGCATTTTTAATGTATGAATCACTGTTATTAAATAGGTACACCTTATCCAAACCTTCTTGTTAAATTGTGCTATTTCAGCCAAAACGTATTTCTTCTCCAATACAGTCATTGGCAACATGACAGTCAAGATCATATTAACCTCTCTCCTTTACTTACTCTGTTCTGGGCCAGTTATTCTTGTCTGGTTTTGTACTATAGTCTTGTAAAGTGATGGCATGACACTGGTTAAATTTTTAGATGTCAATATATTTGAAGTTGGTCATCTGAGCTTTTTCCCCCTGTAAATATCTGGTTGTCAGAATGTCTTCCTCTTCTGTGACAGCAACTGTTTCTCACTACATGCCTACCTCCATAAATTAAATTTAATTACAGATTAGGCCAGGATGAGTTCAGGATTTAAATCTTCCAGATTTAGCTTTCTACACATATTCAAGTCCTCAGCACTGGTCAATCCATTCCATGGGTCTAGACAAAGATTCAGCATCTGCCAGGTGCCCAGCTAAATTGCTCTCTAAACTCCCTCCGCTAGATTTCTGCTCACTATAAATCAAAGCTCAGACCTCTCACATGTGTCTGGGTACTGATGTCTAGACACATGGATCCAAATGTCTTCATATCAGATTAAACCACAACCTCAGGTTGTTAATTGCACAGGCAGTGACACATAGTATTGTTCCTATATGTACACGTATATTCTCGCTGTCTCTCCCAAAGGATATGGATTGGTTTAGGGTTTCATTGTGCTTCACATCCAGCTCTGCAGGTATTGTACAGAGTCATCAAGAGCACTGGAAACTGACTCAGTAGATGAACCACAAAACAAGTGACTGTTTATGTGGCCAAAGTAAGATGGTATGAAACCCATCTTTGCTTTCCAATTATTGATTCATGAAAGAAGAATTGATTGCAAAAATGGGACACAGGTTTTCATTAAGATTTGAAGGAAAACATTTTCATTTTAATTATAATAAGAACTCTTTTCTAGAACTAGTTGTAAACAAACTAATCTACATTTAGAAAATAACTATTTTCCCCAGAAATTTTCCTCCTAGCACAATACACTAAACCTGGAAGAAATTATATCTCGTTTTTATTCACTCTTCCTCAATGAAGAATACATAAAGACTTACTTACATGAAGTAAGAATGGTATTGGAAGAAATAGCAACAATCATTATTTGTCCTTTATCACAGTATTACTCAAGCTAACTTCTTTCTTCTCAACTCATCTTGCTTCATTTTATGGTTGAAGTTAGCATCAAACCTATTTTTTTTTCCTTCTGTTTCCAAAGCATCAGCCACTTTCTCTTTAAAAGCCCTTCAAAGTTGAATTTAACTGATCTTTTGACACTGCTATTTGAAGGTTAGCAAGTCACCTTAATATGATTGCTCGCCTCTAGTCTCCATAGGTTAAAAGGTAATTAACAATAGGAAATCTTTAGAAATCTAATAGAAATATTTCAATGTTGAAACATTCAGGACTTCCAGATATGATCTCCTGATTTGATGAAAATATTTCTCTGCCCCTCATGCTCTCTCTCATATGCGTTATGTGCCTAAAACATTTTTTCATGGCAACTTCAACATTGTAGGTGTCTTTATAAATTTGCAAGATTAGAATGGATACTCTCCTCCTTCTTTAACCATCTGGCTGATAGTGGTGTCATGAGCAATACCCTCTAGTGACAATCAAGTATATTAGTCTGTTTCCATTCCAGAAGACTAGCTGACAATCCATCATAATCTAATATGCTCCTGGGAAATTCATAGGGATTATCTGTCAAAGTCTTGATAACATTTAAAACCTAATTACAATACTTAACTGTATCTATTGATTTGAATATTTTTTAAACTCTTTCCAAATTATCAAAATGGTGTTGAATCCTTTCCCTATCCTTTGTAGTTTTCAGTCTCATACAATTAGAGAGGCAAAATAAAAGGACTACTTATTTAATTTCTGAGACCACTAATGAAAATTATTAGTAACTGTTGTCCAATACAGACAAGCAGAAAATGTCACCTTACTCATCCTCAGGTAGCAAAGGACTCCTTCATAAAAGAATGGTAGGTTTTTCCAACTAGTCTTGCACCCATTTATGAATGTGCATCCTACCATTTTCTCTCAGTTTTCTTACAGATATCAAGTATAGCTTTGTCAAAAACTTTTCCACGATTACAGCACATAATATTTCCTAACTCTCAACTCTCAACCTTGCCATTCTACCACAGAAGAAAATTAAATTGTATTGACATATTATTTCTGGTTAATCCATACTGACTGATGCTGAATTTATTTTCTGTGGATGGGAACATTTTTTTCCATATATTTCTGAGGATAACAGAAAAATTGACGTAGTCTCCTTCCATTTTATCAACAAATATAATTTTCTAGAATTTCACCCATTTTTCATCATTACTTCAAAAATAAATGTTTACATCCCTTCTACGTGCAGTTCTTTAAATATTTCAAATTAATTTTTGCTACATCTAGTTGTTTGAAGCCACATAAATTGTGACAATACTTTATAATCTGCTTTTCTGTGTTTGCCATTCTCTGACTGCTATCAATGGCACTAGATACCTCCATGTCATAAGAATTATATAATTTTCATTATATTCTTGTTCAATAGCCTTCTATATCTTTTTCTAGATTAAACTTTATTTTGATTCAGTTAATATTTTTTTGTCATTAGAGACAGGTTCTTATTAGTCTCACAAAGCATCCTGGTGTGAAGTGCTTGCAATGAAAATAATTCTCAATAGAAAATTTTAAAAAATAAATTTGAGTAAAAACTGATAATACAGAATCATTGAAAGACCAGAAAAAATAGGAGCTTCAATGACATTTAAATTCAGAGCAAGATTTTGAAGTATCTGCTTCAGAGAATGATAGTATCAAAACCATTTTTACATGATGCTATTCTGTGGGCTAAATAGGAGGAACTAACTCAATTTAAATAAGTGGGGAAATAGCCTTCAGAGAGGTAAAAGAACACAATGAAAGAAAATTATTATTAATAGGACAGAACAAGACATTGGGATATTTTCAATGTGTGCTATATTGGTGTGACAGAAACCAGGCAAATACAGATTTATCTGTGCAAAAAAGATAAATGAATGCACTATGGGAAAGTTACTTTGAGTAAGAGCTAGCAAGTCTAATATGATTAAAAATACTTATACCTGTATAAAATAATGCTGTGCTTGTAATCTAGTGCACAGACTGTTCAATACAGGAGAACAGGGGAAAATAGAATTAATTGCTGAAACTGAAAAGGTAGGGGAACTAATACATGAGAGAGTAACTATTAAATACAAGAAAAGAAGATAAATCTTAGGAAAATATGGAAAAAAACAATGGAGGATTACTCAGTGTTGAGGTAACTGATTTTAGTAAATTGAAACAGTAATAACTGAATATTTGTTCTGGAATAACGTGACATAAGAGAGGTCTTTCAAGGTGAAAGGATTGGCAGAGATAAGCTATAGTTCCTATAGGTGTCTATGGTGCTTTAATGCAGATTTTATTATGGGGAAAACACAATACATCTTCTGTGTGGAACTAAGAATTTATTGTTAATTACTGTTTTAACAGTTTAACAGTCCATGTTACCTACTACAGAACAGTCTCATTATTACAGAATCATAGGATGGCTCAACTTGGAAGTGACACGTAAGCATCATAGAATCTAATTTCCTGCTCCTGCACTCTTCAGAAATGGTTCTTAAAAGGTGATGAACATTTATTGGTAGCAATGCCTACAAAAGCACATTCCTAGAAAACATTACTGGTTGGCTCCCTCAGCAGTCTGAAGTCTCCTCTCACCTTATCAGGACATGGTTTTGCTGGCAGTTTTTCTCCCATTGCAGCAAAAACTTCAGAATATATACCTTTTAGATAAATATATATCTTTTATATTTTCTAGTGCTGTGCTTATCCCTTCAGTTCCCCTTCAAGTCCAGAAAAATATAAGGATGATTAAAGAATCATAGTTTAGATCGAAGCTCAAATTTTGCCCCTGCCCAGTCTAGTTTAGAATTTATTCAAGGAGTAAAACTTCACAAGTCCCTTGGAAACATATTCCCATCTTCAGCCCCCATCATAGTGTCTTCTTGGTTTTGTTGTAATTGACCTAAAGATAAATAAAATCCAAATACACCAAATATTGGAAAAATTAATTATTTCTAAAGCAAACGCATAATCATATGTTCTTTTTAGTGTAGTTGGAATTCATATGTGTTGATGTATAGGTGACAATACTTAATTTTTCCAGACATTTTTTACTCTGCAGTAAGAAATTAGGTGTTTCTGTTGCTCCAGTAGTGGACTGCAGCTCAAAGTATCAGACATTTTTCTATTTCAGAAATACCTCACAGAGTCAATAAGCTTTATTTTGCAGAGTAGACTCATCCAGCTTCTGCAATGTGACATCTTGGGGAAGACAAAGCAATGGGTTGGCAGGCTCTTCTCTCTGTTAGTAAGGCAGTATCTCTTTGCCTATGGCCAGAGTTACAACACAGGCAAAGGTAAAACTAAGTTTTCACCAATCTGTGCTCTCAAGCAAAGAATATATAAATCTCCTTGTAATGGAAATGAAATAAGTATATTATCCTAACACCTATGCTGCTCTGAGACACCTAGCACCAATTTACTGTTTGTTTCACCCACTTGGTGTATACACAGATGCCTTTCAGGATGTTCATAGGGAGCGCTCAAGACCAGAGGATGCTGTGTACGCTGGATCTTCACTTAGTGAGGCTGCCCTTACAAGCTTTCTTTACAGAGCTGGAGCCAGTCTGACCCCAAGAGCCCCTTCTGCAGCAATAACTTATTGTCAGGGTGCCACTACTAATATTCACTGACTTCTGAATGACACCTTAGTATAGCAGAGATTGAAAGATCAAAAATATTTAAGTGTTATTCACATAAAACCAGATTTTGGTTCTTCAGGGCCTTGGAGAATATTTTGATCTAAGTAGTTTACTCATTTGAACTTTTTCAAGGTTTAATATTCATTAACTAAGATGTATTTTTGTGTTATGGTAGGCTCCTTTATCATCCCAGTTGCCACTGGATAAAATAGTGTTTGCCCCTTAATACACAGTAACTGTGCAGATGGGAATTAAAGTAGAATTTTATATCCAGTTAAAATTATAGGTGGAACTTAAGCAGTTCAGACATAATTGCCCAGGATGGAGTTTTGCCAAAATAAAGAAATTTGCTCTCGGTGAAATGTCCTCCGGATCTTTAAAGATCACTTTTGCTCATGCATTTTGTTTAAACCTTACTGGACAGATGGTATTGCCATACAGAAAAATCCATATAATCAGTTTAATAGCTGGTCAACAGGGAGGGTTGTGCGTATGAATTCTGTTGTGCATTTACCATGGCTGACTGCTAGGTGCCCATCAAGATGCTTCCTCACTCCCTTTCCTCAGAGGGATGGGGGAGAAAATAAGATTAAAACCCCGTGGGCTGAGATAAAGGCAATTAAATAAAGAAAAGCAAAGACTATGTGTGGAAGCAGAGAAAACCAGAAATGTATCTTTTCTACTTCCCATCAGCAAGCAAAGCCCAGCCATTCCTTGGAAGTAGAGCCTTGATATGCACAGTGGTGGTTTCAGAAGACAAATGCCTTAATGAATGTATCCCTCACCCTTTCTCTCAGATTTTACTGCATGAACATGGTAGTTTCAACATGGCACTCAACAAATTAAACACATTGGGGGGTTTTCAATATAATTTGAATAATATTGTCATTCTTGAAATTTTATCATTTATGTACTGCTATTTCATTTATTCACTTCAAAACGCTGCCTAACAGTGTTAGGCAGTTTAGATAAAACAGTTCTGTGCAGTTCTTGCATCAAATTAAATTTAAAATGCCATGGTGAAAACTGATAGACTATTCTTTCTAATCCCATACCTTAGTTAAAGTAGAATATCTTTGCATTAAGATATTGGCTTTATTTGAGACCTAGGAAAAACAATCACTTCTAATTAGTAGAGATGACAAATCATCCCAAACTTTCCTCCTTTGTATTTCTGCAGGACCTTTCAATACAATTTATCTCATTAGACTGCAGAAGGCTGCTGATTCAAGTGGTCTGCTGGAAGTAATTAATGGAGATTTGTTCAATAAAGTGTGACCTCAAATTTTGTCATTTAAGGCTTTAGACACCTCTGGGGACACAGAAGACAAGCCTGTAAACTAGACTGCACACATACAAACAATGCATAGCAGTAGCAATGTGGTGCAGAAAGATAGTAAGCATATCTGATGTCCTGAATATGATCAATTCTGGCCCAGGCAGGTAAGCAGATAAGATACTTGCATTGAAAATGGTAGAAGTTTAGAAAACTGCCCCAAATAGACTTTGCCTTACATTTTTTTCTCTTTCGAAGCATAGTCTTGCTAATTAACAAAGATTTAATCCTGAAATTAAAAAAATAGTATGTGGCATTTATGTGGTAAATATAAGGGAAAACACAGAAAATAAAATTTTGCATTCATAAAAAAAACCTTCAGAAATCAATAGCACTCAGGGAAAAACTATAAAGAGTCTAAGAACATATATTATTAGTGGAATGTCTAAGACATTGAGGATAATAAATATAATAAGGTATAATAAATATAATAAAGGATAATAATATAAATATAATAAAGGATAATAATATAAAAGGGAACTGCCTTAACAGATAGATATTAAACAAGAGAGAAAATAAATACACTTCAGTATTAGTTTTATTATTATAGTGACTGGTGTAACAGAGAACAATATTAAAGTACTGCTTCCCAGTGATTATTCTAGAATTACTCAATATTACTTCAATTTCTAATACTGCCATAAGGGAGAGCTATTAAGCCTATTAGATAACAATTAATTTAGTAAAGCAGAAATTAAACAAGCCAGTATATTTTACTAAGGGAATGTGATGAGAAAGCAATATCAAGTCTTGCACTGGTTTGTTTGCTCTCCTATAAAAGAATGATAATGATAGTTAATAATAATAATAATAATAATAATAATAATAATAATAATAATAATAATAATAATGCTCCCATTGGAGTAGAATGGATTAAGTTCTCTCTTTACAGCTGCTGCATGAAATACAGCATTTGAACATTATTAGATTTTTCTCAGGTTTAATGTCATAGGTCCACTAAGCTCACCAAGCTGACAAGGTTAAGTCATACTGGAATGTGGGCAACATCACAAATTATAATAGATAAAATAGCATTTTAGATTGTCACTTATAGATGTTAAGATTCAATAGATGCTAAATAGAACTCAGGTTTTAAGCCTAATGCTAAGAACATTAAGCCTACCACACAGCTATGGGGTTCAGGAGTTCTTCAGAAGTTTTCACATGGACATTCATAGCAGAATCTTATTCATGTTGAAATTCCTGTTTGTAGATGCAATCATAATTGTACGATTTTTTAATAGAATGTAAGTTCATCTCTAAGATAAATCTGCAACAGTATAAATACACAAGGAAAATTTTTTCAGCTATGTGTATGTATTGTCTGACTCTTTTATCCTGTGGCGTCTTGAATTGTCTTGATTTTCTGTGCTGTCACTAGGTCACTGAAAGGGTATCAGAGTATTCCAGAGTATTTTCAACTTTTATAATTTCTATCATAATGTTGCCATTGGCAATGACTCCTGATCTTTGGCCTGCTTCATGTTCTCTTGAATTTGTAAACGTTGTTCTGTGGCTTGTAAAAAGGTTTATAAAATGATATTATTTTTATAACAACCTTCTTTATGTGTTTTTTCCTTTGGTTAGAACCCTTCTCTTCTGTCACCCTATGATTCCTCACAGAGCAAGGCAATACAGCTACTACATTGCAGCTCAGTAAAAATGATTTTGCCATTTTTTTGTACACAATGATATGTACTCCTGACCTGAGAATGTAGTGCCAGGGCAGGCCTAGGGTCACTTTTGCTGAAACTGAGTTGAGCTGGTTTCAGTGTTAGCCTGGTGACCAAATGCCTGTTGCCTCCACTGTCTGAGCTTGAGCTGTGCCACTGCTACCAACATTGCTAAAGTAACTTTATTGATGAGCAATAACCCTCACAAATATGTTTTGGGTTCTCAAGGGTTATACTGTATCAACCTGTTTGTTGTGTATATAACAGCATGATGCTAATAGGTAACCTAGATCTGTTGGCAAAGGGATTATTTTAGTCTAATTAAACAGTTTCACCAAAGTGTGACAGTGCTTTTGTACCCTGGTTCACTAGAAACTAATTGGTAAGTCCCTTCACTATTGTATCATAGAGATTTAATTGTGTTGTAATTGTCTTACTAAGCACAACTGATTGATGGGAATACAATTCTGGATACAATTCTTCCCTTATTTTACTTCAGAGCTTTGATCTATTTACCCTTTTCTGCAACAAATGCCAGCAAAGCCTGACTAAATACGCATGAAGTAGTGAACCTGCTTTCTACAAAATCATTATTTTTAGTAAGTAGCTTTATATATGAACCTTTATATTTCATAATTACTACTAAGATGTTCCAGAAATACAAATTCAATTAAGTTCTGATAATTGCAGTGCTTATAAGTATTGCTTTTTTTTTTTTCTCAAAGGGAAAAACAAAAACTGAAAGAAAACTCAACTGGCCTTTCAAGCATCACTTATCAGTCTTTTTGCTAGTTTTATTTGAATAGATTATGATTGCTTGTCCAGAGCTGAATTATTCACCCAGTTGTTTGTACTGGAGTTAGTGTGACCATGAAATTAAAAAAAAAAGAAAGAAATAATGATATGCTCCTATTAAAACAAATTTACATTGTTTTAGAGCAGATGGCTATATTACCACTTAGTAAGAAAAATTGCCTTTTAGAATTAATTTTGAATTCTGTCAGAAATCCTGAGGTGAAACATTCACAGCCATTGGTGCTTTTTCAGCACATTAAGCTTTTATGAAAGTAAAAGTTAATTACAGATGATGACTAAACTCCAGGGATCATAATTAGCTGAACTGAATGGCTGCACATCAGTAATTAAGTGTCATTTCAGTTCATTGTACTGAATCCTAAACCCTACCCTTAAAAAGCTATAGGTATTGGAATCTGTTATATCCATAGGACCATTTCTTCAGAAAACCTGAATGGAGCACTACAAAATATACTGAGTGGAAACCATAATTATGGATTAGTTTCAACACTTATGCATTAAGTAGGGTAGCTTTTTTCAGAGTTTGTCTGTGGAGAAGAGATTGTACCTTGGTTGGATCTTTTTTCCTTTTTTCCCTGGTTTTAATGTGAGGGTGGGGAAGGGAATGTTTATATTTTGTTTTTCTTTTTGCATGCTTTCTTTTTCTTTTCTCTCTTTTTTTTTTCCAGCTTGAAAGGTCTGAAACTTCTCTGTACATTACTTAGACTGTAGAATATACAAAACTAAGTATCCACATCCATCTCTGCAGTTAAAATTTTATACAAAAAAAAGTTCTGTCTGGAGTAGAACATAACACAGAGCTTCACCACAAAGAGACATTCTGGATCTGCATTGCTATGCACAACTTGTCAGCTTTACAGGACATGGGAGCTAAAACAGCTTCTCTGCAAGTTCACTACTAGCTCTGCATTTTAGTTGCCTGACAAATCTGTTTCCATATTCACTTCCCAAAAAGTGTAGATAGACAAAAAAGTATAGATTTAAAAACTGGATCTTCTTGTCAGAAGATTTGAATATTTAACATCATTTTTCTACTTTTCTACATTGAAGGCTAGGCAGAGTATTTTAAAACACATACGGCGGGCACCTATAAATTAATTTATATGTTCTAAATGTCCTTTCTGAAGTATGTATGTTGACTATCAAGGGAAATTTTTGTGCTTTTTGTTAGACCTAAATTCAACACCTAAATTTATGGCATAGATATTTTTGTTACTCACCTAACTCAAAACTATTTTTTATCTCTTTTTAGCCTAAAGACATTTAACTAATTTTTACTAAGTCCTTAAAAAATGTAAGTTACTAAAATATTTAAAATGCCATTCTCAAATTTCAGTGCATAAAAGATAAACTGTAATTGCTTTTATGTACTACATTTTGGCTTTGCTTGGCTGGATTGAGCATCCTACTACCTTATGTTACCATTTCTTCTCTTGCATTCACCACCTGAGACAATACTGGCCACTGCCAGTATCAGAGGAATCCAGGTCCAGCACAAACAGATGGTCAAATTGTAGGAAAGCCAAATTTGGAGGACTTGTCAAAAGTGTATTCCTTTTTTGTTTGTTGTTTTTAGTTCATAGACCTACTTTGACATTCAAAAGTCTCATAAAATTCAGTAGAAATCTCAATTGAAAATACTGACACGCATATTTTATGCAGAATCAAAATAAATATGTTTACATTCTCCACATTTCTGTCAAAACAGCCCTGAAAAAGAGCACACATAAAATTTCATTATGCCTGTTCTTATAAAAACTTCCTTTCTTTCTGAGATGGTAAATTTTAATTATACTATCTAAATATAAGATAGAACTCAGATACTTGCAAAATTGATTTTGCTCAATAGAGTGCCACTTATCAATTGTAATACCTGTCTGTATTTCTTGGTGTGCTATATATGTAAAATAAGAAACATCACTAAACCTATTAAAAAAAAGACTTATTGGTAAATAAAGTCACATTAATTTCTATTAGTACACTCAGAACACTAGCTGATGATCTATTATTGAATAACTTGTTAAGCCACAGTAATACATTTGATGGGGTTTTTTTGTGTTCTATATTTATGTTGCAAATGCAATGCATTTCTGTTTATATTAAGCCAAGTCATAGCAATATAGATACAGAATTATGTGTTTTTTACATATAGAAAAAAATCTTAAACAGAGTAAGCTTTGAACACGCTCCATTCAGATTTGACCACACTCCATTCACCTCATTTTCTTTGCTCTCTTGTCAAAGACAATGACCTAAAGCTGATGAAAATACTTCTGCATTAAGGGTGTGACAAATGAGTCATGCAATTACAACTGGGTCTTCAGAAATGGGGTACTGATATCAGTACAAGAAAGAGAAGAATATTTTCCTTTCATGTTAACAAAGACATAGCTCAATATCAGTATAACATATCAGATTGATCACATTTGCATACGCTCTTCTGAAGAGACATAGCTGCATTTAGTTCAGGGATTTTTTTATCATGTAAGCAATCTAAAGATTATTCTGCCTATGCTGTCAATAACAGGTATCTGCAACAAACTGTACCACAATTCTATACATTTAAATTATGCCGTAAAATAGATCCTACCCAACTATTAAGTTGCATTTATTAGTAACTTCAAATTTACATTTATAACTTTGTAATCATCCTTGAAAGGCCTGACAGAAGGAATTCTGTTTTCATAACTGATTACATTTATAATCTTACGTTAATATCATGGGTATCAAAATTATTTTACAAAAAAATGATTAGGTGTTCCTAAACTCTTAATGTTTGTGTTTAACCAGAGAAAATGACAACGTCCTGGTGGCAGAACTAAATCCTTCTCCTGACTCCTTAGGTCTTGAATAAATGAATAATTCTTGGTTTGAAGAGATTAAAATACGTTTGAATGCACAAATTTCTCAAAGTCCTGTAGTCAGTACAAATTAAGATGACCTAAGGATCCTTGACATTCTTAATACAAAATTTTAATTTATATTGTCTTTTTATATTCCTCAGTCTTCTAGGAACAAGAGTGAAGACCATAAGAAAAATGAAAGAGTGTACCTGTTACTATACATATACATGTAGGTAGAACTTAGGTGACCGGGGGAGTAGTTCTAGATGAAGACCCCTACCCAAGCTAAAATAATCTTTGCTGAGCTGACCTCCATGAAATTAATCTCTAGTTTGCATTTCCAGAATGATTGCTATGTAAAGTTCAACCCACTCCAATTCTAAAGTAGTCATTTCAATATATATCTCACTATTGTGCTGTACAGAAGCTTATGCATTTCACTGGGTTTATGTTTGATTTGGTTCTTGAAGACTTCTCTTCCCCCTTCCCCCTCCACCCTTTCTTTCTCCTCTCTTTCTCTGTCTCTCTGTCTTTGAGATTTTTAATCAATACTCAGTAGACATTTAATAACAAAGCCGTTTTGTAGATGCTTAAAATGGATAGGATGTGTCCTGATATGCTGAAGCACTGAAACACAATGAGATGACTTGCTACAATGGTAATAGCTGAAGAATGAGCTCATTATTTGAAAACACTGTGACTAGAATTAGCCCTCTTATACCAGAGATTTTCACACACACTACTCACATTCTTGTTGTTCACCTAGAATATAAAGATGTCAAGGTATCTCTTCAGATAAAGTCAAAATCCTAAACCACAATGCCCCCAGTCAAATGGTCTCATCCTCTTAGATGCTATAAGCTTTTTATTCTGATGCTTGAAAAGATTTCTATCTTGAGAATAGGAAAATAAAAAGGTGACAGAATGAAACACAAAATAAAAGCAAAATTCAATACCATATATTTATATATAAGGTAAAAGAATGAGTAACGTGGCTTTCTTTCCCCTAACATACAGACCCACTATTACATTTAAAAATAAAATAGCTCAATTGCCTTTGAGCATTACTCAATGCCTAAGGTTTTTCTTCTTGAGCAAAGACAAAAAGGTAAAATACAAAAGTAAATAATTAAAGTTAAATAGGCTGGATGGCCCGCACAGCCCGTAACGAGATAGAGCATTACACCCCTAGGTCACTTCTTCACAACTGTATCAGATCAGTTGTGACAGAAATTGTTACCCTCTGACATCTTTTCAATGCCCTGAGTGAAATGAGTTCCTGGGTTTAGTCTCAGTTCTAATCACTGAGAATTCACATTGAAAATGACATTAATTGGCACCTTTGTGTGGTAATACAAGCAGAGGCCAATGCCTAAATTCTCTGGAAGAGAATTTAAAAAGAGATATTGCCCCTCTGGAAACAGCCAGTTACAGTCATTCTTAAGGTCTATAGGAAGAAAGCGGTAATCAGAGAGCTGGGTTTTCTTCAGAGAAGTGTGCACCTAGTGGAAGTGATGTTTGATTAACATTAATATTAAGTAATATCACTAAAGCTCTAAGCCATGAGATTCCTCCAAATAGGTCCTTGAAGCAGGAAAAATAGTTGTCCTGAAGTCCAGCTTTGCAATCCTACTTTTCACCCTGCTTCTCTCCATGTAGAATCCTGTATTCCACCATCTTATATTCACTGCAGCCAAGTACACACCCAGCCTTTCCATCTCTAAGTCCTTTCTTGCACACTTTTTTTATCAAAAATGGAAAACAAAAAGACATTCCAAATCGTAAACTTATTATTTTGGGATGGCACTGATAGTTTGAGTCTTACAGAATGGTAGAGCTTAGCTTTCCACTTTTTTTCCCCACATCTTGTTTGTGTGCCCTCAGCAAGACTTGCAAGATGAAGCTTTCTTCCTTTCAGAGAGTAGACTAATGGTATTACCATAAAACTTAGCCAATAGTCTGAATTTTATTATCAAAAGAATTTTAACAAAAGTTTTTATAAATAGTGCTCTCTTTTCAGACATTAAAAGTCTCAGTTGTTTCTGTCTATAGCCAGCATACAGTATACTTGGACTTTTCTTGTTAGCTGGTCAACCTGTATCCTAATATGTAGTTTAGCAGTTGTTAGAGACAAATCAGGCACGTTTGACAAATGCCACATCTAATTAGACTATAAAACAGTTAAATCTATTCCTCTGTGCTGGTCCATTAGGAACACAGTTATGAAGAAGTTACCGATCCATAAAGAACTGTCTGTAGGAAGTCACATGGATATTTTTTATATCACTTATCTTTTTCAATTGAGAAATATTATCTGGTTTCTTTTAATGAATAGGCATTTCACTTACAAGTAGCACTATAAAATAAAATCTTTATTAAACCACTCCATCTTATATTGTACTGACTGATCCTTTTAAAAGAAGTATTAAAAACAAGTTCCAAGACGAGAAAATGAAAACCTCTTTAAAACAGCTTTATATTTACTGTTCTAATATTAGAACAGAATCCAAACAACAAAAACACATGTAGGAAAATGTGCCTTAAGAAGAAAGTCATGAGAATAAGCTTGCCTTTTTGAAAGATGTTTCTTCAAAAAAAACAATTAAAATTTTACCTACATTGCAACCAAAACTCTCCAAGAGTGAACTTTAAATAGTTCCTTGTAAATTCCAGGAGTGAACATGTATTTATTTTTAAAGAAGTTCATCATCCAGCACAAGATCTGTCATTATAGATTGACCACATACTTTCAGCTTGAAAGCAATATTTGTGCTTTCCTCTTAGTCACTCTTTCAAAAGTTTGTAACAGTTTCTATTTCTGTGAGACAGCAGCTGTAAAAATTAACCCAAACCTGACTTCAACTATATTTCCAGCAACTTTAATGAGTGTTGTAAACAGCAATATATCTTACCAATAGGCACCAATATTGCTTTAATATTCCCTGTGGAAACCATTAGCCAAATGCAAGACTAATTTTCCTGATTTATCCCATGATTTTTAAGGGTTAAAAAAAACCCTTTCTACTTGGACTTCTTTTTTTTATTTATTTTTTCACCAATTTTAATTATGTAAAAAGAACATATGTGTCTAATTCAGAGGGATTTTAATGGGGTTTGCTTCAGGTTAGGCTTGGATGTGCTGGAAACCTGTTGTAATAAAAACCTTCTGTCATTTTGATACTGAAACTCAAAGTTTCTTAGTGAATACATTATAATTTATTGTACCACATAGCAACAGACATACACAAAAATAGAGAATGTATGCATTTCTAAACTAATCTATTTCAGATTTTTTAACTATCTTTAACTGTCATATTCATTTGTTGTCTGAATAAATGAAACAAAATTGATTGTATAGAGATAGATCTGTATGGAAGGCTGACCAGAAAGATTGTACAGAGGTGTTGATCAAAACCTAGAAATTTTATGTTGGGTTTGTATGTCTTATGAAAATATAACTTGTCATGTAAAAGAAAAACTTAACTTTCTACACAGGGTTGTTCAGAATATTTGAATACTCTGAGTAGTTTGGGGCAGTGAAATACAATGTAGCACACAAAATTGTCTATTCTGCAGATGGCAATGTGATTATGATGAAAGAAAAGGAGCTTAGTGAAAAGAGAGGGTATGAAAAACCACATTTTTACTACATTATAAGCAATTTTCTAAGTGACAGGTATTCAGCAGCTACTATGATAAAATTGTTGTAAGCGTGAAGAATTGTTAAGAATAAAAAACCACACAATTTAACATGCTATTTAGCAGAGAGTTGATGTATCTTATTTTCAACCAGCCACTTTTAAGTTAGGCTGTTTCTCATCAAAAGCTTGGATTTCTCCAGCTGTCTCAAAGACTTTCTGTCTAAACATAAATGAAGATGACTACTTAGTGCTCTCTATTGTCAATACAGTTATTTAATGATTAGAAATCTGCAAGCAGAAAGTTCTGCAGCCTTGAGCAGTCAGTCATATATTAAAGTGAATGCAAGAAAAAGATCAAACAGATATCAGGACAAAAAAAAAAATCTGGACAGTGGAAGGATATAGTGAGAAGGATCCTAGAATGATACCTTGAGTCTCCCACATTTGGAAACACTAGGAGATCTATCTCCCAGACACCAAAGTTTGTATCTCCTTCCAAACTCAAGTATTTATCCAGCTTCTGGTCATCCTTCAAGAAGGCAGCCCAGAAAATAAGGTTCATGCCTGAAAACCCTCAAAATTCAATACTTTAAAGACGTTCTGAAACATTTTCAACACCTGTATTGTGTCTGGCTGAGCTGGAGCTCATTTTCCCCAGCAGCCCTCACAGTGCTGTGCTTTCCCTGGTAGCTGCAGAGGAGCTGATAACCCTCTGATAACCCTGCAGGGCTTTGGCTGCTGCTGGGCAGGGCTGGCACAGCTCCAGCGCTGGCTCCCAACATCCCGGCCCCATCGGGGGCTGCGGTGGGAAAGGTCCTGGGAGGGGGCACAGCCAGGCCAGCTGGCCCAGACCAACCAAAGGGCCATTCCACACCTGTGACAGCTCAGCTGTAACAGCTGAGAGAGGAGCAGGAATGGAGGGGTGTTTGTTATCAGCAGTGTTTTCTACTTCTGAAGGAACCGCTCCATGTGCTGAATTCCTACTGCCCAGGAAATGCATGAATGTTTCTGATAGATGGGAAGTAGAGATTATTTTTTCCCCCTTTTCTTATATATGCACAAATATTTATCGGTTGCTTTTTTTTTTTTCCCCTTTTTCTAAAATATATTATCACATAGGACTTACCATCATTTCTAACTGGCCTAGCCTTGGCCAGAGGCTCATCCATCTTTGGAGAGCCCAAGGATGCTCTGCCATACCTGAAGGAAGCTTCCTGAAGTTTCCTACAGAAGTTACCCCAGTAACCCCCGCAATACCAAAGCTTGCAATTGCAAACCCAATACAACGTGTCAGGAGACATTTTATCCTACCAGGACTAAAACACCTAGATCATCATCAAATAAAGAAAGTCAAAATTGAGATTAGTAAAGTGGATCCTTTTTACAAGCATGTGCTGATAGGACAAACAGGAGTATCTTTAAACTGAATGGGGGTAGGTCTACATTAGATGTTAGGAAGAAATTTTCTGTTGTGAGGGTGGTGAGACACTGGAACAGTTTGCTCACAGAATCTGTGCATGTCTGTTCCCTGGTAGTGTTCCAGGTCAGGTTGAATGGGATTTGAGCAACCTGATCTAGTGGAAGGTGCTCCTGCCCATGGATGGAACAAGAAGGTCTTTAAGGTTCCTTCCAAGCCAAACCATTCTATCATTCCATAATTCTAAATTTTATTTTAATTTATTCTTATCCCTGTGCTAATAAGTGTCTTGTGAAACTCTTTATAATGTATAGATGTAAATATAATTAGGATTTCAAAAAAGCATTTCTCCTTAAAAAAAATTATTTGGAGGTCTTTCTTTTCCTTATATTCTGTTCAAAGTTAAAAAATAATTAAAATAATAATGATAGAGAGGATCAAACTTTAAAAAGTCATGTCATAATAAAATATGGTGCTCTTCAAGGCTGATGAAAGTCTGAAATTTAGCCATCACTCCTTCATGTAACCTCAGTTAAAACTGTTAGAGAAAACTAACAGTATTAAATAATTCCTAGTTAATTTTCTGAAATATTCAGATGACTACTGATAGAATATAATGTGTTTTGTAGTAATATCTTTGCAGTACTTATAAAGATATTTTTTTTACTTATATTCCTTCTTTCTGTAAAAAAGAAATAAAAAGACCAATATATCTCTTTTCTTTTTTTTTTTTGTGAATACAGTGATAGCATGCGTTTTAAGGTCATGTTTGTATGTTAAAACATTTATGAAAATGCTTTTGAATTATGAAGTACCATACAATCTTATCTGAGAAATAAAATGACTACATATTAAAAATATGCTTTGGCTAGACTTTTTCAAAATATCAGTTATCAGCATGGTTCAAGAGATTCACTTTTAAAGATATTTTCTTTCATATTTTGAATGTTCAGATAATGATAGCAGGTGTTTAAAACCAGGAATTTCCTGTTGAGTTTTTGCATATTTAAACACATTTAAAACTTTATGAATCTACAGCTTTGAACAAGGGTGAAGGAGCAAGTTGTGACCTGTCAATTCTTATTATATCAGTTACTTATCATTAGTTGGAAAGTATATTGGAATATTTTCTTTTTAATGAAAATTCTCCTAGGGAGAGGAAAGCATTCTGTTCATAAATTATGGTATCTTGGACAACTAGCAAGATTCTTTCAAAACACCTGTGCTTAATTGTCTGTGATAATTTACTGAGAGACTCTACACAGCAATATTCAAAATACACCAGTTACTTGAGCATGAGCTGTTCTTGCTCTGAATCACTCTTTTCCCTATAGTGATACTAAAATTTCATAGTTGAAGAATGCAACCCCACTAAGTAGAGTGCTGTTTTCATCTCTGCTGTCAATGATAAATCCTACAAACAAAATGGACCTAATCCTCAGTTATTCAGTTATCTTTTACTGGCCACTGTAAATTCCATATTCTGGAACTAGAAATAGACCTATCTGATACCTGGAGAATATGTGTGTATATATGTGATAGCTAAAAAGATAAAAGCTTTTAGCTAAAAGCTAAAAACTGTGATACTATCCAACACTTTAAATAAATTTTGCACATTTCATATCCTGGATGTAGACTCCTGATATAACATATATATCCATCAGTGGTTGAAAAAGCCCCTTAATTGATCATGATCAAGTTTGCCTTTATGCCTCTCATTTGAAAAAGTATTTCAAGTCTTACCCTCAGAATTTAATACAGATTAATCGTTTCTAGGAAACTATTGCAAAGAATAAACTGATATCTCTTTAACCTTTCAGTTTTACTTTCCCAGATTTGTACTTTTTGGTATTTTATAAGGAACAGCTCTTGTTTTTTTAGAGAAGTTACAATTTCAAACTCTTTTGTTACAGCCTTAGCCTTAGAGAGAATCCTTTAGAATCCTAAAACAGATGATTTCAATCTGGTAGTTATGGTGTTGGGGGCAGGGGTTGGTTATGGTGTATTTTTAGTGTTGTCAGCACCTGGACTCTTTCACCAAAAGGAATATTATATTCATTTTGATGTTTTTAAATTTCTCCTCTAGAGATCCACTCCAAATAGTTTTCATGTTTACTAACACTCCTTGACACTTTGGTCTTCTTCTTTGGTATCAGACTCCATATTGCATTCAAAATTAATATATTTTATGTATGCCACATATTATTTCTTTGTTTTGTCTAGAATAATGTTTGTCCTGCTCCAGTTCTTTACTGTTTATTACTGCAGAGTCTCCAGGATCCACCCTGCGCCCCATCTCTTATCATCCTATGCCTCATCTCTCTCGCTCTACCCCACATATGGTGCCCCCCACCCTGAGGCTGCTGTTTGCCTCAGCACAATGGGATTTAGGTTTGTAATATCTTGTTCTATATGGAATAGTTGCTTGTTAGCAACTATTGACCATGCAAAGCTCTGGTCATACCATACAAAGATAAACACAAGGAAAACAAATTAACCTGTCCCTCCCCTCCCCCTGTCCCCGGGGCTTAAAAAGGACACGAGACCATGCAGTGTCAGTCTGTCTGAGAGCTGTTACCACATTCAGAGGTCTACCACACTACAATAAAACTCTGGATCTAAGCTCCATGGCAGAACCCGCTCCTTTTCTCTTCACCGTAGTCTGAACCTTTTCCACCAAAGGTAAACTGAGTTCCTATTTTGCCTGGACTTGTTCTGAGCGCCCAGCTGCAGCACCCAGCCAGCCAAAGGCATCTCTGGGGTGAAAAACGCCACAGCTGCAGCCTTTGGTCCAGCAGCGAGGCCAGACGAAGCCAGGCAGGACACACCCCGAAACATTCGGGGTCTAATATTTAATAGAGGCAGGTCAAGAAAAGTTCAGAGCCTTACAAGCCTTACAAGCTTCAGTCCTCAGCATAAAGCATTTGATCTGTTACTAGCAATGTCAATAGACACTCTGGGTCCCCACATTTACACTTTGAAGATTTCGGGAAATGCCCAGGTACTCACCTTGGGCTCATGGGGTAATTGTGTAGCCCCACAAATCTGCCACTGCCACTACCAGTATTGTAGTTGCAGGGTCTCAGTCTTGTTCTTTCTGAATATTTCTTGTCCTGCCCTCAGCTTGCTTTGAACTGTGGTTAAATCTAAGCAATAGATACTGTCTTCCAGAATTTTGCTAATTTTAGGGGATGGAGAAGGAATTTCCCAAACTAGAATGTCATTCCAAATGTATTTCAATTGAATTATGTTACAGAGTTATTTAAATTTATTCCTAACACTCTGTATCTGTGTTGCTGTATTCAAAATGTACTCTGCAATCAATACCATGACAGAGAGGAGCTCTTCTAGGACTTATACTGGCTAGCAGTAATTTTGGTCTGAGAAGCAGTGACACATCTGTTTGAGGTGCAAATCAGCAAAAACATAATCATAAGACTGTTCCAATGTAAAGGAAATTCAAATGTGGCAGTATGAAATTGGTCAAGTTTACAAATAGGCCTGTGCATAAACTGTGCATGAACTAGAATAGTGTTGAAAGACTGATTTTGGGTGAGGAAAACCAGTTCACTTCCTATAGAAAAAAGCTAAAATCAAATTCTGCTAAGAATTACATGCTTGAAAAAGCAATTAATTTATAAAGCAGTGACATAATCTGGTTTATAGTAATGGCTGATATGCCTCACTTGAGGCCAGGGGCTCACTGATAATGCTTACACAAAACAAGATTAAGTGTGTTCATGCAAGCAAAGGTACAAGATTTATTCACTGATTGATTGATTTGATTGATGAATATGCTGACTTGACATCCATCAAGTTGTGGATGAATTGTAGGTACAGTAATGGAAAATTCAGAGGGCACAGGCTCTGTGAGAAAGGGCATATTTCTACATCAACTCCTAATGCTGATTCTTTAAAGAATGATTTATTTACAAAAGAAAGTTGTGAATCTCTGTAGTGAAGTAAAAGCAACAGGTTGAGACAATGTTCTTTACTGAATCTGCTCTATGCAGAATTGTAAATGTTTCAGTTTATCCTTCAGAACTAAAAAAATTTCAGCCTTGAATCCGTCACAAGTTTAGACCAGTATCAGATCCCAGACCATGGATATTGACAATATAGAGGGAATGCAGATAAAGCTCGCAATGCCACACAAAAATATTAAAAGCACTTCATATGCATCACAACAATGCCCAATTTTGCTATAATTTATCTTAAAGACTTATAAACTTAGGGGTTTTTTTTTATTATTGTGGGGAATGTTATTTGCATCTTAGATTTAATCCAAGGGATGAGGGCTATCAACACAAGTGGTGTGCAGAACTGGGTGTATGTGTTGAGACGTACAGAGGAAATATTAATGAAAAATATGGCATAGGAATATTGTTCCTCTGATAAATATTTTATGCAAGCTGCTGCAAGTATAGAAGTCTTACAAAACTTTAAAGATTTCATGTGCTTATACATAGCTTACATAGTTAAGGAACCAAATAATCTTACACATACTAAGTCTGGAACAACAGGAATGCTCAACCTAGAAGAAGCCCAGCTTCACTGGACACAATCCCACTGAAGTGGGTGTTTGCTGACTGGATACCTACAATCACTAAGAAATATTCAGTGGCACAGCAATGTTCTCATCCTTTAAAGAACAAGCTTTGCAATGCATATGGTAAATCCTGAGAGGACACCTGAAAAGTTAGTAGACTGCTTAAAGCAATCTGTGAGGAAGTAAGGAGAAAGAAACTGGGACATTACACAGCCAGGAATAAAAGAAATAGAAGAAAATAAATAAATTATTCTCTTTTTCTGTATGGCCTAGTACTTAGACTGCTTTTATGGGGTATACATTAATCCATCTCTCTTAGCAGGTTCCCCTGGAATGCAGCCTCCCAGTTCAGATGTATCTGTCTGTAGGGTTATTTTGCAAAAGGTGAAATAATTATATTTTCTGAGGAGCAATGTTGACCCAGATTAATTTCAGAAGGGAAACAAGAGTATGAGATCCCCAATAGCTGTAGTTTCTTTGCACACTATTTTGGCTGCTTATAGGCTCAGCACCCTCAAATCTTCCTGGCAGAACATGTGTGACTTTAGGTTATCTAAAAAGGAATGGATAAAGTCATCTGTTCTTATACTGGAATTTTAAACCTAGTGAGGCATGCCAGCTCTTATCCAAGAATTGTAGGTGTATACTACAAAAAAATGCACATAGAATTTTGATATTGAGGCTTCATTTTGATCTAGGTGCCATCCACTAAGGAAACAGGGGAATAGCTCACAATCCAGGAGCCAAGTAAATAAAAATAACTGAATAACTGCATCTTATAACATTGAAAACTCCTAAAAAACTGCCTATGGATGACACAGAGAATAAGAATCATTTGTGGGAATTATTCAGCAAATAAATTCAAATAAGGGATGCATTTGAGAACATAATAATCTGCTCAATGACAACTGGCAAACAGAGAGAGGCAAAAATTGTCAGATAAATGACACATTATGAATTATTCACTCAGTTTTGCAACATGTTGATTATACTCTGTAATCAAATACTGTGCAACTCATTTAATCAGTGCAACTGAGGTCTGGGAAAGAAACATGGTTACACAGTTGACTGTAGGATGGATGAGGATAGTTTGTAAAACATCTAGCTTCACAGCTTTAACCCTTCTGAACATCTTTTTCCATAATATGGTTCATTTGACTAGTCACAATGTCAATCATAAAGAATATTTTTCTTATTTTAGAAGACAGTTTTTCCTTTTGTTTAAGTGCTGGACATTAGTATTTATTTGAGTTTAACTTGAAGTTGTTTTACATGTTAAAGGAACATTTTCTTAGGGAAATTCTGTTCTCACTTAGCTTACACAAAAATAAGTTCTATATATTTCTGGAGATAATTCTATGTGATCCTAACAATGATACATTACACGATAAGTATAAATTTATTCTCAAATATTAATTGAATATCAGTGTCATCATTCAGTCCACAGGAAGAAAGTAAGTACAGCTAAAGAGTAGAGAAACACTATATATAGTAAGGGAAAAGCAAGGAAGGGACATAGGGCAGAGAAGACACAAAGCTCCATAAATATACCCAGAAAATATGACAGATGGGAGACACATGGTCTTGTAAAGCAACTCGAGCTTCACCTCTGTCCCTGAATGGCAATCAGAGTCACTCCAGGGCTCAAGCAGGAATATGAATAGACCATCAGGCTGGTATGAGCTGCACAGTGTGACAAACAGCGTGATAAAGTAGGCACTGAGAGAAGGTTGTGCTGCTCTTCAAATGCAGATCAAAATGTAAAAGGTCTAGAAAGAGGTTTTCTACAAATATAACATCAGTTCATTCCCCATAGTAGAAATAGGAGAATTCCCAATTTAAAGTGTCCCTAAGTGTGTTGTGTTGGGTTAAGAAAACACATTAACAGTTGAGGGGGTCTTACCCACTTTCTCTGGTTTGTACTAAAAGAGCCCATTATTATTCTGCACATCACCACTTAGAGACATCACAAGATGCAGAACACAACTCTTCCTACACCAGCTTTAATCTGGTCTTATGCTACATATCATGAAGCCATCACTGTTAAAACCTTTAATGCCATTCAGTCTGGAATCACAGGCACTCTCATGCTGGAAGAAACTAAATTTTTTAAAGTGAAACACCTGACATTCTCTAGCTGTACTACAAATATTTTAAACTATTCCAGTATTGCCATATGTTCTGATTCTTGAAAGTGTAATAAAATGGACAAAGGTTTGGCTGCTAAATTAACAGGGCAGGTTTGCACTCTGAAAAAATGTTGAAATCTAAATTCACCATAGTGCCATTTCTCTAAGCTTTTATGTCCCATTTTAAGTAATGATAAGACAAATTGTATCCCATTCTAACATCAGATGGTGAGTTTGAGATCAGTCATCATAATAAACATCATAAGAAATATGAAGAAAAGACATCTTGAAGATCTTCATGAATACTGTTGATAGACTCTATAACAAGTGTTTTTATTTAGAGTGAAAGCCAAATAGCATTGAAGTTTGATTTCTGTTTAGGGAACTGGTTCTCTTATGAGGCAGAAAATCCTTATTTTCTACCTATGAATTTACTTTGTTAGAAAGTATTTTGAAAGACAGCCCATGTTTTGGGCTTGTGTGGCCAGGTTTTTTCAGGGAAATGGAGGGGGCTCTATAAGGGCAGCTTCTTTGAGAAGCTGACAGAAGCTTCCCTTGTGTCAGACAGAGCAAACCTCAGCCAGCTCTAAGACAGACTCATGGCTGGCCAAGGCCAAGCCCACCAGTGATGGTAGCACCTCCGGAATAACAAAGTCCAGAAAGGGCAAAATCTGGACCACAACAGCAGGCAGAAAGAAGAGTGTGACTGTGTAAGAAAAACAGCCCTGCAGGCACCCAGGACAGTGAAGAAGGGGGAACAGGAGGTGCTCAGGTGCTGGAGCAGAGATTTCCCTGCAGCCCATGGTGAGGCACCTGTGCCCCTGCAGCCCATGAAGGTCCACACTGGAGCACAGACCCATCTGCAGCCTTTGGAGGACATCTTGCCACAGCAGGGGAGAGTGTGAGGAGTCCTCTCTCTGTGGAAAAAAGGAGTGGTAGAGACAACATGTGATGAACTGACCACAGCCCCCATGACCCATTCCCGTGCACTGCTCAGAGGGAGGACATAGAGAAAACCGGGAGCAAAGTTGAGCTCGGAAAGCAGGGAGGGGAGAGATGAAGATGGTTTAGGATTTGGTTTTAATTCTCCTAGTTTCTGATTAATTAATTTCCCCAAGCTGAGTCTGTTTTTCCTGTGGCTGTAATTGCTGAGTGATTTCTCCATGTCCTTGTCTTGATCCATGAGTGTTTCAATCTATTTTCTCTCCTCTACTCAGCTGAGGAAGTGAGTAACAAAGTGAATTTGGTGAACTCCTAGCAAACAGCTACAGTCAATCCACCATAGTACTCAAAAAGGCAAATATTCAATAAGAAAGAGGAAAAATATATAGAGGATTCTATGAACACTATGAAACCACAAGCACAATTACCAGAGTGTGCTTGGAACATATCTTCCTGCTCATGGCCATTTTGTGAGGAGTAAATGAAGAGCTCCTCAAAATTAGGAATATTGGTCAGCACATTACCTGTGAGGGTATCACATGTCTTGGTGAAATGTTCTGTATAAAAATACTGTGCTGTGAGTCAAAAAGTATGTGTGAATGAAGCAAACCAAACTGCCTGTTTGGAGATGGTGCTTGCCTCAGAAATGAAAGTGATAAAGAGGCAGGGGACTACAAAGATCACCTGGACTAAATGGTTACCAAGAGGTTGACATGAGAATTTGAGATGAAGGAGCAGCATGAAAGGAGCATGAAAACATTTGGTGCAGAAGAGACCACAGAGGCAAACAGGGCAGTGGGCCACCCCAGGGCTACACAAGCAGGAGAGGAGTGTGGGATGTCTCTGTCACCTACCGGTGTTTGGGGTTATTTAGAAAAGGATGTTTCAGACAAGGATGTGGAGTATAGTAGAGGAAATGTATTGTATTAGAATATATGTATAGAGGCTTTGCCCCAGAGGTCCCGGTTGCCCTTGATGGGCTTCAGCTGCGATGTCCTTAATTGGGCTGCAGCTGTGACCAATGAAGATGACCGGGATAAAAGGGGGTGGGTTAGCCAGTCAGGGAGAGCCTTGGAGGAGCCCTGACCTGAGAAAGAACAGCATGCAGCAGAAGGAGTCAGTGAAGATATGCGGCCATGGGACTACATCAAAGAGGTATGGACTTTAGAACTCTAATAACAACAATATGGCACTCTAGAAGTAATAGAAGAACAACAGTGGAGGTACTCAGTATTGGGTCCTATTTTTTGTATTGATGATATTGATATTGTTCACTGATTACTGTTGTGTTAATAAACTGCTTCAATCATGTTTTGGTTTAAACCATGTGAACTGAGCAATTTTTTGTATGAGACAGTCTACATAATTTTAGACAACTCAAAAATTCACTATATACACTCTGACATTCTAGATCTTAGGGAGAAGATGAAGGCATCTGTCACATACAGTATTTCCAAATGATATTGAAAATGATTGAAGAGAATGTCAGAAATGCAAATTATGTGTGGAAAGCAAGCATTCTCAAAATGAGTAAAGACCTTGTCAGAGAACTCAGTACATCAAGGATGCGTGGTTGCACACACATTCATTCTATATCTTAATGCATTTCCATTTGTTAAATTTAGTTAAAAATTCAAATTTTTAGTTCAAAATAATTATAAAATTTCAATAATGAAAGGACTTTTTTATCAGCATTAAACATTTATTTGATAATCATTTTGCCTTTTAACTAGTTTTCTGTACAATAATTATTTTTCTCTTATAGTAGCTCTTATATGACACTGTAGGGATCAGAGACCAGAGCTCAGATATCAGAGATGTTGCAATAATGACAATTATGGTTTTACCAGCTGAAATCACAAAAGTAGATTTTCCACTGGGAATAGCTGTTGGGTGTTTGTCTCATAAGAATTTGGTCTTAAATTAAAAATAAACTTTGAAATCCAGATTGTTTAAATGAAAAAATTTTTCAGCTTAATAATATCAACATTATTATATGGAACATCAAAATATAAGAATTCCCATGGAATTGTCAATATTCTACTGTTAATTATCACACAACATTAAAACAGTTCTAACACTATTTATCATAATATAAAAGGCATTTCTTCACTTCTCATAATCAGATTATTCCTAATTTATTTCTCTTAAACCAGGATTTGATTCATCAAAATTCTTAATTTATCCAAATTTTTAATAAAATTTAATTTAGAAGATTGTATTACTAGGGGTATCTTTAGAAAAAAATATTCTTGTTTTAGAGGAGACAATGACATCATGTGAATGGAGAAGATTTTTTTTAAGTCAGACTTTATGTTGTTTATAAGATATTCAACCAAACACTCTAGAATTTGTGTTTCTTAATTTAATCTTATTTAGTAAAGTTCAAAGCAATGAAGACAAGCTGTTTCTAATAACATTTTAAACATTAACCAGGTGTGGCTTTTTTTGTTCCTAAATGGGAACAAACAGTAAACAGTTACTACTCTGAGGATGCAGGAATCTTGGAAACTAATACCCAGATGACTTAAATGGACAGTCTTAATGCCTCTTCATGTTTCTTTGATGAGAATGTAATGTTGGTAAAAAACTACCAACAACAGATAATGTCTAGTCACTTTTGGGATTTGCATTGCAAACTTCTGGTCTGCTTGAACTCTTCTAGTCTTTAAAATATTCTTCATATTGTTAAAATAAGTGTATTTATACTCAGCTCTTCATTTTAAAACTCTGGCAAAAATTATTTCTAAATTATTGAAAATACTTTCATAATTTGAAAGGCAGTTTGTTCACTAAGTATTAGTGGATCAAATAAGTCCTTCTTCCCCAAGACTTTTGAGTCATCCCAGGGACACTTTTCCTTGAAATATTAATGCTTAATAGTGCCCAGTTTAGCTTTCATACAATGAAATAATGAAACAAAAGTAATATCAGACCTTACCTAAATTTCTATGTTAAAACTTGCTTCTTAGCATGTTTTAAAAAAATACATTGGTTTTCTATATAAATCACATTTCATCAATGCTGGTATTAAGTCAGATTAAGGTGGGGAAGAAAAACGTCTTGTTCAGGAACAAGCCATGTTGAAAACATGTCAGGCAGTAGAAGAGCAAACACTATACAGCTACATTTTGAAAATTCCAGAAAGAGTCCTTCAGGGAAAGGGGATATGTGTCTGTCTTAACAATACTACGAGTATCTCTCCTTGGCATGCAACTTGTTGAGCTAAATGTTTAATTTTTGGATGTGTTTGGCTCCGCTGTTTTATCTCAGCATAGAAAATTCCTCTAGAGCTGTTCTAATCAATGTTTCTGAATGTAGCATGGATAACTGGACAGACTCACCTGGCAGGCCCATGGTTACACCCCACCACACCCAGCTCATGCCGTGGTGTGTCTGCATTTGTCAGTGGCTGTAGGCACCATGAATGATCTGGCACCTGATGCCATAAAATCGTAAAAGGCTGCACTACACAGGGCAGTCCAGTAAATGTTCACTGTGTAATGTTTACTTTAGAGAAAATTTATGTTGCCTCTTAAATGGATTCAAGCTTGCAGTAAAGCAGTACTCATCTCTATCTGGCTGCTTATTTTCACAAGTTTTATAAAATTTGTTTCATTCTGGCATCTTCTCTGAATTTGGTAGAGTTTCTCTATCAGAGCTACAGATTATTAAGGACAGAAATGCACTTAACTGAACAATGAGTCATAAACATTTTGCTCATATAATTTCCTCAGACACATAGGATAAGGAAAGAAAAATTTCACTATTTCAGATTCCTCCATCCATTTCCTGGTTTTGAAACCAATTAAAAAAAAAAAACAAAAACAGCCAAAACACATAAATAAACATAAAAAACCCCTAAACCTCAACACAATGTTGTTTTTTTCCTGGTTTTTTTTTTTTTTTGTTGGGTTGGGGTTTTTTTTAGCTTCAGGCATTTTGCTGATTATGTCCAGGTATCAAAGAATTGTTTGCCAGAGAAAAACTGTGCCCAAGTTCAAGTATTTCAAGTTGATATATTTAAAATAAATGTTTGATGTTTTTCACTTTAAATTACTTTAATTTGCTACCTAGTTTTCAGGGGCTAAATAACTCAGGTTTCTAAATGTTTTCATTTCCAATAAGAGTTACTTGTTGAATTAAATTAATAAATTCAGGACACAATTTACAGATAAAATTAAAAAAAAAAAGTCTGTAGAAATCTGCAATTAGCTATGAGAACTCTTGACATAATAAAAGTCTGTCCAGTACATGACTCTTAGTAGTGGTGCTACTCCTTCACTTCACAAAATATTTAATTTGTGCAAAGCAGATTTTATTTAAGTGAGAAACACAAATCATTGAGGCAGAAAAATTTCAAAACAAAAAGCTTTTCTATGACATTGTTTAAAGTCAGTAGAAAGCAGAGATAAAAAATAAAAAAAAAATATCTCCTTAAAAATCCTGAAAAAATATCCATTAGCAGTTAGATATTTGCATGGTTTGTTTTCAGATTCTCTCATTTTTTATCCTATGTCTCAAAGATTCTTGTCACCTTTCCAAATCAATGTTTGTCCCTCTTTTGTATCACACAACTAATGCAACCTTTCCTACTGACAGCTAATTCTTTCTCCATGTAATCACCGTATCATCCCCATAGTGCGCCACAGTTCTGAGGTTTTTAGAGGTTTTAGATCTGTAAGACAAAACCTCACAGCAATCTCCAGATAATTTATTAGACCTCTTACATTGTATAAATAACAATATAAACAAGGAAACTCCACATGCTCTTTGCTGTTAATCTTTCTGAATGTTTTCTTTTCCTGGAAGCATAAAATCGCTAAATTATTCTAAGGAAAGATGACATAAGCCCATTAGAACCAAACCGCCAATTAGTGCCACTTTCTGGGTTTCTTATTGATCCCTTGCTTTTTGTCCATTTACCCTGTAAATTTCTAAAGGCAAGGCTAATGTCTTTTATATCTCACATTGCACTTGCCACAGGATAGTATTTACCAGGCAATCATAAAAAATGAAAACACTACTAACGACCTCCCCCCCACCCCATAAGCAGAATGCAATAGCTTCTAGGGAAAAAATTACCTGAACAAAGCTATTTCTGCAGGAAGTTTCTTTCTTTTTTGTGTACCAATTTGACATGCAGCAGAAGCTGTTATTTATAAGGTAAACAGTATTTTTACTGAAGCTCTCCTTTGATTATTGTCTCTAGTTGATTTGCCCTGTAGACTGAATTTTTCTCTCCACTTGATAGGTTTTTTTCAAACCTATGCTTCACATACCTGTAAATAGGAGTAATATCTGTCCCTTACATCTTCCCAGAAAAGATAAAAGGAGACAACTCACTATGGTTATATTACCATCTAAGTTTTCTAATTTTGCATGCAGCTATCTACTATCCTGTTCCCATTGACTAGAATAAAATTCTAGTAACTGATTTTGCTGATATTAGAATTATGTTTTATTTGTAGGAGTCTCTGTATCTCTTTAGTACTGTTCAGAATAAAGTATTTGGTTTTTTTCCAGACACCTATGTCTATATAAGCATTTCTCAGAGAAACAACTTCTTCATATAAATTCCATACTCATGCCAAGATTTCCAAAGGAATGTCTTTGTCTTCTTATTCCTTCATAGGTTCTGTAAAAAGACAATAGGAGGGATAATAATAAGATTTTAAAGTTATAAACAAAGATAAACACATTCTTTTCCATACATCACTCAAGTTTCATGTTGTCACAGGAACACTAAGCATCATTTCAAATAGAAAGCATGGAAGAGTGACACAGATTGTATTATAGTCTCTACATTACAGGTCATTTATGAAGTAGCCTCATTATGAAAATTATACAAAATTTTGACATTTATGTATTCTCAGACAGATGAAACAGAAGAAAGATACCAACCTGGATATTAGGAATAGACACCATATTTCATGCATTCTTCAGCACAGCTACATAACTAGCTGGGATAATTTTGTGTTTCTTACATTGACACAGTGAAAAGTGACACAAATAAGATAAGAACTCTATCTCGGTTTTTTTTCATCAAAAAGCAGTGAGTCTGCAAAAGAGTACTCAAAGCTGTGTATCCATCCTAAAACACATTCCCCTTTGGTTATTCCTGACTTATTTTTGCACATCATTACTAACACAAATTTAAAATTATTAACAAGTCAGAACTACAATTTTATTTCAAGAACTGTTAATAACTCTAGAAAATTTTCAATGTCTGTGATGAAAACTGTACAAAGCCTATTTTCACAGAATTATTTCTTTAATTATTCTGTGACATAGATTTTCCTAATGGTATGGTTTTGGAATATTTGGGAAAAAAAAACCATATTCAGACAAGTCACAGTAAGTTCCAGTCCTTTTAAATGTGACGTCAGAAATACTCATGCTACCATTTGAAACAGTTTTCCAGGTTCAAGGGAAGCCTTTTCCTTAGGATTTTTTTTTACAACCAGTTGTCATATTCTCAGGTTGATAATAACTTTAGCATGCTTAGGAGAAGTGTTATTAATCATTTTTTTGAAACAATTTGTTCTCAGATAGAATGTTGATTAAAATGAGCTAAAGTAAATTGCAGGTGAATAAAGTAGGCTCAAAGTTAGCTAGATGAAGACAAAGAGAGTCTAGCAATATTTACTTAGAAATGAAAAATCCCAAACAAAAACCACACAGCCAAACAGAAGCTCTTAAGTTTTACAGGTTAAAACTTTTCCTTTATTTCTTCTGGAAAGTATTTTTTTACTGTTATATATGTCTGTGATACCTTTGTGACCTTATTTTCATGAATCTTATCCTTGATTCTTTTGTGATATTTTATTCTGGGCATGTGCAGATGGGAAAGAAATTCTGGAGGTTTTTTAATACTTCTTTCTAAAAATTGAAGCAATCAAGAAAATAAACCAATAAGTAACACTTGTTCAAGACAACAAAGACATAAACCTCCATCATTCCCCAAATTTGTTTTAGCTGTGGTTTACATCACATTATTTATACAACAATTATTTTAGGAATTCTTTTAGGATCAGCACATTTTGTTTAGAGAAGATGTGAGTACAGCCCTAGGGGTTTGCTAAGATGGACATCTTATCTTCTTCTGTACATGAGACCCAGTATGAGTTATCTTCCATTTTGAGCCTTTAAGTATGATAATTCTTTTGATCATGAAGGTTCATTTTACCTCATGAAAATGCACATGAAATGTCTGTTCTGACCCTTAATCTCATTCAGTAACAGTCACACTCTTCTTGTAAGCTATTGGTCCACAGTTTTCCTCTTCATGTCTGTGAATGAACTAAAGCCCCTTTATCTTGTATGTTGCAAAGTTTCTGTTTCTAACTAGGAGAAAAAATTCACTTTACTTATTTCAATTAAAAAAAAAAGAAAAATAATTAAAATAAACTTGAAACTTTGGCTGAATATATATGAATAATGATGAAGAAAATATTTCCTTCTAATTATGTCTTCTGTTGTTTTTATTTGCAATAACATGTTTGTATATGCACATGTACACACACAACTTAAGATATATGTATTCTTTTAAATTAATAATAACTATAACACCTATTCAAATTCACAAGGTTTTTCTTCATGTGCTACCATGATATAAATGCTGAGAAAATTGGTTCTATTTCCTTTCACTTTTAAACAGTAATTTAGCTAAGAGAGGTTGTGCTAATTATCTCTGCACAAGCTGTTCAAGTTATACTAAGTAACAAGTTTGCAATTTATTCCTGACTAACTGTATTGATTTCTCCCTTGCCAGCTATAATCAGATAAATAAACCAATAAGCAACACTTGTTCTTATCATCTTTGCAGTTCAACAATACTCAGTTTAATTTACTGCTTTCTGGCAAACATCCCTGCAGAACTTACCCTTTTCAAATCTAACTGGCATATGAGTTCTCTGCTCATGCCTGATATATCATTTCCCTAATAGCAGAAAAGTCAAGCAAACTGAATCCCTAATGACCATACCTCTGCTTTGGGAGTCACATTCCACTGCTTTAGTCTTGCTTTAAATCAATGTTTGCATTGTTTGGGGTTTTAACATCCTAATTTGCTGGTAATAGCAGCTGTTCTCTTAGCTTATGCATGGATAAACTTATTTACTCTTCTCTCAGCTGCAAGCAGTACTGTATTTTTGAGAGATTAATTCTGAAATATTTCAACATCCTTGGGTTTGACTCTGATATTTTTGATTTCTGTTTCTCTTGGAAAGCAGGAAGCTTTGAATGTCTCTTTCTTGTTGACAGAGCACTGACACAGCTGAACACATTACCAGGCCAACCTTTTGAAAAGGTAGATCTAAGATAAGTAGCAAGCATGGAAATTTGTTTTAATATTTAGTCCATTTCTAACTGTGAGCTGGTTTGAAAGAGATTTATATTAGTTATGCACTATGTCTCAACCAGAGTAGCACCTTTCTCTTGGATCTTTGTCTCTTGAGGTTGGCAATTATTCATTGAGTGAGAAAGTCTAACTCTGCAGCTGAGATACAAGAAACATGCTTTAAATTTCCTTCTTTAAATGAAGTGTGTGAGAGGTGAAAACCTGGATCTTCTATATGTACATATGTCATTATATCAAAATGTGTTCTCTTCACCTTAGACATTTAATGAAGAGACACACACTAGCAGTGGTAAGACTTTATGCTGCAGTAATTCTTAAATGTTGTAAACACCTCATAGATATCTTTATTCTACAATATTAAAGGTAATTGATTTTTTTAAGGATAAAAATTTGAGATCTCTACTTTCATTGCAGAGGGAATAAATCAACTATCAAGATCTAGATTTTTCTTTTTTTATCAGAAGAAATCTTGCTACTTTCCACCCACTCCTACATATTGTGCACATAGGACACTGAGGAACTGAATTTCACTCTAGGAAGCACAAACATAGGAAAAGTCCATGATTTTTTTTAATAAACTTCCTTTTTACCATTTTTTTATAATGTTGCATTAAGTTTACTGTTTACCATTATTCATTACACAGCTGCAAATGAGTCTGCAATGAGTAATTGGGTTGCTTTGGAATTTCGAACTGAAGATTTTTATCTCATAAACTCCTCAGGCTTTTCCTTTCTGAATTTAACTTTCTAGAGTTCTTTTACTTGACTGCTATGGTTTCAAGAATTTATAATCAAATTTAATTTTGCTGCATTATTTCTGTTTGCACCTTTTTCAGGGTTTACTTTGCAGTTGCTCAAGGTTTTTTCATGTTTGTATATAATGTAGGGAAAAGGTCTATACATCCAAGATCTAAGTCCAAGTAGAATAGAAGCAATGTTAGTTCTGGGGCCTTTTTATGTATTCACATGCAACAATAACTGTTAGAATGGTAGTTTGAACTAGCTTATATAAGGCTTTTAAACCTTCTTCAACAACAACAGCATGAGAAGACGAGGTTAAGGTAATCAGAGAAGTTACAAAATTTCCATGGGAAATGTGTAACATGGATTATTTTGTGCCAATGAAAATTCACAAATTTGCATTCTGGACCAATGAATGTGAACAGTATGTGAACAGTTGCTTTGGAAGTGAGACTGGAGTAGGGCATCATAGTGAGTTCTGTCAAAGTACAGTAGGATCTACTGGTGTTTTCCACTGGGATCACTAATTTTTTTTAATGTGGTGATGCCTCAGAACTGTCACATATGGTTACCATATGTTTTATGAAATTTCATATATCTATTATCCATGCAGGCCGTAAGAGTAAAAAAAGGAATGTAGTGAATGTAGTGAGGATTTATTTTAAAACTTGCTGGCTTTATTTGGAAAAAAATACTCCTACTATTCTCCTGTTGAAATATTTTGGTATTAACTGACTGTTGAAGCCTTGTGTTGTACCACTTAGCAAAAATACTTTGCAAGTTGCAAGTGGCAGCAGCTCACATTAAAATTCAGTGTAAAATTTTCAGCATCATTTCCCTTTACAAGAATTCTGAGATTTCCCGAGCCCAAAATTCATCTATGCCTCTCTCCATCCACTTTTCCAATATAGAAATTATCCACCTGGTCTGAACTTCTGTTTCTGCTGTAATTGGTAAATCACTGACATGTGCCCCTGCAGGATGGTAGTGTGACCCCTGTACTCATTAATGGGTATCTGCTCTCCTTTTGCAGCTGAGTTAACTACTGGTTTCATTGTAAATCTAAAAATGCTACAGAAAGTGGCATTTGCGTTATAATAACCTTTGTAACCCTCTGACAACTCCTCCAATCTGGAGCTTTGAACATGGTTTAATATTTTCAGATAAATTACTACAGTTTTCCAGGGGTATAATATGTACTTATATGGGTTTTTAATTAAGATCCTCCCTAGGTGTCCCAGAACATGGTAGCAAAATACCATTGGATTGGGCCCCTATTGCATAAAAAAGATAAAATTGACATTGCTTTGCTCATTTGCACAGCAGCCAAATTCCATTAAAAAATGAAAAAGTCCCATAAGTGAAATGTCTCCTCTCTCCCTCTTCATAATGTTAATAAATTCTAGACCAATAATAAAAGATTCTTTCAATTTTCATACTCAGTCAAGAAATTGTTAAAGATTCCTTTAACTCATTTGGGTCTTGGACATAAAGCAGATTTTTGAACTCTGTCTGTTCTCTGACAGTATATCAAGCTGTTAAGTCACTTGATTCATGTCCTAGTATTATCTACCTTACTTTTACATTGGGATTGTTGATACTGCTGCAGCATTCTAAAACATGACTAAATACATGCTATATCCCTAATGGAATATATTGGTCCAATATATATGTCCCAATTTTTGATTAATTTCTTGGCCTAATGTATGAAGAAAAAATTGGTAGGTCATATACTGTCCTCCTTGGCCCTAAATAATTAAAATAGTGAGAATAATTATATAGAATTTCAAACAATCATTGCCACCTCTGAAGTTTGTACATCAAGGTTAAAGTGACTCATTCAATATGCACATAAACTGAAGACCAGATTTTCAAAAGAAATTATCTTTTGCTTCAGCAATTAAAAAGAATCTGGATTTTCATAAAACCCAAGAACCCAGCTTGCCAAGTACCTCACACAATCTGGTTGCTAAGTTTTGTAAGCTGTTTTAAATGTACAGTGCTGCAGAAACTAATTGCGGTTTTTATGGTTGTTCAAAACAGTTTTTGCACCCTGTTTCTGAGAGGAACAGAAATAAACTGAGATATGCACCATATTTAGTGCATCCATGAAAAATTCTTCAAAGTTAGTACACAGGAATGTACAGTTTTGGACACCATCAATAGCCTGGGGCAGATAATACTGCTAAATAACAGCTAGTTAGGATGTAGGTATCTTGGTAACTAACTTTGTATGTCTGATCAGATGAATCATTTTCTAGTTGCACTAAATACATAGGAATTCAGGATGTAAACTAATGAAACAAAATATTGACTTGCTTACATTACTTGTAATAATCTTATGGTATTTTTTGACAGAAGTGTAGTGAGTTAATTGTCAGTGCAGATAATTCCAGGAAGTTCTGGCATGCTCACAGTGCCTGAAACTTGGGGAGCAAGCCTGTGTCTGTCTCTGCCCCTTATTTCATTCTCAATACTGATCTTCCCATGCTTCTTGGTTTTATTCAGAATGTACTGAATAACATTTTTGTACCTGTTTTAGTGGAAGGTGTTCATGGCCATGGCAGAAGTGGGGGAGGAGTGGGACTGGAGCTGATCTGAAAGGCCCTTTTTAAACCAAACCATTTTGTGGTTCTATTATTCTATGATTTTTTTTACTGGGGTGCTGTCAGAAGGAACATGTTCATCTTTTGGGAGACTCAGGATGGAAATAGAGACAAATCAGTATTGAATCCTAGAAAGATTGTTATATATAGAACATATCTTGAACATCTAATCCTTTATGTATTTATGTATTCATTTCATTCCATTTATAATTTTCCAACAGATCAGAGTTTAATACAGCAGTATCCATCTCTTTTCTCATTGTAGCTAATCAGCTATCAGTTCTGATGGCTTCTGCTGTCTTCCAGACCTTCACCTCACTGATTTTGAGCTTGTACCACCACTCTTCATGACACCAAAATTACTTACATATTTTTCCAAAGCAATGATCTACATCACTGAAGAGATTATGCAGTTAAACACTGTTGGGGCCCTGAATGACCAAGATGCCTTGTGACATCTTCCTGCTGTCCTTGGGAGCTCAGCTGCCTGTATTCAAAGTCAGCTTTCATTCTCTTGAGCTGTATGGCATGGGATCAGACCATCAGTGCACAGGTGAGCTGTGAGCAGCAGCTGTGGAGTCTCTGTCCCCTTTGTTTGGGAGCTGTACTCAAGCTGAGACCCTAACTCTGTCCTTGTGTGAGTTGTGTCCCATCTGTGCCATCTGTCCCAGCACTGCCCCTGCTGTCCCTGAGCTGGATTCACTGACTTTGCTTCCTAGCCTGGCCTTGGACATGCATGGACACTGCTGGCAGTCACTGGGTTCTCTGCTCTCTGACACTGAAACCTCTGCTCTTCTTGCATAGTTACTGTGGACAGTGTCCCACTGCCCTGCCACCCTTGTCACTCCTGTCTCCCCTGTCAGTGCAGCCTGCCCCTGCTGCTCCCTAGAGTAACATGCTCTGTGACACCACATTAAGAAATGCAATAGCTAAAATATAAAATGATACATTATTCTGAAATGTACTTATTAGCAGAGTGTGTGACTATTTCTGAAATTGAGAGGGTGTTTTCAGATAAGGACTAATCATTACTACAGGAAATTCAGGGTTAACTTAATCCTTGAACACAGAGCATAGATGCATATGTGGTACTCTTTTAATAGAAGTGACTTCTGTTACTTTGCACTGAAGTAGTTTTCTCTAAGAAAAAATATGTCCAAATATTTTTCAACATATTCTCAGACAGTAAATTATTTCTCCTTTCTCAGTTAAGTGTTTTCTCATTCTGCTGTGCATGGAATTAGGGAAGAGGGTAGGGGAAACCTTAAATAATAACAAAAATGAAAATTTCCACATATTAATGTGAAAAACTGCCAGACTCAAGACCAGAAATTAACTATGTGAGATAATGGAGAAAAACATCTTCTGACACACCTGACAAGTGAAATCAGTTGTGTCTTAAGGCACCGGTGTTGGTAAGTACATGGAGAAGAGCCCTAATAGCACTTCAAATTAAAACAGCTAGTATCAACCATGAAACTTTCTCATCCAAAACTGCTGTTTTTCTGCTAAAAGAATTAACGTTTGATGCACTTTTTCTTAATCTATTGCAATGCAAATAAGCTGTACACATGTTTAATAGTTCATGATGAAGAGGTTATTTGTAAGTTGCAGAAAATCTTCCTAGAGGCAGCACTTTCAAGAAAGAAAACCAGTGTTTAGGCTCTTGCATTACAAGTGGATAAACCAGGCAAAGATATACAAGCAGTTGACAGAGCTTTAGGAACTGTTTTGAAAGGAGCTGCTTCAGGCTTAGACTTGCTTTTATATTTAATATGTAAATTTGAAAGCTCTGATAGTGAAAATCTCTTTTTCATAGATCAGTGTGCAGTAGAATAAAAATGTAATCTGTTCTGTTTATTTGAGGAAACTCTTACTTTCTTCCTCCAAATTCTCACTTTGTCATGTCTCTCCCACTTGTATATGATCCTACAGATATGTAATTTCTGCCTAAAACCTGAATTTATTGAAATGTTCACTGTCAAGACTTTTGAAAGACGGAGAGTTATAAACATGGAAAAAAAATCCTATCCATGCTGATACAATTAAAGCTGATGAATCTTTCTGGTGGTGTTTGGTAACATTACATGATCAAAGGAAAGAAGAGATTCTATCAGTTCAAAGTCTATCTCCACTGGGGGGCTTTGCTAATACAGCTTTTTTCAAAAGCTTCTGTACTTCAGATTCAATTTTTAAGTAAATGACATAAAGTGGTAGTTAATCAGCTTTCCCTCCTTTCTCTGTGTTCAGAAAGGCCCAGGCTGATGGGGCTTAGCTTTTGTGCAGCTGAGCAAAACATGTGGCTGGGTTCCAGTGTGGAGGAAGAGAGAGTACTCAATGTTCAAGCTGGGTAAGAGGCTGCTGGGTTCTGTTTCTGAAACTGATAGGGAATTTTAGGGTAAGTAGAAACTGGAAAAGATGTAGAAATAATTTAGAAGGAAAATTCCTGTTATAACCTTCCTTCACAGAAAAATTTTCATTTGCCATGAAATTACATCATCTGTCTCTCCATGAATTTTGAATCTCTTGCTGAAGAGAGATTAAAAGTGCTCCTGTTTCCAACCCTTCTCCAGGTGTGATCTAACTTCATTGTTGAAAAATCTTCTTGAGGGATGAAAGTTGTGACTTCAGATGGCATGGGATCAGATCATCAATGCACAGGTGAGCTGTGAGAAGCTCATCTGTCATAAATGTCATATCCACTTTTATTACATCAGATGTAGCTGTAGTGAAAGAATAAGGTCTGTAGGCTGGAAGGATTCATGCACCAGAGTTTGTAAGTTGGGATAATGCAACCACAGCTGTAGTGGTGAAGCTGGATAGGTGAAACAGATGAAACATTGAGCTCCACAGAAATCATAGAATATCTTATTCTCCTTACATGTAAACAGATATTTTAGGACCAGACTCTCATTTCTACTGACTTAGCTTGCTGGTTCCATATTTCAGATGGAAAGCAGAACTATATTTTTGCTTGACTACTGAATTTCAATTCATTTTATGAAGCAAGTTACAAAATGCTGTAAAAGTTTGAAAGCAGAAACCGAAGACTTCAAGTTTTGAATATATGCTGGAATCCACTGAATTCGTAGCTAACAGAGAAAATGATGGTGTGTCCTGAAGGAGTAATACATCCTGTCACATACACTGGGAGTGGTTATAGGGAAAAGGTCAGAATTAATGTACCATGGCAAGAAAATTACTCTAGGTGCTGCAAAAGGTAATTTCTTTCCACAGGGAGATGAATTCATGGATTACTGTTGAATTGAGCCTCAGCTCTGATAATTATCCATGCACTGTTCATCTATTCACACAGGAATTAAATAAAGTTATCCTGGATAAAACAAAATTTTTGGATATTTTCTTAAACAAGTTTAGACAACTACAAAGTATGTATTTTTTATAACTTGAAAATATTCACACAGAACTGCACGTTAGGATGACCAGGACCTTAACCTTACAACAATGTACTTTGTTTAATGCATCAGTTTCCTCAATTGACTCTGCAGAAGTTGAATTTTTAACCAAATGGCTAAAAATAAACATTTTTTTTATCTTTCCCCTCTGTGGCTACAATTAAGAGCTTACAAAAGCTGCACTTAAATGATCAGGCAAAAAAAAATTATAAACTCTCTGGTACTTGATGGTAGTGTAAACAAAATTTATACATGGAAACTATAAATCAGTTTAGAAATGCCTGCAAAGGTTTGAATCTGATTTCTCAATCCAAATCAGATTATTTTAATTGAATAGATGGTGTTTTAGAGTTTTTTCTTAGAAGATATAATAATGCAATGCAGGTACATGAAAAGCAGGCATTAGGAAGTGTTGTCAGCAGTAGCAAATGAGTGATGCTCTTCAATGTACATAATACTGGCTTCTCTGAGGTCAAGTCAATCCTAGGGGAGCTAGGATTTCACAGACACGTAAGATATACACCTTCACAAAAGTTACACTTTATACATCATTAATCTCCAAAAATTAAATAAAGGAATGAATACTTCTAGGATCGGTTCCTCTTTGGTTCTGGTCAACAAAAACAAAGAAATTTATAGGTTACAGAAAAACATGCAAAAGCCAAAAAAAATTTTTGAAACTTGGTTTCATAATGAAAGCCTCACAATATCTAATAAGGAAAAGAGGTTAAATAGTCCTTCAGAAAACCTGTCAAAACAGATGACTTAATAAAGAAATACCATTATGAACATAGCAGTATCTTAACCTAAGTCACCCCAGTTATGAAGCAAATTGATGAGAACTGTAAATCCTGGCTCATTTTCAACCTTTAAATATTTTAAGGTGTTATCCAAGTTTCTTGGACAGGTACTAAATTCTCTAGCTGAACTACGAGTATATATTAACCTTTAGAGTTTATTGGTTTTAATTAGTTTTCCTGGCAGCAATGACAGTGAAGGGATACAAAATTCACTAAAGCACACAGTAATTGTGTGAATAAATTCTAATAATTTTCCTAGACCAGTAATATTTGAACAGTTGCAAAATGTTGCTACTATACCCAACATTCTTTTTGTGAAAGCAGTGCATCCATAAAGTAATTTTATTTTGTGGGAAATACAGCAAAGTATGGCAATCTTTTATTGCTGTTAGAATAACAAAAAAGATGCTAACAGGAGAGACAAAAAAGGCATATGTAGAAAAAAGAATGCAGTAGAATATAAAGGAACAAAAGGAAAAAAAACTTAAGGATAGAGAAAAATGTATGGGAGAGGAAAACAGCCAATAATAAAAGGTGTACAGAAAGTGAATTACGAATTCAAAGGAATACAGACTGGAAACAAAATGTAACATATACCAAAAAAAAAAAAAAAGAAAGGAAAAAAATTTAACACAATGCAAACTGAAAGAAATATGGGGGAAAAAATAAAACTTTCCAATTTAGGGGTTGATTGGATGGCAAAGAAATGGAACATAGATATATAAATTGAAGAATGCCTGTGGGAAAAATCCCACCAAACACAGATTTAAGGCAGCCCTCCCCTAAAATTTAGGGTAATTAAATTTTACATTTGGTAAAGGAAGTGAGAGGGATATTTTTTATCCATCATATTGACAATGAAAACAGCATATAAACATACATGGTAGGCAACTGAATGCCCCTTGAAATCTCAATTTTATGCCATTCATTTATATTGTAGTGTGGAAAAACAGTGCATATTTTCTTACTTTGCTACAGGTGTTGTTTTCTGGTGTGGAGTAGAAGTAAACTAGAAAAGTCTGCTGATTCTAGGAATGATGAGATAAATACCAATGGGTGTCTCCTGCCTGTAGTAAAACCTAGAGGTGTTTAATACAAGATGTTGTTTTCCTTTCCCCTCTGACTTAGCAACTTGCAATGTTGTACAGTATGACCTGTGTCACTCTTAATGAGGATTAACATCATTTCAGAAAACCTTAAGCCCATTAGTAACAAAAATCTGCAAGGTTGGCTAAAAGGTGTCTATTTGATTACCACAATGACTGCCTCCACTTGATTAATACAGTCAGCTTAGACTATTGAGATGTAAAATGAAGCAGTTTTTATACATTCTGCTTTATCCAGAGGCTATAACTTTCTAAGTCATTTCTGGCACTGAATACAATGTAGAAATTGAACAAGTTGGCGCCAATGATTTTTCCTTTTGAAATGTCTTTTCCTTTAAAGTAAGAAGATGCATATTTAATGGCACACCTGAAGCTAGACTGTTCTATTTTACATTGCAACAATAACTAATTTATAGTAACATTTTAGATTTAGGATACAAGAGAGTACCTTCAGCTGGAAAGAAAACTCTTTAGCATTGTGTAGCATTGCCACAAATTGCATTCTCATTTTTAATTATGACTCAAAATATCAGTATATTTAAGTTGATATTAAGTATTTGAGGTAAGTTATTAATGATGATATAAATGTCATATCCACTTTTATTATTTTTAATTAAGACCTCTTTTGATTAAAATTTACCTATATTTTATAATGTTAAGATCTCTGTAAAAGTTTATTTATTTTTACTTTTAGAAATAGAGATAGAATGTAGTGACTATTAAAGAATTAGGGATATACACAGCAGGTCAGAAGCTCCTACGGTAATCTCAGTATGGGATGAGGAAGTCAAAGTGTAAGAAAGAGCACTTGTGCCATTGTATTTCCAATCGTATCAGTAAGTTCCTCCACCCTTTGTACAAATGACCCAAATCACTGCTCTCACACATGAAAATGATGTTTTACCTGTATTTCATATGTGCATATTTCCAGAGGAAAAATCTAAAACTATGTTTCCTCATGGAGAATACCTTTATTTTTCTATAGATTCCATCCAACATGTGCAAATTAAGGAAGCAATAGCCTTCTGTGGCTTCAGGGTATTCTAGGTACATGACAATGTCTCATGGACACTGCAGACTGCTTTTTCATCTCAATGGTAAAGAATGATAAATGGAATTTTCAAAGGTGTTAATCATCAAATGTCACAAAATTCCTGTTAAGTACTTCTTAGGCTCTAATCGTAATTATTCAATGGTATTTCAAGAGTATTTCCTTCAAACAAGGTTTTCTGATTTCTACTTAGAAAATTAATTCAATTCAGTTGCTGTATAATGATAAACTGTGTCTTTTTCCTGTAGTGTCCAACTAATTCTTCTTCCCTAAGAGATGGTTTATTTGGATTTTTATTAGTCTCTTTATTTTCCTGCTACCCAGACTTCCACTGCTGGCAGAGACAGAGGCTGCTAATTATGACAAAGTACTTTTCAATCTTAACACATGCAATCATTCAACACAGAAGGCTCAGTGTAGAATATTTCTGTGATCTCTTTCTGCAAATTTGACAGAATGAGAAAGAATAGAAATATTCTATAAAGATGTGTGACTGAAGGAAAGGTCGTACATGAAGGTGAATGTCTATATGAGATAGATGGTAAGAGTCACTGTAGGCCAGAAAGGCACTGGAATAAAAACAAACCTAAATATAAAGATCAGGAAACTACAGTCACAAAATCTCTATGGTCAAACATGAAAGCAAACTGACAGAACAAACTAATGCTTTGAATATAAAAATAATATAAAAAATACTTTCAGTTAATATACTTTCTTACTTCATAGTACAGTGGTAAAGCATAGAGATAAATGTGGAGCAGACCTCATGTTTAGCTCCTAGTACCATCTATATATATTGTACATACAAATGCATTGTAAATTTTCTAAATTTATTTATTTAAATACTTTATATTTGATATTTGTAATAGACCATAGTTAAATAAAAATGAAGAACTAAACAAAATAAATGGACTTTTGAGGAGAATCTGGGAGTTCAATAAAACATCTTTAGCCTAAGTTCTTTTACAGTACTGGGATATGGTCCTGCTTTGGTGAAGAGTAGCTTATTATGGGGAAGAGACAGTAGGAAATTCTTTGCTGCCCTTTTTTATTTAGGGAATTCTTTGTCAAATTTAGGGATTAAAGGTCTACTATGCTATTCTACCCCTTAATGTTGGGAAAAAGGCTACTTACTGAAAATATGTTGTAGTTTTGTCTCTCTGTAGTTTTGTCTTTTTTTGTCTCTCTATTATGCATTCAACAGTGTACTTTTATCTATCAATTCCCTTGCACAAAATTCTCCATTTCACTCACTAAGTGAAAATAAAAATTAAGTTCTAGTTGGATAGAAGAATATAATGCAAACAAAAATCAGACAATATAAGTATTCATATTTCAATACTATTACTCTTTAAGAAAAAAGTTAAGAAAAACATCAGTATATCTAGCATTGTGACAGAGCATTGATGCTTTCTGCATACACAACTTAGTGACATTTTAGGGCTTAGGATAGAACAGGTAAGTTTAATTAAATTAAATAAAAATTCTAAAAAATATAAGCAGATTCACTTAAAAATACAGAAACAAGAGCATAAAAATAAATTCATTATTTACTGTGTCATGTACCGTACACAACATTGGCAATTTCCTTGAGAATTAAATTTCCTTAATGTCTACAACTATTGTGAATTACACTAATAGGGCATTTTACAGCATACTGAAAAGGTTGCATACATTAGTCCAGATAAAGGTTTGTATTAAGGGGAAATAAAACTACAACTCTGAATAAGAAAATGGATTTCCGACAATTAAATTGCCAAGGCCAGGGGAATACTTTACGTTTCTGCTACAGGCAAAACACTGAAAGAAAGCATATGTCAGTTTGAATATACTTGAGGCTTGAGGAAGGCCAAAAACTTAGCCATCAAATTTAATAAAAGATGCTGAGAAAAATTACTTCATGCCAAAATTTAATCTTAATGTGAATAATTATAAAATTATAATTTGGGTTTATTATGAAAACATGGAGATACACTGTGCATGCTACCTTCAGGAGAAAAGAAGCATGACTTGTTCTACTGAATAACTAATTATGAAAAATAACCTTCTACCCTATTTCTACATTAACAGTCTTTCCTAAGTACATTTTTAAAATTTTGTTTGCATGTTTACTTTTTAAGCCAGGCTCAGAATTAAATTTCTAACAAAGAAAAATCCCCAGAATTTTAGATGTCAATCACGTGAATTGCACTCAGAAAAAATCAGTCTCATTTCCCTTGTATGGAAATCAAGTAGTAAGGGATAGGGAGAATATGTAGGCAGACATATATATCAAAGTTTCTCATCATGTCAGAAGAACCACAAGTTTATATAGAGTTATACTTCACATTTTTCTTCTCAATGATTTGTTAAGGCCTAACAATTCTTTCATGCAGTGCTCTCTACATATATTGTAGAGGTAAAGATATTACAGACAGGGAACATTTGTTGAGTCATTGCTTCACCTTTTTTTTTACCATGGGAAATGACTCTTTATAGTACATTTACCTGTGATGACAGTCTTGGAACAAGGGCCTTTGCCTAGAGTGCCCACAGCTTTTTATCAGACTTGTGGAACCAAGCATTGGAGAGTGCTCAGGCTTTCAGACAAAGTTCCCTGAGCAATGTTTATAAGAGGTGAAGGATTATTCTGGGCGTGCCACTACTTCACATTCAAGGTGCTAAGGAAGAATTGCTCCTGCAGTCATGTCTTTCTCAGAAGACTATTCGGGATATTCTTTGGGATGTCTCATACTAATAACGGGCTTTTAGAAGCAACACTGCTAATACAGATTTACAATTCTGCTCCATGATCAAGAAGCCTAAATAATGTATGCTGTATACTTGAGCTCTTGAACATCAAAGCTCTTTTTGTATGAAATAATGTCTCTATATCATTATATTTTCTTCTGAAATATTTAAGATGCTGTGTCAGGGTGCTCTGCATTGGATGCTCTGTCCTGGAATGTGGTTAAGCAATTCACACAATGTCCTATTTGCAAAGTTATTATTGGTGGATTGAGGGGGGCACCATATGCTGGTTTTGGTGTTGAATTATGCAAAATCCACTCTGGCAACTAACCCTGAACTAACATTCTGATAGGGAGGCAAAGACCTGGCAGGTAAGCTGCTAAATTTGCCTGGATACATTTAACTAGCAGTCATACTTTTATACTACAAGAGTCCATTTATATACAGCTGGGTTCTTCTGACATCTTCTTCTTTGAAGTGGATGAAGATTCCTCTCCTGGGTAGAAGATGCCCTCCCCCTCCCACCCCCTGCAGATATACTCCTTGGGGTTAATAGAATGAGATCTGCACACAAGCAAACATGCAGTGAGTTATATCAATCTCTACTTAACAATTGTTTCTTTTTGTTAATAATTGCTTTGATACAGGGCACTATCCTATACTATACCCTAGAAGTTGTTTTAGCTTTTATACTGTGTAGTAAAAAAATCTGATTAAGATAATTTATCTAATCATTTGTCATAATAATTAATTTTATAAAAATACATCTAATTTACCATCTTTAATCTTGTCAGATAATGTTATTTAAATCTTTGACAAAGTCTAGGGTCACACTCAGGGTCCTCTCTCAGAAGGAGTTTAGAAAGTAAAGGGGTCCTCTCTGCACCTTGTGGCTCAACATCAGGGCTTCTCTTACAAACTTTGTTTGAAGCTCCCACTCCACTGGAGACAGATACCTGGGTACATTTAGTAATACTAAAAATTCAGGTTCATTGTGGATATTTATTTATCATTTATTCCATTCATGCTGGTCTTTTTATTTTTCAATTGTAAATTGCAATTTTTACTTTTCTAGGAACACTTTCTTCCTAAGAGGTGACTTCTACAATTTAATACACTATAGAGATGGCCTTGACTTATATTGTGTTATCCCTTTCTTTTTTGAGGTAAATAACATGAAAGTATAGACAAGGGAAATTACAAAACACAAAAGAATAATTGAAGCCTTTCCTGCAGTTACAAGAATTGTTAGATGGGGAAGAATATTACAGTTTGTTGACCAGCAAACAATAGCTCCATGTTTTTTCCAGGTTTACTAAGAAAATACCTGATGATGTGCATTCATTCTATGTGTTACAACTTATGAATCTCCAGTCTGTGCAGGAATTACCATAGAGTATCACATAGAAAATAATTTCAATTTTCTATGGGTAAGCATATCTGGATGTCATAGAGGAAGCTGATTCATTCTAGCTGCCTTCCCAGAAAGGTTCTGAGCTCCTAGTGATCTTCTGAAATATCTGCCAGTCCTATAAACACTGTCTTTGGTTTAACCAAGGGAATCTAGTTCCTACTCCAGAAGACTAATAGACATTCATATCCTCACTTAAAAAAATATATTTTGTAGAAAAGGCATGAATACCCTAACTTTGAAAATTTATTTCTAGAAAATAAATGTCAAAAATTTTATATCTCTAAGGATTCACTTTGGATTTAAATATTTACAAAACATTTATCATGTTTTCATAGCCAAAGAATTTTCATTTATGATACTTTTCTGAAATCTTCTCCAGTCAGTATTTTTCTATAAAATTTTCATTGGTCTTAAATCTGCCAAAATCTACAATACAATTATCAACGTTACTTAACAATAACTGAGTTATATTCCAAAACAATTTTTTCAAAGAACCTATAGCCTATGAACCTTTGGCTATAGCAAAAACAAACAAGCAAACAAGACAAACTCCTGGAATTTAAAAAAACTCCTAATAAAGGAATGTTTGGATAAATTGACAAAAATGAAATACAGGCTAAAGCTTGAATGCTAATGCATGTCACGTATTGAAATACAGTATTGAAAGCTGTGTGGAGACAAAGATTTATGACAGATAATAAGGCTTTAATTGGATCTTGATCAGGAAATATGAACACTGAGCATCTGTGGTCCAGCCAACAAGCCAAGCACCATGAGTGATCTCAGTCCTGGTTATGCCTTCCCTTGCAGGTGCCATTCTGGAGATATTCAGTGGTTCAGTGGAGCTGAGGTTGTTACAGACAAAGTTCAGCAATAAAGGAGGGGATGGATGGAGGGAAAAGGGAGACGAGTAATGTAGGGAGATATAAAATAGCAACTAACCAGGAGAATGAGACATTTAACCATAAATTAAGACTATTCAAGAAATAGTGATTACTGTGAAAATAACTCAGGTGGTATGAGGAGGATGGTGATTACACTGAATAACACTATCCAAAAAATCCGTAAAGTCATAAAATACTGACCCAGAACAAAGGGAAAGATCAAAACCAGATACAAATGGAAACTTATCTGTTGCTGTTAATAAAATGTGGAAAACTACAGATTTCCCTGAAATGCAAGTATGCACATGACTCTCTTCTTCTGCTACATTTTGTTTGGCTATCATTTCCTCTGGGGCATGGTAGAGCAAAATACAACCATCAGTTGGAACACATGGCTTTTATTTCATAGTTAAATTGTACAGACTATGAAAATGATCATTAATTGCTCTCTGGAGAGAAGTGTGTTCCCTTTTTGATCTATTGATTTATCCTCTTCATTCTTCTGAGAGTGCAGAGGCATTGGAGGAACTGCACAGCATGCAGTTTGAACAAGGGTTTTCAAATAGAAGATGTGTAAGAATGTAGTGTGTCACAAATTTAATTTTCTCTGGTTTTTATGCATTAATATATAATACAACTTGAGTAAAGATTATGCAATGTTTTTACCCACACAACACAATTGCTTTTGATTATTTTTTTTTTTTTACATTGGCAAAATGTTTCTAAGCCATTATTTCTCAATTGGTATAGTCATTTAAACACAGGGCATATATTCTAAATTTAATTCTATTTCTAAAATTTTCGAAACTAGATTACAATTCAGTTGTTTTCCAAACCATTTTCAATGATTAAAAGCCACAGGCAAGAAACAACAATTTACAAAAAGTGCTGTTAACTTTAGAACTCTGGTAACCTCAGAGTACAAAATCAGTTTAGCATTTCACGGTCTCTTCCAATGCTAAGGCTACCATTGTGTCCCCAGGCTCACTTAAGATGTAAATGTGGCAGGAAACTTTAAATCTGTGAATTTACATAAAGTTCCTAGCCTTTCTTTCTGTTTTCAAATATGCACGTAAGACTGCATCCTTATTCAGCGTTATTATCTTTTCTGTCTGTCCATTTTTAAAATACATCCATTAGCTTTTCTTCTACATCAAAAAACTCTTGTGCAACATTCTACTGTCCAAAGTACAGACAGTACTTCCATGGTGATCTATAAAACAATTGAAAAGATATTATCCTGCCCCTGTAGACACAAAAATATCTGCCAAATTAATGTTTATGCTTTAACAGCTTTCTGTCTTTCTCTCAGATAGGAAGAATTTAACTTACAAAACAGCCAGTTTTTAAAATGTATGCAGCTTCACAGCTGCTAGTGCAAATCACTTATGAAAATACCAGTATCCTACAGGAAAAAGACAGTGACCTAGCACATGATCATGTAATTAAATTTAGCCACTCAGCCTCAATATCATTCTAAAAATACATCTATAGTAAGATATGCTCTGGAATTGAAAAAATTAGAAACTAGAACAAAAATTCTTCTCTCTTAAAGAGCATAGGAAACATGCCAGTGTACAAGAGGAAAATTTAACTCTGAAGCAGTATGACCTGTATTAAACTTGTAAATTTAATACTTGACAGTTAATGTTAATGTAACAACTCTTCAACTGTAGTAAATTAGTCAAATCTGATTAAGGACAACAGAAATACACTACTTTACATGTGCATAAAATCTCTCCTTAAGGCTTTTTTTCTCTTGTACTCATCTATTCAGGGAGTTGTAAATAACACTTTATTAATAACAACAAGGAATGAACTTCACCAAAAATTTCAGTCATCTACAACTCTGAAAGATCATTTCTAAAACCTATTCTTTGAATAGACAGGGACATAACTCCTGTGAGCACTTTCCTACGTAGGCCATTCCTTAGGAAATTCTAGTACAAAAACAACAACGTTCTAACTTTCCTTATCCTTCAAATGCTCTCAAAAATGAGAAAAAAGATGTCCATCAGGAAGATATCTTTCAATTGTATATTTCAATTTCCTGTTTAAATTTTTACTTTGAGGGCACACTTCAGCGACTGCAAGATCCAAATTATGGCCAAAGAATTAAGTGAACACATCAAGGCAATTATTATTATTATGGCATTTTCATTCTTGTCCCCTTCCCTTCTAAATATGAGAACAGGAGAGATGGTAATGGAGTTGTTTGTGTTGTGTGTGTGTGTATGTTTCTATTAACCCTGTTGAGTCTGACAATACAACTAAGAAACTGATCAGTGCAAGAAAAGAGGAAAATGAGAGCAGCTAATGGAGAGCTCTGTAGGAGATATGCTGGGAAGAAGTGCAGAAGGTGTTGAAGATCCATTCATCTTGCAAGTCTACTTACTGAAACTTGGTCTCTTCCTCAGCTGTGTCATGAAAATTTATGCATTTTTTTCATCAACTTTCTTGTAAAGCAAGAAAGCTAAAAAGCAATAAAGAAAGCCTTATATTTGCATAAAGTAGTGGTTTTTATTAAGGTGTTAATCTAGGACCAAGTTGTGAAGCTTGAAAAAACATACTGCATTATAAATGCTGCTACAAGTAAATACATAAGAAAAATATAGAAAGTATGGGTAATATAATTTAGAATTCCAAACATTTTTCAAAAGCAAATACAGAAAAGAATTTATCTAAGGAATCAATTTTGTCTCTGAGACCTTAAAAAATCAGTCCTTTAACAAATAAATATTCATGAAGTGATTTAACTCTCTAAATGTTAGAGAAATCTGAAATCTGACCTTCCTCTCATTTGGAAACTGATAAGTGAAACAAACAATAAGCTTTCAGAAAGGTAGGTCACAGAGAAAATTGCAGTAGAAAATAAATAGAGTACCCAAGGTTCCTATTTGATTTTCTTTTTCGGCAGTCTTTTAGACAAATCAGGAAACACTATAGTACAGAAATAAACACAAATAACAATTTTCACAGTCTTCTCTGTATGTTCTTTGACAGGTTCCATATATGACAGATTCCTAAAGCTAGCTATAGAGCAAATAAATTTAAAAATAAAAGGCCGGGCAGTTCTTTTCAATGGAGTCAGGAAAGGAAAGAACTTTAGTTCTTAGTTTTTCTGATCAAATAAGAAATCCTAAGGGTTTTTTTGTTGGATTGTGTGGTTTTAATTTGCCTTTTTTAAAAAACAGGTTTAAATAACAATGTTAAAATAAACATAATTTTTAAAATTTGGATACAAGTTAAAAATCCCCCACCCACACCACTCTAATTAATACACACCTCCCATTTGCATGTTTTCCACTATTCTTCCTCTATGATACAACAAAACTTCAAAGAAATTAAGAAACAAAAATAAAATAGTATCATTCGTCTGGGGCTTTTAAACCTCACATCCCCAATATCTATTGCCTGCAGAAGCAGACATGAACAGAATTCCCTTTTTCCTGGATCATATAAGAGTATTTATTTGCCTTTTTCTCAATTTTAGTTACCTTTATCACAGAAGATCATTGCCTTCTAAGTCAGAAAAACTACTGAAAAATCTTATAATTAGTTGGCAGACCATCCAGAAGAATAAACAATAAGTAACAGGATGATGACCATTTCTAATTCTGTAATTTGCAAAACATAGGACTATGGGTATTATTTTAAATACCACTTTATAGCTTGATAAAATAAAGGAAGTTACCACTGTGATGCATCTCCTCTGTTGATTTTTATGACATATCTTAGTGAAAATGGTAATGTTCAGAAACTTGATTTTTTGGACATGTTCAGCATCCCTGGAGGAAGAAGTGACAATGATGATAATTTGTCCTGTATATGCTGGTAGCAGAAATTTTGGCAGCCTGCATGTTTTAAAGTTATGAGCTAAAATATTCTGTTCAGGGCATTTGACAAAAAAGTGGAATTTAACATTTTATATTATATGTTTAACAAGCCACATTTGGATTACTACTAATAGTTAGTAGAAAAAAATTCAAATATCAGTGGTGTGGTTTAAACTCAGCTGGAAATTAAATCCCACTCAGCTGCTTCCCTCCTCCTACCTCCTCTGGTGAGAGCAAGAAAAAAGCAGAGTTTCTAGTTAAGAAAAATTTGATAACAGCAATGAGACAAGAAAGAAACAGTAACAGAAACAATATTAGTGGCAAAAGTATACAAAAGAGAGGGTGATTCACACACGAAAAGGTGGTCACCATCCCAACCCAGATCCATGTGACCACCAAGAAAAAAACAGAGTGTGTTTGCCTTTTCTCCCCACCAAAACCCAGCAGTGATGTGCACGGTGTAAAGGAGCAATCTAGACACACCCAGACAGCTCCAGACTCCAACCCCTTGGCCACTGCAAGAAAATTCAGACACAAAGGATCCTACAAAATGAAACCAAAGTAAAAGGAGAAAAAAAAATATTTTTCTGGTAGAAAAAGGCTGCCTGGGACATGAAGCACTGAAGCTTTCATTCAATATAATTTCTTCAGAGTTTAGCTGTGACCACTTATTATTTTTGGAATTATTAATAAGTAAGTTCTACATGTTCATTAATTGAATTTTCATTTGATCATCTATTTTGTACTGACTGATATTCAGAACTTTTGGTTTTTGTTAAGACAGGAAAGATTAATTTACAAAAAAACAATTCTTAGAATTGTAAATGTATTGTCTTCTTACTATCTGACAGCTAGAAATGAAATCTAGGAGTTTCCCTGAGACTACAGGAGTGTTGGCAACATAAATAGCATTTCCAGAAAACACTTAACTGTCAAGATGGAATTTCAGTTTTCAGACATTTCATTTCAAACATTCATTTTAATTAATACTTCTGCATTTCAAGAACTCAAAAAAAAATTTATGAAGTATAAGCCATGAAAATCTGCTACATTTCATGATGCATTATAAAGATTTTAATGTGCCACCCAAAATTATTTTGCTTTATAGCATTTCCTTCTTTTCAAATACTTATTAAAATGCTAATATTAATAATACTTACTAATAATAATAATAATAAGGTTAAAATTCAGGGTTTACTGTAGAGATTTATTTTCTTACCTCAGGCATTGCCTTTTCATAAAAAAAAAAGGTTATCTGTATACCCAGATGCATGTTTTTGTTTTTTGATCTTTAATATCATAGAAAAGATGGTATAATCTAAAAAATTGAGTGCAGCACCAGGGAAATTTTAAGGTGATCTTAATTAATTTCCTTCCTTGCAGTTTAAGATAATAGATTCTACTTTATAGTAAAGTATTTATGATTTTAGGTAAGGCATACATTTCAATATATTCAATAACTTTTGTAGGATATCCCGGGATCTCATTAAAGGCTGTGACCTTGACTAAAGTTTATTTTGCCTGGAGGTTACTTGAAGTACTGTTGTGTTTTTTCAGAGGTGTTAGTATGACTGCAGAATACTAAATGCTTTTTGAAAAAATATTGTCAACCAAAATAGTTCAAAAGGAAAATAGCCTCTGGTTTTACTCCAGATTCTTTTGTTTCACTGGCAAAGGACATACAATGAGACTACAGAGAATACGGACACCATTGCTCATATTTCTCTGAAACCCACTGTGCTCTGCATGCAATGACTGCCATTTGCAGGCTCATGAAGTCAGCAATGTATAAAGGAAAGACATGATGAAAAGGGAAGCTTTAAGGAGGAATCAGATTTGGAGCAGCTTGGAAAAGTTGAACTGGGAAGGCAGAGGTTGTCTGCTCCAAAAAATTGATCTAGCAAACCCCATGGGGAACCTGCTTTCTGTAGAGTCACCCCATGCAGTGTTTCGTAGAACATGGTAACAACTAGCCTGAATCTCTCCTGTCTTTGCTTTTTCTCTCTATTTTCACTGCTTAACAGATAAAAGATCTGTTTAAAATAATATACTTTCAAGCTAGTGGTTTTGTAAAGCTCTTTTTTTTTTAACAAATCTAGTGGAGATGAAGAATTAGTATTCTAATGCTAATAGTTAAGAAGTAGTTAACTTGTCGATCCATTATTAAAATCTTTGTTTCCATGCAATCACTCAGCTATGATGCTGACTTAGTCACCATGTTTCTGGGTGTGAAAGTAGAGTGACAGAAGCATTTTTAAAGGAAAATAGTAAAGAAGAGGCAGTGTAAAATTCAGATCTGGATAACAGAAATTTTACCTTCTTATTGCCATGTTGTTGGTTTTCCTATCTTTTCAGTTGTTTCCTTTGAGATGGCCAGTATTAAGGGCTTCTCTAAAAATAGAATGGAAGATGAACAGGAAACGGCTCACCAGCATGTATCTTCCTTCCTTCCTTCCTGCATGGAAACTTTCTCTAGATCTGAAGGTGAAAAAAAAAAAAGCCAAATCCTTTATTTTCTGAAACACAGATTGGAAATATTCGTAAAAACATCTTTGCCTATTGCACAAAGAGTAGCCTAGTGTGGTAGTGTGGAGGAATACTTGGGAGAAAGAAGTGCCATGATTGTTTATTGAATTTCACTTTCTAGTGTGAACCTCTCAGTGAACTATCACAAAACTTCAGTAAACTAAGAGAGATTCTCTTTTGCTACCTGGAGTCCAAAGTATAAATCATCAACCTTTTAGCACAGATTTATCTTAAAATTATTAATATGAGAAATAGTTGACAATTAGATATCTCTGACAAAAAACACTGTGGTTTTTGTCAGTCATGCAGGCAATCCCTCCAGAGTAAATCCAAAAATACAAGGACAAAACCATGGGAGCTGGAAGGATTACCTTCAGTGACCGAAAGACAATGTCATGGTGAGATACACAGAGAATCAGCATTATGCTGTCTACTTACCACTGTTCAAAAATCTTCTGGATTTTATTTTATTATGAAATTTCCCACTTAATTTTTAAGACATATATTTTTTGTTTTGGAGACTCTGGAAAGCTTTAAATATTCTACCATTTGTTTTCTGTATGTAAAATTTCAAATGCCTAACTTCAGCAACAAGAAATTTTACAGATTTAACAAAATATTATTACTATTTAACATCCTTGATGAATACTAGTACTTTTAAACTGCAGGGGCAATAACAGAAATATTATACTGAAAAATTGTTGGTGCCAAATGTTTTTTGAATTTTTGAGAAAATTTACATATTTATAGGCAGTTTCATATTTCATTCCTCTATTTACTGACTCCAGATATATGGACAGTTATTACCTGCTACACTGAACAACACTGAAAATAGCTGATTGATAACAGAATGACTGTCAGATAGAAAGTACCATGCATTTTGTTTTGCATATTCTCAAGGATACTTGTGAATGAAGAAAGGAAATTTTAACTTTTTTTTAATGTTAAGAAGGGAGGGAGGGTAAGAAAAATCTGTTTTATTTTATAAGACTGCAATAGTATGAGTGTAAAAATTCTTGCAAAGGAGACTATATTTATTTTCCCTCCCATTCTGTGTTCTAAATATTACTTTGATCAGTTCTGTTTAGATACTCCTGATGAATATATCTGACAGAAATATTCCACACTTTATCACCTTATGTTTATTCACCCTAATTTCTTAATTTTTCATAGGAGGAAAATAGTATGGACATTCATAATCTATCCAAGGAGAGAATATGATGGACCACATACTGCTCTTGTCTGCTATGATGAAGACAGATCTTCAAGGTAACAGCAAAGCAGCTCCTCTGCCCTTCCTCAAGTACTCAGCCTCTGGCTGAGTGTTAGCATTACTGAACATATTCAGAGCTTATGGTAATGAAGTAAAATATTTGAAATGTAATTAAGGCTGCTTTTCATAGGCCTGGCTCTGCTTCCTCAAGTCAAGTTGCTCCTCACTTTCTTTAGCTCTGTAAAAAGGCTATGTGGTCCAAACAAATCTGGCTGCTGCTGAAGCCAGCTCCTTGCATTGCTGGCAACTCAGACAAGTCCCAGTGCAGGCTTAACTCTACTTTTAATTAAGAGTCTCCATAAAATATTTTAAACCTGTAAAATCATATAACTGAACTAATACTACAATTACCTTTTTATCTTTTATGCTTTTTTAATAATATCTCATATTTAGACTACTGCTGCTAATACTTTATAATAATAAATATCTCATATTTAGACTACTGCTGCTAATATTTTACTTTTTCATTTCCAGATAAACCTTCTGTTCTTTGTGCAGCCTGCATTGATTTTGCCTCCCCTTCTATTCCAAAAGATTTTAACAGGCGAGGAGAATGTGTCAATTCTCTACTGCAACTGTTATTACCAGAATTTGCATATCCTTTTTTGCTGAACTCTGAAATCAGCATTCCAATTTTGAGTGAGCTCTGGTTTCCAGACATGAAAAAGCATTATGGGGCCTGAATACTATCAGCCATCAGATTACCTTTCTTGGATCTCATAATATTACTTCAAACATACCTCTATCCTGAAACCAAATTCTTGAAGAGCAATGCTTTTCTTACATGATTCTAAAAATGCAGCCTCATACTGCTTGGCATCAAGGAATGTAGGAACATTAATATGTTATGAGATGAAGCAGTACAAAGCACACTGCACAGTTGATGGGAGGAAGGCTTGAAAACGTGACACAGCAGAGCTATCACACACTAGTTGGGAAGGGTCACTGAAAACAGTCATATGTGACTGTTGGAAAATTGTGAGAGGCTGTGCTTGTGTAGAGGACTAACTCAAAAAATCTTCCTAGATCATCAGATCTGTAATCAAGAAATATTTTTCTCATATACTGGGCAAGCAAAATCTTGGGCTTGTTGTGATGTTTCTAAAGTTTCTTTCTCCTTGTTACAGAAACTATCTTTCACAAAAGGACTTTAGAAACTGTCAGTCTTTAACTACAAATGTACTGGCAGATTTCCAGTGACATTAAAGAACTTCCTTTTGGAAGAGGGTGTGCAGATTTTCTGTGGCTTGTGTCACACTTGGGTGTGTAATTCTCTTTGTGTTCTTTTCAGATTATACCTATCCTATTCATAAAATTCCTAGGCTGACATGATGAGCCACTCCAGTCACAGGGTCCTACTACAAATCTATTTTCAACACCATTTGTCATGGTTTAACACTGGCACAATGCCAGTGCCCCCATGAAGATACCTTCTCCCTGGTTTCTGCTGTGAGATGTGACCAGGAATAAGCAAAGCAGGCTCCTACTTAGGGAAAAAAGAACCAGAACTTTATTAACTACTCTACAACTACAGATAAAATAAAACACACACATAGGGAAAATGAAAACCTCACAAATGCATTTCCTCCTCCCCCCACCAAATTTCCAACACAATACATTTGTTTCTCAAATCACCAACTCTTGGTCCAGCACCACCCTTCAAACAATCAATCCTCAGTTCATCAAGAGGAGAGGAGTCCTTCTTGTGCCATGGGCTTCCCCTGGAAACACAATCGAAGCCTCATGTGTTCCTGTGTCACTCGTGGCACCGCCCGGAGTACATCTGCCGTCGTGACTTCTTCTTTTTCATGTCCAGTGCTCTCACCACTGAACACGGACCAGAGCTTCTTCTAGGGTTGTCTTTTAAGGATGCTCTGTCCCGATCCAAAAAAGGCACAGTCTCTCCTTTGGGACACCTGTCCCCACAATCTCTCCTTTGGGACACCTGTCCCCCCCATATTTTTCACCCCCTGGGGCCGAGGGGCATCAACACTGAACCCTCTTGGTTCTGTCCATGGCTATACAAAAAGAGTCCAGCAAAAGCTACTCCATCATCTCTTCCCACTAGGATTCTTCTCTATTCTTCTACTATCTCTCACTCGCCCAGACCTCTCTCACACTGGCCCATTTCCTTTTTCATCTTCCACTCTATCTTCTAGAAAAGGTCAATGTTCTGTGAAGTTCTCATTTTCCAAAAAGGGGTTAAAAGCTCCTACAAGCAGCCGGCTGAACCCCCCCTTCTTCTCTGTCCCAGCCGTGCTGCCGGCACAGGCCCATGTTTATCAAGCTTCAAGGTTACAGTCTCAAGCAGCAGCTCCTTCTCTCTCTCTCTCTGTGTCTCTCAGGGGGGGCTGCCCGATGGCTCCCGGTGTCTCTCTCTCTCTTTCTCTCTTCCACCCTTCCACCCCGGGGCTCAGGCCTACCTCTCCCGGCCACATGGCTTTTCCCCTCCCCCTGCCCAGCCAGCAGCTGGGCCGGGGGAGAGACCCGAACTCTTTCCCGCCGGAAACCCAAGAGCACCCTCCCAGGGGAGAGCTCTGCTTTTAACCCCGTGTTCTCAGAGGCGTGTCCATGTCTCAATGGCCAGGTTAAATGCCAATATTAAAGTCTGAATATCCATTGGCCAAAAACACAGCATCCCAAAAAACACATTTCCTGTCAAACCACCACACCATTTTAGAGTATTATATCAACAACTTGTAGCTCAGATTTTAACTAAAGTCAAAGTTGTAAACGTTTCTCTTAAAAAATTTTATCACCAGTCAAATTTTATAGATGACTGAATAATTTCAGAACATTCCTGTAACTCTTGGTAAGTTCTGCTTTTATTCTTAAAAGTTTCCTGACTAGATGTTGTTTGGAACAAAAAGCATCTGGATTACCATAGAATTATGGAGTTATCCAAGTTGAAAGGACTGAAGTGAGCGCCCTAATTGAGCTTCCTGCACAAATCTCAGCTAAGAGGACATGCCAGGTGTGCAGGGCTTTATACTCTGTTCCAGGCCCAGAGTGTCCTAATGACTGTGGTGGGTTACCTTGTATGGCTGCCATATGTACACCCACCCATTCCCTCACTCCTTTTCCTCAATAAGATAGAGGCAGAAAATACAGTGGAAAAAGCTCATGGCTAAAGGAAAGGGCAGAGTTTAATTATCAAATACCTTCACAGGTAATGCAAACTGAGCTTGGGAAAATTAGTTTATTGCCAGCTAAAATAGATTTCACTAGTGAGAAACAAATAAAAACATTTAAATAATCTTTTCTTCTACTCACCCTCTTTTTTCTAGGCTCAAATTTACTCCCTCATTCCCCCACTGAGCAGGGAGGTTAGAGCAGATGATGATACTGTGGTCACTTCCCACCTTACCCACTCTGTGTCCATGTGTTTCTACATCTCTGGAATACATCCTCAGCTTCACTTCTGGTTGAACCTGTCCACAGGAAAGTGACAGACACATCCCTGAACTTGGGAAAAGACCCTTAATCCCCAGGCTGTGCCCCAGCACCTCGGCTGGAGGGAGGCCCAGAACTGCTGTAGGAGGCTGCTTTTAACATCTTTATTTCACATCACAAATTAAATTACTTGCTAAATCTGAGTCTGTAAAGGAAATCTTATTACTATTTTTTTTTGTTTGTGAAATTAATGAGCACAACATGGTTTTAACAGCACAAACAGAAGGAGAAAGAATAGCAACAAAGCATCACACCTGTAGTTTAACACCTATACAGATTTAAAACCTCTTATCCACTTTTCAGCTCAATCCACTTGTCTGCCCTTAACAGCAATTGTGTCCTTGCTCATTAAAGAGTTTTGAATAATTAGGTTCAGCTGAATGTAATTAGCATCCAGCTGGCAGTGCTTATCTAAGTTGCATTGAATAGTGATGAATTCTATGAAAATAAATAAATAAATAAATAAAGCAACAAAACCACCTTTTATTGTCAGGTTTTTTTCCCTACTTCCTCTTGACTTGCCCACTTGGTACTATAAGAGGCCTTTTAATATTGCTTAGGACTAGTTGAATACATTGACTTTTAATAGTGACCTGCTTGGTCAACAGAAGCTTGGTAAATGTCTGTACACTTGTTTCTCTCAATGATGAAAAATTCAGGAATAGCCCTAGATATTTTTTGTTACTGGTTTCTCTACAAGTAAAGGTTTTAAGGTGAAATGTAGCTAGTTTTTGTTGGATGAGAGTGAAGTATCAGTAGATGCAGATCTGTCGGACAAATCTAGGATTAAAGAAATAATTTGTTACAGAGTGTTGTCTGTGGAATCCTGGCCCACCTTTCATAGGTTCATGAAGTTCTTGTGAGTATGATTTAAGTTCATATACTTTAGGAATTTTAATGGAATAGTAACTAATTCTTTCACTAAAAGAAAAATGTATTAGTTCTTGATCTACCTGCAGGCACACTGCTGTCTTTTTTATCTTTTCCTTTTTTCTCCGTCAGATTAATCACATTCTGCCCACCAAGTTATTGGTTTATCTGTTCTCTTATTGACTTTCAGAAGCTCCGCTTTCTTTTGCATTTTCTGTTTTCTATTTCTGATTAAATATTTCAGGTTTAATTCTTATCTCCAGAGAAGAAATTTCCAAGTATTAAGTTATTTTAATTCTGTAAATTTTTCTCTACAAATCCTTTTTTATCTGCCTTTCAAGTGTCTTGAATGTACTTTTAGAACACTAAAACAAATGAAGTTCTATGGATTTTTGTAATTCTCTTTGTAGTAGTTTTATTCTTTCAGCTCTCTTGGCCTTTGTTTCTGTTTGGTTTTGTCTCTCATGTCTCAATAGATGTTTGGAAATGTTTGTGATAGAGACTATTTGGTAGATGAGCTCTAAAGCTTTTGCAAAAAAATTGCTTCATTTCCACCATTCACTGAATTGTCTTTCCATTGTAAAGTACTGTGGGAGGAGCTGAGAAATAGTTTTAATGACAGCAATTTTAAGTACACAGAGTAGATTTTTTTTTCCTGGATAATCAACAGAAAGAAGACAAAACAAGCTAAACCAAAAGATAGAGCTTACACTTTAAAATTAACAAATCTTTACTCTTCAACCATTTTTCAATGCTAAGTACATCTATACTTTCCAGAAGTACAAAGTTCGGGAAAAAAAAAAAGAAAAACATATGAAGGAAAATGTGGAAACCATTTTTAGGAAGAATTTTGTCAGTTTAAGGCTTACGTGTTGCTGGTATTGTGCTCAGGAAGCATGCAGTAGTGTCCTCTGTCCTGTGCTCTCCTATCTTTCATTCTTCTTTTCTAGCCTCTTAAAATAGCATATTTATATCTCCTATATATATTTTATAGAATTTAATATTTTGCATCTGAATGAATGGATCAGTTCTGGAGTTGTATGCACTTGTCTGAAAGCAGAAAAATGACATAAAAATTCACCTTTTTCCAATGGGACAGTGTTTCACTCACTTTTGTTTTTTCCAGAAATGAATTCTCCAGTGCATATCCATCTCCTATAAGAGTCTCCTTTTCAAAAAATGCACTGGATTGTTAAAATGTTTGTTATCTTTGATGTTATGTAAGTACTGTAAGAGATGTTCAATATTTTTAAAAGGACAGAAATTACCTCCTACAGTATTTAGAACAAACCTTAACATAAACTAGAATCCTTAACCTCTAACTGGATGTTTTTATTCAGGTGTTAGCCTGAAGAGGGAATAGATAGGATATTTGACACCAGAAACATCAGTACTGTGTTAGATACTCTTTTGGCTAGGGAAATAGAATTTCTAGATAGAGATTTTCTAGATTTCATATGAATCTATTGTAACATTTTCTGAATTGTGAATCTTTTACAGAATCTTAACTTTTACAGATATATGAACCAAGAAGGACCTTCTCTGACATTTTATACCTTCCACTTTAGAATTTAAAAAATCCATAACACTTAACCTACTCTAAATTATCAGATTATAGGTTCTAAGAAGTTTAAAGTGCTTATGTACACTTTGGGACCTTGCTTGACAGAGAAATTGTTGAGAGAATATTTGCTCTCTAATTCTTTATGTCCACATTCCTCTTTATGAAAGGAGGAAAAGTCAAGACATTTATGATTTTCAGCCATTTAATTGCAAGATGTATCAGATGCACTTAAACATTGCAAACAAAACAAGGACTTGGTAACATTGTAAAAACATTCAAATGTTCTTTGACATTTTGACATTTGACAGCATCTCACTCCTTTCATGCTGCAACAAAAGAGATTTTGTCACTATGTGATAAATATATGTATTAGAAAAAGTGTAAAGGAAAAGAATACAAACACTCAGATGTAATCAAAGCCCAATATGTTTAGAAATAATTTCTCCATCCTTTCTCTTAGGGTGAAAAAAGCACTGAGCTATCTAATAGTGCGCTCAATAAGCGGGTGTCATTTTCAAATTGGATCTTTCTTTGCTGCAATTTGCTCTAAATTTTACCTTTTTTTGTGACCTTACTAACAGAGAGTTTTGGCAGGTAATCTTGCACAGAGAAGCATCTAGGCTCTCAGACAGTTTGTATTTGGAATCAAGGAACTTCTTCTGCTAACACTAAAAAATAGATTGTGTTTCTAAGGCAGCTATCCAGCACACTGCACCAAATATCACTCTCCTAATGTATCAGTTACATATCCTGTTAGATATGGATATTTACATATCCAGCTAGATATTTTCTGTCTTACTGACCAGTACTGCCATTGTTAGCCTGGTATTCTCTTGATTTCCTGCTTCCCTGAATCCATCTCCTGATTTGTTTTGTGAATTCTCTTGGGAATGAATAATTTTGATATGTCTTTGCAATGTATGTATTTGATGGATCCCAAGCCCATGCTCACAATTCTTCAATATTACAGCAAGAAAAATAATTAAAAGTATTCCTCAATATCCACATCATAGTTGCTTGGCTATAAACCAAGTATGGACTAAACAGATTACAAAACTGGAGCAAATAATAAAGTTCTTTGCTACCAGACACTATTAAAAATCAAAGCAACTGCTGTCTCCAGCTGGCACAAGTTTTTAATTATACTTCAGCAATATCTAATTGCAAATGAACTTGTGTATTTTTATGGTCAAAATCTTGTTTATGGGCAAAAAGAAAGCATAGCATATGGACAGACAGAAGTATCTAAATAGGCATGTATAGTAAAGATTATGTATAAAAAGCTCTATAGATAGAGGTGTAAAATCAAGAAATTAATGTTAGTATAATTGAAATCTTAACAGTATAATTATTATTAGTCCAGATTTAATATTTCAGAAAAAAAGAAAAAAAGAAAAAAAAAAAGGATATTAATTTGTTATACATATCTTCATTTCTACTCCTTTGCAAAAACATAGAGTTTGTGCTATCTTATTACATAAACAACATATAAGCCATTTTTTGTGGTTAAATTCCATTTTTAAACTTATTTCTGCCTTTTATGATTAATAATTCCCTCCATTGTAGAGTTAACAAGATTTTCTCCTCCTTTTAAAGATTTTGCTAGAGTATTCAGCCTACATTCTCTTTCTCCAAAGTGATCTAATGTGTACAGTTTATATACATTCCATTACTGCAAATGAACAGTGGAAAACTGCTCTTAACTTTAAGGAGATTTTTAAAGATTAAACCTCAGAGTGTCAGTTCTTCTCTGAAATGTCTGATGCAGTAGTAATGGGGGAATTATATAATTTTTAGGACCATGTGATTGGCACATTCTGCCATCTGATATTAAAATGGATTGCTGCTAATTTCCTTCATTGTGTGCTGCTGCCAAATATTTATGTGCCAGTGTGGTAACAGAACATTCAGCAGTCACATCTGAGTACAGGATTTCTAGCTGAAGGAGAGTTCTGAGACATGGAATTAAGCCAAAGAACAGAGACTTTTTCCAACCTCCTCTTCTAAGAATGTATCTCGGTACAGTCTTTTTACGGGCAAAATTTGAAAACCTAAAAAAACAATGCGAAAGACAGAAATTCAGAATTTTTATTTGAACTGTATTAAATCTGCATTGAAGCCTAGCACCATTTAAAAGAGTTGAATATGCTCTCCCACACTCACTGATGTACATTTTTAGTCCTTAATCACTGCCTTATAGAGACTAAATCCATTGTTCTCTTAGTTCCACAAAGCAGGGGTTTTTCTCCTGAAACAGTTAAAAATTGAGCATAAGCCATTGATCTACTGCAAAAACTTTCTTTGTGTAGTGGTGGTGATTTTCTACCCAGTCTGAATAAAAATGTGCTAAGGGTGGGATTATTCAAGCTTCTATTTTTCCTCTAAACCTTAAACAATTTACACTGCATGTTTTTCTCTATACTTGTAAAGGATACACTCTTATTTACTTTCCCATTAGTAAGAATGATGATAAATTTTTCCTTGTGCTTGTTTTGTTTTGTTTTTTTTTCCTCAGCTTATACTGAGTTTGACAGTATGGACTTTGCTAAAATGCTCTATTTGTCTGTGCTTTGTTGTGCTAGTCTTCAGAGGAATCTTGTACAGTCAGTTATATGCGGTCTTCTGGCAAAGAAAATAGAATGCATAATTGTGCTCAGTGGATAAGAATGTGAGTGCATTATTTTCTTTCTTCTCGAATCACTAATATTCCCAAGGAACTAGCTTGTTGTCAATGAGGTCCTGTTTCTCTTTTTCTTATCATTTGTCTTCATTCATTACAGCCATTGTAATTAATGTGTTTTAGTTTGCATTTTTAGAATATTTTATCTATTATGCAGGGATTGTTATAATCCAAAGCTAATTAGACTTTAAGATGTGAAGATGTCAAATGCCTGTTGTCTGCAGTATGTGTATGGAGATATACTGTCTCCATACACATACTGCAGTGTCATTTCTCTAGGAAGGAATAAAAAAAGAGATTGTAGGAGAAGGAAGAAAGGAAATAATTTTTGAGAGATATTTGCTTATTGTTTTTTTCTTGCTTATCTGAATGTTCTGATTGCCAGATGGATTCATAAATAGACTGAGGCTTTCATGGCACTCACTGCATGTAATCATTAGCAAGCCTAGACAGTTTACAATAAAGTTAAATGGATCTACAACATTAAACAGCCATTTGAAGAATAAGTGTACATTTAATAACTGTTTTCTTCTTTTTTAGGTGCTTAGAAAATTTCAGTGGCAGTTACTGGTGAAATAAAAAAATAAAATCAATTAGAAAAAAATCAAAAATTAATCAGGGAAGAAAATAAAACTGAAGAAGCAATCAAAAAAAGCCAGATTTTTTTATTTAAAAAGACAAAATTATTGCAGTTATCCTGTGGAGAAATACCTTTTGATAATAATCTCTTGTTAAGTATGTTGAAAACGTATGTTAAGTGTGTTTTGTTAGTCTTGTCAAAATATGATTGAATTAAACTATCAGTTAATACTATTCAGCTGATAGGTCAGCTGATATCTAGAAGTAGGTTCTTGATACTGTCAAAGCAGTGAAGATTACAGAATCAATCATACTGGGAAAGACCTCTGACATCATACAACCCAATCTTTGACCAAACACAGTCTATTACCTCTGACATCATAAAGTCCAATCTACAACCAAACACCACCATGTCAGCTAGACCATAGCACTAAGTGCTATCCACATCCAGGGATGGTGAGCACTCTGTATTCCAGACAGGAAAAAATATTGGAAATGTTAACTGGATCTGGGTTACACACAGCAGAAAGACCTTACATTTTTTTGTTACATAACCATCATGTTAAACCCCTTCAGGGTGGTGACTCCACCCTCTCCCTTGGCAGCTCATTCTGATATCTAATCACCCTTTCCATTAAGAAATTTTTTCTAATGTCCAACTTAAACCTCCCCTGAAGCAGGTTGGAGTTATTTCCTCTTGTCCTATCACTTGTTATCTGTGAGAAAAGGCCACCATGGTTACAACCTCCTTTCAGGCAGCTGTAGAGAGTGATAGGGTCACCCCCAAATCTCCTCCAGGCTAAAGAACCCCAGCTCTCTCAGCCACTCCTCACAGGAGTTGTGCTCCCAACCCTTCACCAGGTTTTTTACCCTTCTCTGGACCCATTACAGCATCTCAATATCCTCCCTGAACTGAGGGGCCCAGAACCGGCCACAGCACTCAAGGTGTGGCCTCACCAGTGCCAAATACAGGAGGACAATCAGGGCCATATTCTACTTTTTAATAGCACTTTCTCCCCAGCAGGAAAAGGTATTTAAGTCTTGTTAGCTTCATGTGTTTAATCTTGAATCTTAATTTCTCCCCCAATAGGTAACTTCTACTGATCGCCATTTGAAACAGGAAACTTCTAGTTAGTACACATTTGTATTTCAATACAAGTTGTACCTTCATATTCTTCCTGTAATATTATCATGATATAACAAAAGAACATAAAGTATTTTAGTTGTGTGTGACCCAGCTCCAGTTAACCCGCCCAGTATTTTTTCATAACAATTTTTTTCCTGTCTAAAATACAGTCTTCTATTCAGATTTTGTTTCACTGTATGCAGAAGGTTTTTATTCTACATGTAGCTTTGCTGCAAAAAGAAAAGGGAGAAGTGAGGCATTTTACATCTGAGTTGTCTTAATGTGCTATATGATAATTCAAAGTGGCTCCTTTTTCCTTTGTGATTCATACACAAGATTCAAAAGGAAGAGATTACTTACACGTTTTACTTCATAACCTCACATTAATTTTAGATGTTATAATTGACATAAATGTTTCACCACCATTTGGTCTTCTCTTTGTGTTTCAACATCACTTATTTTTGTATTGAATCTGTATTTACTTCATCAAGAAATTAAATAATAAAATGGAATTTTTACAAAGCCCTTCAGTCATAGCTAGAAGAATGTTTTCATTCATTCCACTCCCCTTTTCCCATGGAAAAAAGAGGGGGAAGAAAAGAAAAAAATGGAAGAAACTGGGCTCTGCAACAACATATGCTTTTTTACCTGTGGGATATTTTCAAATTATGATCAAAATTATAATTTATGTGTGCTGCCCACAATTCTGAATAGCACTGTTGACTTTGTGAAAGTTTTATCACTCTTCTGGAAATCTGTTATCCTTCCTCACATGCACTTAAAATGTGTGCAGCCATGCACAGAAGTTATGCATATGAGTTTTTCTGCTAATGCATAGACAGGATGCTGCAGCAGTATTTGTCTAAGCCTCACAATTATACAATGTGTTGTGAGCATGACTAGCATTAAGTTTAGTTGTAAACTTCTATATCTGATTTCTTTCGGCAGTTTTTAAAAAAGGGTCCTGGTTCTGTGAAGAGATGCCTCAGTGTCCTCTGACCATTTTATTGGTAGGCAGCAGAGCCTAGAGAGCAAAAGGAGATACTTGGTAGTTTATCATGACAGGTGTGAAAAATTACTTGGGTTTAAAAAAAGGGTAAATACTTTAAAAATATTTTTAAGATTTATGCTGAAACCAACATCACTGGATAGAAAAGAAAAGGAAAATAAAAAGGAAAGAAAAGGAAAGAGAGAGAAAGAAAGAAAATTTCACTTGACCAACTCTAGATATTTGTGTGTAAGATTGTCGCACTGATTTTCATGTAGTCAAGACAAAAGAAGTGAGCTTTCCCCACAGGCAATTCATCTTGCACTAATAGCTCACCTGACCAAGTAGTATATGTTCAAAGTCCAGTCTGGATTCTGAAATAGCATTCCTTTCTTACTGGTTTGCAAGCATTTTGTTAGATCCATTAAGTATTATTAGCTTATAAACTTAAAAGTGAGAAGAAAGGAAATATCAGTACAGGAATGTACATTTAGATTTAGCAGACATAGGACTGCAATTTTTTTCTCAGTTGGGGTACAGGAAAGGTGCTGCAGAAGTCAGATTTCAGGAATATTTTGAGAACAATCAAAGTTAAATAATGAAACAGGTTTTAATAAAGCAACTGAGGTTTTAGAGGAAATAGGAAAGCCTGAGGATGGCCGCCAGGGTCAACTGACAGTTTGGATCACTTGGCCAGTCCATGGTGATGAGACAGGTCTGAGACCTCTCTGAGAATGGCCAGGACCCAGCAGGATGTCCTGCATCTGGCTCTAGCAGCACCTGTGGCATGCACTCTTCTGCAGGGCAGCAGGGACTGTAGATCAGGTGGGGCCAAGGCAAGAGCCCCAGCTCAAAGTGTCTGGGCATGGCTGCCCCATGGCCTCGGGGAGCCTCCCAGCTGGTGCCTGAGTTCCAGCAGCCAGATCCTCTAAGAGTGTGGGGTCTTCCCCTGGGCAGAAACAGCTGACTGGAAAAAGAGGAATGTTATGTTGAAATGCCATTTAGGTTTTGCAGAATGAGGAGGGAGCAGGCTTATTGTTGAATTATTTAAAAAAAATCTGAATTCATTTTGTCTTGTAGGTGTTTAATAGGATTGCAAGACATTAAAGAATCAGAGAAAATCAAAGTTTCAAATGAAGAAAAAATGTATGATTTTATTCAGGGCTCTTATGGTCCATTTGCAGGACAGAGATAACCTGTGGCATTTCATCTGAGTAAAGCTGTGGATCACATACTCCAGATCATGGGGCTTACTGCTGATGCAGATTTGCATATTTCTACTTTTTATAATGTTGAATCTTTACTAAGTTCTCTCATACAATGCCCTAATGTCATGTTTCCTTATTCCAGCCTTTATGCTGAGAGCGACAAAATATTTTGATAATTTTATTTTTCAAGTTCTCCTGTAATATTTAGCAACTTTTCCTCTGTCTTGGGCTCTAAGGTCTTCTTTGACTTTGTTTAATGGAAATATTTTAAGTTTCAGACAATGGCAATCTCATTTCTATCCCTTATCTCACATCCTTTTATAATTCCTTTTGCTGTAGGGCACAGCACTTTGGAGAGAAAGTTTCTGAATAGTTAGATAATTAAGTCCTTGATATGATAGCTCTGTGTGCACTCCTTCTGTTCTTTTCTCTCTCCTTAAATAATTTCATGTCATATTCATATTAACTTTTTTCTGTGATGGTCCTCTTTAATTCCAGCTATGATACTTTATCACAGCAGCCTCTCTCCAGCTTGGTGTACCAAAGTGGTCCCTGCAGTGATCTTTGCCAGAGTCATGAAAGCATTCTACTCTCTACTGACACAATGCTAGTTTTTGAAAATATTCTCGCAGCTGACTGTGTGAACAGATAGATGTAGGCCAGTACACATCGAGATTTCTTCCACTAATGTGGCATTTCAGTTTCATGGTGAGGTAAAAAAAAATAATTTCAACCTTTATAAATACATCATGGCTGCAATGTTTTAATTTTTCAATTTTAGACAATAACCAGTATTAGCTATTTAATCTGAACCAGTGGTGTTCAGCATCAGACAAGACTTTAATTTTTTAAAATTTTTCTTTCAAAAAAATACCAAATTAAACTGGGAGAGACAACACATAGATGAGTATAGATGAAACAAAAGTAAAAGTTTAGTATTCCCTGACTCACTTTGAGGAAGTTATGGACAACAGATTAAAAACCCAAATTACATAAATTGCTATAATTTTATCAGCTGCATTAGAAATGCAAAGACCATCCAAAGACCATGAAAGATCACTATGTTATATGGGATCTTGCTGAATGTATTGTAGAAGCTTGATGCTGTTTTTTTTTTTTCCCAAAGCAGAAGGATTCTCCTTGCTGAAGGGAATCCAGTTTAGTTGAGGAGAATTATCTGATAACATAGTGGTCATTTCCTGGAAATTTACTCCAGGAAACTGATTTATCATGTGCTGTCTAACAGAAACCAAGCTGCACATCTTGATTCGATAGATAACTGTGTTATCTACATCTCCACAGGCAGTACAGACTTCCATGCCCTTGCCTTCCCATTGCTTCATCACCATTATGAGTACTTCATGTTGCACTGGCCATTTGAGATACACGGCTTCATCAGTAAGACACTGGAATGAAATTCCCTAATTTCCCACTCTTAAACTGGGACCTAATTTATGTTAATACGACATTTCTATGTCTGCTCTTCTATGTTGTCTTCAGAACTGGATTTCTATTTGAATGTTACTTACACATGTTGGTTGCATAACCCTCCTGAATATTGACATTCAATGTTATTAGCAGTAATGTGTACAGTAAATGTGTACAGTAAAGAAATATGAAATAAGAAACAGTCTTTCTAAGTCAAGAAATCCAAATTTGTTGCCATTCAGACTGTTAGGCCCCTGTTGTTACTTTCCTGAACCTTCTGTAGATGAGTGTTTATTATTTTTCAGCCTCCTTATATTTCTGAGCAAATAAAAAAAAAAAACCACCTCACACAGTTTAATGTGAATCAAATTAAAGGGCAGGGTCTTGATCAGTAGTTCAGAAATACAGTTGCAAAATAAACATTTAAAACCCAGTTCCAGGAAAGAACTTGTGTGTTAATCTTTAGCTGTTTCTGTCTTTCATCTCTCTCCAAAAGCTCTCGTTCCTTCCCCTTCGCTTCTGCCTGACTCTGAAGGTTTTCATAACACATCCTCTCTTCATGTGGAACAGCTCCTCCTCCTCCTCTTTCATTTGCCTTTATTCTTACTTCTCTCCCTGATTCTTTTTTAAAAATAAATTCAGACTCTGAATCTATATAAAATAGAGTTGTGATAATTTCCATGGGTGTTTTATCTTTTCTGATCTTTATAGCTGAGAATCTTCTTCCTTTTTACCCTCTACTTGCTCACATTCAGTGACTGAATTTATCCCTGCTCTTTCTGGGTTTGTCTGAATTTATATTTCTATTTCTATCCTTTGACTTCATTCTTATGTTCTTTTGCAGTTAGTGGCAGCTGTGCAGTTTAAAGCATTTTCAATGGTGTTACAACATAATGCAGTAGTACATTATAAAATTTTCTCAGTGAACAAGGATCACACTAGATTTAGAAAAATTAATTTCATGTTTTCCATATATTTCTGAATATCTGATAACATATGGAACATATTTAGAAATTTTTCCTCCCTATCACCTTTTTGGATTGTTTTTGCTAGCGGGCATGCAGCCATGTCTCTTAGCTTGGCCTCTTCCTTTATGTTGTGATGAGGATATCTAATGAATATGGCTGCTTCTTCAAGACAGGCTATTCCAGTGTCCCAGTGTCAAGAAGATATATAGTGCTTGCTGACATCACTTCTAAAATTGATTAGCCAGTCACTTACAAGGCAGTTTCTGAATGATAGGGGCTCATGAAGAATGCTGAGGCAGGTTTAAGCACAGGAAAATTTACTGGTGAGTCCTCTAGCTTATAAGATACAGACTTCAAAAGTCCAAGTTGCTTTTAGGAAAAAAAAAGGGAAATAAAAGGAAGAGAGGAACAGAACAAGGAAAGGAAAACCTGATTTCTGACCATCTGGAAAGAAGAGTGACAGCGCTTTCTCCACTGCAACAAGTTATGAGGGTTTGTCATCATGCTTTCTGCTAGCACTACGTACTTTTCATCAGGACTGTCCTCACTCTCTTCCCTGCCCTTGGTTGCTCTTGTTTCTGATCTTCTTGGTGCCAGTAGAACTGTGCAAACAAGAGCAAATGTTTCACATTGGTTTTTAACCATCTTTGCACACAAAGGGTTGAGCAATATTTGTCAAATATTTACATGAATATTATTTTGTTATGCCCCATCTTTGTTTCCTCTAATTTAAACTAAAAGATACAAAGCAAGAGTTAAACAGAGGTGGGTAAGATAATTCTCCCATACCTGATAATAGTCTCCCATGAAACGCCACAAAAACAACAAAATCAGGGGTTTGCAGCAGTCAGGCCATGAGATGACAACAAGAGCACAACAGGCTGGGAGCAACAAGAGAAATACTGCAAGAGAGTCACTGAAATATTCTGCCTCAGCAGCTTCACAGAAAGGTTCCAGAGCTGCAAATAGAAAGCCATAGGTGACTGTGTTTTTGTTTTTAACATGAGATGTCATGGAACTAAACTGCTTCAGCATGAGAAAAAAGGAACATGTCATTGCTAAACATCAGGGACTTGGAATATGAGCCCTGACTGTTTTGTGTGGCCAGCTTCATTTGTCTTTGAGCTTGTTATGGCATAGATAATTGATGTCAAGGGTCTGGTGATATTAAAATACGTTAATCGGTTAATACGTTATTTATGTGTGTAAATTCTGAATCAAGAGCAGTTCTGGGATATTTTAAATACTGACAGAGTTAAGAAGAATAATACATATATATTTACAAAGGAATTACTTAAGTAGCTCAAAAACACCATAAAATATAAAATATTAATATTAATGTAAGTTATGTTTTGCTCTGCCAGAAAATAAAAAGGTTGTTTCTTGTAGCTTTTTGGTTATTTTCCTCCAAAAGCTTTTTTCCTACGAGCCAAAGGAAAATATTCGGTTGAAGAAACACATGAGCAGAAACATAGCACAGAGAGATACTTTTTTTGCCAGACAATTGACAGTAAAAATATTTTAAAATATTGATAGATGAGGATAATACAAATATCCTGCATGGTAAGACTCTGGCATGATGAGGAATTTTATTAGTGCTTTTTGATGGAGAAAAAAGACATTCTGATAGGTTAAAATATACTTATGTTCAAAACAAAATAAAGAAGGAAAAAATATAAAAAAGCATTCTAAAGCAATTTTCCTGAAGAAAATTTTCTGTCTGAATGATGTGTGTACGGAAAGAGATACTGTAATTTCAAAGACCATAGGAAAATGCTGAACTCTCATCTTAATGTAAATGCATCCAATAAAACCCTGGCTTTTTATATGGCTAAGCAGATTTCAAATGCATTTGAAATTTGAAACACACTTTGATTAATTCTTTGGAGATGGAGTCTAATGGAAGTTGTTTTGAAAAGGGAAAATGACTCAGTCAGAGCATGTTTTAGGTTCTCTAATATCCAGGTTTATTTCTCTCTTATGAGGGTGATCTTTGTCAGAGTCTTGTAGGCTTGATTCCAGCACTCTAGGCAGAACTGCGTTCTTCATTTCCAACTCAGCAAAATAAGCTTTCTATAGAAAGGAAACTGGTGATCAACTGTGGACCAGATAGTCATAGTGACAAACTTTTGCAGATGTTATAAGCTACAGAGAAGTTGCAGCCCTCTGGCCCCTATGAAGACTGACTGTTTTGTTTGTTTCAGTATTTGGTACAGTACAACACCTAAATTCACCACTAACTTTTGGTCACTAGGTTGCCAAAACTTGGCCGCCATGACCTCTCATTTGTGCTGTTACTCTTCTTAAACTGTAATGTTTTATTTATAAGAGGACAAGCATATTTGTAATGTTCTGCAGCCTCCATCATTTGAACTTGCATACTATTTCGTTTCTGTGCAATTTGATGCTAATATATCATGGTCCTTTATATGAAATTTGGTGGCAAGCTGAGAAGTTTAACAGTTTTAAAAGAATGGAGATAAAATTCTTTAGGTAGCAATAAAGCAATAGTTAAATACATTTACAAATGAGAAATAACCTTTTTTAGTGATAAATACTGAAAATGTAAACAAATTGGATATGCTGTATTCATGTAAAAAGTGCCTTGGAAAAAACCCAACCTTATACATATTTAACCTCTAAATCCTGAAAGCTGAATTAAAACTATGCATTTTCTTCACCATAATACACTGATATCTCTCATATTCTGTTCTGGTAAATACTGATATACTGATTTCTCACTACCTGTCACAACTGTCGTGAGCAGGGTTGGTGGCCAGAAGAATGTGATTTATTTAAAAGAATCATGAAAAGAAACATGACCAGCTGTTCATTGACTGTACAACCAGTGTGGAGCATAGAAACTCATACCACACTGGGCCATTTTGGTTTTTCTTTTCCTTTCCTTATATTTTTGCTCATGGGACATAAAGTTGCTCTACTATGTTGTGCTGCTTGCCACATACAGTGACAAATATAGAATACCTAGGAAAGACAAACAAAGCTGGACAGTTTATGAAGTCCTTTCCTCCAGGGTATTTCCTGTATTCTCAACTGCACATGTGAGAACATTCCTACCTAATCCCTTGAGAGTATGTTTACAGACTTGTCATCCTTGAATTTATGTAATCTTTTTTTGAACCATAGAATTCTACCTGCCTTCACAACATCCAGTGGCGAAAAAAATCATAGAAATTCAAGACCTTTTATATTACAAGATACTTTATCTATTTTTAAATCTCTTAATAGTTTAAAATTGTCCTGGAGGGTTCTGACAATTATTTACAATATAACTCGTTTTTGTTACTCACCATCTTCATAATTTTATAAACCCAACCTCCTCTCTTTGCCAAGTGTTTATCTGTAACCAAATCAGTCTGCTCCTGAAGTTATTATCAGATCTTAATGCATCTGGAACAGCAGCTGAGATCATTCAGCTCTGACAACTTCATACATCTGGATTTTTTGTGGAAACTCCTAATATACTCCCTGCCTATTTGGGGTAATTTTTAATTCTTTCTTCCAAACAATTTTTTTCCCCAACATAATGTATTCAAGGAAGTTTTTTGTTTTTTTTTATTCATGAAAGGGAAAAAAACCCCAATTTATAGAAATTATTTTACAATTCGTAGAAATTGTAAGTCCTGACAAAAGTTCACACAGAGCTTGCAGTGCCAGTTGTATAGGATCTCATTTAAACAAGTAAAAAGAGTACATATCTTGAAGCTAAAAGAATTAATTTATAATAGTATACTTGATCTAAAGTTCTCTGCATATTTAAGTGCATAAATGAAAAATATCCAGCTTCGTTGGTTTCTTTTAAAAACAAAATATACACTGAAAATCATATCCCTCATAACTAATTCTTCTTTCTGCTTTTTTTTTTTAATTAAATACTCCACTAAATATGTGAACTATGTATTCTCAAAAAAAATTAGTTTTCTGTTACATATCTGTTTATTTTGTTGAATAAATTGGAGCAAAATGTCACAGAGTCTTCATTTATTAAGCATTTTTTACATCTTCTTATTCAAAAACTTTACATGTATAAGTATACATCAAAGGATGGGGCTAAAATGACATTAATTTCTGAAGGATTGGAATCTTACTATACTCCTTGGAAAAATGATAAAGAAATACATAATAGTTTGATATTTACAGCTTAGCTTCAAAAGCAAAATTTCTCTGTATGGTTGTTTTCTAGGAGTTAATCAGTCATTAAATGAACAAAATAGAATGGATGATTTACCCTGTTATCTAGAGTTAGTATGGAAAGCTCATGTTCTGTTCATATTTATAATAATCAAAAATCTAATAACTTTTTAAAAAATCATGAGAAAAATGTAAATCAAAATTTATGTCCTTAAGAAATATGTTCAGAAAGGAATGTAATATTGAATTTTACAAGGCTTTACCTTTGTGGTATTTTTTTATATACCATTTTGCATAGAAATGTTAAGACAACTGGGGTCATTCCAATGTTTGAAGTCTCTCCACTTAAAATGTAAAATCACATTCCTGTCCACAAATGTTTATTTGTACAGTTTTCCATTTTCATGGAAAAGTTATATTTAATTGTGTTTTTCTTCACAGAAATATTTCTGACTATTTAATTTTAAATGTATTACTTTTCAATAAGTGCAAACCTTAACAGAGACATCTTCAAAAATTCTCTAGGATCTGAAGTCACAGTAAAAATAAATTATTATTTGAATGTATACTGACCTGTGTGTTTCTGAGATGTACTGTAAATCAGATGACAAAATTGTATGCACATGCACATAGGTGATTTTGCTATAACACATTTCTCTTCCATGCAGTCAGCAAATGGAAAAGGAAATTGTAAAGCTTGCTCTAATTTGTTTTTAGCAAAGCAATTTGCTAGTTTTAACAAAAAAAAATAATAATCCCATATATCACTGGAAAGTCTACATGGAGCAGCATCTGTTAAGCCACTTATTGTATACCTGTCTTGTGAAATGCTCTTTTCTGATTAAGGAAATTAGTTTGTCAGAACAAAGTGTGTTTCTTCAGGAATATATAATGGCAAATTAAATACTGGTACCTGGTTTCAAAAAAAAGCTATGAACATGCTTTCACTGAGCTCTTTTGGCAAGTTTATTCATGAAGACTTCTTCCCACTTTAATTAATAAAAGATACATTGCATCAGAATCTTGAAATATGAAAACACTATTTTGCATATTGCTTTAAAGGGAAAATGGGCACAGCTGAACATAAGTTTTCTCTGTAAAGCTTCACATTTACTTGTAAGTGCAATCCAAATCTGATTAGAGAGCATTAGAAAAGTTCCCAGAAGGTACATGACTTCTAGTCATGCCAAAGATAGACAAGGTGTAAAATCGAAAACTGGGGTGATTTTGGTTTTCTGCCAGAACTATTTAACAACTCTCAGTTCTTTCAGTTCTCTGTCATTTGAGCCTGTCCTGAGCTCAGAGAGACTTATTTTTATCCCCTACATTTCTATTAGGAATTATACTTGTGCTACTCTTGTGCCTACTTCCAACCTCCTGTTGTTCTGAGTGCAGTACAGCAGCCACAGACGACTTGTGTTGTAAATTTCAAAAACAAAAATGTTTTCTATTACACTCAAAAATGCCACATTGCACTGACTCTGCCATCCTCTAGTCTCTAAGCACGGACCCCCAAGTATTTTCTGAAGCTGCTAAATTTTGCATACATTGAAGTCTTTTTTTTGGTTTCTGACACTTAGCATCAATGGTTAGAAGACTGGCTGAGAAAGTTGGGACTGTTCTGCTTGGAGAGGTGAAGGTTTTGTGGAGACCTTTTAGAAGCCTTCTAGTATCTGAGGATGGCTTATAAGAAATCTGGAGAGGAACACTTCATCAGGATCTGTAGTGACAGGACAAAGGGAATGCCTTTAAACTGAAACAGGTTTAGATTAGATACTATCAAGAAATTTTTTTACTGTAAGGTTGGTGAGACACTAGAACACATTGCCCAGAGAGATTGTGGATGCTCCATCCCTGGAAGAGTTCAAGGCCAGGTTGGATGGAGCTCTGAACAACCTGGTCTAGTGAAAGGCATCCTTGCCATTGCAGGAGAGTTTGAACTAGGTCTTTAAATTTCCTTCCAACCCAAATCATTCTGTGATTCTACGCTTCTATTAAACATGAAAATGCAGAATTCAGTAATTCATGTTGTGAATGTGGATCCAAATCTCACTTAGGACCAATGATCACACTGGTGAAAGCACCATTGCCTTAGAATATATTTTTCTAAGGCTAGAATAATGTCTTCAGAGAGCTGTGACAATTTTACGTTAAAGATAGTAACAGAAGTGAATGACGACCACAAAAACTGAGCTTCAAAGCTGTCATGATAACTCTTGGAACATATTTCAAACAACATAGTGCAGTGAAGAAAATGCATAGTTTTAATTTTTTTATTTAATAAACTCTGCATTAAATTAGTTTATAGTGTCCCTTCAGGTTCACAGCCCAAAGTACAGGAACGTGTTTGTTTACTCTTTCAAATTGAAAATCATTGATTTCCTTTAGGAATTTGTCCTTGTTGACTCTGAATGAGTCCATTTGTTTCACAATCTGGTTAACATATATTAATAAGGGACACTGTATTTTATATTGGCAAAGAGCAATATTTAATTTTAGTTGCTCACATGAACTTCAATTGAAATAAAGATAATATACAAAGGTGGGTTCCTTTTCCCCATTTTTTAACAAAAGAAGTATAAGGAAGGCAAGAACTATCTAAATAACATCTAAACTGGGACAGAGGGGATGTTTTGTTAATTATTTTTCAGCATCATTGATCATCCATTCCTAAATCTGTAGGAATAGGCATGCAGTACTGCCACTACTGTATTGGTCTGGCTTAGAATTGAATCAAATAAAACACTAACATCCTAACAATTTTTAATCCAGGAAAATTGTCCTGTGTAGATCATCATCTAGCACAAGAAGAATGAAATAATCTTGTTTACAGGAGTGTTCAGGAGTGAAAAAGAACTGTGGTCAAAACCTGCTGAAAACAGGGTCTCTCTTAGTTAAACAGTTAAAACTCTTGCTAAAATTTGACTCTTTATGATTTGATTGATCAGACGTATTGAATAATTACATTTCAGAGATGCAGTGCATGGACAAAAGTTGTTTTTATTCAGGTACACAGGGGAAGGTTAAATGTTCAATTCTTACATAGTTGCATGGGACTTAAAATATCTTATTTTCTTTTCAACCTAAAGGACACCAAACACAATTTTCTCCTTTCTTGGAGAATTGCCTAACCATAAAACCACAATTTAATCTGACTAAACACATTAACTATTTCTTGTGCAAGTAGACATGTGAAGATAATGAAGCTAGAAAGGAAAACCTAGAAATCACACATGTCTCTGTTCTAACATAATGATTTGACCTGCAAGAAAGGAATCCTGGAGTTTTGAATCATTACCACAAGACCCTAAGACTAAATTGCAAATGTCTTCACAGTCCACTCTATAGCTTGAGGCATGTTGCCATAAAGGCCTGAGATATTTACACAGTCTTTTAAATTATTATGTATATCCTAGAAGGGAAGTCTTTCAGAGAAGACCCCTTGGAGTAATCAAGCACATGCGTGTTTTGGGACCAAAGGTGAAACAGTGATGATAATACACTGACAGTGCAGGATCATGAGGACTGAAAACTAAAGTTGGTTGGTAACTGTGGTAATCAAGGGGATTTTAGCAGACAGACTAATGACTTTCTAAGTAAATTCAAGAAATACATTTCATTTCTGAGTCTCAGTGTTCACCGCTAAGGTAGTCTACTTTCTAATGCTACACTATTAGGTAGCATTAGGTAATAGGCATCTAGGTAAGCCTACTCCTAAATACACTCCCTCAGATTTTAGGAGGTAGGATGGATATCAAAAGTGCATAAACTTCTTTTTCTTCACAGCTAAGCCTTAAAGAATATTCTGAAGCTTGGGTAAAACCAAGATTAGCTAGCTTTTATTCTTTTGAAAGATATAGAAATTTTCAGAGCCTGCACATGAATCACTGTTGCTAATTATTTTCAAACAGACCTCTAAGATGTGCTGCTATATGTTCTCCACTGCCAAGTGTTGCTATGTAATTTGTATAAAGCTGTGAAGGCACTGAGGAACTGTAATCATGCTGAGCCACTGGACATAATTACTACTGCCTTTCTGAGTAACATCATTAATTTTGCCCTAGTTTTAAAGGTCTCCTTGGATTGTTCCTGAAAATAATTGTATGTTAAAGCAACTTCAAATCTGTGACAGTGAACTATGCTAATGATTCCTAATGTCTAGTTCAGTGCTAGTTCAGTGACTCTTTTTGTCTTTTTCTGAGGTTGGCAGAATGTCATATATTATTAAAAAAAAAAACCAAACTCAAAACCATTTTAAATTTAGAAGAGAGAAATTTATATATATATAGAGACAGACTGGATCTTAACTTGGATCTTTTTTGAGTCCCTGACAATAAGTAAATAGTAACTCATAGGTAGCAGTTATCTTTTATATTTTCTTCTTCTTCTTGTAGGAGAAAATTCATAAGAAGATTTACTGTGATTGAGACTGGTCATTGCCAGGCTCTAAAGTTTTATGAAAGAGAAAGCAAAGCATGCCAATTGAGTATTTGAAAAAAGATTAGAGATGAGGGAGGAATTGTTAGAATCCATCCTTGGGAGCAATTTAAATCCTCATATGCTTTTTCTCTGGATCATTATCCCTTAAACCTGAAATTGTGTTTACAAGAACAAAGAGCTGAATTATCTTGTTGGTTATCTTCCTCATAAGCATATAGTATTAAAAAAAAAGAAGAGAAGACTGTAAGAATCAGAAGGCAGAGTCTGAAGATTGCATCAGCATTTAAAAAAAGTAAAGTAACTAGAACTTCTTGGTATTCCTCTACTGATTCCATCAGTTACCATCTCCCTTTGTTATAATATCTCCATCTTCTTCCAATTCAAAATCAAACTATTCTTAAACATTCTCTCTCTCTCTGACAGCAGTTACTGTATAAATTCTCTTGGGTAAAATTAAGTCTCCTATTTCTTACTGTGTAGACTACATCTATATACAAAGTTATTAGGATTTATGCAAGTAGTTCAACCACTTAATACACAAAACAGTGAGATACCACCTCAGGAACACATCACATGACAGAGTTCTGGGGTAATGACTACATTCCTGACTTTTGTTCCCCAGAAAAACACATTTTTTTTGTGAGACTTCCCTGTATGCAAGACAATGCTTTCCCAATGCTTCAAACTTTGAGGTAACAACTTAAAAGGTGCAGAATAAACTTATCTGAGAAAAAAAAGAAATGGAGTCCTATTCTTGTCTCATGCAGCCACCTTTGTGAGGAGAAAGCACACATTCAATGTTCAATATGGTGAGCAAGCAGAAGATTTTAGCACTTTTAAATTAAAAATTGCAGTCTGTTGGACTGTGTTAATGTTCTCCTAATTTATTTTTTTTTCATTTTGAATCATCAAATAATTTTTGAGACAAAAATTATTTTGAATAAATTTTTGAGACAAGAATTATTTTGAAAATTCTTTTCCCAGAACCCAAACAAAGTAGCATGTTGTGGGCTAATACTGTCAGAATGCTGAGCTTTAGAAAGGCTGGAGAATGTTTCAGCAGAAAAATTCTTCAAAGGAAAGGAAAAATGAAATCTAAGATTTCTATTACTCTATTCTGTTCAAGATATATTAAAAATAAATTTAAAATAACAATTAGAAAGGTCAACATTCTACATAGTTTTGGGTTTTGCACTATCTGTAAAATAATCAGCTCATTGAATTTATGTGCTCATTAATATTTTCACCCCATATTGTTCCTCCTGATCAGTAGCTGTACTAATTGCCACAATAAGCTACTTATATTTTTTTCTACGTGACACTGCCTAATAAATTCATACTGGAAATATTTTCAGGTTTCCATTCAGGAATTGACATAGCAGTCAGAAAATTATGCAGGCAGTTCAGGTTTTTTTTCTGTTACAATAAAAAGCATTTTCAACCACCAGAAACTTTGAGAGGCATGCTGTATTTTTCTCAGATACATTTTCGGGTAAGACAGTAATGAGGTTTATAAAATTCCTTATTTTTAATACATGAACTGTTGTTCATTCATTTCTTATTAACATCCTTCAATGTCATAGCAGATAAAGATCTTTCACAGTTTTCATTACCATTAGGATATGCTTCTTCAAATTACTATTTAAAGATAAACATTTTCCAGTGTTTACTGCCAGTGTCTTTCCAAACACAGAAGGTGAAACAAAAATAAAATTGATCAGATTTCATGCCTGTTTTTTTTCTAGAAGTGAAAATTCCTTCCTTGCAGAGAGTTCATCTCAAAATCTCTGGCAGCTAAAAGCACAATAAAATCCATTCCAGAAATATCAATACCCTCCCAAAATCTTCCATGTGTAAGTTATTTAAAGTATTTTAAGTCCTCAAAGAAATGAGAGGAGATAAAATTCCATGTTTAGAGACATTTTCCTCATTGTGAAGTAGAGATCACTTCTTTGAGATTAATTTTGAGGTCTACAGTACTAGAAATATAGTAAACCACAACAGACTTAGCTTTAATTATATTAAGAGTATACTGTCAGAGACTGCCTATTTTATTGAATTCTGAGCCCTTGGTCTTATTTCCCTAGCCGTTCCCTATTTTTTTAAGGAGTCGGTTTACATTCAAAGCAGTGTGACAGGGGAAAGAAACAAGCACAGGTATAGGGCCAAGAATGTATTGTCAGCCTAATAAAAATATTTAAACCCAAATGAAAAGCAACAGTCCAGCTACAATGATAGTAACAATTATAGTTCAAATTAGTACAGGAAAAACTATATATTATTACCCTTGGAATTCTTTAAAAACCCCACCCTTTTATAAAATAAATCCTTTTTTTGCTGATACTGTGCTCACCTTCCCAATATCCCTCCAGTTTCCCCAGCCAAGTGCTGCTGAGCTGTCATGGCAGGTCATCAACGTCCTGAGTCCCCTCCTGGGAGAAATGCAGTGTTGCTGGTCAGGATCCCATCATCCTCAGTCCTTGGTTGTTCTTGGGTTTATTTTTGTATTTCCTCACCATGGTTCCTGCCTTCTGGCTGCTCCCAGCTGAGTGTGAGTGTGGCCCTGCAGCCTCCCCAGGCTCTGCCACAGGGGCTCTTCTTATCTGGGCAAGGACCCCCTGGCTCTGCCAGACCCTTCCCATGGAGGCACCAGCAGAGCTCAGGCTCCAGCCCAGGCTCAGGACACAGCTGGGGTTTGGTCCTGAGGATGGAGCTGGAAACAGCCCAGCTTTGGCTGAGGTGAGCCCAGGCCAGCTCTGAGATTGGTGCTCTTCAAAGCCCTGGTCTAGGAGTGAAAGAAGTCATTGCTACTGGGCTCTAGGTTTTAGAAAACAGGAACAAACAAATCTTCCTGTTTCTGATATATATTAGAAATGTAGACTAATGTTTACTACCTATGAACCCAGCAAAACCAAGCTGTAAATAAAGTCTCTTAAGCTTTTCTTTTATACAAGCAGTTACTGTGCTGAAGCGATATTATTCTGAATTTCCTTTTTGTTACAGAAAAATAAATCTTCCCAATCTAGTGAAAATTCTTGTAAAACTTGTCTTCTTTCCTTAAAAGTGAAAAATGTCAGAAAAAACCCAGAACTTAGAGCTAAAAACTAATGAGAAAATAATTTGACTTTGGAAGTTATTTTAAAGTAAAAGGAACAACATAAAAAATGTAGGAAGCACAAGAAAAGATCACCATCGTGCTTCAACAGTAATTTTGTGATTAAATCTATTATATTGGAGCCAAAAACTTAAAAAATCTGTTTCATTATTAAGTTTCATACACTGTCTCACTACTTTCTGCTTTTTGAAAAAAAATATTTGGAAGAGCATGAATTCCATGTAGTTTTTAATTTTTTATTTTATTTTCTGTTTTCCACTTAAAAACTCCATCTTCAACACTAATTCTCTAGCACATTCTAACACATAAATAAGCACTTAACAACAACAACAGCAACAAAATCCTTAAGGATTAAAATTTGATTGTTAAGAAGTTTTAGTAGGTAACATCTTCAGTCTCTAGTTTTTATTAGCAAGCTGCCAGTATAGAGCTTAATCTCCAAATTCTTGAAACCACTGGAAAGCAAAGATTTTATCTGAATATCTAAAGTATAATCAAGGACTGACCTAAGACCTTTGAAAATCTATTAAAAAAAGTTAGTAAATACATTAAACATAAATTTCTTTACAGTTATTATACTTACCTGGGCTGAGACTTTCCTTCAATCTTTACATTTATTGGAAGCAAGACATTAGACACCCATGCTTATTTCAAGTGTATGTTCTCAATATTTTGTTACAGTTTCCTTCTTTCCCTTTCTGGATCAAAATCAATTATTCCATTCTGGAGTTAAAATTCCTTACTTTGAATTTTTTTATCATTTAAATTCTGACCAGCTCTATTTAGAAATAATTTCATCTAGTCCTGATTATATTCAGATGAAAAATACTTCATATAAATGGGTTAAATTAAAAGGTCAGGCTTTTGATGTACCAAATCTACTGGAAAAAGGAAACTCATTGTGTTATCACAGGACATCTACCAACTCTTTATAGGTGAGTAAAACATGCTGAGGGAGATCTCAGAATGGGATTTAGGGAATATTTTGCTGAAGCCCATCCTGCTATTATTATCTAAATTAAACTGCAGAATTAAATTGCCACAGGACGAAAGTCAAAAGTACAAATTAAATCAAAAAGCAATTAGAGATATCTATGGCTTTAAAGTCCTTATAGACCTTTTAAATGCCAAGTTATAAATAGGAATTTTAACTAAGGAGATGCCAATACTGCAAGCTGTTGGAAGCTGAGAGAGGGTATGCTGGGGAAAAAATTGCTCTTTGCACAACCTGTTTTATATTAATTTTCTAACTATGTTTCCACTTGACGCAGTAAGCACAGGGTATTTTTCTAGATGGATATTTTTTCTTATTTCATACAACCATTCCTGAACGTTGCATTTAATTTCTGAAATATTCTATTTTTTCCCAAGATGCAAAAGACCTAATTTTTAATATATATTCAATAAGATTAGTAACCAAAGTAGCTCGTGCTTGTTCTTGACATGTTCATGTCATTGAATCTATTGTTTTGGACAAAATACTGAATGTGTAACCTTTAACCTAGCTGCTTAAAAAAAGAGAAAACAATAAACAGAAAAGTGGACTCATTCAGGCAAAGCTATATTCATTAATGACGTTAGGAGAGGAAGCCTTGAGAAAAAAATGCTTTCATTAAAACAGCCATTTTAAAGAAAAAAAATCCATGCTAATGCCATTAGAGAGAGCAACTCAGTTTTGAAAGCTAGAGCTGATTTTAAACTGATTGGATGTGTCTGTTGTTTCCTTGTTTATAGGACTACAGGAAGTAGAATTCTCAAAAAATAAGACTTTTAATGCAAATTTGAGGTAAAATAAAAAGAAAAAATTGAGGAATTAGGAAACATTTCTCTGTCTTAGATTTTTTCAAAATTATTCGGATTGAGTTGATGCTTAGAAACTTGGGTCAATAGTATGAAGCCAACAAAGAAAGAAGATTGAAACCTAGTTCACCCAAGATATTTACAGAAGGCAAAGTGATTAGAAAACATAACTTCAAATTAGAAAACATAACTACAATTTCAAAACCCAGATAATTTAGCAAGCTCAGCAGTGCTTATCTTTTTGGCTCATATTAAATCAAAACACACAAACCTCAAAACATTAAAAACAATCTAGTACAACATTAATGTTCAAGCAAAGATTAATTCTCAGAGTTTCTTCCTTTCTGCAACACTTCCCAGCTACTGAGGAGTGATTTGACAAAAAATATATTTTGCATGAGTTGACCATGGGGCCCTGAAGTCTGAAGCTAGATGATGGCAACTATGGAACTGTAAATGAAACATAATGTGTCTGATGAGTAACTAAGACAGGCTATAACACAGCTGCAAAATTTCACTAAAAAAGTTTAATTATCATTATTCTGGCTATGGGAGGAATAGCATTTTCAGTAACATTGCTGAATAGGCAAGAGGGAAGGGTATTTGGCTGGGACCTATGTTTACAGTAGAAGGGAGATTGTAGAGACATTATTGTGATTGATTCTCACAGTATGCTGGATCAGCTAAATGCTCATACTTCTGACATTTCAGATTTGTATACAACGACAATATATTTCTGTCCCTTTATATTAGCTCAAGCATCAGTACAAAATGTTGCACATTAACAAGCAGTACATTTCTACATGAAAAACAGTGTTGGGGATTAATCTATAGGAAATTTTATTCCTCTATTTTGACATATTGTTTGATGTACTCTAATGTACAACTATGTCTGTGGGTGTGTTCTACGTAAATCAATCTGGTAAAACTTCATTTTCATTGCAAATCAGCACAAAGTTTTGCAGCAGAAGCTGGTGCAGTCATGACAGAGAAAGAAGTTGAAATATTTAATGGTCTTTAAATTCCCTCATAGTACGTGCTTTCATATTGGCCTCAGAAATGCATTAGAAGACAGTTTGCTGATTCAGACCTTTTCTAAAAAAAAAAAAAAAGTTGTTATTTGTGTGTCCATACCTAATCCACTAGTAAGCTTCCTTATGTTAATTTAAAACTGTATTGTCATTTTCTATATCTCCAAAACAGATTTAAAAAGTCTAAATTCGGTAAGGCTGAATAGGTTAATTATTTTCTAGGAAATTTGCTTGGTGGAGAGTTAATTATCATTATATAGTCAACACAGTGTAAGGATCTGCCTATGTTGATATGACTTTTTTAAAAATAAGATTTATTTGCTCTGCAGAGACTATTTTTTCCACTAATATTTCGCATTTATTTTAATTTTATATATCTCTCTATGAGATTAGAATAGCTTCATTTCAGCCACTATGAATACAATAGGTTCATATAAAATGTATTTCTTTCTCTATGAGTTTATACCTTTTTTTTGTGAGGTTTTCCTTCTTTCTGAATATTGAAGATATTTTTGACTTATAAAACATATGTATTTTATATATATTAAATATTTTTGTAATATCAAATCAAAATATAAATGTGATAGAATGCAAAAATTGATGATCATGGGTGTATAATAGATATTTAATTGTTAAAAATAGGAAATACATTCAGTAATTCATCTCTTTGTATAGTACGAAATCTTTAAACAATTTTTGTTTTGCAGTTGTCTTTTCCTCAAGTGCCATATGACTGATTTAAAAGAAAAAAAAGCTAGCAAAGAAACCTATCAATCTTTGTCAATTCAGAATTGCTCTTGAAAAAAGCATGTAAGGAAGACAGATATATTATTCTGACAATCTCTACATCTCTGAAACTTGTGTATTAAACAACCCACCATCAGCCATGGATCAAAAACAAGTAAAAAAACCGCCGTTATTTGGATGAACATAATAATTTTATTCAACTGTTTTCTTCTTCAGAAAGAAATATTTTTAAAAATTGTTCTTTTCACATTTACCTTCTGGTCCTGTCAATATTCTGATATCAGTATCTGCATAAAAATAGTTTATTAATGACATATTTATAAACATTTCAAAAATCCCATATTCCTTAAATGTTCTAGAAATCAATACAGAATTTTGCTGAAAAATTCGTATTTATTAGCCAATGTTGTGTCTATCTCAAAGCGTAATATCTGGGAAGACAACTTAGGGATAAGGATTCTGGAAACACAGAGTGACAGGAAAAAGCTAAGGATTTCAGATTGTGTCTCCTACTAAAATTCCTAATCCATATTTGGGCACACAGAATTAGAAGAAAAGTTTGTGAAAACTTTCAATAAGAGTTTAAATCATGAAGTGATTATGAAGAAGAATGCATGTATCTAAATAATTCCTTTTCTGTTTTATTCCAGGTTTAGGAATGAAAATAAAACAAAAACAAAAACAAAGACCAAAAAAAAAGCCTAAAGGGTATTTTTAATCTTTCTACACGGAGATCAGTCTATTCATATTTCACCTTCCTGAAGATTCTAAATTAATTTTTTTTTATTTTAGAGTACCTTTTGAAACAGAGCTTTGGGACCAAAATAGAAAAACTAACTCTGGAGACCTTACAGATGCAAAAAACACTTTATTTAACTGTATTGTCACCATTTTTATTTGAACTTTGAAATATTTGTTCCAGCTCAAGTATTTAGACAATGAGCAATAGTATTTTCTTACTCTGTACTGAACTATTGCTCATTTCTGACAAGATTTAGGTGTTCTCAACTGAATTAAAATTATAGATTGCACTTTTGAATAAATATATGAAGAAATCAGGTAACCAGCTTTCAAAAGTATTTTTTTTTCTCAGTTATTGTGCTGGGATAAGAAAGTTATAAAATAAATGTTTGCCAGATAATCATTGAAGTCCTTCTGTACTAGAATCATAGAACCAAAGTTTGGAGAGGATTTTTGGGGGTCTTTTTGTCTAGCCTCCTGCTCAAAACAGAGCTAGTTTCAAAGTTAGACCAGGTCACTTGAGGTCCTCCCCAAGCTTAGAGATTTCACAGCATCTCTGGGCTCACCATTTCAATAATGAAGCTTTTGCTTTTATGAAATGCACTGTGTAATTTCTCCTGCTGCAGCTTGCACCATTGTCTTTTTTTTCTTTTCTGGGCACCTTAGTCCTCAGTGTATCCATCAGCCTGTTCCCAAAGGCCAGAGAAGGGGCACCAAGGTTATGTTACCACACTGCATTGGCAACCGCAGCCCGCCCAGGCTGATGAATGTGTGCGTGTCCATTCCGAGACCTTAGCTTGGTCATCCTCTACTGGGGGCCCTACTTTTCTCACCCAAATGTTGTTCCTAAGCATGGATCTGGAATGCCTGTGTTAAGCCTGGAGTGAAAGATGAGGGTTTATTGTCCCCACCAGTCTCAGCTGGGACATCAGGCTCAGCAATTCAATCTCGGCCCTGTGTGTTCTCCCTGTTGCCTACTGGCTCTGACTTGCAAACTGGTTTGCAGCTTTGGGCAGAACTGGAAGCTGACTCTTATCTTGCCATGTCTGATGATTACCAAAGTGAGTCCAGAACATGACAGTCACAGATCCAGCCCTGCTTGTGTATGCAGTCCATCACTTAAGATGCTGTCGTGCCCATATCCTTGGTTATCAGCTGGTCTTTCCTTGTGGAGCAGCTCTTGTCTCTGACTGACAGTCTCAGCACACCTTGCAATTAAAAACTCTGGTAAACAGCATACTAAATATCTCTGTATTTTCTGTATCCTTTGCCACTAGTTCACCACCTCTTGTGAAAGCATTACAATTTATTACTAGATTTCATTGGATTTAATTGGACAATTATTTTTATTGGACTTCATTTTTACTGCTGACGTACCTGTTTATGTCTTTCTATTTGTTCTTTACACCCTTCTGGCAAGCTTTATTTTCCCTATATGCCCATGTGATATTTCTGTGTTAATCTTTGGCAAGATGCAAAAGAGAAGAATTAAGGAGCCCTCTTCCCCTGCAGAAGGGGACATCTGAGTACCATTGTCCCTTGCCTTCCTCACTGCCTCAGACAGGCATTAGGCACAACTTGTCCAAGCAGATGTCTCCTCATTTGCTGCCATGTCTGGAGTTTCTCTAAAAATGAACATATGCAGAGGGGAACTCTGTTGTCAGAAATCACAAACCTCTAGTGGCTTTACAAGCTTCCTGTATCTATTATGTTAAAAGTTCATTCTCCAGCTGGGGAGTAGATGCATTCTCCCTGCTCTTGTGCATTGTAAGGCTCTTACCTCTGCACAGGCCCTGTGAAGGGGGAACATGCCCTTCCCCTCACATAACACATGCAGCTCATGAAGCAAGTCACATCCTGAAATCTTCCATTACTTCATTAGAAAATCTGCTACTTCATTAAGAAATCTGCCTGAAAAAAAGGACTGTTCTCTGTGGGAGTTGCATGTACGTTAAACTCATCTCCCTAAAGCACCAAGAGACTTCTAGTGAATTTCTGAATAATAAAAGAAAAATGAGAATCACTACTTAGATATTTTATTGGGGTTTTCTGTTTCATTTTTTTTCAATCAGCCTTGTCTTCTTTTTCTTATATTTTTTCTATCAATATTTTACTTTCTTTTTCAAGATTTATAATTTAATATATATGTGCAGGATAATTGAATTCTGAGAAAATATATTAATTGTAAATTAGAAAAACTATATATTGGAACTTTAGGCCTGTGCCTTATGAAGGTTTTTGGGTTTTGGAAGAATGAATTAAAACTATTATTTAAGTTGTTTCTGGAAGGTAATAGGGAACCATTTCTCTGTTCCACTGCAGATGTGTCCTCATCTCTCAGGAATTTGTCACCTCACTCAGGGAAAAAAAAATGAAGAATTAGCATTATCTGCTAATAATTGTACCCTTCTTGTTTTTTGAGCAAGAAACTTGAAAAAAATTAGAGACAGTCTGAGATTTCAGTGCTTTTAGTTTCAAACTCAGTTTTTATTGAAAACTTCAGTGCTGAGTTCTAGTATAAATTTAACTTCTCTGATCACTAAAGATCTGATTTAACATACAATAATTTCACTACCTACTATATGAGCAAATGATTCCTGTTAGTGCTAATCACAGTCATCATATTTGATATTACTAATTACAGAACTCTTTAAAACTTAGATGCAGGTGATCATGAATGTTTTGTTCAAACATGCAATGATGAGTATTTTTAAGGTTAACTAAGATAAAGCAATGTTTTTCAAGGCCATATAATCATTGTGACATGAAAAATACAATGTTGAGCAATTAAATATTAATTATAATCATGGTACATTTTAGAAACATTATATATCTTGCTGCAGGTTTGGAAGTTTGGAGATCATTTTTCTTTTATGAAACACTGAATTCTACTGACAGTGTCTGGATACATTGCAAAAATGTAATTTCAGGAGTATTCTCATTTGATGGTAAAAGATGCAGATGTATTGGCTCAGGAATATCCCTCAAGTTTTCACACTCCCCTCAAACAGCCATGACCTAGAATCATCCTGGAGGTGACACTGACTGTCTTGAAAGAGATGACACACTTTTTACTACACTCAAGCTACTTTACTACCTATGAAGAGGGATACTATTTAAGTGACTTTTTTCCCTCTGGTTCTCGTAGATAGTGAAAGGGATTAATGCCAATTTGTGCTGCTTTGTGTGACTCTATGCCTGTGCTGGGCCGGGGGCAATAAAAAGGCAAAGCAGAAGCACAGCCTTGAGTGGAGGAGAGGAGCAGTCCCTTCAGGCCAAGCAGGGGTCCTGCTCCTTGCTCCAATAGTATTTTGCTTTTCATTCAGTCAAAATATGAAATGCCTACAGATTTAGCAGGACCTATCACCTGTCAGATGAGAGGTTTTCTCCACAAAAATATTTTAAAAGAACTACAAACAAACCAAACTTTTTGTCTGCTGGTCCATTGAACTAATTCTTGTTTGAGTGGCTACATTGTGGTTCAGAAGAGGATGCACTGACCAAAGACACCTGGTTTTTATTTTGTGTTTCTTTTCTTTTTTTTTTTTTTTTTTTTTTTTTTTTTTTTGGTGGGGGGGTGGTGATGGGGATGGGAGCAGAAGGGTGTTTGTTTTGTTTTATTTTTTATTATTTGTCTGCTGTATGGGAAAACTGTATTCAGTCACCTCAAAATAACAAAATTCTAGGTTGTTTCATGTGACACCACTATTAGATTATTTAGTGATAAATAACAACTACTGTAGAGATTGCTCAGGAAAGAGTCAAGCAAGTTGCATCCTGTGGGAAGAATGGAATTTATCACTTTCTATTGCTCCTTTTCACCCTATAGAATGGATATATGAGCTCTTTGTTATTTTCCAAAATAATTTTCTCTAAAAAATATTTCTAATAAACTATATGGGTTTTGGAATTAGCCAGAAACTTTACTAATCATCATAGCATGAGTTGACTGATAAATTCTCCTGAAATAAATATTTCAGAAAAGGAAAATTCAGATCTGAATTTCAAATAACAAATTTTTTCTTTCTAATGAAGTAAACCAGAATCTAAAGAAATATAACAAATTATTACTCTAATTTATTCAGGTATTTGGACAATATATTACTAGTAAATTCAATATTTTTTTGGAAATAAAAATTTCCAGGTGGCTATGAAGAACAGCTAGTGCTCCCAAATCTGGTAATCTACAGTAGGTTCTACAAATATATCATAAAGCATTTGAGGTTGAGCCTTGGTGCAATCATGGTAAAATGGAATTGTTAAAACATCTGCAACTATGTGGGAACTGATAAGTGGAATTTATACTTGAGAATGTAATAAGAGTTGACACCTATTTGTGACATGACTGTATCATAGATTGCCTGCAGCATGATAGCATCACTATTTCTGGCAGGCAAAGATGTATTTGCTGAAGGTGAAAATGTCATTTAAACAGTTGATACCTTTCAAATAGTCTAAGCTAAATGCTGTGTACAGTTCATGCCTTTTCAGACTAAATATACACAACTTGAAATTCTGGATAAAGAAATAATGCATCTGTGATTATTAAGTCCAGCCAGAATATACATTTGCAACAACACACCTGGCTAGCTATAGGGAAATTTGATTTGTTGTGGCAAAGATTAATAATCAAATATTGCTGTGAGTCTGTGTATAATAATTTGACATCCTGGATAACTGTCTAGTTTATTGATCTTACAAATGAAAGCCATGGAAGTGCTTTTAAAACCTATTTATATTTAGACAGACCTAATAAAATCATAACCTCCTTTACAATACAGCTTCCTTCTATATGAGAGGTAAAGAAGTGTATGGTCATGGTTGACACTGAAAAGGAAGTTTGAGCACAAATCAAGAGTAATACATTCAGACATAATCTCAAAAGTTATTTTTATTTGTATGAGAAATTATATTTAAGAGGGCATAAATTGACTCTTCCATTCAGTGACATGTTTAAAATGAGGTGCTTGTTACCTGCCATATCTTCATTTTTCAGTCTTGCTGCTATATCATCAGATCAGCAGTTTATTGAGAGAACAGTATCTTGCATTCATAACATGCTAAATGAACTAATCAGAACTTCATTATCTCCTTTTGTCTTTTTCTGAAATTTTCCTCTTTTCACCCTTACATATTTTTCTCTATACTCTCTCTATACCAACACCCCTTGCTTCATCATTCTGCACTTTCTCGTCCTTCCCTTTTTTGCATCTTTACCTTTCCATCATGTTAATGCCAATGTCAGGGCACTACTAAGACAGGTGCTGCTCCTGAAGGGACAGGGAGCCAGGAGCTAAGAGTGGGACCTTGCTGGCCAGGACCTGTCCCTCTATCTGTCCATGGCAGAACCCACATGTCTCTGTAAACCCCCTAAGATATGTCTACCACTATGCACAGCTGCCAATTCCTGTTCTCTGGGTTGCATTTCTTGTCTATACCCAGTCATGCTGCTTTCAGAAGGGGAGGTCTGTGAGCTGTGTTCCTGTTCTTCCACACACATTTTCACTGCCTTACCTGCCTCAACTTCAGCCTCTAGTCATTGTTCCCCCAGAAGTGAGGCTGCTGCCATTCTTACTTCCCTGTGGCAGGAGGTCCCAACCCTTCCCACCCACAGCTTCCTCTCAGTGCCCAGGTGTGTATCTCTTTCTGTGATGCAAATCAGCAAGGGACTCTTATTGTCAGAAGTCACACATGTCTAGACTCCCACATCTTGTGAATCTCCAACCACTTGACATTCAGCATAGACATGGGACTGAATATATTCTTTTGATGGAGTCTTTTCAGTACAGAGCAGAGAGTGGCTGGATTGTTCAGCACTGTATAGAGCAGCAATCTTTGAAGACTGTAGAGGCTGAATGTTCTCAGTGCTATGGTCTTACATAGCAGCCTCCCATTCAGCTATTTTTTAGTAAAATATATCTTGTCTTGTGGAAGAAAAGACTAAGCCACTTCTCTTCAGGGAAAGATTCAAGGTGGCTAATTGAGAATGGGTTAAAATTTTAAGTATTTTTGTCTTAACTTTTCCAGTTGATGCCCCACTCTTTGTGGACTTCTGCAGACCTGTTCCTCATTCCCTTATCTTTTGCTTGATCAGATTCAGCTGTGGTAATCAAGAGCTTAAGAGTTCAGCAAATGTGATGCAGAGTGATGCACATGGCATCTGAACCTTATCTGAAACCTTGGCTATTTCCATGTCAGTGGCAGTGGATTTTTCTTTTCTTGTCTGCAGACAAGTCTCACTTTTACATTCTCTTCTGGTCTCGTTCAGTCTGCCCCTGGCTCCCTAGTGTATTTCCCTCTCTCTTTTGCACTTCTCTCTCACTCATAGAGTGGTTAGTGTACCTTATTTAAAAATATGAGCTCTTGAAAGGATTTGGCTGTTTTTATTCTTCCAAAGGGTTACTCTTTCTGTCCATGTGATAAATGCTTGCATGTACCTTCATGCCCCCAACAGAGACATCCTTGAAATGCAAATTACCTACGTTTTATTTAGGTACTGCATTGAATTCCAATACAGTCAATCCATTTTTCACTTACAAGTTTGAGAATTCTAACTTGCAAGGACTTCAGTTCTGTTCTTAGCAGTATTTTCCTTACTGTTGGTATTGCTACTTCTGTCAGTAGAAGAACAGGGGGAAACCATTAATTAATGGCTGAAGCCCTTCCGAGCAGTATTTTTTTATCCTTTCTCTGTGTTCCCCTGAATGCTGGATAGTGTTTCACAGCAGTAAAAGTAAATGCAATCAAATACAAATTAGAGAATACACAAAAAGAATAACAGATAAATTAGAAAAGGGTTTTTTGATCAAGCATTTTGACTGTAGGATTAACCCTGTGTATATTTTCTAAATTAACTACATTAAAATATCACTTAAAGATATTTAAGTATTTATAATTCTTTTTCTACTTGTAATAAATAAGTCAATTTCTATATTAATAGTAAAAGACTAAATAGTGAAAAAAAACAGTGTATTTTTAAATATGCTTTGTGTATGTCTAACAGTTATAGGATGTAAATGAGAAAATTAGCATGTACCAGGAATAAAAAATAAAAATTAAAAAAAATAAAAAAAGAAGATGCAATATATAAATGCAAATGAGAAAATTAGCATGTACCAGGAATAAAAAATAAAAATTAAAAAAAAATTAAAAAAAAAGAAGATGCAATATATAAGTAGGGTGGAAATTGCTGCAATGACAGGTAAAGAGCTACCTGGTAGAACAAGATGAAAATTATTTTTTATTTAGTTACTTATCAAAAGTCCAGAGTGGTCATATTTCTTGTTAAAAAGCATGGCAACATTCCTTTTTTATATTGTCATTGTTAAAACTCTTCAAAGATGTTAAAGGGCCAAGAGGGAATTTTTCCCTCTGTTGCTGCATCACGTGGGGTTTTCGAAGTTCACAGCAAAGCAGGTCTAGAGGTTTTTCTGCCTTTCCTCCACTATATGGAGGAAAAAAAGACATTATAGCATGAGGACTTCCTGAAGAATGACAGATTTTCCCAATTGCTACCAAAGTGCAATCAGCATTTCATCATTGTGTAGCCCTGACTTCTCAGGCTAAGGTTGCCAATCCTCTTTCAGATCCCAGTACGGAGTTGTGAGCAAGGATAGGGTTTACTCATCGACAGTCCCTGCAAACTGTCAAATTTAATAACACAAGAAATGTCAGCCAAATTGTTATACTGAGTTCCATGTGAAGAAGAAATAATAAGCAGTGTTATATAATGTTATTCAATAGGGAATGATTTCTAGTTGTAGCAGCTGTCATTTATGTTCTTATTCTTTTCCACGACACAAGTGCTGGTGCCCGTAGTTAGGTTTGTCTGACATTTTCCCATTACAAGTCTGTGTATGCAGTTCCTTATAGTTTGGCCCAGCTTCAAGCATATGAGCTGCCTAGGCTATTTTATTATTTATTTTTTATTGTTTTGTAAGCTTCTTCCTGTACCTGGCATGTAGCCACTTGGAAGCTCATCCAGCAATGTGTGGTAGGTATCAGAAACTGTTCTCCCACTAGTTGAGATGCCCAGATCATTAGAAAGTAGAAGTCTCCAGGAAAGTTTTTTATTTTGGGATTTCTCTACCTGAACTGAAAAGCCTCAATTTTACAGGAACACTCTCTTGCTTTCCCTTTAAGAAATTTCAATTTAGAGTGATACAGCTAAAACTACTGAACTGCAAGAATTTTATATTATTGTATTTGACATATGCACTGCTTAAAAATGAACATTTTTCCCCACATTATGTAAAAATGTGTTAAGTAAAAATGCCTATAATTTCATAGGAGTTCTTATTTTATTCTTGTTATAGACAATGTAAATCTGAAGTAGCAAAATATAGCAAAGCATTAAACCTCTTGGTTTATATTTTCTCAAAGAGATCACTGTGGTATTTCCTAGAATAAGGGACAAATACTGATGTCCGTTCCTTGGAAAACAGACAATGAATATTAAAAACCTTATTCCCACCATTTTAGTTCAACTGAAACTTCATGGCAGATTTTTCCTTTACCATTCAAGGTTATACGTCTCTGAGAGAAAATATCTCTGATAGAAAAGGTATTCTCCAGATGTTACTGCCTTTGGGTCAGAATGAAATTAGGTTGTGTGCCATGCTCTTCACTCCAAGCTATTATTTCTGCTAATTGAGAAATTTTCCTTCCTTTCCTCTTGCTTGAGGAAAAAAAGGAAAACCACACACACATACACAAAGAAAACCAAAAATCCCAAACAAAACTAAACACCAACAAAACCAAACTAAACCAAACAAATCACATAACCCCAAAAAACATGAAACAGACTGTTCTTGAATGGTATATTTATATATTTTTGTAACTCTTCAATTTGTCTCTAAAGCATGTTTTAGCAGAGATTCTGCAAGCTCACCTCAGATTTATTATTGCAGTAAAGATTTCCCATATGCTTACCACTCTGTTTTAAGGAAATCCTGGGAGTAGACAGGATTTCAGGAGACTGTTTTCATTCTTTCTTTGGGATGGAAAATACTTCTATTTTATAAAAGGTCTAGACATGTTTGCTTATTTACCAAAGAAAAGAAAAGAAAACATATAAGTCAACTCTTCCTTTTAAATATCTAGCTGTTGAACATTTCTTAAATTATTTGGCATGTGTTATTTAGCAATATATTATTGCTAATTTCTCTGCAATGCTCTAAGCCATGTAAGAAAGCTTCCTCTATCAAAGAGAACAAAAATTCAATTTGCTGAATTTCTTATCTCTCTATTCAGAATATTATGCTTTAAATAGTAAATTTATGTTGCTTATGGCAGATATGCTCTCAGTCATATTCTTACATTTTTATTTACTGCAGTACTTTCACAGGGACAACAACAAACTTAAACGAGACCAAACCTTTCTCTTTTGCCTCCTTCTCTCACTCAGATTATTCTTCTCATTTCCACACACTTGTGGATCCAGAGTGGGTGAAGATGTCTTTAGGACAGGAATTAGTCAGGTGTCTAAACTGTTATGTTCATGGTTTATTGCCTCATTTCTAACTCATCTCTTACTTATTGCATAAAATCCTGTTCAAAGCTTACCTTGGTACAAAATTTTAAAGAGCTAGAGTGGCAGTAACAAAAGAGAAAGAATATTACAAAGTAAAAGCAGTCCAACTTTTTTTCCTGTTTAATGAAGAAATGTAGCCTGCTAGTGAAGCAGGCCATTTCTTATTTTCTGTAGGTAATTAATTCTGTCAAGTATTTTACTATTGTACCATCTTTCTGCTGTGAAAATACATCTTCATCAAATGTAGTGAGCAGCAGTGTACAATTCCAAACAAATCTTGGGTTTGAAGATAGATAACTATTGCAGTTCCATATCTAAACATGTAATTTTCTTTCAGAGCCTGCCTGCATTTTATTCCCTTGCCCAGCTTAGAAAATGGAATGTTGATGGGATTGTATCCACACTACCTTTCTGCATCTGTCTATTGCAAAAGGTATGAAATGGAATGCGTCGCTCTATCATTGATTTGTTGCCAACGTAATCTCTTTTATTCAAGTCACAGTCCAAGTGTTTCTATACCACCAGGTTATTTCACAATTTTTCTTCCCCAACACTGACCATGCATTATGAACAAGTCAGATGTGTTCATTCAGCTTTGATTTTTATACCTCTTTTAAATCAATACCTCAGTGATTGATCTTCTAAAATTTAAGAATCAGTGAGCAGTATAACTGAAACAGCAAAGAAAGTAGGGGAACATTTTCAGTCTTGGTTGAAATAAAAAATAAACTCCAGGTGCAATATTGTGTTTTTTATGATTCAAAGACATAAATTAAACATGCTGCAATATTGTTTGTTACCATACCTCCTCTCTTTATTTAAATTATACATTGGGCCATTCTCACTTCTCAGTCAGATTAGGGACTAACAGGCAACAGAGCGTATAAACACTTATTTAAATGTCTTTTTCCAGTAAGTCTATTTCAGTTAGAAATGCAGCAATTCTTTTCTTAAGCTTTTTTCTTGAATTGGTTGCTTGTATGTTTTAGCCAATGTTATCTCAACATATTGGTGGCTACAGCAGAACAAACCAATGCCCTCCCAGTCCAACATTCTGTCTAGCAGCAGTTAGCACCAGATGCTGCAGAGGAAGATGAAATTCTTCCAGTTGAGCAGCAGTAAAATATGAGGGAAGTGGGCAATTCCTAAACTTGAAAAGTACAAATTAACAATTTAAGAATTAATAATCTGCATAGACTTCCTTAGCATCTACATGAATTGAAATATCATTCCTACAGATGTGTTACCTAGCTCATTTGAAGTTGGTGGCAAATATTTGTCACTATCTGATTCAAGATTCTTTTTTTTTTTTTTTTGTTACCTCAATTAGCATAAGAGAGCTAGAAGCACATACCTGGAATTCTGCATCTCTTTGTATGTTGATCATACCAGCCATAATTTTTCTACTGTTCTGTAAAGGGTAATACTACTTCCAGACTGTTTAAAATAATCATGTATAAGACTTCTGTCAAGAAGAAAAATTCTGCATGCCTAATGTTTTAATCATAATAGCAGTGGGCTAGAAAGCAAACAGATGCGTTATGTTTCTAATATGCTACCTTGAGCTGAATTTTAAAAGTTGAATTAAATAACTGAATTAAATAACTGAAGTAAGGTATATGAGGGTACCTTATGATTATATTATTTGGCAGTATCTGATTATATTCTTTCTCAGTATATTTTTAATTCTGTTATTCCTTTTTTAGCTCAATCTCTATCCCAAAGATTTATGGTTGGATGCAATCTATGCAGTAATAAACTTTAGAAGTTTAGATATTTTTCCTTAGCTTTACATCTAAATTTCTTTAATAATTAATCAGTTGATAGAAGTGGAATTTATAGATTGGTTCATTTTGTTCAAAGATAAAATGTATTAATTGTCTATAAATAGTGCTTGTCTTAAACCAAATCACCTTACAGGTAGAGTTACCTTTAATTAAGGGAATTATTCAGCTGATTTCAGTTACAGAATAGTTAGTTAAAAGGAAGAGAAATAAAAACCTAATGGCTGCTGATATATTAAAGGAATGGATGTTTCTTTTGTGGGGAACAAAGTTCCTCAGAAAGTATGTTAATTTAAAAAACAAATGAAGAAAACTTCAGATTAACAGTGAGTTATGGAATAACTCATGCTTAATAAGGTATTCCTTTGCTGTAATCTCCAACTAGAAAGAAAAACAGAAATCAACAACCATAGTACTGTATAAAACCATGGTACTTGTTTTGTATGTGGGCCAAATTTAACCTCTTTCTGATTCAAGATTTCTGTGTATTCATATCCCACAGCTTGTAAAAAAAGGTGTAGCTGGAAATGATTTGACAAAATGTAGGGTCTCTTGTTCACTGAAAAATCTGTTTCTAAGAAAAAGGGAAGACTATCTGGACATAAAGGGAAGAAAATAATTCAGAAGTGTTAGTTAAATCTGGTTTAATAAGAAAAAATAATAGTTGATTGTCTCCTTCAAGTAAATAAATTTTAAGTAGCAGGAAACTGTTAAAAGAATATGCATACTCTGTTTACTCTTCCAGGACATTGAAAGGAAAGCACAACCACATGTACATCTTCTTGGCTATGCCTGGCTGGGTTTTTAGGGCTTTGGATTGTTTTTATTTTTGGTTTTGTTTTGTTTTTTGTTTTGGTTTTGTTTTTTTTTTCTTTCCACATTGCTGAGTCTTCCTTCTTTGCCTCTTATCATATTTCTGCTATATTTGCTCTGTCCAGAGGATATAATAGATTTGGAGGACCTGCATGGAGCCATTTGCATTCCAACATGCACATACTGGATGCTTCAGGTTGTGTCTACCCTGATGGGAGGGCACCCTGCTCAGATGGTCTGGAAATGGGGTCTGTGTGGTTTCATATGATGGAAATAAAATTGCTATCTGTACTTGGTCTACAAACTGAGGTGCAATTTAGTACTTGACAGCAGCAATTATTTTTCTGTAATGGAAAACTGGTATCTTGATAAAGTTCTGAGAGCTGAAATTCACATCCAATTATGAGACACTGAGAAAATCCACAATATCAAGTAGTTTTGTCCACAAGTATTCTATACATTGTGTGACTATAATAAACTGATCAATCTGACCTGAAATATGCTATATTTAACCAACGGGGTTAAAATAAAATTCCGTAAAAAGAGATCTAAATCATAATCAGTTATTTTTTAAGCAAAATTATAAAGATTAAAATATTAATTTAAACTATTTCATATGACACAACTGTTGACAAGAGTAAAAAACCTTTTTCATGTCAGTACAAAACCTTATTTAATCTTTTGAATTTGATATAAATACTCTCATAAATTATTGTGCTCATATAGATCACAATTGAAAAATTAATAAGGAAATTTTAAATTCATAGGGACATTTTTTAAGAAGCATAAATATAAGCAAGAACTAAACACTTACTTACTTCCTATTTATGTTCAGAAATATTCACCTGAAATGTACCCCTGCAAAAAACAATTTTTCCCCCTGAAATTTGTCTTCAGTGCATTATTCTGTTAAATAATTCTTGGGAAGTACTTTCTCTCAAAATTATTCAGGTGGTTTGTGTGTTGTGATTTATAAACTTTGGAAGAAAAGAAAACCAGACGTTCTCTGCAGCTGAAGAACTTGCTAACAGGTATCCCACAGTTTCTGTTTAGTCCATTTAATGGCTCTACTGCAAGAATAATTTGTTGATTACCAGGTGTTGGCAAAAATTGCTGTATCTGATAATGTGATGAATATTGCATCCTAAAAGTTTGATTCATCATTGTGTTTTCCAAGTGCCATCTGGATGTCCTGTCTCTGAAAAACCTACTGGTAGAAAGCCATGTTTTAAAAGTTTTCAAACTTTCTAATTTTACTGGTCCTGTCCCAGTGAAACCCTCTGTGAAGCAGAGCTTCTTTATAAATCAAAAGAGCCTTCTACACATCTGTTTTTACATCTCTTTACTTTCAGTTAATAATTTTGCATTATACTTTGGCATTGCAGGCTTTTTCATATGGTTTTAAATGTTTAAATATGCTGTATTGATCTATGCATAAAGATGAGAAGATGCACATAAACCTTCTTGCCCAATTATTTCGCCACACAGCTTTCCAAGATACAGGACTCATGGCAGCTTCTTCATTCTGTTTTATGCAACAGAAATTTCTATATACGATGAGCTCAATAATAGAGGAATAAACACCTTTTAGAGAACAATGTGATCACCATTTCATTCATAGCATAAGTAGATGCTGCATTTTTTTATTGATGGAAAGAAATGCATCAGGTCACTGCAACAGCTGGAAGACATGTTGAAGAATCTTGTGCTGCAAAAATAAAACCTGCCCATTGCTTAAGCTGGAAGTGTTCCCATCAGTTACCTGAGGCAGCCAACCTGCATGTGGATTTCTTCCTGAGGTGAAAAAATGCTTTACAGGTAGAACATTTTCAATAACAGGTACTGTTCACCCAATATAATTTAGAAGTGCTGAGATTGCCTACACCAGCAGCTCCCGACATTTCGGACGTGCTGGATTTCCTGTGTAGTCCAGGGAAGGCATGACTGCAAACAAGGATTTACAAGGATGAAGGCACACATGGTTTTATGGAGCTTAAATGTGAGACAGAGACTAGAAGCTGACCTTGTCATTCCCATTCCAGAATTAATCCATGAATAGGTTCATGCATCAAAGTGAGAGGTTTGGGTCCAGCAGCAAAGAAAAGATTTTTGAAAGGACCATGGTATTTTGAAAACCTTTCTTATTAGCATAAAAATTATTAAAAGCCAGGCACATCTGATCTTTTTTGAGACTGGTACCACTACTCCAGACTAGGTCTGGATACATACCACCTATACATTTCATAAGGCACTGCATTTTCTTTGGAAAGGTTTCTGAAAGTGCTGTTTCTATAACTATTTTTGTGGAATGTTTATGTAAGGAACAGGGGATACTAAGCTCCTACTGCACAAGGGTGTGCTGGGTTTGGATAGAACAGAGTTGATTTTTTTTATAGTAGCTTGTATGACTCTAAGGTCTTTGATAATAGTAGATCATATAATTGGATTTAGTCTATATACTATTTAAGAAGATGATGATTGTCAACATTTTGATGCTAAGATCTCCAAAAGCACTGAATAGGAGAATTTCAATGCCTTTTGTAGTGCTGTATGTGCCACTCTTTTGCCAAGCACTTGTAGGTCTACCTATAGCTTTTAATCTGTCTAAACGCCAGTTACACCCATAAAAAAAACTTGGACAGTTTTAATTTTTTTTCCAAGTTCTTTATTTTCTTTGAGAAAACTACTAATGGATACATAATTGGGGCCTTCAGGCAGTTCTGTAGCACTACCTTTTTCCAAGTTTGTTTTAAGTGTTTTTAAAAATAATAACAATGTACCAGGACATCATGGATAATTTGGGGTTTCTTTCTGGCATATGCTTTGTACTAGTTCCTCCCCCATACACTCTTATACGTATGCTGTAATTACACTTTGTTGGAAGACAGGAACTGATTTAATAATTGTGTAGCTGGATGGCTTCTTACTATCATTTGTAAGTTCCATTTTCTCTAGTAAAGTGGTCCTCTTGAAAGAAGATAATCTGTTAAATGCATGCATTTAACATGACTTGCTTCTTGTTATCATTTGCCAAAATGCCTAACAGGCGCTTATGTGTTCTTCTATCTTTTCTTAATTCAGGATCCAACTGCTTATATGAAAAGATTAAGTATTTATTTATGCCTTTGTCTCATTATTGGAAGGATTGTAACTCTGAAAATACTATGATCTATTACCCCAGGGGATAGTGACACATAATGACACTTAAGGACATTTATATTAATTTTAGAATTATAAGTTATTTGACTACATACAAAAGGTACTGTGCTTAGGCCTGACAAAAGTCACAGTAATATAGTATTTAAATTATTTAAAATTAAATTTTACCACTGTGAGCATTTAGAAAGTAGTACAGTAGCACCAGGTCTGCAAAACATTACATGTAGTAACTCCATTGGCTTCTTATTCTCAAAGATATATATTATCTCAAAGGTAAAACTATTCACAGTATTGATGCCTTGTAGAGGCTGACCTATGTATGTAAAATTTTGCAGTATTAGAACTTGAGCGTGTTACCTTAACTTATCTTTCAACACATTTGTCACACTAAGGAGATTTTTGAGCTTGTAAAATTCTGTTAAGGTTACTAAGCCCTGGCACAGCAGAAAACTTCTATGTCTTTTAAATCAAAATAGTGACAGCTAGATGACCCTGACTTTAGAGGGTCCAGATGTCCCAGTTTATCATGGGAGCTAGTAACATAAAGCTCGGAGCTTTGATTCTTCATATGAAATGAATAAATGAGAATGAAAAAATATACCAATCCATCTCAAACAACCCTTTAAAATTAAGAGGAGGAGTTTAGAAACTGCATTTGAATTTGAATTACAGTTTTGCAAAAACTAAAAAAAAAGACTGTATACTATCAGTGTCACTGATGATATTTCAGTTTTCAAAAGCGCAATGTTTATATAATGTTAATAGTGTTATATATGTTAAATATATAACATATAGTTAATAATGTTAAATATAATGGCTATAATGTTTATGGCCTGTGAAAAACTAAAAAAATTCAAGCAGATACGTTGAATTAGGTTACTTCGATTATGAGAAAAGGAATGACGTAAAACAATAGTCATCATCAGTAAGGATGAAAAAAAATAGAATTGTTGCATATAAAAGGAATTAGAAAGGAAAAAAAGGAAGCCAAACTAAAAGCAAATTCCTTTTGAACAATTTTTTTTTTCTTTTTACTTTTTTTAAGGTGGTGGCATCTTTTTAGTTACTATTCTGGCTCTGTTTGTTGGAAAACCACTTGTAATTGTATCAAGATCAGTTTAAAAAAAAATCCCAGATATATTTTCACTTGATTTCTCAGGTAAGTGCACGAGTACACTGTCAGGGGAAAAAAAAAAAGTGTACGTCTGCTTTATGCTCCAGGCATACACTCAGCAAGAAACTAAACCTACAAAAAATACAGAAGTTCAGTGATGAGCAGGTGTTCAATGCTGCAGGTGTGAAAAAAGAAATCAGTCTCTTGTCCTATAATCTAGTGCAGTTTAGGAAAGGTGCAGGAGAGTGCAATTCTTTGCATATTTATGGAACAGCAGCCAGTGTGGATTTCTGTCTCCATAGTGGCTCTTTTAATACTAATCCAAAACCTGCAAATATGTTGGGGAAAGCTAAGTAACAGATCTCAATGAAGTAAAGAAAATCTAAGGTCCATGCAAGGATTTTAATAATGAAGATGTTTTGCTCGGACAGAATTTATTTCATTGAGAAATAATGAATAAAAAATGAATTCAGAAAGGATGGATTTTAAGCATAAGCAAATATCAGGGTAAAAGAAAAAGAATGTTTCTTTTTTATATCTCTTATGTCAAAATGACATTTCCCTAAATAAAAATTGAACATGCATTTGAAACTAATTTTAGAAAATAGCAATTTCTGAAGCAATGTTGACATCTTTACATCAAAGGCAAGAGAAGCTCTGTATCAATTTGGTTTCTGGGGAGATGGTACATTTCTTATTACAGCATATCATGTGCAGTAAAAGCTGACATGTGGAAAGAATGAAGCAGAGCCTTTAAGGATCATCCTAACTATGTCGGCAGCTGTCAGGTAGTTTCATGGACCTGAATCATCTCCAGGATCCTCTTGTATGTGGAGGGGTGACATGCCATGCACTGAGCTCCCTCTGCAGTATCCTTCTCCTCCCTGGCCCACCTCAAGGACTCTCAGCTCACCTGAGAACCCAAATTCTGAAGTGCCTTTTGTCCCACATTGCCCTGAGCTCTGTGTAGAGCAGTTCAGAGAAAATGACTTCCCTCTGAAAGTGGCAGCTGTTGCTGCTATACTGAGTAGTAAAAAGGACTATCAGCAACGAAAGAATTTGGGCAACACTTGGGTTTGGGTTTGTTTTCTTTTTTTTCAACTAGGAATTTCTCAAAGCACTAATGAGACCAGTGTCTGCTGTGATCAAAATGGTCCAGGGAAGAATATATCAGTGCACTTCCATTCATTTATCTCTCAACAAGAGAATAATCTGCCCCCAGCAGTCCTCTTTGACCGTTCAGAAGCTGATTAGATAATAATGATAATTACAGAAAAATGCCCATATGGCCATTATTAGATCAATTTTGCTGCTAGTAATTATGGTAAATCCTGCTACAAACCTACCTTGTGTAGTCATACAAACTAATTAAAATGCAATTTCCACATCTGCAAATGTTTTTGCCAATAGCTAAATTCAAATGGAGTTTCTGAGCATACTACAAGGAATCCTAAAGCTTGGAGAACACACTATTGAATACCCAGGTTGTATTTCAGGCCTTGCCACCACAGATCTGTGTGTATTTCAGCAAGTGGCCACCACCATACCTGCAAACCCATCTGGAAAAAAAAAAAAAAACATTGAAAGAAAAGAACAAAAGCTTAACTAATCCTATCAAATAACAGATAATATTTTCAAGTATTAGTGTTTCAAATGTAGGGGCTTAAAATATTCCAAAACCTGGTTTTCAGAAATGGACATCTAATCTTTATTTATTTCAAATGCCGGGAGTTTGGTTTCAGGAAGCATTTATTCTCTGGCTGTGGATTAGCTAGAGCTCAGCACTGTGTCTGGAAGACCACAGAGAAAACCAGGCACTGAGCAGGAATCTGGCATAAACTCTGTGGTCATAACCAAAAACTGGACACAATTATAAGGACTTTGACATTTTTAATGCCAACCAATAATTTGCAGGGTTCAGAGTGCAAATACTGCAAATAGTGCAGGTGGAGGAATGAGACTGATATACTTCAGGCCAAAATTACAGTGAATATATTCAATTCAATCGAGCTGGGACCCTGAAAATGTAGCCAAGGTCCAGTGTAACTATTGTATACCAGACAAATTTAATATTCCAGTTCACAGTTATCTTTATACAGGATCACAGGATTACACACCTGTTATATTTTCCCGTAAAGAAAAGAGAAAGAAACACAGACAAACTTCATTTTTTGATTCCTAGAGCTGACAAGCAGGAAAATGCAGATAATGGATGCATATTCAAGTTCTTGTATGTCCTCCAATTAAAGGTGCTATCTCAATGCAAAATAATAAGCAATGATCTGATAATTATCTGACACTTCTGAAGGCTTCTCAACATGAGAAACAGGTACCCAGTTTCTGTATAAACACCACATAGAACCTAAATGGTTCCTTTGGAAAAACAGGATAAGAAAATCCAAAAAAGGTGGTTTGCTTCCCTCATAATATTCCTCCTCTATAAGAGTCTAGGAAAAAAATCTCCTCCTAAGTGAAGCCAACTACTAGACCAAATCCCAAAATCTAGCCAATTTTACAGCCTCTGAAAAGCCTACCAAGAAAGCAAACAACTGAAAGCCAAGAGTTGCTTCCAAATGGATTTGAGGAAATTCACCACTATTCTGTTCTAGATACGTAAAGTAACTATTTTTTTTTTAACTTTCACTCCTGTCTTTCAAGTTCCCTCTTCAGACTGAATATTTTGGCCTAATTTTCCTTCTGACATTGAGTGAATAAGCATTCAGAGAAAAATTTTCTGTATGTTCCATCTAACAGTTGAGTTTTCCTGATGTCAGTATTTTCATGTGACATATACTTCAGTTTCTTTCTCTTCCTGAACAGAATGAGAAAGGTTTTGTCAAAGTAAAACTGAGTTTTGATTGTCATTGTTCCTTCTGCAAAAGACAAAGTTGAAAGAAAAGTGAGCCATATGATAGACATAGCAACATGATTCCAAATTGAGAAAGAACTGGCTCCAGTTGATATTATCAATACCAATACTTATATTGTCAACACCAATACTTATATTGTCAACAGCAAAACAATTAAGTTAATGTGTTTAAAAATAATGAATTAAAATCTTAGGCCATTTCAGCCCAAGTCAGTGTTTTTTTCTTAATTAACTTGTTTCTCAGCTGTGTTTGAATCTAAATCATACTTTTCATTATATATTGAAATTATACATGCACACATACATATTTAAGCTTTTTTTCTTTGTAAAACAAGCAGAAACTCATTTCACTGGGTTAAAAATATCATATTCTTTCTCATAGAGCTGTATGAACTTGCAGCCTGGTCTCACTGGCTCCAGATCCCAGTACCTGTAGTCCTAGTGGGTTGAACACATCCTTAAAGAAAGAAATTTGTGAAAGTAATCCTTCTGAGGGAAATCACTAGTACTTATTTGACTTAAACACAATTACTGTTATGTTCTAACATAAACTCCCAAACTTTACAGAAGAATAAATATCCCAGCAGTGCAGCTGCCTCCTGCTACAGCTTAACTGCTTGGTTCATTAATATGGACAGTGCAAAAAGAGTTCAAGTTGTGCAAGGAAGTTCTCAGAAGTTCTCAGAAGAGCCATAAACTGTTTTGTACTATGTTTCTCCCTACATTTTAGAGCATAGCTTATGGAACAGGTGAGAAAATAACATTTCAGTAAATCCTCTCCTCAGGTTCCGAAGTTTTGGGGCTTCCGCATCCGCTTTGTTCTCTTCAGTTCTGAGTATCTCCATGTACCTCTGCGTTATTCCTGCCTTCATAAGCAGAAAGCACAGGAAATTTACACTGCAAATTCCTTAGAAAATTGTAAATCCACCACTTCCTTCCTGAGAGGGAACTGAACCACATATAAACCTGTTAAGTACACTGTCTAGTGAGTATGCTGCCCTGTCTTAGATAAAATGGGCTGATTCAAGAAAGGTAAGAAAAGTATAAAGATTTTCTCAAATGTTTTTTTCCTCAAATTACAGTGGAAAAGAAAATTAAAACTGTTAAAGGTAATTGCTGATTGCTGTAACTGCAGTACAGCATCTTATTGACCTTAGGGAAACCACAGTGTTGGGAATGTACTTCTTGAGCATAAAAAAATGTTGTTCATCTTAAAGGACTGGAAAAAAATTGATTTATTACAAACTCAATATTCATAGCTCTTCATGGTTATTTTCTTTAATGTGAGATACCAAATATCAAATTTGATAGGTTGTACAGCAGTTTCAGGACAAAAGGGTTAAGCAGCATATAGGATCCATCTTCTCCTAAAATATATCTTCCCTTCTAGCCAAATATTTTATGTTTATATATGCCTTTGGTAATTTTTCTCTTGTATTGTTTTTTCTCTTGTATTGTTATTTCTTCTGGAAAAAAAAAAAAAAACAACAAAACCCCAAACAAAATCAACCAACCAACCCACCAATCGAGAGGAGTTTTCAGATTTTCATGTTGCTTTCTGACATTAGAAAATCCATGAAAACATAGATAACAGTAATTTCTGTGTAAATAATGCACTTACTGAAGGAAAGAGCACTCTAAAATAGTTTGTTTTCTGAGTTTTTATGCATTAGTTTTTGTTGCATTGAAGTAAGTTTAAGAAGTTTTTCAACTAGAATAAAGTCAGAATTTCCTTGTAGTAGATGTATGAATTCAATTATATTTACATACTTATCTCCTACATATGCTTCTGGTGTCTTCATTTATATGATGATCTGCTGATGGCCAGTTGATTCATAAGTATCTTGGTCCAAATTCTTTTCCAAGAGAAGTCAAAATAGTAATGCAAAAACTGGATCATAGTATTACCAGTTAATTAATAAAAGCATTTAAAATAAAATTTCCCTATATCTTTCTATTAAAACTGTGTGATTTAGTTTTACCTTTATTTGTGCAGATTAAATACTTGGGTTGACATTCACATATTTTGGCTTTGTCAACAGCATGATTTATCTTTGTAAGACTGAGCAAAAATTATGTTGGTCTTTCTATCTGCACGCAATAGATCTGTGACCTTTTTCACGTACATTTTGCCCATTAATTTATCATTCTGCAAACAATTTCTAACACTGCAAACCTCTGAGCAGCTTCAAAACATCTTATGAAAGAATCAGTTTGCTACAAACCACCTATTTTCTTTATAATATAGCTTTTCTTACAAGTAGAAAAATAAAACTTTAAATAGCATACTGTGCCAAGTATAAACCAAGCTGACCAAAAGTTTTTTATTTGCCTTGATTGAACAGAAGTAGGATGACCTGATGCTACATAGGAGATAATCAGGGCAGGCTGCATAGTTTCTGCACAGTCTGAGGAACAAAGAGAGTGGTCACGTCTTCCTGGAACAAGGGATTATGCAGGAAATCCTAGTGAGAATGGCCAGGAGAGTGGAACATATTATTTATTTTTATTTTTAAAATTTTAGAAAACATTTTTAAAAAATCTTTTATTTTTGAAATTACTGTTTAGAAATTCCCAATTCTCTTGTTTCTGACTGACATGCTCTACAGAAATGCTGTATAGATAACTTTCATGGAATCCCCACCTGTAGAACACCCTTTGCTTCTCATTCTGTAAATTTGCTTCTCTGTGCTCCTTCTTTGGTATGGTTTTCCTTCAAGTTCCTAATGCAGCACTTGGATCTGTGTTGGCAAACCCACTCATGAGCAAAGCCCCACAAATTTGCAGAGTTTGTAGGTGTTGGGCAGCATACCTCCACTAACTCCATACACACCTGAGCACAACTCCTCTGATAACTGGGGACATACTGAGGTACTACTGGAGTAATTGTCAGAATTCTCTCTAGTTTCAAGGACATAAAATTTCCCTTATGATTTCTCTCAGGGACCCATTGGTAGTAAGCAGTCCACTCCAATGAGACTTTGAACAGAATAATGACAGGAAGTTATGACTTAGCAATGATTTTAACACTTCCCTTGATAAAAAAAATTAAATAAGAATATTTTCTCAAAATTAAAATGTGCTTCCAAAATAAAATGCTCCTTTTGCTGGTTTTTGCTTGAGTATGGTAGATAAGGTCTGTACCAACAATGTCTCATACAAGCCCAAGTAATACCCACAGGTGTCATAGTTCAGAGTATTTAATTCAGAGCATCTCTTCAGAAAATTTTTTTATTTTTCTTTATCTTTGCCTTTTCCTGATAGAAATATCTTTAGAGTGGACAGGAATGGACAAACAGGAGATAGGAAAGAGAATATCTTTTTCACTATCATCATATTAACCTTGAAAAAACACTTTGAAATATGTTTTTGTAAACTGAATTTTTGCTCCATTGAGTGCTGCTTTTTCATCCCAAGAAAGTGCACAAAAAGCAAAGATATTCATGGAACATTTGGCAAAGGCCACAGCTGGAATATGTTTCTATACGAGCACTGTTTGTGGTCTTCATAGATACATAACGGACAAACCTGCAAACCATTTGAAAATAAAACCTGTTTTACAGGAAGGAGGTTAACACAGGCCTCTGACAGACTTAGAGACACCCTCTTGTGCTTGAGATTCCTGCCCTGATGCACAAAAGGTCAGAACATAGGGGTAACTATAGTGGTGTGGGTCTCTGATGGACAGGCAAAAGGAGCAGTCACTCTCAGTCCCTGTGTCCCCACTTGTGTGCCTTTGCCTGGGTGCTGCTTGCAGGATCATTTCATTGGCAAGGTAATGAAAATAAAATTCCTTTTTGCATTACAGCTTTGGTTTTGTGATTATTGCTGAGTCTTGCCTGTGCTAGCACACACAAGTACATGCATTTAAAAAATCTGTTCTCTTTAGTAAACTAGTGGTCAAGAAAAATATTTGAGTTGCAGAGAGACAAAAAAAACCCTGGGGTTTTTTTTTGCCCTAAACCATGACAGTTGTGAAAGTATATTAAATGAAATAACAAAACAAACAACAACAAAAAATGTTGCATGGGGAAAAAAAAAAGATTAGCAGTATTGATTTATTGTCTCATACATCTCAATGTCAGGTACAATTTCCTGTGTATATACTGTATTCTACAGATATAAGGGAGATCCCAATCAGATCCCAAAGCCTTGCATCCCTGAAAGCTCTGCTGTCAGTAATGGTAAATCACCTGCACCTCTTTTCAGGAGAGCTTTTATAACAGAACTGTGAGCATTTTTTGGGGTTTTTAAGGCTTTCCAGTGTGAAGATGAAGTCAGCCATCTTTTGCAATTCCAGCTTTCTCCTGGAACACTAGACTAGAAAGGTTTTCAGGAAGACCTATTAATTTCATAGCTTTGACTTTGTCTACAGGTGTTAATTTTAAGAAGACCTGATCTCTTCTCCAGGAAAAGTACCTAAAATGGATTTACAAATGCCTGTGTTAGGGATCCACATTAAAAACACACGATAAGGGTCTGGGCCAGTAACAAGGACACATTTTTTTCCTCCCTGATGATGCTTGTTCAACAGGACTTTTCTCTGCTTACTTATTTTGGCTCTCTAGTGAGATTTAGAAGGATTATGTCTTCCAGTAATTGTGTGTATGAGATTTCTTTTTTTGCCTAACTCAGCCAGGAGCTAAGACAGGGGCTCTATGGGCTAATTAAGAAACATTTGAAGCTATGACACCTATGAGTACTAGTATGGGGGAGAATGTATTTTAAATAGTGAAAAATGGTCCTTAAAAATAATTATTGTTTAGGAAATGCAACAAATAATAATCTTTATAGTTTATAGAAGGACTTTCTCCAGGAGTATTAATGTTCAGCTGTCTTTTATGTCACCTACAGCATTTGCCTACTCACCATCAAACTGCAGAATTTGTTTAGTACAGTATTTATCTTCTTCTTTGTTAGTAATTAGAATTAAAATTCCTAAGAGATACAAGTCTTCTTGTCCACTTCATCTATTAATGGACAGTTGTCCAAAGGAACAGTAACTTATGATAAGAACATTTAATACATCTTAATTATGATATTAAGTGTCAGTTTGTGACAACAAAGTAAATCATAAATAATATAGCACATGAATTTAAGGACATATTCACTATCAAAATAATACAGAACTTTGCAAAAGGAATCACAACCCTGCTTCAAATTTATTGTTCCATGAATATAGAAGTCATTTTGAAATGCTAGCAAATCTGATCAGTGAAGTGGAGATTTTATATATTTAATTATTACATTTATTGCTTAACTATATCTAACAGAAGAAAAGCAAACAAACAGGAGAAAATACCTTTTATTAGATACTTTAGACCAGTGCACATTGCAACCATGTTTTAAAAAATCCAAAACCAACAAAACAAAAATCCCCAGACAGTGTGAAAAGAGGAAAAAAATAGGACTGCAAAGGAAGGACATAAACAGCAATAGACAAATATACCCAGCTTTCTGTAGTTAATGTCATGGTTTGAGTTTGGTTTTTTTAGAGTGTATATAGTCACTGTTGTAGTGGGACTTTTACCACAAGGTTTGCATATGTGAAACCCACATACAGGTTTTAATAACCATTCACAACTTCAGCTGTGACTGGAAAAATAACATTATAATGACAACTGCAATAGATTGGAACCGTGTTAATGAGAGAAGTGCTTATAAATAGTAAGGTACTGTCCCAGGAAGGGGTGACAACATATGAACATATGAAAATTATTTAAGAAAATGAATTCTGTAATAAATTGTGTTTTGATTTATTTTTTAAAATCAATAGCCAACAGTCAGTAAAGAATTGCAATATTGTGTCTCAGTCTGGAATTCACCTTTACTATCTTTTGCAGCGCCAAGGACTGTTGGTAGTGCTACCTTCCAGCATGCTGTTCTCCTTTGGAATGCATCCCCATCTGATATCTGTAAGTGAAACTGCTGAATTTCTCGTACTGTGTCAATTTACATCAGCCACAGATCTGATACCAGCTCTAGCATGGACATACTGTACAAGTTTGGAAGGAGACAATTCCACTGCCTTCTTATCTCTGTTTACCCACAGCATCAAGCTGAGTCTGAACCTGAATACTTTTAAACTGTGAAATTCTGTGGTTTCCATCCTCTGTGGCACCCATAATGAACCATAACTGACTCACCTGATTCCCTTTCCTATTAGAATTCAAAAGCAAGAAAGAGCTGTAGTTTTCATGGGATCACACACAGTCTCACAGCAGACTTACACACAACTCTAGCAGGGAGGTGATGAGAAGGTTTCATCAGAGGAATAGATCCCAATAAGGCCATTAGCTACCATTATTGGTGAATTTTACAAGTGGAACTGAGCATTAATCACAGCTGTCTTTCTAAGAACCTGTGAGATTTTCTGAACGATTTTATACAATCCATGGTTGTAATTTAGGCTTTTGTTTTTCCAGTAATCTTTGCAAATCCTTTTCCTTGATCTAACAAATAAAATTAATCAGAACATGACAACTGGATGCTGCCAAGGTTGAGAAAGATCACAGAGATTCAGAAGAGATTGCACCTTGGCTGTCATGTAAAACAAAGTTCTGAATTGAGTTTATAATTAAAATTAAATGTGAATGTAAGTGTGATCCAAAGTCTCACTTCGGAAATCTGTGATTTATGATGAAATCTGGGCTTTTGATTGAAGTTTGTTTGCAGATATTTTTCATGATTTTTCTTCTAATTGATCCTGTTTTATATTTTTGAGGGGAAAAAAAAGGAAAACCAATGAAGTGTAAAGTCAGATTTTCTTCTATTCTCTTTAAAATTACTTAAACCCACTAATACAATTACAGAATTGTTTATGTTGGAAGGAACCTCTCAAGGTCATCAGCAGCAGCCCTCCAGCTCAGGACAGGGTTAGCTAGAACAAGTTGTGTAGGACTGCATCCAGATGGGTTTTGAATATCTTCAGAGAGATATATCCAGACACCTATCTATATATAAGCAATTATAGTATGTATTTTATGTCTGGAATATATATATATATATATATATATATATATATAGTATATGGAATGATAAAAATCTCTATATCATTAAGTATGTAGAAAATACTCTCTCTTCTGTTCTTACTTTTGTGCAAAGAATTTGGAACTATTTTGAGTTAACAAGATTCACTCAAAATTCAAAATTGTGTAAGAATGGACTTTGAATTGCATCTAATTTTCTCACACGTATCTCAATCTGAGGAGATTTATATAATTTGACTGCCTAGATCTTCCAGTCTGCAAAATTTGGTTTCTTAATACTGACATGCATTTATGCTAGAAATAAAGTATCATGAAACTACTTTTATAGAATTTTACATAAATCAGGGATTATTAACATTTGTGTCTGGCAATGTTTAGCACTTTGGCCTTCCTCACAAATTGCAGTCCACCTTGTAGCACTGCAGAGGGATGGAGCATCACAGCCATTTTTTGCTACTTTCTGACAATATTTAGAGTTTGGAGATACCTGCCCTAACCACACTGGGACAGGCACGTGCCTGGAGTGCAGTGGTGAATGCTGACTCAGTTTGTTATAGTCAGAGCTGTGGGAACAAGCCAATGCCTGATGTGGCCCGTGCTGCCTGTCACCCGGCTGGCGCTGGGCACAGTGATCCCGGAGTGTCTGGACCATGCTGCGTTGCAGCACAACATGCTCCCAGCCCACTGTAGTGCATGAGCTGTGTGATGCACACTGGACTGTCATCCCTTACAGATCTCCTTCTGAAGCCATCTCATTTCTGCAGCTGTGAAAACTCCCGTGCGGGTGGTGCACAAAAAAAATCCTCTCAGACACATGCCATTGATTGCATTGTTTTTTTGTGTGGGACTAATTGCACGCTTAATATTATACCGGTATTTCTTCCTATTTAGTGTTACACTGCTTTTCTTCCATTACACTTAACATTGCAAAAAGATTCAATCTGGATTACCATAAGCATTTTGCTCTAACACTGAGCACAGTTTATTAGAATAAAATAAATTTCTCATTCTTTTCATTCACTACAGGCAATCAGTAGGATTCATCTGACAAAACATAAGCATCTATAATATGGATTTATGTTTTTGAAATAACTGTCTAGCTCTCTTTCACAGCTGGTAGGGAGACACAGGCCCTTTTGAGGAGCAATCTATTTTATCCTAAAACAGCTATCTATAAATAAATCAGATGAGCTACATCCTGAGAGTACCTCTTTTTCTACACTGACTAAAAGCTCAAAAGCAGATAACCACATTGCAGATGCCTAGTCAGAAGAGATCAATCCCATAGTATTCCCATGTCAATCCACAGCTTTCCCATGTCTTTTTGCCAGTTCTCCTTCCTCAAAGGAGCACTACTCTCCCTTACATGTGCAGTATGACCAGTAAAGAAACAGACACAACAAGCACAACAAATAAAACAATTTATAGCAAATCTCAGTGGTTAAACCTTAGGAAAATGTTCTAAACAGATATTTGAAATTCCTTCTTTAATACTGCAGTCTTCACAGTGGCTTTGATACTGATCATACTCCCTAAATACCACACATGTTGAACAATAGAACATTTAACATTGAACACACATGGGATCAGATGTCAGACGCACAAATTCCACTTCTATTTCTGACTGCCAGAGTAACTACAGGTAAGTTATAGTCCTGAACAAGGAATCTTTCTAATGATGCCTTTGACTCAAACAATTTTTTTCTATTTCAATAAAGAGAAGTAAATGTTTTGGTTTTTTTGTTTTTTTCCTTTTACACACACTAATGCACTTCATCATATGAACCAGTTTTCAAGAAAATTGTACACATAAATGTCCCTCATTATACAGACAGATTTGTGAAAAAAACAACAATAAACAAGTAATGAACTTTTGGTAGAGGCATGTTAACACAACATTCTCTTTCTCATTGTAATGACTGTACTCAAACCTTCTAATTTCTTCAATATTAAGGGACAATTTTATTTCTTAAACACTTGAAAAATCTATATATGGCTTGCAATATAAGTACCTGAATTTTAGTACAAGGTGTGTATTTGAACTGGAAGGACTTTTCCTCTATAGACGGTGTCATGGTATTTTTAATATAATGTCTATAAAACCCGAAGTATGTATCTGGCTCTCCAAACAAATGAAATAATAGACTCATCAGAAAAAACAGCCTCTATATACAATATACTAATGTATTTTTTTATGAGTTTCATAAGGATATAAGTGACAGACCAACATCAAAGATTATTTCTTAAAACATAATCGCTGTGTTTGATAACCAAAAAATTATCCATGAGAAATCATTGTAGCTAGAACTTTGACAGAGACAGAAAGAAAGCAAACAAGATATAGATCCTCCTGACATTTTCAAAGCATGGTTGCCTCATGTTTGGAATGATAAACATTTAGAGGTATGATTTGTGTTGTAAAGTTTTTGAAGTAAAGCTTTTGAATCTGTGTGCCAAAGATACTGCATTGACCTATGTCATGTCTAATATTGATTAAAGGTTGTACAAATAGACTCTGAATCTAACAGCAAGGTATGTATTGGCATTTTCTAATACAGATAGCAGTGCTGCCAGCTCTGGCTGTTACACCTCACAAACTGATGAAAGGTCAGTGCTGGAGGAGTGTTCCACCTTCACATGCAGCAGCACAAGTGATGGAGCAGCTGACACCTCAGGAAGACTCAGCCCTAAATCAGACCCCTGCACACCTCTAAACTGAACTTGCCTATGTGGTACACCAATTACAGATGTACATCTGGGGTCATTATAGTCAGCTGAAAATCACACAGAACTTTGTAGAAGTTTTTTAGGGGACTGATGTGAATAACAGAACCATAAAGAAGCATGTGCATGCTCCTCTCTAGGGGAATATCCAGGACAGTGAAATGTATTCCCTTAGAGCTACCACAGCATCTCTTTTTACCTATGTGCTAATCCTAAAGGATTTGATATGCTTACTGACTTGTGACATAACTTCCTTTTAGGTTAGATGCTGTTCAGACAAGAGAAGGAGATTGTGTGCACTCCCCATCCATGGACGTGAGAAGACAGACGTTGTGATATTCCATTGGGGAATCTTCTTACCACCTTTACTCATATGCAATGAGGCATATGAAATACTAATTTACAGCTACATCATAAATCCCTTGTTGGCATCACTGATAATTGTTCACACATGTTCACTTCTGACAGTTATCCTTTGCTTGGATTACCCATATGGTTGCTACAGCAAAATAAGAACTTTCAAAGGATATTAATTTTCATATCTTCAAATTTTTCAAACTCTTTATTTGTAGGATTAAAATTAATTATATTTAGCTCAGCATAATCCTACATTTCTGGATGCAAAAAAAACCATTGGTATACTTTGAATTTAGGAAAGACTGAAATAAACATTTAGCAATTTCCAACATGATAGATTCACTCGGCTACGTTTACATCAAAGAAATTTTTACATGAAGTAAACTTCTTATTAATTAATAAAGGCTGCAGAACCTGTTGTGTTGCTCAAGTTCTCTGTTGACTGTTGTTGAAGTGTTTTCAGGTCTACCTTTCAGAGAACCTTTAGAACTTCCCACTAACTTCTACTTTATAAACTGTAAATATTGATACGTTCTTTGTCATATCCTCTGCTAATATCTTCAAATTCATATATTGGCACTTAGTCTAGTGGGAACTTGATCTTAATTGAGTTGCCTAGGTTCTAATGTAGCACAGTAACATCTTCAGTATAATCAGAATTATAAAATAAAGACTGAGATGGCAATACAAAGATAAGTTTCTGCAAATGGGTAAAATCTGTGTTTTCCACTTCTCCTTTATTAAATACCATTTCTCACACTTCTGCTGATATCCTCAAGCACCCTATGGAGGCTAAAGGATGCTCTGCAAAGTTACAATGCTGTACAGATTGATGGATCTCGTGCTTTTCCCTCCTTCTGCTCCTATACCTCTAGTCTTTTCCTATAATAATCAATAAAATTATGCCAAAAGAAGAAAAGAAAAAAATAGAAATGGTATCATAATAATTTCTTCCCTGTATTAAGTCTTTTTGTGTACACACCTAAGCCTTCTTTTTTTGCTATTGTGGGAAGAGTAAATCTGTATTTGACTTCAGACCTTTCTGAAAATTGAGCTGACCTGGAATCATAGGTAGGTAAAGCACAGTAATAATAGAAGTTGAAAATCAATACACTCCTTTACAGGGTCATGCTGAAGTCATTTTTGTTTCAATGATAAAATGATATTTGGATTTTGTAAGATTTCTTTCTATTGCCAATTAACTTCATAGTATCCTTGTGTCACAGAAAAAGATCCTGAGAGTGACTTTTAAAATCTGAGACAACATAGCAGTTATCAAAAAACTTTCTAATATCAACTTATGCTGCATAACTGTGCATATTTTATGCATTTATACCCAGTTGTAGCACAATGAGAATGAAAAAAACAAGTTAGAAGAATATATGCACTACAATACATGTTGTTTGCTTTTAAAACCTTTTGCTGTCTTCTGCATGTGAATATTTTGGAATAGCTTGCTGAAGAGAATATCTGGAAAATAAAACATGTTCTCGAGTAAAACCACAGCAAGTTGAAAATACCCCCAAAACCAGGGGATACTATCCCCACTGTGTGTCACATCTGAGTAAACTTGGAAGAGGAGAAGTGTGGTAATGTCTTGTCCTTAAATATCTATCAAACAGAACTCTATCAAACAGCTTCACAGACACACTGAAGTTTTCTAGCATGATACAAACTCCTAGGATTTCCACTCAGACAATCTGGATAGCTTCTGGGATTTACACAGGCTTCCAGACTCCCCAATTTAAGTGTTACAGACAGAAATACTGAAGTGTTTGTGGCCTGTAAAGACATCTTCCTTTCTAGTTACAATAGCCCACAATCTTTGAACTATTTCTTCCTCCTGCACATAAAGCAGCTCTCTTCTTGGTTTTGTCCCCTTCTAAATATGCAGAGGTCATAATGAGGTAAATTTCCCCATTTATTCAGTATGTCTAAGTCTATATTTAATAGAGTTATCAATACAAGCAAGATTAGGCACATGTGTCAGTGTTCTACCAAGAGTGAAAGGGATTTGGGTTTTTTATTGGTGTTCAACATTATTTTCTTTGGTGTTTCTTGCTAAGGGTAGAAGTTAAGAATTATATTAAAACCACAGTATATCACACCATTGAAAAAATTTGGGCTATGATTAAGATCCAGCACTACCAGGACTAAAATCTGTTTATTAGGATGATTAATTAATAAAGATATTTAGCCCAGAAAACTGGCCAATAAAAATTATTTTGTCATACTTGGATTTTCCCTTCAAGCCAAAGAGAAGTAAGTCAGTAAAAAATATCCACAAAGAAGTGTGTCTTTTCCCTAGTTCAGTTTTCAGCAATTCACCTGTGAAATTGCAAGATAATAATCAAAATATTTTAGCCTGGTCTCAGCAACCAGATAAGCATTACTCACAGGTGTTTAATACACAATTTTAATGTTGGTATAATTTTTACCTTCATTAACCATCCTACTTCATTAATTATAAACAGACTATTCTAAACCAACAACTTTTGGCCTTTTTCTATCACCATTAATTTCCTTCGGTTTGAACTCACAGCAGAATTTGTAACTGATGATGAAAGGGAATATCTTGCATTTTTTCTGTCATAAACTCTAGTTTTCCAAAATAGTAACACTTCAAAATATGCACTTTTTAAGCTTTAATTTGCAGGAAAATGTGCTATCTTCAAATTTATTTTGTCTGTGCTAATAACTGCTTCAGGCCTGGGCTTGATGAAACCAGAAAAAATAGACCCAAATCCCACATACTACTGTCATTTTTTTTCCAATCACATTCATCATCTCTGTAGGCAGTAAGGACTTAAGTAACTCTAAAGAAATATCAGCAATGGAAAGAAATGAATGAGAGAGAAATGGCTGTGAAAGAGTCTGTACTACAGAGTAGTGCAATGGCTTTAGTAAAACTTTTATGGTTTAGGTTTTTTGGGGGTTGTGTGGGTTTTGGGGGGTTTTGATGTCTTTTGCTTGATTTAGTTTGGTTTGTTTTGGTTTGGTTTTTTTTTTTTTGTTCTCTGTTGGGAACAGTCAAAACTGCTTCCATTCCTCCCTGGGACTGTGTAATTTTGACATACACCAATACCACAGGTTGAATAAGCTGCAATTCTCAGCACTCAGTGTACCTACTTTAAAAAGAACTGGGTTTTTATATATTGGGGTCGATAATTCGTCATTGTCTCCAAACATCGAACTTCAATCAAATTGATGTGCTTTGCTTCACCTCTGAACAGTTCTCAACATTTTCTACCAATATTATAAGTGTTACTCTAACATCTGAGGGAAATCAGTTTCATAAAACTGTACAAAAGCCAGTGTGGGTTTTAAATCCCCTTTTGGCCTTCCTCAGTATTTTCTTTCATGGCTTCCAGCAGCCATATTTTTTTTTATTCTTTTTCTTTTAGAATGCAATAGAAATTTTGTTTCCTACATTATGATCCTAAAAGTTTGTCACGCTGGCTGCATGCAGTGCATGTTTAGTGGTACCTACAATCACAAATAAGAAATCTGTTAGTAAATCAGAGTCAGTCTTGTATTATATAAAACTTTTCCATATTAGCTGTTATAAGCTGAATCTTCAGTCTAGTGCTACATAGATTTCTATTTCATAAAAGAGAATTAAATAAATTAATTATTTTAACATTAAAATTGTCAGACAAATATCGAGTTTACCATCTGTGTCTTGAAAATGCAGGTTAATATGTTCTGTGTTTACTTGCTTTCATGGAATTGTTTTATTGAATCAAATCTCATAAGCCATTTTGTATGTATCACAGTGTATAATGCTTTTATTGTTCTGTAACTTATTGTCCATATGAAATTCAAATGTCAGGTCTATGAATTTGAAGAAGCAGTCAGCTGTAAAAGCCATTATTCCTGATCTTATCTGAACAGGGGGAAAACACAGTTTACTTTCTCATCTTGATTTACAAGGAAACTATGAATCTGTTCTGCCCACACGCTGGTCCACAATACAAGAGTAAAAAAAATGTATTGGTGTCCTTATATTCAGTTTCATAAAAACAAGCACTTCATCATTCATAACTTGCATTCAGCCTTTTAACTACTTATTTTAATAGTAAAAGTGATTTTGACTACTTATTTTAATAGTAAAAGTGATTTTGATATTTTTTAAATCAGGTGAATTCGTTATGTCTCATTCAGATTATAAAATATGAATTGCATTTTTTTTTGAGTAGTGCTTATCTTGAGGCATCATAAGACATTAATATTTCTGTCATTGCTTCAGGACAAGCTGTTAAGAGCAAGTGATCTTATTTCCTATTTTGAAAGGATTGTTTATTTAGTACAGGGGAAAAGGTGCTTCAGAAATCTCACTAAAGGCAAAATATGAAAACTGTGAAGTTGCTTAGGTAATGCCATGGGCATAAACTCAGTTTTGTTGACAATGGTTATATAAACAAGAAGTGTCTTGGGTTCACTGTCAAACCATATACAAATAAGTAGAACAGGCAATTAGTGAACTATGCACTTTACTTTTAAAGAGAGTCTTTTTGATGTGGATGATATCAAGCTTCAGTAAACATGGAAGAAGCTCTGATGTTTGCATAAACTAAGTCCTCAAAGCAAAACTGCAGTCTGAGAGCTGATCTTGAAGTCATTTTCCTGATTTCTCTCCACCATTTGTGAAGAACTTCTATAAATATAGTTACGTAAGGGAAAAACCCACAGATTCTGAACTCATCATTGCCACTTACAAAGATGAAGTACAACTGTCTAAAACTTTAAAAAAGTCAAAATATTAATACTCCCTCTTTCAAATGTGTGTGTTCAAAATGACATTGATTCCTCTGCAAGAACTAGGCACACTTTTCTGCCTCTTAGCACTTCTTCCAAGTGAATTCATGGGATTTTCACAAGCAGTAAAGACCCTGAGAGAACCTCTTCAAAATCTATGAATAAGATACCAAAGCAACTAAGTTTTAATATTAAATGCACTATTGGTATAGACTGGCCAGGTCAGTAAGTCCCAAAGAATTAGATCTATTGCCCTAACTACATTATGGTGTTCCATATTGTCCTTGCCATATGACATAAATCAATAACCTGTGGCAAATGTAGCTACAGTGTATTTCATCCCTGAAAATAAGAGAGTCTCTGTGAAAGTTTAGCCCATCAAATAAAGGGTGTTTAAGAGAAATTAGGACAAGGTGACATCTTTAATGAATTATGCTTGCTAGCAGATAAAAGGTCACAGAAATCTGTATTGTCTGAAGCAAAAAGGTGAAACATTTTTTCAAGTGAGTGGCAGCCCAATTATATATTGCTAAAAAATACTGAAATAATCAAACAACTTAACTTTTCGCTTCACATACCATAAATGCACATCAATTTTCACCTAATATGTGAACAAGAAATTATTATGCTTACAAGAAAATGACAGTTTGTGGGACATGTAGAGATGTATAGGAAAATATTGGGTTTTAAGGAATTTCTGGATTGAGCAGCAATTTAACTTTTCCCTCATGGCTGGCTGAAGTGGGAAGTACCTTTTCTACCCTATTTTCAGGAAACTTGAAAATTACATTCGAAAATCTCTTTTTTTTAATCTTATGGAAAACTCAAAAAATTAAAGTAAAATATCCATGTAACATAATTTACACAAGTACAATAGGAACATGTCACACTCTAAATTACTTTAAATCAAAACCAAAGAGCAATAGCTCTGAAATAAAAATCCTAGAATCCTGCTTGTTTGTTCCCAATAAAACTTGACTTTTCATTTACATTTAAAAAGATCATAATCTTCTACAATTCTTAAACTTTTTCATCTGGTTGAAACTATCCAATAAATTTTAGTCACTTGATTTCCTTTGAGTTTACTACTGGTGAGCAGCATTCCATTCTTCTATGCTTTTCACACCGAGTACTATTAAAACAAAGAGGGAAGAGTATTTTATGAATCAGGATGAGCAGTATTCATCTTTCAGACTGTCAGCTTGAACAGTGGAAAATAGGGCTTGTCCATTTTGACAGCTGCAAAGAAAGCTGTGGAGATTATGCACATTAGCTAAATAACCAAGATTACCATGGAAAACTCAGAGGGTTTTGGTTTTTTCCCCCAACAAGGATTAGGTGGAAATAATGAAAAAAAATCTGACTTACTGTTCATTTGCTCAAAGCCTGAAAGCCAGACTGAAGCTGTACAATGACTGGCATTATACGTAATGTTTTTGTTATATTTGACAACTCTCCACAGAGCTTTTGACAACATAATGAAGCTGAGTGGCCAATTATCATGGAATTTTTATTCTTTACCAGCTGATGAAACAGAGTTTAAGATAATGAAGAACTTGAATTCAGATATAAACCAGGAACACCAAATCATAGACTCATAGAATGGTTTGTGTTGGAAGGTACTTTAAAATTAATCTAGTTCCAATCTCCCTGCCATAAGCAGGAACACTTTTAACTAGACAAGGTTCCTGAGAATTCTATCTAACCTGGCTTTGAACAGTTCCATGGATGGGGTATCAAGATCTCTGGGCAATCTGTTTCACTGTCTCACCATCCTCACAGTCAGGAATATCTACCTAATATCCAATCTAAACCTACTCTCAGTTTATAATCTAAAATTCATATAGACTGAAATTTTTTATATAAATAAAAATGCATCTTAATCATATGCCTATTTTGCACTAATTGCATATCTAGAGTAAAAAAACTGCCTGTGTTTTTTAAGTATCACTTAGTATGTATTGTGAAACGCTTGAATTGTATGCATTGAAATACTTGTGGAATTTTCTTTCAATAGCTACGTTCAAAATTCATCATAGGTGAGAAATGTAAAATTCCTAGTTTCTTCTTTGAAGTAATAATTGAAATAAGGGCAATGCTTCCCTAAATGTTATTATGTAATGGATTTATTAAATTTAAAAAAAAAGTTAAATTATCCAACAGAAACTAATTACACTGTGCTTCACAGAGACACAAATTATCATAATTTTAGTGAAAGGAGAGAGAGGTGAAAATACTATCAGTAATTATTCAGTTCTAATATTGTATAGTTCTCATAGTTTTTCTCTCACTCAAAAAACCCAACCAAGACTAAAGAAATATACTAGAGCTTCCAGTGACTCTCTGATTTCACCCATAGGCATCCCAGTGTTTGACTCTCTGGTAGAACAGCAAAAAGACCATCAGGAAAACCACCTGGGAGTGAGCACCATGCTCAAGGCACCTAGAGAGGGCCTCTACAATGCAGCTCTGCACCTAGAACAGAAACCTCCCTAAAGTACATATTTCGAAATGATGATTCAAGTATAAGACCCATTCTTTAATTTGCTAATGTACTTAGGTTTACACTGTGGTCCAGAAAGTTCCACACCCTCCAGGCAGAATTGAGTCCTGATTCTTCCTTGTTTATTGCCCTAATCTGAGTCAATTATTTCACAAGGTAGATAAAACTTTCAGAGCTGATATACAAAATTTTGCCTTTGACTAAATGAAAGGCTTTGACCACAGATCACACGCATTTTTGTGGGAGTCTGTAACCACCAGTGTGTACAGTATTGAAGAGTGGTCCTTTCTTAATCTGTTCTATCAAAGATGTTAATTTTGTCACTATTTAGTAATTCAGAGAAATCATGTAAACACTGGGGTTTTTGAGAGACTCATAGCACACGTTTGCAGAGAAGTTACTTAAAAACCATATAATATATTGAAATATTTCATCTCCTTAAATAACTGCACAGAATATGTAAAAAGGAAATTATTGTGCCATAATGTGTTAAATACAGCATAATTCCTTTTATAGTTGTGTTAAGCTTTTATATTATACAACATTTACTTGACGTATTTTTCTTACTCCTGTGGGAAGACATTGCTTTTAAACTTGAAAGATAGCTATTGCTTTTGAACCTGCTGTATTTTCTTTCAAAACTTTGAATTGTATGAACTATGTCAGTGACCCAAAGGCTGTTGACGTCCTAGATCCATTTGCACCTTCCTCACACAAAACAAAATTCCCTCTCTAACCCTAGGAAAAATTACCCTCATGTGCAGCAAATTAGGACCTTGGAACCAGATTAACAGCTGGGATTCCTGTCAATTTTCCCTTAACATTGGCTCCAGTATTACTCTGACAGCTCCAAAATAATTTTCACTGTAGAAATGACCTTAAAATCCCAACAATTTTTTTTCTAAAGAAACTATTGTTGGCCCTTTTTCATCATATACCTGCAGCCATTTTCCAACTATTGTTGGAACTTTTTCGTCATATATCTGCAGCCATTTTAGGAGCATAACAAAGATTGTTATTGAAAGTTTCTATCTTCCATCTTTGTCTTTCCTGGATAACAATCCATTAATTTTTACATACACTGTAAGCATTCTTTGAGGTTTGGAATACTTATATTTTATGAAGCTGTCATTGAATTTCAACTTTATTTTGTTGCATGTAAATATTTTTTTTAAATCAGAATTCAAACAGCATTAAAATGTATATTTGATCAAAGAATTGTTTTTCATAAGATCTTGGGCTCAGTTTACTACTTGAAGATATTTCAATTTGATGAAATAGGATTTCTGGGGTTTTTTTTAAAGCGAAAAGGGAAAAAAAAGGCAGAAGTACTTCAAAATCTTAAATAATCAGCAAGAAAGAAAAAACCCTGTTAATATGATGCAATGGATTCAAGTACAAAAGAAAGCGCTAAGTATGGGCATGAAATTTCATTGTGAATACAGAAAAAAAAACCTAGTTTGAGTCTTTGAAAAAAACCTTTTTTGAAAATCTGGATTTCCTGTAAAGAAAATCCAGAAAGTGAAATAGAGTGATTTTTCTAAACTGATGATCTTGCTTGCATTAATTTGGGCATCTGAATACACAAATAGTCTCATCTCAACATTTAAAATATAGGATAAGAATTTTGCCTTCTATTTTGCATTCTTGCAGTGGAAATAGAATATCACATGAATTGTATTGTCCCAAATTCACAATTCTGTGTTCATATTCCAAATATATAAATAGATCACTAAAAGCCCAGTGAATGATCCATGCTCTTAAAGGCAAATGTCTGAGCAATGCAGTTATTGTGTTTCAGCTGGAAAACACAAAAAAATTTCTTGTAGAGTCATGTCTCTAAGAAGTGTCATTTAAGTAACAGAAAAACAACATGAAGTATATATCTTGTTCCACAAAAATTTACCTTGGGTGGCATCATGAAGAAACACTACTAACATAAAATGAAAAAACCTCATATTTCTTTAGAAGATACTAAATAGCAGAGTATAATAAATAAAAATATATCTAAAAACTACAGGTCCAGACCACAGAAGTACCTCATCATGACTATAAGTGTTATTAATCTAAATGTTTAATTAACTGCATCATTTGATATAATATTGGATTGCTCTAAAGACTTCAGTAAACAAGTTAAATATGTAACTGCATCTTCTACAATATTATATTAAATATCTGTTTATCTACTTTATGAAGAGATAATTGTTTTGCTTTAAATTTTAATGACTTTTGCCCAACGCTCTCTCCAGAAATGCTCTATTATATGCATCACTTTAGTAGAATGTTTCTCCTTCGATATAGACAAAGACAATCTTCCTGATCCCTTAGACAAATAAACTTGGCCCCTGACTCTGTGGCAAAGTCCTTTGAATCAAGAATTTCATTGAATTCATCATTGAATGATGGCAGGGAAATGCCATCTGCAGTCTGCTCCACTGAATTTCTTATGTGAAGAATCAAACCCATCATGCTTTTCCACTGAATACCAATTTACTGAATTGTTTGAAGAGAATTGCATTTCATATTACATCGACAAGGACTCTCCTTTGGACAAAATACACAAAAATCTTCATGGTATTATGAGACAGCTGCACTCAATAGATGAGAGCACTTATGAGTCTTATCAGTTTATGTTTTAGCACTAATGAATTTGAGCTATCTCTCTGTTGATGTTACTAAGGGACACTGTGAAAGAGCTGAAAGGAATCTTATTTTAAAAAGTAATTTAATAAGGAACTTGAGAAACTGGGAAGGTGTATTAGACTGACAAAGAGAAACTGTTCCAGACATAAAACACCATCCAGAAAAGTTTAAATGAAACTAGATGGCGTGATAAGGAAAAGGAGGAAGAAGTGGGAAGGGATGACAGGCAAGTATGGTCATGACTGGTCTTTTTAGGACCATAAAATAAGGACTAAATAATAAAATTAAAGGAAAAGTTAACTGTCCTAAGTATAATCTCAAGCATATTTGCTATTTCTTTGCAATCTATTACACATTTCCAGCCCACTTCTTTTTCCTAAGATGAAACAATATGCCTCAAATATTACAGCAAACAAACAAAACCCCCTGAACATTGAGTTACTGTTGCTCTGTGTAACCTTGACACTCATTTCCTCTCACATGAAGATATCAGAAACATTTGACTTTGCAATAAATTTTACTGAGATTGGAAAATGAGAGTAAACACTTTGTCAGAACAGACCTCTCTCTGGGTATTACAGGCATAATTTAAACATAGTTTTGTTTATGTAATAAATAGTGTCAATCTTGTGAAAATATTCATTTTGAAACTACATTATAGAAAACCTTTGTGATTTGTTATAAACTAATTCATATCAAGTACTTCTTGTTTATAAGTGTTGTACAAATGCTTGTTCTTTACTGCGTACCTCTCCTCTCTTTTCAAGAATTGATGGATACATTTTTATCAATGACAGCAACCACCTATTGCTCTGGATCATGCCACACTGACACAGCTAAATTCAGATAAAACACAGTCAATGAAAGATGAGAGGAATTGAGTTATTTGAGTGTACAACAGACTAATCAAAGCTAGCAGAAGTTTATTTGGAGAGTCACAATTTTCAGAGATTGTGAAGGTGCCTCTGTTTGCCTTTGCAACATTTCTTTGCTAATTTTCACTATTTCTTCCAATAGACAGAAATGAAAAGAAAAAAGTTATTAGAATACAATTTTTCCATATGCTGCACAGTTAATTCATACACCCCCATTGCTCACCATGTCATAGACATAAATATTAATTATAAAAAACTCAAATTTTAATTATAAAAAACTCAAATTCATGTTGAAAACCACCACACCTTCTCAAGTCACCATTATGCATGATGGAGCCCTGCCTGCCTGGGGATAGCTGAACACTTGTCTGCCCATGGGAGGCCAGTGACTTCATTCTTTATTTTCCTTTGCTCATTTGCACAGCCTTTGCTTTACCTATTAAATTGTCTTGATCCAAAACTTCAAAGTTTTCTCATTTTTCCTCTTCCTTCCCTACTCCTGCTGATTGAGAGAGAGGTTGAAGAGGCTTAGTTCCTGGCTGGGGTTAAACCATGACATTTGGTTAAGTTCACATTTGTTAACAAAGAATTCATGTATTCTGGAGCATCACTGGAGTTTTTCCTAAGAACAGTAGGATATTTTTTTTAACCAATATGTTCCTATTATGAGGCATAGCTCTATTTGTTAAAATTTGTCAAGATTTACTGTGATAGTAATTTATGACAGAACATAACTGGAAACATGACATGATGATAGATGTGGAAGCTATAGTGAAAAAGGCATCCATTCAGCTCCTTTTTCAGACAATTTGTAGGTGGTTTCTTTTGTTTGCAAAGTAACAGAATAATAAATGGTGAACAGCAAAAGTTCCACCTTCCTTGAACCCTGCTCAATAAAAAAAGTATTGTGCATTCCATAGTGGCTTCCCATTCTATTTCAAAATAATACTGTACCAGGCAACAAGAGATTGTTTGATCTACCATGGTGTGCATTTAACATAGAGAGGAAGGTACATGGATGGCCCCTGCTCAACAGAGAATTTGCCAATTGCATTACTTTACTCACAATTCTGCAAACACAATTCTGCAAAAAAAAAAGTAGAAAAATTATGTCAATTGAGACCCCACCAGTTATCACTGGTAGATGGCAATCTAATGTGGATTTTTAAAAATTCTGTAATTATCACCTGTGTTATTGCTTTACTGGGGCAGGAACAACTAAATGTTATTTGACTCATTTTGGCAACTCACTGAACATCTCTTTGCTCACCAGGGCATCAGTCTTAACATTTTGGACCTCTTCTAGGTACATAATCACACAAAAGTATTTGAGCACTGTGCAGTCATCTCTCTCTCTAATTAATGCTATGTTTCTAATAGGCTTGCCAGGCAGTAACTATTGTTTTAATTTTTTTTCTTAAAATCATAACCAAGCTTCGCAAGATTTAATCTTTAAAAGGGAAAAAGGGTTGCGAGATCAGGTTTTAAAATTTTTACTCCATTCTCAGAAAACTTTCAAATTCAGAGCAAATAAATTCATTATAAATAGTTTTCTAGCTTAAAAATCTACTTAAGAATTTCATTATTTTAATAAAACCTTGGTAAAAACCTGAAAGTAGTAAGGAGTATAGTCAATAAAATCTCTGTAAAACTGAGATATAGGGATATTTTCCCTGAAGATCTATAAAATGTTTCTGCAGAGAATATAATAGCTAGCTTTCATATGTCTCAGTCAAAATTTGCCCATTAATAAGGACTGACTGCAAAGAGTTAAATGGAAGCTATAAGCTGCCAGGCAAAAACTATACAGAAAAAAATCCTCTTAAATTAAACGTTGAATAATACTGTCCATGTAAGAATTAGCATGGTTTCCTAGCTTGTGGACTTGGGTAAAAATACATTGAACTACCAAGACAAATTTCATTTAGACTAAATCTTGCAAGAATAAAAATATCATTTAAAATGTTATATGGTTCAGAAAATATTTTGAATTTTCATTTACTAATAGATATATAATGGATTTCAATTTTAACATCATACACACAGGAAAGTCCCTTCATAATCAACAGGATTTCTATACTACAATCTTACTATATCACTTAAATCAAATTAATTGATTAAGTCGACCAGGAAGATGATGCATAAAATTGCTAAATGAGTGCAGTGTTGTCTGTTCACTAACTGCCCCCACAACTGGCAGGGATTTTTAAAGATGAACTTAATCAAGTTCAGCTTTGTTAAAACAAGACAAAAGTCAAAAAAGTCTAGGAAGTAATTGCTTAGGAAGAATTCTATTAGATTGCATGGTATACATTGTGAGGACATTTATATTTTGGGGTTTATTGGTTCTAGGAACTACCAGGTCCCACAGAATTGTCGATACTCAAAACTTTCAAAACAAATGACATCATTATTAACAAATAAATATCATTAATGTTTCTAAATGCAAAGTTGCTGCCTCATTTTCACCTCATGTTTTCAAAGCCAGTAATAACCAACTGCTTTTTTGGTAGCAGCTTTTATGTGACTATTGTATATTAAACAGCAAAAAACCAAACGCACACTCACATACGCAAGAATTGTGAATATACACAAGAATATACTGTATCACTTACTTTCCATATTGTATCTTAAAAATTTAAATACAGCAGAGCATGAGATAAAGCAGGTTTCTTGCTTCTTCTTGCTTCTTTGGCAACTCCGTTTTGTCTGCTATGTTTTAAACTGTAATTAGTTTTTTGGAAGGAATTAATTTTAGCCATCTTTTCCTTCTCCAAAACTCAAAAGTGTTTATGTTCTTTTGTTATGGTTTTATCACATCCAGCAACCAAGCCTCACACAGCTGCTCACTCACTCCCCCACGAGTGGGATCAGGGAGTGAATTGGAAGGGTAAAAGCTAGAATAATTTGAGGGTAGGGATAAAAACAGTTTAGTAGAAAAAGCAAATGCCACACACAAGCAAAGCAAAACAAAGAATTCATTCACCACTTCCCATGGGCAGGCAGGTGTTCAGCCATCTCCAGGAGAGCAGGGCTCCAGCACACATGACAGTGACTTGGGAAGAGAAATGCCATCACTCCAAGTGTCCCTATCTCTTTCCTCACACTTTATATACCAAGTAGGATGTCACGTGGTCTGGAATACCCCTCTGGTCAGTTTGGGGTAATTGTCCTTTGTGTCTCCTCCCAGCCTCCCACACACCCCCAACTTCTTCACCAGTTATTCTTGCACCAGTGGCAGTGCAAAAAGTAGAAAAGGCCTTGGGTCTGTGCAAGCCCTGCTCAGCAATAACAAAAACATCTCTATGTTATCAACTCTGTGTTCAGCACAAATTCAAAACACAGCCCCCCAAATCCCCCCACAGCCATTGGGAAGAAAATTAATTCTAACCCAGCCAAAACCAGCACATCTTTGCAGTCCTGCCTCTATAATATTAGATCTTAATTGTAGTTGTTCTTGATTAACAATTCCACAATTCTTTAATTATCTGAGTGCTCAGTGCCCTTTCTCCCTTACAGTTATCTGCTGTACTCCAAAACTGACCTGAGATTTCTTGACATGTTGTTTTTAAAAGTACATTTTTAGTGCAGTGAATTGTTTAGCACTTACATTGGACTTTTTGGAAGATATCTACACATAACAACTATTGTTTCACTGTCTTATTTCCACATAAATTTATATTGTGTAGGGAAAAAATGGCACGATTTACTCTCACATCAAAGATAACACTGCCAACAAAAGAAGTTTAAGAAGAAATAGAATGTTGTTGGGGTTTAAGTAAGATAAAATAGATATTTTCTAGCTCAAAAAGAGCTCATATCAGCTATTCTCTCATCCACATGGGGTTCTTAGAAATGCATATTGCCAAGTCTTACTTAACTACTTTATGATAAAAAGCTTGGTAGTTAAAATCCAGTGTAATCTCCCACGTGGGGAATTTTTTTGCTAGACTTATTCTTTATAACTCCCTGATAAGAGTGTATGTTACAAAGGTGTTTATAATCTACTTGCCCTAATCCTTTCAGAGAGTTATTGAGAGCAGGAGCCTAATCATCACTAAGAGTCATCCTTTGAATGAGTCTTTTTTTACCCTCATGAAGTCTAAAGCTAGCCTTGTTGCTTCCCTTCTGCTGTTACAGAAAATGCAGTGAGGGTTTTGAAACATATTTTAATATTAAAACATTACTGTGGAATCTGAATGGGAAAAAACACCCTAACCTCTGGGTTTTGTATATGAAGGTAAAGAGTTTGAGAAAACCACTGAAGAAAAAATAATCCTCAAAGAATTTTTTCAGAATTTTGCCCTTCTCTTCACTACCTGCCAAAAAAAAAAAAAAAAAAGCTTTCTGACCCTTTCTAGGGCCAATGGTTTTGCAAATGAACTCCAAGTAGGCCTGAAGAGGGGACAATATCTGGGACAGAGCTTTACAATATCTGAGCAGCAATATAATTTGTAATGCAATCTGGTGATTCTCTCTTCACTATGCCTTAAGTCTGCCAGACCCTGATATAAACCATGAGCGGCATAGCACAAAATAGGTTTACAGTTACCTTACCGTATCCTCTTGCCTGATGTCACTGTTTCTGAGTGGCACTGATTAAAAAAAACCAAAAAAACCTGAGCTTGATTTCTATGCTCTGGCTTATAAGACTTGAGTTCGGCAGGTCACAACGGAATGTGAAAAGGACTTCGTAAACAAATCAGCACCAGTTCATAGAGAATAATGAGCTGAAGTTTTCTTTGAAACAAACATTTTAGAAATCATGACTAGTGAAGCAAATTTTAAAAATTCTTAATTTTGTGGCTGAACAACTTGCTTTAGTTTATTCATCACTATATAAATCTCTGGCTACAGGGGGAACCTATGCTTAGTGAAAAATTATAGCAGAAATTTATTCTCACAAAATATTCCTTTTGTCTCTAAAGGCACTTTTTGCTTTATTATAATAGATGCACAACAATTCACTGTCATCTGAGATTCCTTAAGGCTACCTTGAAAATAGTATACCTGCTCAAAATCATCATAAATCTACAACAAGCCAGGAGGGCTTTGATTGTGTTAGACAAGTTGCAGTGATTAGCAATCCAGTCCTACCCTGATGGACTCCACAACAAGAGAGATTACAACAAACCCAGCAAACTGTCCAGTCCCACAGTCTATTGTCCCACATTCAACAAGGACATTGAGTCCATTTAAAAATTTCTGCTTGTATCTTTAATGGCATAGGCTCATACATTAAAAAAACCTCAAACACCTCCACATCTGCCTGATAAATTTTGAGTTTTATTTAAAGGATCTTTCTTCTGAAAATACACTATTAATTCTTCCAGAGATGGAAGTCTTCTCTATGAAATACAACCAGAGAAAAGTTAATTATATCTTTGTTTTTTTTAAATAGAATAAACTATTTCAATAGGCAATCTTTAAAGCAAAACAAAAATACATGTGGAAGTCTCGTGAATTTGAGCAGCAAGACACTGTACTCAAACAATAGGTTTACTCCCACATGGGTCCCAATTTTACATGTATGGGGAAATATTTTGCATCTTATCACCTTCCTTTCTTTAACTAACTTGTCTTTAATCTAGACTGCAATATATGCACTTTAGAAAGACATAGATACAACTCTGGATTAATAAGATACCTCACAGAACATTTCAGATATTATCTAGACACTCTGAATCAGAAAACAAAGACGTAAAATAATCACTTGATAATCTCAATCACAATAAAAGTTATTATATAACAAAATATGAGAATTTAACTGCCTGATAAGCCTAACTTTTGGATTGTTCAATCTTTTTCATGGCAATCACTCATATTTTTACAAAGCATTCACACTGTTTAGGTTTTTTTAAGATGAGCTAGTTGAGCAATTAGCTTTAAAACTCCTTAGAATACAAGTAATGAGTTCAACAGCTGTCAGGAAAAAAATCCACACACTCTTATTTTACAACATGAAGGATCATTGCTCTCAGTAATTAAGAGGAGATTCCTCCAGGATAAAATTCTATCCTGTTGTTTTTACTAATCAGAATTTTAAGAGAGTATGAGTCTTCAATTTACCATTGATACTTTATTCAGCTTGAGCATAAACAAACATTTTAACTTATGGATTATAATCATCCCTTTTCCTCATGCATCTTGTATTCCTTTTGAGTGATGTTTCTCCACTGTTAAGATTTACCTGTTCCAGATCTACTGTTTTTGCTGGGATTAACACCTCTAAAAGAGTAGCTTCTGATGTATTCTACATCAACACTACAGGGTTTAAACAAATACGCCTGTTTCCTTGACGTTGCTCTCAGCAGCATCATGACTTTTCTGTTAAGATAAAAAAGAGCTGTCTTAGGCTCTAATGAGTAAAAGCTCCAATTCTCTCAGCCCTTGATTCTGAAGATATCTCTACCATTGTTTAGACTTCTTACAGTAAGCAATCCTAGTGAAGCAAATGGAGAGACAACATTAAATACAGGTATTGGAGGGAGCAAGTGTCAGGCCAGGAACTTCAGTAAAGGAGACAAAACAGCATTGTCTTATGCCCAGAACTGAAAGATATACCATATAAATCAGAAACCCTGAAATAACATGGCTCAGCTATCAGAAATTAATTAATGACTTCAGTGAAAAATCACCAAAATCATCAAAATAAATAGTCCACATACTGGAGCTGTGGTCAGTATCCATTACATTTGCACAGGATCTAGAAAAAGTTTTGATTGCTCCTGTACTATTAGCAATCAAAGCCTTGCACATATCATATAACTTAAGTATCATATCAATCAGAACTTTGTCCTGTTGCCGTCTTATTGTGAAGTTCTCTACCTTCTCAGTGATTTCCCATGGGCAGCTCCTCACAGCACTGACTCCTTCTTCTTCACAGCCAACAAACTCCAACTCTCTTCACAGTACAGCTAACCCACTCTTTTGTAGCACACGTCTTTATTGGACACAGCTGTGGCCTACTAAGGGCAGGCCTGCTCCTAATCTTTGGTGATTAGTACAGCTGCAACTCCTCAGGTGTGAGGCTATCTTCTGCACTATTCTCTTACATTCTATCCCTCCACATTGTCCAAGACAGAGATATTTATTTTCTAGATATTTAGTTTTTTCTAAGGAAGCTGTTAAAATATACAAACTGTCCCCAAAAATATAGAGTATGCAATTTTTAGAAACCTATTTAGAATTGTTTTCCAAATTTATTTAAAATGAGTATGAAATGAAGAAAACTACACACAAATGCTGAAAATAAATGTTAGCAAAGTACTTCATAATGCTAGTTTGAAAGTCTTGTATGTGCCCTTATAATCATAATAAAATAGGAAATATATTTCACTGAAACTCGAAAGACAACATGGCTGGAAGGGAAAGGAATCCTAAACAGTTGAAGTCATCAATAGTTTCTGAAGAAGAGAGCACAATTTTAAATGTTCATATTTATTGTCTGTTAATTGTTTTCTGCCCTTTTATATATTGGTGAAAATTTATTTTCACTTCAAAATGCTGCATTCATTAAATTCATTAAATTGAACCACACCATTTTAATTTAAAATGTATGAAATAGCTCTTCTATCATAGCATTTCTCTCAGCATAAAATTGTCATAGGTTTCTAAAGACCTGAAAGGAAAGTATTTAGTGGTGAATGGAAGGGAACTCAAAACTGGGTTACTGGCTGCCAGAAACTTCATGTATGTGATTAAGAAGCAGTGGAACTTTTAAAAGCCTAGTTGACTTAAGGTCATTGAACATTGAAAAAAGGAAGGAGATATGACAAGTGAAAAAAAGTAAATGAGCCTCAAGTTACCTGCCTCCAGGACAATTTTCTGCAATCCCAATATAATCAGGAGTGCCCCTGAAGCCTTAGTGTTTGTTTTGACTGAAGACAATATAATTTTACAAAACGGATCAAACTATTCAACCCAAAGATTTCTACAAGTTTCACCAGTGTGATAATTTAATAACCCCTCTGAGACTGCTGTTCTAACTTGCTTTACTTGTTGTACTTTTTAACCTTTGGTAGTGATAGAGAATTTGAAAAACACTATGTCTTCCTTAAACCAGGAGGATAAAGCACTCCCTCTCCTCTGTTGCTCTATTATTCCCCTTTCTACTTTCCCAAATTATATCATTCGAAAAGTCTCTCATAGACAAATCAATTTATCTGACACTGTGATCTTCTCTAGTGCATTTCTTCAGATCATCCAAATAATGGAAAAGATGTCTCATCCCTACACTATCTCACCAAAACTCTGTACTAGAAGAATATAGATGGTGTGAGATTAAACTAGGCTGTAGAGAGAGATGCTTCTTCTACCCCTATCCAGCTCATAAATTCCTATGACAAATTGACCACTGATGGCCTTCACATTAACTCTTTGAACTCTCACCCTTCTAGGAAGGTGAAAATCAGATTTTGACATCCTTACCAACCGAATACAATGTAGAGCATATAGCAGCACTCACATAAATCATTCACAAGGTTACACCTTTCCATCAAAGTAATCCCCATCCTTCTGCATCGTAGTCCCTGAGCTACCCTCTGTGAGCCTTTAGTGAAATGTGCAGAAAGCTGGGAGATTGAAACTCCTATTTTCTCTTGAGAGTCTCTGCTGAGCTTAAGTAGCTCCAGTACCCATAACTTGTACTTTCTGTCAAAAGAAGAAATTATGCTTTTGCTTCTTTCTGATGATGACTGTTTTTTTTCCCAAAGAGGATTGAACCAGGGAAGCCTATTAAAATTGTAAAAAATAGAACTTGCAAATAAGCCCATGGGAAGAGAATAGAGCTATGTGGAGTTTGCACCTTTATTGTTCCTGTTTAAAGATAAATGAGTAGCTAAAGCCCCACTGTAATATTCAAATATAGTTTTAAAAAATCATTCCTATTATGGCAATAAAGCATGTGAAGATTCTCGTTAAATATTTTCCAGCTTATAGATGCCCATTTTGATCGTCAAACATGTAAACTTAGCTGACAGGGTTAGTTTATAGCCACAAAAAATACCTGGGTTTTCTGAACCTATCAACTGTTGTGGAAATAGAAGCCACATAATCTTTTTTGAAAATGTCTTTTTTGAAATATAGTTTATGTGCATTTATTTGAAAAGTTCTTATTGGGTTTCTTGTAGGAGTTTTATTGCTTTGGCTTTCTTCACAGTGTCTATGTTATTTCTCTGGCTTATTATGAAATTAGATTTTTTGCACTTTTCCATCTGTTCATTCGAAATTTCTCATTCCTTCTCACCCATTAGATCAAATTTCAGGCTTTCAAAATTTAAAGGGACCCAGGAATGCTTTTGACTAACTGTGAAACCTTCTACTAAATTTCAAATATCTGCTACTGTAAAATAGACATAGCTATAACTATAGCTATAGATATATAGATATATAACATTTTTAGGTGTATATTGAATTTTGTAATAATGTAATATTTTCACTGTCCATGAAACATCATAACTATTCTTAAAAAATACTTCTTCAAAGATATGTAATTTGAACATGAATGGGAAAACACTAGTTGAAAGTCTTGTTAAAGAGAGGTGGAACCCACCTTTGGTGTTCCCTACTGGAAAGATTGTGGGGAGTCTGGTCTTCTAAAATCAACTTGTTTTTCTGAAACTTTTGGATGCATCACTTCTCTGATATCATCCATTCCTGTGAATTATTCATACAAGAAAAAATCCATCAATATGATATTCAAAGGATATGACTGAAGCTGAGCACACTAATACATATGTTTGCAATTGAATCATCATCATTCATGTTGAATGAAGTTCAGCAAAATTTCAAAAAATTTTGCAATGCAGCTAATATGGGGAAAATAAGAGGATTTTAATAAACGGTTTAATCCAGTAGACTTGTGCATGCAGCTTTCTAAAATTGTGGAATAATATCATAATAAAAGTTCTTTGCAGACAGAGTTCTAGTCCTTGTGATCTGTTGGGATAGAAACATAGATGGATGGATCCAGAATTCTCCTGATCTCTTCTTAGGCAATTTAAGATATTACCTTAACCATGGAAAGAGGAAACACTAGGCTATCAAACTAAAATACAGCTTTTTGTCTCAGGTTAAAACCTACTTGTTGACAGAAATGAGTCTTGATTATGGACAGATTGAGGTGAGGGAGAACAAATTCACAAAGTAGCATAACACCAGAGATGTTAAAATATATACCAAGAGAGTTTATTTTTTTAAATTAAGGGGAAGAAACAAATTTTGAAATTTCCATACCGAAATGTATGAATTATTAAATTGACACCATTTAAAACTTTTTTCTCTTGCTTCTTTCTTTTTATGGACAAGCTTTGATATCATGTGGGAGTTGGTGCAACTCCAACTCTGTAGACCAAATTATTTCTCTTTTTTAATCTTGCGAGATCTGTGCATTCAGGGAGGGGCAGGACAGCTCTAATGAGTTATCCAGAAGAAAGCTGTATCTTTACTGTATACCTGACAGCTTTTGCCAAGTCCCAGATGCTGTGGCAGCAGTGATTTATTCAATACAGTCAAACACATAGGACAAAGAAGCAGCTCTTTGGCCAAAAACTCTGGAACTAATAAATTATTGAAGGGAAGACCAGGGACAGCCCACTGGGAGATAGAGACATTGATTTGATTCAAAAGTCTCATAAGTCAAATTCCCCCAATAATGTAAGGTTGCAAGATCATTGATTTCTCTGTGTCAGTCATTTACCTACACACTAAATTATCAGCAAGTTATCAGTGTGACGAAAAACTTCTGAGCCAGTAGCATTTTTCATGTACCTCACCTATGGAGATGGACTTGTGTCTCCCAGAAGAATGAATAATCAGATGAAAAAACATAGCTTGTGTCAAGAGGAATAAAAAAATCCCAGAGTTGTCCTTCTCCTGGTCTGCTTCCTGGTGACCTCAAGCATCCCCAGACCATTATTCTCTGTCTTAGCACAGCTAAAAGCTCTTGAAGAGAAGCACATGCTACACATGAAGGTGGAAAGTAAAGAATAAAATGTGCAAGAAGAGTCTTAGCCTACATGCCAGTCTTCTAGTTATCCTAACAAAAAAATTTGGTATTGGCCACCAACAGACCCTTGGGCATGGAATTGCTGCTTATGTAGCCAAATCCCAGACACAGCCTACCAGCTGTTCTAGCTGGTTGAAAATTGCTGCAATTCCCCCTCCCCATCAGGCACACCCTTGACTCTGACAGAACCTTGGGTGATTGTTCCCAGATTTGAATTCTGAGGAAAACATATTTTAGTGTTCTCCACTGGTTTGTCCTGTAAATATTCTGAAATTCCCAAATCTTGTAGACCGTGAATATGCAACACTGATTTTTCAGCCAAGCTCCATGTCTCCATACTTTTTCTGAGACCTCTTTCTTTTTTATTACTGTTTTTTCAATTCTACACATGTAATCTGTATTTAACTGTCTTCAAAATTCTTTGAAATATGACAGCTTCTGTATCGAGACATACTCAAAAGTTCCAACCATGTTAAACTTCCCTTTAGCAAAAAGAACATGACATATACTAGCTTTGATTCTGCCTACCACATTTGCTATTTGTGTTGGGGAGAACCAGTATAAAATCTACAACAGTAGGAGGAGACAGGGAAACAGATGAATTCATATTTCTCTGATGAAGTAAAATCCATTTTATGTGTATTTCTCAGGACAAGAAAAGCTAATGTCACTGAAAGAAGATTATTTGATCAGTAATATAAATCAGGAAATAGATACACTATTGATATCAGCAGTAGTTGGGGAAGTTTCATCATTTGATAATCTGATGTTTTCTTTGCACCACAGAGCAGCTGCTATCACTGTGTAAAGGTGACATGAATAAAAACTTTATAGTATGTTTATAATCCACCCTGTTTTGGTGTATTGGTTGTGGAAATTGAACAAAGATTAAGAACAAGGGATTGAAAATAGTCTTTCTAGGATTTTGGTAATGAGAAGGGTAATGCCAGCTAAAAAACTCCTGCAAGGAAAAACACCAACACAATGAAAAATGTGCAGCTTATAGTTGAGGCTGTCAAAAGACTGGAAGAAAGGATTACAAACTGAAGTTACAGTCCAGTGCATTTACTTGTCATCAGGTATGGCCCTTTGTAACCAAGCATACCACTCTGATCATCATCACTCAGTTGTCTCTGGATTACACATTATATTTTTCATGCCTTTAGCCATTCTCATTGAATGTCTGTAAAATGAACCTGCAGGGATTGTACAGAATATTGTAGTGATTGGTACATTAGGTTGCTCTGGAGATATGAACTGTGGCAGACAGATAGAATTTGTTCTAATGTACTCTTCTGAAGAGACTGCTCATTATGTGAGTTATCTGGAAGGTTTTGTTGGTTTCTTTACTTCTAGGAGACAAAATCCACTTTATAATTCAGATGCAAGATTCTGCATATTAGTAGAATTTATTCAAACAATGCTAATGTTTCAAATGTATACATTAGTGTGATGTTCTTCTCCACCTCCCTCCCACCCCTCATCCACAGCTCCCACCTTATTTCAGGAACAGATATCTTTAAGAGACAAAATGTAAATACCAACCGCATACATTTTTCCTCAGGATAACTGATTTAACTTTCAAGAAAACAAAATATGAGAGTCTAGATGCCTTTAAAATGTCAAGAGCATTTTCCTTCCAATGTTTGTATAGATGCCATTGCCAGCATGCTTCAAATTCTGGGTATTTCCTTACTCAAACACTGTCAGGCCAATGAAAAATGATTCTAAATGTGTCCATGAAACCATCAAACAACGTTATTTTTCTATGTTGATGACTAAGAAAACTAGAGAGCACAATAGAATTCAATAAAACAACCATGATCATTATGTCAGAAAGAAGTTTGCTCTGACTGGTACTGAGCTACTGAAGTGATGGATGCATGAGAAGCATGAGATAATTGATAACCAGAGGTGTGGGATGCTGCTTTTCAAACTGAGCAGAAAACTCCATTTACTATCTCTTCAATCATAAAAAATTGTAGAGCCCCTGAGGTGTCAAAAATATGCTAATACACACATTCTAGTTTGTACTTGCATCATGGTTCTGTAAGCAGAGAGGCTCCTGTACTGTGATCTGCTTCCTACTGCCAAAACAGCATTTCAATGAATGAGAGAAGGAATAGCACATCCTCTTTTGTGGGATAAGATGTTCTCTTCTGTCTCTTCAGCAGTAAATGTGTTTTGTTTTGATTGTCCATTTTTATAGTGTTGTGAAATGTGTGGATTTAGGCAATTAATTGTGTTCATAGCTATGGAAACAGGAGCTTCATTAACTTCGGTTTCACTTTGTGAATTCTAGTGAGTACAAAATGCTGAACATAAGTACCTAGCCACTCTCATTCTCTCCACACGGGGCACTCTAGCCATACTTCTAAAATAAGAACTAAGACTTTATTCTTGGAATGTTCACGATGAAGATTTATTATTCTCCACTGTCTTGAAGCCATTATATTAACTTATATTTCTGTAAATAAATGTGACGTGTAACCATTTAGCGGTTCAAGAACATACCACAATAAAATAAATACAATAATCGAAGTAGTAAAATATCTTCACTTTCATCTGAAGTTTAAGGGTCATTAAAGTAACACCAGCACCTGAAGTGTATTTTTTTTTAATCAAATTTTTTATATCAAAAATACAGTATATTATGTAGACAGCATTCTAAAGACTGGAGATTCTTCTCACTTGTTCTAGTGGGTTTTGGACAACATTCAAAATAATTAAATATGATAAAAGTTCTCCAATGGAGATGCATAGTTAAAAAGTTGTAGATTAATTGAACATGCTTTTTGTTTTCCCATTTTTCTTTGTGAGTTTTCCAGTTTCAGAATTCTCAAGGTGTGAGTTCACAAAATAAACTAAAAAAAAAGATATTGCAGAAAGACTGTGCTGTCTGATCAATTACATTCCCAGTATCTTAAAAGCCATAGTATGACAATACACAGCATTGCAATTAAACTTGTATTGCAAAAAAAATGTAATTTTATGTTTTAAGTGCTTTGGGTACAGTGATTATGAAGAAATTATTTTTTGACTGCCGTGAGGTGAAAAGCTTTGTGATTTAAATGTTACAAAGTGAAACATCAGCAGCTTTTAGCGTGTTTTTGAAAAGGCAGTAAGAATTTTATTTTACTTTAGCATATGATTAGATATTTGCATGCTGAGCCTGATTATTTTGGAGAAAAAGCAAACAAATAACTTTTTAAAAGCTTTATATACTCTGATACACTGCTAAATTAAATATAATAAAATAAAAGTAAATACTTATTAAATGTATAATTTCCAATTTCAGCCTACCTGAACAAAATTTTATAGTCTTTTAAAAGTCATTATGAAGAAATTTTGTAGGGTATTTTAAGCTAGTAGTACTAGTAGTAGTATTTGTGTTTATCAGGCTTATAGTCCAAAAATTATGAAAGTCTTATAAAAATGTATACCTTTAAAAAAATAATATAATGTCAATCATAAATCCCTTCAGTGGATAAATATTCTTATACTCATATGACACTGTATATAATTATAATTACTTTATATGAACTCACAGGATGGCAAACAATTTTGTGAAGCTAGGTTTTAAAAAACGAGTTAAGACTCAAGGATCCAGGACGGACTGAATTTGCTCCTTAGAGCCTTGTAAAATGTTCATTTCTAAGCCAGAAGGCAATTCCTGTGAGCAGCTTAGAAATGGCTGCACTCTCCCAGAGCAGGCAGTTTAGCAATTGTGACTGACCAGGCAGCCTCAGGAGCAGGCACTGCACTCTGATCAATGTTAGTGACCTGTAAAACAGGGTTTTCAGTGGGGGGATATAGGAATTAACAGTTTCTGTTAAAGAAATTTTAACTGGGATTTTTATGGAGACTTTCAAATGTTTAAAAGGATACTATGAAAACTTCTAGACAATTAGCTTACAATGTTCATCTTCACTATATAACATTAAAATCGAGAGTATATATCAAAACTATGTGATTTAGAAAACAATCAGGTTATACTCGAGGTTAATTGCTGAAGGAATAAATTTGCATATAGAATTTGAGAGATAAAAAGGGTCACTATTCAACATATTTGAATTCAGATTTTTTTTTCCTTTTTAAAAATCTCACAATTTTGTAACTTATTTTCAAGAATAAAACTTTTGATGTCTTTTTCTTTTTGTCCATTTGTTGTAGTATCAGATTTTTTTTCTTTTACTTTTCACCACATGATAATTGAAAAGTATTTCAATTCTAGCATAACTTGATTTTTAAAATTATTAAAATTGAATATTATTCTGAAGAGCATATTAAAAGCAAACACACAAATTGTATTCCCTTACTATTTCCATAGTTATTATACTTTTTGAAGTAATAAAGGTTAGAATATAATTGTTTAAGTAAACATTCTTTGTTGTCCTCTTCCAGCAAACTTCTCAATTTTCCATACATTGCTTTGATGTCTTAAAGATGTCATCACTTAATATTTACCACCTTATAGCTGTGCAATTTTCTTAATTTCAGTGCAACTGGAAAACAGCAGATTCTCATTCAAAATCTCTGATGTCTGCAATATTAATCTGGATATAGAATAACCTCCCAGACCCACTCTGTGCTTTGATGTTTCTTTAGTGTTTGAACACTATTAGTCTACACACCAGCTTTTGAAAAAACTTTTTCATGTATATGTCTTTTTAAAACAGGGTAATATCCATGACCTTGCAGTCCTGTAACTAGGTGGTGATTTGCAGACCAAAGGCATTGCCCCTTAGCCTTTCAGATCACAAAGCCTCAGGGAAAAATTGGTTGTGATTTCTTTATATACTGTCATGGAAATACACCACAAGACAGAGCACATCTTGTGAGCCATGTTTCATCAAGTACTGCTTTCAAAGGAACTAGGACTGAAAACATTATGCCCTGAGCTGATTATTAAATCTAATGTTCATATATTTGCTCTCAAGTGTAATGGTTCTTTAGTAACTCTCATGATGTCTGATACTATTTTCCTGAAAGCCAAACAGTGGTGTAATCATACCTCATCTCTCAGAAACCTAAGTTCTGAGCATCCATCATTTCCAAAGAAAGATAGAAGACCTGGTTCTAATAAAATGCTTTAAATAATTGAAGGTCTGTTTTTGTAGAGCTAATGTTACAGTATGTTCTTTTTGAAGCCAATGCATTTTGAGCAGTAGGCACAGTATCACAAACCAGAAAAACTTTGAGTTGCTATCGATAATGAAATCACTCTCACATCGAACCATAAGCTGACTGCGTGCAACCTCTTGGTTCTCTCCCCATAGTAAATTAAAACATGGTGATTCAAAACATTGGTGATTTTAAGCCATGCTTACGGTTATCTTGTTTGATAACAAAGGTTTAGTCTAGAGAAGACTGAGAGGAGATATTAATGCACGTAAATATCACAGAGGCAGGCACCAAGAGGATGGTGCCAGACTCCTTTTGGTGCTACCCAGTCACAGGATGAGTAACAAGTCCATAACTGAAACAAAATAAGATTTTCCTCAACACAAAGAAGAATTTCTTTACACTGAGGGTGGCAGAGCACAGGAAAAGGCTGACCAGGGATGTCATGAAGTCTCCCTCTCTGGAGACATTCCAAAGCTACCTGGATGTGTTCCTGTGTGACCTGCTCCAGGTGACCCTGCCTTGGACTGGATGATCTGCAGAAGGCCTTTCCAATCCTAACAATTCTGTGATTTTGGGTTATTTATATTATGCTTATTAAATTGCATTTATAATTGCTTCATAATTAGGAAAAGGGGGTGGAAAGCTAAAAACTATTACTTGTGGAAATTTATTGATATACTGCAATTGGACCACTTGGATTTCTCTCCTTGTTCTATCCTCGTTTGTTACTGAATCAATTTTCTTCACAGCAAGCCAAAATTATTAAACCATTTCAGGGGTTTTTTTAAGGCTGAAACTTAATAGATATTAAATTTTAGAAATATTTCCTGGATAGACAAATTAGTGATGTCTTGGTGGACATAAAAGGACACTGTAGGGGGAGAATGATAGACCGCTGCATCTATAGTCCTAAGATAAACACACCATGGCTGGACTTCCAGTATAAAGGAAAATGAAAAACTGATGAACTGTGAAAGAAATTGAGTGAATAAAAAATTGATTTAATTATTGATAGAGAAAATGAGCTGATGCTCAAGAATGGATTTGGAAGGCAAATCTCGAGTGAAGATGAGAACTGGTAGCATGGATTTAAAATAATAGGTGTCAATTCACTGAAGAACCTGGTTATGAAGCAACAGACAATAAAATATTTCAAAGTAATGATGGTGGTTTATGAATTTCATTCAGATTTATATATAGTAAAACAATGCCAGCTGTTATAGAGATAAAGGAAACATGGGATCCAATGCCTGATGATCAGAATGTTGCCTGCTCTTTGCTCTGATTATTTTTAAGGCTGCAAAATAAAATCAGATACATTTTACAGAAATGTTGTCCATAACCATAATCTCTCTTTTTCTTTAGCATAGCATCTTGGCTATTAGGCTATAATTATAAATCACTAGTTCTACATTACTAAGTTCTTCTCATTAATTGTTTGCAGAGTAACATCTTTTTTGGGAAGGATACACAAATTGCACAAACCCTGACTGCAGTATTTCCAGATATTGTCTGAGCATTCTGCAGGAGGGGTGGTCATCTTTTGGTTCATGAAAGAAGCAAATGCAGGTTTCCCTCTGTAGCCATGGTGTTTTATATGAAAGCTTACATCTTCTTTTCCCACAAACTTTCTGAATTAAAGCATGAACCTTTTTTTAAAGGGTAGCTTAGGTTTGCCGATGTAAGAAAAAATTTTGCTCTTTGAACCCCAAACTTCACTTTGAAGCCACATACGAGGTCCAAAAACAGGAAAATGAGATTTTAGCCATACTGGTATACTTGTACCAGGATGATTTTTGGCATTTCTATCTACAGGATTCAGGATGCTGTGAACTGAGTTTGTATATCTTCCTCTTTCCATCCAATATAAATAAATTTAAATAGGAAACTGAATATTTTTTTATACCTTTTCCTCACACAGTATCTTTTTTTTTTTTTTTATGTAGTCTCTACATTGCCCTTTAGGCTCAGCCCTGAGCCATTTGTAGTTTTAATTCATTAGATAAATAATTCAATTTTACAAAAATTATTGTTGAAATATGTTAACATTGTCAACAGGTGACCTTTCAGGTCTCAATAACACTTGATGTCATAATTAAAGAAAACCTTTAACTGTTAAAAAAGTTTGTGTACTCTTTCCTGTAAATTAAACACAGTACTCCACTCTTTTCTGTCAGAAAACACTATAGAATTTTTTTTTTCATTCAAGACTTCTAATATGTTCAATTTGAATGAATTTATTTTGGTGTCAAATTATGTACACTATGGATGTTTGTTAAGACTTTAACTTTCTCTCTATATTAATATTTTATACATGTATATTTGTTATGAGTCATATATATTCATTGTGGGACTACATCTACAATAAATAAAAAATAAGTGTAAACTTGCTTTTAATCACACACTGTGTTTTGATTACATGGAAAATATATTGGAAGAGAAAGAATGGTCATGCCTATCTCAGTTTGTTTGCACTACCATAAATTCTATACAAATTCTATTTTATATTTCTAATGTGTCTACTTTCATTTTCTGTAGCTTCATTTTTGGTAGGTATGTAATAAATTACAAATTATTCTGCTTTCCAATTTTTCTTCATCACAGTTTCATTTATTTTCTTGGAAACTATCTTCCTATCATATAGACTTCCCTCCTTTCTCTGGTAGTCATTAACTATTCTGATATCAGATTGTGAGGAAAGGCTATGCTATGCAAGCTCCTGTGTTCATTTTTCTCATTGCTGTACCTGAGCCCCCTCAAGAAGATGAAGCAATGCATCTGTGTACCTGTCATATATAATCCATGCTCTCATTCTCTGCCCAAGGAGAAGAATTCTGTATGTAGCAAAGGGGGTCCTTCTGACTCCAAACTCACTGCTGGAAATCTGTAAGAGAATTTTTTGGCAGAACACTATTTTTTCATTCCACTAGGACAACCATCAGATACATTCCCTCAAAAAAATGAACATTACAACCACTCCCCCATCTTCTCAGGCTATTCTCTTTGTCTTTTGTTGCTTTCATGCTATGACAACAATGAGTCCAAGTTAAATAGCTTAATGTACAAATGGAAGATACTGATTAACTCATTTTCAGTAAAGCAAAATATCTGGTTTCTAGCAAATGCATTAGAATGTTTCATTCTGATCAAAAATTGAAAACAAAAAGGGTAAGACTGCTTGCCTATGTAAATGCTTATTTACAGTCACATCACAAAATATTTCCAAACTCCCTTTGTCATACCACTAAAGAAAAAGCCAAAACCATAATTTCATATAAAGCCAGTATTTTGACTATATGTTAAAAACAAAATATAAACAGAATAACATATTAATTAAAAATCCAATTCTATTGTAAATCTGCCTAAAATTGCAATATTTCTCTGAGAAGAGAAAGCAGAGCTAAGAAGGTAAATCAACTTCTCTTGATTTCTTTTCAGTATAATCTACATTTTATTGCATTTCATATTTATTTCATAGAAGAGAGTTAAGGTTTATACCACAAAAGAGATACAACTGTTTTACAGGATTTTCTAGACTCCGATTTGAGATTTTCTTTACCTTCCTGATTTTATTGAATATTCTTGAGAGGTTCCCAGGAATCCTCTGAGGAATCTGAAGGTATCACTGCTCCCAGATAAGGATAGCCACAGCAGCCTTAACATGCATCAACTTTTGTAGCAGGCTCTAGAGGTATTTAAGAAGATCCCAGCTGTCCTTGATTACAAAGTGCTTGAAGCTTTTGTTTCTTCTAACCCTTGATCAGGGAAAATCAGGCACCTTTAGCATAGCTAACAGGTGGTGATCCATTTGTGCTTCAATTTGGGAAAAGAAGAAAATTAAAAATGTGAGGGATTAGCAAATCTGCTCAGACTGGCTTTTGCATGCACTCATGAATGGCAGTGATGTACCACATACCTGCCTCTGGTAGTTGTTAGAATTGTCCGTGCAGTTTTTATGCCATTGACCCAGGGGCAGCTCAGGAAGAGGGAGCAGCTCTGCAACAAGACTGAAGTTGTGAGTGAATGCTGTCAAATGAAGCAGCTGAGCTGTGCTGATTGAGTCTGAAACTCAGAAGTGAATAAAAAGCAGTGATAGCAGTGGGAGCCTTCTTGCTGCAGAGGATGAAGGTTCCTGTTTGTTTTCCTGACCTGCCATCTAGGGAGGGTTCCAACTTAGCAAAGAGAATTCAGAGAATTCTGAAGTAAGAAAGTGGTGAACAGGGATATGTGAACAGAAAGTTCTAAAAATTAACAAGACAGGGCTCAAGTGGGATTGCCCCGAGCATATACAGATCAGTCTTAGATCAGGACCAAGAACATCCTTGTTGATCAGTAATTCTTGTACTCTTCTTCAGACTCTTCTTCAGTCTTAATTAACTGAACATAATTGCTTCAAACACTTACTGGGTGTACCTTTGTCACTTCAAGAGCCTGTACATAACTTAGCCTGTTTTCTCATGACAAATTGTCAGTATTTTCTCCATTTTTCTTAAGCTTACTTCACGATTCATGTCATGGGAGTAGTTTATTGTGATTTTTAAGTGATCAATTCTTTGCAAAAAATCACTCTTACTTCAATTGATAACTTTAAATAATTAGCTAGAAAAGTTATTTTTCAGAGAGAAATTTGCACTCATTGGTAATGTAAGGGAGTTATAAACTGCCTAAGAGTTTGATCTGCTGACTTTCTTGGTACATCCAAAAGTAAACCTATTTTCCCCAGAATTTTGAATACACCAGGATTAAATGTTTTCATGTAAAGTGTTGATCCTTTTGATGAAGATTCATTCTTGATTTCATTGGACTAGTTGGACAGTACAATGATATTAACTGGAATTGCAGCTTTGACTTTTTCTTAGTGATTACAGCAGATGGCTATAAAAACAATAATAGTAATAACAATTTTCCAGTGCTAAAAGTTCCATTTCTCCCCTTCATGAAAGCCTAGTGGAAACATTCATAGAGGCTGTGCAGTCACCGTAGAAAGTAAAATACAATGCCAGATCTTTAGTCACCTACTAAAATCCCACCAGACTTGAATTGTTTGCTCATGTGTATTTTCCGTCTTCACTTGTTATTGAGAACAGAAAACAGCATTTGATATCAAGCGAAGGGATAAAATTTCACCTTATAAAAGATGCATTTATTCAATATATACAGTACAACAGATATTTAGTTTTTATTTAGCCAAGTTTCAGAATATACTGTTATTCCAGAAAAAATGTTTAAAGGAGAAAATTCAAAAGCATAGTCAGCCACCTCAGTATCTTCAAATTACTTCTCTGCTAATTTAAACAGTAATTGCTATGGGGCTAATGCTGATCACTGATGATTAAAATATTTCCCATAAAAACCTTTTTCAACTTTTCACTTACTGGGAAAGAGCTTTGGAATTGTTCGGGATTTTTGTCTGGAGCTAAACTGACAAAAAGTACAGTTCCTATTTAAGAAACTAAATTAGTTTCTGAAGCATAATTTCTTCATAATTATCTATAGTGAAAGATTCATACTTGAAGTCTGACTGCCTCCTTTTTCTAGTATACATTATGTCAAAGTGATGGATCTGTCACAGTATGAATCCTGGGACAACAGGGACAGCATTGCCTCCAAGTGGAGGAAGGAAGGAAACATGTTAAAGGAGTGTGTTCCAGTTTAGCAAACCCAGTGACCAAAATGTCTAATCCGGGATACAATCATGTTGAAAACTCCTCTTTCTCTTCTTTTATGTGGCCTTAATAACCACACATGCTCTGTTTAAGCATCATCCTGTTTCATCCTATTGTTTTGCTTTAAGCAAATGGTGGAATCCATTGGCCAAGCTCCCCTACAGTGACAGTAACTTTTTACTAAGATACATTTTCAGTTTAGGAATCACTTTGAAGAAATTGAGGGTTTTTTTCTAAAACAAAAGCTTTAAAAACTCTACTGAGTTCTTTTGTTCTTTTTGGAAAAATATGGGTGTTGCTTCAGGTGATTGTAGGTTTTCTTTATTAAAACTTCTAGTCTTCTGTGATAGTTTTCATGTACCAGAGTTTATGTTTTGGTCTCAATAAAATAATCCTGAGGTAGTCAAGTGTTAACTTTAATCACTATTGAAGATTTTACTTCAGGAATCTGAAAATGGATTGTTTGTAGAGTATGTGTTAATATTTCAGGAGTCTTGCATAAATAAGAAATTTATTAATCAATTAATCATAACTTAAGGATTAATTAAAGGCAGTAAAATCAAACCACATTCTATAATAAATTAATCTTTCATTTTTTCCTTGAAGAGAAGGAACAAAATGCACTTGAGAGAAAACTATATGATATATATTAAGAGAAGTTTTGTACCTTTTTCCTATCCAGGAAATTTTCTCAGAACCCCTACAAAGACCTCCATGAAATTTGTGTAGGAGGACAAAGATGAGAAAATCCAGACCAATTTCAGAATATGTTGCTTGGCCATCAGCTTTTTGTACTTTATCTGGCTTAAAAATTGAAAATACAGTCAATGTCTGTTCTCTTAATACAGTCATAATATAAATTTTCATAAAATTATTAATATTTGATGTAGGGGGTGTAAGTGATAATTGAGGGAGATGTCTATATCTATATTTAACAGTAAGCTTATGCTAAACTCTGTGCTTTTCACTTCATTTCTATATTAACAATACAAACACAAAATTCATGCAAAGAACAAAATTCCAAGGCAGATCACTGAATTTTCTGGGTTTTACACCATCTAATTCACGTGTGTGAGCTGACCTCAGTTGAAATTATGTAATTTAGGATCACATCAGAAATGAGAAGGAGGTTAAGACAATATTTTGTGGCCGGCTGGGATGTGAGGGTGGAATTGGGAGGGAGAAGTTTATGGCAAAGGCAAACGTCAAGCAAAGGCAAATGTCAAGCAAAGGCAAACGTTATAGTTTCCACCATAGTTAAATAGAAAATAACTATTATGACTTTGGAATACTTTTTGTCAATGTGTTTCCACTCTCCCTTACTCAAACTAATTAGACTAAGATAGTTAAAAATCTACTAATGATTTCGACAACCCTGGCTTTGGAAGGTCCCATTCAAGACTGGATTTAATTGATCCTTCACCAAGGCAACTGTGTTTTTTTTCAAATCAGACCACTCAGGTGCTTCCAGATGGGCCCCAGCATGTTGCACAATCAAAATCACTACTCACATTCTCAAAATCATGGTCAGAGGTGCCTAGACCTCATTAAGATCATGTTTATTATTCGGAAGCAGACACCTCATTGCAATAGGTAATGTGAGTCCAACAGTTTTTTTCACTAGTGCAGACTACTCTCAGAACAGCAGCAACAGCAGCAGCAAAGCACTCTGCCCTTGGTGGCTGCATCTTACAAAGTCATGGCAGATGAAAACTAGCAAAATGAATTCGTGTCTGATGGGTTGTTTGTGCCACGACAGCTGTGCTTTGAAGGTGGGCAAGCCAAGGAAGTTAAGTTTGGCTCATGCAGAGTGTTTGGCTCTGAATCAGCTCTGTGCCCATACATGTGAATGAGCCAAGCTAGTAGGAATATTTTGGCATTACCTTCTGGCTGTCACAGTGACCTTATATATCACTTCACGCATTCTCCCTTTTGTATGTGTATAATCAGTTCCAATGGATCGACTAATATTTTGGCATGAGTTTGCCATGGCTCTAGCTTCAGATTTCCTGGCCTGTTTATCCAAGTTCCATCCAGCATGCCTATAAAATTCATTAACATATATTTAAGATTGACTAATATACATTTTTATGTTCTAGAAAATGGGAAAAGGGATAAGGGATAAATCTGAAAAAAAGATGTTGAAAATAAAATAAGCAATGAAATTAACAAAAGAACTTCCACTTTTTTCAATGTATCAAAAAATGTTGACATAACGCTTAAAATTTTCCTAGTTGCTCAGCTTAGCTATTATGTATATGAAATGTACAGGGTACAGGGATCTATGTGTATTCATACACATTCATACATTTATATGTAGTGTGTATGTATGACTGTTTGTCAAATTACTATGTAAGAATGAGGGGGAAAAGTCATTGCCAGCAAGTTATCATCAAGAAAAGAGTGCAGTATAATAGTTTTCTTTGCCAGCCCTGGAGGAAGTTGTTTCAATGTGATATCATTGGTCTTCACTCAGAAATTGTAGGCTATAATTTTCGAACATGTTCAGACGCATAAATTATATATTTTCACAGAGTAGTGTCATCAATAACATTTCCTAATGTTAAATTAGTCTGGTGATTAACTTTTTGAATTTAGACATATATACATGCTGTGGTTTAACTGCAGCTGGCAACTGAGTACAACACAGCTGCTTGCTCACCACCACCCCCTCCATGGTGAGATGGCAAGGAGAATGAGAAAGGTAAAACCTGTGCCTTGAGATAAGAACAGTTTAATAATTGAAATAAAATAAAAGAAGAAGAAAGAAGAAGAGGAAGAGGAAGAAGAGGAAGAAGAAGAGGAGGAGGCGGAGGAAGAGGAGGAGGAGGAGAAATAAGGGAGATAATAATAAAAAGAGAACGAGAAATAACACCCAAGAGAAACAAGTTATGCACAATACAATTGTTCACCACCCAATGACAATGGCCAGTCCATACCCCAGCAATGATTGACTCCCCCCCAGACATGTACAGATACTGGGCATAGTGTTCTGTGGCATGGTGGAATATTCCTCTGGACATTTTGAATCAGCCGTCCTGGCCCTGCTGCCTTCCAGCTTCTTGTGTAGCTGATCACTGACTGATGGTCAGCACTACTTAGTAACAACTAAACCATCAAAGTGTTATCAACATTATTCTCATGCTAAATCCAAAATACAGCACTGTACCTGCTACTGGGAGTAAAATTAGTAGCTGTATCCCAGATGAAACAAGGACAATACAGTATTGACTAGCATAGAGTAGTAAATGAATCCCAGGGTTTATCACTGTGCTATTATATGTACTGGTATAAACTGGTAAATATTCCTAATTATTTTTAAATCTCTGCAGAACTTGTTATCTGAGATTGATTTTTTTGGACACAAGGTTTGAATTGGCACAACAAGGCAAGGACAAAAATTCTTACAAACTGATGTTGCTGAAATTACTTCACCTTTTTTCATTGTAGTAGCAGTTATTAACCACAGCAAAGAAATTAACTTCACCAGATCAAACACAACACATAAATATATAAAAAATCTTGATTTTAAATAATGCAATCTGAATAAGGACAAGTAACCTATTATGCCTCAGAAAGTTGTATATTCACTACATTTAATATTTCACCTGAAGGCCTTAAAGAAGAATATGATTAATTGAAAACTAAATAGGTAAACTCATGAAGAGATTTTATTCTAAAAATTTATTTTTCTATTAAATGATAGAAATAATTTTTCATGTTGATAATGGGAAAATAATAGCAATAAAATAATCATAAACTTATTTGTGTTACTGTGCACTATGTCTTAACTGAGGCATGGAGGAAACATCTCTTGAGTTCAAATTCTGGGTCCATTTAGTGCCTCTTCTCTCTGCTGAATTGTGATGAGGATATACACAGCAGGGATTATACTGAGGTCACCAATGATTTCATTTAGGATAATTCACTGTCAAATGGTGGCAACCTATACTGTGACCTTGAGATGGACTGAAACCAGCAAGCCAATGGCTAAGGAGAAAAAGAAAATAAAGAACCCGTCCTTTTGCACTCTCTTGAGTGAAAAAGAATGGAAATAATTTAAACTAAAGTAAAAAAATCTCACTTTTTGAATAACTTAGAATCCTGAAAATGAGCTTTCATTGTTTCAACTGGGATAGTTTATCAGCCACTTCGACTCAGGTTCATCTTGCTAGCGAGAGTTCAAGCAGAGAAAAGGACATCTCCATAGTGGAATTAAGACCTTAGAGACCTAAGCCAGTTGCTGAAACTTAGAAAAGATGATTCAAAGTCCAAATTAATTTTCTATGTATTGCTAAAAAAAGATTTAAAAAACTAAGTTTAACAGAACTTATTTGAGATTTATGACTTTCATTTGAAATAATTTCAGTGTCTCATAATTTGAGATAAATTAATAATCTATTAATTCTGTTCACTGAACATTTTTCCATTTGATGCACTGAATATAGTTTGCTGCACAAATGCATCAATATTTTTATATTTAAAGGGAAAAACAGAAAATGTTTTTTTAGTTTTAAAATCTCCATTCACTGAATTTTCAATTTCTTGTGGAAAAAAAATTCATTTAGAAACAGTGGAAGTGGAAAACTGGCTTTTCTTTTTCTGCAGTTTCTATTTCTATGTGTTATAAACTGGTGGACTTCTGGATCCAGGCAGGATTTTCCAGCCTGGATGGCCCCAGTTATAGCCTGGTAGACGTGGCTGATGTGATTCCCTGTGTATTTTTGAAAGGACACGAAGCTGCTTGGTACTTAACAAGGATATATTGGATAGTGAAAGCCTGAGCACAATGAAAATTATATGGCATAGGTGGTGGAGACTACAGGAGCTGGCTGGAAGGAAGAAAATTTTCTCCATAATCGCCTGTATGGTACTGTGTTTATTACTTGTGACTAAAACAGCATTGCTAATACACCAGTGTGTTTGGTGTGATAGCTGTTTCTCACTAGATGCCTTCAGCTGGGAGAGGGGCAACAGGCTGGGAGAGGACTTAGCTGGGACAGCTCACCCCAGCTGAACAAAGGGCCATCCTGTATCCTATGATGTTGTGCTCAACAGTAAAACCTCAGAGAAAGGAGGGCAAAGGAGGCGTAAGCAATTCTTGGTTTTGGGGTTTGTCTTCCCAAGTATCCATTACACATGCTTGCCTGAAAGTGGCTAAACATCTGCCTGCTGACCGGAGGTAGAGAATAAAGGACTTATTCTGCTTTGCTTGCACACAGAGCTTTCTTTCACTTTTTATATTGCCTCTATCTTGATCCCTGATTTTTTTCTCACTTTTGCCCTCCCTGGTCTTACTGGCAGGGGAATTAATGCCTTGTAGCCTTGTAGGTCTTAGCAACTGGCCATTTTTCTCCAGCACCTTTCTGCCTTAACTGTTTTGGTTCTGTAGGCTAGTAATTTAGGCTACAGGCTGAGACTGGGCTCAGAAAGCTTTCATAACGTGAAGATTTTGCATCTCTTCTAACCTAATGACATGGGTAATTCTTTGTAGTCAAAAGAGACAAGCACTTTGAAAAACTGATTTATCCTCTCATTAAATAGGTACATAACACATAGGTAGAAAGTAATGTACTTTGAAGGTGTCTCTTTTCATTGATCATGGAGAGAATGTAATTGAGACCTAAATTGGAGTATGCTTGTAACATGTAACCTAGAGGACATGAACCCAAGAGTGAATGTATACTAAGGCTCAGTTCCTTCAAAAGATTTAGACCCCAGTTATCTTCATACCAGTGAAGTCAGAAAAGTACCTCAATATTTCCAAGGATTCAGGTTAAAGCCATTTTTGTCTGTTTCCTCGGTTAGAAGACAGTTCTTTCACCAAGGGTTCACCAAGGTTTTCTGACAGCATACAAACACATTCACAAGGCTTCATAAGACTGAACACTGAAGAAGCTTTAAACATTTGTTCACTTCTGTATAGTATATGGAATTCTAAACTTATGAAAATGTAGATCTGAGTTACATTAAGTAAACCTTTTTGCTTTCTTTAAACTTTGTCTTTCAAACAAGCTTTGTCCTTCACACACTAAAAAAAAAAACAAACCAAAAAACACCTCACCAAGAATGGATATGTTTATGAGTAATTTTTTATGAGTATGTTTATGAGTAATTTATGAGTAATTTTTCTGTAATATGCTTATTCTTTCATAAACAATATCTTACACTACTTAGGATTGTACTGTGGCATACACTGCAAAGCAAAATACTGAATGCAAAAAAAGTTTAATGGATTGGGCAGAAAGAGATTAAACTATACAGATTAACAACTCAAGATGGAACAAAAGGATGTTTGAAATACAGTCAAAATGAATGAGTGCCCAAACTGATTAGTAAAGAACATTAAGAAAAATTTTCATCCTAAAAAATTAAGGATGAGGAGAGAATTCCAAGTCTCAGTCTCTCTGAACTCACCAGGAAAGCTTACTCTTTCTGTCACTGATGAGACAGAATTTTGTCAGCACACCAAAATCAAGTGTGACTTCTGTAATGGTGTAAATTTTACATTGGTAAATTGATTTTGCTGCGTGCGATTTTGTGATGATTAGAAACTAATGGGTAAAAGAAATAGGATTTAGCAAGCAGAAGAAAATTAGAAAAGGTTGTTTAAAAGGATACAGCAAGCTTTTGAGATGTTATAAATAAATTTGTACTAGTATACACAAAGAACTTCCCAAGTGCTTCCATGGAGGATCTATGAAATTTCAAAACACTGGGTAAAGGACAAATGCCTATTTTTCAGGTAAAAGAATAAATAGAAAATTATTGTCCTTTCAGTTCTATTTCAATTTTTCATGTTGACGAAACTAATTCTAAGGATAGAATCTTAAGACAACTTGTAGAAAATAATGGCATTCATTTTCTGTGAATATTTATGTCATAACCATTTAATTTGTCTTCAAGGTAAACAACAGTGAGGAAGAATAATGAAGATGCAGAAATCATACATGTAATTTGACCTAGGAAGAATTCTTTTGCTCTCGTGATGAATTTTTCATTATATTCCCTTAATGTAAACATGGATATCTTCAATATTTGTAAACAAATATCTTCAAATACATCCTGTGACCAAAAGAAAGAATTACTGCATTCTTCATGCCCAACCACTAACCTTAGAATGAAGCAAGGGTGATGGAACAGATACTAAGGGAAGTCTTCTGATGGCAAAAGGAGTTGAACATTGAAACAGGCTTGCAGCAGCTGCAGAACATCTACTGCCTCTTTTTAGCATTTTTGTTAGGAAGGAGGTAAACAAAACAAGGCCAGAGATGGATAAGACCACAAAGTTATGGTCCTATGAGCTGCACTTTTCTGTGAGTTACAAACAGAACATACCAATTTTATTTATCTGTATGAACAAATCTATTGTGTAGGATTTTATTGCCCTGTGATAATAAGAGATAAAAAGATTGTTACACAAGCGCCTTTATTAACTATGTCAGGAATGTCTGTCCATCCATTTATTGCCATTAAAAATGAATTCATATATCATGTAAAGGAAAATTAAAGTGATGGAAATACTCTGCAGAATTTTTAAGGACAGAAAGCTTACAAACTACCCTTCTACTGGACATACTAGTAGAACTAGCAAAGTGAACAGGTAACAAACAATAATTTCAGTGGTGGCATAAAGAGATTCTTCAGCAATTCATCAGTCAAACCTCAAATCAATAATAAGTTATTCTATAAGCCTGCTGCACATCTGGCCATTTTTATTTTGGTATAATAATAAATTAATAATATATCCAGAAATTTAAGGCTAATTAAAGTATTATCATTAAATAACTATGAATGATACATTGCTATTTGCTTTTTTATCTTCTATTACCAAATTACTTCTTCTTCTTTCTTCTTCTATTACCAAATATGTCCACATTCCTCATTTGTGGAATTTAGAAAAGCAGATAAAAATTGCCTCAGAGGAGAAAGGCAATAGGTAATAGGAAACTAATTCAGAGACATAGGAAATGAATAAGTGAAAGCAATGATTTTTCTATATCTACACTAAACTATTTCAACAGTGGTCAAAAATATATATTATTGTAGTGATATGGGGTTTTTTACCGAATACACAAATGTACTTGATATGTTATCATATTTTAAAAATCATCTGTTCCACAGTGTACTCTTGAATTCAGATTAGCACAACTGCCTGCTGGAGCTTTGTCTCACTTTTGCTTATGTCAGTGAAAAAACTGTCTTTGGTATGGGTGAAGATAATAGCTTTACTGAAAGCTGGTTAGATTTATGATTGACTTTCATAATTTTTAAGACGTGATAAAACTGTTAGATGTCACATCTCATATTACACTGGAATCATATGAAAGGCATTTCAAATTCCCTTCAAATTGAAAGGGTTTTGTTTTAGATAGTGACCAAAAATTCCCACCATCATCAGAATGTTCAAGTCCTTCCCTACCATAATTACACTATAATAAACTAGATCTAAAGAAAAATTTAGTCAATATAGAAAAAAATATACATCTACTTGATTCCTTGTGTGCATAAGTAATTTTTCCTATAAGCTTTCTTTGTTTTATGCAAAACCAGAGTTATGTAAATTGCATATATATTAAACCCTGAAAAATGAAATTTTTCTGTGAATAATCTCTGATTTGATACATGAGACTCCTTATTTCCATCTGAATTTGTTTTGCACCTCTATTGTAAAAATAAAAGTTATATTTGCACATTGTCTGTATACCAGCTAAGCAATTCAGCTCTTATTATGAAACATGGTGTGTGTTTCCTGGAGTCTTAAACATGAATTACCTGTCTTGCAAATTTCCTAATTAGTTCAACCAATTTTCTTTCTGTCTCCAGGTAATATGAACCAGTGATCTGAATCTGATGTTGTTAACAAAATAGAGCGCTGAACAAATGTTTTAGGTCACAGTCTGTTTATAGCATTAGAAAGACTGCCTTATTTGTTCCTTAATTTATATATTCTGATTAATTTATTAATTTATCAGAACACAAAAAAAGCAAAAGAAAAATAAAGGATTCTTAGACCTTTATAACAATTCACATCTGTTTCAAAGTACCCACTGATGCAGCTGTCAGCTTTCAAGGGATTGTTAATTTTAAATGCAAGATTTCAGCACCAGAAAAAAAGGCATTTCTAAAGCATGATTCACAATTCTGTCTGACTTCCTACATGCCTGTATAATACCACAATTTTGAATCCCACAATTTTAGTTCACCCATGGTGATTTCTATTAATTTAATTCTGAAAATATTTAATTTAAAAAAACCACCAGATTAATAGAACTTGAATTAATTAATCCATCCAGTCACATTTTGAAATACAGTGCACGGCTTTGCATCTGTTTGTAGCTCATATTTGGTAATTGAAAATTACTGTAATAGAATCACTGACTGTAATGCAGAAGTTACTGTGGAAGTTCTTATTGTGAGTACTTTTGTGGTATTGAGAAACTAACGCAAAATAGTTGTCAGGATGAAAGTCATTCCCACCTCTAATTTTAGCAGTGAAAAATTAATCACTGAGATATCTTCAACAATCAATGTATTCAAACAGATTATTCAAAATTTACCCCTCCACCTGAAACTTCAGACTCTGTCTTAAGTGATGTTTCAAGTAGCAAAATTTTAGGGAAATTCCACCAGTTGACTCCATACTTTGGAGTCATCTGTTTAGGGGAGGATAAAAGTTCAGACAGGAACATAGGCAGGGCAATGAATGTGAAACATTTCTGTGCCATAACAGCCATGGTTGGTTAGAAAGGGAGGGATGTTCCAAAGTAGGCATTGCTCAGAGATTGTCTGCCCACAGGTCTGCCTGTGGGAGTGGTGAGTGGTTTTAAGATTTTTTTCCCAAGTATTAAGCTGTCATTTTCTTGATCGATGAGTCTTTCTCTTTTTTTTTCTGATTCTTTCAGTCAACCCTCTAGGGAAGCAAGTGAGCAAATGGGCCGGGGGTCTACCCACCCCAGAGTGAAAAGGAACTTTGTATCAAAATGTAAACTCCAATGGAATCATGGTTGTGAGATTCAATTCCACTTCTCAATTTTATATTTAAATAATTCATAGAAGTTTGATATTGTTTATTCTAAGTTTAACTATTTTGTTGGTTATCTTTTTATATGCTTAAATAAAATGATGTTATATGCATAAATCATGATGTTTTATGCATAAATGTGTTCAGTCATTAATCCCACAGATGATTATATATGAAGAGAAACTATGTCCAACTATTACATTCCTGAAGCATTGTATGTTGTCATAGCATATGTAAGATCTTCTAGTATTTGCCATGTGAAGATTTACTTTAGGATTTGGAATTGATTTGCACATTTTTAGAGTCTGACTCAATTTTTTTCACTTGCTGCAGGGTCCACCTTTGAGTCAATAACCATTTCCATTGTGACAGTATCTACTACAAAGAAAATAAATGTAACATTATTTGGATTTATTTATAAATGGAAGTATTAAGATTTAAAATGAATCTTCATATGCAGGCATATGTTTCTGTAACTTCATGGAAGATTACTATAAGCAACTTAAAGCAGAAACTTTGATGCTGCCATAAGCATGTTCAGGGGACAGTCTTACCCCACGAAAGTAATTTACAGTGTAGTCAAGAGGTGGCCATGAATAGTGTATATTAGAGCTTTGCATTTTCACCTCCCCAGGAAGAGAGGATAGTACCATTGCTGTGAAGCAGATGGTTGCTGCTGACAGAGATAGCATTAGGAATCACAGAAAGATCCTTTTTCAAACATTGCCTATAAGGAAATTCTAAAACTATTCATAGTGCACTATGTGTTCTGAAAGTGCAACATGCAAAACATTTGCACCTTGGCTTCTCATGAAAAATAGGTCTGCACATCTCTCAGCCAATTTCAGTGAAATTGTACAGAGGAGTCTCAATTCCAGTGCAATGCATGGACAGAGAAGCCCTGTAAGTACTCTGTATTTTTGATTAAAAATACAGAATAAGTTAATGGCAAAAAATGTTACAGAAACTTGTTTGTTAGGAAATAACAAATTTCCCTCTTTGTGAAGCATTTTTAGACATAGGATAGCAGAAAAGAAAGATATCATCCTCTGATTCCTTCCTTTTCTAGTTCCTATGCAGCAAAAAAAAAAAAAAGAGAATATAAATTCTGAAGGATTTGCATTCCCATATCTCCCTCTTGGCTTTCTCCATGAGAAAAGAAATAGGATAAGAAGGATATTTATGAAGATAAACAAGCAAACAAAAATTATTTTTCCTTATTAAAAGGATGTTTAATTACCCTAAAGTGAAACACCTAAAACATTTAATCTGATAATAGAAATAAGGGACAAAAAAGCCTAATTAATCACAGTAATTGAACACAAAATTGAAAGCAGTATCCATTAACTAGGAAAGAAAAATGACAACATAGGAAAGTACTATATGCATTATTAATTGTTTTAGCAGATTCTATTAGAACAACTGGATTAAAAGGTCCTTATAAGATGTCTTCATAAGCTCCTTTTTTCAGTAATCATAAATCAATTATAAAATATTATTATGTAAAACACTTGGCATACTTAATTTCAACTGTAAAAATTATTTTGCTTTGTTCAAATCCCTCCTTCCAAGATTCCATTGAACTGATTCTAGAGTTTCCTTTTTCATACTGATTCTTGAAAAAAAAATTACCATCTTCAGATAATTGTTTTCCAACACTTATACTTTCAAATAGAGAACAGATTGTGCAGAACATTTCAATCTTGCTACAACTGTCACAAAAAAAGTCTTAAGGGTAGTTATTTGACATTTTAAAAAGCTATAGCTATCAAAAACTAACCTTTTTGAAATTGAGTATGCAACACACTATGATGTTTGAACATATGCATGTGATTGAAAACTTTTATAACACATACTAAACAATAGTATTATTTGAGTATCAAACTAGTCATGCATTATCATCTTATCAGGGAAAACTGGAGACATCTATTCTAACATAGATGGGTAAAATGGCAAAAAATGGAAATTATTTGATCAAAGCTAGACAACAGGTACCATAGCACCAGGACTAGAATCTGTCAGTGAATTTTTCAGATTTCTAACTCTCTGTTGCTAACAGCAGATTGTTTCATTTTTAACTCTGCCCTTTTTTGTGCCATAGAAATATTTCATCCCATAGTCCCTATTGTGTCAAGCTCCCATGGAGGGCATAAAGGGCAGCACTTTAGCTTTAAAGAAAAGAAAACCAACAAAATTTAATAGAGGATTCTTAAAAGAAACAACAAAATTCTGAGGAATTTGGAACTACAAATAGAACTTCCATTTCAAAACTTTCCACCAACTGCTATTTTCGTCAAAGCTGAAATGAGAAAGACACAAGATTGTTGGTAAACCTTGTTCACTCCACAAGCCTCAGATATCATTTCTGTTAGTTGTGATCACTTCATAATTTCATCACTTCTTTTTCTCACGGAGATATTAGGATTTTGTAAATAAAATGCCTTCTCCTGTGAGAGCAGTTCTCAATGTGGCTCTTTGTGTTAGATATTTGTCTGTTTGTAGCCTGGAGTTTCTAGGCCAGGAGATGCAGTTTCCCCAGTGGTTTCGTAGCAGCTCATCTGTGATTTTATGACACACATTTAATGCTCCCTAAAGCACAGAGACAGAATGGATTTGATTTCACAAAATACATGAAAAGCTGAAAATTTCATCAGCAACTGCTAATTCAACTTGTTTGCATCATCGTGCTGAAAGTGTGAAAGCCTTTCGTGCAGGCAGCAGAGTTAAACAGAATGAAAACAATCATTTCACTAATACTGAACTTCATTCGAGAGAGGATGTGTTTCTCACTCTGTGTGTCTGGCAGTGATTTTTATTTTCAACGGCACATGACACTTGACAAAGGCAGGGAAGTGGCAACAGACAACACAACAACATGCTGCCTGCCAGGATCTAATGGAGAGGCCCCTGGATGTGTCTAGTGACACATCTATCCATGCCTCCTGGTTCACTGGTTATGATTTGACTCCACAAATCTGGAAAGCCAGTTGAGCTTTGGGAACCTTTTCACAAAAATTATTACCTTTAATTTTTCCTTCATATTTCAAGTACAAGTTCTTTGGAAGGACACACTAAGACACATGCATATATGAAGATTAATTGCTTATACAGGAATTTATGGGTGAATGTATGGGTAACTGGAAGGACAACAGTGATGTACCTGAGGATACACTTGCAACTGCTGACATTAGATCACAGCTGAGCAGCAGATATTAGATTAGTATAGTAGATTTTAGAATAGCAGTTTCAGTTAGCATGTAAGCACTATGTTGGAGCAAAGAAATTTGATATCAGAGATGTCAATGTAGCCATTAGATATTAATAACATGCAGTAACTACATTATCATTTCTGTACCTGTAATATCTATGGATAGATATTTATCTGAAATGGATCAGTAGATCATTTTTTCACAGACTGACCTATTCAGTGTCACTCCAGAAAGGATGTTTCTCAGATTAGTTTGTGGTAACAAAATATTATTTGTTATGAGAAAACCACAGCTTGAAGGCTATTGAAGAAAACCAAGAGCTTGAGATGCTGACAGTGTGAGTAAAGATCGTGATTTAGGCCTTGTAAATATGATACTAGTCAGCCCAGGACCAAAAAAATGTGCCACAAATATTCAGTTGCTATTCATTGATGGCATAAAGCCTTATTAACTGGGAATGACAAAATGGTTTTGAGGAAAACACAGAAGCAAAGAATGAATATGCAGAATAGGCAAAACATCACATATATAATAAAACTCAACAGTACATAAAAATGGGGATCTGCAAGTAAAGCAGAAGTAAGTAGATGGTCAGCAAACATATAAACAGAGTTTTAAGTTCACTGAAGAGCAAGAGGGAAGAAATCCTCCATCAATAAAAGATGTTTATTGCCAAATGAGCCAGGATGTTGACAACTCACTATACTTGCATATCTTCCTCCTGGGAAGACCAGTGCCTTTGAGCTTAGCATGCTGGGCAGGCTTCAGGGGTGAGCCTAACACCAGGGAAGAGAGTTGATACTAAAGTGTTTGTCTTTATCAATTTCAATTCTGTCATTATAAGCTGTTTTAGTAATTAATTGTGACTGAGTTAATATCTCCTTCACTTTAATTAATCTAACAATAAATCCTTAGTTCTGTATATAAGGTGTATTCTTTAACCCACATAAATTACATGCAGTCTTTGCTCTTGTACCCTGCCCTTGAGCTCATTTGTAATTTAGATGCAGCACTGCAATGCCAAAATAGCAGAACATCTGAAAGCACACACAATTTTATTCACATTTTAGCATTTATTCTGAGTATTCTGGCTTTAACTCATTTAAATCAATCCTTGAAAAATAATTTTTGATTCCCAAACTGAATTATTCTATAGTAGTCTCATTAACTATAAATGTAATTTCCATGCCTACCACATATTTATTTCCTAATATTGAAGGCTTTTTAAAAGCTTCATGTGGCATTCTTTGGTTCACATTATCATGCAGACATTTTTAACAACCTGACATATATGCTGTCAGGTTGGGAAGCTTAGCTGTGGCTTGTGATCATTTCATCCATACAAATAAAGCATTGGTTTTACAGTATGTATTTTAGCCTTATGAATCTCAGAAACTCAGTCAGGGACTAGCTCAGGAGATAACCAGACTCATTTAAGGCTATTAAACTTTTATAGGGAGAAGTAAATATTCCATTTAAAAATCACTCATCACAAAATACCTAATACACTATTTTGATAGTAAAGCTTTAAAAACTGTAAAATTTAGCCAAAAATAGTTTTAGATATTTATAATATTATTTTTGCATTCCCAAATCACCTTATATATTTATGTGTGTGATGTCAATTACTATCTCCTGTTCCAAAAGTAAAGGGTACATTTTGGGTTCAGGAAGAGCAGTGCATTTGTAAAAGTAACTCATGAGGGTAGTCTCATATGGCTTAATCAAAAATAAAATACAAACAAGTAGATAAAGAAATAAAATCATACTATGAAACTGAAAGAAAATGAAATCTGGGAGAACAACACCCACCTGGCTACAATCTACTTTCAGGGAGTTGCAGAATGTGATAAGTTGTCTCCTAAACCTCCTTTTCTGAACAACCCCAGCTCCTTCAGCTGCTCTTCATCAGACTTGTGCTCCAGCCCCTTCACTAGCTTAATTTCCCATTCATTCTTGGACACAATATGTTTTATTTGGGGATTTTTGCAAGAAAAGAAAGAGGTAAATCCTCAGAACCATTTGCCATCTACCTTGAGATTTGTAATTCTGTCTTCTCCAAATCCTTCTAAAAATCCTGGTCATTCACTTTGAACAGATGCCTAAAAATGAGCTGCACCCAGGAGTAGGCTTCTAGCTAAGATATCTCTCAGCTGAGTGCCTGAATATCAACAGTAGCTTGAATTTCACTAATGTTTAGTAGTCTTCTTATTAACTTGTACAAAATGAAACATCTCCAGAAGAGAATATTTTGAGCAACCCTGTAGTTTGGTTTGAGTCACGATGGATGACAAACATAAGAACAGAGTAGTGATCCTTTGTGTCACCATCCCATTCTGCCAATGCAACCATAGATTTTGCATAAGCCATGTTAGCTGTTGCCTTTTCTCTACATCCCTATCTTCATAATTTCTAAGCAGGATGAAATGTGAGTGTTTAGCACTCAATGTCAAAGAGGGACTGAGACAGCTGTTTGCTCAAATCAAAATCACATTATATTTGCAGGAAAATGTGCTCATACTGGCTGCACAAACAGATATTCATTTGAGATGAATACAAAGGAAGAAATGAACAGCACACTGTTTTCTATAGCATTCTTTTAAAGACTGCACTGCTAGGATGACGGAAGAAAGGATAACAATGAGAAATTCACAGATTACAGGACACAGGCTGTGTGCAGTTCTATAGAAAATCAGAGCTCTAATTTACAGTTTAGGCACTTAATGCTTTATTTTGCCTATGTCAGCTGAATGATGCACACATAAATATGTTCTGGTTCATATTTTTTCATACAATGTGGGGTGGTTTTGATCTATATGGTGTTCTGCATCACTGCTGAGTGGCTCAGGCCTCTCCTGGTTTCACTATGTAAGAAAGGCAGATTGAATCTCTAGTATGCAAATTGCTGATTGAAAAATTAAACTAATAGTCTGATTTCATTATGCAGACTTGACACAAATGAGATCAATGTCATGGATTAAATTAACAAGTGAATAACTTAAAAGGGATAATAGGTGCTTCCATCACCCCCAAAGCACTTGAGATTAAATCAAGCACCAGGATTTACATCTGTTTTTCTCCCTGTTCTTAGATAGTCCAATCTGAAAAAACTAACTTGTGGGACTGTTTTTTAATGGTAGGGGGCAGACAGACACCCATCAAGCTTCCAGTTTTACAGAGGTAAATTACAGCTGCAGTCCCTGTCTTAGAATTATATACTGGGACTCACTGTACCTTCCTGAACAACTTAAAGAAGGAAATAATTCTCCATTCCTTTGGGACTTACCATCAGATTTGTGTTTGTTCACAGAGGGCTTAATGAAATAAACATAAATGCAGCCATACAGCACTTATGTGCCACAACCCATTGGGACTGGTGGAGGAATAGGAACTGGGACCACAAACTTGCTTCCCTAAAGAATGTAACACAGAAAACAGCAGGCACTAGGAAAAGCTTCATAAAATTTCACAAATTTTCCTCTGTGTAAGAGATTCACACACATTTTATATTTACTACTGGATAAGCATCCAGGCTCTGTCTGCACACCTGACAAACACATCGCTAGCTTTTGAATGAAATGTGGAGAATGAAGTTGGTTGTCTCACTCTGGTTCTAATAATTTTAATTTTTTTTTCCAAGTTGAAGAGCTGATTTTCTTTAATGAATGTCTGTGAACAGATATAGGTTTTCTTACATTAATTTGACTTTAATTCCACAATTAAAATCAAGTATTCAATATGTTAAGGCTAATATTAAGCCTTGGGTATCTATCTAAAAAAGAAACAGCAAATGAATACAGCATTCCAGAGAGGAAATGCAAGGTCTCTTGATTTGTGATTTACAATTCATTTCTGCAGTATCATTCTTTCTATCTCTTCAGATATTTCAGCTTTTAAAGATATTATCATACCTTAACAGTAGCTATTTCCTGCTAAAAAAAATACGATGATACCGTTAGATTAAACACAAAATTATGATTTAAAAGCTCTCTGTTCTGTTGGGTTTCCCACGGTGTGTCTCAGCAGTGATGCCCGAGCTCTCTCCCCGCTCGGGATGCCGAGCCCAGCCGCGGAGCGCTGCTGCCCCCTGAAGGCAGCGCCGGCCCCGCGGGGAGCGCCCGCCCGCTGCTCTCGGAGCCCGGGGAACCTCCCCGTGCGAGACCCCAAAAACCGCCCTGGTCCTCGTGCACTGCGGAACCCGTGCCCAGAGTACGGTGGCCAGCAGCACAGTTCGTTCTTTCAGCGTTACTGGGCTGCCTGGGTAATCCTCAAAATGATAAATCGCTGTCTGCACGATTAATTTTCTTTCTGTCAAGTCTAGAAAGATGAGAGATTTTGGGGACATCGTAGCATGTGTCAAGGAAATGCCAGCTGTCCCCATAACATCTCAGTGCTAACAATGGAGGGAGATTGATGATTCGTACACAGTGCTGTTTTTTCATAACTTTAACAAATCTGAATTCCTCAGCAGATAAAGCAATGGAATCTGCCAGTCAGCAGGAAAATACTCCGAGCAGCAACAGATATTTAAATAATCAATATTGTAAGACTTGAAGATGGTTGCAGTAAACCAAAAGAACTTAAATTTTCATACAATAGATGTTCCTTTTTCTCATTCCTCATGATGGCTGTACTAAAGACAAGCACAGAGACAAACTCTTAAAGGAAAAAAGATGTTTTTCTTTCACAAAGCGAAGTACTTCTTCTTGGCAGGTATTATGATTTGATATATATTAAGATTTGATATATGTGTGCCACATATTTAAAGCAATGAAAAAGTCTGAAAGAATTGAGCAGCACCCTTTAATTAGAAATGCTGACATTAATGACTGACACTTACATGAATTGCAAGGATACTCCTTCAACATTTCTAAAGACTTATATGCATTACAATGCAGACTGAGCCCTGATGGCTTAGGATTACTTTCTAAACCTGGGAAAGGTCTTCCAAGTCATGAAATAATAACAGCAGTATCTCCCATACTTCACCTTATAAACTTACCAAGATGCTGTTTGATAGAAATTTCAGGAGAAATCAATGAGCTCTAACAACAAATATATCTAAAAAGGAGGAGTACTGTATCAAAGAAAGAAAGTGTGGTGTCTCAGAAAGAGCAGACTGTGGTTCTCTTTTCTCTGGGGAACCACTCTCAAAGATTACTGTGGTTTCTGGCTTATAGTGGGACTGGACAGGAGCTCACAGTATTCTTCTTGAAGCCTCTGGCCAAAGGATCTTGATTTTTTATACATCATATTTATTTTTCAGGATTTTCAGACTCCTATGAATAGCTTAGAGTTCTCTGAAAATTTATTTGTTTTTACCAAAATTTTCTTACAGAAAGCACACGCTATTTTTCTAAGTGATATATTTTTTGTAATGCATTGATTCCCCCATATTCTGAAGAATTTTATACAAAGTGCTCTTTGATGTAATCTTTTTGGATTTCGGTAAAGTATTCAATACTGTCTCTCATAGGAACCTTCTGGACAAAATGTCCAGCCAGTTGAATAAACACATCATGGGATGGGTGAGAAACTGGCTCATGGGTGGGGCACAAAGGGTTACAGTGAAAGGGGTGACATCAGATGGTGACCTGTCATTAGTGGGATTCTGCAGGGCTCCATCCTTGCCCCTGTGCTCTTCAACATCTACAAAAATTACTTGGATGCAGGACTGGAAGGGATACTAAGCAAGTTCACAGCTGATACAAAACTGGGAGGAGCTGTTGACTCCATCAAAGGCAGGGAGACCCTGCAGAGAGACCTTGACGAATTAGAGGACCGGGCAATCACCTTCAACAAGGGAAAGTGATAGAATCTGCACCTGGGATGGAGAAACTCTGGGTGTATGGACAGACTGGGGAAGGAGAGGCTGTAGAGCAGTGCTGCAGAAAAGGACCTGGGGGTCCTGGTGAATGCAAGTTGAACATGAGCCAGCAGTGCCCTGGCAGCCAGGAGCATCAGCTGTGTTGGGGGGCATCAGGCACAGCATCAGCAGCTGGGCAAGGAAGGGGATTGTCCTGCTCTGCTCTGCACTGGGGCACCTTCACCTCGAGTGCTGCGGGTAGTTTTGGGCACTGTAATATAAAAAAAGACATTAAGCTATTAAAGAGTGTGCAGAGGAGGGCCATGAGAATGGAGAAATGTCTTGAGGGGAACCTGAGGGCATTTGTGAGTGTTTTTTTCTTTTCTTCCCTCCTACATTATCAACCAGTAGGCATTTTTTCCATTTCAAATCCCAGCATACTCTATTGTATTAGGTCCTTCATCACACATCAAACCATGTGTGTAATGAAGACAGGAATACACAAAGAAGACTGAAGTCCCCTTTTCAGGAATTTTAAACAAGAACAGGATATTGATATATTTGTTCATATATTTTGCTTTTTTACTCTGTCCATCCTTCTCCACATAGAATTTTCTGTCACCTAGTCTTCTTTTTATTTTCATGTCCATCATTGTCACCCAAAAGTTCTTTCTAAAGATGAGAGAAAGGCATTTTGCTAAATTATTTCTGTGGGAATAATATGCAGCCATAAAACCATACAAAAGTAACATATTGCCTGGATGTATCAGAAAAACAGAGTTTGAACCCCATCTTTCTGCCTTCTCACCCACAGAGAAAGCTGGAAGTCAGTGAAATCAAACTCAGGAAAGGAAGGCACAACTTAAATCAGGAAAAACATCAGCTGGAAAACATGCAGGAAAGGTTGAAACCATTTGCTGTAGCTGCACCAGGCTGAAACTCCAAAGACAGGAGCATTCCTTAAGTCCATTTTTTCCCTGCTGCAGTCATCCCAGCTACAGACCAGGACCAACTTGTCTGAGCTGATAAGATCTGACAAGATCACAGTCTGCTGTGGAATAGCTTCAGGCTACTATTTTTTGTTGTTGCTGTATTTGCAAAGACTTGGAGAATGGTATAAAACCAAGAGGAAACAAAATCCAGTTCATCTACTTAATGATGCAGACCTGCAGAGATGGTTTCAATGGCAGAACTAAATTCAATTTACTATAATATTCAAAAGTTAAATACAAATACATGACATTCCAACTGTGAAGTTGTATATTTGCTATTTGTTTACTAGATTTTCTGATGGAATACAGAGGTGTATCTTGAGAGAAACAAAAAGAAAAGGACTGATTTAAATCATCTGAGAATCTCAAGGTCTGCCCCTAACTATGAAATCTTCCCTTAATGCCCTCATGTACCATTCCATGATGTATAAAAAGAGTTCACAACCTGTAATTAACTGGCAACTGTTCTTTTGAAGAGAATGCACTGCTCACATGCAAATAATTATTTTATTTCATTCATGACTGTCTTTTCATATGATCTTCCACCTGGAAATGAAGATTTGGAATAATTTGATCTAATTTTAGGTATGCTGTTTGAGTATATGATTTCTCTAGTGCTTTAACCCACATACCTTTTCCAAATAATTTTTTATGTAGTGTATGGAATCAGGGTAATTCTTCTCCTGGCTTTTAGTTTTTAATTTCCATTGTAAGAAAATGAGCAATCAACTGATTATTTCTACACCTTTTTTTTTCCCATGCCAAAAGGATGGACACTGGTAGATTTCATATCTTCACTGCCCTTGACACTGTTTTAAAAGTTAAGCCAGAGCAGAAAATCACTTAAAGGATGATCTCCTATCTATCACCAGCCATGAAAAATTGTTCAGGAATCTTCTAGCAAACCTGGTGACTTCTGCTGAGCATAAAAAATTTCAAATTTTAGAACAAAATGTATCCCAGATCTAGGGAGAAAATCACAGCATTATCAAAAAAATTGGTTGGAAGGAACTTCTGGGGTCATAAGTACAACAACCTGCTCAATGGAGAACTGGTTTCAAAAATTCAGAAAAATTAGGAAAATCTCTATTAAGATTTCACAGTGTCCCTGTTCTTGTGTTGAAACAGTCTCATGAAAATATTTTTTCTTCACAGATTGTTAGAATTTCTGTTACAGGTTTTGACCATTTTCTTTCTTTTGAATCATAGAATGGTTTGGTTTGAAGATCATCTAGTTCCATCCCCCTTCAGGGGGATTGTCCCTGAAGGGACACCTTCAACTAGACTGGGTTGTTCTGAGCCACATCTGAAATGACCTTGAACACCTCGAGAGATGGGGCATCCTCCACTACACAGAACAACCTGTTCCAGTGCTCCACCAATCTCACAGTAAAGAATTTTCTTTATATATATCTTATACAAACCTGCTCTTTCAGTTTGACCTCATTCCCCTTTTTCCTTGCTCTTGTAAATAGTCTTGCCTGATCTTTCCTGCAAGTTCCCTTCCAATACCAGAAGGCTGCAATTAAGCCGCTCTGAAGGCTTCTGTTTTCCAGACTGAACAAACCCAATTCTCTCAGCCTTTCCTTATAGCAGAGGTGCTCTATCCCCTTGATCAGCTTGGTGGCCTCCTCTGGATCCACTCCAGCAGCTCCATGTCCTTCCTATGCTGGGACCCCAGATCTGGATGCAGCACTGCAGGTGGGGTGTCACCAGAGTGAAGCAGAAGGCAGAATCCCATCCCTGCTGCCCACAGGGCTTTGGATGCAGCCCAGGACATGTTTGGCTTTCTGGGCTGCAAGTGCACGTTGCTGGTCATGTCCAGTCTCTCATCCATCAGCACCCCAAGTTCTCCTTGGACTCCAAATCTCCTCCAGCCTGTATTGGTATGGGGGATTGCCCAACCCATGTGCAGGACTTTCTACTTGGTCTTGTTAAACCATATGAGATTCCTGTGTATCCACTTTAGCCTGTCTCGGTCCCTCTGGAGAGCATCACATCCTTTAGGATGTGTCAACAGCACCACTCAGCTTGTTGTTGTGTACTTTCAAGAATAGTCTGCCAACATCCAATTTTTAACCTCCCACCAATAGCTTATTAGACTCTCTGATACATTTCCTCTTGAGCTGAACAAACCATATTCCTTGTATGCCTTCTGTTCCATTTCCCAGACATCTTGGTGGCACTTTGACAGTCACCTTCATTTGCTGATATTTCTGTTTCAAAAGTGAACCATTATTGATGCAGAGGGATACAGGAGACTAATAGCTTCCCTCAACCTGCCAGCAATACTTTTGATGCTGCAGCTGGTTTGGATTCACAAAGAAACACACTGTTGATCCGTGCTCAATTTGTTGCTCACACAACACCCAGGTTCTGTCTCTGAAGAGATCTTGCTCAGCCTGGACAATTTCATGGGGCCATTCTCCTCCAAGTGCAGGACTTTTCTGAAATCCCTAAGCAATTTCTAATGGGAAAATTCCTACTTCATGTTAACTTCCCTCTATAAGGCAGCAATTTGGTGTCACCCACAGACTTGATAAGGATGGATTCTTTCCCAAGGTCCAGAGCATAGAAGAAAATATTAAAAATGTTAATGTCAATATTTACCCCTGAGGAGAATAATTTTGGTCAAAACTCATAGCTTTGATCAGAATATGAAGGTACATTGCTGCCCAGCTTCTACAGAATCATAGAATCATGGAATATGCTGAGTTGAAAGGGATGCACTGCACATCATCCCAGGACTTTTTGAGACAGGCTAGGTCTTTCTACTATACCATATCTATGGATACAAGCAGATCTTAAAACCAGTATAGTAATATGGATAATTAAAAACAAGCTGTTGATGTTTAATTTCACCAGAAACAGGTTAAGAATATAGCAATTCTACTGGCTTAACTATATAAAATAATGACTTTAGGAAGAGTAACTTTTGGAAATATTTTAATTTGTGGTAGCCTATCCATACTATTTTCATCATGTGCCCAAGGAGTATGCTGGGAACTGGGTATCATTCATACCTACAGTACTAAAGAAGAATTACTTAATAAACACTAAACTCTAATCCTTTTCCTGTTAAGTGTCAAGTTCCTTATGCAGCCCAGAGTAGATATCTTTTGGATTTTATCAGCCTTATTTTTTTTGCCCTTTCATGGTGAACAATGCAAAGTTACACTGGCGTTACAGAATGTAAATTGCACATATTTCATTATCTAACATGGCATGTCTTTGTGACTGGGCATGGTTTACCAAAAAGGGAGCACTAACTGAAAAGCTTTTTGCTCATGCAGCACTAAAAATATAATTCATAAAGGTAACACTTAGTCAAAAACAGAAAGAAGAATTCTTCTGACTTTGAGCGTCATCAAGACCACGACTAACTCAGTCCTGAAATGTCCATAAAAAGGCCCTTTTTTGTTTTACTTTCTTGACACAAAGTATACATACTACAGCAAAAAAGGCATGTGTCTGTGTGTGCCTCTGCACATGTATGCATATGTATATGATTGATTTCTTAAGGTCTTACCTTCAAGTTTAGTACAGAATGCCCTAGCAAGGCCTAAAATTTAGCAACTCTATGCTGTTAAACCTACAAAGATCAACTCTTTTGTTTACAAATTCCCCTAAATATAGAAATTATTTTACATCCATCTTTGTAACAGCTTACCTCTTATCTGAAACTGTTCTGATTTGTATCCTTTGTCCTTGATATTTAGTGTTTCCTTGACTTTTATATTCAAGAATGGAAAGATGTATTTCAGGTAAAGGAGGTAGCATCACTTTGAAATAAAATATCTTGTGTTTCTGATCAGATAAAAATGAGTGCTCTTTTGAATACTTGTGAAGGTTAAACAAGTATACAATACTGGAATAGATTTCTGCTTGAAGGTCAGAGTCAGGATATAACAGGCCTTTTGCTGATATATCAACCACTCTCCTTCCTGGATTCTGCTCAGAGCCTGATGTGTGCCTTCCCTTCAGAGCACCCATACTCAAAACAATAGGGACATGCTGAAGGAAATCATATTGTTACCCCACAGAGTTCTGGAGCAATTGAATGCAGAAAGTAGTTCCCTGGAAGTGATTGAAGGTGGTAAAATAGAAAAGTTGTGAAGCTGCATGCTGTTGCTCCTCAGGACAATCACAGGGCCTTCACCATCCTATTTGCAGATTTTTTCCAAATACTGCCTATTCATTTTTAATTTTAAATTGCCTTACACTACAAGGCTGTGGTTTTCAGGAATTGAATTTCTTGTGTGAGTCTAGATCTATTAATCTTGCTGTTTGTGCTCTGTTAACTGTTGTCAAGAGTCTTTGTTGTATTGCAACTAAAAATTATTGAGATCCTAACATGCACAGACACACACACACACAAGCAGTAATGATACAGGAAAAAAATATCAAAATCTTCAATCACAAGTAACCCTTAGGGGAGCTAATGAGAGAACGAATCTTTAGGCTTTTGTTTATATTTACTATAAATTTCACATCCTCATAACAGTTATGTCAAAAAATTTTCAATTTGGGATTAAGGATCTTGAAACCAACACAGTTAAACCTGATGAAAATTTCTATGAGAATCTAAGGTTGCTGAAATTCACAGTTGTTTATTTCATCTGAAGCAGAGTTTATAAGGGACCATTCATATGGAGACCATGTGAAAACAAGATGTATAATAGCCTGCATAATAAGAGGTTAATGAGAAAATCATTAATTTCAACAGGACAACAATTGCATTTTATAGGCAGTGTGATACTTAATCAAATTCAAATATCTGGGCTGCTACACAATCATGTCATTAATACACATCCCTGTTCCTAATAGTAGCTTCTGGCAGTTTCAATAGGCAAAATTCTAACTTTTCAAAGAAGAATTAGAGTCATAAAAAGAGGTACATGAACTAAACCTTGCCACATAATCTAGGCTAAGTAGTTAGCAAAAGAAGACATAGAGAAATAATGTATTTCCAGTTTAGTTTTCTCCATTTCAAAGAGAGTACAGTTGTTGTATAGAGACCCATTCTCTCATTCAGATGTTTCTTCAACAAATATTAATATATCTCTACACTGAGTATTCAAACAAGCAGAGAATGTGGAATTTATCTATGTGAAGTAGGTTAAAAATACTGACAATGTTAATATAGGGAGTTGTTAAATACATAATGAAATGTGTGATTTCCAAAACAGACTCAATTTCAAGACATAAGGACAAAGACAAATATTTGCAGGTTGAGAATACATATAAAAGAGTAAAACATATGAACAGCTACCACTTGAAGTACATCAGAAGTTCTACACAGCAATTATTTGTTGATTTATACCACGTTCTTCCATTTTGGCAACAAATGACAAGTTTAATCTGGAAATGTAATGAGCTATTTATAGCTTTTGAGGCCAAATATGAATCACAGATTTATTAGGGAGAGATTTACATCTAAGATTCCCTGGAAAAAGTGAGTAAGAAAGATATCAGCCAAGATTATATAAAAATAAGATATTAGTTGAATATCAGTTCCAACTTAATTAATATTATAAAATATGCAAACTAAAATGAAGTAATCTGCAACCAAAATACAAGCAATACCTTTAGTTATGGCCAGAAGATAAGACATTTACATAATAAGACATTTGCATTCTCATTAACTATAAGTTGCATCTATAATTTTAAAATCTCTAAATCAGCTGCTACCATTCAAGAAGAAATTACTTGAGAGTCTTTGGATGGCACTATGGAACATCAGTAGGATTTAAATAGGTATCAAAAAAAAGGTAAACAAAATCATAAGAACCATTAAAAAAAGGAAGTTGAAAGCAAAATGCAACAGGTCAATATAATCCTGCTTTAACTGCATGATGAATTAACATCTTGACTGCTATGTGAAACTCAAATTTCCTTTTTCTATTTATCTTCTCATAAATAGACATCAAAGTGAAGCAGCTTTCCAAAATTAAACCTTTAAAAATAGTAGCATGAGATAATATAGAATTCAAATGTTTATGAGTTCTAAAACTAAAGCTGATAAATTAATAGAAAACATGAAAAACAGGTTATTCAAGGATTATTAAAGGTAAAAATGTCATAATGACAGAATCATAGAATAGGAAGAGACTACAGTGACTCATCTGCTCAACTTCATTGTTCACTCAGGGTCCCCAAAGCACATAGCACAGGATTGTGTCCAGACAGTTCTTGAATATCTCCAGTGAGGGAGACTCCACGCCCTGTCTGGGCAGCCTGTTCCAGTGCATAGTCACTCACAATGTAAATTCTTCCTCCTGTTCAGGTGGAACTTCCTGTGCATCAGTTTCTGCCTGTTGCCTCTTGTTCTATTGTCTGGCAGCACCAAGCAGAGTCTGGATCTGTCTTCCTGATATCCTCCCTTCAGACACTTGTGTACATTGATGAGGTCCCCTCTCTCTGTCTTCCCTTCTCAAGGCAGAACAGGCCCACATGCTTCAGCCTCTCTTCATAAGAGAGATGCTCCAGCCCTTTAGTCATCAACCTGTTCCAGGAGCTCCATATCTCTGTTGTCCTGAGGAGCCCAGAACTGGACACGCAGAACTCCAGATGTGCCTCACCAGGACAGTGTAGAGGGGCAGGATCATTTCCTTCAGCCTGCTGGTAATGACCTTCCTAATATAGCTCAGGATATCATTGGCTTTCTTAGCCACAAGGACACACTGCTGGCTCATGGACAGCTTGTTGTCCACCAGGACTCTCAGGTCCTTCTCTGCAGAGCTGCTTTGCACGAGGTCATCCCTCAGAAAAAAAAAAAAAATACTTACAAAATATCCCTGATTCAGATTGGAAGCATTTTGAGGGTATATCTGGGGAAGTAACACTGTAAAGATCCCTATTTCCCTAAACCTTGGCCATTGTCAGAGACAGGCTGCAGACCAGGACAGTAAGTTTAGGTACTTATGGGCTTTCCCATGCTCTAAAGTAATGAGAATAGTGAATAAATCAAAGTAGATCTGGGATGTAGTCCTTTGCACATCTATATGCAGAAATATATGCAGCCATATTTGCCTGGGTTTTAACAACAGGAATCACAACATAAAAAAGCCACTGATGTATGGATATGAAATGTAAGAAGTGAGATCAGATTTTAAAAATGTGAAGACGTGTTCTGGGAAAACAACTTCTGTGAAACAATAAAGTGCTAGGATTAGAGGAGTTATTTCCTCCATGGGGGGAAATAACTGCACAAATAATCTTTTTATGTGAATGCATTTAAAATCCAGCATTAAACTGGTACCAGTAGAAGAGATATGAATTTGTCATGTTTTGTTTCCCACAAATCCATGGGAATTTGCTACTACCTTGGAGTGAGGGTGCAATAAAGAAACACTCCTGGCTCACTGCTGGGATCTACCTCACAGAACTCTGGCTGTGGAAATCTAAAGCACACTTCTCTCCAGTTTTAAAATGTCACACAATCCTCCCAGTCATGGTAAAAACATAATAATATTGGTGATATGTTTCCTCCCAGACAATTTGTATCTATTGGAAAAGTAACATATATCTAATCAGCTATGCAGTGGGGAATGAAAGTGAACCAGAGATTAATCAATTCACAGTTCATTGACTCTCTGAAATTCAGGCCTGTTGCCTCATTTGTGAAAGACAGAGGAAAAAACTTGAAAATTTTATTTTAATAATTATTTTACTTGTTTAAGAAGGCTAACTGTGTATTCAAGACACTAGGTTTTAGCTTTCCTTAAAACAAAGCGAAACTGGTATTTTGGTTTAATCACATAACTAATAAACACAGTTTTATTACAGTCTACTGAAAAAACATAGAAGAGGTTGCTGTATTTTTACCACACTTGCCTGCAATGAACACAGTGACATATGGACTGGGATGTTTTTCTCTTGAACTGCAGCCAATTTAATTAGAAAAAAAATAAGGGGAAAATATTGGCAAATTAAAAGAAAGGGGGAAAAAGAGAGAGAAATACACACTTGCAGAAGTTCAAAGAAATGCTTTGACTTCATTCTTACAAGTCACCCCTTTAGAAGCTGACAGAGCATTCATATCTTGTGCAGTTAGCCCATGCTGTCTCCCATTGAAATGGAGAAGCAGGGGGCGAGCAATTCCCACTGAAATCAACTGTAGCTGGCTTCAAGCTGTGTTTTCCTACTATTAAGACTTGCTTTGCAGATAAGGTGTGGGAAATACTGATAATCTCTGAAACCTCACCCTTTGTAAATCCTACTTGCTGAAACATGCTGCTTGATTAATGCAGAACTGCATAACTTCTCTGAAATATGCACATTTAAATAAAAAGAAAAAAGAAGCAAAGAGAGGTGATGGTATGCATCAGGATTTCAACCTGGATTTACAATCTTTGCTGAGGATTTTCTGTGTGACCTTGGGACTTGCAGTAATTGCCCATATGCCTGCTATTATCCTGTGGTAAAGTGCAGAATCTTCTCTCCCCAAGTATCTCAGCCTAGACTCATACTTTCCATGCATCATCTGCCTTAACATAAATATGTCTTTTCCTGTTTAAAAATCTATACTCCAATATGGCACCCTAGCTTCTCCAAAACCCTGCTGATCTGCCTATTAACTCCACAGGAGTCTACATTTCCACCAGCTGACGTGTGAAGAGCTGCAAAGGCTTGTGGCTACCAAGAAATGGGAAGTGCTAATTTACACCTACTGAGCTTCCAGCAAGGCTTTCAGGGGATGTATTCTTTGCAAAAAATGTTCAGGTCTGTAAGTGATCTGAGACCATGCTTACACTACTAAATGAAACACTACCAAATCAAATTCTGTGTATTAGACAACAACAGAGAAACCTTTTTGAGACTGACTGGTGCTAGTGTCCCTTTATTTCTCACTGCTAGAGGAAGAAAATACATTCAGAAAATGTAGTAGGGATTGTTATCTAAACATGACTCTGTCTAGTTTGTAGCAAATAAGCAGATTTTTACTAGTCACCATGATAATCCATATTCGGTGATGAGGCTTGTTACTTTGTTGGTACCTCTCATCTTGCATACAATCTAATTAGATAACAATTATATTTCCTTCTCTATAGCATACAGCCAATGGGAACCCTGAGTCTGCAGTACACTTGCTTGACTTTCTTCACTGTTCCAGTGCTAACAATATTATTTCATCCCACAGCACTCCTCCTGCAGTGGTTCATGTCACACAGCACCAGAGGTAGCAGCAGAACCCACTCTCCAGGTGAGGACAAAAGGCAGAGATGAGTGAGACAGTGGATCTTAGAGAAATGTGAGAGAGAACTTTAGGGAAATTTGACTTTGATGGGAAGTAATCAGGGCTGAAGCTACTGAGCTGGTTTGGAAGGACTCAGTATGCAGGAGAAAGTGCAAAGCACTATAGTACTGTACTTGAAACTGCAAATTTAATGGCCTACTCACACATTGAAATGTTGCATTCTTAGGTATAAACTGGGAGTGGGAATGTAAGATTGCTTCTATTGAACAAGACATGGTGATACAGCTAATTTACATTCATAACTTGGCAAAAAATATGTTTGAGATATTTTTGTACCTGATGGACTTTGGATACTTTCAGCTTCTTCTTTTTCTCCTGATTTTCTTCTGATTAGTTAGTATAGTTCCATATTCCACTCACTGAACCTTATTTTTAGTGACAAGAGCTGAGGGAAACAGAGATACTTAATACCTACCTTCTTTGCCTCAGACTTTGATAGTAAGACCAGTTGTTCTGTAAGTACCCAGCCCCTGAGCCAAAGACAGGGATGGGGAGGAGAATGAAGCCCCCATAGGAAGAATGGTCAGCGATCTGCTACACCTCTTACACACACACACAGATCTATGGGGCTGGATGGGATCCACACAAGGATATGCAGGGAGCTGCTTAAAGTGCTCCCCAAGCCCCTTTTCATAATTTATTATTGATGGCAGGAAAAATTTCTTCACAGAAGCAGCACTTGTACAGGCTGCTCAGGTAAATGGTTGAGTCACCATCCCTGGAGGTATTTAGAAGACACACAAATATGTCACTTAGGGACGTAGTTGAGTGGTGGACTTGGTTAACATATGGACTCAATGATCTTATAGGTCTTCCCTACACGAAATCATTCTAAGATCTATAAATATCACTCTTCAAAGTGGTTGTGGTTTAATCCCAGCCAGCAACCAAGTACCATGAAAACATTCATTCTCCTACCAGTTGAATGAGGGAGAAAATTTGAAGCATAAAAGCTAGAAAATTTGTGTGTTGGGATAGAGAGGTTCTTAGGTCAAGCAAAAACCACACATTTAAACAAAGCAAAAGAAAGTTCATTCACAGCTTCCCATGAGCAGACAGGTGTTCAGCCATCGCCAGAAAAGCAGAGCCCCATCACAGTTACTCAGGAACACCAGCAGCATCACACCATCACACTGTTTCCCTCTTTGTCCTCCTTCCTCCCAGTTTATTAAATGAGGATGATGTCATACAGTGTGGAATATCCATTTGGTCAGCTTGGATCACCTGTCTCAGCTGTGTCCTCCCAGTCTCCCTTGCACCTCCAGGCTCCTCACCAGTCAAGGAGTGCGAAAAGCAGAAAAGGCCTTGGTTCTGTCTGAGTCCTGCTCAGCAATACTCTGTAATATCAAAATCATTTTCAGCTTAAATGCAAAACACAGTCCCTATTCACTAGTGACTGCAAAGAAAATTACTCTACCCCAGCCAAAACTGGCACAAAGTGTTGAATGGTAGTCTAAACAGGGTGACCTCTCTTACAAATTTATAGGTGCAAACTACATATTTCAGTATATATCTTTGTGGATGTTTCCAAATTCAAGTGCATTTAGATTCTCAATCATATTTCAACTCCTTAATTCCTATGTATTTCAATAATAAATTAATAACATAAAGATCCTTAGGACATTCGTGTGACAAGGCAGGTCCTTCTAGGCTGTTTCAAAAGGAGGTAACACCATTAACAAGCATCACCATCAGTCATCTGATGCAATTGAAACAAATCAAAGGAATCAAACTACATGAAATAAACAAGAAAAAATCAGTAAGCAACACTGTGACGGTGTTCACAGGGGTTTTCAGGTGAGGGAAGAGACAAGAATGTTGACTCCATATTCAGAAGGCTTGATTTATTATTTTATGATATACATTACACTAAAACTATACTAAAAAGAATAGAAGGGAAAGTTTCATCCCAGAAGGCTAGCTAAGCTAAGAATAGAAAGGAATGAATAATAAAGGTTTGTGTCTCGGACAGAGAGTCCAAGCTAACTGGGCTGTGATTGGCCATCATTTGTAAACATCCAAGATGGGCCAATCATAGATGCACCTGTTGCATTCCACAGCAGCAGATAACCATTGTTTACATTTTGTTCCTGAAGCCTCTCAGCTTCTCAGGAAGAAAAATCCTAAGAAAGGATTTTTAATGAAAAGATGTCTGCGACACAACGCTCTCGTGGAAATCCTGGAGTCACTACGATGAAGCATGACTTCTAGTGAAGTATATGCTCTACAGACTTAATATACGCTCCACAGTGCTTAATAGTGATAATTCTTCAAGCAAGAAAAGAATTAATTTCCCTGTATTCCAGGTGAGAGCTTTACAGTAACTTAAAAGCTATTTTCATTTTGCCTCTTTTCTTGACAGCAGTATATAAATCCCTTCTGACATTGGAGATTAGTCTATATCTTGATGTTAAGACACAGAAGATAGAAGAGTGGCTGTGAAAGGCACTGAATCCAGTTTTTCTATATTGTATAAGAATTCTGACTTGTGGGCTACTAAGCCAAGGGAAGAATGCAGCACTCGTTTTTTCCTATCTGTGTTTTTACTGAAAACAGTTGCATTTGCTTTGTTTTATAAAGACCATGCCATCTGGTAGGTATGATCAGATGCATGGGGTCCCTCAGGGGAAGCAGATGAAGGAATGCATAGTTTGTGAATCTTGATAGGACTTATATATAATACAGCTCTGAAGCCTCTCAGCTTTGATGAGATGAGACAAGTTTCAGGTCCTACTCAGACTTCAAAATTGAAGCAAATAGGGAATAGTAATAATGAAAAATTGGTTGAGTATTTAATGGCTTTAGATATTATGGAATGTTCAGTCTGTGGTTTTTATAAAATGTAATAGATAAGGATAGAGAAACCAGATATTAACTCATTCAAGGTATGGGAACATTAAACTAAATAAGAATACAACAGTAAAAAAATTCAAGACGAGATAGAGGTTTGAATAAGATTAATGAAAATTTCTTTATAGTTATATCATTGGATCAATAGTATAAAACAAATTTTAAAAACATACATCTATAAAGATAAGTATGTATGCTTCTTAAAGTAATTATGTTAGTGGTAACATTCAAAGGAACAAAGGTGATTTTAAATTCTATTGCAGTGAATATATGATAGAATTAAGTTCATAAAATGTAGTTTGTGCAATTCATTTAATTAAAGCTACTTTTTTTATTATTCACCTTTTTGAAAAGTAATTTATTTGATTTGAATAAAAAAATACAGGTAATAGCATTTTTTTTAATATTATCATTCTGTTCTTAAACATAACATGTATTTTGCAAAAATGAGCACTACCTTTGCTTTAGTTGGTTTTGGGGTTTTCTTTCTTTGTTGTCTTTGTATACAGGAAATTTCTGTGAAATTAGATTTACTAGTCTGAATAAAATTATAGCTTTAGCATTAAGGCTGTACAGAGTACTGCAGCATTAGTGCTGCCTGAAAGTTTCTTGACAGTTCATGTCAAAATCTAGATTTCCAAAACAAAAGTTTTAAATATTAAAATGTATCTGTAGCTGATGATACATAGTATTTGCCATTATAGTTAGAATACTTTTTGTGATTTTTTAAATTGATTTCCCTATTTTATATATATATATTTTTTAACCTTTATGTAGATAAAAAATACATATTTATCACATAGAATTAATTTTGGTAGCCAAAAATGTTTTTGCTATTGTAAGCACATCTCCTGTGCATAACGAGAGGTTTTATACTAGATTCTAGGCAGTTGCCATTCTGGTCACAGTTGCATGCCTGATTTATTAGGGAAAATCTCCTATCCTATAGTTTAATTTTTGTTATGGGTCTTCTCACCCCGTTGGAGCCTGTTTAGATTAGGTCTTCATGTTGTGTTTCCCCTGAGACAAAAGCTCCTAGTTCCAAGCAGTGTTCATCCTTCTAAGCAGGTTGTAGTGTTGTCAGAACCCTCCATAGCCTTTCACACCCTCAGCTGTTATAACTCATCAGTTATATCAGTTGAATATCAAGGTTAATGCTCACTACCCAGGGCTGCTGCCTGTACTACCAGGCCTTGCTGCTTCTACTCCATATTTTCATTCTCCTTAGAATGATCAACTATTAACTAGCATGAGACGTTGCACTACACAGCTGCACAAAGATAAACAAGAACAAAAAATAGTTTAGGTGTCAGTGACATGACTTCAAGACAATATCCAATCATCATAGCCAAAACAAGCTAGAATCAGCTTCAACAAAAACAAGACAAGGAAAGTGTTGGATCCTGCATTGCAAGGTCAAGGAAAAGGCCTTTTCTCAGTAATGTCAGAGCCAGACAAAGTGGGCTAAAGAAGTAATAGCTTGTTTTGTATTCTTTGAGTGAATTCTTCCTGTAACATCAAATAAGGAAGAAGAAACTTGCTTATAACTGCTTTGTTACGTACCACCCACTGGAGAAAAAGATCAGGTTCAAGAACATCTGAAGAACCTGGAGGTACAGAAGTCCATAGCACCTGATGAGATACAGAGAATGGATTGAGAGCATCCCTGAGGAAAACAACTTGGAGATACTGGTTTGTCAGAAGCTTGCCATGACCCAACAATGTGCACTTGCAGGCCAGAAAGCCAAACGCATCCTGAGCTGTGTCAAAACAAGCGTAACCAGCAGGTCAAGGGAGGTGATTCTGCCTCCTCTTCTCTGCTCTCATGAGACCCCACCCGGAATGATGCATCCAGCTTTGCAGCCCCCAACATAAAAAGGACATAGACATGCTGAAAAAGTCCAGAGGAGGCTTGTAAAGATGATCAGAGGATGAGAGCACCCCTCCTAGGAAGGTGGACTAAGAGAGTCCCCCTAGAAAAGAGAATGCTCTAGGGAGACTATATCAGCCTTCTGGCACATACAGGAGAGCTACAAGAAGGCTGAAGGGCACATTTTATAAAGGCATGTAGTGATAGGACAAGAGGGAATGGCTTTTAACTGGAAGAGGGTAGATTTAGATTTAAAAAAAAAGTTCTTTACTATAAGGGTGCTGAGGCACTTCAACAGATTGCCCAAAGTTGTGGATTCTCCCTAGAAGTGTTCAAGGCCAGGCTGGATGGTCTTGAGCAACCTGGTATAGTGGAAGGTGTCCCTGTCCATTGCAAAGTAACTGGAACTAAATGACTTTTAAAATCCCTTCTAACCCATACCATTCTGTGATTTTATGATTCTGAGTATTGTTTAAATCCCCTAAGAATTATTAATAACATTTAGACCAACATTCCTAAATTTGAAATTAAAAATACATATGAACAAATAGATACATCTATTCACATGAAGACCTTTCACATGGCTCTAGAAGTAAAAAAACATTATTTTGGAATTTTCATGCCTTACATATTTCTGCCTATATTCAGTGACATATATGAACACATGAATAGCCTCTTGTATGTACAGATCTTTTGACACTTCATACAAAGTTGAAAATCAAATGTAAACTTCTGAACTAAAACTTATTATAAAAATTATATACTTTATCTGTGAATATTATGAGGTATGATTGCAAAAGTACCACCTCTTTCACATCTATTCACATGTTTCACTAATTCCAGAAAAGTTTACAATTATGCTTATCACTCTCTGACTACTTCAATATTTCCTTGAAATACAAGCAGTTCTTTGATAGAGAAATGTGAAAGAGGAATAATAATTTGATGGCTTAACTTGAAATACATGAGAAAAAACTCACAGTGTTGAGTTAGCACTATGCTCAGCAGAGATTAAAAGGTAAAGGATGTTTCACAGCGAGAAATATTCTGCTGTGTATGTGAAAGGTTACAAATGTGATTAACTGTGGCAGGTCTCATGTGCTCCTCTCATTAATCTCACACCTGGTAATGCATTAGGGATGGCAGGAGTAAACATGATGAAAAAGTGCCATTTCATAATGCCATACAACATTAATACAAAAAAATTAAATTGGGGTTTGGAAATTTAAAAGGGACTATTACTATTACTATTACTATTACTATTTATTACTATTACTATTACTATTAGTTGTTGATACTGCTGTTGGTATTAGTATTAGTATTAGCATTAAGATGATGATGATGATGATGTTGATTACAAAGTGCTGCAGCTAGATTTAGATTCAAAGTTATCAATATTTATGAATATTTAGGATAAAATCCTCAAAAGTATTTCTAATGGCATCTTGCTGGTTACTGGTATCCATATGTACCCAACATATGTGCTCTGGAAAAAGATCACTTACTAGACATTATGGCATATGTCACCTTGGCAAGGAGGGCACTGCTTACCAAACTCTTTAAATACAATCTCTCTCATTTGTGCACTAAACATGATTTAGGTAAAATGTTATAAAATAAATTTAAAAAGAGGTTAATTTATCAAATCCTAAATAAGATTTTACCAAGTATACACTTAAAATGTGACATAATTTTAACAGAATTCTACTTCATTTTGTCCTGAATAGGAATTTGCCGACTCTAGGTATGTTTCCAGAGTCCCAATAAGCACAGCGATTCTTCACTGTCTAGGAGGCAAAGGGGCTTTATTGATATTGAACACCACACATACACACACACTACCCATCCCATCAGATAGCTTTTTTACAGAATACTGCTGCACCATCTGGGATGTTTGAAATAAAATGAATATTGTAAAAGTTAAGAGATAATTGCACAGTAGAATTTTCTAAAACAATGTTTTACTTCATTGTTTTAAAATGATTGCCACTTTTGCTTTTACTGTCTCAGATTTGCATCAGGTCTTTGCTCTACTTTCTTCCTTTCCCCTAGGGCATGTTCTTCTCTTACCTCTTCAATCTCAGTTCACTACAGTTTTACCTTTAAGCAATTCTTTCTCCACACTGTAGTGTCTTGTCTTTCTGGTCATTAGCCATCTTTCTGTCTCTTTACTAATAAATAGACAGTACCAGTATAGCATTAATATCTTAAGCATTGCTTAAATATTTAAGAGAATAGTGTTATTAACACATCAATTTCTTCTTGGATGAAAGATTGATGGCATATTTAATGATAAGAAAAAAAGACTCTTTTATTTCTAAAGAAATATTTCACTAGACCCCTTGGTCTCCCACAGTTTGGAGCTGTTTCACTTAAAGCCATGGCTTGCCTTGGCTGCCACACCTACATGGTGCCTCACTTGCAGGTGGGCTGTTAGTGGACAAACCATCGGTGTTGGCATCCTGCCAAACAGGTTTGGTTTCATTGTATCTACAAAGATGCAATAAATCCCATTTCAAGTATTATAAAACCTTTTGCAGTAATTCTGCTTGTCAAAGATAATTAGAAAACTGGGCCTTCATGAGAGGGGTGCTTGTCTTTTCCAGGTATATTTAAGCTGTTATCTAACAGCTTGCAAAAAATTCATCTAACTTTCCATTTGTGATTCCTTCTTTCTTCATGTAGACTGGTCTCGTCTGGTGGGTAGTGAAAGTAATGTAATTTCATTAATAGTCTTAACAAATACATTGATCATTCATACTTTCTCAAGCTTTGCTCTACTGTTATCTCATCTCCTATACCTAAGGGATGCCTGAAGTGTTTAGGGATGACATAGCCTAATGTCAGAAGACAAAACTATGACTAGCAATAGAAACAAGCCAATTTCCACACTAATAAGCAGATCACTGCTATGTATGTAAAAAAAAAAAAAAAAGTATTATTTTCACTTTCTGTCACAAATATTTAAAAGACAAACATGAAGAAGGCAAATGGCAATCATTATTACTGGAAGAAGTCATGACTTTTGAACACAGACAATGATTGTGTGTTTACATGTTCAAGGTGATTACAAAGGTTAAGACATAACTTAGAGTTTTCTAATTCAAAGCAATCCTTGAAAAATAATGCTGCTGGTTAAATTGCTTGGGAAAAAAAAAATTAAAACCCAACTTTTTTCTCTTTTACAATATTTTATAAATTAATGTCTCCAAAACTGCTAAAATAAAGAGCAAGTTTCCCTAACATTCCCTTACAGAGGAAAGTTTTAGAAAATTCAATCATAAAAAATATTTAGCACTCCTAACACATCTATTACTCACTACAGTGGACAAATAAGAAAATCCTAAATATTCAATAACGGAAAAGATACAATCCAACAGAGAGTGAGAGAGAGATTATATTACTTAAATTCTGCAATTGCAAGGTATTAAAACAACCATTGTTTCATTCTAAAGACAGAAAATTACATGAACCATTTAAAATAATTTTCTACAGTTCCACTACCCTGTATTGAGATCTGAATCTAAAAAAAAAATTGTATTCATGTAGAAAAATAACATATATGCCTTGAAAAATAGTTCTAAACTATTGTGGATACAGAAAATTGCCATTGAAATGAATCTTCAGCCATGTTTTCACCTTCAGGAAAATTTAATCCACACTATTTTTCTATCAAGAAAGATTTACATTTCAGACATTATTTATCTTGTTTACTTTTTCTTCTATACATAAATCCTAAGATAAAGGTAAGATAATGTAATAATTCATATGATTATTCAGAAATTGTTACAAGAAGTAGATTTTAATTTTTCCCCCCTTTAACTACATAAAACCTTTTCAAGCCACTTAACACATCAAAGTAAATCCTTATGATCTTTTGTTGTTAATGTCTTACCACACTAAAACATCAAAAATGGATTAATTGCCTATTCTAACTTAAATAAGTTAAATGTTCTCAAAAATGCAACATAATTCTACAGAAGCACAGTGTTTTCTTCTTAATGACAAAAGATTTACAAAGAGTAAGGTCATTGAGTAAGTACTGTGTAGACTCCATGCTCATTCACTATCTGCCTCATTAATGAATGTAAAACCTATTGGCTGCTGTCGTGTTGGAAGAATTAAGGATATAATCCACAATCCCAAAAAGTACTAACTGCTTCCAGCCTCTGCATGATACCCCTATGCAGTAGGACCATCATGAGGGAAAGAACAGGTCACCTTAGCCAGTTTCTATGTAAAGATGCAAAAATACAGCCACAAAGCTCAACCATGAATGGAAGTACATGAAAGTCCTGAGCTGCATTGTGATTGGGTAAATTCTGATGCTGATTTTCCCCACCTGTATTTACCTCTTCAACAGTTTCTTTTGGGAAGAAGATTTCAGTGCTCAGAAAGGCTTGAGAAATTTATGTATTTCTTCTTCCTACAGGTACAATTGATTGATAGCAGCTTTTTCCAGTACCTGGTGCTTGTCCTTAGAAGGTAAGGACAATCAAGTAATGACAAAAGGACTGTAAAGTTTAAGCTCAATGAGTTTGCTTTCTTCTTTTTGTTGTAATTTTTTTCTTCCCATCACCTCTTCCCCCACAAAGGTAGTATTATTTATCATTACAGGCTTTTTTCTCTGAAAACTACTTAGCACTCAAGAAGGAAAAGGGAGGATTTATTGGGTTTCAATATAGGTTTGTGCATTTACTGTGCTCCCAGTGGTTTAGTTATAGGAAAATAAGAATGCTAAATAACCAATCTATAATGTCCTACTAACCAGCTTTATATTTGTTTGCTTGTCCTGCTCCTAAAATGTGGATCATATTTGGAAGTTTCTAATAGTAAGTTCACATCTGTTTTCACTTCAATTTTAACCCTTTTTGGGGGGGATTGAGTGTTTTGTCGGTTTCTTTCCCATTTAAATTTCTGTAATGTTGTTAAGCCATTATAATATTTTCCTTCTGATTGTTACAAATTATGAGGCCCTATTACACAGAAATAGAAGAGTTTCACAATCTAATTTCCCACTGGCAAAAAAAAAGAAAATCCCCCTCATGAATTGTTTATTTTCTTCCTGACAATCTTGGTGACGTGCCCTTTGTAGAAACCTATCCATGGAGTTATTAATAATTTACAAGATTTCCTTCACCAGAATGGGCATTCCTAGTGTCACTGCTACAAAAATGGAAAGCAGCAGAAATAATTAGATGTACTGTAGTTCATGCAGTTGACATGTTCACTTTGCAGCTTTTTTGCCAAAACTGCACAGAAGAGTTGTTAAAGTATATGGTTTCTTGGAATAGGCAACATCTCACACATCCAAATTTTTGCTTTATTTGGAATTTGTCACTTTGGTTAGATAAATACTAGAATACCATAATTCAGGAAGTTTATTGGAATATCAACAAAATGTATGAGGAGTCGGGAGAACTCTGTATGCACTCTGAAGAATACCCTAGAGCTAATTTTTTTTTTTTTTTGCAGACAAATAACTCCATGTGAACATGCAGATACCAGTATTCTACATTTTGATTCACAGTCTGGATACAGAAACACAGAGCTGGAACAAGCTCAGAATTGATACCTTCAGTCTGATCATGTCTAATTAGCACTGATAGTACAACATTTTATTACATAATAAATTGCTCTACCTCCTGTGCAACCAGCAGGTAACAAGAGCACTTACCCAGAAAGTCAGAATGTTGAGGTGCTTGCACTCCCAACATAACATTATAACCAATCCTGGTAACACAACAGTTGGAGATGAAATTAACTCAGTGTAGAGATGATGGACCTCTTTGAAATGTAAATTAGCTGGAAAATGTGTGCTGGAATACAGGTGTTCCTCTTCCTAATGCCCTAAAAGCACTAAGCATCATTCCCAAGAAATTTGCTCACTGAATCATTTTGAAGCTGCTTCTAGTGGCAGAAAAAAATGAATATATGCTTTGCTGCCTTATAATCGCAAAGAAAAGCAACACCCAATGCTAATGAAATTATTAGTACGTCCTCTGGAAAATTAAAGCCGAAATCTTCAGTGGAGAGAATAGAATTTTCCTAATAATGGTAAACCCAGTCCACTCTGTCTCTATGCTTCCCTTCTTTCCCCATTTCCAGCCCTTTTTCTTCCCTTTCATCCTTAAGAAGAATGACAGCTGAACTACACAGCACGGCCTCTGTCAACAGTCTAGATGTGTGAAACTTGGACATCAGACCAATGTGCATAACACAAACAGCCTTGAAGCATTCAAAGGTGACAGAGGGGCCATGTGCCAATGTTCCCTTCTGTTCAATGTCTCTGTAACCATATTTAAAAGCTCAGCTGTTGTTGATCTTTCAGTATCAGAACAATAATAATCTTTCCTGTCCAGAGGACCCTGATGATCATTTCATTTGGTGGGTTACACACAATTACATATAGATAACTTTTCATTGAGACGGTCATCTTGATGTGTCTCCTGCTCCTCTGCTGTACTCCCCTCTTGTTTATCCTCCCACCAGCTCCCACATTGAAAAAGGAGAAAAAGTTTTGGCTGCTCCTCAGGGCATGCACTTATTTACCCCCTGGGAATTATAAGAAATACATAGAAGTACACTTTGAAAGAATAAAGAGCAAAGTTGAATTCTTGAATTCTCAGCTGGTATGAAGTCAAAGTCACACAAACAACTTTTGCATATGGAATGTGAAACACTGAACAGAGCAACTAGATGCATTATCATGCATGCAAAGCCTTTCATAGTCAAATCCTTCTAAGCTCCATTGCACATGCATATCACGATATTGAAAGTGCAAGCAGGCTACAAATGCTTGTAATGTTCATGTTCCCATAGTACTTAGGGAATTTTAATGAATGCATGTATAATTCATTTAAAAGGAGATAACTGGCATGTGGCATACCAGGAACTGTGACCTGTTCCATTGATGTTAACGATAACAGCCTCAGCCAACTGCGGTGATGAACCTCCTTGAACCTTACGGGAGCTCATATATTTTCCTCTTGCTATAAATGTTTCATTTTACCTGATACAGTAATGAAATTGTCAAGATAATGAACAGAGTAATCATTTCACACAAATGGCTAACTTTAATTAAAAATCACAGTGCTGATTGCTAAAATATGGGGGTAACAGGCCATTGATCAGATTACAGATCACTGATAATTGAGACGTGGGTATAGATGCAAAGACCTGTGAACTGCACCTTACTGAAGGACATAATGTGTGCTGTCAGTAAGCAGCAGTCTCAACACATCATTAGCCCATATATATATAATTCTTTACTCAGCTGTTAAATCTGCAAGGACAAATATTACCTGTTAGACCACCTCCAAAGTAACAGTTGGAATTAATGACACAACTGCCTAGGTAAGGGGTGTCAGTGTCCTGAGGATGTGCTTTCTGGGAGCAATGGGAGACTACTTGTTCTGGAAGGTCTTCCTGAGGAGCAGAAACTCTCCTATTCTTTGGCATGAAATTCCATGGCTGCCTAAGCAGGGAGCACTCACAGAGAGAAACTCAAGTTGGCTTTTCTGAAGAATGTCTCAAACCTCTACTCTTCTGAATGTAGTGATCAGTTCCATGTCTTGCTATATTCTATTCTATAATTTTCATCATAGTCACAAGGTTATAAACTCATCCCATGTCATAACAAGAAAGCTGGATATTACTTTTTAAAATTTTGGGGGTTTTCAATTAAAATAACCACTGTTTCTCATTGTCTATTTTTTCAAGGAGTAGAGAAAAAGAGAAATAATAAAATTTGGCTTACAAATCAAAATTAAGAAGATGATGTTGAAAGATCTGACAGGGTCCAGAGCAGTTTTCAGCTGTGACTATATGTCTGGTCATTGTGGACTTGATGTGAAATGCCAAGGTCTTATGAGTCTCACACCAATGCTGCCTTCTTAAAACTTCCTTCTTTTCTTTACTACTGGCAAAGAAATCACACCCTTTCCTCCCAGGTGTCTTTGTTATATTTTTTACTAGATTATAACACTGGCTTGTGTGTAATACTATCTTTGAAAAGCATATAGATTTCACAGCAAGACACATGCAGTGTATCTGACCTCTCTTCTTCTACCAGTTGCCAGTTTACTGCCTGATAAAAAATATTATTTGAAATTTCCATGTAAAACTCTACATTATATTATGTTTTAGAAAAATTTACTCAAAGGATAAATATCTGAATCAGCATTTTTGGAACTCATCTCAAGCCATGTGGCAAGCCACACCTCTGCCTACTATGATCCCATGGATACCTTGGTTTGCTGTTAATAAAGATTTAAGAACTATGAAAGGTACCCACTCTGATGGTATGTAAAGAAGTACCCATTTAAGTTCTAAATAAAGCATTTGTTAATCAAACCTCATTTCTCAGCAGTGACATTACAGTGAAAAGCAGGATGAGCGTATCCCACATTTTTTTAGAAATTTATTGGTAGAATTTCTTTACTTGTCTTTTTTATGTTGAAGAATGTTGATTCTTTATAACCAAAATTTATCACAAAGAAAATTCAATATCCAGCAGTACACCTAGAAAGTTGGAGGAAGAATTCTTATTGGATGTTTCCAGTCAGACCTATTTTGACAGTCGTGGCTTTCAATCAGTTTTGAGTCATAAATTTTTCTGGGATTACAATTAAAAGCTTTATGACAGTTCTACCATGTGAGTCACTCGAGCTTAGCTCTTCTAATGGGGTTTGAGATTTGGGAAGAAAAAGTAGGAAGTAGAATGAGACCAAGTTTTAACATATTGCATCATTACACAAAGCAGTAATTTAATTTTTTGCACAGACATATTACAAAACACTGCTGCAGATGTCTACTCTAAAATAATCAATGTGGACTACATAGGATCATTCCAGACACTGACAGGGTATAGTCAGACCTAACAACAAGTATATTTATACATCATTTCTCTTGGCCAGTCTGTATTTCTGTAGGACAATCTGCTGTTTTCCTAAGATACAGCCCTCCTAACATTTAATCTTCCTTTCTATCAGACTTGCTATTCTTTTCAGAAATCATGCCAGGAGTTCAGGAGTCAAAACACTTTTTATTTATATAATCATAGATAACAGGCAAATATGGAAACTGGATGGTACTGAACAAGTTTTTCCACTAGGACTCATCAATGCCCTTCAGAGAGAGACAGCCCAGTAGCACCTTTGCACTGCTTGTGCTCCTACAGACGCAGAGGCAAACAGTGACAACAGTAAAAATTAATGGTTTTGATAAGTAAAACTTAATGGTTGACCCCCTTTAAAGCTGCATCTCATATTCTCACAAAGTGAAAAAAGTCCTGAAAGGCTAAGGACACATAAAAGTGAGTTTATGAGTTTAATAAGCTAACAAGGTGTTTAGCCACACAAACATTCTGTTTATATGGTATTGGTCAAAAATTTTTGGAACATTAACATATCCTTGACAGCTGCAATGACACAAATTCACTTAGCTACCCTGACACTGTAACAGCATTCAGTCATTATCAGCCAAAATCTATCTGAACAAATGATGTAAGGATAAAAAAATATCATATCTATTACCTACTAAAAATTTTCTGGCTGCTTTTCTATTTGTTTGGGTTTTTTTTTAAATCAACAAATACAAATAGTTTTAGTTAAGCAAATAAAGTCTGAAACATACTTCAGTAGGTAAATACATAAATATAGAATCAAGACATGCACAATCTCAGGAGGACTATCTCTGATAGAAAATCAACATTTCCTTACCTATGAGTTTAAATAAACTGGACTATGAGAGTTGAATTTCAACTAATGTCATGTTTAGTCTATATGATATGTAAAATACAGTAGAAGCACAGCATGAGACCAAAAAAAGCTAGAAAGATAGTACCTTGTGTGGTCTCTAATAATAGAATAATAATGCTAGCTTCAGTGTGGTTGAAAGCATTCAGCAATTATAAAGGTATACCTTAAGATGCATCCATTACTCTATATATGACTACCAATAATAACAGATACTATATATATAGTCATTTATGTCCTCAAAAAGCAGGTATTTTCAGGTTGGGTTTGGTTTTTAAAAAAATACCTCCCTCCTTGAAGTGAACTATGATATTATTCAATTTTTTAATTTTATGAGCACTTAATAAATGTTATTAATTGAACTTTAAAAACTCAGACACCAGTAACTCATAAAAGCAAATCAATTCACTTTAAGTGGTAAAACTGACATTTGCTTTCAGAGGAAAACTGGATAGGAGCAAAGACAAAACACTAAATTATGCCTACAAAAGAGACTTTCAGAGATGTCTGTCACATGTTTCCCCTTTAGCTTCTTTACTCTCCCAGGAAATTCTCAATTGCAAAAATGACCATTACATTTTTCCTTTTAATGTGATTTTTCTTTTAGTATATTGCAATGGTAGGTACTTTTGAATATGGGGAAAATCAACTATGACAGCATTTATAAAATCTTCAAGAACAACTTGTGTCTAAAATTGACCTGTCAGCTCTCATATGATGCAAAGAAAGGAAGTGAAACCTAAAGTGCAGGTGAATATTAGCCATCTGTATTTTACAAGGCCACTAATTAAATCAGTGGAATTGTTTATACTCTGCTCTTGTTCTTGATAATACAGATGTTTTTCCATGCTTTTTTACACTCTTCATGTCACATTTTTAAGTAACACTAACCTGCCAATAAAGATTATATGATTTTCAGTTCTCAAGGATCTTCATTTACCAAACAATCAAACTGTATAATCTTCATTGACTTCTGTTGTGTTTCCATCTCACAGTAAGCCAATGTCAGTTGTTCAACACTGTTTGTTTCCAAGCACTATAAAGTCTAAAGGCTGTCAAAATCATGCTGTCATCATATTGGAAAAGAGATTGCAAGTAAGTGTGGGAACGGGTAGTTTTAAATTATTCCTGTCAACTGATTTTAACAGAATAAAATCCTATATTTGGAATCTACCCCAGTCAGGCTCCAGTGGTTTTCCCATGTCAGTGGAGCCACCATATCCATTGCTAATGGATTTTCATGCACAAAACTTGGAGCTGACAGGAACATGAAAGTGGCTTTTTTGGTTTAGAAGTTACATACTCATTTAATGAAAAAGACTTGATTACTAAGGGTGTGATTCCAAACTCGGCAGTCCTTATGATGAAAGTGAACTGCATTGTGGTCTGAGGTTTCAGCTAGAACACTGAATTGGGAATGGCATTCCTAAACCAAGACACTGCTCCACTGTGCATATTCATGGCATAAAGGGGCACAACCTGACTCATCATGGTCTTCACCATTGTCTGTAGGGGAAACTCTGCTCCAGAGCCTGGAGCACCTCCTCCCTGGCATTCTTCACTGACCTGGCTGTCTGCAGGGCTGGCTCTCTCATATTCTCACTATCTTGTCTGGCTGCAAGTACTTCTGCATAATAATTTTCTCTTTTCTTCTTAAAGAAGTTGACCCAGAGATATTACCACCATCCTTGATGGGCTGCACCTGACAGCACCAAGCCCCTCTTGGAGCCAGGTGGCATTGGACAAAGGGAAGCTTCTGGCAGCATCTCAGAGAAGCCACCCTTGTAACTCCCTTGTACCACAACCTTGACACACAAAACAAATGCAATTTTAAATATTTTTTCATCAAGTACTACTTAATCATGACTAAAAAGAGTTAAAACTTATTTTCCTAAATAAGTTTAGAGTTCGCCACCTATGCATGGCACATGATGGAAACACTATAACCAAATTTTAAACAACTAAAAATAGCTCATATTTCAAAGTAATTTAACATATCATATGCTTTAAAAAAGCAATATCTTTTGACATTTATACAATACCCATAGTATACTATAATACACAAACAACTTGTTTGTACTACCTGCTTATGTACTAAAGATATATTATTCACTATAAATAAGCCTCTTGGAAGAAAATTGCCTTTTCAATATGCGCAACACACTGCTACTGTTAATGAAGCATCTGAATAAAAATTAATCACATTTTTTTGTTAAGTGCAACCTTTGGTCACTTACACTGCTGGGAAATGCAGGATGGTGCTCATTTTATTGACTGTTTAACAGAGTTCAGTTCATCATATTTAACCTGACACAATTTTCCTCTGATCTTAAAAGAAGAGAGAGAGGTGCTCAGGTAACTGGCTCAGTGTTTCTAGTTTTTCTTTGCTTCAGGAATTTATAAAAATGGAAACACAGGAAAAGGTAGTTTTTGAAAATTTAATGCCATTGTACAAATACAGGTATTATATCAATTACACCGAACAGTAGGCAACATGTAAATCAGTCCTCAGGACCATTCAATTCACTTTGTTGGCTATTCTCTCAGCAAATGCAGGAATACCTTTCTTAGACTGGCAGAAACTGCTAACATTCTTGAAGAACATTGAAGCCACCCTGCCCTAAAAGAATGCAAATTTTCAACCAGAGTTTAACCTCATGGTCTGGAAAACAAACAAAACAAAGCAGCACAAACAAAAACCAAAACAAAACCAAACCAAACCAAAACCAAAACCAAGACCAACCACCCCAAAGACAAGACCGTAGTTGTGTCTTTTCTCATGCCACACCCAGAAGGTGCCAGCTGATCACCTACATTTGTGTTTCTGTCAGATCCATCACTGAAGGAGATCAGTGCTACTCATTAAGCCCTGGACCTTCTGATGAGACAGACTGATCCCTTGGATCTTTGGAAATGTTTCTCTCATTTAATAGTTTTGAAATAATTTATCACAAGAGATAAAGCTACTTAAAATTAATGATGTTGGGATTTTGTTATTAGGAGGAAACATTTGGATGTGCTACAAGTGCGTCGGCTTTGGGTCAGATACATAACCACAGAAAGCAATTAAAAGATTAACATTTTCTCCAGCTAATGATCTGATCTACCACATATGAAGCTATTCTTTATCTACAGTCTAGATTAATTTCATTATAGCTCTTGTATTGTAGAAAGGCTAAAAGATTGAAAAAGGAGATGTGTTCCCTTTGTGTATTAGTGTAATTAATATTGGTAAGTTTCATGCATTTCTAGATTCTCTTTGTTCTATAATATGAAATTATTATAAACATTTTTTTGAAGATTTGTGCTTTGTGATGTGTTTATTTTAGATTATTTAGTTGGTTCTATTGACAACAAGCTATTTGAAAAACAGGTTCCATCTGAAATCAAAATATTATGAACAGGGTTTTTTCTAATTAGTACAAGTAACTGTTTGGCATGAGGACTGATTTGAGATTCCTGAGAAGATATTTTCAATAAATGTCAGTTATTTATTTTTTATGTAAATTCAGCCATATTAGGAATTTAAACATGAATGCAATTTTGGCTTTCAAGAACAGTTTATGGCTTTGAAAAGTAGTCCATGTCATTAAGAAAAGTGGAAATGAATTCTCAGGCCCACACTGTCATTTGCCTTTTCCAGTAGTCTAAATATTTTGCAGTTTTACTGCATTTTCTGTATTATGCATGTGCCATATGTGACCTTTAGTGCAAGCAGCATCATGCTGTTTGCAAACCCACATTACTTGACAAAAAAATTATTCTCTAAATTTACATGTATAGTTACACATACATAACTGTATATAGAGGAATATTTCTAACTTTTCATTTGGATACCAAACATTTATATATCACCATATATCATGAGATATATAAATGCTAGTGTGTTTATCCAGTACATGCAGACAACTGGCTTTAAATATAGCACAAACTTTGACAGGACTAGTCATATAATGCCAAATTGACAGGAACATATGAAACAGCCTCAACTTAAACAAAATTTTCAAAAAACCCACAGATTAATTATGAGAGACTGAAAAAAAGAATATGCTTAAAATAATATTCAGTGTATTAGAAGTTTCTAGATTTTAATTATTTCTCTGGAATAAGGAAAAAGAGTAAAAGAGGCCAAAGAAGCAGTAAATAAATTTAGGTGTAAAAGCTGCTCTGGCCAGACAAACCAAAAAAAATTCCTCACTAAAGGATTACCATATCACAACACAATTTCAAAAGATTACTATGGTGTCTATGAGAAGAATAGATAAATTGCATTAAAGTCATGAGATAACATTTTCAAGAGTGCCTGGGGGAATATTCAGAATGGCTTACTTATCTTGGAGACTTTAATTTCCCTGAACTCCCTCTGTAGACAGTGTGTGAGAGTGATCTCTCCAGAAGGAAATTCACACTGGCTAAGTAGGCTCTTCCTTCAAAACACAACTATTTGGGAGTCCAGAGCAATGCAGAAACAGTGATAGCCACAAAGTTTTCTTCAGCCAAACACACTTTTCCACAAAAAGCTTTCCTTTATTTAATGGTAAGAAAACATTTTTCTGAACCGATCTCTTTTCAAGTCTATTTTTGCTTTGATTAAAAAAGAAATAATGAATCTCGTTTGGCATGTACGGACGGTCCTTCCTTTTAGAATGTCAAAGAAACAGTGAAGTATTAACATAAATTTTTATTCTTAAATTGATACTACATTTCACAGAAACAAACACACTAACACTTTAATATTTTTTGTTACTGGCTAAGTACCACAGTGTAGATAAAAGCTAGATGGGATTTTTGTCTCTATTCTATTAGAAGCCACCAAAAGTTTAATATCAGCTGAAGAGTATGAAGAAATAATTTGGGTTTCTTTGTGATTAAACTGCTTTCCTACTTTGACACTTTCCAGTACAGTACCAGCTGTGGTGTAATTTGAACAATGAGAAATTTTTATTACCAGTTTTAAAGTTAACATGTCAACACATTTTAAGTTCACAATTTGTATGATATGTTGGAATGAAAGTGATAGTGAGGAGAAAGTTTTAACTGGATAAATAAACAGAATGACAGGAATACTTTTCCCCTAAAATAGTGAGGGAATTAAAGTGGATTTGAGAGACACAGAGTACTTCAATTTTAGTGGGACTCTAGCTGATCAAAAAGCTCTCAAAAATTTACTCTGTCCATCCTTGTTTCAGTGTTCATGCTCTGACTTTGATAGATGTCTATGTATTATATGGATATGTTCAGCAAGCACATACAGTCCTAAAACAGATATTCCAAATAGATGGCACTAAAATAGATAAATAGATTAAAAAGATAGTGTTAAAATGTTCAGAATTGCTTTTTGGTGAAGCACAGTTTCCTTCTTTTTTTCCAAAAAAACATTTATTTACTTTAGGTACTACTGATATCCATGCTGATCAATAAATATCAGAATCAAAATTATTACATACATCAAAATTATACCACAATATAATTGGAATATCCCATAATTTGCTGCAGTTATTATTAACCCAGGATACTGGGGTCTATAGAATGTACTGAAAATCTGAATCAGAATCAAGACTTTGTGCTAAAGCACTTCTATTACAGCACTCTGATGTGGTTTCCATGGAATACCTAAGGGTTAAACATATCAGTCTTGTTCTTATAGAAGTCATTATCCACAGAAAGCTGAACTGTGCACACAATGTCAATTTAGAAGGCATTTGCACACAATGTCAATTTAGAAGTCATTTGCTTCCAGTAGATTCACTCATTATATGAAGGTAAAGGCACAGCTATTATTATCTCCTTATTAGGTCAAATACTCAGGGCAAAGAAGAATTTAAAGTCTGGCATTAAATACCTAGAAAGTCTCCTCACTCTTATGTGGTTGCCTTCTGTAAATAGGGTAAAAACACTGCTGTGATATTCACTTAAGTATGTGAAAGATTATGTGGAAAAAATGTGGACGAATTTCTGTGACTAGTGTTTTGCTTGTATATTTATATTCCAACAATGTAATGCCTTAGAAAAAGCCTGTATTGCCAGAGTTAGCACAAAGAAACTTTTATTTTATTTAATTTATTTCTATAATTTGTATAGTGTTTCTAAATTACCTTGACAGTATAACTTCTAAAATTAAATTCAGAATTATTCAAAAAAACCCAGCAAAAATATTATGAAGGTTGTTTTCAAAAGGTGTTATGACATTTCCAAGGTTGTACTAATGACAACATCTGTGTTATGGGAATCACAAAGTAAAATCATAAATACTGATCACAGCTGAGAGACAACTGGGTTATAGAATATGAAGATTAAAAAATGTCAAACTCCCAGAAACAGAAAGAGTAAAAGATGCAGAGGGAAATATTCATGTATTCATATATCATATTCCTATGACAGGAAAAAGGAAGTAAAGGTTACCAAGTAATTTACTTAATCTCATTAAGTATGAGAAATACAAAAAGAAAGGAAATCTATCTAAACTATGTAAATGGAGTGAGTAAAGGAAGAGAACTTAAAACATTGATCCAGCATATAACCCATTTTAAAGAAAACAACCAACAAACACAAACCTATAACAATTTTTTATCGAACGTAAAGTCCAGTAGAGAATATTGAAAAATTATTGACTGGACTCATAAAAAAATAATATTAATTAAATTTATATTAAAATTGCTAAAATTTTGTGTCATAGGTCCTGATTTTAATCTCAGCTGAAATAGAATAAAGTTAAGCCAATAAATTTGTTTGGGAAATAATGCATCTAGATAAAGTAACATTTGTCTTGTTCTAAATATATTTTTTTAAAGATTCATTTTTTTTTAAATATTCTAGTTAAATAGTTTAATGTCAATATTGTAAAAATTATTCATGTGAAGGAGGTAATATTACAATTTTGTCCACAGCATTATGGTTATTCACTAAGAATACAGGATAACTTAATTCAATCCCTTTCTTTGCATAGGTTTTCATTTATCCCTTCAAGTACAATGACCTCCAGAGGCATAAAGACTAAGAGGTACAAGCAAAACATCCAGGAAAATTGAAATTATATCAGCAGGCCATGCAAGGGTTTGCATCCTTTGTTGTAATCTGTTAATCTGCTTGGTATCATAAATACACCAATAACTGAAAGAGAAAGTGTAGCAATGACCTTCTGTCTCCCTGTTTAATGCTTTTTGGGTCCTATTAGAGCCATTTCACATTGTTTAAGATTGAACCAATGATCATGAAAACCTTAATGCATAAAAATAAATGCAACAAGATTTCCAATAAGACCGATAATTCCTGAGATATGCAAAAGCACTTGTGACTTTCCCATTCATTAACAAATTGGTGAAACTACATTTCATTTCCTTTCCTTTTCAAAGACTCAGCAGCACTGTTTTCCTTCCAAGTCAAAAGGAACATTTTGAATCAAACATTAACTCCAGATTTTTGGTTTGGAGAAGTGTCTTCTTTCCCCAGACAAACATGATATAATTTTTTGATGCTCACAATGAACATCTACAAAGACTCAGTTATTTGTAAAATTTTCCATTAAGATCAGTTGATTTCTATTAATTTTATGTTAATGAAGTTTGAATGACTTATTCTAAGCCACTCCCAATTTATGATCCTCAGAGAAAGAGGTGAAAAGCCCATCGCTCATCATTTTAAACATGAACAGCACTCCCTGTGTGGTTTTAAAATGCTGGCTGCTTTATAGTGCTATCCATTGTACATTCCTGCATCATTAGTAGGAAAGGTCAAGCAATATTTACTTATATTAGATAGGAACCTCATGAAACTATCACCATGAAACTATTCCCGAGTCTACTAAACTGATACATGTGCAATACTGGTTAATTCACTGTTCAATGAAAGCAAAACACCACTGTACAGTTCCAGCTCAACTCCTGTCCTCACACACAGATATTTTATAAAGCAAAGCTAGCTTCATCAAAAAAGCAAGGCCTTCTTTATGGAGAAAACATTATAAATTCAAGAAAGAGTAAATGTGTTCCAGAGACATGAAATGCAGCAGTTTTGTCCTTAATATTAATGGCTTATGTATAATTAGGTCTTTGTTTTCTATGCAGAGAAACTATAATTTTCAGTTCTTTGTTTTATTTGATAATCATGAACTCAGAGTACAAATTCAATTGTCGTGAGATATTTGATCTTTCAGAGGTGAAATCTCTTTATGCAAATAATTTCCTTGTCGAGAAAAAGATATTATAATAATGATGAAAGATATTATAAAAATAATATTGTTATAATAACATCATAGTAATAGCATTAACATAAATTTTAAAAAAATAGCAGCAGAGATTCAAGTAATTTCCTTTTCTTGCATACCAAATATTCAAAAAGAAAATGTCAGGACATTGCCTTAGTCAACCTTCTCTAGGTGATCCTACTTGAGCAGGAAAGTTGGACCAGATGACCTCCAGACATCCATTCCAGCCTCAACCATTCTATGAAAGCATCATTCTGAAAAGATAATTCCCCTCTGGAATGCAAAACCAAAGTTGTTTTTTTTTTTTTGACAATATTTTTTAAGTAGAAAAAATATCAACTAAAAATATAGTAGCTGACTATCTCTAGAAATACACCTGCAATTGAAGGAAAAATTACTTGGCCATATAAAAGACATATTTTAATGTCTTTGTCTCTCAGGGAGAGCTCAAATGTGCCATTCAGTAGAATCACCGATATTTTTCCTGGGAGTACCCAGAAAACCAACTGATGGAAGACAAGTCTTTAAAGTTTCCTGAGTTCCTGAACGACATTAATATCTGAATGTGGAATGAACACATACCACAGTAAAAATATGTCAGAACTTTGAATAGCTTCATATGTGCCTGCTTTCTGAACAGCTTAAACTTCCCTGACTGTTTAAAGGGGGCACCCATTGAATACATCCTTGATGAGGCTGACTCACTGTTTGCTCACTTTGGGAGCCTCCTAGGAAATGCCAAACTGCTTCACCATGAGCTTTGTCCACTGCAGCTCCAAAATCTAGACAGCAAATAACAGACTTTTCTTAGAACACACTGCAGAAGTTCATGTCCAAGGCCCAGGAGCAGAATATTTGGCTGTCCTTAATGTATACCTTTAGTGAATCCAGCTAAATGACACTCTCCTCAAGCAGGAAAAAGCCACTTTTATTGTATTACAAAATCGAAATATTAAATAATAATAACAGAAGAGGCAAAGTAGCTCTCACTGTAACACACTAGCTACCTTGTTTGTACTACTGATAGTAAATGCTTACAGTCAAAAGTATTTCCAGCTCCCAGGAAGAAAAAAGTGTACATATTTATAGCGAGATACAATTACCCTGATAAAATGCCTTGCTTTACATCAAAAATACTGAAAGTACACCTAAAGACAAGAAAGACAAAACAAGGAGATTTCCCTTTGCTCCAACAGCCATTGTCAATACAGGATTTCAAACTCACTGCCATTAATACAGCATAGGCAGATGAAAAGATCTGCCAAAGCAAAAGAAATAGATGATCAAATGTTGAATAATCTGTCAGTGTATAAGTTACTGATGCCCTGCAGCTCTGGTAAATAATGTAATTTTTTTTTCTTTTTCTTTCTTTTTTAAAAAAAGCTTCTTTTCATGATAGAGGTCAGAAATAAAAATATTCCTTCTTCAAAACCTCAGTCCTCTTTTGAATTTTTTCACTCCCTGGGAGCATAATTAAGAAACATGCTCTGCATTGTTCAAAAAGCCTTTTTTAAGCTACAGAAAAGCAGACTTTAGATGTTACATATACAGCTTCAGTTAAGTTGCAGGACGATAGCATGGAGGCAGGCAAAATAAATTGTTTGTGTCTTTTGTCTTCCTTGCTGTGACTCTAAAAACTTGTATGTCTGGAAAGAAAAAAGTATTAGCTCTGTCTTGAGCAGCTGAGAGTAGGTACTGCCACCAAGATAGAAACCTGAATGGAAGAACATAATATTTCACATTTTGTAATTAATTCTTTTGATTTCAAGACTTCTGATTAAAAGTGAGATGTTCTCACCTCCTTTTCTTATTTTAAACCATAAAACAGGAGTTTAAAAAAAACTTTAAAAGGTAAAACTAAATCAAACAAAATTACAGCTGACACTCCTTATAAATTCCAAAAATTATTTTCATTTTTGGATTCCCCTGCTCCTTCATTGTTCTCAGAAACACACCCCCATTCATTTTTGAAATGGAAGTTAAAAAAATTGCTCAGTTTAATGACATAGCTTAGCAGAAATATATGTGTGCATATATAATATATAGTACCTAAAAATTCCTAAACCTGTCATTATTATTGATAAATTCAAAACTCAATCCAGGGATTTGAAAAATTATTAAAAGTCCTAAATGATGAACTAATGCAATGCCACTCTACAAAAGGAGAGAGAACAAAATGGTGAAGATCACAATTTTGCTTGCAGGGCTGGTTCCATATATCTCAAAAGCCTAAAAGGATTTTAGAGGATTATCTTTGCCTAGATTGCTGTCACTCCTCTAATCAGTCTTTATTGATTTCTTAGTCTTTTGGTCTCCTCAAGTTCAACAAAAAGTCTATAATGTACTGCCCAATATACTGTCCTTGAACACATAAATAAATCTATTTGAATCACACAAGGACTGGAAGTATATGAATATATGATTTTTATGACTCACATAACCATGAGCTCCAGAGGAGTTTACAAGTTTTTTTAACATATTATCTCAATATATGCATCAAATCTCAGCCATCCATTATGTATCAACAAGTAGAAAAATTTGTAAGTGTTTTACGCCAGGTATATGAAACAGGAATTCATGTTTAATTAATTAAAATGAAAGTCAAAGACTAAAATAAGACATGAGGTAGCTGTTCAGAAAATAAAGTGGGTACTGATGCAAAATTTCACTGACATTTGGATCTTACCAGCAGAAGTCATTTAAGATAGGAAGAAAAAAGAAAAGAAAGTAATATGTAAAAAGTTAGAATATGGACTTCATGCTGTAGTTGTTTGGTTTTCTGTATAAATGTTGCTTTCTATTTTATATGTTTAATATGCAGAAAAATGTTTGCAGAAATTTTATTCATGCAAAAGCAAATGTGTTTGGGGGACTTATATGAATGCATAAAAATAGTAGTAGTTTTGATAGTTTGATTATAAAATATCGTGCAACTTCAGTAACCTGCTACAAAGTTCAGATCTATTTTACAATTAAACACTTGATTTATAAATTATCCTCAATTCTGTCTTTTTAATAAAATAATTTTTGGAACAATTTTGTTGAGGAAGAAAATTCATATTATTTTACCAGCTTCTAAAAAACTCCATATCTTCATCAGTTCCTCAAAAGTATTTCAATTTCCTTGTTGACCACCTAAGCTTAAAGGTTGATTAAAATATTGGTTGCATAGTGTTAAGACCTGAAGGAGGTCATCCAAAGTATGCCATGTTAATAAGAATTTTCCTTCCTCAACAGAGAAAAGTATCTTCATATATTTTTCACTTGATTTCATCTTTGCCCTATTTTAGAAAATGATAATTCACCCTCAGAAGGTGCTTACTTCTCTACAGGACTCTCCAGGTTGATCTTGAATCTTATATTTAAATGGAGTCTTAGGAAAGACAAATTGTGGTTGTGACATATCTTATTTTGTTCAAGAACTCCTGTGTTTTTTCTTCTCTTTCAATCTCTTAAAAACACAGAAACACTTTGCAGGAGCTCTCAGTCATAGGGATGGGATGCAGTCAGCTGAAACTGCTATCTTGTTCCTTCATAATTGGGCTTCTGTAAATTTTTCCAGCAAAGCTCTCACAAAATTAGAAAATTTTTGTAAAAGAAAGGATGGGTCTTGATGAATAAACTCAATTAAAAAAAAAAAAAAGACAACTGAAAAGAATTTATCGATTTATCTTCCAAAAATTAAAGCTCCATTTGATAGATAAGAAGCTTCAGAAAATCAGGCTGATAAGGGCAGCTGAGGGTCATTAGAAATTCCAGACTGGACATTTGAAATTTATGGTAGATTAGCAATGATAAAACTTAAACAAAACTCTTAAAGTTATGAAGCCAATGACAAAGTTTAAATGCAGAGGGTTATGATGAAACAAGTTACGATCCATATGCTCCTAGTGGTAGATGGCATTTTAATGTTATTGCTTAATGATACGTTTAATTTCATTTTATGTTGTTTCCCATAAAAGGGAGGAAATGGCAGTAGAAAAAATGGCTGGTTTCAACTTTTATATACTTCATGTATGCATGTACTGAAAGCAAAACACTACTATACCAAAAGAAATTGTCTTCAAAAGTAATAAAATATATGCTCCACAGGAGCCTTACTGATCTTTAACAATTCTTTAAGGGAACCCAGTGGCTCATAACATTTTTAAAATAACATGTTTGCATAGAAAATTACAACCTAGAATAAGGGCATGGATGACTAAGAACTTCCCTGTATATATTCTCATTAAAAAGTTAAGTTTAGATATTTCAAGATTGATAGTGCATATTTTCAGAACAGGAACAAAAAGAACTTTCAGATATAATACCTACTTATATTATTTACAGTTGAAAAAATTATCAAGACTAGATCATTGCAACATATTTCAGCAAATAAGCAATGTAAATTCCTTTAAAGAATTGGTCCTCTGCATTTATCACATACACACAAACAGAAAATATGCTTTGTAAGTCAGCCATCAGAAATTATTTCTTCACTATCTAGAACTTCGTACCAATTATTTTAATGAAGGGGGGAGGGATAAAGAGAACTTCACAATTAAAATGCTATTTTTAAATGCATTTAAGAACTGATTTTAGAAGTTTCGGGAAATAACACCTATTGTCAAGCTGAAGCAAAGACTTTGGCAAGTTGGAAACTGTCAAAATTTGAGGGAAGGTAAATGTAAATATAAAAACATGGATATACTCAACAATAACAGGATTTTTTTTTTTTTTTGCATGTGGATGAAAGACTGAAAAGTATGGAAATTCCCTCTCCTCTGCTGGTTATCACAAATCAAATTACCAAGTGAAGGATTTGATAGTGTATTCCTGGCACTACTTCTATAACAAGGTTCATTCCACTACATAGCTCTTTTTGTAAAGGGCAAAACAGGAATAATTCAGCAATTACTTTCCTGTCAAACTGCCCTTTGATAGTGAGGTGGCTTTGGGAAGAAAATGTCACTCATGCTGTTGATGTGGAAAGCCTAGGAAAGTCATTGACTGAAGACACTGAAGATAAATCATGGAAAGTATAAGAAAGAACAAATTATTTCCTAATTTATTTTGTAATATTTTATGGGAATAGAAAAAATATTTATATTTCTAATTGTGACAGTGTTCACAGGGGTTCTTGGACGAGGCAAGAGACGAGAATGTTGACTCCACGTTCAGAAGGCTTGATTTATTATTTTATGATATATATATATTACATTATAACTATACTAAAAAGAAATAGAAGGAAAGGTTTCATCTCTCAGAAGGCTAGCTAAGAATAGAATAGAAAAGAATGATAACAAAGGCAGCTGGCTCGGACAGAGAGTCCAAGCTGTCTGGTCTGTGGTTGGCTGTCCGGTCGGCTGTCTGTCTCTGCCCAGACACACCTAGGAGGGTTCTGGGGCAGCCCGCGCTTCAAAGGACGAGTCTGGACTCTTCAGTTTTTCAGTCTTCAGATTGTTTATTATCTCTTATCTACAGAATTTTCTTTCTGCCCAACAGAGATGTGACCTGCAAGGCAGCCAAGGACACTATGACCACCCACGGGGCGGTCGTGTCTTTTTATACTAAAAACTACGTACATCATATTTACCTTTATTTCCCAATACCTTTCACCCATATTAGCAAGTGCACCTTCACCATGGACCAATCCCCAAGTGCCAACATCACCACAGAAGATGGAGGACAAGAAGAAGAAAGAAGAAGGACAAGACACGCCCTGATCCCTCCATCTTGTCTCCATAACCCCCCTGTACCAAAACCCTAAAATCTATATTTCACCCTGTAAATACATCATTCCTGCACCATTCACTCCCAAGTGACTCTCATGTCTTCAAACAGGTGGCACATCCCTAGAGGGATTGAAGTCAAGCCACCAGACGCTCCTGGCAACATTCCAGGATTTCCAAGCCCCCCAGGGGTTCTCTCGGTAACTCTGGACATCCAGAGTGATGTGCTGAGTTCCCATAGTTGGCCATTAATTGTAAACATTCAAAATGGCCCAATCACAGACACACCTGATGCATTCCACAGCAGCAGATAACCATTGTTTACATTTTGTTTCTGAGGCCTCAGCTTCTCAGAAGAGAGAAAATCTTAAGAAAGGATTTTCACAAAAAGATGTCTGCGACATCTAATGGCCTGAAGTTTTAAGAATGCATCATCATATACCCCATCTTTTATTTACATTTTATCTTTACTTTGATGTATAGCACAGAAAACTATGACAACCAAAACTTCACAACTATGAGCAATGTGTTCTAAATGAGTAGTCCAACACAAGCAAAAATCTGTACTGTGAATGTTGACACAACCTTCCTAATACTGCAGATAGAAAACTACCTAAGAAATTGCAAATGTGATGGTTCTTTTCAGCCTTTTCCAGCAATTTACTTTTTATTTTGGTTTTATCGGCCCACCTGACTCCTTTCATGCAATCCCATTTGCCGAATATCATACATTTTTACAGAGATTGTTTACTCACACAGGAAATAACTTTTATTTCAAGGGAGAAAACTTATTCATTGTGAAGAAAAACAAAGCTGTTGTTTTTCTCTGCAATACAGTAGATGGATATTGAAATATGTATAAAAACAAGCATATGTCTGTATGTATGCAAGTGCTTTCCTATAAGAAACATTGTAAGATAATTAAATTAATATCCTTAACTAAATGGATCATAATGAATATGCTCTGAAAATAAAGTTATCATTTTAAAGGAGTTTTGGAGTTTTTAGCTTCAAGTTATGGATGACAGACAGAGTCACTCAAGGGCAGATGGCCACAGAACCAAAAACCATTGTGCCTGCCTTTCCAGGCTAGTTTTAAACTCTCAGAATGACTCAGTGAACTTGAAATGTCATGCCAGATTCTAGTAAGAAAACTATGCAAGACTTTGCCATTTATCGCTGGCATCTTAAATTAATCCTGGAACTAATTAGAAAGCTTGCAGACAACTCAGAATCCAAGTGCTATCTGTTCCTATTGACTTTTTGAAATAGAAATTGAGGGTTCAGAACTAAGAATGTGTCATACCAGAATCTTTTGTTCCTGTCATTGTCAACTAAAAACATAGGAGAGTTATGTGGGAAGGAACTAACATTTTATAATTTTCACTATGGAAGAATATGAAGGAAGACTTCATTTGGGCTTTACTTTTTGAAATTTATCTTCTTAAAGTAAAATAGAAACAGGGAACAAAGGTAGCAGTGAATAATTAAGGGGGGGAGGTTCAAACATTTTGACAAAATTAGAGGGAAATGAAATAGAAGCAATCACAATCTAATTTGCATTATACCAGAACCATCTCCATGCTCAAATAAGTTTTGCAGTCATTAATAACTAATTAGCTGAAGAAAACATATTGGTTTTTGCTTGCATTTGATTGTATGCTATGATCCTTATGTTTGTGACTGTGAGGGGCTATTATTTCCTGATAATGAGGTATAATTTTAAAATCCTGTAAAGCAAACCTAAAGCAAACATAACTTCTGACAAAGAGAACTTTCAAGTTCTCTTTGTCAGAAGTTATGAGCTTTGCTCATATTGGTGGAGAACAATATAGTAGTAAAAAGTCTAGTAAAAAAGTCCAAATATCAATATCACTTGCACCTATTTACTTACCTGTCAGCTATTAGTGGGGTTTTTGAATGTAGATAAGCTATCCAAATGGAGATGCTTAAATTCTACACCTTCTGGGCTCCTTTTGCTGCTGATCAGTGATCTGCTTTCCAGAAGTGTCATGCATCCAGCTGCAAAATCTGCTGATGGACTCTCATGACCACAAGTCCAATGTATACAAACTTAGAAATCTCACTTTAAATTAATAATTTATAAAAATCTAAATGTTTCATAATTAAATAAGTTTCTGATGGTTTTTAATGTAGAAAGTCTCAACATGTTTGGCAGCCACACTCCCTTGTGGGCACCAATCACTACATTGAGCAGGGCTGTGTCTAAGCAAAGTCTTGCAGCTGTGCTGAGCTTAGCTGAGATGGAAAAGCAAGACAACTGAAATAGGACTATTAGGAGAAATCCACTGAAGTGCTTTCAACTGACATCAAATGGAGCCATTAACATTCTGGATTATGCACTTTCAATTGATTTTTTTGTCCTAAAAGGTCCTTTTCAGTGTTTTTGTGAGAACAATGATATGATATATTCAGGTATTCATTTTCAGGCTTTCAAGTTATTAAACTACAAATAGTCCATCCTCCTTATTTAAGAAAAATGGCAAGAAGCACAAGCAGTAAATGCACCAACTGTACCTGTATCTAAGTAATGATTGGAGGGAAAAAAAGGCTTTGTGTGTCTCTGTCAAATCACTTTAAAATTTTCAAGCTGAAATTGTTGTTCCAGACACAAGGAAACAAGAAGGACAATTACTGGAAAAAACCAGAGGCACTGATATTATTGCCCATGAAAAGTACCGTTCAAAAGAAAATATTTTTTTTCTTTTCCCTTTTATTCTTCTTGGCTGGACTACAATTTTGATACAGACTGAAATAACCATCGGGGTGGTTTACGGAAAGTGGAAAAAAGTTTTAAAACTTTATTAGGTCATTGTGTTCACTCCTTAGATTTCACTCTTACAAACATAGTGTGCAGTCTTTCAACTCCCATGCCTTTCATTTACAGGGAAGATTGATTTTTCTGTAGTAATAATACTAGGCTAACCACTAAGAATTTAATAAAACATTTAATCCTTTTGTGTAAGATTAAGAACTTGGAAAATGTGTTGGTTGCAGATAATGAGAATGGCGGGGTTTTTGTTGTTTTTTTTTGTTTGTTTGTTTGTTTGTTTTGTTTGGTTGGTTGGTTGGTTGTTTTTTTTTTTCCTTTTGTAAGGTGACATTTTGGTTAAAGACACATCCTCAGACTAGTATTTCAGACACCTGGCCTGGTTGGCAAAGAAATTATGGAGCAGAGGAGATACAGCTATTTAACACCTAAAAAATCCAGTTAGGTCAAGGCCCAGCCGCAAAATCAGATCTTGCTCTTGCTAAATATAGTTTAATGGACAGACTGCTATCACACATAAGATATTACTTTTCTCTTTGAAACCAGGTAGATGTGAAAAATAATGCTAAATTTAATGAGAGTAGGATTGTCTCCAGTACCAGAGGTTCCTCCTATAACACATTTTTGGCAAGACTAAAGAATGTGTCAAACCATCCTATGTCTGGATCTGCTAATACTCTGTTTTCAGAGTACTGGAAGCGTAGATACTTGGTTGATGTTGATATACTACAGGCACCCTAGCTCCAAGCCATGCTCAAAGACATGAACTAGAAAACACCTTTTATTTCAGAAGCTACAGTTTGTTGATGTGTTTTCCCACACCCTTGGAGTCCTCAGCAAGAACTTGCAGGACAGACAAATAGATCCAGATAAAGCAGATATTTAGTATACAATGGTAGCTAGATGCCAAGGCCCAGTCGTTTATGAGCTCCAGAAAAATTAGTTCAAGGGCAAGCAAGTGATCCTAAGAAATGTGAGTGTGAAAAGCATACCTGGTAAATCCCTGCCACAAACTGAGCATGGAACTGTGAATGCTGCAGCCTGATTCTCATAACCTGGTACTAAAAAGAAAATCACTTTCAGTGGTAGAGCCAAAGGAGAGACCTATGAGATCTCTGGTATCAATATATTTTTTTCTGTTAATAATATCACAACTGATCGTGACTGCAGTGTTGTGGGAAGGGATTTGCAAGCTCTAAATTTACAAGGTTCTAGTAACATGAGTTATTAGTAAAAGTAGATATTGGGAGATTTGGCTGAAGGGATGGCTTTGGCACTTCACTGAACGACTTTTAAGAATTACTGTTCTGCTTGGAGTGTGTTTTTCCAGAAAATCTGCCCACTTAGCACATTTTGATTTTTTTTGTGGACACCCTTGGAGTGTGAAGAACTTCAGCAGTGCATCTAGAACACTAACAGGAGTTAAGGCCATTGGCCTGAAGTGAGATCAGAAGCAAACACACACATATAAGTATAATGTGTTTATCAATTGCTCAGCACTGACCAGTTTGCTCTGTGGATCTGCTGGTGTTGCACAGCACTGCTTGCAAATATAGACATCTGTCCTGTCCTGGCAAGCAAAGACCCAAAACAAAGGAGAGCACCTTCAGTTTTGAAATTCCATACAACCTCAGCAGATCACAAAAACTTTCTACTTCTTCATTCATTAACTTGAAAGCATCAGTTATGGGAAACTTAGAAAACTGAAGTGCCACCTGACTTCAGCACTGCAATTTTTTTTTTTCATTTTGCCTCCATATTGCTTTTTTGTGAAATTGTAGACACCTTTTATGTGAAAACGTTCAACTCTCTAGTTGTGCTCTTGCTCATCCTTCAGTATAGTTTCTGTAAAAACTCGTGTTAAGGAGACAGAAACTGGAGAGTGGAATAAATGAATTGAACAGGTTGAGGCATAAGAGAGGTTTCCTTTCCTTTCATGTTTAATAGCTAGACCTAGCAGGTTATTGGTCCTCTTGCTTGCTATTGTGAACTAAAAAGATAAAGAAGCATACTTCTCTCAGATAAATGGGAGCAATTCCTGCTGTTAGAGAGGGGATACTCACAAAGCACACACTGACTGACTACTGATCCTGTGCTGTTGTAGAATTATGCAGAGCTGAAATCACATGCAGAATTTTTCTGTCCACTTGTCTGAAATTCATACTATTAATAAATTGTTGTTACATACTATGTATGTAACTTTAGCTAACAGATACTTATTCTGTTAATCACTATTTGGTATGACTGGCTTTCTACTTCAACCATTCATGCAATAGATTTTTAGTAAAAGCTGTAATACCATATTAATATTAATTAAAATCATTAATACCTTCTCTATTGTCATTGTATCAAGAAGATAATACATTAAGTAAACTGAGACAATAGGGTTGCAAAACCCAAGCATGTATTGTGTGATTTGAATACATCATAAAATAAGAAATGTGTCTGAATTATGAGGTATAAATCCAAACCCGAATATTCTCTCTTAGGAACATTTTAAAGTCATTCTGCACTGTGACACATGTTCATAAGACTTTTTGCTAAGACTGAAGCATCTCATTTTTCTGGGGATATTTTTAAGGCTTTAGAGGTTTGCTAGTAGATTTGCTTACTATTATTTGTACTTTCCAGCTAAACTCAATGTGAGTCTCAGCTCTAAAGAATTAGTCGCTTTGTAGACTAAAGTGAAATAGCTAAAAAATTCTTCTAATCTTTTATCAGAGGAATACTAGTGGACATGGACACCAATTAGACCTTTGCTAGACCTAGGCTTCAGTCCTAAGAATAAGATTACTAGTTCAGAAGATTGTTTGACTGTTGACATACTAAATGTGAATTCTGTGTTGCCTATTCAGGGTGATAGTTGATTTTCTTGTATTTCCCAAATCAGTGATTTGTTAGCCTGTCTTGATATGATGTTTCTGGCCTAATGCCAAGAAAATGATGGTTACATAAGCTACATAAAGGAGGAAGTTGTATGTTGCCCCATTCTATTTATTTGTGTTGAAGGCAAAGGGTAAAGTTTAATAAATTAGAACTAAATATTTTGAAAGAGACAGATACACCTGTACTTGGAGATGTACAAATGTGGGAATCCACAAAATTAGAGGGTTTTGGGAAAGCTGCAAGATGCAGGCCTCAGAGACAGCAGAATCGTGAGTAGAGCTAAGCAGCAGCCATGAGATAAGTCAGCAGAAAAATTATTTAAACTGTAGAAAAGCAAGGACAAATAGAACAATGATCTGTGTACTAATGCTTGTCTAGAATAATTCTCTAAGCTACAGAAAAGTTTATATAGCAAGGTATTAGGAAGGTTAAAGCTTAATAGTGGAGCTCTGTGCGTTGTGTTTTGAGGCTTACAAGTAGGTATTGTACTCGAAATAAGCAGGCATTGTTTCAACTGAAGGTATGTGTGCTTATAGTGGTTGGATGGAACTACTGTCAATATGCTTTTGCTTTGTGTGATTGGGCAAGAAGCTTATAAAGTAAGTTGTAACATTAAGTTCCTTGTCTGCTGCCTGAAATGTGAGTTGCTGGCATCTTCCCATTGTCATAATCATGTAATGAGACTGATGCTGAAAAATAAAACAGCTCAAGGAACGTTCCACAGCATCCCCGTCTCGTTCGTGGTCTGTAAATAGCCCCCAGCCGGCGTCATACAAGCAAAGTAGAAATTATTTCATAAATGTTTATAAAATCCTAGTAAGTAATTCAAGGAGAAACAACAGGGATTGGAACAACTTTTTTTTTTTCCACCTTGTAATTGGGTGAAAATAAAAAAAAAAAGCTCATAAATATGGATAACCCTGGTATTATAAATACTTAGCTGCTGAAGTTATCAGATGTTTTTCATGTTATTGTTCAACTGCACCAAATCCTAACCTACATTATATAAAGCACACAGAGAAAGGATAATCCTTTCCCTCTGGTTGTTCAGTCCTTGGGCCATTGAAATGTAGAGGTTCAGGGGAATGAGAAGCAGTAAGATTCTTCAGAAATTCTTCAGGTCTTGCAAGAACCCACTAATAAATAAGGCCTTCTAATGCCAGTTCTTCACACTGGCATTAGAATAGTAACATTCTTATCCATTTCCTTCTCAGGATCCTTACAGTCCAACATAAGGAGACTATAGTGAGATAGACACTTTTTAAAATTAAGGTTATGTGATTTGTTTGGTTTTCTGCAGCAGTTACATTGGTAAATGTATTCTTTTTATATTCAGTAATACTTAAGAAGCTAGTGACCATTAGTAGAACATAAATATTTACATAAATATCTGTGGTAGATCCTTCATAAACACCTAGTTCCTCAATTCTCTGAGTGTTTTTTTTTCTTTCTTTGCAATTCTTTAAAAAAATGACACAACTGGTTGCAAACAAATAAAAATTAATTTTTGTATAATTAATTCTGGTTCAGCACACAGTTCTTATCCACCCCACAACGACAAAGAAAGTTGTAACATGACATGAAAAAGCAGAAACAAGAATGATAATTATGGTTCAGGGAGCAGTATCTGCATAAGTTGGCACTGCTTCCAAAAGCAGTAACATGGCCTAAGGACAGTTATCTATATCACTCAAGCACAGTATTCTTGAGATTCATTCAAATGGAAGCACCAGCAGAATGGCTGCAGCTGGAGGAAGAGATACACAGACTGTCATCAAGATCCCAGCAAGCAGTGAAAAATGACAGCAGAAAAGATACAAACCAAAACCACATTTGCTTACTGAGTTGCAAATATGACCTTTCATTGCCAAATCTGTAAAAGTTTCAGATGAGTTTGCTTGCAGAGACATAAGGAACTCCAGAGCCAGAACAAAAGGGAGAGCTACAAAGGCTTCCTCAGAGTTATACAGGGAAGTCCAGACAGAATCTGTTTGAAGAGATGAGGGTCACCACTGCTCTAGTGTGAATGTGTGAATTTCACAGATGCTAGACAGAGGATCCCTGTTTAAAGAGTTTGTCTAAATTTTCCATCCAGCCTCTAGAGAAACATGGCATTCTGTAAGACATAAAGCAATTTCAAGTTGTCTGTGGACTGAGGTAGAGCACACCTGCATTTTCATCCACCAGGCCTGCCAAATGAAAGACATCAGCAAGAAGAGTGGAAGATCTTGGGCTGGAGCACTGAGCAAGGGGGAGGGTGGATTTTTTCCCCCATTTTCCCCAAAGACTTATGATTGCACTTAAATGCATAGAGCACAATATCATCATCTTCCTACAAAAATTTAGAGTCCACCATCATGCTCTTGGCACTCTTTGCCATCTGCCACTGACCCCTAACTCCCTTCCTTTGACAGGGGTAGAAGCAGAGCCATGAAGCCAGTCAATAGTGCACAAGCACACAACTGACTGTGGGAGAAGGACACTTAACATTCGTGTCCATGCAGACACAAATATGCATGTATAATAAACATTTATGAGAGAAGAGCTAAGGTGAAACTTTCTTTTCTTCTTTCTTTCCTTCTTTCTCTTCCTCTTGCTTTCTATGACCATTGGACACATTATACAGTATTCAAAAATCTGCAGGAGCTGAAAACTCACATAACACAAGAAGTTACTGTGCAACTTCTGTGACAGATGATTCTTCTCTAAGAACTAGTTGAGCCATTGCTTTTGAAGATCCCTATAGAACAGTCTTCAGAATATTCAGGCTATGATGCAAAGGTTGCTATGTTAATATGATGTGGATTTTAGTACAAAAATTTTAAAAATATGCAAATACAACATGTATTTTTTGGCATGTTATGCCATTTTTGGTTAAATTTTCACAAGCTTGAAACAGAAGGTATCAGCAGTGAAGGTGGTCATCTATCTCCCTTTACATCGCAGTACTTTATATTGTAAATTATGAATCATAATTTTAGGACATCAAAATGTCCTGGTTTTCAGTGTGATATGAAAGATGTTGAGTTACAAAATCTTTGGGTCATTATTGATATATACACACAGCAGATAAGACTTGAATTTAGTTTAGTTGGGTAATAGTCAGAAAAATTATTTGTAGGACTTCACTGTTTCAAAATGTAATCATCATAATTGATTTGTAAATTATTTTCTCCATAACTGACACAGGCTCGATGAAATTGCAATGTGATTTTATTGATCTTCATGTAGAATGGCTTACAGATTTTACCTATATGACTGACTATCAAAATACAAATTAGTCTGGGATAATTTTCTGCTGGTTATATAGTAAGAGGATGTTCATTTAAGAAATGTGCCTTTAAGAATATCTAAGCATAATGACTCACAGTAAAATATTCAATATTTAATCACCTATACAACTCAATATTTCCCAAACATTCAGAATTTCCTTATACTTAACAAAAGAAATCTAAAGTAACTGAATACCCTGTGGTGAAGCTTTTGAAGAAAAAACAATTTTCCCACTGTCAGAAGTGTCAGCTCTGATGACACCTGGGAGAATTATTTTTGCAACACAGGCCAAATGTTATAGAGTCTATTTGGGTCCCTAATAAATTACAACCAGCAGACCACCACATACTAACTCAGACATACAAAGCCAATGTCAGTGTTTGTATAGCTCTTTCTAGCATCCCTTTTTAGCAATTCTTGGCTTTAAAAAAGTTTAGGAAGTATTTTTTTAGCATGATACCTCTAAAATTCTAAAATATGGTACATAAGAAAACTCACAGGTTTTAAAGAACTCCTAAAGCCATAGAAATGTATGGCTTTGTAGATTTTACTTAAAAAAACCCAATTAAGTCTGCCATGCTTAGGAGATTTGCTTTTCTGTTTTATTTAGAAATTGTTCATACACACCCAATACAAGTAATAAAACATTGTCTTGGCAGATTTTTTGTGCTTTTGTATTACTGAAAAATTGCTTATATGCATTAAAAATTTGGCATGCCCTAGGAGCACCATTTATCTTGCCAGACAGTTAGCAGTAAATGACCATCTTCTCTGGCTTCACATTTCAACTGACTTTGACACTGGTACAGTCAAAATCTGAAGTTTTATTTAAACTTATTTAGCTCATGATTATGTGTGAGACAAAGCATCAGTGGAAGGTATTTTCTACACCATACAACAAGGAGAGATAATCTTATTTTTAATTTGCACCTTCAAGTTCTTCCACAGACATGAGCTGTACATTCATCAAGATAATTATTGCTGCAGAAGATGCACTTAGTAATTTGACTAAAAATATGTATAGGTTGTAAAAGAAGAAGAGTTACTCTTTACCTTTTTTGAGAAATATGGCAATATACAGGAAACAAAATCATCACTTTTCAGCCTTTTTACTAGTTCAAATTTTGTTTAAGTTTTGCAAACTTAAAATTCTAAAAGGAGGGTCCCCTGCCAAGTTAAAATTAATCTGTTAACAATTAAGACATAGATTCCAACTCAATTCTTCTCTGTGGACCCCATTTTGTTTCCAACTTTATGCCAACGCTGTTCAGCCAATCTGCTCTACAAGGAATTATTCCAAGTCTTCTTATAATAATGAGCCACCTGAAAAGCAAGTCTGCAAAATCCAAAGTTGATTAATTCAGTTTCCTGTCTGATTAACTGTCCCATCTCCCCTGACTGATTACAAAGGGAGCCTATAGCAACAGAAAAGTTATTGTTCCCCAGCCAGATGAGTCTTACAAACTATTCTATGACAACTGTCATAGAAGAACAATCACTTACAAGGTGACAACCAGAGGAAATTCAAAGCCTTGAATTATATACTAAATAATGAAATGCCAGCTGCAAATTACAGATATGGAGCAGTGGCTGTACTCTACCTTATATCCATCCAGAATCCCTTGGAGAAATATACCTGTACCTGCATTGTATGCATAAGAGATCCAGTGCCTTTGGCCTGTGTAGCATTTAGTGTGTGTGGAACTAACTCTACAATGTGTGAACAGTAAAACTGACACTGCTGGGAGTTCACACAGACAAAGGAAAGTGACTTCCAGAAGCTCCTCCTAGGTCTGATGCCCTGAAATATGGATAAATAAAAGGGTATACTCATAATTCACCTGTATCAGCTAATTAAAATTAAAAAAAAAAAAAAAAGAAAAAAGATAGAAGCTAAGAAATCTAGCTGCATGGTCATATTTGCTTGTGACTATGACAAACCTGAGCTTGAACATCATGTTGTATAACACAAAATTGTAGCAGAAGTTTAGCCAGAAAAAAGAATGTTTAAAATCCTTAGAGTTTTTTACAAAAAGAGTCCCCAGTACCCAAGAGGGAGACTGGGCAAAAATGCCAAGACTGTTCCCTAGAATGTATTTACATTGGCAATAAACACCAGACAGCAGCATTGGAGTATGCTTCCAGAGTTAATGCAAATTGCAGCTCAGTGGACACAGCTGTCAAGTGGGAGGGGGAAGGGAGCTTCTATAGTTCATTTCTCCTCAGAGAAATTATCACTTGCCCAGTAGGAAAAAAACAACAATGACCAGGGCATTCTGGTTCTTTCTGTGTTCCATTACACCATCCCAAAAATTAAATAATCAGAACTTTTCAACATTTTCCATTAAACTACAGCTACACTCCAATACTAAAATATTACATTATTTGTGCTGATTAAAAAAATTGTCAAACTATCTTATGCCAGATCAAGTCAGATTAATGTTAATCTCTGTACTTGACTGCAGAGTCATTTCTGGTGGAAATTTTATGTGAATTCCGAGTAAAATGGGATAGATTTTATCTAAAATTTTCATTATAACTGTATATAGCCACTACTTTTCTATTATTATTAATAACATTACTGTTTCTATTATTACATTTTAATAAAAGAACAGGTAACCTATCTTTCTGTGTTAGTTACATGGTAAAAATAAAATCTAGCTACTTTTTCATAAGTGCAAGAACTGAAGTCATTCATTTATACTGCTTTTGCAAGTAACAGTTAAAAGGCTCTTTGTGTTAATAAGGTTGGATTTTACTGCTGTTTCAAGTGTGGCCTCAGGCAAATCATTTCACCTCTCCAAGCCTTTCAATTTCCACCCAGAAAGAGGGGCTGTTAATACTTATCTACCTCAGAGGTGGTATTAGGCTTAATTCCTTACTGTTTATAAAAGAGCTGATAAACATCTAGTTTCCCAGATACACTCTCCATTATCACTAATAGATTAGATCCCATTTGAGACACTATATGAGTTCAAGTTCTTTATGACATTCTCATTTAACTGGAGCTGAACAACTGTGACTCTTAACTGCAAAATATCAGCCAAGGCTTTCCTTTTTATTTTTAGCCTGCAAAAAAAAAAATTATGAACTTTGAATGGATATCTCTCAAGAAAATGTTGTTCCTAGAAAATAATTTATGATTTTTTTCTACATGCTGATCCTTACAAAAAAATAGCTCTTGCATCTTCAATTTTATGAAGTTTAGCATTATTCATACTATGAACCATGTCAAACAGAGTAAATGAAATCTATATTATTGTGTCTACAATGCAGGCCAGCATCTTGACAAGAAGAGATAATGGTACAAAAAGAATTTATTGAGATGAAACTGTAGCACACAAATTAATCTCCTCTTTCCCCAAAGCACACTGTAGCACTGTTTAGCAATTCTTAGAGACAATGCCCTGCATCAATTAATTTCTAGTTGCCATGTGATATGACACCAAAATGAAGGAGAGGGACTCAACCACCCCTAAAGAACTCAAGAGATGTGACCTACCCACATGCACAGGACTCAAAAAGGAAATGTGTGTGGGTCATTTCAAGCACAGTAGGAAAGAGCATAGTAATGGACTTTGAAGCCAGAACAAGTGTCAGATTTCTTTTAAAGGAGAGAAATCATGCTCTGCAGAATGAATTCAAGGGAATTCAGGCCTTTGAGAGGAATACTTGATGACAGCAAGGAGCCAATAGTCATAGGAAACTGGGAATTTAACAGAGGATGCTGAGATCTACCCAACTCACAGACTTGTAGACACCTGGTCTGTGTTCTCTGGCCTCTGAGCATGGCTCCTGGGGAATGGGTGCTTCAGCATCAGGGCACCACAGCAGCTCCAGGGAGGCTCTGGGCTCAGCCACAGGTCAGCAAAACTGTAAGATCAGTATGATTCATCTTTCTTCTTTGAGGAGCAAACCTTCTGGTCTTTGCTAAGCTCAAAATGTTGTAGGATCTGTGATCCAATAACCTCTGTCAGTATGGATAAAATCTTCTTGCCCGATAAACAGAAAATAAGACATAAGTTTCCATGTTGCTATAAGTGGATACAATAGTTTGGGAGTCACCTTTCTAGGCTGTGCTTGCAGATCCTCAGAGGGCACAGTGGCTGACAGTGAGTTCCAACAAATATTGCAAGTGGAAATATCTGTCTCAGAATTTAAATATAAAGATTAACCATTTGCTTTAGGCAGAAGTCCTCTTCCCCCTTTGCAAGGAAGGTAGCTATGGAGCCAAGAGATAAAGTGAATAGTTTTTTGTTGATGTAAGAATTCACTGCAGAAAAATCTTAATCTACTGAATAACTTCATGCCCAGATCATGAGAGAAAGGAGGCAAATGTATTTTAAAGGCATTTTTGGGGCACTTCAAAATGGGCATTTACTAAAAAATGTGCATTTACTGAAAAATGCAACAACTATGAGCACTCAAACAGCCCTGTCCAAACATCAGCCACACAGCAAAGGCCTCAAAAGTTCTATATAAAGTTAAAGATATCTATCAAGAGTGGGCCCAGGCTTTCCTCAAGAGCACTCCAAATAATTTTGTACTTTATGAGCCTACAAGAATGTGCTGAGCTATGGCCAGAACACATTAGCATCCCTGTGCCCACTGTATGGGTTAAATGACAGACACTCACACAAATTGCTTCCAGATATCCAACAAGAGAATGATGGAGCTAGAAAATCAGCAGGATCTAGACATACTCTGCATGTGGCCTCTGCTAGAGGGATTGTTTCACTGGGGTATAATTACATACTTAATATATTCTGTTCACTTCATTCTTGTTTAAACTCCTCAGGTTTTTTAAACTGAACAAACTCAACTCTTTTATACTTGTCCTTCCTTCATTGTAAGAGAACATATCTGTCTTCCTCTTCTTGATCTTCTACCAGAAATTGTGGCAGGACTAGATACATGTGAGTAATTCAATCTGGGACAACGCTGTAGTCTGGGTAGCAAGGGTCAATTGGACTGTGGTTTCCAGCTGACTGAAACACCATCTGGTCTCTCATCCAGTCCTGGACCTGTCAGGTACATTTGGATCATCACGACCTCTTGTAAACAGGATAGTAACAAGGAGTAATTGCTAAAGAATAATGCAGGTTAACTCTAACTCTGAAATCAAGGTCTACTTGTAAGACAGCTTTAGTGAATTTAATTTTCTTTTTATTTTTTTTTACATGATTCACTGAGACTAATCTGCCTACTATGAAGGTTGCGTATCTTAGAGAAGGAAAAAGTCTGTCAGAATCCCTTGTTTTTTTTCTTTTTTTTCCTAAAATCAACTATACTCAAATTCTTGTTCTGAGAATAAAAGGAACATCTAGTAGATACAAAGTCAAATGAAAAATTTGTGGCCTTACACTAGGAACTGCATAATTACCATTATCATTGGAAAGTGGTGTCTCTGAAATGTATAGATAAAATGTCTAGTATGTCCTTTTCACAGAATTCTGATTATGAGGTTCAACATTGCATTATGTGTTCATACCAAAAAGGAATAAGTTAATGTTAGCTTAACCCTGGAAAGAAGTTGTAAAGGAGCAACTGGTTTCTTGCTCTCCTCTTTAACCCATACAAGGTTGATATCAATGTCCTGTCTCAGCTGAACTTGTGTGTAAATCGAAGGAAAAAGGTCCATATATAAAAAATCCTCCAGTCTGTAGTATTATTATTATTATTATTATTATTATTATTATTATTATTATTATTATTATTATTATTTACTTGTATCCTGTTCAGGGAACATTGTCAGATTATTCAGGAATGCAATAAGGAAGATTAAGATCCACCTGGAATAGAACATGGCAAGGGATAGCTAGGACAACAAGAAGAGCTTCTCCAAGTCCATCAGTAGCAAAAGGAAGACAAGGGAAAAGGCAGGGCTGCTGAGTGAGGGAGCTATGGTTCCTGACTGAGGAACAAGTTCATTCATGCTATTTGGTATGGAATAAGGAATCATTTTTTTAAATGGATTATGTCAGCATGGAAGATGTGTGCATTCTTTTAAATCCTGTCTGGTTTTAATGTTTTCCAACATGGACACAATCTGAGTTATAACAAGTACTAACTTCAGAGTTCAAAGCAATCTTAAGGAGAAAGAAGCTGCAGTGCCAGTTCAGACAAAGACTCTGACCATGCCTAACACAGTCTTCCAACTCTGGACTCCAGAGATTGCTTGGGATCATTTCTCATCCAAACATCATGTAGGTATATACAATACCTACAGCAGCTAACTCCTGCTCTGAGATTTAGTTTTCCTCAGTAAGCAGCCTAACTTATGGATGGGCCAACTATGCCAAGTACTAGAGTGCTGCAACTCAGACAAGTGGCACGATGTTGCTTTTAAGCTATTCTGTGGCCTTTGCATTCTGTTTGGTTTTGCTCTACTCTACTCGCTCTCAGAGACAAGCACAATGATGGCACATTGAATCTTAGTCTGGTTTATTTATACCTTTCTAAAGCAGGTAGCTTTAGAAAAATGTAAGTTTAAAATTTTCAGCAAGGAGGATTGAATCCATCAAAGTACTCTGCTTCCCATCTGCTAAATGGATTCTTGTGGAGACAGCAAAAAACATCCCCATTGTATAACTCTTTTAAAGAATGCATTTCCTATCACAAAGAAGCAAAGTTTTTGCACTGATTTAGCATTCCCTTTTATTTTCTTTTTCCCAGAGCAAGGACTCTGATTTCCATTCCAATCACATTTTCCATTTAATGAAAAATATTTTCACAATGTTCTAACAAATAACTGATTAAGCTAGCATCAGAAACATAATTTTTTGTTTATTAATTTCTTTCCCGACATCCAATGACTTTGCAGATATGACTTCTTTTGAAATGACATTATTCATGAGTATGCACTTCTGTTTCTAATTTAAATACTCAAGACTCCGAACTTTTTTTTTTTCCAAATGACTTCTGTATTACGGCTAGTTTTGGGTGCATTTTTAATATCAGTAGAGTGAGATTAACATTTACATTTGTCATGAGCTACTGAAGAGAGAGCAGGAATGCAGTGTCGATAGCAGTTTTTGATTTCCATCATACCAGCCTCAGAGCTCCTGCTGACATTATAATACTAACACAAATATTTACATAAAATATTAAAAATACTATATGGATCCTGGTTGTGAATACTTGTTGAGAATGCTGAAGAGACATTTTGCTCACAATAAATATTTGGAACATTGTATGAAATATCATGAACATTAACTGCAAAAAAGAGTTTTTAACAGACCACTGAAGTTGTGGTAAAGCCCACCACTCAGAGAAAACAGATTAAAAGGCAGCAGAAGTTTTCACTTAAGTGGTCTGATTTTTCACTGCAGTGAACTTTGTCTAATAATTCATACCTTGCCAGTAAGGCTGGAATATTACAATAGGAAGATTCTCAAAGACATCAACTGTCACATGACACAGGGTGAAGGAGAACCAAACAGAAAGTCTTTGCAAGGGTGGTTTTGTGATAAAGGTGTTAGAAAAACACTTGCACTAAATACCACTTTTTTTTCTGAACATGGACAAGTCTCTTGGGCTTAAATCCTGGTCTCACAGAAGTTTAAAGGAAAAAATCCTTTTATATCTGATGGAGAAAAAAGGTCTGTAAAGTACAACCCATTTCACAAATGTTGACATTATATGGATCAATAAGAAGGTTAAAAGATGCACATTTTTTAACTTAATCTATAAAAGAGCCAGTGTGATGAGGATTTATTCTTGCTTCAGTGTTGTTGTCACCTGTTTTAATTTACAGATCTCTTTTCACAATGAGGAAAACCAAACAAACCCTCATATTACTTCCTCACAATATTCTTGTAAGCATAAAATTCAAGGTTATCATGGCACTGGGGCACTTTCCATGTTGTAGAGACCCCAGCTATACCTACAACAGTTGACTCTTTATAACATCAATGTGCACAGATTTGTGATATGGTGACGAGAGCCTGCACTGCAAAGGTTTCAGGTTACCTCAGCCATGCTTCAAAACCTCATTGGTGCCTATCATAGCTGGAAAGCTGACACCAACTTGACTTTTACTTCTGGAAAATTGGGATAAAGTAAAATACAAAAGGTCTGGCTGATGCAATGAGTCCAGAACATAAACACTACTGAATTATGGAAATGCCTGGTCTACTATGACAGCTATCTTTTATAAGTTTAAACTTAGTCCCTGAACTAAGGTGTTTATCAATTTATAAATTTATTTAAAAAAAAACAAACACTCTGAAGTTCAGAAGTAAAAGTTAGCTTGCAACCCTACTCTTCTTTCCATTCTGTGAATGCTATTGCCCTTCAAATGTGCTGGTTTTGACTGCAGTAGAGATAATTTTCTTCACAATTGTTAGTATGGAGTTACATTTTAGATTTGTGCTGGAAACAGTCTTGATAACACAGAGTGACTGTTATTGCTGAACAGTGTTTACACAGAATCAAGCATTTTCTGCTCCACACCCCACCAGTGAGAGGGCTGGGGCTGCACAAGGAGTGGGAGGGGACACAGCCAGGATGCCTGACCCCAAATGATCCAAGAACTTATGGCAATATATAGAGCTCAGCAGCATTACAGGCAGAATGGGATCTTCAGACAAACTTTATGAGAGAGGGTAAAGCCCTCCTGTTACCAAAAACCTAAATTGTCAGGGTAAACAAGACTCCCTAACACAGTCTTTCTAATGTTAGCGAGTAAGGCATTACTGTAATCTTAGCCAAGAGGTGTCTCTGTGGCTGAAAAAGTTCTAGCCACCACACAAACACTGATACAGAACTTTTTCACTTATTTATAAACTTTTAGCAAACAAAGAAATTAATGTTCAAGTTACATAATCCTAAATTACATAATCCTCTCCATTAGCTAGTATTCTATTCTCTATTGGTTATTGATCTCTCACTCTTGATGCTAATTTGATCCACATTCTTTAGTCCTTTTGTTATCTTTTTCTCAGATAAGAGTGTCCAGCTTTCCAGGCCTTAATCTCCTCTGCATCTTCTGGTTACTCCAACAGCCTTGAACGATCATAAATTTAGGATCCCAGATTTACAATCTTCACATGCCTTTGACTTTTTTTATTGGAGCTTGTAAGGGTTAATTTTAACAAACTTAAGGCTTTTATCATTTAATGGTCAAAGTAACAAAATAAGTCCATGAAGAAACCTAATAAAGGCCAGGCTAAAAGTGAGCGCTGCTTGCATTTAACTAAAGCAACTAATTAAAAATTAGTTAGGAAAGATATATAATTTCCAACATTCCCATTAAGTCACAAGATCTGGAAAGGACCCACTTCTTTCTAAACTCCTTCCCAGAGACTTTGTCAACTGTTTATATCTAAAGGATTATACAGGTGTAATTGAACCTTTACACAACTTTGTCCTGTAGAATTATGAATGGCAAACCAGATATATTAATATAAATATGTATGATTTATTATAATGATTAGACAAAAAGATTTTAATCAGAAGTATTTACTACACAATATAGGAGCTGTAACAACTGTTATAATATAGTGCATTATTTTGAAGCAATATCAAAGCAATTATATTAAAGCAATTATATTAAGCTAGCAGAACAATTCTTAACTAGAGAATAATGCCACTCACCCATGGCAATGCTAATTTTTCTCTCAGCTTCCAGGTGTGAGAGGAGTTACCATGAGGGATGACCCTACTCAAGGGAGGAATCTCCATAAATACACTTCAAGAAGGCTTATGTCAGAAGACCCTGCCTTTAAAATTTGGGACTGGGCTTTTATTGTTCAGTGTAAAGTGATTGACTCTCAGTCATATATCCCCAGGCTAGCTGTGTCAGCTCAGTAATTTTGGGTAAGCTATCAGTAGTATCACTTTTTGTTCCCTATGCAGATATCATACCAATGTCAGGATGTTTCCCTTTGGGGCAGATGAGTCAGACTGGCTTCATTATCCAGCATTACCCTGCACAAAAAGCAGCGTGATGTCCCCTTCTTCAATGTAATTTAATGCTGATAGCTTTACCTATTAACTGTCTTTATCTCAACTCACAACTTTTCTTACTTTTACTCCTTGGATCCTCTACCCCATCCCACTGAGGTATGTGAGTGACTGGGCAGTTCTGTGGGGCTAATTCCCAGCTGGGGTTAAATCATGACAGTTTATAACAGTTTAGCCTGGCATTTCATCTAGAGAGATTTGGGAATATTCTAACATATTTCACACACATGTATATAATATGTTCTTTCAAACCCTTCAAGGCATAGATATCACTTTAAATCTCCATATATATATATATATATGGGTATGAATGTGTAAAAACCATAGTTTCCTTACAGATAAAAATTTGCCTTTAACAATACAACTTGCTGAGCCCCATGTTGGTGTGAGTCAAGGATGCACCTGCTTCTGCATGGGCCTGGGTTTATTGATCAGTCTCACAAGGACTCACACCTGAGGCACTGCTGTCTTTGGACACCTGTTAGCCAGAGGTCACTCTAGAGAGCAGCATCTGCAGAAATTCATGTTTCTTCTAGAGCAGGGTTCAAATATTTGGGAACAGTAACTTGAAGAAAATGAAGAAAGCACCCACGAACACTCACATGGGAATGCAAGGCAAACCCAAGAAAACACAAGCACCTCTCCTTCACCAGAAGAATTTTTCAACAGCCATCTTCCAAGCAGAAGGAGACTATCATTACCTTAGTAGAGATTTTGGTGGAACAAACTTATTCACCTAATTTAAATACAGCATAACTTTTTTGGTTACTATTCAAGCCTCAGCTTATTCTAGAAGCATGAAATATCCCAAAAGTATTTTGGTAATTTATGTTTAAGCTAAGAGAGGTCTCTTGCCCATTAGCAAAGAAATTGAGATCTATCAAATGATAAATAGACATTACTTCCATTAATAATAACATGAGTTCTGTCATAAAAGAGCAGAATAAAACACTTCTGCTCACCTTTGGAAGTAATTTTTTCTGTATTAAGTGCAAAGCCTTTAAAACAATAGGGATACCTCAGACCAGTGCTCGCATTACAAAATAGTTGTATCAATATAAACATGATTTTATTTTAAAAAACACATCTAAGCTGACAGTGAGCTGTGGCTCAGTGATAAACCCTGGGAAATGGGGTTTATAATGGAAACACTGACAGATTTCCTGCCCTTACAGCACTATCGTTATCTACTGCATTGCACATTAAGTGCACATATCACCTGATAAATACATAGCATGTTAAATCTGATAAAACTTTTACTGAATCAAATAGACAAGGAGTTGAACGTGATAAACAAGCTCGTGTATCTGATCCATCAGTTTCAGAAATAGATAAGTAAACAACTAAACATGATACAGTACATCACTGTCAGGTGATTAAGGTCACCCATTGGGAATTGCCATTCTCTGACTAAAAAGCTATTGTTGAAAAATCTGTCCAGAAGGTTTTATTTATCTATTTTTAATTGGTCCACAAGCCTTTAACTAAAATTTGTGAACTGATTAATGCAATGACACTCCTCTACAACAGTACTCAAAAGAGTGTGCAGTTACCTGTTCTAATCTCTTTGTCAATGTGGACACTCCCCTTATGCAGAAAGTGTACTCATTTTAGCACATAAGTATATGCTAAGTATTTTTTCAAGATTGACTCAGAAGGTGAAATCTTGTAAGATCATAACATATTTGGCCAAGAGAAAAATGACGTAAAAATTATTTGATTAAATATTTGACACTAGGTACCAAAAGAAGATTTTTCCTCCTGGAAAAAGCAATTTTAGCAGGTCAGTTTTGCCAAAGTGTGAAAAGCTGCAGTGAGAAAAGAACAGAACAGCAGGCTACAGAAGAAGATGTGTTGTCAAGCATGATCCAGAAAGGTGAGTAGATTAATTTCTGCAAGAGAGAACAGTGTGCTGATTACATGTCATGTGAGGCTGAACTGTTGGCTGCAGGAGTTAATATTTTATAGGAACCTTCTAAACCTGTTCAGTATGTAACCAACTTCATGTATTTCTCTGCTCTCAATTTTTTCTAAATGTATTTCTCAGGTGCACTTGAACGAGCCACTACCTTTAGCTGGCAGCAGGATCAAATTGGAATGCTCTACCTAGCTGTGCATATCATTTCTGCACACCAGCTTGTATTTTAAATACCTAGTCTAGCCATACTTTTTTCTGCCCATCATAATCATCATCTTTCCTTGTCATTAGTGTTCAGAGCCAGTAAATTGTAATTTTGGTGCATGTCAGTCAGATAGTAGGATATGCAGGATCTTGCCTTTGGTCAGTGACAGGTCCCCAGAGCAAGGAGCAAAAACCCCCAGCATCAATCATTACAGATGGAGCTAACCATGGTGAAGTGGATGCCAACTAATTCCCTAATAGACATACTTTCATAATTCTATTTTGATCATTTTCTAATCTAATAACAGTCTTATTGAGAGTCACTAAACTATCACTGCAATTGTCTTGTCACAGTGAGAGAAAATAAGAAAAAACATTTTTTTATCAATGGTTCTTTTTCTGTACATATGTATATGCTTTTAAACTTTGATGAGAGTTCTCAGGAAAAAATATTGCCTGAATTTTGCATGTTGATTAATGTCTTCTCTTCCATTTACATTTCTCTGATTCAGTTTTCTTCATAAATTTTCAAATTCAAGATCAATCTCTGTTACCTGTAATATCTAATGTATTTTTCCATGCAGTGCCATGGTAATAAAAAATTACAAAGATGCTTTTCATATGCATATTATGATGATTCATTTTGTAAAAACCAGGGAAGGGAAGGGGAACTGGGAAAATTAAAAAAAAAATAAATGAATGTAAAGAGTAGAGGAGGAAGAATAATCATTGCATAATCAGGAAATAGAATTATTTGTTGTGTATTTTCTGTTTTTCAAACTCTGAAGAAACAGAAAAATCATAAAAAAGTAAAAGTTATAAAAAATGGAAAAGAAAATTTCATCCCTGATATATTTACACCAAGATTTTTACATTCTACCTTTAAAAAGATAAATTCTCTGTATAAACAGAGGGCAGCATGCACATGTTATATTTTAGTAGACAAAAATTTGTCCTGATCCCTTCCACAGAGAGACCATTTCAAAATGTTCAATGCGTGGCTTGTTCTGTGCATCCATAGATCTCAGATGCATGAGCACGCCTTTATGTTCATGTATTATTTGTATTTGTATAGATAAATTAAAATGCATGCATATGTGCACACACACACACACATATATACATGGCACCATACTGCATGCTAGAAATCATTGTGTGTTGGAGGACAAGCTATTCCTGTGCCAAAGCTCTTCATGTCTATCTCTGCCAGACATCTGCCACTTACAGTGGTCTGCTTTATGCCAGACCTGGGGTTACCTGGCTGTCTCAGGGACTGGGGCTCCTGAAGCTGGCAGTGCTTGGCATCTTTGACCTAGCCCAAACAACCAGACAATGCCCCAGTCCCTTCTGCCCTTAGAAAACGCCCCAGTCCCTCCTGCCCTTAGTGCTTCAGTAGCTCGAGTGGTGCTCTCTCCCTTCTGGGAGTTTTGGGATGGCCAGGCCACATCTCTTCAGGTGCAGCTGCATTTACACTTCAGTCAGGCTTATTCCACTTATTCTGCCTGACACACGAAAATTATCCTTCATTTGGAAAGGAGACCTGACAGAATAAAACCCCTCTTTCCTGAGATGTCACAGTGCAGTGTTATGGGACATACCAGCACGTACAGCTGAGCAGAAACATAGGCAGGACGAGCCCCATCAGCTGTAAATATGTAGGTGTAGAAATAGCCCCTCACATCTGAGAGTGAAATGGGTCAATGGCCACAATTATTTATAAAACATTTTCAAAATTTTCCATGTCTACTGTAGCTTTAATTTTTTTTCATCTTGGTGTCAATAAGTAGCTAAAGTCAATCCAACAGATAGAGCTGGTCTCACTGGAATCCCAGTATGGTGCTAAACAGAGACAAACAAGCCTGTTTCTTGAAATAATATTTTTTCTTATTGGCAAGGAAAACATTTTTTAATAGTATTTGAGAAGCAAAGTCAATAATAAAGCAGATGTTTGGTCATACAAAGGTAGAGCACCCCAAAATTTAGACACAGTCAATCATCCTTCTTTGCCACTGGTCTCACTGCAAAAGCAGTGTGAATAGCTTCATTCTTGTGAATGAAATGCAACACCTAGTGCTTTAAAACTGCTATCTATTAGAAAGAAAAATATAAAAGCAAATATTAGGTTAGACTTCTTGGTGAATTTTTGTAATTAAAATTACATTACATTAGAACAGTATACATTACATGAGAGCAGTATAAATAGATTTATGTAATTTTAATGAAAGCTTCTAATGCTATTTTACTGTGAAATAATTCTGGATTCCCTTGCCTTTGAGTGCTGAGTTCAAAAGAAGAAAAATACTGTTGACGAAACTAAATGAGAGATGAGATAATTTTAAATACTTAGTGAACTGAGAGAGGCATGTTGTTTTTAAAATCCAGTTTTAATCTGTGTTATTTACCACAGAACCATTACAGTCTATCATGTCATTGTGCTGCCATACAGACACACTAAATCCATTCTCTACATTCCTTGTGATCTTTTTTAGATGATTGCTTATGTATAATAGTTGCTTTTCAGACAAAAAATAATTCATAAAATATTTTTCCTTATGTTTAGAGAACATTACTGGGTCTGAATAACAGGCATCTTAAAATATAAAGATAATGCTAAGATACTATTAGGAACAATGAGAACTATTAGGAACAATCATAGTAATTCAATAAGTTATACAGACTCTTCACTGTATTTCACACCAAAGTCATATTGATCTATTTAATCAATATATTTTTCCTTTGTTTTTCTATTTATTGTTTATACTTGTTTAGCAAGTTCAAAGGCTTGATGTGCTATGTAGAAAATTTTTTCAAGGCCAGAAGTCCATAGTCCATCTCCTGTTAGCCCTTGGGCAGCTTTACACTTGCCCTTACCTGCCCACAGATGTTTTCAGTGTAAGCAGCTGTGTTCTGGTGTACTGGTAACCATTTGCACTTTCACTGCCACTAATGGAAAAGCAAAAATTATGGTGCCTGCATGTGCATCTAATAATGGCATTGAAATGCATAGTGGAGATGAAGGGAGAGGAAGAAAAGAGACAAATCTTTACATGGCAAGTATTTAAGAAAGCAGGTGAAAAGAATACAAAAGGTGGTAAATACAACAGCCCTGAAGGCCAGAAATGTCTGTACATCACTCAGACAAGCATTGCAATTCAGACTCTGTATACAACTTGACAGTCAGGGCGATATTCCATCACATTTCCATCTTCCTCTATGCAGATGGCAAAAGAAAAACTTTTCATTAGCTTACAGAGGTTCTGAGTGGGAAGTTGCTTAAATTATCCAGAAATTGGACTGCGAGAGGAAAGGGACAACTTTGATTGGAGAGACTTGTCTTCCAGTTCAAAATCATCAACTAAAAATTCCTCTGGCACTATGTCCTTAGGCTGAGTCAGTCAGCCATATCAGTCATCTGAATTCCCAAGCTCCTCTCCTGTTTGGCTTTGTTATCAGAATCAGAGTCTGCAGCAATTCCTGCTGCTGGCAGCAGTGCTGCTGCTGCTGCAGGGTCTGGAATTGCTGTTACATGTGCTTTCAGCTCATCTCTGAAACAAACCTCTCTAATGAGATATCTGGAGTGTGATTACAAAAAATGCAAGCCACTGTTTTGGCTGTTTTAAAACGAACAAGTTAAAATTTAAAAAAAACCCAATACACCAAAACATACAAACAAACAAAAATCCAAACCCAACTCTGTGTACTTAAGCAGACTTTAACTTTTATTGCCTGCCTTCCAGGCAGCTTTCAAATTACTGTTACAGAAGCAGTATCCTTTGAGAACACAGCATGGGACAAAAGAGTTGTGACTGGTTTTAGGCAGAACTAGAGGTTAGGTAGTATCCAAAAGTACACACCCACCCAGTATAGACATGTTTTTGGTAGGTCTCTTTGGTAGATCTGTAGCATCTGCATGGTGATTTTGAATATCATAGTGACACTTGAAAACTCTGTGTGGCTTAGCTCTGACAAGCCAAGGAAGAGTTTTGAAGACCTACAAATTCTATCAACCTTTTAACAGAGCTGGAATTAGACTCACAGAGAACTTCAATGAGACAACACTGGATGAATTTTTGTTTTATTTATTTGAGTGTTTGACAATTTATTTTTAGTTTCATTTCCCTCTATTTAATATTTAGTGATGGTTGAGCTTTGCTATTCTTCCAAATTGGCTGACTATCCATCCATATCTTTGACATGGCTGGATAATCTTTTCCCTTGCTTAGCCCTCATATACTCCTGTCCACTTTTTTTTCAAAGCAGAACCCTGCAGCGCTCCCAGAACATCATCATAATAGTGAAATAAGAAGGAAAGTAAATTTATCTTATTCAAAATGTTATCTTTCTGTTACCACAAAAGTATCTCAAACCATTAAAAATTTTTCTCTTCCTTTTGTAAAAATAAAAAATGGTGTGCAATAGTGTTAGTCAACTATGCCTTTTCCAGTGCTATCTTTTAAACTGTACTCAGTTTAAATAGCAAGGTGAAAAAAAATCCTATTGTAACTAAAAATATGCTGAAAATACACTGCAAAGACACAATACAGCAAGGGTTACTCTATGTGAAATGTTAATTCCTAGTGCTTGAGAATTGATAGCTTTCCCCTTTGTTGGAGCAACCAGCCTGACTGAGCTTGAGCCCTGCAGCAGATTCTCAAGGAAGCAATGAGTGACAGCAGAGGGAGACTCCTTGCTGCAAGGTACCAAGGCTTCCAGCTGCCAGTCCAATCTGCTGCACAGGGAGGTTTCCTGCTTGACAGGGACCCAGATCTGGGACTTTGTGGAGGGGCTACCAAGGTTTGTCCAGTCCTGTCCACAAATTGATGCATTGCCATTTAGAGAGATCTCTAGAACTTCACGAAGACCTACGAAGAGACAGGGAATTCACTTTTTGAATAGTAAACCCATGCACTAGGACATGCTAACTAGAAGCTTTTTTGGAGAAAAGAGCCTGGCAGTCCTGGTAAAGAACAGGTCCAAGGGCAATTAGCAGGGATCCATCCTTGGATCAATTCCTGGTTGGTGTTTTACCGAGCATTGCCGGCAGGTCAAAGGATGTGATCATTCTCTGCCCAGCACTGGAGAGACACACTTCTAGCCCTGGGCTTCCCATGGAACAAAAGCAGTATGGATACACTGCTTCAGCAAAGAGCAAGGAAAACTGTGAAAGGATTGGAGGATCTGGCACATGATGGGAGGTTGATAGAGCTGGGACTGTTTGACCTGAAAAAGGAAAGGACAGGGGGAATCTTATCAATATGAATTCCTGGTGGGGGAAATAAAGAAGACAAATCCAAACTCCTATCAGTATCAATCTGTGAAAGGACAAGGGGAACAGGCACAAACTGAAATACAGAAAATTTCACTTAGACATCATAAGAGAAAACTTCTTTATGGTGTATTTGAGCACACAGTATGGGAATAGTTGCTCAGTGTGGTTGTACAACTTTAATCCTGAATGATATTCAATACCCAAATGGGCACTATGTGCTACCAAACTACATGGTCTACCTGACTGTCGTGACTATGGGGGCTGGACTAACCTCAATGCTTCTATGACTCAATAATCCTACTTCAATATGTTTGCTTTTATGAGTTTACCTGGTATGACCTTTTGTTAAGTTCGTTATTCTAATAAATCATTAGCATTTTACAATACTTGAGCTAAATTACAGTAAAGGTATTTCAGTTATAACCTCATGGTAAAATGTTCAGTATTAAATGTTGCCACAGTGACAGCCTTGGAATACCTTGCAAAGGGCAGCTTTTATTGATGATCACGGGCATGCCTTAGACTTCACTGCACCTAGCAGGTACGATGTGCAATAAAATATTGTTATTAACTGACAAAGTCTCACAAAGAAAAAGCTCTTTTAGAGTAAATTTTCACAAGGATAATGACTACCTGTTACAAAGCAGAGTGATGCAGACTCCCCAGGCAGGTGTAAAAGAGAGCTCCTTTATTGCAAAAACCAGGCCTTTTTATGCAATTAGGCCATTATCAGTTACATTCCATTTAAGCACAACAAATGTAGTTCAACCAATCCCCATAAACCATGATGTGGATGTGTAATGGTTATATAACTTGTTTTTCTACCTCTAATTCAGCTGAGTCACTTTTCCATAGTCCTTTTTTACTCAGACTAAGTAATAGGCCTGATTTAACAAGGGTAACAAGGCCCTTGTTTTGAAAGGTTTTACCTCTCTGCAACAACTACCTGTATCTGAAAAATGCAAAACATTATTTAACATTCTTGCATTTGCTTGCTGACTGAAAACTGAAATTTCAAATGTTATTTCATTTAAGTAGCATCAGCACTGAAAGATCAGATCCTAGGTGCTAAATGCTAGACTGCTCATCCACATAAGGAAACATGCTGGGTAGTTCAGCTATTATTTGCATATAATTTAAAAATCCCTTGAACACTTAAGGCCTGACCCCAAAGGGGACTGGAGATGACATTTCCTTTTGTTACCCATCACAATACAATGAATGCAGAAAACGGTTTAAAATAACTTTAAAGGTAAAAGAAGAGAAGAAGGGAAGGCACTTTGCTAATTTTTACATGATTCAACTTGTTCCCCACATGGATAAGCTACAGCTATTAGCATGTCATCCATTTCATGGAATAGCAGCAAAAAATCAGTCCCAGTATAATCTGTTAGTCAGCAAACAGTTAGTCAGTATGTCCTTCATTCTTCACATTATTCGGCTACTGGTTTTACCTTTTTTTCAGATAACTTGTGCATAAATTTTTGGCTAATTTGTGCCTAATTTCATGTGATGGATTTGACATTCAGGCATTAAAAAAAATCTAAAGAAGAACTTTAAGAGTTTATAATTTGTTCCCAGAACAGGATTCCCTCCACTTTAGTCAGCCTTGAAAGTTGTCTGCCCAGCCTGTTTTCAAAAACTTCCAGTAATGATAATTCCACAGTCTCTCCTTTTCTGTGATTTATGGTTGGAAATCTTTTCCTAATACATAATCTAAATTTCCTTTGTTCTAATTTAAGACCATTACTTCTTGTTCTATCCAAGGTTGACACAGAGAGCAGATTATTCCTTTCCTCTTTGTTACCACGTTCTGCATATCAAAGTGTGCTATTTTATATCCCTTCCAGTCATTTTTTTTCTTCAAATCCTATCTTTTCTTCAGAGGTCGTGTTTTCAAGAACACTGCTCATTCTTCTTGTTCTTTTCTGCAATTTCTCTTATAAGCACCATTTTATAGTAATACACTGTTAAGATGATAAATTTAAAAAGTTGAAATCCTTTCAATTTGGAAACCTGACATTGTGTGAATGCCTAGTTTCACATCATTTTAGTTTTGTAAGAAAATTTCAGGGGCACAGTGTACAATGAATTTCAAAATAGCTTTAAACTTTATGAAGTCAAGTCACTTCTGGTTTTAGCTGCAGTGGTTTAAGGTATTGCTTGTCCCAGTTGTTAATACCTCAGCCCCTCAAGTTGTCAATCCATACCTGAGCTGTAAAGTTAGCCCTCATCAGCCAGCCTGTGAACAGAACTGCTGAAATATGAGTGTAGATTCTCCCCTGTCAGCTTTTTCAATGATGGCTGTAACCTTCAGCAAGGGGCAGAATGAGCAGCTAGAGGCTGCAGTGCCTTACATACCCAGCTTTGCTTCAGAGTGAGCCTCAGAGGCCCTTAAGAAAATATTTATTGAGGTATTTCAAAAGATTATCTTTCCCAGTGATAGGTGTTTCTCACCTCCCTGAGGCCTGGTCACTTCAGAGGGCAGTTGTGGCCACCAGCTATGATTATCTATCAAATGCTGGCCCAGAAAATTTGTTACACAGGAGTTACTATTATGGCCACCCAGGCCATGTTTCAGCAGCCTCCTAGATTGCCATGACACTAGTGTAAGTCATTATGATCATGAATGTATAAACGTTTAACAAAACTGGTATGTGTGGTCCATGATTTTAAATTTGATAAAGTTAATTTTGTTATTTCTCTCTCTACATCTTATTTTTCATGCATTGAATGGAGAAATACCATAGAAGACATTGATTTTTTTCCCCCCTCTTCTCAGTGCTCTTTCATCTCTCATAAAAATGCTTTCTACATAAAACTTCAGGAAAAGCAGTGCTATACTCAGACAGAAGAGAGCACATTTTTCTACTGATCCTGCTCAAAGGCAGTCCTAAGCTTGACTGTTGTTCATTGTCATTACTCAGGATCTGACACTATCACTTACACTACAAACAAAAAATGAACATTTTAAGTCATTAAACTTGAATCATCCACTTGGGAACTATTTCTTCTCTTTCTGAAATTATGTGAAATAACAGTTTTTTCTCGCTATCTAAAACTGATTTGAAAATGGTGAGTAATCAAACAAAATTATCTGAGATTGCACAACTGCATTCTGAAATGTCTCAACACAACAGAAATATTTTCAGCAGTAAGCACTTTTCAGGGAGTTTGGAAGCCATAATATGTTTTTAGACCAACATAATCCAAGTATAGACTGAAGAATGCAGTGTTTCTGAAGACAATGTACAAGTTATTCCATCAGGAAAGCCAAGTGGAATTTGTTTTACAGATGATATAACAGGGATGAAGAAAAAAAATCAAATTCCTCTGTCTTTTTTCTGTGATCACCCAACTTCAAGTGAAGCAGTCATAAATCTAGCTTTATGTGATAGCTCTTCTTAAATAAAGTAACCTGTTCCTTGTCTGAACATCTCCTTCATTTCACCTCAGTTTACAAAACTTGAAGACCGCTTATTTACAGAGTCTCTGATGCTAATCAAGTAGGAGACAATAAATGTCTGTCATAAGTGAGCTAGGGGATACATATTGGTTGATATTAAAAGTGAATTTGGGACTTTTGTCATCATACCATGTGTATAAGAATTCATTCTCTTTATCCCACATCTTTAACGCCATAGCTTCATTCTTCTGATGATGTTCTCTGTGACTCTGTGGCTGATGAAGTCTTGCCTTTCCCTAAAGCATCTCTACTGATCTTTTCTTTTCCACAGATTTTTTTTTACGATTTGGCCTGAACACAAGAACTTTCAGAACATAGAAACTTGTTAAACCAGTGGGAAACACTATTTCCAATCTTGAAGAATCTTGCAAATGTGATAAGGTTGTAACTAATATTTAATTTCTCTTCAATTCCAGAGCAGAACCTACTTTTACACCAACAGGATATGAAGTTAACCCTTGGCTGAATAATGATGCCTATTTGAAATGGAATTGTCTTTGTTTTTCTGACCACATTCTAGATGTGATCACTATGTGAGTAAAAGCAAAAGAATCTCCATTACACAACTGAAACCCTCCAAATGAAGTATCTAGTAAAGGTATCTGAAATCACATGCCTTACTTTCAGAACTTGATATAGCAATTAAGTGTATTTTGCTATGCATTTCCAGGTAGAATTGTAATTTATTTTCTCTGACAAAGAAAAAGGAGTAAAGAAAAGTGGAGTAAAGACAGCCAGTATTACAACTATATTGATTTGTTAAAGTACACACATTATAATTAAGGTATGGATTACAATTACAAGGCAAAAAAACAAAAATCTTTTGACCTTTCAACATACTGTTACATTAAATAACAAAATAGCATTGCAGCAAAGAAAACTGGAAATTAATTCTTCATCCTCATGTAAAAGGAAATGTACTGTTGCAAGACAAAATTTCAGCTACCAGAAGATAGAGATTGCAACTTACTAGTACAATACTCACCTGATTTGACATGATTGTCACTGCAGGTTTTCCAAATTGGCACAATTCCAGGACCTAGAGCTTTGGAAATCCCTATGATGCACAATACTCTCGTGGGCAGGAATGATTTTCATGAGCAACAATGGCATATTTTATTATCAAAGTTTTCCAAGGGCCACATAAAAGATTTTCCAGGTTATTTTCTTGTCAATAAGTATGAATGGGAATGGTGCACATGTCAGCACCAAACTAACCACCAGAGCATATTGTCAAATAAAGTGTAAACTGGAACCAGAATATTCTGTCCCTGCACAGTGGCCCTGTTCAGAAGGGAGAGCACTCGTGACCTCAAAAGCACAGTTCAGGTCTAAGTTCCAGGCACTTCTTTGCCTACTGAACCCTGCAAATCTGACTTAGACTTCCTAGTTTTCCATAGAAAGTACATGAAAACACAGTCACCTGAAAAATGGGTTTATATCAACGAATATATTGAGTAGGACCTGAAAGATTTTATGGAGCATTTTAACTAAATTGTGTTTTAAATCTTCATTATCTCCTGGATATAGGATGAGGAGCCACCCTCATCCGATCCATAGTCCACAGCCATGCTTTGGCACCTGTCAACTGTCTTTAGCACTCAAGAAATGAACAGTTTCTTCTTTTCTTACTCAGTGTGGGATGCTATAAACTAGCAAGCAAACAATGACGAGGAGTTGTCCCATCTCAGCTCAGCTATGCACACCATTGTGTGCAGATTCTGAAGATCAGCATTCTGGGCACAAGTCTCTCCAATTCTTTTCTGAGCCTGAGTTTTGCTGCACTTACAAGTTCATATTTTGTGATACAGTCATATTCCCACTGACTTCAATGGGAACAGTGAATGTTCAGATCTGTACCGATTTTCACGTGTGCTGAGAGTAATGTTTTTTCATCATACTTCCTCCATAACAGAGATCCTGCAAAAATGGTTCAAAGATATTTTAAGTGTAAAACATTTAGTTATATACATCTCTGACAAAATATCCCATTTAAGTGTATAAACTACCCATGAGTAGAGGAACTAGACATGATGCATTATATCCTCTCTTATGTATTTCTTGAATATTTCTCACATTTGTTTATGACTAGAATATTATTCAGGAACACAGTAATAACAAAGGGCTGGATTGTTTTTTGGTTACAGCATCATTCAAGCATATATCCTACATAAATATTTTTTTTAAAGTATTCCTGTGTCAGAATTTTGATTTTTGGAAGGTCCTTATTTCTGACCTTGAAAATATCAGCCTGTGTTTCAGGGAAAGTCAATCATCTATATTGCTAAGTATTATATCCCATCTTGACACACTGACTACCTTAGGGATGAAAGGCTCTGATGTATTATTCATTTCAGGGATAACAAAATTGGTTAAACCCTCAGCTGCCTCCTCACAATCACTGTCTTGTACTACATATGTTTTTGTGGCGCCCTTCTCTTTTGGAAGAATTACATGCTTGTTTTTATTTCATTTAACTTGTTCTCTTTAACATAAATACTTGACAGAAATTCCACATCCCACAGAATTAAATTTGGGAACACTTTATTGCTGAACTGAAAACAGACTGCCCAAGATAACCAGGCCTCCTCAAGTGTCTCACAAGTACGTTGCTACAAAACAGAATTAATTTTTTGCCCATACCATTCTCAGTACTGCACAAAAAAAAAACCCTCTGTCCAAAATGGGAGTTATTTAACTCTCACATATTTACTTTCTATGCCAATACATTGTATATGTAGACAGATGCTGAATAAGGGGGTTTCATGGAAAAACAAAGTGGAAGGCTGCCCCAAAAAATTAAGGCAACCTGCCACTATTTGCATGTAGCTGAGCACACTGCTGCAGTGAAAACTTGATTTCAAAATCAAGTCAAAATATTTTTAATTTTATTATTTATTTAACACAACATATCTGGTTCAGAATTACTTGTTCTTGCTCTGGTTATGACATTGTGATAAAAAACCAGATTATTTACATGAGTGAACAACAGTGTTCATAGGCATGCTTGCAGTGTTTAGCCTTATTTGTTCTTTAAGTAAAATTTTCCCAGCATAATATTACACTTAACATTTAAATTTCTTTTCTTTCCTCTGCAGTTTTCTCTAAATATCCTCTATTGGAGGTTTTATCCATATTGACTTTTTAATAACTTCAAATTATGGATTGGATTAATGCACAGTCATTACTCTTTAAGGACACTTATGATGTATATATCAAGCATGTGCTTGTTGGTGATTCCAGGTGTGGCTCTAGAAACACTAAAATTTATTTTTGTTGACTGATTAATTTTTTTATAAGATTTAGTTTTAACTGTCCCATTGAATATTAATAAAACGTTTCCATGAACAAAAACACTTCATATATTGTCAAAAAAAATCCAAATATTCTAACACAAAGAGGATAGCTTTATTACTTAACTTGAGAGCTACATGAGAAGAACCAGTCTGTCATTTTGTCATCTTGTGTCAGTTTTCAATATCAGAATGTCAGAGGTTGCTTTTCAATAAATTCTCAATGGTTGCTAGGAAGATTCATTGTGTTGGACAAGGCTATGTATCTTGGTTTAAATAAGGAGATATATAATTAAAATGTACTTAGTAAAAGTAATAATAAAATTAGTTTATATGTGAAAAGAAGAAAGAGGGAATCAAGGAAACACAAATCAAAATACTGCTGTCCACGACTCTGTAACTGCTGTATTCCAACTCTTTAGCTGTGTACACCTAAACAATGATCTCTCAGTGGAATTCATCTCACCTAACTACATGTAAACAAAATTTGTGAAGTGGGTTAAACTGATCATGCACAATCAAGAGAAAGAGAAATGTGCCTTCCCACCTGTGCTAGACACATGTTTTAAGACAAGAAATTTCTCAGAGGTTCCTATCCCTCCCAAAAGGAGAAACTTAACCTGCTAATGTAAATGAAGGACTAAATTTTACCTGCTTAATATCAGGTAATGCTGTAAAATTAGATCAGAAATATGATAGTTTAGATAAAGCCTTTCTAATTCCTAGTGCTTTGCTTTTGATCATTTATAGCACAAGCTATTGGCATTTTTTGTCTTATTTATTTACTCTGTAGTCCTCAGCCTAACAGTAGTTCTTTCATCTGTCTAATGAATTTTGTTTCTTAACAAAACAAGCTGTAGTATTTATAGAAATGTCATGAAAATATTCAATTTAACCTAATAATCATTATTTTAATTAGTCTTCAGAAGATTCACCTAAATTCACTTACTGAGCATGGAAATGAGGTCTACAGTTAAATGTGTTCTCATGTGAACTTACAAGAGGTACTGATGAAAAGATTGTTAAGATCAGACTCTGGACTTAATGGTGCAAATGCTTTTCTCTTCTCCACTGCACTTGTCACTTTGCAGAGGGGTTTTGGAGAGGTGAAATGAACAAGAATTTTAGGGTTGATTTTTTTTTTTATTTCAACGAGGGTGGGAGGGGGGCAGGCAGGAAGGCTGAGGCAAATTTAGTATTAATTGCCTAAACCTGGCATAAAAATTAAGAGGTTTTGGGCAACAAGTTAGAAAATTATTTTTCTGGGGAGTGAAAGGGTAGTAAAAACTGGCTAAAATAACCTCTCATGCTATTTTAACACACAAAGAAAAGTTGAAAATTATATAGATTAAGATTAATATCTTACATGCAGAAGATTTTTCTAATCTTACAGTAGTGCAAAAGAGATTTAGTTCTCACATCATGAAATTGAAGCTTGTTCTGAGAGCAAATTAAAAGAAATTTGTTATTGCATAAAAGGATAGGAAATTGTAATGGTAGAAAAGTCAATAATCCCCTGAAATTTATGTATTAATGATATTCTTTATATTTAGTGACTAATCATTAAACAAGAAATTTAAAATAAGACTAATATAATTGCTTTAGTAAAACATGATTTATAGGTATGAAAGGGTAGGCAAGGCTGCACAAACAACTACTTTAGCTAAATAGCTTTCTCACGCTGTAAAATACTCCTTTTTTTGGAAAGGTGACTTATTGTGAAGTCCTCAGTGGAATGCACTGTTTCCAGATTCTGGTTTGCTTTGCTTACATCCCTTGCTTTTGGCTGTGCATATAAAGTCAGTGCTAGTGTAAAGCTTGCATTGAAGAAGAATAACAAAACAGTACCCAGCAGTTTAGAAACTATTCCATCTAAATAAAGAGTATCATGAAAGGTGGATGTCAGGGTAAAACCTACCAGGATTTAATCTAATGGCTAATTTTCTTTTCTTTCCACAACCCAAGTAATGGTTTCACCTCTGTGAACAATTTTACCACTGCAGATATTAATTCCAATAGAAGGTGCATTCATACCTTTGAAAGCAGAACTTAACACCAACATTAAAGTGGAAACAATTGTGGAAATAAATTAGAAACGACTGCAGATCATAGCAGTATAAAACTCTAGTTCTATGTTTAAATAATACATTTTGGTCATTTCTTTCACCTTTAGCTCAAGATCAGAAGAATATAAGAGAAAGCAAGCACAAAGAGTTCCTTGAACTTTCACTAAAATTACATTGACCACCTACCTACAGGCACAGAAACCTTCCACTGCAAATGTTAATGGGTAGAATTTAATGGGGGAGGGACACTGGATAGGAAGTGCAGACTAAAGGGTGGGAAGGATCTGTTCAATTTTTATCTTGATACACTCAAGGAATCATACCCAGAAATTGTTATGGAGATCACAGTCATTTACAGTGTCAGCATAAGTCTATTTCAAATATTAAATTTTGTGTATTAGAAAAATGTAATTTTGTTCCTTTGGGGACTGTTTTAATTTCAGGGAAAAAAGAGCAGGTAATATATGTACATAACTTATCTATATTTTCCTCCAGAAAAACCTTCAGTTTACAGTCTTTCAGAAATTTGCTCTACATAAATGGAACAGCAATTTTTATTTCAAAAATGCTTCACATTTAGCTATCTGCATTTTAATTAATGGTTTCAAACCACAAAAAAAATAAAAACCACTCCTGAAAGTTCTCATAAGGTGCTTTCTGTGGCAGTACGCATCTAATACATTGTTTATTCTGACTTCTTTTTATTTCAACTAGTGCCAGAATAACAATATGAGAAAATACAAATATTGTATTAATAGCTATAAAAATAGAGGAAAAATTTTATATCTGAATTATTGTTGTACATTTGTACAGTTGTAAATATTCACGGATTGCTTTGAAGCTCTTTTAATGCAACTAAGTTCAGAATTTCATCCAGAGGGGAGAGAAGAAATTAAAACTATAAAATAAATATTATTTTGAGGTTAGATAATTTTCAATAGCTATCAGGGAAGAATTATTTACTAGAAAGTTACTGCTAATTTGAAAAAAAAAAAAAGTGAATGCTAATACCTGCAAAATCCATATGGTATTTGGAAAATGGATTTTATAACAATAGTTGAAGCCATACAGGAATCAGAAAAAAATTCTTGCATATTTACACCTTTTTCATAGCAAAACATAAGACTATACTACTGTATTTTTGGAACTGTAAATTATAGTAAATTTTTTTTCTAGTATCTTTGTATCTTTAGCATTTGAAAGGAGACAAGCTCCTTAGAAATGCCATAGATAAAGCATATTAAAAAAACATTTTGACTGCTGAGAGGAATACATCCACACTTTGTGTAGTGGGATGGAAGAGCAAAGAACTCTGGAACTGATCTGCAGTCAGCAGAGACAGACAGACAGCAGAGACAGACTGGTCAGTGGTGCTCAGAGGCAGGACCAGAGGCCATGGGCACAACCTGAAACACAGGAGGCTCCATCTGAGCACTGTGACTGGCACAGCTTTGCCAGGGAGGTTGTGAGGTCTCTGTCCTTGGGGATATTCAAAAGTCAGAGCTCCCTGCCGGCCTCAGCCACCCAGTGGTTCTGTGAATCTGTGGCTCTGTGAGTGCTGTCTCTTTACAAAACTGAAAGTGTCCTGAAATTATTCCCTACATTTCAATGGGTGTCTCCAATACTGAAAGATGGCAAGAGTTCACAGAGACAAGACTGTACAAAGTTGCAAACTTAAAAGAAAAAGAAAGGGTGGGATAAAAACCTACAGGTTAACTTGAGAGTGTAGAAGGGTTTTGCATGAAAGATTAGATTGATTGCACCTCCTAATCTGTCTGAAATTTTGGAAGATCTGAGGAAAGCAGAAATTAGTTGTAGAGGTTTCTGTGTTTTTAAGGTGGAGAGAGAAGATGCAATGCTTCATTATGTATTCTTTTCCCCAGTAACATATTTAGAGACAGCCTAGATGATTGATTTAAATTTGGAACCTGATACTATTTCAAATAGAATTTTACCCATCTGAAAAACATAAAGATCAGAACTTTCTATTTAAAGGAAGTTTCCTGTGTAAGTTGTATTTTTCCACCCATGGGGCACATTCTGATAATTAATAATTATAATACTCTGATAATAGGGATAAAGCATTGTGCAATTTCAGCTATTGACTCCTACAGTACAAAGCTTAAGGAAGAAAGTGGGGAAATGGATAATGGACAAAAATCCCACAAAGGACTTGACTGCTTCTGTTCTAAAGCAACATATTCTCCATTTCCAAATAATTTCTCTCTTTTAGACACTATTGTTTTAAAATAAAAAACAAACAAACAAACAAAACCCTAAAAAACCCAACCAAAGGAACAAAAAAATCCCCCCCCCATAACTTCTATGATGGACATGGTAAAAAAGAATACTGGATGTTGAAAGACTCAAAAGAAGGGAAAGGTACAGAATATTTAGAGAGCTATATCTGTATTTCACAGATTTTAATCTTTTTTATCTTTTTTTTCCTCTAAATCTCTAATGCAAAATATTCCTTAACTACAGAGAGGAAAAGAAAACAACGAACCAAAACCATGATTTTTATTTTCTGGCAGATATTGAATGCAATAAAGATGTGAACAATAAGAACTTCCGTCTGGTTATATAGCTTTAGGAAAAGTAGAAATAGCAGAGCTAGTGGGAAACTATTTGATTGTTTGTCTCAGTTTATCAATTGCCTCTGCATAAAAATTGTTACATCTTTATGAGTTTAAACTGTCATCCAAAACTAGATCCAAATAAATTTGCTGAGAGCTTAAAATATAGTGCCTTGAAACTTCTGTTTTCTTTAATTTCTCTACTTGCTCTTGAGGAGAAAAAAAGAAAAGAAAAAAGAAAAGAAAAGAAAAGAAAAGAAAAGAAAAGAAAAGAAAAGAAAAGAAAAGAAAAGAAAAGAAAAGAAAAGAAAAGAAAAGAAAAGAAAAGAAAAGAAAAGAAAAGAAAAGAAAAGAAAAGAAAGAAAAGAAAAATTTTCCCATATTTTTCAGCTGTTGGAGCAGCCATTAATACTTCTTTGAAAATGTTCTTTTGATAGATATGATTTGCTTTGCTTGAATCAATTGCCCTAGATTTATTACATATGGGTGTCTCTGCTGATATTAAGCTTAGTTTATTACAGATAATCTTATCACTGTCTTCACTAAGATAGATTAGAGTACTGTGGATTACCCTGACCTTCACAAAATATATCCAACCATTTTCTTGATTTGTACCCATGCAGCAAGGAAAAGACTGAGTTTCTTATTTCATAATAAAATGGATGATTGGTGAAGTAAATAACTTTTGCAAAATCAAAGTCCCTCATTTGGGCTTTCCAAAAGTGGGTAGATTCCTAGAATTTACTTTATCAGAAAATAATACTCTATAACAATGTGACTCATCTCCATTCCTTTTTTATGACACAGTTTGTGCCATCAATGAATTCACAATTTGTATTTGTGAAGATATTAATATGAAAGGTTGTACCTACCTCCTCTTCTTGATTATAAAAAATGATGTTTTCTCCACTTATCTTATGCATTTACCCAAATCAGAGCTTAGAAATAATAGAAAATACATATCATTTTGAAAAATAAGTTTATAAACTTATTATAATTTTGACCATCTCAATTTATGCACCTTTTATCCTGTCTTTAATATGCAAAAGCAGAATAATATTTTTATTTTCAGTTTTGCTTTTTACTGCTTGCGCATTGTACAGTACAAAATTGCTGCATACCACAAACCTAGGATCAAAAGATGTGTTTCTACATAGTCAGTAAATTTATATTCTGACTTCTTAAAATTTTAATAACAAAACAGTATACCAAAGTCTAATAAGTAGAACTTGAATATTTTATTCAAATACCCTGGGAGAAACCATTCAAGAAGTTTCTTTCCTGTGTTTTCAACCCTTCCTTTCAAATTTTTGGTTAAGAGTTTAACTTATATTTAAAATTCAGTATGTAATTAAAACCTAATAGCCCAACAGTTTACATGTTTTCATTGAGGTAATATTGCTGATTTTTCTGAATCTTCAGCATATATGTTTTCCAAATTTCTCCTAGGACTACGAGTGACTTAGAACATCCAATTTAAATAAAGAGTTCTAGATAAGTTTAGTTCATTTTCCAGAACAAAACTTAACAATTTGGTTGCACGGGTACAAATAACCCATAAGAGAATTATGACTCTAAACTAAACAGATGACATTTTGTTCTCAATTGCTTAGTACATAAGGCATATAGGGGTTTGAATTTGCCTGAAAAATAATCATAAATATTTATTTTGAATAAGACTGTAGACTTGGTGTAACTGCACATTCTATGCATTTGAGGCAGGAAGAAAAATATGTGTTTTGTGGCCTGGGGAAGGGAATAAGAACATCATTGTTGTGTTCTCTTGTTCCCACAGAAAGTAATTTGAAGAATTCTCACTCTGTGAGTTAATCAACAGTGAACAGAACAGACTTTTCAAAACTGAGAAACTTTCCTCTTCTTCAGAGATAATAATCAGGATCCTTTACTTGGGCCCCCAGGCTTTTAGGCTAACAGATTTTGTCTACTTGGGTAAAATACAGCATTTAGTTGCATGTAATATTATCCCAGGGTAAATCCTAGCGATTTCTTTCTCTTTTTTAGAAGAAGAAAAATACAATTCAAACCATTCTCTCATTGATAATAAAGCAGAGATATAACCTTACTGATTAATTGAACAGTGCCTGGAGACTGTGAGCTGCAGAATTGACTCTCCTCTAGAAAATGAACTTGGCCATGTCAACTCTTAGCAGTGGGTATAATGGACCCCATTCTGTGTTCGTACAGCACCAAGCATCAAGTTTGCTGTTTGCACAGCATCAGTCATGTATTGCACTGCAATACACTTTAGAAATAATTGTAATTCTTTCTTCACATAGCCGATCATTGTATAAGGGAGCATTCATGTGAAAACATAGAGAGGAAAATGGACAGCAGGCTGAAGGTAACCAAAATGATGGAGGCTGCTCACATCTGCAACACCTGTATAGAAACACTCTTGTGTTTTTCATTCTGCTTTGAAACTCCCTAGAAATCCTGTGATTAATTTCTCTGGGACCAAGATGCTGTCCTCTACCTCATTTGGAATGTGTCGAGCCATTCTGTGTTTTATTGCAATCTATAGAGTAATGACAGTGCATATATAATACAGAAAGGACATTAGCTAATGACCTTAGCTATCAGCACAGGTACCATAGCCAAAATCTTACACACAGGCTTGTCCTTCAGCAGAACTTTCGTGAACAGGAGCCTTGATATTAGAGTATCATTGCTTTTATGTGACTGTGTTACTGAAATTTTAAATTCATATTTGAGGACAGCCATCACTGTCGGAGTACAGTAAACGTGGTTGTCACAGTATGAATGATGGAACATTGATTCATACTGCACACAGAAAACTGCTCCTGAGAGATGAAAGCAGAGCTGAATGCCTGCTTTGCAGAGGACTTAACATTCTCTCACAAGAAACATGTAAGGAAGCTTTGTAATTGCAACTGTAAAATAAGATTAATGGATACACTCGTGGCAAATGAGATTAAATGTGTACATACAACAGAGGAAAGATCTGTAAATAAATTAGGTGGAAACATGACATCTACATAATATCTATGTAATAAGGCTAGCTTTCAGTGGAGAGGGGAGAGGGTTTTATTATTATTTGGGTTGAATTTGTAAAATATCAGTTAAAATATTTTGTAGAGAAAAAATTAATTTAAAGGACTTGTATTTAATATAGGAGAAAATAGGAGGGAACATAACCCATAATAACATCCTGGACAGATGCCTTGCATTATCTTTCATTCTTGAGAAGGGCATTAAGGTATTCTTAAGTCTTACAGCTCATGTGTGAATTAGGTCGGGCCACTGAAATAATACCACCTTTAGGGATGAAAACAGCAGCTGCCTGGAGTACTGAACAATACAATATTGAACAGCATGTTGAAATATGAAAAGACTTAAATTAAACTGAAGGGAAAATTCTGAAAGGCAGAAAGTAATCAGAAGACTAGAAAATTTGCTAGGACGTTCAGCATTTCTTTTTAAAATGTCATGAAAATGTACACAGCCAGATTTCAGAATTTTAGTTTTTGATAGTAGTAGATTTATTTTATGTAGGACTTTCCCTTAGAAGATATCCAGTCTATGGATCATATCTAAATACATCTATGTCATAGAAACCCAATGGAAGTATTATGTCCAGCCTGAAGTCATGCAGCAGTTGCAGGAGCACAGCCCACACCTCCACAGGTCTCTGATCAACACACTGCTCTCTATCTATAACATTTCTGTCCTGGAGGGAAGAACAAGCTCCAGTACCAGCTAACATCTGTCGCCAGTCAGGGACTCCTGTTTATACTGACTCGTAGGAAAGAATGTCAGACAATGAAATACCAACCTTGCAGTGACAACCTGTCCTTTACACACAGCTGCAGTCCAGCTTTGAGACTTGACAAGACCATAGCACCAAGAGTACAACCAGGATTTTTAAGATCAGACAGAAAGCATATGTAACAACTAGATAAAATGTCATTTCAGAAAGTCCCTTTGCTGATAAACAGATGTGGCCATCAGCTTCTGCAAAGTGTCTGTGGAAATTGTTTTAAAGAAGAGAAGGAATATTTCTTGGTGACTGCAGAACAACATCTGGTTGCCTATTGGAAGGGGCCAGTGGGCAACCTGCTGACTGAAAGAGTTTTTACCAGAATTCATTATGGACAGAAAATGTTTTTAGCTGTACATAGTGACTGGCAAAAGAACACAAATTTAAATGCTATTTTTAAGCATGGCCCTTCCTTCAAAGACATCTATCCTTTCACCAGCATAGCAATAACCTCTATAAAATGGACTAAAAAATGTATTTGAATGAGCAGAATAGTTAGGATGACACTACTGACTCTGTTCACATTTCTCTGATGGTTTTCAGTTCTTTGGAATATTATTACTTTCTCTTTTTTTGATCAAACTGCACCATGCAGAGCAGAAGATATTTCTGCTTTAAGAGAGAATTTGATGTTCGAGAAGTGATTTTATTTTACTTTAAGATGATTTTCAGCTGCCTACCCATAGCACTTCCTAAACTGCAGTCATCAAAACAAGCCCATCCAAGAAAATCCTTTTTGAAATTGTGCATATGGATATAGAGGACAATCCCTGTTTTGACAAACAAACTGTAGCCCATTTTGAGCATAGTACCTTGTGTATTGAACTTCAAGACAAACAAATTAATGGGCTGGAATTAGAATTTATAACTAACTGAAATCTGTGTTGTTTCTTGAACTGATAACTAATTTCTAAATCGTTTCATATCTCAGTATCTCACTTGTATGATTTTTTTCCTGATAAATTTTCTCTTGCTTTGAGAGATACCACATCAGATCAGATGTTAAACACGTCTACAGCTGCAGCAGCAACAACTGAATAATCTTCTTTGGATAGATATTTGAAATTTATTACCCTGCCCATAATTATAAGTAGGAAGCCAGTTTTTGTCTTTTACCACAAATAACTCTTAAGGATCCTTCAGGTCTCAGATTCCATATTTAGTACCTGCACTCCTTAATTTATGAATGTGCAGGAAAGCTGCATTTCGTCATTGTGCTTCAGCAGGGAACCAGAGCACTAGAACTTCCTGAAAAGTGGATAATTTTTAAAGGGAGTCTAGCACTTGAGTGATTACAATTTTACTTTATTTTCACATCTAATCCTTTTGTATGTTGTGATCCAGTCATGGAGGCTACTTCTGTCTTCAGTAGAGAGAGAGAGGAATACCTCCACAGCATTGTTCAGACCATCATAAAATAAGTGCCTGAGATAAGCAGTATTAAGTTCTTTATAAGGGGTGTTCTTGTTCTGGTAATTACTAAAGGATCCCAGCTATGTAAAATTACTTCCACCTATGCAGGCTTATGGGGTTTTTTTATTTTTTTTCAGATTGAATTTTACCACATTGGACAAATAAATGAATCTTTCCTTCTACTAATGGTTACTCTGGCTATGATTATCATCCTGCTTCTTTGATAAGATATGCATTTTAATCTATATATCAACCTTAAGCTTTCCTCCATTTGAAATCTATTTACAAAACTGCATCTATTTTATCAATTTTTCCTCCTTTACAGCTGACTGGCTCAACCTTGACTTTCATAATATTTTAGCTTTTACTCAAAAGCGCTACCCCTGTTAATCACCAGTTTTACCAACTGTAAAGCAGTTAAAGTCTTTAGACAATTGTAAGCAAATCTTTCATTTCCATCTTTAAATAAAAAGAACCCCTTGAAACATCTATTCCTACCTGTTCTTGCCCCTGTCTCAGTACAAAGACAGGCACAAGTGTTCCATATATGAGTAATCACTGAGGATTTTTAACACATGAGGATATAATTTGGAGATGGAACACTGAACTCTGTCAAAAAAGCTTAAGCTATGAGACACAATTTGGTAAGGTGTCTTGCACAGGACCCAAAAACATAGCTTCATTCCACTGAAATTTCTGTGTTGACTGCTGGTGGCAGTAGTTACAGCGTGGCCTCTAAGCTAACTCATCTTTCCAGGACTGCAAAGGTACTACTGGTAGTAGAAAAGTACTTGAGCAAAAAAGTGAAAAATTAGAAAAGAAAATCTTACTATTTGGTGAACACTCTCTATTGGAGAGAGATATTTGACCACTTCAAGTTTACTTGTCCTGTAACTACTCATTGAATGCAATGGTCTTCCTTAAGCTGTTCAGCATCTTAATAGACAAATATAAATACCTAGTCACAAATCTTCATAATTCTTTACAAGGTTAAGTATAAAGAGAAGGAAACCATTTATCATATTTAAATTCACATATCATTTATAGACAGTGGAAAAAATGCTTACCAGATGTGCAGTGGATATTTTGAACTGCTCCTGAGCGTATACTGAGCATATACTAAGCCTTCATAAGTGGCTGTAAGCCACGAGTGTCAATAAGTAGCCTTTCTAATGATCACAAGAACACTCTTAAAATATTTACTAGCAGTTTTCTACATTTTATACATTGTTCAAAGGCAAAATTCTAACCTAGAATGCAATGGTAAAAATCCTTTTTTTTTTTAATCTTAGGAAAAACAAAAATTTAAAACTGAAAAATAGAATAATATACATATGTATATGTTGAAATATTGACACAGATTTCATTTATTTCCTGAAAATTTGATAGTATTCTGATTTTAGTCTTCTTATGAATGCAAAAGAATCACAAAGAACTAGTGGAGTTTTTTCATGAAAGCTCACCAGAAGCATGCAGACAGCAGAAAATAAATCCACTTTACAAGTTATATCTTTGAATATTGATCAAAAAGATTTAATCAAAAGACTATATAGAAACAAGAAAGAAACATGAAATTAAAAAAACAGGGGGGAAAAAGGAAGGGAGAAAGCAATGGACTGCACACAGCTTCTCTTTTCAATCAAGTTACTTCCATTAAACAAGTCAGCAATCAGCAGAGCCATGATAACAATCTACATATTTACTCACTACCTTGAGAAAACCAAGTTACTGCAACTTTGACTGAATAGCAGGGAAATCTCTCTCTCCTGTCAAAGTAATGAGGTTCATATATTGACCCAAGGCACTTGAAGCCAAATTGCTTTGCAGATAAGTAGAGTTCCCCACTTCTATCCTTTCTATTACAAATATAAGTCCAACAAAGCAAGAAAATACAGCCTATTTCTGACCAAGGAAGAATAAGAACTTTTATCTTTGATATTACAGTTTCTAAACACATCTTCCTCTAACATTTTCTTTAAAATTCTCTTTCATGATGATAAATATTTCAAAAGAACTTAGTCCACATCTAAAATTTGGAACTTGTGGAGATCTGACAGAATTACTAGTATCAGAGCAAGACACAGGAGTTTTATTTAAAGTCTATATGAGCATAGATATTTCATGTGTTTATTATGGAAATACTTTTCATTAAAAGAATGAAAATCAGACTTCTTAATATTAAAAATTAAAATAAAATAAAAATGTATCATGTTCCTGAAATTTATTTGCTTGAGAATGCACATGTAAAGATTGGTGCTTTTTTCTATATTGCTGAGCAGATAAGGCAGAGAAACCTGAATTACCTGAGACAGATAAAAAACAAGGCATGAACCACACCCTCTTGCTTCACATAGAACCACAGCACTGAGCCTTTTGATGTGAAGTAAACAGGCAAAGAAATTTGGGACCAAATGAAATTGCTGCCTGTGTTATGTTTGGTATTGTATATGAGAGCTGGAGTCAATCTGAGCACATGCATTGCATATATGTTTGTACATGTATTCAAGCTTCCTGTTGGGAAAAAACATTGTAATATTTCATGGAAACAGTCTGATTACATTCAGTGGGACGTGCTTGTTTGCACCAGAGGAGCAGCTCCATTATTTTTGCACTGTATTGTTAATTTAATCTTCAAAAGATATTCATTCTTTTCTACACTTCTAAGAGATTTTTAGGAATTCTTATTACCTAAGTATATTGTACATCCCATAGTAAAAGATTTAAAAGGTCAGCTTGTACACATTCATTTGAAAGGACTCAAGGATTTATTCCTGCAAAGACAGTAAGTTTACAGCTTCTCTTAACATGAACATGAGCTGACACCTGTATTGTGTCTGGCTGAGCTGGAGCTCATTTTCCCCAGCAGCCCTCACAGTGCTGTGCTTTCCCTGGTAGCTGCAGAGGCCCTGATAACCCTCTGATAACCCTGCAGGGCTTTGGCTGCTGCTGGGCAGGGCTGGCACAGCTCCAGCGCTGGCTCCCAACATCCCGGCACCATCGGGGGCTGCGGTGGGAAAGGTCCTGGGAGGGGGCACAGCCAGGCCAGCTGGCCCAGACCAACCAAAGGGCCATTCCACACCTGTGACAGCTCAGCTGTAACAGCTGAGAGAGGAGCAGGAATGGAGGGGTGTTTGTTATCGGCAGTGTTTGCCTTCTGGAGTGAGTGCTCCATGTGCTGAAATCCGGCTGCTGGGGAAGTGGATGGACACCACTCACTGATGGGAAGTAGAGAATAAACCTTTTTTCCTCTTTGCTTATGTATGCAAAAAGTTTCAATTTACTTCAGAAAACTGCCATATCTCAACCTGTGAGCTGTTTTCCTGCTTATTTTCTCTCCTCTCTCAGCTAGGAAGGGGAGTTGGAGTTTTTTGCATGAACTTAAAAAAAGCATTTCGGATTTGCAGTACAAAGTGGTAAGGAGAAGCTGAGAAGAAATCAGATATGATTTGTGGCATTTTCCCCGCTCTTTCTGTTTGAAATTATCAAATAAATGATTCAGAGGAGTACAAAGAATAATGAAAGAAAAAAATACATAAAGAACATTTAAATAAAGAATCATCTGTTTCCATGAGCTACTTAGACAATTCCACTGAGGGCCTATCCTTCCATCTCTGAATCACTAGGAGTTTTAACATCAGTTTCAATGAATACAACATCAGAGCCATAATCCCAGCAACAAAAACAGACATACATTTTCTTCAATAACTCTATAATGAGGACAATTATGCCATTCCACTGAGTATGACTCATTATAGAGCTAAATGACAAAAATATAAGCATTTCCTAATGCCATATTATTACAAGCTACCACGAAGTGTTTGTTAACAAAAATTAGTTAATGACAGTGACATATTTCTTATCATACATTGAAACATGCCTCGTGTATCAGTCCTGCCCAAATTATCAACTCTGCATTGTGAGCATACAAGTAGCAATTTCTCTGGCACCTGGGAGGGAAAAAATCCTTGTCTTAGAAAGATGGATTTTATCCTTGTTGTATCTGAATTTGTATATTTATGTTTGTGTCTTTGCAAAATTAAGGCAAATTTAGAGTCACATCACTTCTGGCTACAGTTTCTCAGAATTAATGGAAATAGAAATTTAAAAACAAAGAAATACACCAAACCAATTCATTTGTTGGAAAGAAAATGGTAACAAATCTCTCTCAGGATATTTCCATAGTAACACTTGGGTTTTTGGGTTTTTGGTTTTTTTTATTGAAGAAAAACTTGGAAAGAGGTGTAAGCTAGAGTAATTTATGAAAACCTAATTTTCTATGAACTATTTTTCATTGGGTCTATGAACTAACAACTTTGTTTCAATTTGAATGGAAGAAAAAACTTTAGTTATACAGATACGTTCCAGAAATTAAAGGAAAAAATATTCCAAGCACTAGCAGAAGAAAAACAACATTAATAAAGCTCTTCCAGATATGGTTACCAATTGTCTTCTGCCTCGGCCAAAATTTACACTAGTTTCATACAGAACAATTCAATTGTTAGATGAAGTTCATAGGAGACTTGGTGCTAACAGTGAATGCCTATTAAAAAATCACTTTGTAGAATGCTAATAGGAGGCATACAAATAGGTCATTAAATTATTTGTCATCTTAAAGTGGAATTCTTTTTACTGATTTTTAACATGCCCACAAGTCAAGTAGTGACTAGGAGACTTCAGGAGAAAATAGAAGTAATTCCCATTGAATGGTGCCTCGTGGAATTTCAAATACTCAGCATTTGTCCTGTGCAAATTAGAGTCCTTTACAGTATCTCAGAGAACTAGACAGTTTTTAGCATGCATTTCCCACTCTGCTGGCAGATATATGCTTTTTCAATGTCATTTAAAGCTGTATGAAATATTGTACAACTGCAGCAACATTTTAAGTAAACCAATTTTTTCCTTACTCATTTTCACCCTATTCCCCTTTGAATTGCTAACTCTCCAGACTGTAAAATGTTCATATCTGTGGTTACTGATCATTTATTTTTCTTTGCTACTACTAGAACAATGTTCATTCAGATGCCAGCTCAGGAGAGTAGTTCATTTTTATCTCTATATTTTTTGGGCCATAGAACTGTCATGGATTTTATATAAATAGAAGAACTTATGGGGTGTGAAGTGCTGTAGTCCTCATATTTTTGTGATTAGCAGTGTGTAATTTACTGTGTTACATTTTTGGTGATTCACATCATCTATCTGCTACTAGAACTACCTTGAACTATCCAAGAAATTTTAGGTACTTGATATTTTTATTATTTTGATTAGAAGCAAAATCTCAATTCTTAACTTTTATCAAGGAAACAAACTTGGCAGTTTAGGAGTTTATGGGACTGTTTCTACTATGTCTCCCTTTTCAGAATATTCCACAGGAAAGAAACCTCTGGGCTAAAACCAGACTTTTGGCAAAGAAAGGGCTCTGAGAAGAATTCATTAAATAAAAAGGTGGTGATTAGGTCTGAGACGGCAATGAAAGTACAAGCCACATTTCTCAGACAACTTGTCATGTTGGCTCCCAAGGAAGCAGAAAGTCTATCTTCTTTAGTCTCATCATCCTCTGAGCTTCTGAGAATAGAGCAGTGCTGTCTTGGCAACCTGTCTGCAGGTGTTTGGGGACCTGAGGAGCTGGAAAGACAATGTGTGCTCTCTGAAATGTTGGGGTGCTCTGTCTCTGTAAACCTAGGAGGCTGAGAAGCCAAGAATCTGTGTGCCAGCTTGTCCTGCTCCCTCAAGGCCCAGGGTCTTTGTCAGACTTGATGCAGCTGGCCATGCTGGGGCTCCACCCAAACTTTTCTTGCCTGTTGGAATTTCACTGGAAGTCCCAACAGCTTTGGCTCCAATGGTTTTCCATTTCCCAGAGCTGCTGGAAAAAAGGGCTCAACCTGCTGGGGATGAGGATGTGCTGTAGTTGCCAGCTACCAAATTTGGCTTTTCAGGTCAAGTTGAAAAATTGTACTTCCAGCTCTGTACTTCATCTTGATTACTCATATAAATCTAACCTGCCAATTATTTTCTATTTCAATTTTGTACACCCACATGCCTAAAACAGGTGGCACCTCCTAAAAGGGTGGTGCAGAGTGTTTTGAGGAGTACTGTGACTATCTTAGAATCATGATTGTGACAAGCACTATCCTGTGTGCTGAATGAGAAGATGCAGAGCACAGCAAGCCTTCCAAGAGGCTTTATGCTGTCAGGCTTAGAAAGAAACTCAATAGGAAAGAAAACATAAGACCAAGAAAAAACACTAGACTAAAAGTGAATTTCAGGGAAAGTTATGGAAATAAAAATGCCAAAGTCTTGTCTATACATATATTCAGGAGAGAAAAAACAAAAATTAGTATATACTAATTAGGAGAGTTCAAAACTTGTTTCATGGTGTAATTCATTCAGAGTGGATGCCATTAATTTGGAAGTGAAACTAACAGTAGGATTGATTTGGAAGTACAAATAGCACTAGGATTAAACTGTTAGCTCTAAGTGTGTGACTGAGTCATCATTAGACAATCTAACTTTCAAGACGTCTTAAGGTTGGAAGTATCTTACTGAAAAGTCTTGCTCATCTTTCTTGTGGAGACAAATGGAAGCAGCCCTGCAAAAATCTTTTCTTTAGCAGCTGAAAGGCATTGCTGAAATCTAATAATGACAGACATGCCTATCAATCTCAACATTTCTTTTGAAAAATTTAGAAAAATTACCCCAGAAAAAACTCAGGCTGGGTAGGCTCTAGGGCAAATGGTCATGCTAGCTTTTCCTAATTACAATTTTGAATATGCATCTCTACATAAAATCTGATTAGATGAGGACAAAGTAAAATTCTGAATATAAACATCCATTATTGTCAGTGTAATCTGAATTATAGTACATTTTCAATGAAGTTATTTACAGAAGAGCAGAACCTACTGAAAATTATAAAAATACAAACAGAAATTTCTAAAAAATATTTTCCTAATCATTTTCTAATTACTGGTGTGCATGTGTACATGGGCCTTGTGCTGTTGCTGCTAGAATACATTACAGTGGTATGGTTTCTACACATATATGGTAAATTCAAGTGCTCAAAAGTACTGGGAACCTTAAATTTAATTTTTTAATTGTAAAAAATAGTAATCAATACTCTTGAAAGAATGTAGTGGCTATCTTCCTTAAAATATTCACTTTATTGCCCAAACTTGTCATTATATTTCTACAACTAAAGCTAACATGATTCCTTTGTTTTGTTTTACAAATCAAGGATTTCTTTTTTATCTTGCTATTTTTATTTAGATCTATGTAATCATCTTTTTAAAAAGTAAATCACTTTATATCTATTTCCTCTATTTGTATTATTGCATTTGTCTTACACTGAGGCTTGTTATGAATAAGTCCTAAAGGTTTATATCCATACTGAAGGCAAATCTAATGGAAGGAACATAGAAGTGCAGCATAGTAAAGGCTTACCCAGATTAGTACCTGCTCCAATGGTGGCCACTATTAGATAATTTAAATGTCTTTAAGTACTATTGCAACAGTAAAAATAACTGTCCAAATCCCTGTGCCCTACAGTGCAACCAAATGCAGGGATGAGCAGCCTCTCATACCTCCTATGAGGTAGAGCTGATGCCGCTTTAAATTCCAAAACATATCCAGCTGTATTTTCATGACTTAGCATTCCTAGATTAAAATGTCTTTTATAAAATCATACTTTATTCTAAACAAAATAGTAAAAATATTTTTCTATTTTTACTCCTTCTATTTGTATTTAGTAGGGGATCTCTCTGTTCAGTTCTATAACTGCTCTTCAAGCTTTGAAAGGGCTCACTTTGAACAGCTACAGAGCTATCTTATTAGCTGTTACCATTTTCCTCACTCTTTCCCTTGAAGACATGCTTACAAAAACCATGGGCTGCTGCTGCCTGGAAAATACAGGCTATGACCTCAGCTGTGAATGAGGTCACTTCTTGTACTTATTCTTGCTACTTCTCACCTGTGTGTGACTGTATGCAGGTGATATTATATATGGGATTATATTTGGGTTGCAAGTTCTTGACAGTACAGATTCTACCTCATGAGTTTGCACAGGATCTAGTGTATAATATTCAATTTCAATAACTGTCTCTTAGCTGTCATAATAATAAGTAGAATAAACTTCAGTCTCTCACTGACAATCTCTTGATTTGATTATATTTAAAAATATGCACCCTCATAAGAAGGTTTGTAGCATTGCCCAAATGTGATTCCCCAAGCTGTGCTTTTAAAATATGTATCCACTCTGCTTTTATGTTATTTCTAGATTTATGGCACTCCTGTGAATGTTCTGCCAATAAATTGCCAGTCCTGCATTATTCATTGAAATAATGCATAATATCCTAGGAATCCATTTCAAAATAATTAGCACTAGTATGCCCCTGAAATTTAACAATAGATGAAAACCCATCTGCCTGCTGCTTTAGATTTGTTAAGTAACCAAGTCAAGATATTTCAGAAGCTTAACAGAGGAAAATAATTAGAGCCAAAGCTAACAATAATTATACAGTTGTTTAAAATATTCTCAAGAGGTTTGAATGTTAGTATACCTTCTTTAGACATACAAGCTAAAGAGACAACCCCCAAGAGTTTCAATCATTGTGAGTCCTAAGAATTTCAGCTACAGTATCACCACTGGCTACAGTAAGAGCTTTATATCTAAAGGCAGATACCCTAAATATTAACTAACTAATGAGTATATCAGAAAAAAAATTATTTTAAAATCTGATTTTTAAAGCTAATCCACTTTTCAAGCATCATTCAGCTTCCAGCATTAATACAACCCCAGAGAGGCTGCATAAGCCTCCTAATACATGCAGACAACAGGAAGTGGATCAGAGTTCCCAGAGGTGGATCAGAGTTCCCATCACACAGGTAAGAACACAAAGAGATTGTCAGTGAAAACACTCAGCACCAAAACAAATCTGATCTTCTTCTGTGTGCATAAGCATTTCTGCCATCTTCAGAAGTCTCAACATTTCATATTTTAGGTACTTTTTAAGATAATGCCAGTGTCAATAGATGTTGAGATGCAGTTGTTGATCATCTTTCTATGATCCACCACAGAATGTCAAAGAAATCAAAAATGCCTCAGGTCTATGCCCACTTTGGACTACAGCAATTCAAAGTCACAGCTCCCACTTTTCAAGCAGAGGTGATACAATCACTAAAGCAGCCTGTCTGGGAGAAACTTCCAACTTTTCCACTGAAGCTGTGTATCTGCATCCTAATTAGAGGAGCAATAGTGCAGTTCTAAAGCTGAAGTTAAATCAAGGAGGGGGAATAGGAAACCAAATAGAAAAACACTCAATTTATAATCTGAAATTGCTGTTACTTTAAAATATTTTCTCCAGGTATTTTAAAAGGAATTGACAGAAATATTCAAGATGTTTAGTCAGGCTAGATACAGACAAATTTGAGCCAAATTATCCAAACATTTTTTGCTGATTTCCCAGGATACCTTCTTTTTAGACAATGTTTTCCTGAAAACTTTGCATAGGAACATGCATGAAAGTGCTGTTCCAATATTTCACACGTAGCCCAAACTTAACATAGCCTGTTTCACTCACTAGAAATTTGACCTTTCTCTATAATTCCTAATCAATAGGAAAATTTCAAAATATCTGAGCAGACTTAAGACAAATCCTACACTGGCTAGCAACTTTACTATCAAAGGACCAGAAGGAAATTTTCATATAGACTTCTTCTGGAGTTGAAGTATTTGAACATTGCTCAGCATGAAGTAATATGAATAAATAAGTATTACATAAAAAATCTTTCTGCATGCATGTCAGAAAACAGTATCTTAGTACTCAGTTATTTTTCTGTAAGTGGTGTTGGGTGCAAACACCACCAAGCTGAACAAAAGGGATGTTAGATATTACATCCCTGATGTTAGATTCTTCACACTATGCATTTAATAATATTGTGAATTTGTCAATTTTTAAAGCATCTACTGTCATCTGCCTTCACATCACATTCCATAAATTCACTAGCCATTCTGTAAAGTACCTTATTTTTTCTATTTTAAACTGATCTCTCTGGTTCTCCCACAGGTTATATGTATGTTTGGTGGTAGCTTGCACTGGAGTTTATAGGTTCTTGAAAGCCTAAAGAAGAATGGAGAAGAATGGAGAACTCCTAGGGGATCACCACTGGCAATGTCTCCTTTTCTTTCACAGGCTCTTCTTCTCAACATTTAAATGACTATAAATGGGAAAAAGTATCAGAACTTCTGTTCTGTGAGGAGTTATAAACACTTTAAGTCTTTAAGTTTTCAATTATAATTTTGGGAATAAAAATTGGTGCAGATGTTTTGAGTGTTGACTAAATGATTAATTTTAATTTCTGAATGAAGTATAGCTTCAGATGCTTGTTAAGCTCAAATGTGTACTTCTAAATTTTTTATTCCCCATTCAAACCAGAAATGGCAGCATAAGAGCTGTAGACTTGCCAGAACACAAAATTCATGCAACTGTGTAATAATATAACCCCAAAATATTTTTAGAAGGCATGCTTCCTTAGTCTTCAGGACTTCACAGTAGTCCTTGGCTTACAAATAAACAGACATTTGAATAAGTTTGAATTCCTCCATCAGCACTGGCAGCCATAAATAAAGAGTGAAATCTGTTTATCACCACCATTTGACACAGCTGACAGTGTTTACTCAGCTCAGGCTCTTCCCAGAGACAGCTACTTCTCATTAATGCAGAAAATTACATTCATGCAGGTCAGGGTTAAGGTAATTGGTAAAGTATGAGAAGAGAAGTATATGCTACAATTGTCAGCTCCAAAATGAAGTGTGAATAAATATATAACATATCACTTTCACTACATCATCCACAACAGATAAAATGTGAAGTATACAAACACTTTGCAGAATACACAGTACTGTTATGAAAGCAATACTGCTGTAAAAATAGTAGTGTTTCTTAGTGTGAAATGCTGCTGATACGCTTCATTTCAAGAATGTTAAGGAAAATACTTTGTAAATACAATTTCACTTTTAAAATTTGTCTATAGTTAATCTACAAAAACTAATTGAGTTTTAATGTAATTATGAAAGGGTCATCCACTGTTGTGAGAGGAAAATACAAAGTTGGGCTTCCTGTGAAAGTTAAGAATGCGTGACCAATGATTTATGAAGCATGAACTGTGTAATCTATTTAAAGTTTGATGCTTCTATGTATTGCTAAATCAATTGTTCTCATAAATAAACTATGACCTGAAAAAGCAGAAAAGTCATTCATGAATAGTCTCTAACAAAAGGATATAGGGAAACCAATGATCAGTTTGTGGCTTTTAAATTAGCCATGTCAGTGATGTTCAATAACAATGCAGTAAGACACAGTGATTTAGGTGTAGGTCATGAGGAGGTGGGACAAGGACATTATCATACTTGTGAGTTCAAGTGCCCAGGTACAGAAAAGCTTTTGGTTGAAGATATGACTGTTGTGATGTGTAAGAATTTGTTAGTGCAGTATCCTGCTCTTTGGGATAAGACAATACTTCCAAAACACATATTACATGTAACTTATTAATTAAGTACTCCTGGACATGAAGTGTTGACACCACACAACCAAGAGAGATAATAATGTGTGAGCCATCATGATAGCAGAGCTGCAAGTCCTTATTAGCCATGAAAGTTATGTTTCATGATCTTGTGATCCATCTAAGAAACATCACACAGAACCATAACTAATTGCTTTCACCACTGCTGAGACATAAAACTATCATCTCTCTGGCATTCTGTTAGATGCTTCAGTCATGAAGCAAACTAAATGCTGTGACTTTTGGGAAATCAAAGTACTGAGACTGATAAAAATCACAATTGTATATACTGTTAAGATTTCAGTTCTCCACTTACACCCAGAAAAGTACTTTTGAGTCTTTTCAAGAGAATTTTTCCGGTTAGATTAAACAGCCTTCAAAATGCATAGCTATAATTGAAATCCTCATGCAAAAGTGTCACAGTGAGAGGTGACCTTTTTTCCAGACCCCAATTTGGGCCAAAATTGTCAGTTTAGCTTAATAATACATTATTTAAATTTATATTTTAAATTGAGTTTCATTCCAGGTTTCTCCTCAAAGATTCCAAGTGAGGAACTCAGAATATCAGAAACTTTATTGGAAAAAAATCCTTTGATTTGCAATTCCTTACTCTCTTGGGTATGAATTACATTAATACACATAAATGCACTCTCACTGGACCTATTGTTTTTAAAACTGATTATTGCTCTCTCTAGGGGACATAAGAACATTCCTGAGAACATCTACTATAAACACAATGACTCTTTATTTTGAAGTCTTCATTTTTAACGTCTTAATTTTTTTGTGACTTAAAAGGAAAAAAACGTTATTTAGTAATCTTTTTTTATCAAAAAGTGACAAGTTTTTACAGTTCTTTTAATATTTAAAAGTGTTAGAAATTTGAAAAGAAACTATGTGTTAAAATAATGTATAATTTGAAGGCCAGATATGTAAACTTTTTCAGCTTTGTTGCACTAAAATTCTGTTTCCATTGCATGTGTATAGGTTGAGTCTTGGTTACTAACAAATTTATAAACTGGAAAATTAAGAAACACTACTGAAAGAATCAAGAATTAAAGAGTGAATTAGAGACATTGGAATCTGCAAGGTGAAGCAATTTGACTCTGCTCTTCCTGCTAAGCTCTGAGACTTGGCATGAGTGGAAATTAAATCTTTTCCATAGAAGTACTCTCTTATCTGGTGTTACTGACCCCTCCCTAAATTAAAATGGTTTTTATCTGATATCACGTCTGTATATTTTTTCCACCTCCTTACCTAATTATCTGAAAATCCCAAACTGAGCTTGTACATAGGATGAGATTTACAGTTTATGTTTCATGACAAAACTTAATGAATAAAACCATTGCATGATAGTCATAACACTGTCCATTAAGATATTATTTTTAACACCACACTATTAAAGCACACTAAAGAAGTTATTTCTTTAAATTATGGTTTATCTAAGGTTTATGCCACTGGTTTTATTCTGAATTATAAATATAAAATTAAATTTGGGAAATTTATGTGGAAAAAATCAATACTTACAGGAATTTTACTTAAAGGAAACTAATACCAAATTTCAGCCTTTGTGTTTGTAATACAATATACAAATTTTTATTCAGCATATTCTCACCTGTAGTGATAGAAACTATCACATGTAGTGATAGAAACACTTCATTTACATCCCCCTAAGGATCAAAAAGTGCTCATGACTATGAAAATAAAAAATTCGTTATGGTTTGTTTTTTTTTTTTCTCAGTGTCAAAAACTGTTTCTTTCTCTTTAATTGTCACAAGTCTTCTAGGGAAAATCAGGGAGCAGGGCAGAGAGGCAATCCAGAGCCAGGAAGCCAGAGTGGCCACAGGGCACACTCTGCAAGGTCCCAGAGCCACTTGCCAAGGGTTGCAGAGATCCACCTGACACAGCTGTGCACGGAAACTGAGTCACAGCAAGTGATGATGCCAATCCAGGCGATTTGCTGACACAGAGTGATATGAAATTAAATTAAATTCAAACTGAAAATAAGGGGTGGGGGAAGGGTTTCACACTAATTTTAGAGGTGAATGTTCAAAAATAAACCCAAAGGCATTATTATGCAAGACTGTTGACTGGACTTAGCCAAACCTGAGTAGGAATCATGCTTCTGTTGTTAGGAGCACCTTGTTGCATGCTGGACCCACAAAACACCTGCTGAAATACCACAATTTATAAACTGGCATATTAAGGGAAGCCAAGACTGGACACTGTCCTCTCGGATGATTTGTGGGGAAGAACTTCTTTCTTTGGTCACTGAACAGTGATGCTGTTGAGTCAGAGATGGAAAGACTCCAGTCTTCATGTGGATCAGAAGGCAAAAGAGCAATTCCTTTATTAGCAAGAAGTTGTGAACTTCTTCTCTAAGAACTTCAACGTCTCACTCGCTAAGCTGGGACCTGAGTGGTCTCAATGTAGAAAGATCTCACATTATTGGTGACTATGAATAGCATGCTGTGGAGAACCATAACTATAAACAATAGTTACAGAAAGTTAGATAATAATTGTTTTAATTCTTTTGTCTAAGATTCCCAGGCTCAGCCTGGGAGAAATTATCTCTGTTCTTCCTTCGACTGAACTGAGAATATCCACAGAACAGTAGGGAAAAAAATGCCTCATAGTACTAACAGCCATTATTAAATGTTTACTGAAAAGAACAATCCTCCTTGACCAACAGAACTAAGGACATGAACCACTTGACTGTAGACATGTAAAAATTAAATTATCACAGAGGTTCTCTGGAAGCATGCATTGTAATTCAATACATGGCTGTTTCAGAGGCAAAATGTATTTTTCCACAGCCACTACGTAGGATTGTCTCTGGGAAAAACTGCTCCTACCAGAACTGGACAAATTCTCCTGTAAATAATACATAGAGAATGCAAGCTTAGCCCTTGTTACACCACGAGGACTTTTAGTTCTTTCCAAGGACCTGAGTTTCACTCTTCCTTTCTCTTATTCCCCTTTCTCTTTCAGCTATGACCTCCAAATGAAAGGAAAGGTGCTTGATTTAGGGGTCTTACAGTGAAGTGTCATTGGGTCAGTGGAAAGATTCACATTTACAAGACATACAGAGCACAGGTAGATTGATTCACATGCTCTCTTTTCCTTCTCTCTCTCAGCTGTGGGGAAAGACTTCTAGTTTCAAATGTCAAATTAAATTCCTAACTCTGAAAACTCCTACTCATTTCAGATGCATTTCTAAAACTAAATAGAGAATAACAAACCTGTGCACCATAATTTGACGTGCTAAACACATTACTTGATGCTTTCAGAGGTCTTTTGATCTTTTCTTATACCTTCTTCCTTGTGACTTCAAAAGGCCCAACTAAATTAATGTGATAAGAACCTAGAGAACAATTAATCTCTCACAACTGGGAAATTCAGAAAAATGCGTTCAATCAAGCATTATCAAGCATTACTAAGCACTATGCTGAATATAATCTAATTATTACAGCTGTAGATTCCTGAAGAATTTTCCTGTAAGATGAATTGTTTACAGGCATTTTGAATAGCTCACAAAACTCAAACAGGACCTTCCAAACTGGAAATTTTTACCTGAAATGGATTTCTGCCAGCATTACTTAAGGTACAGGCAATCTTCCCTAAGTACAATATTGGCAGAGTTGCATTTCCCCAGACACAACACAGTGGTGTCCTTATGGCTTAAAGACACCATCCTGCTCCACATCACAGCTGAATTTTGCTTTGTCTGAACTTAGAAAAGTGTGTCCAGGTTTCTGTGGTTAATGGTCTGCTAGGGAGGCAGGAGGCAATGTTGTTTAGAAGATAAATTCTCCTGTTCTCAGGGTTTTTAAATTCCCAGCTCACACCAGTAAGAGCTACTGAACTAAGTAGCTTTGAAGAATTGCAGCTTTCCTGCTGGAAAGAGATACTAGTGGAAAGAGATTAAAAAGGTCTTCCTGAATTCACTAAGGCGACCCTTTCAGCTGAATTCCATAGGCCTGAAAAATGTAAATCTTGAGTCCAGTGCTTCAGCCAGTCTTGGCTTAATGTACTTCATGAAAAAATCCTACAGCACGTTACTTCAGAGTAATCAACATATGAAGCTGATTGCACTCAACACCTCTGTACACAGAGAGTTGCTGGAAACAGGACACAAATTATCGCCTGTTAAAGCATGGTGATTTTTATAGTTTATATATCTGTTTCAAATACACTTCATTATGACCATGAATTAACAATGGAAGAGATATGTGGCTAATCCGAAGTGTTGTAGCTTTAAGTCATTAATAAAGACAGGACATAATTTTCTAGTGATTTGCATAAAGTATGTCTCCTTCACAAGAGGAGTGTCTGTGTAAACACTGAACCTTCAAACTTACATTATGTATCTGCAAAATGCAAATAATGACAGAGTGTGATGTAGATAGACATGCCAGTCTAACTGTGACTAAGGAGCTCATCCATTTGTCACTACTTATCTGTAAGTTACCTCTTTACAACCATTTTCTTTCAGTGTATTGCAAATAGACATGGCTGAAGCACAGCAGCCTCTTGTTTTGTCTTACATGAGACAAAACTTAACAAAGTGCAGTGTATGCCTTGATGTCCATAACACTGAATAAATTAAGGATCTTTGTTAATGGCAAGTTGCAAATAACTGATGCTGTAGCCTTATTTTGCTTCTGTTTTTCAATAAGTCCTGTAAGCTCCCTTCATTCTGCTAGAACTCTGTATAAATGTGCAATCTAAACCAGCTCTTTTCTGCAGTGTTTTATGGCTCTTTAGTTGCAGGCTGGAGAGCATCTCAGCCAGAGCACCATCCCTTTGTCATTCCAATGTCTGAGTAGCTACTTGTTTTGGATATCTCAAAGGTGTGATACTCCCTACTATAATTTTTAAATAATGATGGAAATATGCTCAGGAAAGCAGTCTTACTCCACCTCCTACATAAACACTTCCAAAATTAAAGAAATATTGTCATAGTTTAAGAGGCCAAAGCTCCAAAGAAAGTAATTCACTTCTTTAAAGCCACTTACAAAATAAATAGCACAAATGTATTGAATAAAGGTGGGGGAAGAGACAAAGATTTATATGTACAGAATACATATTTGTCCCTTTCTGACATGGTTATGAAATGGAACAGAAACTGGGATAAACACCACTCTTGAATGCCTTCCTTGCAAAATTATTTTTACCTACCAAATCATAAAATAAGAAATAGGGCAGCAGTTTTCAGTCTTATTGGAAAGAGTTTCTCATTTCCCCCCTTCTCATATATGAATGCTGACAAAACGTATTAAAGAGAAACATTGAGAACACGACCCTCTGAAGACATAATGGTATATACAAGACATGGAAGGTTGCACAGCAAATTTATCTTGTTAGGAGGACATTTGGATAATACCAGGACAACATTCTGCATTCCAGAAATGAACTGCTATTTGGGCAGTTTTATTTATTACTGTATGTTCAGTAATGAGAGAAATGGAGTTATTCATCAAACTGAGGGACTATGACTGAGGCTTTAGTTAGAGGAATATGAAAATCTGAGATGGAAGGCATGAAATGATGAGCAAATATTAAAACTAAGCATGTCACCAAAAACTGAAGATCAGGGCAGATTCTAAACATATGTTGTGGACCTACTGTGACATGCTGAACACCCAAAATTCTTGTCAATGTCTGTGGCAACTGCCCAGAATTATCTAGTAATCTAGGACCTAGATTATGTTCTAGGGCAAAAAGACCATTTATATCTAGTAAAAATTGTGAATAATCCTTTTAATTCTTCAGTAGCCTTTTCTATAGACTTTACTTCAACATGTCTTGACAAAATTCTTAATCAGTCTCCCTCAGAAAAACACAACTAAACCACAATTTCCCATTTGTTAAAGTTTTCTGGAATAATTTACACAATTATCTAAAATCACCTATAATATATATGAACAGGTAAAGGAAGAAAGAGGAAAAAGTGGCTTAAGGACAGTGTGAGTTTTGCAAGGCTGCAAATGATACATTTGTTCCTAAGTGTTTACTCACTACAAGCTACAGAGTGTTCAACTACATTAGGCATTTCACGGTGTACAGAGCTAAGGAATTTCCACAAAAAAATATTCTTTGTAAGATTTTAGTTAAGCTAGGTGCTTAAGCATGGAAATACCTAAAACCAGTAAATATCATGGATCAGTATAGACTAACAATTCCTATATACACTCCCAGTATCTGCATGTAGAGCAGACAATTCCTATCATCACCATCTGAAACTGTTTTCTCACCATAGATTATCTGTGTGGCAGTGTGTTTTTTCTATTGTACCTATTATTCAGCAATCACTGACTTAAACTACAGTGATTATTGACACACCTGGCAATGAACAAGCTATACCTTCATGAACATTTGAAGTTGTCATAGTGAAATAAAAAAATGCCTTTTGCATTAGAAAATGCATCTGATTAACTAGCTGAGGGACAGGTAAAAATAATTCTTAACATTAGCAAACTGTGTATATTAGAAAGTGAAACAGTTGCACAGATATTTCATCCTCTTTCAAAGACAGTACATTAGGAAATGAAGATAACACTTGCATGTTTTCTGGTAGGCATTAAATTTAGAAAACACATGTGATTTTTCCAAAGTATGTGATTTTTCCACAGTATGGTTGTTCCCTACTTTCCCCTCTCTTTGAGCTGGATATATGACCTCCTGATCTGTATCATTTTCAAATGCAAAATTCTAGTCTACAGATGTCTTCTGAATTAGCACTACCTACCCTAGCCTTGCTTGCTATATCTTTGTCCTTCTAGTGGTGATCAAGTTTTATTAGTTTAAGGTTCTGCTGCTTTAGCAGCACCTCAGGTGAAACAGCTTTCTTATGATATAACTCTTCTGATGTCAGAAGATTTCAGCTGGAAGAGGTCTGGAGGGAAACACAGAGTAAACTTTAAAAGTCTGTGGAAATCAGTAACATCAAATCTTTCTTTCATGTCTATACTGCATCACTTTTGTAGCTGCAGGAATTTACCATAGAAATTCTCAAGTAGTGTTAGCCTATCCTCACTTCCTTTTTTTTAAAAATGAAGATACTTTAAGCATCCTAACAATGATTACATTGTGGTTTGAGAGGTTTCCAAAGAACATGAATTCTGAAAACATAAAATCTTTTTTTTCATCTGTGTTTTTGCAAGTGTTTGTTCTTATCCTTTTCAGACCATTTTTTTAATTTCATAGCAGCAGACAAGATACATTAACCGTCGCCTGCAATAGAAAACATAAAGTAAATCACAGATGGAAATGGTTTATAACAATTGCTCAACTGTCAGTGAATAAGCCATGAGTAGGTGGTAGCAAATGTGAAGAGAACTTTATCCTTTGAAAGAAATATAAAAACTACCACACTGAACATTTTTAATATTCCTCCCATTCTTAGGTATAAAATAAAATTATCCAAGTGCAGTGAAACTACCCTGTAACTGACAAAAATTCCCTGTTGTTCCTGGCTATCAAATTCATTTCAGTTTTGTTTTATTAATTTATTTGACAGATACTTCACCTGTTTTGCAAGATGCCATGCAGAGATGGTTCAACTTTCCAACTGGAAAATCTGATTAGACCAGTCAGGAAATAAATATATGAGATTGAGACCCCTATGACCATTAAATCTGACAGAAGTCCACAGTGCATAGGAGTCATATGCTTTTATATTACTGACGAATATTCTAATCCTATCTAAATATAACACTAATCTAAATGTTTATTTTAAAATATTTTACTGCACAATAGTGACACTATAGCACAGATTGCTACTAAATTAATCCTTGACAAAATCATCAGGTAGCAACCTAGATTGCAAAACTGAGAAAAAAGAATCATGGTTTGATATTCAATCTAGTGTCACACTTGATATAATAAATATTTAAGAATGGGAGAGGTCCATTGTGCATATGTGTACGGTGCTCTGTGCAGTCTATAATCAACAAGAGAAAAAATCTAGTCGATAAAATTCCCATGGTGAGGTTATAAAAGTGTTTTCTAAGTAATTTTGAAAGATTACAGGGAACAGCAGAAAATGGTGCAAACAATGCAGTCACACTGTGATGGGTTCAAACAGAGAGCTGTCTTTGTGTAACACCAGCTCCATTGCCTCACACAGAACCCAATGCCTTTAAGCCACTCTCCTCAGAAAGGGGGAGAAGCTTCCTGCTACAGAAGTGCAATCCAACCACAGCAACCATCTCTCAGATCATAGAAAATAATGTAATAGTCAACTTTTTCACCTTCAGCCAATCTTCTAACCTGATTGTGCAGAGTTGTGCCTGAAGTTAGTTCAGGATTTCTCCTCCCAGCATGCAAGAACCACCTGTTAAGCAGACGAAGAATTCAGGTTTCCAGCTGTGCCTCTGCCACAATTTCTAAGCAGTGGCTGGTAGTACAGATTGGTTCAGTGGAAGCATTCACAAAAAGAACACAGAGCTGAAGCATTCACAAAAAGAACACAGCCCAGCCTGGGGGCACAAAAGTTGTGTAGGTCCTCCTCTGGTGCTACAGCCCCCTGGTCCTAAAGTGCTGCAACAGGAGATGTGACAATGGCTATTGATCAGGTGGGTCCAAACTCCTCATGGGCATTTGTGCTTCCTTTAATTCTTCCAGCAGACTGGAGGGTGATTTGGACATAAGGCAAGCCTGACACATGCTTTACTATGTTAAAATTCCTATCTCAATTTACCAAGAGTCATCCTTCCTGTAGGTTTTACCTTTCCTGTACACTTGAAATTATCTCAAAGCAAGGGTGCACTGCAAGCTCTCTGCAAGCTTTCGCTGAATTGTGAATCACTCTGGACTGCTCCTGACTAAGTAGTTAGAACGTGCAACAAAAAGAAAGTTGAGGTTTCCACAGAAAAAGAGAAGATTTTTTTCATTGTATTTATAGCAAGATGAAAGTTTCAACTGGTGCATTAGTCATTTTTTGCAAAGCCCTTATTCATAACACTCCATCTTCAGTAAATCAGTTTAATCTGTTGCAAAATCTTGGTTTAGACTTTCTGCAGGAAACACAGTAAATTGTAAACAATTGTAAACAAACCCAGTTTATCCCAGTGCTATGCTGCAGCTGGCTGTGCTAATCCTTATCACATTAAAACTGTTAACTGAGAAATAGTCTAACCCATTCTGGAAACTGATGTATGTAAATTCTTGAATTAAGGTAAAATATGTTTGAGATAATTCCTTCCAACATGTTCAGCTGACATGAACTCTTTCTTTCCTCTTTTGCCTTCACTGACTAAAGGCCTGTTCCATATTAAAACACATTCTGTGTTATTAGAGCTCTTGTCTTTAAGTCTGGACCAGAAGCCTCTGAGTGCTAATGGTAATCTCTGCATCTATGCAACCCTAATTTGAAGATTCACAAAAGCTGCTTTTCTAACACGGAACTTTTTGGTATCTGTTACTATGCTAATGTTGGTTTGTTATACTAAACTGCCCCCTTGTGTTTTTTGACTTGAAGCAAACACATTGTTCCTGTAAGCAAAGTGAAGGGGTTCGTGAAGGGTAAGTATTTTTTTTTAAATATGTTAGCATCTTTTGAAACCAGCACTAAATCTTGGTCTGTGAACAAAAGCAGTTATTCTATATGAGGTGTTAAATAAATATTTTATACTAGCAAGAAGCAGTGCTTAGCAATGACAAAGTTTATTTTGAAGCTTAATAATGCAAAAATTATCGAGATAATGTCCTGTCCCTTAAAGAAGGGGAGAAATTGGTCAACAGTATTATAGGATAAGGGTCATAATCAATTTAAATTTTTAAAATATTTTTAAAATATTATAAAATCTAAATATTATAAGTATTAATATTTTCATTTTCTAAAAATGAAATAAATAAATTTCCATCAAAAGACATAAGCTTCTCCTTTTGCAGATCAGTATCAGATAATTTAGAAGATTAAATGTGTTCAATGAATACCACACCTGAACTAATCTCAAAGTCAAACTTTTAGTAAAATTTCTGCTAGATAACAAGATACACTCAAATGGAAAGTAAAACCAGAACTACCACAGCAGACCCTCTATCAATGGGAAAACACATGAACTTAAATTGATGAATCAATTCAAGTGAAAAGAAATCAGAATAACCTCTCTGAATGGATTCCTATCTGCAACCTTCAGTGTGGAATTCTTATAGTGGAATAAAATAGGTAATAATAATATTCACTAGCAATAGGTTTTTGTTTAATTGCAAACCAAATTGAAAGTATCTCACATATCTCAGAGATACTTAAAAAAAAAAAGAAATTGTCTTCCTGTGGCAATGTGATTTCAATAATGCCCTTGGGCCACAATATAATGCAAAGGCTTAAACTCAATGATGAGACAGCCCAACAGATTTGGGTGCAATGAGTGAAGAATTTTATTCACCTATCTTCAGCATTTTCCTCTCAATTATATTCCATTTGGAATCAAGTTTGGAAGAGAAAGAAGTCTTCCTTTTCTTTTTAGAATATTATTCCCTGAAAACATTCAATATTTTGCAATTTGTGTGCCCTCACACTGGTTCCAGTGAAGCTGCACACGTGAATACTGTTCATCAGGGGAATGAGGAATCAAGGTTCACAGTCAACTACAACTAGCAGTGAGACAGGCAAACGTTGTATTTGGAAAGAAGATTTTAAGTCAAGACAAGAATTTATGGTAAATACAATAAGCTAACACTGGAATATATATTGTGCAACAGAGCATGAGCTATGAAAATGTGGTTACCAAGAAAAAAAGCAGTCTCTTACCAGTGAAAGACATTAAACATGCAGTTCTGTAAGAATAACACCTGTCCTAAAATAATTCTGACCATGAGACTTTGTCCTTCTAACCAAATGGGAAAGCTTATAGGATTAAATTCAGTAGAATTCATATTATATGAAAAAATTAATTTGGGCCAATTTTTAAAACATAGCTACCTTGCAGAATAAAATTATTTTTTTTACTTTCTTGATAAGAAAAGAGCAGAAATCTAAAGGCTACACTTTAATTTGAATTACATTTGCCCATATTTTAAATGCTCATCTACATTTTGTTAATGTAATGATAGAATATTTGCTTTGCATCGTGCCCCAGACTTTGAATTTGCATACCCCTCAAGGACATTGTGGGGAGAAGAAAAGGCAAGAAAATGCATAAAAATAAATGCAGTCTTTGCTACAAGCTGAACCTATTTAGTTCACCAGATGAAAAACGTAGATAATTTGATATGTTCCCCAGCAATTAAATGTAAGGACTGAGCCCAGTGCAAGGAGCAAGGGAGCTTCAGCATCATTGAAACCTTGCCATGGCAGATGCACTGCAAACACATGGCAATGTGGCTGATGGACAATAACCTGAAGGATCAGCAATGGATTTGGTGTCATTTTACCAGACAAATCTCAGAATATTTCACTGCTTCCATGCATTTTCTCCAGATGTTTAGACTGTGACAGGGAGATGTTTTCCATGGAACTCCATTAATCCCAGAGAAGCTGAATATTGAGTTTCCTGCAAGTTGCAGTCTTTTCCAGGTTGTTTCTGCTATCTCTGACCTTGCAATAAATACAGTGACAATGAGTTAAGCAGAGAGTGTAACCTGAGGGAAAGAAGAGATTTTCAGGCTCCTCTAGGAAAGCCAGATAGATGGCTGGCTGACACAGGCAGGTCACAGAAGGACTGCAGTGCAACAGGAAAGGTTTCACTGAAGGAATAAAGCATCTTTCAATGCTGGGTATGCAGATGAAAGTCTCCAGGCTTAAGATGGGCATGGGTTAGATTCAGCAGAAAATTTCAGTGAAAGAAAATGTGGTTTACTGGCACATCTAATGGTTCAAGGATATTGCAGGTAACTGGAGAGTAAGGGCCAGGTGGAACAGTGGTGGAATGATTCTGGTAGGTGGGGGACTGAAAGAGACAGCAAAGAACAGAGAGCTGGGTCTACCAGAAACTAGTCTCTGCTGGTCATCTTAAAATGTTAGGACACTTTTTAATTCTGTATGGGAAGATATGGCAGAATCCAGCATATTGATACTGTTTCTCTTCCAAATTATTATCACTCAAGCTTTTCACATAGCACTTATCATTCTGCTTTCCCATTTCAATCATTGTCATTGACAATAAGGAAAAGCAGTGAGATATGAAAAGACAGGAATGGGTGCATAAAGAACAGTCTGTGAACTGAAGATCTAAAGGGGTTTTTTGGGAGCCAGCTATTTGCAGTGCACTGTGCACACACTACTGGATGTTTCATTTTTATGACAGATCAATTCCATACACCTTTTACCAGTCTGACTCATCTGGGCCTTCTGAAGATTGTGTTTGTAAAACTCACTTTAGCACAGTGAACATTAAATAAATACTGGAATGGATTGTCTCTAGCCAAGTTCTTCCAACAGATCTTTTGAGATTTAGCTACATTTATAGGGAACAATCTAATCCTTATACCACAGTAAGGAGTGAAAAATGACAGCACAATGCAGTCACATTAGTGCTGAATTTTATCTCTAGCATCTAGACTTAATTGGATAGTCTTTGGCATGTAATTTGACAGAAAAATATTTTGGTGCTACTACAGGGAGAAAAGCAAAAAAAAATCTTCATAAGGAATTGGAATACAGTTAATCAAGAATCTTTTTTCTTTCTGTCAATCATGAAAAAAAAAAGACAGAAGTACTAGCTGTGCTGACACATAAAGAGCTTTAGAAACTGGAATCTTATATAACAGCCCTTCCAACTCAGATAAAAAAGGAATGGCAGTAACAAACCTTGAGAGAAGATGTAAAATTGTCAAAAAACAGAGCTCACAATTAGAACATGGAAATCATTGGATATAGGCTGAAAAACAGGGAAGATAATTCAAAATTCATCTAATTCCAAGTCATACGACAAACCACTTTGGTATTTTTTCTTTACTCAAACAGTAAAACAGAAAACTTACAGTAACAGGTATGATCTACTTTTTAAGTAGGATGAGAAATGTATGTTTGTAGAATGAGAAATTACTGGAGAATCTCATTTGTTATTTGATTGACTTCATTCAAGCTTCTACCCTCTCCAGTCTGCATTCCTACCCTTTCGCAGCCAAAAAAAATCTTGTACAGGACCACTCTATACATCATCTTTTTCCAATGTGTGTTTTCAGAGTCCTATAACTGACTTGCTGTCCGAAATTTTACTATGATTTTGTAGCTGAAAATTAACTCAGTATTAAAAAATAATGATTTTTTCCCCTCTAAAATTATTCCCAGAACACGTTTCTTGTTGCACTTTTTTCATCTTTAACCCACCTTTTGCAATTGCATTAGGAGTAGCTAGCTATTATCAACAGCTCCTTATTTACATTAGGAGCCACTGTATAATGGCAAAGAGCTCTGATTTGGTAATATTGCCCACAAACATTAACTCATTTGTAATGCTATCACTGTTCTGGTAGTCAGGGTCAGTGTTGGAAATTTTCTTCAGTATATGCTCCAGCCTATCCTAAAAGATCTGTCAGTGAGTGCATTTCTATTCCTTTACTGTCTACTAAAACCACAAGACAATCCCCAGGTTCATCCTGTTAAGAGAAAAGCATCAGAACCAACCTGACAAACCATCTTATCACAGGATGACACCTACTAAATTTAGTGGTACTTTAAGATGGCTCTGGAGGAGAATCTACAAGACACTTCTACATAATCACACTGACTTCCTTAAAATCACCATCCCCACATATTTTCACTCTGCAGTAAGTGAGAGGAGTCTATCTTTTCAGGCAGCATGGAAGATGCCAGAGGGAAAGAGACAGTAAGTAGGTAGACAGTAGGAAGATGGATCAGGCACAGCATTTCCAAGGCCAGGAGCCTATCAGGGCTGGGTATAGCTTAGCAGCATAGGCAAGGATTAGATGATCTGTCCAAAAAAAGAGAAAATGAGACTTTGTGCTAACTTCATGGGAGAATCTTTCTGCTTCTGAGAGAAGAGGCTATGGGAATGGGTGAGGAGACAAGCAATGGGTGTGGGCATTGCCCAAAGCTGCGATCTGGTGGCAGGGGGGTTGCAGGTTTGCTCTGTCACAGGGTGCCTCCTTCCCTTCCCCACCCATCAGGAACAATCTGGCAGGAGGAGCCATCTCCCAAGGAGATAATATCTGTGCATGAACGTGTACACCAGGCATGGAGATGGAGTGCTCCTTTGTCTTGTTAAATAGTCCTGTCTCAATATCCTCATCTTGTTCTGGAAAATTATAGTTCTTTTCTCTGATTATACCTTTCTTGTATCTTTTCACTGTGCTCAGCGCTGTCTTGATGATAGAAGCTCAGCTACTCATGTCATTCCTTTCTGCAGGCAAAATATCCTCTCTTCTTTTTCAGTCACTTTTCCTGCCTGTACTGTGCAAGATTTCCATCACTGGATTATTAAATTCCAGCTATTTTCCAGCTAAATTTTAATCTATGCTTAGAAAGAATGCATATTCTTATCACACACCAGTCACAAAATTTGGTAACACCCTTACATGGTTACATGTGAAGGAAATGCCAGAGTGGTAATACAGTTATATTTGGGACACTGGACCAGAAAACATGCAAATTCATTACTGCCAATTTTCTACATTTGCACCACTTTTGCTTAATCATAAGGTGAGCATTACTAAGCCAGAATACTTTGCATTTTTGAACTGATATTTAAAAGTGTGCCCAGTCTATACTACAGTTAGTTTGGGGTTTTGTTTTGTTTTGTTTTATTTTTACCTAGATGTAGTATGACTGTCCTTTAGTGAATTCAAAAGAAGACTATAAATAGAGGCACTCAGAGACATTTCTTTCTCCTGCACAGGTAAACTCTAGCTATGGGCCAGCAGTTGGGAAAGTCTCTCTTCCATTTTATTCCCTTCTTATCCATTGCTTTTGAACACAGAAACAATTTTGAAATATTATAGTCACTGTTCACTTCTTGACAAAGGAGTCTATTAAGTGCTATCAAGCAATTGTGTCCATTGAAAGAAAACTGCATTTTTAAGTAGCAATGACAAGCTACCAGAAGGACAGTTCATTTGAGAGGTCAGAAAGCAGGATTTTCTTGTTATTAATAAACTAATAGCATAAAGGTCATTGAATCCATTAGAAATGCTATAGCCTCAGTGGAGCAGCTCTGCTAATTGGGTTGTTGATGCAGGGTCCCAGATTCCCCAGACCCCTCTGCACAGGAGACCATGCGCTGTGTTGAGAATCTCACCGAAAGCTCTTCTCCCTCCTGCAAGGGAAATGGACTTTAACAGCAGGTTAGGATGAGTGTTAGGATGAGGATTGAAAAAGCTCAGTAGTATAAAAGACAGCTACTGAAAAGGAATATGCTTTTGGGTAGCGTAATACTGAGACCAAGGACACAGGGACTCAAAGGAGCGTCAGTGCCGGCTGCAGGTTGAGCTGTGGCGGGGGAGCCCGAGGCGAGGGGCACTGAGCGGTCCTGAGCATGGCCAAGTGTTATGAGTAGAAAAGTTGTCCATTTTTTTAAAGGTTGCAAAGTTCACAAGTTAAACCAATTGCTGCCAAGTTGGGGTTCTAACTATTTGTTGTTAATAATTTCATGTTGTAATCACCTGTTGTTAATAGTTTTTCTTCAATTACCTGTTGTGGATGGTTAAAATTCCCCTTTGTCGAGTATCACCCTGCTGCTTCCTGGAAGATGGCACCCGGGACTGTGAGGAGGAGGTGACATCGGGGTGGGTGTGCAAATGAAGAAACCCCTCACCAAACCTAGCAAGAAAAACCCTTAAAAACAATGGGCCACCATGGAATTAAGAGATCAAAGTGATGTCTAGATGTGAGGAACAGAATCCAGTATCTGCTAAGACCCTTTTTACCTCTCACCTTAACCTAAAGACATCGGCAAGAAAGGGGACCCTGAATGCCAAACCGAAAATCCCAGGGATCTCCTGATGCTCTCGTGGAGATGGAAGCCCCAGCTCTGCCTGCAGACCAGTGGACACAGCTGCACTCTTTCTCCTCTTCCGTGCCACTCCTGGGAGCAGCGGCGACATGTGCATGACTTGTCGGTTCTCCCCACCCAAGCTAATTTTTAATAAAAGCATTAAAAAAGAAGAAAGATCTCCTGGCCTATTTTAATAAAGCCTCTGATCGGCCTTATCATAAAGCAGAGCACTAGGGCTCAGGAGCTCAGTCCCTGGGTAGGGACCGGGTGCCCGAAGCTAGCTCGCTCATGCCAAGGCCGCAGGGCTACGATCTAGCAAGCATGGTGATTATCAGCTCTACAGTGATTGCAAGCTCTCAGGATTTCAGCTCTGCTTGCTAGGTAGTGGTGCCCCAGGCTTGAGGCTGCAGCAGACGGAGAGAGAGGAGAAGGAGAAGGCGCAGGCTGTTCCACGGAGATGGCTTTGTTTGGGGAGGTCCATGAAGGGCCTCTGCTCTTCTTCTTTCAACTAATGGGGTACAGTATGCTTCTTTTATAGGTTTGGAAAGGATCCAAGCTTGACCAATGGTAAGGGGTTAACATGACATTGCCTTATAGGGTTACAGAGATAGGTTAAGGGCAGAGGACAGGGAAACAGGAATTTTCTTTTGCTGTTTCAGCATTCCTATTGTTCATATTCTCCATGGTGCTTTTCCCAAACTTATGGGGTATACTACACTATTTATTTCACCAAGGGCCCCGGGCACGGAGCACCGGCCCAGCCAGGGGACACAGGGACGCATCAGGAGCCGAGCACTCCGGACCTTCACATCTTAGACTGCCAGGGTATAAAAGCCCAGGTTTTCCTTTGTTCAGTAGTCCCTCCTTGGACCCAGCTCAAGCTGTGATTTTGTTATTGCTCTGTGATTAAATTATTTGAGGATCTGGGTACCTTCAGGAACCCGGGGTTTGGGCCGGCTGAGAAGAGCTGGTGTGACCGTGTGAGTGCAGGGCTGAGCTGAGGAGGGAGCACGGGTGGGTGGCACTGCCAGAGTCTGTCTGCTGAACAGCTGGATGGGGAGGTCTCCTCAACACAAATGCAGATGTAGAGGTTGGAAATAGGTAACCTTTAAGGTCCCTTCCAAGCCAGAACATTCTATGATTCTATGGCTCTATGACTGACCTTATTCACAGCTAGCCTTGCTGAAACGAAACTGAAATTATGAGCGGACAAACTTCTTCCCTGGGTAGTCATTTCAGAGAGTTCTGATGTCTTATGAACTGCTTCATAACCAGAAGGCAAGAGCCAGGATTTACCTCTCCTGACAGGAGGAGTCAGTGTACTGCAGACTGAGGAGGCAGAGCACTATGCTTTCCAGCCATAATTGTGATGCTGGGTTTGGAGCAGCTCCTTCAAATTCTCTGCATTTCATTTTCACTGTTCCTAAAGGGATAATGCTTTGTAAATGTTCTGTTCTCTTTCTTTCCATTTCAAGCACTACTTATTTACAGGTTGAGAATACTTCATATTATTAAAAATAAAGAGAGCAGGGGAGCCTATTCTTCACTCTTTGAAAAGTATTTGAGAGTGGAAAAGTATTTAATAGTGGAGATGTTATTTGGACAGAATGTGGATTACTTCAGTTGCAAAGAAATGTATTCAGTTAATTACAAATTTTTGTACTGATCTTTGAAAAAAAAGACATTAATACGTTTTGAATTAAATGAAACATTGCATTTATAGATTTTAGAATATTGCAAAAAAGGGCTCTTGAATTCAAAGTAAACAAATACTGCAGCATAAACCAAATGAAGATAAAATTTTATTTCACAGTTCAGAGCACTGTATCCAATAACTGTTTCAAAAAAAAAACTTTCACAGAGATGAAAATATAAAAACAAGAGGATTGGAAAAGAGGAAGATATCAATAAACAGAGGCACAAATATATTGGGACATGTGAATTTTTATATTGTTGATTGGACTGAAATAAGCCACTGAAGAAAAACACAGTATGAGAGTAATAAGATATTACTTTGCTGCACTTCCTAAAATCCAAAAGCCATTAAACCTTTATTGCAGATTCTATCCTCAGTAATAGCCTTATCCAAAATTTGGTGTACAGTAAACTACAGTAAATAAATTCAGGGACCTATATGCTGAAAATGACAGCATATTTCAGGAGCTTTTAAATCACATCCTCTTTCTGTCAGACTCTTTAATGTCAGAAACTTCCTTCATATTTTAATTCTGTATTTCACAGTTGGGAATACAGGGTGTGGGAAAAAGAGACTTGCTTTTAGGTTTGTAGAATAGAATAGAATAAAATGGAGTAGAACAGAATAGAATGGAATATTTAACTTTAAAAGAGCCTACAATGATCATCTAGTCCAACTGCTTGACCACTCAGGGCTGAAAATTTAAAGCATATTAAGAGCATTGTCCAAATGACTCTTGAACAATGGCAGGCTTGAGGGATCAACACCTGTCTAGGAAACCTGTTCCAGTGCTTTATCACCCTCCCAGTAAAAAAATATTTCCTAATGTCCAGCCTAAGCCTTCCTTGTGTTGTTGATGATCTAGATTTCCCTGAAATATCATGACTGAACCTTTGACAGGAGATGACAGCCAGTTAATATGGCCTAGTATGAATTTCTGAGATCTTAGAAACCCATTTTTTATTTAACTGTTGCCATTAGCAATGCCAAATATATCACAATAATGAGGAAGGTAAACAATACTTACTGTCACCATTCTGATTCAAATTCTATAGAAGTCACATTACATAAATTAAAACATCTGAGTGTGAAAACTTGTTAAAAATATTCTTAATGGAGTTGAGTAATGTTTGCCCAGGGATAACAATATCCTTCAATTACTTCTTGACTAAAGTGGAGTTTAAAACTAAACAGTCTAAGACTTAACCTTTAAAATTGCTGGGAAAAAAATTCCTCATTTTTAGGTGTCTGCATTTCATCAATTAATCCAGAACCCAGAGTTTAATGTCCATCCTAAAGTCCACGTTCAGTGTCCTGAGAGGAGTTGGAATGGCTCTTTGAAGTAGCTATTGGCTACCGCAACAAGCACAAAGCCATTTAGAGCAAGCCGAGGGGAAACAATGAACACACAAGTGCATGGGAAACAGTGTCACTTTTCACACTTGAGGTATTGGGTCAGGGCTTTACAAAAGTATCTTTTTCCCAGGTACACTCCACCCACAATCCTTTCCCGGAAAAAATGTCAATTTTTTTTTTTTTAAGAATTCAATAAAGATCATTCATTTTAAAGAGAGGGAATTGTTACACATCTTTATACAACAGCTTGATTGTTAGAAAATTCATCCATACTCTGGAGTTGTTAAATTCAGCTCCTTTTCTACCTAAGGGGATTCAAACTAGTGTGATATTTCCTCAAAGAATTGCAAAAACAACTGAAATATTCAATAATCTTGTCAGTGAATTATGTGCAAAATGCAGGGAAAGTCGTGCAGTGCAAAGCTTAAAGCTCTACCATTCTCCAAACCTGATGTGAATTTATATGTAGTTTCAACATGACAACAGGACCAACAAAGACCAAACAATGTACTACCACTGTGCTTTACTTCAGAGCACAGAGAAAGCCTTGTCTGCAACCAGAAGACATACGTAACATACATAAGCCTTCCCGGCAGCATGAAAATTTCTGAAGGATACCATACAGAAACAGTGCATATCATCTGCTAAAAAAGATTTGGAAAAGGAAAATATAAAGCCAGGATGGCTATTCATCAAAGCAAAATACAGTACTAGAAACCAGAAAGTATTTTTTAAAATGTTGTACAAAGAAAATGAAAAGCCTGATAAATTTTGACAGTGTGGATGTAAAAAGTAGTACTATGAAGGCCAAGCAAGAGTTTGAGAAGTAAACAGTGAAAAGAATAAAAACTAGCAATAACGTTTTTGTCTAAAGCCATTGCAACAAAATCCCTTCCAGAAATCCTTGCAGAATCACCAAGCAGAGTTGTGTCCTGGCTCAGCAAGGGTTAGCAGCTCCCTGGGGAAGGCATCTGCACAGACAGGGGATCCATCAGGGCAGGAGCCTCACCAGCCATGCCTGTTCTTCTGCCCCCAGCCAGGGAGCAGGGCAGGTTTGGGCAGCTGGAGTGGCCAGGATTGGCAGCCTGTGTCATCTCACTGAGAACAAGGCCAGTGAGAGGAGCTCTTCATAAATGCTGAGATAGAATTGGTGGGGAAGATCAGCAATTAAGAACATTTCAGGTACATGAAGGAAGAAAAAACCAAAAGCAGTAGTTAGCATCGATTCACCAATGGGGAGTAATACTTTCCAGCACTGATAAACATCTGTGACAAAAGGATTGGCTCAGAAGATGAGAAGAGGGCAATGGATACTGTCTGCCTTGTCTTCTCTAGGGCCTTTGACAGAGTCCCATAAGAGCTTCATAGAGAAGCTGATGAAGAATGGGCTGAACAAGCAGAGAGCAAGGTGGTTTGAAAATTATCTGAACAGGCCACAGATCACACCACCAGCCCCAGAGTGGGGTGATAAGCAGCACAAAATCTAGTTGGAGACCATAAATATCAATATACTTTGTGTTGTCATTATAGTGCAAGAGTTCTATTGTCATTTTATTGGAAAGGTTCCATATTGCTATAGTGTTGTACCTTCTTATGTTTCTCATAAACAGCTCCTCTAAGCACTGGTGCTTCCTTCTTCTCACAGTAGCCAACTGACTCCAGTTGGCTCCACCAACCAATCCACTCTTTTATAACACTCTTCTTATTGGCTACAGCTGTGGTCTGTTAAAATCAGGCCTGTTCCCAATCTCTAATAATTGGCTCAGCTGCAACTCCTTAGGGCGTAAGATTGCTTTCTATACTACCTTTATTTTCTTATATTGTATCCCCCTGCAACTTCGGGTCAATACATGGCCTGGTCCAGTTTAACGCCTTCATTAATGATCTGGATGCTGGGGCAGGGTGCCCTTTTATGTTCTTTTCCAGTTATTTTTCCTTAAGCATCCTCTCCTTTGGAGAGGAATTAAATCCTTTGTTTTACAGGTAGTCTGAAAACAGTGCAGCTACAGGAGACAGTTATGCAAAATTTTGGTAATTCTTCTCCAAGTCTCAAAGAAAATGCTGCCTGGTGAATGACTGGGGTTTCTGATTTACTTCTATTTAAAATTCTTTTTTGAAAGTCTAAGTTTGAAGCTTAGAAAATTCATAGTGCATCATTCATACCACTGAAAAAGCCATCTCAACAAAAGAGGGAAAGATGAACAAATAAAGCAATTAACACTTATGTAAATGAATGTTATTGCTTAACAAAATATAATTTTGTTATTACAGTTCCTAATATTTTAATTTAAAACAGTGGTTAAGCCCAGAGTCCTCTGATTACAGATGCCAGCAGACATGAAGAAGTATCAGAAACTGACAGTTATTTCACAAGCCTTGTTCTGATGCATCATGTTTCAGCCTCAGAGACACCACAGACTCACTAGACATAGAAGTTAAATAGTTCAGGCTTATTAAACCTGATTAAGGGAACAAAATCAAGAAAATAAAGTTTAAAAAAAAATACAGCAAAATGTTGTTAGAGTATAATTCCTAAAGAACATTTCTCATATAATCAATATAGAAGTAAACTCACAAAAAAAAAAAAAAGCAATAGTAAAAGAAATGGTAAATGCTTCAACGCAACCAGCACATCCCCACTCCCTGAGTAAATTTACATGCTTTCCTTATGGAGGGTGACAGAAAACATTTTATTATGAGTAGCCAAGTTATTAATGTTAAATCCAAGGATCACTTCTTACATTTATTCAATAAGAAAGAGGAAATACCACATTAACTAAATAGAGAAACACTAAAACTCACATTTTTGGAATTTGATAAAAGTATCACAGATTTTAGAAAGCTTTTCAGCTTTCAGGCACATGTGCAGGTTACACTTCCATGAAGGTCTCCCTTCACTTTCTTCTTTGCTTTTGATTAAAGAAGTTGAAACTCTAGCAATATTTGCACAAAGAAAAAAATCCCCCTGGGAATGTTTCCAGTGGGCCAGGGGCTGGCCCTGCCCATGGCTCCCAAACAGCACCTGGAGCCTCTCCCCTCTTCACCAACTGTGCTCAGCTGGCTCTGGGGCCCAAAGCATAGGAGCAAAGGTGCTCTCAGATGCCTCAACACCAGCTACTGGGTAAAATTCACAGCTTTTACAGGAGCTAACAACACATCTTTAAAAAAGCATTTATATTTCAATATGCTAGGTGTTTTTCATGTTTTCACCTACAAAGTAGGAGCAGATTTAGTTTGATGCTGGGGATTTCCTGTGGCACCAGCCTTTCTGAGCCCAAGAAAATGGTTGTCAGAGCAAAACTGCTAAAAGATGAAGCATTGGTTTGGTTTCTCTGAGGTATTAATAAAGTGATACTAATAAAGTGACAGCCTGGGCTCTCAGAGCACTTTCTCTTGGACTGACTGCTCCCTCTAGTCTGGTCAGATCCTTCCCACACTGTGTCTGTTTCATTGTGCTCCCTTGAGGCTCAACATCATTTTCTTCCCTGACAATGTCTATCTTCCCTGAAAATCCTTGCAGTTACAATTCAGGGTGAAATAAAGTCAAGTGTACTTGAAAAGAAAGATATAAAAATCACAAGCAGCACATTAATATTGCTGCCAGAATTGCTAGGCAGGCTTCTGAGCCTGATGTGTGGTAGCACCATGATGCAATGTTCGTGCCCAAACTTGGAATGAACTTGGGATCAGAGACCTTCCCAAGTAAACACAACAGTTCCAGAGCCTAGGCACAGCCCTACAATTATCTTAAACATTAGCACAGCCTCTATATCACTTGTGTCAGCTAGCCCTCTCCCAAGAGCTCCTGGCACCATTGTGTTCCAACAGTCCAGCTGTAGCCACCCATCTGGAGAACACAGCAATGGAACAACCACAGCATTTTCCATCAGGTTCAGTGCCAGAAGTCAAGCAATGGAGACATTGTCTGCTACTCTGACTTATGAAAGGATCTGATATATTACCATTCAAGATGTCACACTGGACAGCTATCTTAAATTCTATATATGAGTACTTTTACCATCCTACACAATTTCTTTTTTGAGATAGGTATATGGCAATTAAATCATTCACTGATACCCAGGTCCTGAGCTTTAAATTCACCCGTTAATCCATGGTTCACATTTTTCTGTCATGGCACTCCTGTCTCACACACTGGCATGGGAGGGCTGCAGCTGTCTCCCTGGTCTGGACTCCATATGTCAGTCATGGCCTGGCAGGTGAGGCAGAAGAGAAGCTGCTGCATTGTCCCTAAGGTGTTCCCTAACCCCTTTGTGCAGAACAGTCTGACACAAAGCAGAATGCATCCTTAAGCTATGCTCCTCCAAAATATCTCAGGATGTCTACCTGTCATATACTTCAGTACAACACTGCTTCTGCCTTTTTATTGCATTTTTTTATTCCATGACATCATGTTTTTGTCTTTTTTCTACTGTCTTTTCATTTGCTTCCCTTGTAGTTAATACTCATTCAACCCTTAATAGCTATACCCTCATTTCTCTTTCTTTTCTCAGGCTATTTTACTCTCCTGCTTGTCACATCACTCTCAGACCAAGCTTTAGTTCTTCTGACACTCCACTTCTACTTGTTCCTGTAAGATTCCTACTAAACAACTGTCTTACTCTTTCCAAATAGGTACACAAAGCTGTTCCTGACAGAAACACAAGCAGACCTCAGACTCTTCGTGCCATCTTAAGTTGTTTCTTATCGAATTGCTGAAAACACCTCTTCTCAACTTGTCACTGTGTTTTGTACTATAAAATACTTTTCTCTTTGTTCCTTAGACTCTGCCCAATTCCAAATGAAATTATAAAAATATCACTAACTCCTTACCACAAAGGCATTGTTCTGAGCATCTCAGGGCTCACTCTTCTCCCAGTGAGATCAACTGAACACTTGCATGGAATTCAGTTCTAAAGACACTGATCTCATTAAAAAATAACTTAGACTAACGTAAAAGTGTAACATCATAGAAAAATCTTTGGGTTTTCTCATCATCATCTTTATTATCCCCATTAATTGGTTAGCATATCTTTCTAGTTTTTATTTCATTTCTTTCATCTTTCCCAATGAATAAATACCATCTGACAAATCAGATCACAGGAAATAAGCACACTTGGTATGTACAACTGTTTCAAAGAAGAAGAAAAAGAGCTGCACACTCCAGTACTCTTCAGACAGTGTATCTCTTCCAGCTTATTTGCTTTGACAGTAACTGTACAAATAATATCTTCTAAGCCTGAGCAAACAAACCTCTTTTAACAGCACAACAGATAATGTTAGGAAGTCTAAGGATCATCTGGGATGTTCTAGCATGTTGTCTGTTTTGCTATATTACTTTTTAGAATATGTTTGGCAAAGAAAATTGACATATAGATCCAAAAACTTGTCACTGAAGACGCTAATCAATTTGTGCACATTATTGGTTTCAGTCATTTTTCATATGACATTTGAAGGTTTCAGTCTGAGGAATTTTAAATTCTTGTATAGAACCCTTCTCCCTCCATTACAACTTATGTACCAGTGACTAGAAAAGTCACATATTTCAATGAAACCATCTGTTAAACAATCATTTTGAGGTATATTTTGTAGCAAGTGATGACAAAGGCAAAATACCACCTGTTTAAAACTTATGACAGACAAGAGAACAAGACAAAAGTCATATTTTTGCTTCATTTTGATACATACAAGACTAACAATTTTTTAAGGGGAATAAATTTGTCATGGAATAGGGAGGAGATTTAGGAGAACATATGACAGTTTCTCTTGATAAAAATGTTGTTAAATGCCCATGTTCTGAAATCAAGCAAGTACTAGATCTCTCTAATAACAATAAATAAATCTAGGGGGAAAGCATTTTCAAAAAATACATTTAAAAGTGCAAATTGGAAAATCTATTGTTGTAAATCCAGAAAACTCTTCCTTATGCCACTAACTGAAAATTTCTATGGCAGAAACACTTCTACTGAAGTGTTCCAGAAGAATGCCCTATGGTCTGTAAAGAATGACCAATACAAAGATTGTTGGCACTAAAATTTTATGATATGTGTCAAGAAAAGAGCTAACTATTCACTACAAATAAATAAACAGAAATAAGAAATGTCTTCGGTGGACACTGTGCTGTACTGTAAGTGCAAGCCTTTAGACTGGAAGAATTGTTATAAAAGATAATATTGCATAGTGATAACCCAATTTTTTTAGCCATTAACTGCATCTGTAAGTGGAATCCTCTCAGGCTAATCATTTTGACCACAAGCCATGATCAAGAGTAAAATTGGAACATTATATATTAGCTGATGTGTTATAGGAAGTACTTCAAAGAAATGCTGTAGGAAAAGCCACTTTCCAGGCTAACACTGACTTTTCTTTTTTCCTAGAAAATAATCTCTAATATCACAAAAGAAATGAAACTTTCACAGCTTGTGAATAGGGTTTTCTATTTCTTTTTACAATCTTATAACCAGTCTGTTCCAAGACCATGGAAAATTAAGTTTAGACTCTGACAATCCCATCATTTTATAAAATAGTCAGCTCTGACAGCACTAACCATCAACCCCCAAAAAGCTAGGCTACTCAGTGTGACATCTGATACCTACAGTAGATTAGGTGCAACAAGCATCTGTTATGCTTAGGATATAAACAAGGGATTTTTTTTTAACAAATTCCTTTCCTGTTTTCATTCATTTTCACATACTTACAGATGTTCCAAATTTCCCAACAAAATTTTTTTATTACCAAAGGGCATAGTGTTTGCCAGTTAAAGAAGCTAGTGTGGACCACTGAAGTCTTGTGAAATAAGGTCAATTACTGCTATACATATTCATAATACTTTTTAAACCAAGCAAAAATATTAAATGACAAATAGAAAATTTACCTGAAAGAAATATAAAAATTAAAAAAGGCAATTGCTATCATATTAATGCAAAATAAACTGTGGAAAATTTGTTTGGTACTGTTTCCTTGTTGCTCTGTTTAGAGGAGGCCTCCTGAAACCATATCTTTTTAAATATCTGGAGGTAGAATGTCTACGTGTTGCAGCAGAACTAAAACATAGATGTCTAATGCACATTAATAAAATTTAAACTGAGCTAAAATATACACCATAGAAACATATTTATCTGGTGGATGACTTATCAGATGTCTTGATTATTAGAGCAGTTTTGAATCTGTGTCTAAATCTGTCTATATGTATTAGTAACTCCATTTCTGACTGGCAGATTTTCAGAATTTAATTAGTTTATTTATGCTTACTGACATGTTGTAAATAATGGAAAGACTTTAAGAAAAACACTTCAGTGTCATTTCTGGCAGCTCCATGAAAGCAGAGCTCCATGTGAAGTAGTGATTAGTTGGTTATGCAAGTTAAAGCTCATCTCTCTACATTCAAAGGGAAGGGTGGGGGAGCCCAAACACCTTGCACCATCTACAAATCCATTTCCATGAGCCATCAGGGCCCCATGAGCCAGGGGAAAATGCTTTCACACAGAATGGGATGGCAGGGAAAAGCATTTTGAGATTGTACAGGACTTATTGTGGGATGTTTCAGGGATGAACCGATGGTGGAGAAAGAGAGATATCTAAGTGGTTTTGGCATGAACAAGCACAGGAATACAGAAAGATAAAGGGTTAACACAAGCTAGCCTTCATCAGCACCCCCTGCACTATATCAGTAGTCTGATGTGTCTTTTCATTAAACTCCCTTTCTAAAAGTTGTCCTAAGTGAAGGGGCTCTTTCTGCTGGTGCTCGTTTGTGTCTGAGTGAAACCACCCATCACAGGGCCTGTGTGTTTGGGGTGCCAGCAGCTGGAGACATCAGGGTGTGTGTGCATCACAGTGTGATCACTTGCAAATATCCAGAGCACAGGGAAGTGACCCAGGAGCCAGAAGGGTGAGTGTGTCACTCACAGGGAGACAGCAGGAGCTCAGCACTAGCAACACCAGGGTTTGTTCAGGAAAACTCCTGAGGCTCTGGGACTTGGGGAATCTTCTGAGACTCATTTGTACATGGGCATTTGCATCTGAGAGTGAGACAACTGAGAAGAGCAAGGATCCAGGGATACACTGACAAAGAAATCACTGGGCATGTTGTACACACACATTGTACATTAACTTATATTTCCTGCTAATAAACCTTTATTCCAATTAGCCAGAGAGGAGACCTGGTTGAGGCTTTTAGTGCTGTTCAATGCTTGTGTGAGTGCTTAGTGTTTTCTCTCTGTCTGTGTGGCCAGTCAACTGTTCATGTGTTGGTGTACCATGGGTGCCTGCCTGTCAGTCACTGGGAAAACATGCTCAGCATCACTCCTGGCTGGATCTGGGGGAACAGAGGTGCAGCAGCCTTGGCTCTTTCAGATTGTAGGATTCATCGGCCCCTACCAGTAATAAAGACAAAAAGTTGAGAAACACAAAGATGGGAGAGAAATCTAATCTTTAAAGTTTTGTAGTACCACAGAATAAAACAGAGAATATCCACTTGTAAAAAATTCAGTTCTAAGGTTAGGATTTCGGAAAAAATGTGACAGACACAAAAAAAGGTAAGACACAAATAGTGAAACTGGCTATCTGCTGGAATCACTTAAACAGGAGAAAAGTTAAAATCTACTGCATTCAGACATGGCTACAAAATAATTAGAAGGAACTTCATAAAGGTAGAAAAGTAAGGTTGGTTTTGCCTATGTAATTTCTTAATTTAAGAAAAGGGGATATTCATTCAAGCTACAGCCATTTCTAAGAGCAATAAATGAAAGTGGTTTGTTACCATGTGCATAATTCAGCAATGGCACTCATTATCAGAAGTTAATAGTCAACACAAGGCAGATGGCTGAAGATGCATATTAACTCAGTAAAATACTAGAAAGATTCCATTTGATCTGAAGACAGAGAATAATCACAACCGTGAATATTAAGTAGGATAAAATAATTGGAATTCAAGCCTTTATACCTCAGGGCATAAACCAATGACTAATTAAATATGATACAAAGAGAATGTCTTTCTAAGCACATTTTTCTGTAATTGTCTATACCATTTCTTGCAACTGGTAGTCTCTGCTGATGCAGGCAGAACACTATCATTCAGTGATCCAGAGAGCATATCCAATATGATTTTTTTAGGATCTATTTTAACTTATCCAGTGGGGTCTTTTTTATTTATTTAAATTACTTTAGCACTAGGCAGTTGTCACAACTCTCTCACCTATACAAAAAAGGCAGGCCATCCAGCTTTGAGAAGTATAGAATGGTTCTACTTTTTATTGCCAGTTTTGTCAGTGCTGATGTTTCAAGCATTGAATACTTTACAGTTAATTTATTTTTTCCACTAATATATGTTTTGCTATTGTAGAGAACATTACAAGAACAGACAGTTGTAGCTAATTATGCAACTTCTTGGCATAATTATATTTTTCATCAGCAGACCAAATTCAGTAAATAACAAATAGGAGTTCTTTAAAATACAAAATGGATCATATATGAAAGGTAGATAATTTGTAATGTTGTTTGGCTCTTAAAGATAATAGTAATTGTAGTTTAAAAGACCATATCTTCTCTCCACTGAGAGAATTTGGTTTTTCTTAGCTGTAAGTCTGTGTTCGGAATGTTTTATCATGATAAAGTGTACAGAAATGAATATGTCATTTCAGCATTTGTTATTATACAGTAGATAACCAGTTTTCTTCAAGCTGCAAAAAGTCCAGGAATCATAGTATTGTTCAAAGCATTTAAAATGGCATCTGCATGTTTTGCAGTGAGCTTTGGTCTCTTTTAATTTGTTGTACATTTATTGCTGTGATGTGAATTTACACAAGTGTTGCTTCTTTTTTTTTTTTTTTTGCCTTCAGATGTGGGAGTCACATGTCTCCATGAAGTTTTCTTCATTTAATATTTTAGGCAGTTAGGAAAAAATCTCTTAGCTTGCTAAAATGTTGTGGTGTTGATTTAAAAACTTTCTTATTAAGTTATTACACAGATTTACAAAGTTCTAGAAAACCAAAAAGGGAAAGATTAATATTTTAGCTCAAGGCTGTGAATTCTATTTTGCTACCTTTTGACAGAGATCAACAATTGACCTCTATGGTTTATGCTTTGGTTACAAATGCACTTCCTGACAAATGATTTCTGACTACAGTGCTGCCTATTCTTCCAAATTCCAATTATGGTTGACAAAACTAAAAGGTATACAGGACCTGAATTTCTTACCCCGCCTTGGAGAATGGAAGGTGTCCCATAGGGTCAAGAAATCAGACAAAAATCCCAAGGTTTGCCTTATCTGTTTGTAGCTTTGTTCTTCATTGTACCAGTTCCACGTGCACAGATTTAGTGTCTGTGTAAATTGCTCTAATCATATCTCTGGAGACTGAAGTCCTTTTACATGGTCACAGAGAAAACAAAGTGTGAGTGGCAAATACTTTTCCCTTAGGCATGCTCCAACCTTGACCTTACAATACACAACTCCAGAAGTGATAAAATGCCTTTTCTTATTCTCCTCTGAGGTGTTGCTGCTTAACTGCAATTTATAGGTGCGATGCAAATCAGGTCACATTAGCAAAAGACATAATCCTACAAGATTACAAGAGAGACAGAAATAGTAAGGGGTTTTGGAAAAGGAAATGTTATGTCCAGACAGGAATTGCAGGCAGCTCAGTACACAAAAGAGTCCTAACAAATTCTTTTTACTCAAATAGATGGTGTAAATATTCTATCTCCTAATGTTCTATGAAGTACTCACATGGCTTAAAAATATTTTACTTGTCTGCAGTTGAAATATTCAGAAAGATTTCACACAACTCCCTGACTATAAATCTCAAACAAAAGGACTATCACATTTCACTTGTAGAATGTTAACTGTGTTACCCCTGGAGAAAGGTAGCAATGCAAATGGTCCAAAAAGGTCCTCTCACAGCATCCATATCTGGATAAGATGTGACAAGTGCAAGCAAATATCCCCTTGAAATGGCACATAGACGTTTCCTTTCCTTTATAAAAAGAATGATTCCGCTCATATTCATGGTGTTCTAAGAATTGAAGAAATGACATGAAGAAATGACAAACAGAATGACAACAGAAATATTTTCAACTTGAACCAAATGAAGAAAAAATTCTATTGTAAAATTAGAATTTTACAGTCAAAAAGAGTAATTTCACTAATTTTTTCAGTAATTATGAGTATTCATATACTTATTATATTTTCATTCACTTAGAGATTCATCCTATCCAGCAGCATCTCTCAAATTTGAGAACTCTCCTATATTGTGCAGCTAACTAGTAATTTCTATTTTGAATTTTCCCCTTGTCAAAACAATCCTGTTACCACTGAAAAAAATTACACATCTTTATTTTTCATTTGCAGTTTTTGGGGATCTTCAATGATTTACCAAAGTTCTCAGAATGTAGGAATTTATTAAGAAAAATTAAGTGTATTCAAATGCTTAAGAATATACAACTGTTTAGCTTCAAATATTTCAATATAGAGTAATACTCCATTTCATTAGCATTTTGTTTATATGGCTGCAACTATAAGAAAATATAGGTAATCAATGGATTTTAGAGGTACCTAATGCTTCCATCACTGCATTTCCTGATGATGTTGTTTGGATTTGATGTCTTTGTAGAGACAGAAAAAGATCAACCAAAACTCTAAAGATTCTGAGACTTAATTGTTTTCATGTTACTTTTCCCCCACTACAGTTTTCTACAGAAGGCAAGGTTTGAGCAAATGTCAAAATATGCTGCTTATACAGGCCAGTATAAATATCCTATTTTGCTCCTATAAGACAGTGACCATTATGTTTAAGGTATAATGCTTTTGAACAATGGACCTTGTTAAAAGTTCACACTTCAGTTTTTGCCTCAATAAAACTGGTGCTCCAATACAAACTGGATGAGCAGTTGGAGCTAATCTATCATGGCTCTGATCTGCAGTAAGAAAAATAAATCTACAAGTTTAGGGTGAAGAATCAGTATTGCACTAGCTTGCATAACCCTTGAGGATATTGAATTGGACAGGACATCACAGCTCAGCAAATACTGCTCCCTATCATGTCACAAAAACCTGTGCAGAAATATACCAAATTTCATCTTAAAATCAATTGCTTCTAAGCCTTTCTACTTCTTTTCACAGCAGTAATTAAAATACAGTAATACTTCTACCATGCATTTATTGTTGATCAGTATGTGTCATTTGTTTTCATACAAGCATGACTCTTTTATTTCTCTGTCCTCACACTGCCCAGATATATGGGCCTTAAAATTCTTATGGGAAAAGAGTGATCATGTTTTATTTCAGCCTTCACTGAAGATTTAGCAGAACAAGCCCTTTTAGCATGTTCCAGCTTTCAGCTGCATCAGTCAATCTGTTGCTTCTATATTTTAATTATTCTTTCTTCAACTTGGCTGATCAGATTTGTTTACAGTAGTTTGGTAAGATATCTATATCCCTTCTGTAAATTATTCCTTATATATAATAAAAATACTTGGAAAGTATTCCTTGGAATAGTTGAAATACCCCAAAGATCACTTTAGTGGTTTTTGATAGCTGCATCAAACTGCAGCTACATATTCTATTGTTTAATACAATACTATCTTCAAAAGATAACTTATATAAATAATTGTTAGTATAACAGGCCTAATATCCAACTCCTTTTTGTTATCATATACAAGGCATTCCACTATTCCTGTTCCCACTTCAGCTGATTTTTTCCTTACTCTTTTGTTCTATCTGTCCTCTCCAGCTTTGCTGGTCATTCCCTCAATTAACTCAATGCCTCTCACTTTGTTGTGTTCCACATGGATAAGACTGACCATATTTCCATTATCTAGGCAATTCACTTGTGCATAAAACTGTCCAATTGGTTAATAAAGACAGCTCACATTTCTCATTTTACTCTAACTAGTCCTTTTTTTTAAGTGTTGAAGATTCTGTAATGTTTCCATCTGACACTGTTCTTTTTTACTGTTCAGAAAAGAATGCTAATGGCAACAATGCACAGGATGGAACCCTAAGATGGTACAAAACCTGCCAAAAAGTGAGTTCTCTTGTGTTTGTGGATTTTTTCTTTATTTTTTTTTATACTTTTAGCAACATTTTTGTAGCTTATCTTTGTATATAAGGAGCTACTGGACTGAATTTCAAAATGTGTGCAGAAAAAAGAAGGCAGTGGCAGGAAGGTAAGAGTCTTTACACTGAGAGTGGCAGAAAGAGATAAGCTTCATGAGAACATGCCTAGATGAGCAAATCTGAGATAGTCTGTGGGTATGTCAGCAGCAAAGACGATGTGATAAATATATAGAGCAGAAGAAATAAGAAAAAAAATGAAGAGAGTAGGTAAAAGGCTGGGGAAATAGAACCTGGAAAAAGAATACAAAACTTCATTTTTTAATTAATAAAGACATGGTACAAGAGATTGAAAAAAAATAGGAATATATTTTGATAAGAGCCAGACAACAAAAAATTACAAAATAAAATTCCAGGAAAGGAAGAATAAAATAGAGATATACATAGGAAATAATAAAGACAGCAGAACTGAGAATTTTGCTCGCTGAAATGTAATGTTTAACAAGATAAATGAACACAGGTTGGATAACATACAAATGAGAAATCTTGAGCAAGTCACAAAAGTCAGTAACTTTTCAATGTGTGTTAAATAAGATTAGCAGGGTGTCCAAGCAGTTCTGGTAAATTAAGGAGAGTTGTTGACCACTCAGAAAGACTTTTCCCAAGTGATTCGTGGCTGCAAGCACAGCCAAGGACATGTTAAATGTGCCTCAACGATAATGGGTTCAGCAGCAAAGGAAGACACTTGGCAGCTCACTGGATGGGGCTTTATAGCCTGTAGTACTGGCAATTTTTTAGAGCCATTTCTTAATCAGCAAAGGAAACTAAAGATCCCTGAAAACAGCCACAATAGGAGCCATTTGCTTCTTTTGAAGAGACTACAATTTCTGGCAACCAGAACTGTAATGTATGTATTCCACCATGATAAGGTGGGAAAGCAGAACTTGTATTTCCCTTCCAAACTGAAAGGTTCACATTCTGTCAGTAAGTGGCCCTCCTACAGAATAGCAAGGAGACTAAAGTAAATTTCATCAAGCACATGCTACCCTTGCTGTTTGTTTTTTGGCTTCAGCCTTCACTGTGGCACTGACACATGCTCTAATTCAGAGAGAAGTTAAAATGACTTGCAGACTGGCATTGACTTTTCCAGGATTTGAAGCTGTATACTATTTTAGAAGCATAAGTCCTGAAAGTGCAAACTCACTAGAATAAAAGCAGGGGAGGAAAGGGGAAAGGATGATGTTAAAATAAAACTTATTCAGTACTGAATCTGTGTTTAAAAAATTATAAAATATAGTTAAATTAAAAATATAATAACAAGTATGCTATGACAATGAGTGCTAGCCAGGAATATATATATATGTATAGCCTGAACCATAGCATTTAATGAAACACATTTGTGGACCAAAAAAAAAAAAAAAAAACCCAGAGAAAATCCTACATTTATATTATGTAGCTAAGATATCAGCATTCTATTTATTTTAAAGGATGGTAAAGTCATAATACTCTATAAAAGCAATCTTAGGATACTGGTCCTGCTTTAAGACCACAAGGGAAAAAATAAATTGTTCATGTTTAACATAGCCCATGATTCAGCTAAATTTTACTTTTATTCTGAGATAGGACAATTCATTACATAACTAGAGGAAACCGTTTGATGATTACAGTTCATAGAAAATGTTTCTGGGAAAGTATTTTAAGTGTTTTCAACTTGCTGAAGTTTATACACTGAGAAATATTCATCTCTGCAGGGTTAAGGTCACATTCAAAGTTGACTGCAATCAAAGGGGATTTGTGTGTGTGTGTGTGTGTGTGTATATATCTATAGCAGGGTTTCAATTGACATCAGAAAATGTGGTTTAGACTCCAAATTGGCAGGCTTTTTAAAATTACTTTAAGGTATTAAAATAATTTTCTCATTTCTTGTATATGCCCATCTCAACCACAGAAAGTAATCATATCCAAGATGGTAATCTTTAGTCAGGCCAGTTTTGGGAGCAAAGGTATTTCAGTAAGAGCATCTCCTATAGGAAGGATCACCCGGTTCTGGCTAACACCATATGTATTGAAGAAACTGACTGATGATGAGCAGCGTTTTTACTCTTTGGAAAATTAACAACCACTGCTTTTCCATTGGTACACTTGTCCTGTGGTGTGGGACAGAAAACATACAGCCTGGAACATGTGGACAAAGGTGCATGTTACAGTACGAGCTAGCTTGTGCTAGGAAATTAATTTGATTATAAAGAAGAAGCCCAGCCTGGTTCCATTAACCAGCCCCTGGGCTGAGCTATGATGGGATGGATTTGAATACCTACAGGGACTTCCCCCAGTCATGTTCCACCCTAAGCTGCAGGTGTCTCACTGGCACAGGAGCTGGTGTTTAAGCCAGACCAATGACCTGTCTGGACCAGGAGATTCAAATCCTCCTGTTTAAGGAGGTAGGAAGAATAAAATACACTGCTGTTACATGAGAATTCTGGGGTGTGTGTTGTCTCTGTCTCTGACCCACCCCTCCTGTCATAACCTTTGGTGACTCAGTGTGAGGACAGCAGCCAGTTCCTGCTGGCAGAGTGGAGGGAGACCAAGGACAGTGCATGCAGAGCCTGTCCCTACAGCTAAAAGCTGGAAAAGACCAGAGGTGAGCCTGACCCAGCAGCAAAAAGTTGCAAAAATACAGCCAGAGCTAGCAACAGCCAGAGTTGTGAGGAAAATACAGCCAAAGAGCTGTGCAAAACAAAAAGGCAGAGAAGCTGAAAAACCTGAAAAATAGAAGAAAAGCCCCACCAAAGAAATGAGTGGCTTTATCTCTGTGCAGGATCATCCAGTTATAAAGGTATGGTGGAAGGCTACAATCCTAAAAGTGTCTTTGCCTCCTTGCTGTGTGCCAAGAGGGTTTCACTGGCACACTTCTGGAGCAGGGTCGGGTTCAGTTTTGGGGTGTGGAGCTCCTGTGCGTACGGCGTGTTCAGCAGGGCTTGAGGAAGGAAAAGTCAAGGAGCCTTTCCTTGCATCAGAGTGTAATGAACTGCCCAAAGCTGAGAAATAGAGGAGGATAGATCACTGGGGAGATTTCTAAGAAAGTGGCACAGATCCAAAATGCTGCATTGCTTGAATTCAGAATTTGGGACCTGAATGATGAAATTAACAAACTTCTGAGGGAGAAAGGACACTGGGAATACAGAATAAAGGAGCTGGGAGGTCCTGATTATGCTAGGAGTAGCCTGAAAATGTTAGATCACAAAGGAAAACAGAGGCTACCAATACTTTGAGGCTGCAAAGGACTTGCCAGGAGTTAGAGAGCTTTTTGAAAGGAACCCCTGCCACCCCCATGGAAGACCCAGGCTAAGCTTATGAAGGACATCAACACTGAGTACTATGGCTACAGGGATGAAGATGATGGGATTCTGGAGACCTTGGAGCAGGAACATGAGAAGAAAATTATAGCAGAATCAATGGAAAAATGGAAGATGGAGAGATATACACAACTTGCAAGAGGTGAGGAGGTGGAGGAAAAAAAATTAATGGTACCCATGATGAAGGGGCTGATGAGGAAGGTGGTAAGGAGAGAGAAGGTGAAGATGGCCAACAGAAATTTATTGCACATGTTCCAGTGCCAACTTAACAGCAGATTGAGGAAGCTCTTTACAAGTATTACTTTTCTACATTGCAAGATATATAGTTGTTTTCTTTGAAGAGAGAAGATGACTTTGACTAAAACAGCACTCTACAGTAACAAAAATATAAGAAAATCCAGACAAATATTACATAAATCCACATAACTAGGACACCTAAAATGTATCTTTTTTTAACTTACTAGGTTTGGGTTGCATAATATGAACTTCCTACTTTAATCAAGTTTGATATTTGTAATTGTAGTCCATATATTTCTCTTATAATTTAACAAATTATACAATGGGTTGTAAATAAAAAACTTCAATACAGTGCTAACAGTTTTATTACTTTTATTATGGACTTAAATGTCATGCTTTTAAAAACTGTGTTCTAATTGTATTTTTCTAATGTAAACTTTTGCATTAACAGAACAATTTATAGAAGTGTCAAGACAAATATTTGATGGTTGATTATAAAGCAAGATTGATGACATCCCTCTAAAATGTTAACATTTCTGGTAATAAACTCACTTTTTCTATTAAATAAAACTTTTTTCTACATCTAAGAGGTCAAGAAAAGTACTGTTAAAATATGACTGTGCTTTGCTACTTTAGTAGTGTCTTTAATCATTCATTCATTAACTTGTCCAGAGTGCCCATTTTTATACAGTAGGAGTATAAAATGTGATCTCTGACAGGATCCTGCTTCATAAAATACTGCTGACTTCTATGTAGAAATCCTTTTGTGTATGTTTCTATAAAGTTTGTCCTTGGATCTGGATCAACAAATCATACTGTTAGATGCAGAGGAGACATTCTCATTATCATATCTAATTCAGTTTATTAATGCAAGTATTTCCCCATGTTCTTGTGGAACCTTCGCACTAACTCCTTAATTGACAGCAGTGGAGCCATACCACATTTTATTGGATTATGTTACATCAGAAAGTGGTCCTGTGATTAAATGAGTTGTGACTACCACGTTTCAGCTCCTTTCCAACTCCGTGACTCTTGCCAAGAAGGCCCATGCCAACATTCTCAAAAATAATCTCTTCCTTACAACTTGTAAACCTATGTACAATCCTGAAGTGTTAGCAGAGGACTTCTGCTGAAGCATTTGCTCTTCACACATGCAGGTTAATAGCCTAAACAGTTAGTTGGCCATTCTTCCTGGAGAATTACAGCTACAATAAACTTTGGAGCATTGGTTTGTAAGTCAGCAATCACAGTCTATCATCAAGATCCACTTCTACACATGGTTTATTATCTACTTTAATTTAATTTTATGTTAACTGAAATAAATTTGGTTTGGCACTCATGAAAGTCACAACCCTTGAAAAGAGGGCTTCTGTCATCATCACCCACAGGATCCTGCAGTAAAAACTTTGCAGCTTCTGTTTTTTTCTTAAATATTTTGGAAGCAATGCTAAGTTCTTAAAAAAATTTCCAGGTTTTTAGCTAATATAATTCCATGAGATAATCAACTATTTTAATTAAATTGCATTATTTTAATTTTTTTTACTACCAGTAGCTTACTGTAATTCATACATCCACAACTGTAATCTTAGCCTGAAATTTAGTAATAGCCTTATACTTTCAATAGCTCACACTTTCTGTCTGTTTTGGTTTGAAGTCTTTACTTTCCTATATTTGCTTTCATATATATCCCTGAGCTGAAAATAGTTTTACTGTAGAAACCAAAATCTAGTATCTGTTTGGTTACCTATAGCTATATTTCTTGAATTTTTTGGGAAATTGGGTCCAGAGGTACTACAGAGAGTCTTACTGGAACCCTTTTACTTGAATTTGAATTTGGAATTTTAGTTATGAGTTACTGTTTTCCTTTTTGATATAATTTTTTATGAGGCAATTTTTCTTAGTATTTCAAGGCACCAGCTCTGGTCTGAGCAAGGACACCTTGCTGAAGTCCAGGAGTTGCATCTATTACTGGTAGGGCCAACATGTGGCATTTTATGATGCACTTCATGGCTTCTGACGACAGCACATTTCATTCTAATGTGACCTGGAGAGAAATAAACAGTGCAGTAAGTACCATGGCAGAGTGGGGAAATAGCAAATGCTGAAAGGTATGCCTTATTTCAGCAGAAGTTTTACTTATCCTAACTCAGAACAGATACAAATTCACGTAATCAGCCTTATTTCCAAGATTAAGCTCAAACACAAGTTAGAGGACACATTATGTGGACACCTAGAAGGTCAGTAACACAAAGACACAATAATTCTAACACAACAGTGGGAGAATTTTAAAGAAAGTTTTCTTCTTCAGTTGAGTTTCTTCTCAGTTGACTCTGTGTACAAGGCATCTCCTGCTGATTAACTAATTCACCCAGTACAAACAGGACCTGTTGCATGGACACAGCCTCAACATGTCTGGAATTTTCAGAATGGGATCCAGCTTCCTGGAGCTTCACACGACACCCACAGAGAGCTGATAAAAATTGCATGACAACAAGAGCTAGCATTTCACTCCATTATTTTTGTTGCTTTGAACACTGGGAATTTTCAGGCTTTTCACTACTCACTTTTTATAATTTTTTACTTTCAGATCCCACAAAATTCCTGTTCTTTCTCATGCTTTTCAATCATGTTCATTAAACACATGTGAGTAGTAAAATACTTCAGGTTGGCTCATGCTGGTATTTTCTCATTGAAAAGAAAGCTGTACTAAGGATAAGCATGCTCTGTTGCAGGTCACATACAGGCCACAAGGAAAACCTAACCTCCCATGGAGTTTTGCCTCCTCCTTTGACTTTTGTGCTCCCTCTATTTTTTCACTGTTTTTGTTTCCTCTGCCCATGTGGTGTTTTCTGCCTTTGCTTAAATACATTTTCCCAGAGGCACCACTATCATTGCTGATAAGGTCAGCTGTGCCCTGCATTGGGTTCATTGAAGCCAGGTGGAATTGGATGTCCAGCAAGGGGGCAGCCTCAGCCTCTTCTCACAGAGGCCAGCAAAATGGATATATCTGGAAAAAAGACACTGGAAAGAGGATATATTAGTAGAACAAGTACTTCTTAGTGGCAGTATTATTCTTTTCAGCCTTCTTATAACTGAAGTTCTTGGTAGAATTTCTTGATAGGAAGGAACCAGAATTAAAATTTATGTTCGATGTCTTCTCTCAATATCTCCAAAAGCAATGGAAATGGGTTGGTTCCTCCCCAGCTTGCTATTCATTCTGGTATAAAACCTTTCTGAAAACACTGAAGAAACAGAATCTCCACATTAGTGCTGTGCTCAAGAAAGGGAGAAGCAGAATCTGGAACACCTAATTTTGCTACAGGCCCAGACACCAACAGCCTAACAATCAAGCCATAAAGTGTAAGTGGGAGGAGGTAAGGATTGAAGAAGAATAAAGTTATAATTGATGTGATATGTGTTTTCTCACTCTTGCTCTAAAAAGCAAGGAAATACAGCAAAATCTATATCAGGTTACAGCATAGCGTAAAAGCCATTCCTGAGCACAAGGAAGCAATTCCACTCATAATTGTAAAGGCCATAGCCAAGCTGACGAGGTTTGGCATTTGGGAGCACTATAAATGGCTATTAAAATATGGGTCTCATTCAAATTGCTATGACAGGGCAGAGAGATAGAACATTACAAGGTCAGGTCATGCCAATTTTCAGGGTAGACTTAAGTCCAGCAAGCCAATCAATCATCCAATGCATTTCAGATTTTAACTAAACTAAGCTTGAAATAGAGGTGCACAGTTATATCAGAGAAAAATGCAGAAACAATGCAGAAACAAGTGTGGAAACAGATTTAGAAACAATCAAATAAAAAAAAGGATCACCCATTTTGGCTCCAAAACATTACCAATGTACTACAATAATAGTAACCTTTGGAAATTCATATCTAAATACATTTTCATTGCATAAAAAATAACAACCTCTAGCTAAGGGAATATTTAGTTTATTTTACATTTCTCATTTGTTCTGTGTTATATTGGATAAGAACTACTTTGGGTAACACTTTCTCAGATAAAGTGTTTAAAAAGAGAACTTTGGAGTGGTAGAATTATCAAGAAGGAAGAAAAAATCATGAAAAATAAGAGATAATTTTATATGACATCTTGGTCTCTCATTTGTTTCTAAGTTATGCTTATGTTTTACACTGTAATGTAATTGCTGCTAAAGATCACATTTGCAGGCTTTACTAATGTCATTTTTACTCATTTTACTGTACAAAATTATGAAAAAACCATTTTGAGATTTTGTTTATGCTTAGATATTATCTTTTTTTGTATTGTATTTAATGTTGCCAGAGGCTGTTCTCATGCACAAAAATAACACGGAAAACCAACAAAAATCTTTCTACTCATAACATTTCATTATTTTGGACTCAAAAACTAGCAGCAATAGAGATGACAAAGGGATTTCTCAAATTGCTAAGGATTTTGCACAGCTGTGTAGCTGAATGAAAATACAAGGTCTGTAGGGTTATGGTAGGGGTTGCTTCTCTGGCATATTTCCTAAATGAAGTGTCAACAGGTATCAGAACAACTTAAAAGTCAGTAGCTCACAGAAGATCTTCAAAGTATATTTAATCTTTTAAGAAACAGCAAATTGAAGCTTGACTATTATGAGAGAATATCATGGGATTTTTCCCATGATAGAAAATATTCCCATACTAGAAAAGTAAGTAAAAATAGACCACAAAATTATGTCCAGAGAAATTCAAAAGGTATAAAATACTTTTGAATATGCTAAAAGACATGTTTTGAAAGCCCTGGACACTTCCAAATCCCCCAAAAAATGTGGTTTCAGATGCCTCTCCCTAAGAAAAACCATCATCTTATGTATTTGTAATGCAGTTTATTATGTTCTCTGCTTTTCCATTAAGTATGTATGAATTGAGTTCATCATGAGGAATCCACTACCTGTGTCAGGTACATTTTCCTGAATTTTGCTTTTAATATTATTATGAATATTATTTTTGTATCCAGATGTCTTACTAAAATCCATTATAAGCAGATAAATAACCAATTTTTCTTGTATTCATTTCTAACTCTAAGGTATTACTCATGTCTATACATGTATTTAGAAGCCTAAGTTGGAAAAGTTAAAATACTCAATTTATTATTGTAGAAATAATATAAATGGTCTCTTGTTCAATACTTGTATGGGGTATTAATATAATTTTCTGTCTTCCAAGCAAGTTTTCAATCTACCTCCCTGTCTGCTCCTGCAGCCCACATATGAACAGCTTCTCTATGAAGATCTTATGGGAGATGGTCTCAAAGTCTTGACTGAAGCCCAGACAGAAAATATCCACTGCTCTCCTGTCATGCAGCTTTTGATTTAGTGATGGGTTGACTTTGGCTGTCTGCAAAAAATCTCAACCTCTCTGTCTCTCACTCCCACTCCTCAAGAGGACAGGAAAAAATAAGATTTAAAAGCTCACTGTTTGAGATAAAGGTAGTTTAATAAAAAAAGTAGATGCCATTTACACAAACAAAGGCAAGATAAAAGAGCCAACATAAAAAAAGCAGATTTATGAAAGTTTCAAAACTTTGTAGTGATTTCATTTCCACAGAATTTAATTATTAATTGAAGGACTACAGTATCTGTGACTCACTGACAATGAGATAATATATTTACACCACCAGCAAACACAGAGGCATAACACATTCTGGAGGTATCACACATAACATCAGGTGTTTGCAGTGTTAACCACTTAGCCTAGGCTCCATTTACTGTCAACTGAAGAAAATAAACATTTTTAGTCACAATTTCTCAAAGGACCAAAGCCCTGTTTTCTACTAACATTTGGCAAGTAGGTCATACTCAGATGCCAAACAATGACCTCATAAAAACCATCCCCATTAGACAAAATACATATTAATGTTTGAAAGGAATTGCATTAAAGGCTTTCCATAGATATCTCTACTGAAATTAGTTAGGTTTCTCCTTCAAAAAACAGGGGAAAGATGAAATTCTTGTTGATCTCCTTCCTCTAAGTCCTGCTCTCCTGATGAAGACTGCTTTCAGGTTCTAGGATATATTTCTGTGTATGCTGTAACAAATGTGCTCCAGGGTATTTTTGCAAGAGGGATTTCCTGTCAAACACAAGAATTTTTCTTCATCTGTTAGCAGTAATAGCTACATGCCAGAATATTGCCATTGACTATGAACCATTATTCTTTCCTTGAGTGTAGCTAGACCATCATAAATGAGGAAGATTGTCAAAGAGCTTTTCTCTTCCAAGACAAATGTTATTGTTTTGGTCTTCTACCTGATTACTGGTTATTATAATAGCAGATCTTCTGCTGCAGAATGCCTAATTAGGTAATTTGCAGAATTTTTATCATATGTTGTTCTTTATCAAATGACAACAGCTACAGAGATTAATAAAGCTGTCAGCTGTGGATAAATTTATAAGTGATTATTTCAATTTCTATTCTCAAGTGTTATGCATTAAGATATTTTCATTTTTATTGAGGGAGGGAACTGAAGTGGATAGATTGGGTAGAATTATCTCCTTAACATGAGGGAGCTTCAGATTTTGTTGAATAGTGTCCTCCCTAGAGAAAGATACAGTAGCAGGAGAATTTTAACTAACAAGTCGACAAATTTCTGTTATTAGTATGGACTACATGTTTAGCTGGCAATAAGAAGCATCATGAAGTGCTAAGAAAAAGGAAGAATTTATTATCAATTTTAAGTACATTTAAGCTAAATATTTGACAAATTTGCATCCTTACATTCTTGAATGATCTAATTTAAAAAGCAGCAGAATTCATTTAGTTATTAATACCATTTTAAAGACAATAGATCTTTGATAAATGTAGTATTACATTGTTTTGTCTTTCTTAACAAAAGTAGGAAAATACAAATGTCTCATAAGAAATAGTCAAGATCAAAAGTGTCATGACTATAAACTCACTCTGCAGTGCATCTTTGTCCCACTTTTTATAAAAATCTGTATTCATGTATGGATGTTTGTAGATCAACAGGGGCAGGAGCTGATTAGCAAATGAACAGATAAAGGACTTTGACTTGCTTGGCTTTCAATGCACATAAAGGTTCCTTCTTCTTCCTTTGCACCAACAGAGTTTCTAAGCCATAAGGAAATATATCCTGGTATTAAAAATGAAATTTGTAATTTTATATTTACATCCAGAATCTTTCCTTCAGCTCACTGGTCAGATTATTAAGTGATTCAAACCATCCATATTAACTTTCTAGTAAATTAACTGATCAAGTCTAAATGATGAAAGTAGAAAACTCACTTAAATTTCATTCATATTTCTTGGGCTTAAATAAGTTTGTACACATATTTTAAACTGGAACAAAAAATGTGAAATAGCCACAGATGTTTTTCAAGCAAAAATGAGAATTTATATTAAATGAACTGCTCTTTGTCCACAGTGAAGCAGGGTGGAATTACACTGTTCCTGTGCAATATCATGAAAATGGTGTCCAGAACATAATTGTGTCTGGTAAAATCCAAAGACAAGTTTTGTTTCCAGACTTTCTCAAACTGAAGGAATTTCTCCAGTTCACTCAGGAACTTTTCAATGATCATATTCTTTTTGCTTTACTGTTCAACAGTCCAGCTTCTGTTAGGTTGTGCTCATCTCTCTATTGCACCCATTCCTTTCAAACACATTAGCTGCATCTACATTGCAATAAAGAGGAGTCTGAAAGTCAGGTTTTCCATGCCTACCCAGAGCTGGACATTGGGTAAGCTGCATCCAGTTTAAGTACACCTGAAAAGGGAGCAAAAGGTGTACACCTCAAGGATTTACTCACTTTCACACAGGTATAGTCTTCATCATAATGAAACCTGCCTATTATGTTCATATATCCCATCTGCTCTTATGACTTGATAACAGATAAATGCAATGATTTGGAAATGCTTCTTAAAAGATTCACAGTGCTACTTGTTACACAGTCACCAAAGATATTCAGAGTCAAGCCTGGAAAGAGTCAAGAATTTTCTTGTTCTCTCCGACAATAGAAAACATTCTTTGCAAAGAGCTATTCAGCATCTCTGTGTCATGTATTTGATGTCACATTGTGGATTCAAGATTCTTATGCCCCTATCCTGTTGGTTCCCATTTTCCTTCAGCTGATAGGTCACAAAAAGAGTTCCTAAATTTGGGACATCTGTTGAATTGATTTTATTAAGTCCTTAAAGCAGTCATACTCACTAGAACCAAAAATTATTGTCTTTCCTATATATATGTTGTGGGGATGGAAACATGGAAAATGTAAAATAAATTTAAATACATAGCTGCAAATTAATAGGCAAGGATATTAGTAATTAAGTTTCAATGAATAATATCCTTACCATATCAAAATATTTTCAGTCATTGACCTTAACAATGATACAGTAGAATCCTAAAATCTGAAAGCAGTGCTCTAACTTGCATTTTATTAAATCCTAATCTGACTTGGCCTTTCTGATCTCAGCCACTCATGCTGAGTACCATAATTAAGAATTGAGATTAAAAAAATACCTTATTTTTAGATTATGTATGTTAAAACAAAAGGGAAATATTATAATCTATTCTAATTTATTTTACAGCAGACAAATTATGCACCAATTTCTATACCAATCTTATAATTTCTGGGTAAAACATAATGTATCTCTTTAAATGCCATCCACTGTTGATTTAAAGGTTGGGAATATATCACATTTCTAATTTCTACAACTGGTTAGTTATCCTGATTACTAAAAGTTTCATTATTAAGAATCAGAATTTAACTAGTACAAGCTTCCAAACACCAGCTCTCATAATACAGGATGCTTTGCAGATGAAATGTATTTTACAATTGATAACTAATAGTATCAGGGGATAGTTAAACCTTATTACCCTGTTCAAACAAGGGCCTAAGACTTTTGGTAGTCACATTGTTTTTTTCTTCTTTATTAACATCAGCATCAATATTTTCCTACAGAATTTTATTTAAAAGAATAAATAGAAAACATTTAAGTTTAAAATTGTAGTGGTTTAAAACCAGCTGGCAATTATGCCTCAAGTAGATGCTTCCCTTCCCCCCTACCCCGTCTGGTGAGAAAGGGAAAAAACAGCAGAGTTTGAGATAACAATTTACCAGAAAAACTGAAATGAGATAAGGAAAAACAAAAAGTGATGGCAACAATACTAATAAAAACAGTGTATAAAAACAACTAGGGTTTAGATTATTTTTAGAAGGAAGAGAAAGGAAACCTTTCTTCTAATCTCTCTCTATATTCATATATACATATGTCACAGACAGTATGTTAGATGTACTTAGCACATGACAGGAAAATCACATTGTCTTTAAACAGAATCCCTTATTTTTAAGTTTATAAAAGTTGTAATTTACACTTAAATGTATAATAACCATTATGGTACATGCAAGATGTTTAGGGATTAAACAAAGATCCAGCATGAGAGATGAAAGGAAAGAGCTTTTATTTGCAAACTCCCTTAAAGCTTTTCTCCCTCCTTTCCTTCTCCTTTTATAGAGGCGACCTTAACTTGCCTTTATATTAAACTCACTGAAATTTAAAAACTTGCACTTCTACCCCATTTTTCCTGAAGTGCCTGTGGTAATTAATGAAATGAAAGAAAATTTGGTAATGTAAGCATGTATTTTATTAAATAATGCTACGCTTTGAAAATGACCACAGTTGTGATAAATATGCAAACTTAACTATCTATTCTTCTATTCTTTACTAACGCTGACAGGAAAGATCCTCCACTATGCTGCCCCAGCTACTGGAAAATACAAAGCCAAAGACCATTGAGTTGTGTGTGAAGATCCTGGGTGAGCAGACACCCAGGAATGTGTAACTTAGTGCTTCTGTCACAAGATTTGCTTTGTTACTTGCTTTTGTCAACATTAGAAAGTTAGAACCTTCAAGTATAAAAGCTTAGGGCTAAGGTGTGAGAAATGTCATTCTGTCAAGCCCTGGAAAATGCAGCAGCTTGATTGTAATGCAGTTCCTTTTATAGTTTTGAAAAAACAGGTGCTCAAAATATCAATACACAGTAACTATTAACTCTGGCTCACAGCTCAAGCAAACAATTTTTGTGAAAGAAATCTCTAAAGGAAACAATATTCTAAGCAGCAGGCTGGAGAGGGAGCTTACTTATTTCTTCAATAGTAGAAAGGAGATGTCTTTTTTATTCATACACAAAGACACTCACCATGTTCTAAAAGCTTAACATAGGCTTTTGAAAATAAACCTTCCTCTAAGCAAGTTAAAAAAAAAAGAAACCAAACCTTCTTGAATCAGTAAACCTCCAGTTTTCAGAAGAATGTCCAAGCTACCATGATTTATCACCAGAAAGAGCTGTTTCTGCATCCTCTTTACTTCTTACAAGAAAAAAAGTCTCAAGGTTTAACAGCCCAGAGTCCTGGTGCACATGTTCAACTCAGTCTCGGAGTTCACACTCAAGTACACGACAGGGAACACTTATATACACTGCCACAAACCTACCATGATTTATTAGCATAAGCTAATGAAAATACCTCAATTACCCCTAGAGTTGCAGAGAACTCACTTAACTTTTTCTATTACTGCAATTACAAATAAGGCTGGACAGTATCAGTAATGACAAGAATTTGAGAGTTCTGTGCTGCCTGTTAAGAGATCTTTCTGTTACCTTAAGTGGGACGTCAATGCAATCCCTCAATAAAGATATCTGACCTGGTGTACATCTGTGTTTAACATGCTTCCATTTACTTTTGGATCCTGTTTTCCTTAGGGATATTAATTTAGGAGAGAATAGATTATTTATAATGGCATGAATCACTTAATCATATTCTAAGTTTCTACCTTATTTTTACTCAGTTGTATTTAGGAGGTTCCATTATGGTCCTGTCTCTCTGCAATATTGATCTGTGGTTATGCTTTATACCCTTCTGTTAAATAAGCTGAAGGTTTGAAATTAACAAAGGAATAAAACTTCTCCACACAGGTCATAAACCTGTGGAACACATTGTCATGAGGTGCTGTGCATGTCAAAAGTATGAATGCTTGCAAAGACAGTAACACAAATCATGGATGAAAACTTTGCTGAGGACTGTTATTCAAAAGATGCAGCAACAGCTTTCACCTCAGGAAATACTTGCAAGACAGTTTCTCCAAAGCAAGGATATTTATCAAGGGAAGCACCACTCTATATGAAGCCTTTTCTTATCATCTTTTTCTAGAGATGGCTCCTATCAAAGACATGATTTTGAGCTGAAGGGTTATTTAGTCTGCTCCAGACACAGCAATTTTTCTTGCTGTTCCTAAACTGCCTATGTGATCTAGCACTACAGCCCCATTTGAATGACTGCAGCTCAAGGTAATTGCTCTTCCAGAGTGACTACAGGAGATGCTTTACCCAAGAACCCTCCTCAGCAATCAACAAAATGAGACATCTGCACAAGATGTCCTATGCTTATCTTTGATTATGCTTTATATCTCCTATTAAATAAGCATCACAGATGGCAGCAATGTAAAGAACAATATAAAGATATTTTCTGACACCCAGATACTAAGATTGTGATTGTGCTCTTTCTTAGTTTGTTACAAAGCTCATACCTAAGATGTGCTAGAGAAATGTGTAAGCTGTGCTTCTCACATAAAACATGGTTTTGGAAACTGTTTTAAGTAGAAACAGATTTGGACTTGTAGAAAAACACCTGTGATTTCAGTGAGTCTCTGAGTGACTGCAATCACAGTCCCATAGGATGCCTGGGAGAGGCCTTGAAAAAGCTCTTTTCTTACCATGACTCATATGAGACTCAGCAGCCATGCCTGTCCCTGCATTTTGGCATGGAAAGGCCCTTTCCTTTGAGCCAGTGAAGAGGAGGGAGTTGCAGTTGCTGGTTGGCCTTGCCCAGAAAAATCAGCTATTAAATTAAAACACCACACTTCTCAGTGGCAAACCAGACTTCAAAACCAGAATTACCACAGTTTTCAACATATAATAGCATAACAGACAGAATAAATGTCTGTGGTTCCCAGTTTCAGATGCCATTTTTTTCTAAATTTCCTTGCATTATTATTAGGAGTTAGAGCTTTCTGGCACTGATCTCTGTTCAAAGCATTCAAATTACTTCATGCTGCACAGCGCTTCCTTTTGTATTACTCATTTTTCATACTAATTTTATGATATGTCAGTTCTCTAACACTTAATTAATATTTTCCACCTCCATGCTTTATTTGGTAATTTTAACATATTCCTCTCTGTCTTCTCTCAGGGAAATTTAGACTATAAAAACTTGACAGAAAAGAAAAAAAATCTATTAATAAATTCAGCAAGACTTGTAAGAAACAAAATATATTTTGTATCAGGATAAAATAAACAGTGTATTTTGGATCAATCACTGTCAGTGAAACAAGCTATGAAAACTGTCATTTCTTACAGGCCTGAAACCTGGGTATAAATGTTTTATTACATAAATGTTTAATATAAATTCAAAGCTATGCAGCAGCCCTCCTTTTAAAAACCTTATGTATTTTATTACCATCTTATCCCCCTTATCTTTGCTCAGATATTTACATGCCTAAATATTATATAGAAATTCTACCTAAAGCAGTATTAATAAAAGATGTTTAAGGCTTTTATCATTGCAAACAGCTACAATGAATCTTTGTAGACAGGAAATTCAGTCTAGCCAGAACAGAGTAAATTATCTTTGTTTCATTATAGTGCCATTTGTGGAAAATCTCACCTAATTTAAAACAGTGCTTCTTTGGATATGGAACTGCTGCATGTCTTAGCTGCATCCTCAGTTGGACTTTGGAATTTAATATGAAGTTCTTATCAGCCCCTAAAGTGACAACATCATCTACATACTATTTCTATTTCTAAATGTTCCTCAGGAATAAGTAATTATTTAGTAGGCAAAAACATTGGTCTATTTCTTTAGTTCTGGCTGAGTGATTCCAGGACAGTTTATTTATGAATAAACTACATTAAGTGAGGTACTGGCTTTTAAGAGTGACCATGTACCTTTAAAGCTATCTCTAGAACACAATCCTCCCGCAGCCAAAGGAACAGGAACATAATTTAATTTTCTCTGTTCTAATCTTGAAGCCCTTTCTCACACTACAAAATGGTAAATAAATGTCAACACAAGAAGCTGCAGCAATTTATATTCTTGGAGACTAGAAAGTCAGTTCCAAGCTCTTCGATTTATTTTGCTTTTACAACTCTTAGATCACACCACCTTGTTGGTATTTTTAGGGTTGAAAAATAGTTCCCAAGGGTCTAAGCTCTTTGTATCACATTAACAGTGTGTACCATTCACTCCTCAAATTTGTTCTTTTTTCTTATTATACATTCCATATTTATTCTGAGCATTAAATATAGAAGTATATTTCAGTTATGAATCATAAATTATTGGCAACAAAAAGGTATTCAAACTTTGTTCAAAGTAATTTTTTTCCACGTGACACTAAAATCACTGCTATTAAAGTCAACTTAATTTTGAAAGTTTAAAATAGATCAATATTTCGTTTTTAAAGCACAGGGACAACTTTAAATGAGTTTCCAGAACTCCTACTTGTACAAGAATATAACTTGTATTTGTTTCTGCAGAGACAACAGCTATTCTGCATCAAACAATTGAAAGCCTATCTCCTGGGCAGTGGCATTGTGAAAGGAACCCTGCCAGCTTCCCTGGTCTTACTCTGCATGAAGCCCAATTACCCTTGCATGAAATAAGTACAGAAATTCTAACTTTCACTGAACATGAGTTTGCCTAAGTTACCATCAACTGAAGTTAGAAACCAGTTTAGGCTGGTTACTTGGAAATCTTGTTTTTGTTTTGTATCACATTAAGAGATTGTATGAAATGCTCTTGGATACAGTCTCTCATATTTTAATAAAACTACTAGAAAGAAAAGAACACACAATTCCAGTCCTGTATGTCTTTTTTGACATCTACTAAACATCCCAGGAACCCTTATTTTGCTAAACCACCACCTACTTTTTGGAAGCAGTGAGCTCCAGAGGATGATCTTTGAACCACAGCTGATTCCAGGGCCTGATGGCCAGTTTGTAGCTGTCTCCTGCATTGTCTTAATTTGTGTTTCAATTAAAATTCTGAGAATGCATGGAGGTCTTTGGCTCAAGACCAAACTTGGACTTCGTTTAGAATATTTGGGTATCTCTCTTAAGGACATCTAGATGGTACTAAAGAAAGCCTTCTTTTCATTGTCACCAATATTTGTCAAACTCACTCAGATCAGTTTGCAAGAAAAAGAAAAAGTTTTATCATTGATTTAAAGCTTCATTTTCTCCTCCAATAGTCATCTGATAAAGATTTACAATTAATAAGAGAGATACCTGCAGTAACAGATCACAGTACTGTACTCTTAGCATCTGGAGGCCACCAAGAGTCCTGACTGTCTCTGTCCAGCTCTGCTCATGGCTCTCTCCATCCTGCCCCATGCTCCAGAACCACATTCCATCCCCCTGGAATCTCTCCCTGCCCAGAAATGCTGTAGCAGGGCCAGTCCCCACAGCCCTGCCCTGCCCATGTGCCACTCCTACCTCAGGCCATGCCTCATTCCTGAGGCTGGGTTGTCCCGGTGTCCCCTGTGTTTCCTGCTCCTGGCTGGGTGGGACAAGGCCCTGCAGGGTGAAGCCCCTGAATAAACAGCCTGTGTGAGCCACCCCTGGGTCACTGCTCCCCTCCCCACGGCTGCATCTCTCAAGAGCACCCTGGCAGCATACAACTAGATCACTAGAATACAACCAGATGTTTCAGGTCTTTATTTTTTTTTTTACCTTCTCTTTCCAGATATTCATATTTTGCAGAATGCAACAAGCTGTAAGTGCTTGGCAGACCCGACCATCAAAAGTGCATCCCTTGCATCCCTTGCATCCCTTGCATCCCTGCTCTCAGTGCTGGCCCCCAGCTGAATACAATTGAGGCTCTGTGTCTCAGTCCTTCTCTTTAAAGGGCAGCATGTGACTGGCCCTGGCAACCTAATAGATGCTTCCAGTCCCCCTGCCCATGACCTCTCATGACAACTGCATTCCTCTGGGGAACTGGAAATGTCAGGCATCAAAGAAAGACCCCTGAGAGTGTCAGACAGTTTTCTCAGCAGCTGGCTTGTGACTAAGAAATTCACTGTGACAGAGATCAGAGCGACCAAAAGCAAAATATAAAGCTGAGATGTTCGACCTACCTTTCCCAACACCAAGATAAAAGGAAAGGCACAGACTGACAAAAGGATGAACAGGAATGTTAGGGCAGATCCTCAGCTGCTGTAAAGGTGTATTGCCTGGATAAAGACAAAGGAGATGAGGCTCATCAACCTAACAGTCCTCACGTGTATTTTACTTTTGCTAGAAAAGGTTCTGCTGCATCGTTTTAGAAAATGATGATTTGATGGAATTGAAGTTTTTTACCTGAGTAATTTTTAAATGTACAAAAAATAACAGAAGTAGCATATTCTGCTAGTGTTAACATATTTTGTTTTGACCTTATTAAACACTCTTAGTTCAACAAAGTCAAAATGTGCAAATTTTTATACTAATTTAATGTCCTGTAATGGTTAAACCACATCAACTGTGCATTATGTCAAGTCAAATTAATATAATGAAATAAAATATGACACTTTTTGTCACAACATAATATTGTCTGATATTTTTTACATAGTCTATTATTTACATCACATTCCTCAAATTAAATAAATTGAAGTAATATTGTTCTTTTACAATATAAATATTTCAATTTCTAATCCAATTACTAATATAACTATTTCATCAATGACTTACTATCAAAATAAAAATTTCAACATTTGCAACAGAATAGAATTTTCAAAATTTCCAGCTTTTCGCATACATTGTGATAATGTTTAGATGACCAAATTCTTCCAAGGTAAGTATAACACAATATTATAGAAAAATAGAACAACATTCACCATCTCTATTGTAAATAGGCTTATCTATTTGGAATGACTGTCAATGTCCAATCCTTCAAAGATGTTCAGGTGCTAACAAATATTTATAAAAGCAAACAAACCATGAAAATATTCTGCACACACAGGAAATTAGCAGTTTTCCCTCTGTAGTTTAAAGGCATATGTCTCTCAATTTTCTCCCTTTACAACATGCAGAGGATGAAAAATAGCCTTATCACCCTGAGTGATTTTAGATATTCATCATTAAGTCTGTATTTATTATGCATAGAATCCATTAAGGAGGATGATGGTCTCTGTGGTAAAGGCCTGGGTTTTGTAGGGGTTGCAGGAACATCTGTGTAGTCATCCTGATACTCCCTTTACAGTGTGACACAAGGCTGCATGGTAGAATATTGTGAAGCACTAGGAATTTCAAACAAGGCCTGCGGTAGTAGGTAACTGATGTATATAAAAGCTTTGTCTGATCCACTGTCATTTACAGCAGCAACTTGTTCTTAATGCTTACCATGAATTAGGGAACACCAGGGAGAGTCACACTCTTAGATTCTGGTTAATCAAAAGGCTCTGTTGAAGTGAATAGCTCAAAGCACATAATGAGCTGGATTTGCAATTGAAGTCAATGTATGCAGTTCAGAAAATACATCAAAGGCAGGAGCTTATGGAGGCTGGAGGAAGAAATTTACCTCTTCTCTGAGACTTTATCAGCAGTTTCACTCACAGGAAAAATTGATGCTGTTATGTTCTGGGTAGTGTAATATTCCAAAGGTGGTACATTTAAATCCATGTCTTACAAGCCCTAGTATCCTTTGAGGGAGCAGAGGACATTCACAGCTTTAGTGCTATGTGACTTTATACAGACTTAAGCAATATCTCAGGGATAACTTGTCTAAGATACAGAGCTTCTTGCAGACCCTGGCTGAGGAACAGACTCCAATCCTCTAGTCAGACAGAGAAATGTCTTAGACCAGAGTATAAGAATCAGAGAAACACAGGATAGTAAGAAACCTTGTGGCTGAGGAAACATTAACTTGGTATCATATAAGCCAATTATTTTCTTAAGTATAACCTCTCTAATAGCAAGAATAACCACCTGGCACAGCTGCACAGCAAAAAAAGGATAGGAATATTAACCATAATTTGAAAATTTAATAATTATCTATAATCTGTTATACTCTGAATATCTTGATATTGGTGATAAAATTAAGGTCTTATAGCATCTTTTCAAGAAAGATTGAAAAGACTCAAACTCTACACCTTGGATTGCTCCCAGGATAAGCCATTATCTGGTAATTTGAAGCAAATTTTCTATTTGGTATTATCTGAAGTTGCTAAAGTGGGGAACAAGTATTTTCATGTTTTGCTGATGATAAGAAACGGGTGAAAGTTTTGTAACACATGAAGATATTCTTTATTGTACAAATTACTTCCACAGGAAGAATAGACAGGACATAATAATGCAAAAACCCTTGTTCACCTACATGTTCACATCTTGAAAACCTGTGAGAATATTCAAAGTAGATAGATCCTCTTCTGTAGACAGAGGAAAATTTTCTCATTGACTTTACTGAAAGATGTCAGAAACATAAGTGGTATCTCCAAGTTCTCCTTAGTGATAAAGTCTGTTCCTTTCCTGTGGCTGCAGCACACATGATAAGAATAATCTCAGCCTTAAGCTATACACTGAAGGGTTTGGGCTGCTTTTGGGTGAGTATTGGGTGGGTAAGAAAGAGACAAGAAGCAGATGTTCTGTAACTTAAATTTTTGCAGAGCCCTGAAGATCAGAGAGCTATGTTTGATGCTTTGGGCCACACGTGACTTGTTCAGGCTCTATAGCTTCTTCTCTTCTAAGAGTTTCTTTTTGAAATACCTGAAAAAAGTTCATTTTAACTTGTTTTTCACTTGTTATAGTGACATATGAGATCAATATTATGAAAATTGAAAATAAAGGTAAGAAAAAAGTGTTAAGTTTTTATGTGGATGGAAGACTGTCTACAACAATCAGAACTTTACTGGAGGGCAAAAGGACTAGTATTAAGATATGTATTTTCTGCTATTCTCACTAAGATATTTGGGTTTGGATTTTTTGGGTGGGATTTTCATGTGGAGAGGAGACTTGGGTATTTTTGTGGGATTGTTCTTGTTTTGTTTTGTTCAGCTAACAAAGATGCCAAAAGTGACAATGTGAATTTTAGTACAAGGACCATACACTTCACAGCTTCACTAATTGTTTATTGTCTAACTTCATTGAACATCTTTAACTACTTAACTGATAAAACAACTTTGCAGATTTTCCTAGCCATGAGGCAGTCTTTCAGTTTAACCATTTAGTCTTCAATTAGTCTATTCAATAGGTTTCCTAACAAAATGGAGTTCTTCTATAGCAACAATCAACATCTCTGAATACACTTATCCACAGAGATTACTACTAGGATCACTCAGAATGCTTCTATCTGCGCAATTTATTTTCTATTTATCAAAACTAAAGTAAAAATTGTGCCTTACCACTCTATTCACTGTTTTCCTATGGAAAAATGTCTGGTTTACAAAGTGCCTCAGTAATCTAAAATCTCAACAATTTCTATCTAAAAGTAATCTAAAAGATCACTAATGCCCTGTCATGAAATCTGTAATCAATAATCTTTCTAATGAGGAACAGAGGAAAAAAAACTAAAGTCCACTGTTGCAGAAAACAATTCTATCAGGGTCCCTCATGTGGAACTAAGAGCAGGCTCAAAAGCTATTGATAGCATCAGAATTCTTAACACAAGTATCAGGTGAATTTCTGTGATTTTACTTCTTTTAATAAAAAATCCGCTTAATCTTGCATCCATAAAAAATTCTCTGTGAACATATAAACCAAAAGAAATACCAAAATACTGTCCCATAGTCATAATTCTTCTTTATGGAGAAATAAAGAGGAAAAGACTAAATGATGGGAACCAGTTATATTATTTAATTTACTAGTTTAAGGTACTCACAGTCACCACCAAGAGATCAACAGCATAAGGGCTAAGGCAGACCAGGGAAGTCCTTCCCATTTGATCAGCTTTCACAGTTACCACCCTTAACCATGCAAGTCTTTCTGACAGACTTCCATGCTTGCTATTACTATCTCATGCAGGCTCAAGAATCTTGTCCTGAACAGTTCATAGTATAATTAGAAATAGGAAGGAAAAAAAAATGTGTATATGTATGTATATAGATATATATATATGATTACAGAATTATTATTACTACATTATATTACAGAAAGGTAAGAGATCCAGAGGGGGGCACAAGAGTTTTAAAGTGAAATTTAAAAATTTAAGTCTGAAAAGTAAAGAACACTTAAAAATCTGTAGAATACAGATTTTAGAGATTTTTTTATGTGCTCTAAATATATAGAAGCATCTTAGTAGCTCTGCAACAACTTAACCCATCCATGCTAGGATTTGTATAGTTTGTTTTCTCACTGTATGTTCTGAAAGGACTGATCCAACAGATGTGTTTTAAAGATTTCTGTTTCTTGCCCATGAAAACAAATTCTTAAATATAAAAACCACAATGGTGATTTTCTTAAAAAATCTGTGTTAGTGATTTCACACCTCATGGAACTGAAGCAAATAAGATTAAAAGGTTAAGATGGGGATCAAATGGATGTGGTGACCTCAGCCTGCTCCAGGATGTCCTGCCAGCACAAGAGGGTTGGATGTGGTGACCTCAGCCTGCTCCAGGATGTCCTGCCAGCACAAGAGGGTTGGATGTGGTGACCTCAGCCTGCTCTAGGATGTCCTGCCAGAACAAGAGGGCTGGATATGGTGACCTCAGCCTGCTCCAGGATGTCCTGCCAGAACAAGAGGGATGGATATGGTGACCTCAGCCTGCTCCAGGATGTCCTGCCATCACAAGAGGGTTGGATGTGGTGACCTCAGCCTGCTCCAGGATGTCCTGCCAGAACAAGAGGGATGGATATGGTGACCTCAGCCTGCTCCAGGATGTCCTGCCAGAACAAGAGGGTTGGATGTGGTGACCTCAGCCTGCTCCAGGATGTCCTGCCAGAACAAGAGGGTTGGATGTGGTGACCTTCCCTGGCCCCCACCACCACCAGCTGTTCTGTGACCCCCAGGCAATGCCTGCAAGGGCCAGGCCAGGGACTTGGAGCCATCACCCCAGGGGCCTCAGGGCAGAGCCAAGCAGCCAGAGCCCATCAGCAGCAGGGCCATCAGGGCAGAAGGAGAAAGCTGGGATGGGACAGGGACAGGCAGAGACCAGGTGAGGCCCATGGCTATGGGGCAGCAGGCAAGAGTCTCAGCTGGAAGTGTCCCCACTGGGCTGGGGGACAGCCCTGGCCATGGCCACCTCATGGTGTCCAGGAGCATGTCCCAGGGTCACAGCAGGAAGGTGCCACCCTCAGCAGCACCAGCTCTCAGCTGGTCCTGAGTCCCAGCAGCCAAAACTCCTTCCAGCCATGAGGGAAGGGAGGTCTCCTGGTGCGCCCTGGGCTGGCAGTAGAGGCAGTAATAAAGCAATACTTTAATTTTCCCAGTAGTTAAGTGACATTAAATCTGGTATTACACTCTTCAATGCCTCTCCCTGCAGTGTCTGAGAAACTGCAGATCTCAGCCAAGAACAGTAATGGGAATTCACAGGCAATACAACTGTGCTGTGGAAACGAAGAAAAGAGATGGGCTGAAACAGGGTGAGAGACAGTTCAAGGGTATTATTGTACTCAATAGGCAGGTCAGGCTGAGACAGAGGAGATCCCTTGAGTAAAAACTCCAAAATATAAAGTGTTTCTTTTCAGTGATAAAGGGCATTTGAATGAGTTGCTTGGGGACACTGAGTGAGCCTGCCTAAATACACTTTGGGAAAGGGAAACTGTGGTGAAATTAATTCAAATTCACTGTGCTTTATACTCGAAGGTCATAGAAGTCAATGCCACGATGTGGCTGCAGTTTCTGACCAGAGAAACCATTTCAACATGGAGCTTACTCAGCTTCAAAGATCACCCACAAAATATCAAATGTCAAATTGATATGTATAATGTCAAATGGTAGCAGTGGGCTACACTTCTCAGTTCCAGGCCTAGATTTTTTACTTTTACCTTTAGAGAATATTGGCTGCAAAATAAACAACAGCAACTAACAGATTTATATACATTTGAAAGCAGTTGCATAGCAACATCTTCAGAGCGATCTTCCTCCTTCTTGGAAATTTATTACTGTCAGAGGGACTGGTAGCATTAATTACCTGTTTTGCTACCTTTTCTCTCTCATGTACTTCAGAATTCATATCTAGAAAAAATGGGATTTTTCAAAAAATATTTTCAATTTCTCTAAAAACCCAAACTCTTATCACATTAAATACAAAGTAAAGCACATAAGAAATGCAGAGGCTACAGCCATCACACTCTGTTGGTTGCTATAACAGTAAAGTGGAAACATACAAGGCTGATCTCCAGTCCCTGCCATAATCCTGTGCATGAATTTTCCAAATCAGAGGTAATAAATTCAATGGACTATTGAATAAGGAAAATTAGTCATATAATTTCCCACATATTATGTGTAAACCGCTCATTATTGATTACATCATTATGCTACTGTATTTCTGAGTAATATGGAACAGATGTCTCTCACTAAGATTTTCAGCTGAGAAAACAGCCTATCAAAACTGGGAAACAGATTCTCTGAACAACTTCAGTTTTAACAGCCTTACAGTTTTTGTAGAAAAATAACATAATCATTCATTAAAAATTCTTGTCTACTTATTACTGAAGATTTATTCCCAGACTATGATAGATATTAAACTTCAGTAAACAAAGTTTCCAAGTGCCTAGCATGGAAAATAAAGAGCTTGTTTCTTAATTGTTCCAGATCAGAACACCAAACAAGTAAAGGATGTGGACCTGTCAGAGTGAGTCCAGAGAAGAGCCACTAAGATCAGAAGGCTGGAGCACATCTCCTATGAGGACAGTCTGAGAAAGTTGTGGCTGTTCAGCCTGGAGAAGAAAAGGCTCTGGGGAGAGCTGAGAATGGCCATCCAGCACCTAAAGCACCTACAAGGGAGATAGAGAGGGACATTTTACAATGGCATGTAGTGATAGGACAAGGAAGAATAGCTTCAAACTGAAAGAGGAAAAGTTTAAATTCTATATTAGGAGGAAATACTTTACTATGAGGGTGATGACACACCAGCAGAAGACCCAGAGAAGTTGTGGATGTCCCTTCTGTGGAAGTGTTCAGGGCCAGATTGAACCAGGCTATGAGCAACTTGTTCTAATAAAAAACATCCCTGCCCATGGCAGGGGTTTAGAACTGGATGGTTTCTAAGGTCCTTTCCAACCAAACCTATGATTCTATGATTCCATGATTGTGTTTCACAGATTCTGTTGCAACCACCATCAGCAGATGATCAGTGCTGGAGTTTGGGGACTTTGGATCTCTGTTCATATACTGCTCACATACAGGCATCAGTTGAAAATATCTTGTTCATTGGCTACATGAGTAACTGAGAGATCTTAAGCTACCAAAGGAAATAACATTCTTAGGTATTGTTAGCAAAACTCTACTTCATCATTCTCAGATACCGACATTTGTGCATGTTTCATTTTAAAACACAGAGACTCCTGTACTAGGCAAAGATTAATGTGCTAAGTTTCTCTATGAACTATTCTTCATGACAGGAAGTCCTGAGCACTGTGGACAACCATCATGCACAGGGGATTTGGCCTTTGGTGCTGCACTTCATTGGTTTTAAAATACAACAGACACAGAAATTAATTTGGATCTTCATTATCCCTTTTGTTTATTTTTTTAAATATTGTATGAAATAATCTTAATAATATTATAATTCATTTCTTTTTAAAGACAGAATAAAATATGAAGATAAAAAATGAAGGTTTAAGTCACGTTTATTAAAACATAACATTTCACGTTTATCCAAGTAACTATTTTTTATGAGCTAAAATTTGTTGATGGTTAAAAAAGAGAGCTTTATATACAGATGTTGTGGTCTATCCCATGAAAATAGAATATTCCTGATGGAAAGAATCAGGACATACTATTAGTCTCTTGCTGCTGTATTTTATGTTTTCTTCTGTGGATTGCTAAAGTGTGAAAACAAACCAATCTCTATGATTTACTTGGAATATTTCTTCCTATGTTCATAAGATAAACAATATCATCTATCCATGCCCCAGTTGGTCAGCTACTTGATCCTTGGGTTAGTCAAACGTATATATTTTTGTCTGACTATTCTTGCTTTTGTAATTTTCCAAACCAAGCTCCAACACATAGGTTTGCCTTAACAAGCCTTTCAATTTCATTTCTTAGCCAAGTGTTAGCTTGCTTCTGACTCCATTCAACGGATCTCCCAGGATATTATTTTCATGTTAAAAAGTTATTTCTGAAGTAACTTTACAGTTTATTTTTAGATTGTTTTCAGCTAAATCCAACTGTGCTCTAAATGCAGCAGTACTGTGTATCCATAACTGCACAGAAATAGATCAAAACCACAAATTCAATAGATATTTTCTAACATAACTTTCAAGCAGAGAAAAAGTCTAAGTAATTAAAAAATAACTACATATATCTGGAAAGAACTGGGCAAAGATGTAATAAGTTCTACTTAGTTTCAAAAAAGGACATCATGAACTGCTTAGCTCCAAATCTCTTTGAAATTGTGTTAAATGAATACTGACAACTTAAAACATTCTTTAGATGTACCAATTCTTAATCAGTTTGCATGCAACACATTTTGTTACCACTTATATCTGTATGACTATTGCTTCTACTCCTGTAGATCTACAGGTTTTACCAGTTAAATAAATTGTATTTGCTCTCCACAAATGATCTGGAGAACTCAGATGAGTTCTCCAAATTTAAATGCAATGCCTTATATTCGAACTTCAGAATACGACAAATCTTTCTGATGTATGTCAGTGCTCAGGGTCTGGTGGTATTCCTCAGACCAGGCTTTCAGAGTGAGGTTAGTTCTATCACCTGCACATCATCTGCACATTCTGATAGAAAAGCCTGACAAGCACTCTACACTATCCCAACAGGCCAGAACACTGTGATTCCAAAACAGACAAACAAACAAAACCCACACAAAAAGAAAAAAATCAAAAAACAGTAAAAATGGTCTTGTGCAATGAAAGCAGTTAGTGGACAAACTGTAAAATGGTTCATAAGCTTTCAATCTTTCAACTCTTCTAAGTTAAACTATGGGGAAAAAAAACCTCAGCAAAACACTTGCAGGATGAGGTCTAAAATACTCTTCCAATGAGAGCTTTGAGCACTCACATTGCATTGTTCCTTTGTATTCAGAGTGGCCTGTGAAATGCTGAGAATGCAGGAAAATATGTGAACCAAAAGACACTGCGGGATAAGTAAGATGACACTGTGAGATGTGAATAATGGAATGTCATTTCTTGCCTGGCATGCAGTTAAAGACAAGTGCCATTGGTGCAATAAAATATGAAATAATTCTTCATATTTCCCACACAGGAGTGTCTTGTTACAATTACAATTTTGTTGTAAAGTGTGATTTTAAAAAGAGTTTGTATATATATTAAGAAATAGGGTTCATAAATTACAACCAGTTTTTTTTTTTTGTGATGACTCAATTTCTGCTCTCTATTTTTAATTAGTTCAGCATGTATTTGAATAAAATAAGGCATAGGCAGTTATAACATAGGCAGTTATGACTTCTAAAATTCTCTTTTCCTCTCAATAGCCATTTTTTCCCTTTCTTAAAGTGTTTAATTTTTACTTTTTAATATTTTTAAAATAATCTCTGTTTGTTTTATTGAGACAGACCATGTCTCCAAGAGCAAGGGAACAATCAATGGATTAAGCAGCTACCAGGGGGTAACTAAGTGTGGTGCTGTGTGAGTGTGAGCTGAAGGTAGTAATAACTTTGGTGTATTAGCAAGAGGTAGGTGTTCATAAATTTGTGTGTATCTGGGATTTTTTTTTGTTGACTGTATAGTTCTGAGTCTCACATAATTACATCCTTTATAAATGAAATGGCTTTAATCCTCATTTGCAATGACAATGTGAATTTAGTCATTTTTCCCTGCTACACAATACACAGTTTTTATCCAGCCTGAATTGTGTCCAACTAGCCTGGCAGCCATGTGACCCACATCAACTAAACAGAGGCTTTCTATGCAAACTTGTGTAAGACTGTTAAGTGCAACATCTGAGCCTGTGAGGATTAAAGGGAAAGGAAATAATCCATGCTAGAGGGAATATCTGTGAGAAAAGGGGCATATAGGTGCCTAAAAAGGATTACAGGGTAGAGGAGGAAGAAATGAGATGCATGAAATGTTGTAACATTTCAGGAAGGGAAAACAGTTCTATGATAATATTAAAAAGTAAAAATTAAAAAGAACTTTTTTAAAGTGGGATAAAAAAGGAATGCTAATAATCTTTCGTAATGGCTCATCTATTCCTTGAATTAGGCTTTCATAGAATAGTTCTGGATTTGAGAAAGCAATATATTCAACCAATATATACAAAGACTGTGCAGATTCAAACCCAATGTCATGTTTGTAGGGACAGCTACATATTTGTCCCTTTTCTATTCTTTGAAGGATTTCACAGAAGAGGATCAGTTTTTGTCTTCAGAGAAAACCCCAAGCCTATTGGTCCACAGGATCACTGTGATATTTGGTGGTATAAATTGGTGTTAGTTTCCTTGATCAGTATTGTCAAGTGTGAAAATACTTGGCTGCCTGATGCTTTTCACTGGTGATGAAGCACTGCTAAAATGACCAGAGGTTTTCTATTCGTGTCATCCCATAAACAAAATGCAGCAGGAAAATGATAAATAATGAATTCTTGGCAGTTTCAACTGTGTAAAATTACTCTAAGACAGAACTTACATTCCAAATTTATGCCAGTAGAGATCTTGCTTCACTTCAGAGGATGTGTGTCTTGCTAGATAAAGCCCAGTTTTGTATATAAAAGGGGATTTCTTTGGGGATATTTAATTAGGTTGAATACATCTTGAATTACAATAAAAATTCAAACAGAATTAATCCATTCAGTTCTATTTCCTGTGTTTTCAGGATTCCATTCTGATCTGTGATGCCTACATTGAAATACTCTAGGGCTTTGGACATGTGAGCACAGTTTCACTTAATTACAGGTAGAATTATGTGTTTGAATTCATATAATATACATCTTGCTAGAAAAAGTTCTTCCTGAAACTGTCTTTATAAGCCTTGCAAGGACTCATGAGGACCATTCAGCTACTTCCTGAGAAGATTAACTTAGAATATTTCTTTTCAACTAGAAATTTATGCACCAGCTTGAACCAAAATGACAAGAGAGACTCCTGGGATATTCTTCAGAATATATTTTAATAGCACAGTTGCATCAAGCTTTGCATTTAGAACAACATAATATCAGAATGATTACTAAACAATGCATTTTTCATGCATGCAATATAGCAAATCCCTTTTGCATTGTGTCATGAAAACTAAATTTATTGATCTAAAAACTTCTGTAAATGTTGCATTCCTGCATAAATTACATTTTCTTTTATTGTTCCTATTACAAAGGGAAGATAAAGAGGAAGTGCTTTGAATAAAAGTGATAGGGTACAAATGAAGCAAACTTACACTTGGGCTAAAGCTCTTTTGATTACCCAGAAATAAGTGATGAAATATTTCACTTAATGCTCAATAGATATGACAAGCCTCTGGTGCCTCTTTCTCTCCCAAGCAGACAGGGTGAATTTGTATTAGTCAGGGGATTTTATTCATTCACCTTATTTTAAATGCAGAGGTCTGGAAAAACTGTATCTACAAGTCTTGTGAGAAGCTTCTGTCTGCCTCCTTATTCTTTAACTCTCATGCAGTTTAAATGGGAGTAGAGATGCTCTTATGTAAATTTCATTTAATTACATTGCAGTCTTTTGAATCTAATCAGTAATATTCAATTTGTCCAAGGAATTGGTGGCCATTATCAAAAGGGTTAGATGCAATGATAGCTGTTATTTATTTGAATGGTGAAGCTGCTGCAGTTAGTGCCTCATTTCTGCACTAGTCAGGATTTTTTTCTGAAGTGTATGCACACACACACACGTATGCACACATGCAACACTTGAGCTCTCCCCAAACTACTAGAGTTTTCTGCCATACAGATAAATATTTATTACCAATAGAAACTAAATCTGTAATTATGAGCTGTTTTAATGGAAACCCATTTACACATTTGACATTTCTAATAATACTTCATTTTGTAGAAAGTAGCATGTTCATGAGACCTATGAATAAAACTGTTGCTATCATGATCTTTTCAGTGATATTACCACACTAAGAAAGTAGCCCTTGTTTTCTTTTCCAATCTTCAGTTTCTTCAATGAGATATTATTTTTCAACCCAAAATTTATGATGAAGAAAATGAACATGTTACAATCATTCAGGTAATATTTTTTGCAGTTTGATCCAGTGTTTGAAGCAATTAAAACAAAGCATTCATTTTGCCAATTACAGTGTGCATTGCATACAGTTAGCTTAGGGGTAAATGCTTTGCTGCACATCAAAGCAGTATTCATTTTCAGACAAGTAGAATAGTCTTACAGATGCACAAGCATTTTAATTGCAGTTAATCAATTTGTCCACAGTCTTATTCACTGCTAATGTCCACACTCTTATTCACTCACCATATATAATACAACATAATTAAGAGTTGGATTTTGAATCCTGGTATTTGTCCAACTAAATGAACTTCTGTGTCAACATATCTTAATGAAGGGTGTGACTAGACTTTACATAAACCCAGCAAGGGTGTATTAAACATTGATCACCTACTGTGCTGAAGCAGATCATGTGTTCATTTAATCTATTATTAAATTAGCTCTTTATTTTAGGATTAATGTTTTTGAGCACTTGAATACAAATTTTACTGTAACTAAGCGACTTATAACATTAGTTTTAAATGGAAAACCAGTCAGCAATAATTTATAATTACAGTCCTAAGCTACATAATTTTTATGCAATTCCAAAATTATACAATACTATGAATCAAAAGTGCAACAAAATACTTTGGGACATGATTGAAGGATTCCATTCTTAAGAATCAGGACTAGATCAGTGACAAGACCTTGCAGGGCACACAGAAGGTTTGACAAAATTAAAAAGAGAAATCTTTTTCCAGTTTACTAAAACAGTGATCATGACGTATACATTAAAAGTTACCTTCAAATAAACTGCCATGGGACTGAGCCTGGGGATGTTCAGTCACATTTGACCAAGTTCTTATCTCCAAGCACATGCTGCTTCTCCCTGTCACCAAAGCCAGGACATTACTTGTTCAAATCATCCCAGTGTTAGAACTCTCCATGCAAACCTGAACCAGGAAATCTGTCTCCCTATTCCTTTCATTTCTCCCCAACCCTTTCCCTGTATTTTAGAGAGCACACACTGTTTTCCTGACCTTGAGTGAGCTGTCACACTGTACAGCTGGGTGAAACTGGAAGGACAGCACACTCTTGATGTGCTTCAAATAGGGTACTGAAACAAATAGGAAGTATTCCTGTAATAAGTAGCTGAATAGATCTGAAATCGTTTCTGTGAGCTTTGAAATATCATCTGCTTTAGACAGGTTTTCCAAATTTTTCACATGATCATACCACATGGCTGCATATTCATGTTCTGTAGCTACTGCTTTCTTAATAACTTTCAAAATTATTGCTCAAATCTAATCAATGGGATAGAGGTTTCAAGGATGCTAACATCATAACAACAACAACAACAACAACAACAACAATAATAATAATAATAATAATAATAATAATAATAATAATAATGATGATGATGTAAAATACATTTACTGCTGTGCCTAACAAGGAAAAATGCAAATAATCTGACAGAGGTCTATAAGACTTCACAAAGAGGGAGTGTTCAGTGGTCTGTACTTTTCTCAGTTCTTCTAACAGTTATTTTTGTTTACCACTCAGGGAGGAAGAAATTAAAAACAAAAAACAGCTTAAGGCTCAAACTTTTCTTATATGGTGGTGTAGCTGCAGATTTAAAAGATCTAACTGGACATCTTCTAAAAGAATGTATTAAACCAGCACCTCAAGAGCCAAAGAGCTTTACCAATTTTTATACCTTCCTGACAGTGACCTTAAAGAAAGAATGAGAATCAATGGACTCAAGGAATTAATGGACCTGTCAGTTGTCTGAACATCTCTAAGAGCCACGATCTAGACAAGAACCAAAGATAATGGAAGGAGAGAAAAACAAAGGCACCAGAGAGAGGAGACTGAAATCTCTTCTGAAGTATTCCAACATTTTTTTCCTTTCTTCTTTTCTACTGTGTTTTTCTGCCTTTGTCTCTTGACTATCTGTTGTAATTTAGTTCAAATTACTAGCCTATTTGCCACAATTATTACAGGTTACTATAATTAAATTGTGAAAGGATCACATATTTTTGTTTCTCAGGCACTCTATAAAGGAACCACATCTTGAAGTGGATGTGCATTGTGATTGCAGTATTTGCTGTGTTTTAACAGGGCAGTTAAGCCCCACACAGATGCTCACTGAGTCCCCCTCAGTGGGTTGAGGAAGAGGCTCAAAAAGGTACAGGGTACAAGTGTGAAAATATGTGAGTTGAGATAAAGACAGTTTATTGGGGAAATGAGAAGCTGTGGTCCCAACCAAAGCAAAACAAGGAATCCATTCACCACTTCCCATGTGCAGTCAGGTGTTCAGCCATGCCCAGGAAAGCAGGGCTTCACACATAACAGTTACCTTGGAAGAAAAATACCACCTCCACTCCAAATGTCACAATTTCCATGATCTTCCCCTAGATTATATGCTGAGCATGACACCATATGGCCTGTAACATCCCTTGGGACATTTGGAGTCAGCTGTCCTGGCTGTGTCCCCTCCCAACTCCTTGTTGCTCCCCGAGCCTCCTCGCTAGCATGAGGAACAGAAAAGGCCCCCACCCATTCAGCACTGCTCAGCAATAGCTAAAGCACTGGTGTCTCTGATTTGTTTTTGTCACAAATCCAAAACATAGCACCATGCAAACTGCTATGAAGAAATCCTTGAAATTTTTAAAGACAAAATAGAGTATAGGTTTTCTGGCACTTAGGCTCTAATGTCAAGCTTACTTTTGTCTACAGAGGCAGAAGAGTGTAATCGTGTTCTCGTTCTCTCCTCAGAGTAGTTTCTTAGAACATCAAAACAATGCTTGCCTTATAATTAACAATGAAATTACAAGAAAAAAGCTTTTTGAAGAAAATCTGCAGTTTATACATTTTCTTGGATAGAATAGACTTTTTCTCTAGTGATGTAACTTTCATTATTTTAATATCTTTATTACTTGTCCTAGCAAATACTTCAGTGATGCACTTGCACCATTCTCTCTGAAAGCCATTCTTTAAAGTACACTGTACTTCAGGAAAAAAAAAAAAAAAAACTTGGCATTTTCTGTACTCCAGCAAGATGCTGATAAAATAAAGAAACTCAAATCACAAAAAAGAGTACTTCTACCTCAAGAAAAACAAATCTATAAAGAAAAATCATGTCAAGACACAGAAATGTGCTCTTTGCCATCTCCTTTTTTTCCCTCTACACCTCTTACAAACCTTGCCTCTGACTTCTGTTCTGAACTCCACTGTGATTATCCAATCATTAGCAGTGAAGTGAAATTATTTTCTTGATTGGATTTAGAATTTGGTCTTCCAACATTAGGTCTTCATATATATTAAGAGATTTCTGTTTTTTCTACTCTAATACTAAGCACATTTTAGAACTTTTGAGATAACCCAAACCCTTCTCATCTGTTTCAAAAAGTGACCTAGTCTGAGCTAGTTGCAAACAAAACTTTATTTCATGTAGATAACCCAACAGAGATCCTGACTATATAAAATAACATTTCAGGGAAGGAAGCATTATCTTCAAAAAGGCAAACACTCTACACTCTTGCTTTGGTTGGCTTTCCTTTGCATTTCTCAAGGTTCTTCGTGATAATGCCAGGCTAATTTAATTATTCAGTTCCTTGGATCATGCAAAATCTATGCAGGCTACAATTCCAGTCTGCAGTCTGTACTGGTGTGTTGCACCGTGAAGCAATATCCTGTTTCACCTTTCCCAGTCCCTCAGGTGTGCCAACCTCTCCCTTCCCCTCCCCCTTGCCCCCTTGCTAAGTGCTGTCCATCAATCCTAACATTCCATCAAGGGCGTCGTCTGGTTGGTGCAGTTCAAAAGATGCTTCTCAGCCCTGGGGTCATTGGCCAGTCCAGGTGTCATTGTCCCCTGAGACTGCCTCCCTCCCACCTGGTTGGTGGCACACCCACCCCTTCCCCTCCCCCTTTCCCCGGGCTTAAAAAGACACGGGACCATGGGGCCTGGTGCTGTTGGAGCTGTTACCAACATTCGGAGATCTGTGACCATGGAATAAAACTCTGGATTAACCCTCTGGCAGAATCTGTCTCCTTTTCCTCTTCACCTCGCCTAAAGCCTTTCCACTAGAGGTAAACCTGAGTTCCTGCTTGCCTGGACTTGTTCCAAGTGCCAGCTGCAGCATCCAGCCAGCCAGGGGTGTCTCTGAGCTGAAAACACCACAGCTGCCGCCTCTGGTCAAGCAGCAAGGGCCAGAAGAGCCCAGGCACGTTCCATCCAGTAATGTTGGGATCCTATTCCAATACTGGTGTATAGAGCAGAGCACAACATTCTTCTCATCTGTGAATGTCTCTGCATTTCTACTTGACCTTTTTGACTTAAGCATAATAGAAACAAATCAGGCTGAAGATAATTCTTATTGATAGCTGACTTACACAGTGGAATTTCACTCATTGCAGGGGAGAAGATGAACAGGAGAGCAATAGTAAAGGAATAGGAAAATGGGAAATTAATATATGGATATGGAGCACATGTAACTGAAAGCAAGAAACTGACATATTTTCATCCTCCCTAGAAAGGATCTATGGCAAAACAGAAATGGATGTAGGGTATGAAACAGACTTGTCACTCCAAAGAGAAATACCAAACAGGCATTTTATCCATGGAAGGAGAGGTTAGAATTAATAAGAGAAAGTATAATTAGAGTATCAGCAAAGAGAAAAAGGGCAGGTGCAAAGATGGATTAAGATAAAACAAGAAAAACAGAAACAAAGGAATAAATAAGAAGAAATACATAAATAGATAAGGTCAGAATGCAACATGCAAATGTCAAGGACAAAAAGCTGACTGGGAAATAGAAATGAAACTACAAAGTAAAAAAAGGTTAAATAAGAACTAGTAAGAAGAATATGTTTTGAAGGATAACTAGATAAACATAATGGAGCTTAAGAAAAAGACAGACAAGTATGGAAAAGAAGAAAATACTTTTTACCAAAGTGAAAGGATGCTAAATATTCCATGTGCTGCTTAGCTGCTCTCACAGCCTAATGCAGCAATATTCAGACAACAGTATTTTGGGTAAATGGAGAAAATTGGAATTAAACATCCAAACACCATTGAAACAAAAGGTGATGCACATGAACATTCATCTGAGCAATGTAGTTCTTAGCAATTTCTTCCTCTATAAGATGTTGATTTAACAGTAGTGAATAAAAGAAAAGGGGAAATAGGTTTGAGTTATAGATAGAAAGGTCTTATTTCTCTTCAGATATGTGATTCACAGTTCCTAAAACTTGAGGGAAACTGAAAATTTTTCCTCCTCATACAGGTTTGGATTATAGCAATGCATTCAATGTATAGGGCATCTGTCAGCCAAAGTCCTTTCATCTTAAGGGAAATCTGAGAATGTAGTAGTTACCCTAAAGGCAGAGGGAATAGAGCAGACCAATGCCATACCAATTATACTGTTTCTCAGAGGGATCCATTACAAGCATTCAAACTCCTTCAATTCTACTTCATAAAGGCAGTCTGTGTCAAAAGCTGAAAGCCACTGGTTGAATTCTAAGCTGCAGATCTTCACTCTCAAGGATTTGGAGAAGTGGAATATGTCTGAAGCCTCCCATAGTGATGAATAATCTTCTTTGAAGTGTTAACAATCGTGCTTCATGTCCCTCATTTCTTTATTTGTGCACAATTCATATGCAGGTAATGGTGGATTAAATATGCAGGGGAAAACAGCTGTAGCTATAGCACTGGTTTTCACTTTTTTTCTTTTCCCCACAAAAAGAAAAGAACAAAGCCAGTGAAAATATTTCTATACTTTAGTTTGAATTTAAAAGGCTTTCTTTTTTCCTCTCCTTGGGCTGTGCTCATTAATAATGATGACTATCTGTTAAAAATCAGGTCTTTATAATCTTTCACTTATCTCTGTTGTTCCGCTGTTGGTGAAGTACCACTGGGAACTTTATGTGGGATACCAATCTACCCAGGAGGGGGAGGAAGAATGTACTCTGAGGTAGGTGGCAAGATCCCCGTTCTGTCCTTACACAGCTTGGGAAATGGGAAAGGTCACACTACAACAAAATTATTTCTGCTGGAGGTGACATCTGGAGGTCATCTTATCCATTCCATTCCCTACACAAAGCAGGATCAACTTAAAAGTTCTATTCAGTTTCTAAGGGCCTTGTCAAGTTACTCTCTGAATATATCTAAAGATGTAGACTCCACAGCCTTGGACAACCTTTTTCACAGTTTAACCATTCTCTTGGAGAATGTATTTTTGCCTCTCTTGAGTTAGATGTTGTCTTGCTACAGCTTGTGCCCACTGTGTTATGTCCTTTTACCACACACCTCTGAGCCAAGGTTGTATTCATTTTCTCTATAACCTCTCCTTCAAGAGTTAAAGACAAGCACTCTTCCTCTAGGCTTGTCTTTTTCAGACTGAAAAGTATAAATCCTCTCACATCATATGTTTACCTAAATCTCTTGGTAACCCTCCTCACTGGAACTGCTTCAACGTCATTCTTGTGTGGGGAGCTCGGAACTGGACACAGAACACCTGTGTGGTGTCATCAGGGTGAGTAAATAGGCAAAAATAGGCACTCATTCTGTACAGGCTCTGACCCCCTGCCCCACTGACATCATAGCTCTCCATTGGAGTAGGATGATGTGGATATGCACCTTTTCCCCACCCAGAAAGTTGCAAAAACAATGCTCATGAGAGATAACGGTGCTATGGCAACTTTACATTAGCAAAGAAGCAAAAAATCAAGGAGGACTGTCTTGGTTTGAAAGGTGACTGCTAAGGAAGGCAGGAGCCCCCCTTGGAATGGAAAATGTAAACTCCTTTTCTCTGAATAATTCTGAAATTAAGGGGCTCTCAGGCAAAGATCTGGGAATAGGAATAGCAGTTCTTTGCTAGTGTGCATAACAAGGCAAACAAACAACAGCAGCTCTGGCACTGACCCCTCACAGAGCCCGGAGCCCCGGCCCGGCCTTTCGGCCGCGGCGCGTTCCCCTCGGTGCAGTTCCGGGCACGGCCAGCAGGGGCGCTGCTGCTCCCGGCGGGCGGGGCCATGCGGTGATTCCCCCGCGGCTGCAGGGGGCGCTGCGGCGCACACGGCAATGGCGGCTGGGCCCGGACGGGCAGGGATGGAGGAGATGATGGGATGTTTGCTCCACAAACCCTGGGGCAGCCATCCCCGTGCCCCAGCAGGACTCTCGGAAACAGCACGCTGGGCTGGCAGGACGTCTCAGCAGGCAGGGACTGAGGGGCTACAGTGCAGCGAAATCTCAGAGCAGAGCTGAAGAAGCAGTGGCGGCCCAGCTCCCAGCAGGGCAGGGAGAGGTGAGCTCAGGATCCTGGACAGATGGGGACAAGTGCCTCTTTTAGTGAGGTGGGTGTTCATACGGTCCCAGTTCTGTGGCTACTCTCACAAGCAAAGGCAGAAGCAGCAGCTCTGGGCTGGGCTCCAGCAGCAGCAGTGAATTCCCTTCCCCAAGGAGCAGCTCCAACCATCCTCCTCCAGCAGCAGTGAATTCCCTTCCCCAAGGAGCAGCTCCAACCATCCTCCTCCGGAGCCGAGAGAAAGAGCGCCAGCAGCTGCCGCAGCCCCGTCCTCTACCTGCCCAATCCTCCTCGAATCTCTCCCTTTGGAGAGAAACTTCGGATAGGAGAAGTGCAACCAGATGCCCTCCTCCCCTGAGCTTGGCCACTTTTGTTTTCTTAAGTACCCAGTTGTTAATGTGTCCTAGCACCTTATGGGAAAAAAATTCTATAAATAAAAGGAACAAGAGGAAAAAAACCTGACCCCTAATGAGCATTCCCAGATTTTGGCTGATATAAACAGAGCAGGAGACTTTCTCTCCTTATAATGCTTCTATTGAAAGTGATTAGGTCAAGATTGAGAAGCACAGCAGGTAGTTACCGTCCTGTGTTCCAGAGGGATTTGGAGAGAGGAGTGTGTGTAGTTTTATCTGTTAGGAGCAGAGCTGGGGGACCCATCTTTTACATCCCTCCCGTAGCCCCAGCCAGGGTTTTCACTTTAGCTGAAGTCTTCCTGGCTAGGGCGAGGGGCAACAAAGGTTTTCAGCATCTCTGCAGGCTCAGCACTCTGTTGCTCATGTCTAGACATCACTTTAATTTCTTAATTCTGTATTGGCTCATTGTTTTTGGGGTCTTTTTGGTAAGTTTGGCAGGGTTCCTTCCCATGGCATGCTGGTCCCGAAGTTATTTTGCATCTTCTGATGCCCCCCTCCCATGTCCCCTCCCCTCACTGTCTGGGGAGAAGTAGGACAGCCTAAGGCAGGCTTTACCGATACAAAAGGAGCAATTAGCTACAACGACTGGTGATTACAATAACAAACAGGCAGAACTTCAGTTTAGCAGCAACTTGTTTGACTGGTTTTGAAACCCTTTTTCCACAAAAAAAAATTGGCAGATTTTTGTTTATAACATAGGCCCAAGACCATAAAATAGGAAAAGGCATCACCATTGGCTAAGTCCAGATTATCTCTTTTATGGTTCATGAACAATTTTCCTAAGTGTAAACTTAAAGGAAGGTTAATTTACTGGGGCTTTCCAAAGATCAAAAAAATTCATTCAATGAGGAAAACCCGTAATTTTCTATGGATAATAGTTTTCCTAAAAGAGGAGAGAGCAAGGGTGTCTCCAAGAGGGGCACTAGAGACTAAGTGCAGAGACTATAACTCCTGAAGACTCCACCTCATGCCAAGCCATGTTCTCCAAAGGGCCTTGCAATCCTGTTCCCTTTCTGAGTGCTGACCATTGAGTAGGTGCCCTTGTTGAGACCAGAACCTGTCCTCATCTGCTGTCAAGCTGTGTTGCTGCCTAGAGCCTGTCAACATAGGTATATACATGTTCACAGAAATCAGAGATATTCCTCTCTATCCACCAAATTTAGCTTCTGTTCTTTGTGGTATCTACTCATCTTTTGCTGTATGAAGAGAGAGGCGCCTTCATCAGTACACTTCTTCTCTAATTAAAAGTCTAGATTAATGCCAAGTAACAAAATTATTTACTAGGAAAAGCTGCAGGGAACACTTCATTTTTTATGTTCTGTTTGTATTTAGTGGCAGAAAGAAAGGAGACTGGTTACAGAGAACAGAAATCAATGAGCACCTGAGGCACCACTCTAAATTGGATGCAAATTGATAGAATAAGAATTAAGAGGATGCAGTCATGCAAATATTTAAACAGAGCAACCTGCCTTAATCCATAAGGAACTTTATTCTCAGGTGTTGTTGTCCTTACCTCTAGGTATCAGCTCAGTGTACTTTGTTAGCTTTGAGCAACAGAAAAAAATTAAAATCTCTTTCTTTGTTACAGACATGGGGTATGGACTAAAGCTACTTGAAAGAAAAACAGTTTTATTACATCACACAGAGGAGGAGAGACTATTTTCCATATTTTTTCTAACCAGTCACTGTTTGAAATCATTCTTGTGATGGTTTGTTTACTTCTCTTCCCCATCCAAAAAACCCATAGAGGTTTACTTATCAAAAAACAGTTTTCACTAAACAATTGATAACAATCACAATTAAATTTAACCTGCAATTTCAAGTAACTCAAATTATGCCCCTAAGCTCTGTGGCATATTCACTGCTGTTCCATCAAGTCTCAGTCCTCATCAAACCTTGAAGTTTTGCATTCCCCTTGGACTGCATTTTCTTTTCTATCTTTTAATGCTATAAACATTTCCAACAGTACAAAAGTAAATAATTTTTTCATTAATAAGTTTCTTCAGAATGTCAGCTTTGTTTATTTCTCTTGTAACTTGCCAAAGCAGGATTTTTATTGTCTTTGTTAAAAAGCATGTACCTTGCAAGTATTCAAAATCAGTTTCATTATTTCATTTCCTTGTCTCATTCTTACATGGTGGTACTTCTTGTTGAATAATATGAATGCAATTTCCATAATGAAAATATAAAGACAAATTATGTGTAATTTGTTAAACATATGCAATATGGCAATATCCTGCTGACACCATTGCACAGATGTGGAAGCAATTTAATTATCAAGATGTTATTCTCTCTGTAAAATATTGAGAGGTGCTGAGAAACAAGACATACACAACACTTGAGCTTGGCTCTTTTTTCCTGTTTCACCTTCATAAACATTACATGTATTTAAAGGTAATGAACATGGGACACGGACCAAACAACCTTACTCAACCCTTTGCTAGTATGACTCTGTTCAATCATGATGCTAAATTTATGTAATTAAAGTTTAATGGTCTTCAGAAGCATTATTAAAAAAAATTCAATTTCTATTTACTAGTTATAATCTCATCAAAAATTAATTTCTAAATCAAGTTACAATCTCAATGGAAACATTTCTTTTCATTAAAGAGCACATATGAAGTTCAGGAGCTATATTCCTGTCAAAGTGAAAACACGCTCGTACGTTGATGAAGCTGGACTTCAAAGATCAGGTCCTAATGATGAAATTCTAAACCACAATACTTGTGACTGACCCAAATGTCCTGCAAAGCAGGAGGGAAGGGGTGCAAAGAGTATACCCACAGATTATATTATTTCAGACATGTTGGCAATCTAAGGTTCCTGAGTGTAAAATATCACAGAATCACAGAAACGCTCAGGTTGGAGAAGAGAAGAGACCTCCAGGATCATCAAGTTCAACCTTTGAGTGATCACTACCTGTGATCTTGTCAACAGGCACTAAGTCCTGTTATTTCTTGAATTATGATACATGTACTCTTGAATAGAGTTACAGGGATAGTAGCTCTACCAGCTCCCTGGGCAGCCCATTCTAGTGCTTGACAACCCTTTCAGCAAAGAAATTGTTCCTGATGTCCAACCTGAGCCTCCCTCTTGAGGCCATATCCTCTTGTCCTATTGCTGGTTGCCTGAGACCAATCCCCTCCTGGCTTCAGGCTCCTTCCAGGTTCTTGTAGAGAGCAGTACAAGGTCTGTCCTGAGCCTCCTTTCCTCCAGGCCAAACACCCCCAGCTCCCTCAGCCACTCCTCACCAGACTTGTGCTCCAGACCCTTCACCAGCTCCAGTGCCCTTCTCTGCACACACTTCAACACCTCAAGGTTTTTCTTGTACTGAGGGGCCCAAAATGAACACAGCACTTGAGGTGTGGTCTCACCAGTGCCCAGTACTGTCCTGGTCCTGCTGGCCACACTAATTGCTGACATAGGCCAGGATGACATTGGCCTTTTTGGCCACCTGGACTCATGCTAGCCAATGTTCGGCTGCTATCAATCTGCACGCCCAGGTCCTTTTCTGCTGGGCTGCTTTCCCCCAGCTGGTGGCCCTGTCCCTCTTGTGACAGAAGTGCAGGATCAGGCACATGGTTTAGTGGAGCCTCACACTGTTGGCCTCAGTATTTCATTTAATGAAATACAAGAAAATTATGTCTGCTAATAGTACAGCAAGTATATTTTTAGGAAAAAGACAGCAGTCCTAGTTACATTAGCAGATACAAGACCAGCTTTCTTCAGAAAGCTGACTTATACATGATTCTTTGTCAGTCCAGTTTAAAATGGATTTTGAATTCCTGCTGTGTTCAGTGTCCTGGAGGCAGTGACACAATCTCTAACTCATGAAAAAGCAGTGGTACGGTAGTGGGTAGTGATTTGTTACAAGCTATTGCCCAGCTCCCATTGCTAGGACTATGAAACTTCATTGCAAGTTAAAGCTGGCTTCTTACTGTTTGCTAAATGAGATGAATTGGAGCACTGTGAATGCCAGAATAGGCATAGGAGAAGTTGACCTTCTATGCTTTGCAATTCAGGTTTCATTTGGTTCTATGGTAGCTAATTAGCAGAAGACGTCACCCTTTTTCCTCAAATCTGACACGATGTATCCATTGTAAATGCAAGTGGGAAAGTGTTTGCAAAAGGCATTCCTGAGGAAGAGCCTTGTAATAGCTCAGCTCTACAGATTTGTGTACATTAGCTGAAGTGTTATAGGGCCAGACCTTCAGCTGGCCTTTCAGCTCCATTAACTTTCAATAGCACTATAACAAATTACATGAGCTCATGATGTGCCCCGTGATGTTTTATATCTGACAACTGGAGAAAAGTGGATTAAAGCAACATCAAAGCATAAAGGCTTCTAACTCTCTATATAGATCAGTATGAGTTTAAGCTTAGATTTCTTTTTGGGTTTCATCCTTCACTTATTACTTGTTTCAAGTGTCATATTCAAAGGCAGTGAAAAATTGCTTAGCTCAGATTGGGAGTCAGGATGATTATACCACAACACAATATATTAAATAGTTTTCTACTTTTTTTTCAAAAAATAATTTTGCATTTGTTTAGAAATGAACATATTTTGTGTGTTTTAGTTTGTTATACTATAGTATGTATGTAAATACAAAACTTGTCTATATTTAATTGCAATGAGGATTATATGTATAAAACTTCAACTATCAGTTGCATAAACTTTCAGTACATTTATATAATCATTTCTGACAATACAGTACCAATTCTGACAATACCCTTGTATTGATAGTTTGGTATCAGACCTGAAGTCTGATAAAAAAAAAAAAAGGAAATTAAAAGTTACACAGGGAAAGGAAGTAGTTACAAAGAAAATAGACTTGTTCTATTTAAATAATGCCTACCTTTGCAAAGCCCGTTTCCCTCCAAAATCCCAAAAGTAGTATTTGACAACAGTAAATGTATCCTGATCACAGACTGAACTAGTGTGCACCATTATCTAGGAGATTTTCTACAATAATAATTCAGTTTTTTTAAAAAAACAGTAAAATCAGACGAACAAACTACAAAATAATAACAAAACCATATAGAAATTATTTGATGTCAAACTCAGTTTCTAGGATGCTACCCAGATTGTGTAGGATTGCCACAACACAGGTTTATTCAAATTTCAGTCACTGATTTTACCTTTTTCTAGCCTGTCCACCCTCTCCTCTGCACCAGAAAGTATAGCAGTCATTTACTCCTTCTCCACCAAGGAACAACCACCAATGCAAAAAGCTGGATTGTGCCAAGACACACTCCAAGCTCCTCACACTTAAGAGCAAATTTAGTGATATGAGCAATGACCAAAAATCCCTATTTCCACATTAAATAAGAAAGCTGCTTTGCAGTCATCTCATTACAACTGACTGGTAACAAAATGAAGGCCAAGCAGCTTAGTGACCCAGTTGCATTAAGTAAGATAATTTAAATCAGTATTTCTTTGAATACCTTCATTCTGTTTGCACAACACTACTTACAGTGTGTCCTGGTAATAAGAAAGCAGATTAGGAAAAAACAGCACTGGGACCTTTTTCATTGTAGAGAGGATTATTCCTAACAATTTTTGTGCTTAGATTTCAGAATCATCAATGTGTTTCTGCTTGCCCATGAAAATTTTAGTAATACACTTGTAATCCTTGTTTCAAGTTACACAAAGGCTGGTTGGAAGCATTTGAAGCCAAGGTCAAAGCACAAGGACCAAGGCATAGGAAAGCTCTGGAATGCAAGCACCATTTGGAAACAGTGCAGAAAATGGTGGTAACTAAAAAGAATCAAAAATTGGTTACAGCTTCTTCTTCTTTCCTCACTTTACCTTTATTAAAGCCATTTCAGCTAAAAAAAAAAATAAAGTGAGTCGAGGAAACTTCAAAAGTACACTTTATCAAAACTTGATCCAGAAATTACATGGAAAAGTATTCATGATCACACAATTATAATACATCTTAACTCCATGAAGGAAAAGTGGTAAACGGCTTGAAATGTAACATACAAGAAAGTCTGATCCAATTCAACTGTTGTTAGGTGTGATTTTAAATTCATGTCACTGGAGCAACACAAAATAGCAAAAAAATCTGAAGCCGCAAAAAACACTGCAGGTTTTCTAGTTTTACCTGGAATAAAATTTATTTGAATAATCTGCCTATAACAAGATTCAATTTTTCAATTTTCACAAAATTCCTCACTATGGGATAGTACTGGAGGCTGTTCTAATACTTTAAAGTACAAATATGCAAGCTCAGCATCTTCCTAGGAAGTGTATGTAGGGTTGAGGAGAATCAGGATTAGATGATAACTGCAAGCAGAGGGATTAGCTACAGTCCTCTATAAAATAATACTCATGGCTACTTATATTTAAAAAAAAAGGCTGAGGGTCATATGGCTGAATATTGAAAATATGGCAAATAAAATTGAGTTAGTGACTCAAAACCATATAGTGACAATATTTTTCAGTTTCTTATGGATTAAGTCAATGTGTTGACCAGACTAGAATAGTTTTTCTATATTTTCTGTATATATCAACTATCATTTGAACTGGATGCAAATTGTCATCCATTTAAATCCTCACTCTTAAAATAAATCTGCAGCAGAATTGCACATGAATTTTAATTGGTAAGAGACTTCTATCTCCTATTATTAACACAAAGTGCTTCATAATACGATTCATATATTTATATTTGGGTTGCTTATTAAGATATACTTTGAATCTGAATGTGACAATTTAGCTGAAAATAATTATGAAAAACTATGTTTTATTGCATAGTGTCAATAATGAAATGGAAAAGTTATTGTCTTTTCTCTTTTCTAGTCTTATTTTGGCTCATGTGCTAGGAATCTCTGGAAATATGGTCTTTTAATTTAGATGACCAGCATTTCATAACTAGATTAGTAAAATCAATAAGAATGCTCTTGGCCTGTTTTCTCCAAAGAAAGAAAGGAAGTCTGATATTTCCATATATATAAAAAAATGTATTTAGGAAACTGACAGTTCTGACATGTATCGAATATTCGTATGCCTTAATGCTGGAAAGTCCATTAAATACAAATCTGTAATCCAAAAAAGGACCCCACTTTGTTTATAGGCTTCTGCACTGGCTTTCTGTAGGCTATTAAGTAAAAACCAATGATATTATCTGTGTTATCTAGATAGTGAAATCAGGATCTACTGAGGTTAATCAGTGTGTGCAATCAGACTTTGTTAAGCATGATTCTTAGCAGACAGTTTGGCTTCCAGAGAGATTAAAATAAAGGTCTGCAGGAGCAATAGGGCAATTTATTGACCACCAAAAAATCTGCATGTTCATTTAAATTTTTGTTCTTGAACAGCTTCACTAAATCAACAGGGAGGGTATATTCATGTTTAAGTAATTAAGTACAGGTGTAAATATCTGCAGAATCTATGTGCACATGCTTCATATATTTTGTCATTTCAAATGGTCACATTTTTCTGTTATTCAGGATAACCAAGAATGTATGATATTCATAAAAACCTTCCAACTTGAATCATTTTAGGAGCATTAAAAACCTTTTAGAATATACAATGTATCTTTAAAAATATCAAGTGTTTGTGAATCTCTCATTTTTCTGTAACTAAAATATGTCTAATTCCAGATGTTGTCAAAAAACTGTCTTTTGGACTGAGAATATGAATTCCAGGTTTAAACCCAATGAGGATTACAATGAGATTTAGTAATGGAAGCACTGACAGATCTTTAGTAACAGTAGAGCTTTCAGGCACAGCAATAATACTAGCAACAGTTGTTTGCAGATGTTCTTGTCATTTTAATCATCCTGTTAACAGAATTAGCAATGATCCACAGTTGACTTTAGTATTCTGTCTGCAAACTGTTACATTGTGAAAAGATGAAGGGAGTCATAACAGCTTAATAGAAAAACATTAAGTCTTTTCCAAATTTATCACTTACAGTATTTAAATGTGGAGTGCTGGTAAAACTAATAAAACTTTTATTTAAGGAACATTTCCCTTATATTATTTTACTGCAATTTCCATCTAAAGCAAAGATTGCTTGCCTTCTATAACTGTTAGTGCTAGATATTCTTGCACATTAATGCCCCAGCACGTAACACCAGGTTAGCTATTATATGCATTACAGCCATTGCCTTTAGTGCTCTCAATTATGTATCAAGCATATGTTAAAAGCCTTATTGAGATGCAAAAGGAATGAAAATAACGTCCACAGAGTTAAAGAACAGACAGAAATGTATTATGGCAAACCAGGATTTTATTTTTCCAGTAGTCTACTCTGCACCTCTGTCTAGAAATTTTGTAGTAAATTTTGTTTGAAACAGGCTCAGGTACCAAAGGATTCAGCTGCAAGAGATGTGAAAGGCACACATGAGGTGCTGCTGAGCACAGAAAGCCCCAGTCATGGCTAAACTGCTGTCTGCCCCCAGGCAAGCTAGTTTTAAACCAGAGTTGGCATGTTTACATGTGGTACAGTCAAGCCACTAGACTGAAACGTAAACACATTAAAGATGTGCTGTAAGTGAACAGAGAAATCATATAGGCTGACAATTTGGGCCACATTTGCATGATTCAAGTCATCTTCCTAAATACTTACTACCATTAAAAGAGTGCCTGCAGTCCAGCCAAAAATCAGACTGCATGTTGTGTGAAGCACAGTGTAAGCACAGACTAGGACTGGATGCTCCCTGAGGCAGGATTTAACTGGCTGGCTCATGGAGAGCCTGTTGTTCACCAGGACCCCAGCTCCTTCTCCATGGTGCTGCTTTCCAGCAGCCAGCCCCAAGCCTGTGCTGGTACATGAGTTTGTTCTTCCCCAGGTGCACAACCCTGCATTTGCCTTTGCTGAATTTCAGTTCTCTGTCCATCTCTCCAGCCTCTCAAGGCCCTCCTGGAGGGCTGCACAGCACTTTGGGGTACTGGCCACTCCTCCCAGCTGTCATCAGCAGCCTTGGTGAGGAGACATCTTCCCCTCCATCCAAGTCATTGATGAGTAAGTTAAACAGTACTCGGTCCAATATTGAATCATGGGGGTCACCATCAGTGACAGGCCCCTAGCTACTCCTTGTTCATGATCATATCTTTGATCATGACCCTCTGGGGACTGCCATTCAGTCAGTTCTCATCCATCTCACTGTCCACAGTTCCCAAGTTGGCCTATGAAGATATTGTGAAAGATGCGTTAGATAATCTTCACTGTAGAGTAATATAAGATAATACTATATCTAGGGAAAAATAAACAAAGCCATGTCTGACCACAAAAGCAGCAGTTGCAATTCAAGAGAGAGCCATTGAGATCATCAACAGTTCACCAAAATCATTAGATCTGTATGCAATGGCAGCCAAAATGATATTTGAAGAATATTGGGACCAAGACAAATGTATAATTTTTATGTCATATAAAACCCACAGGTGTCTGTCCATAACCCAAATGGTGTGTTGCTCTGGTCTCTGCATGTCAAGGAGGAAATAGCAATGTTGGAGATCAGCTGATATGCTAAAAACAATAAAACAGCTATGTTACAAAGAGAGACTAAAGATTCTGACTCTCCAGTTTGGAAAGTAGATGGAAAAAAAATATTATCAAAGTTTATAAAACTCAGGTTGTCAGTGGCTAAGACAAATACAAAATGAAATTGACTGAATTCCTCAGTGCAAGAACAGGGAGTACTTGATAAAAATAGTAGGAGTTCAATTTCAAACAAGTAAAAGAATATTCCTTTAAACAGAATGTAAGAATGAAAGTCATATTACTTTTCAAAATGTAATAATTTTCTGGAATGTAGAGGTTTCAAAACCAGAGGAGGTTTTGAAAACAGACAGCATCAGAAGGTTTGGAAAGGTACAAAGAATCCTGAGCAGCAAATCCAGAAACAAATATAGGTAAGCAATAGTAAGGAATGTATCCTCTTCCATCTGTAACGTGACAGCTGTGGGTGCCAAAATGCCTACATGGAGAACAGATCACAGGAAGTCGTGAGGCTGATGCTCTTCCTAAATAGCTCATCTTTTTGCTACTTTTTTCCCCATTTCTGGAAGGACTGTAATTAATAAAAGGTAATGCACAGACTATGCAGAGCTAGCTTCCAGTACCAGCCCCAAAAACATAGTTCCCAAACAAAGGACTATCAGATATTAAACTGTAAATAGCAAAAATTGAAGACTAGATTGATTGGATGGATATCTTTAGTATTCTTAGACAGGATTAAAGCCACAATTTGATAACCTCTTAACTAAGCCATTTCTAAGGCTACCAATCTTCAGCACCACATCCTCTAAGAGTACTGTTCTATTTTCCACAGTACTCTTATATTTATATTCTTCAGTCCTCATGCCTTGAAGCAACAGTGTTTATTTACTCTGTAGCCTCAGTAGGTTGCATACACATCCTTTGTCTTTCATCCAATCCAACACCCAACACTTCCTCACCTCTTTTTTTCTCCAAAACTCCTCGGGTTTTCCTTTAGAAAAAGTATAACAACAAAAGTCAGACAACAGCTTCAGGCTTTCCCATGTGAAACCATCCTGCTCCTAATAACTTTCCTGCTTGTCTAATTCAGAACTTCCGTCCTGAATAACAAAGTCCTTTCACTTACAGAATACAGCTTTATGCTGTAGCCATTCTGGGGAGAAAAAAATTAACAACAGCTAGATGAGAAGATTAAACCTTCATTTCAAAGCTTGCCTCAAATTAGTGTGCTCCAAACAGAATGCATCAACATCCATGCCATAAACACTACTGGGAATGCCGGGGAGGCTGTAGCTACACACAAACACAAGATGATTCAGGAATTCTGCTGTGCCCTGTGCAGCATACTAGCTTGGGATTTGTACTATACATTAAAAAAACACATGCAGTGCAACACAAATATCCAGCAGAAGCTGGAACTGTCTGCTTAAACAACATATTGTTTATACAAGAACTAATGTGTCTTAATTTCTCCTGGTTGGAAACCTTGCAGTGACATTATGTAGGGACATACTGCTCTTGTATAAAGCAGTGATTTGTAGCTTCTCATCCCATGGGGTAATACTTACCTCAGACATTCCTTTTCATTAGGCTCTGGTAGAATTATCCTAATGCACATGGTAGAAATAAGACTTAGGTGTTTGGCTGAAAATTTGGAAGGCTGATGTATTTAAATTATGACTATGCATCTTCATTTTACCACTGGATTCCAGCTTAAGCACTAGATGGTTAAAGTCTTGAACAAGTTGCAGCTGTATATATAAATTCTGACTTAGTTGAGAGTCATCATGTACTTAAAACATATTATGAAGTACAGCTTTAGCCTATTACAAAAGTCAACTATCTGAAGCTTTGAACTTTTGAAAAGAATCTGTAGTCTCTTTATACACTGTACACTTGATCTGATTGAGTGTTTACAAAGGAAAAATATGGATCCAACATTACACTGGAACCAAATCTGTGATTTTTCTATTCCCCCCAGAAAGGACAACAAAACCAGGAATTTTTAACACTTTCATACCCTATCAGGAGAGCTTTGGGCAAGTGCACTCAAATCAGTTGGAACACAGGCAGAAACTGAATTATATGAACTCTGCTTGGCCAACTGTCAAAGGTATGATGTATACTTACATAAAATATTTTTCTTTCTGTTTTTTTCTTTGATACAGCAACTCAGGCAGTCTACCACTACTTTAGTATTTTAAATATATGTTCTGAAACTGAGTGGGGATTCCCTGTATATTAGGAAGTTAGAGAAAAAAAAGTTGAGTGCCATTAACACTGGATCTTTTCTACTTCTTTTAGTAGAAAAGCACAAAAAGACAGTCTCCTTAAGGAGTAAAGCAGGATACTTTATCATAAAAGTGTGTATAAGCCTGATTTTGTTCCATTTTCTAGAATTCTTCACTGTCCTAACTTCCTTTCTGAGCTGAAGCAAGTATCACCCATCATAGATGATAGCTAATCTGAAGACTAGTTTACCCTCCATGTCAGTATTATTACAATAGTTCTTTAAAGAGATCATGGTGCTTTAACCTCATGGTTAAATTAAGAATTTCACCTGACCTCAGAAGAAAAACCTCAATAAAATAGCTCAAACAAACTAAAAATTTGGGGATTGTGCCTCTTAACACACTGGGAAACTCCCACAAAATGCCAGGTAAGGTTAGTGAGGTTCTGTACTCAGTTCTCCCTGTGAGGCTCTTGCACACTGCATTCTATGCATTGCCTGAGTTAGTCCTTTATCCTCACCCTCCTACTGCAAAAGATTAAATAAAGAGAAAATAAAACCTTCCCAAAATTATTTCAAAAGTATTTATATGTATGTTATAATGATACTGAGTTACTTAATTTCTTTTTACGTAAGTACATTTAAATACCTCCATAAAAATACGCATTTTTTTGTTACTGTAACATCACTTGACCTGGCAGGTTACTACTATTGCCTGCAAAATCCAGATTGTCGGGTCCGGCTGTCTGTCTCTGCCCCGACACGGGTAGAGTGGTTCTTTAGTGGGCGCGATGCAAAGGACGAGTCTGGACTCTTCAGCTTTCGGTCTTCAGGTTGTTTATTATTTCTTATCTACAAAATTTTTCTGTCTGCCCAACAGAGGTCTGATCTGCAGGCAGTCACAGGCACTCTCTGACCACCCACGGGGCGGTCATGTCTTTTTATACTAAAACCTACGTATACAATATTTACCTTTATTTCCCAATGCTTTTCGCCCATGTTGGCAAGTGCACCTTCACCATAAACCAATCTCTAAGTGCCAACATCATCACAGGAGATGGAGGACAAGAAGAAGAAAGAAGAAGGACAAGACACGCCCTGATCCCTCCATCTTGTCTCCATAACCCCCCTGTACCAAAAACCTTAAAGTCTATATCTCACCCTCTAAATGTGTCTCTTTTACACCTTTTACTCTAAAGTGATTCTCTTGTCCTCAGACTCTTGTTACTTCTGTGGATGGATCAAAATCAAGCCACCAAACACTCTTGGCAACATTCCAGGGTTTTCGAGACCCCCAAGGGTTCTCCTGGCATCTCTGGACATCGGGAACGATGTGCTGAGATCCCACACCAGATATTCTTACTCAAAGCCAAATCACTGGCATTTAATTAATAGAGAGAAACTTTGTTTCACCAGACAGACTTTATATAAAATTTGATCTCCCAGAGCTTTGTTTTATATCTCATGGAAATACAAAATGTGCTGTGCACTTTGATTCAAACACAATCCATGGCTTACAAAACATGTCACTGTTTAACAACGACTAATGTGATGGAAAAGATAAAATAATGTTCTCTAACCAATACTGGTGAATCACCAGATAAGGAAGTAGTGATATATGAATCCTCCCTTAATCGTATAGAAAACTAGGACTTGATAGAGAGCGATTACATGACACAAACACATCATCTGGCATTTACTTCTAGTTTATCAAAAAATATTTGCCCCTCTTATACAGTAAGAGCTGAACCAACCTGGAGCTCAAAAGAAAGAAGGGAATGAGAGTAGTCCCCTTACTCTCATGTTCAACACAGACATCAAGAGCAGAACATCCTTTGAACAGTTTAATTTAAACATGTTAGGCTATTGATAAATGTTGCTGCTTTAAGGTGTGTATTGCTTATCAAGAGATTTATCAGAAGGCCACAAAATCTTTAACTCTTATGTGGAGAATAACAAATCAAATATTTTTCTAAAAAAAAATCAGTAAAACTACAGATTATTATTTTGGAAAAAAAAAAAAAAAACAAAACAAAACAAAACTAGAACAAAACCAAACCATACTAAAAAACCATTAGTATTTCAGATAGCTCCCCTAGAGAAATCTTGTGTACTACCCCCTACCCTTCATTTGCAAAAACAATTGAGAAAAAATTATACTTCAAATTTTCCATGCACTTGAACCATTTTTAGTTTAGAACTGTTCCCTGTCTTCTCCTTGATTAATTTAACAGCTAGCAGTTTTTATGGCAGCTGTTGTAAAATATCTTGTTATTCTTGTTATTCTGCTTGCTGTTATGAATAAGAAAATTGAGTTGCATGTAAAATAACCATTATTAGGGGTAACTCCTCACCTTAGAATGGATGACTGTCATTCTCAGATATAACCATTACTTCCAGTAACCTTATGTGGAAGGAGGGAGAAAGAAACACTTAACCATGAAGAAAAATGTAATTTTTAACTGCCAAAAAAAATGTAAACTGAAGGTGATTCTATATGCACTGTAGAAAATTACAGGATATAAAACTACTTGCATGATTTATCAAATGTCCAGGAGAATGTGGAAAAAAGCTTTTAATCTTGTGCATTCTCCATTAAATAACCATTTAAGTTGTAAAAAATTGTGAATGATCTCTTCTGTATTTCCAATATGGCAGGAAATAATTCAACCCTAAATTTAGGTGGTTCATCTGAAAAGTACTTTTGAAAATGATTACCCAGATTTATAAATAGTCAGGTAACACTGATGAAGAATTTCTTTATTGACATCAATAATTCTCACCTTTAAAATCCTGTTAATGTATTTGTCCAAATTTGAACAGTTGTTCTTTTCCAGAATATTAATAACTGTTCTTGTTTTTACTTAGAAAGCAAAGAAAAATATTTCAGTGTTACAGTGTATTATTTTTAAATCCAGAATGTCAGAAATCCATCATTGTGGACTTTAGTCAATGAATGTCAGAACTCCTGTTGATTACAGAATACAGGAAGAAATTCCTTTAAACGTGTTCTCAGTTTAAAGTGTCTAACTATGTGTATGTATTTGTTTCTATTTTAAAATAGAGTAAAAAAGCAACAAAGAGCACAGAACAGAACATCTACTAACACCACCCCTGTCCTTGGCTGTGGAATTGGACTGAATATTCACAGCAGTGTCAGGTGGAGTGACAGGGGCTTATTGTGAAGGACAGGACAGATCACTGGGTTGACTCTTAGTGTATCTCAGACTGGGACAGTTTGTCACACCTCTTATAGGGTATCTGAGGCCTCTGCAGTCCCTACTGTGAGCTCCTCAAGTGAATGTCTGTTAGTCTATATATCACATCTGGAACAAAGAAAACTCTTCTCTGTTGGCTCTTGGGCACTACTTGTAAGGTGAATAATAGGGATAATAATAGGGATAACACATTATAAATGAGGGAACAGCTGTTCTGGAGAGCCTGTGAAAGTAAAGTAAGGGCCACATTACCTAAGACAATCTTTTCACTGAAGTCAGTTTTAGAAACTGCATTTTATAATGTGCAGCATACACCTGTTTTGATAGAAAGGGGGCACTGCCTAGGCAGGAATAACACAGAATCAAGTACAATAGCACTATACCCAGTACTTTGGGCCAGAATATAAAAGCATTCAACAGCAGCTATTTAGTTTTAACCACAGTGACACCAAAAATCACTTTGCATTTTCCATAACTGTGTGCCAAAAAACCATGATCACCTTTAAAGAAATTAACTGAAACTCTGTAAGAACTCTCCTACACAGGGCATGTGAAACCCGGCTGCAGAGTCAATCATTATAAGGAATTCTGCTTGCAGCTGCAGCTAGAACTATATTAAATCCCACTAATACATCTGGGGAAATGAAAAAGAGCATTTTCATTGTAAATTAATGCTAATTTTCTATTCTATTTCTATATTGATGCATCTAAACTTTCTATGACAGTCAAGGAAGCAGTCAGTGAGGCCTAGCTATAATGACAGGTAGGTGTTAAGGCACTTTGAACACTGCCAAGAGAAAGAGATCTCCCCTGTCACTCTGCCTACAGATGTAATTTGAACCTGTGAGTTCCAAATGTGGGAAGACTGCTCCTTGCTATTGACTGAATTTAAGAACTAGGCACAATTAACTAGGGTTAAATCACAACAATTACAGAAATATTAGAAGAAAAATTTTAAAACATTACTGCGATTGGTTGACAATGACTGGTACCTGCCAGCTGCCCACCCACATGCACCTTCACCCTTCTTCACCAAGAGCACAGAAAACATGATGAAAAAGCTCAAGGATTGAGATAAAGACTAGGGGAAAATTAATTTGTTGCAAATCAAAACAGATTCACGTAGCAAGAAACAAAAATAAAAATTAAAGCAATACCTTTCTCCCACCCAGTTTCACACCTCTATTTCTTATTCAACATCTTCCCATCCTCAGTGGTGCAGAGGGACAGGGGATGGGGCAGTCCTTAAAGCTCTTATTTGCTGCTACTTCTGTCTCACACTTTTCCCTTACTCCAGTGTGGGTCCAGCCATGAATTCTTCAGGATAAACCTGCTTCACAGAAATCTCTCCATGGGCTGCAGAGAAATCTCTGCTCCAGATCCCCAAAATCCTCCTCCTCCTCCTCTTCCTCCTCTGACCTTGATGTACCAATGGCTGTGTGACATTTTCTCACTCCTCTTGCAGAGCTGACACGCAGTGGGTTTACCCTTTGTTAAACACGTTATCACAGAGGCAGCGCCAGCACTGCTGAGGAGCCCAGCTGTGGGCAGTGCCAGCTCTGTGTTGGGGCTGCCTGGAATCCTCCCACTGCAGGTACCTGGGCAGTGAAACCAGTACTCTCCATTATGGAAAATGACCAGTTAGGGGCTCTTGGTTTCATCGTATTGCTCACACCATAAAAACCAAGAACGCTATTATTACAACTGTGATTTTACTGTTTACTAGTTAAGTGGTAATTTTTTACTGTTCTTAAAATCAGTGTGATTTCAGATTTCATGGATACAAGCTACAACTCAAGAGCATAGCTAAAATTCAGTGCATAAATGAATTCATATTTACAACCATGTTTAAATGACTACTATTAATAAAAAAAATTTATCTTTTTGAAAGACTTTGAGAAACACACTTTAAAAAGGGATTTCATAGAAAAAGAATTCTTAAGGAAGTGTTCAATCCAACCTCATATCCTGTGATTGTCTTGTTTAATATTTGAGGTCCATTTTGGATGCAGCAGCTAGTTCACAATAACTCACAATGTCTTTCAGAGGAAGAATCACAAATGATTGACACATGCTGTCAGATACATACATTACACACATTACACAAGATACCTTTTTCCCCAAACAGTAGAATGCAACCCACTGTCTAAAACACTTATATCTGGCTGGCTTTCAGGGCACTCAATTAGTATAGAAAGAGATATCAGAGACCACCCAATTCATATGTTCTATCAGGTTTAAAACAAAAAAAAAAAAAAAAAGGAACAAGAAATCAGAATAGAAAATCGACTTTATGAGGCTGAGCTAGACATTTTCCTAAAAATGACACTTACAAAAAAACAGTAGTATTCAAGGTCAAAAAGCATTTGCAGTTTCTACTCATGCAAGCAAGTTATTGGGGTCTTTTCCTATGCTTTTCTGTTTTAAATATATTAAAGTAAAATATTTCCACACTCATTGAGCACTGTCCAGATGCTGATATCTTCGTTCACATGTGAGATACAGACCAGTGTTCTAAAAGAATTCCAGCAGCACTCAGATTCATGGACAAAAGTGTGACTTGAAATGAATGTGAATACACATTCACAAAAATCCAGCCTACAAATGTTCTTCAGGCCTTTTTTTGTTCTCTTATAATTTTGCTGTTTAAAGAAAAATCCATAAGCACACCCTTCATTTAAGCTATGAGAAATGTACCATGCCATCTCCAAAAGGGGCAGATCAGAGACTTAAAATGGTTCTATATAGAGGAGCTTACTCAAAACAGATTTTTAAGGGCCTTCTTTTCTCAGAATAGCAAGTTTAAGTAATCTTCATTTGTGTCATTCTGTATGCAAAAAGGTTTGTATACAATTGCCTTTAGATACATCTCTGTGAAAATTATGGGGAAGTGAATCATAAAAAAGAGGCAGATGAGGAGAATATTTTGAATTTTTTTCCTTTAATGCTGATAGCTAGTGGACTTTAGCAAGCAGCAGGTGTTTTGTTATTTTCCCCAGATAATCAGTAAATTCCCTGCATTGTGTATCTGTCAGCTTTGCCACGACTCTTTCAGTGTCTGTTCTTATTTCATAGAATCTGGGGGTCTTAAGTGTAGTTTAGTCTCCTGACAGCTATATTACAACTTCTTGCCATCACCTCTATTCTTGCAGTTTTCAAAAACATGGAAGTCAGACCTTTTATTTCAACACAATTCCCTTTAAGATATTTAATATGTTTTTTTCTTAGAAAGGTGAGGCATTTACTGGTGAAGTTTAGTGCATCATTTTGGTTTGAGGTTTATTTTGGTATTTTTAATGTTTCAAAACCTCTATGAGATTCTAACTAAAGGTGTATTTTTTATTCTAGCAAAAGAACCATGCAAGGCTAGAAGAAGAGCAGTGCTACGTGCTCATCCATGCTGGGGTGCTGAGGAGCAAGGGAGGAATTACAGTCCCTTGCAGGGGAGAAGAGGCTTTTCATCTTTACCTCACGACATGTCCAGGTGAGAAGTGCCCAGAGTCAATGTTTCAAGACCAAGGAAGTTGTGAACAACCTGCTCTAACACCAACCCTAACCCAGGGTGGAGCTGTAGGTCACTTACAACTCAAGCCAGTCTAGGATTCAGTTTCTTGCTCCCAAAGATATTATTCCTCAAATCCTGAAATCTTATCCCTCACCTGCTTTGTCCTATAGGTCTTTCACCATTCCCAGGCTAGGGCCACTTTTCTTCAGCCTCTTTCAGCCCAAAGCGTCTCCCACACTAACATTGCCTCCTTCACTTTCACCAGACAGGTCTATTCACTCCATTTCAAAACCCTCACATTTATCTTGATTCCATGCCAAATTGTTTCATTAATCTGTAGTTAATTCTTTTAAACTTTAATTTAATGCTGTAGTCTTCTACTTCTAAAATGAGATGTAGCATATGTGTGTGTGTGTGTGTGTGTGTGTGTGTGTGTGTGTGTTCAAGTGGGAATAATTGGCACTTTTTCTGGATGCAGAAAAGAGAAGGCATCAATCAGCCTTCCTATGAGAAATGACTGACTCTCAGGTTTCACAGGAGTCACAGTGATTTGCCACTCAATAATGTCACTATTTACACCAAAATCAAACCTGTCTTGGTAAAGCTTTGGGAGAAAGGTGACTAAATGTTTTATTGCAAAGCAAGGATCAGGAACTGACTCACAAATGGATGATGGGAGCCTGGACTTTTGCACAGCCATTTTCTCTTACAGAATATTCCCTTAGCTTCAAGAGAGTTATAAAATGAAAAAACAAACAAACAAACAAACAGAAGAACCCATAGTCCGGCTTAAGTAGAAATAAAGGCAATGTGTGTCAAATATTCAGTCATGTACGAGTTTCTATTTTTGGACCATTCCTTATTTTTCAACAACTGAGGTTTACTTTTTCTTATGGAAAAGTCATAAAGGCTTAAAAAGGAAAAAGTAATAGAGTCTGAAGTATTACTGCTCAGCAAATATATCTTTCTCAATTCTGAATCCTGAGATGAGGCACTATACAATCGATTTTCTAATACTCAAAACTGAAGCATGACTACTTATTGAAAGATACATTGAGACATTAATTACAATGAGATGACATCGTTTCATTGAAAAAAAATCTTGTGACATTGTAAAATCTTATATTTTTTATATATTTTATATCTTTTCCTTTTTCACAGAAAAAAAAATCACCTATTTTTAAAGATTATTTATGTTTTTACATGGTATGGGTTTTTTCTAAGATTTATGTTAAAAACTATTTTCAAGAACCAAGTAGTTTTATTTGGCCTGGATAAAGGGCAAAATCATTAACTATTCATAATTGTATTTTTAAATAGAATCACTAAGTATAAGTGTATAAAAGTATAAAGTAAACAACGGAGAAAATGAGAAATACTTACACAAAGTCTATTTATTCCTTCTAAAAAAATATTGACATGGAACTTTTCAGCAGCTTTTTCTATTGTTGCAACCAATCATGTCACAAGTAGAAATCCTCAAAACCATATTAAATAATTTTGCTAAAATAAACTGCAGCATATGGCAAGGTTAGACTAAATATCTATCTGAATATTCTTAATGCTAATCATTCAACCCCATAGCAGCTTATGTTTTATAATAAAATCCAAATTTATTTCTTGTTTCTAGAAGTGGTTACATCCCCTGGATCTCCAGTGGGAAAATGGACACTAAAACATCAAGGCAGAAAGAAAAAAACTCTAGAAATACTTAGCAAGTGTGGTGCTATGTCTGATTCAGTTCAGTTTGAATAGAGGCTTTTATTTCAAGCTGCAACCTTTGCAGACATGTCTTCTGTAAATATTTTTCATACACATTTTTCTAATAATTATGAGTTCGTAAATGAGCATGGATTAACCAAAGTAATTTTCAAAGTATTTTCATACATTCTTGAGTGCATTCCTAAGAGAAAAAAAGAACTGAAGTGGTAATGTTTTAGTCTATAATGTTTGCTGGTAATTTTTCAGAATACAGTTTGCCACTGGCAAATTATTTCTATTACTTATTAAGTATCAGTAGATGTACTTTTTAGAGTTATTAAAGTGGCTTACAATTTTTAAAATAGCAAGAAATTGTTTCTTGCATCTCATATTTTTCAAGGGGAAGATAATCTCCAAATCAAGTGTATATTATAATATCCGAGTTTTTGGATATTCATCCTCCCAAAACCACGAGTTTTGTAAGAAGCTGTCTCACATTCAGTATTTTCCTTCAGTAAGTAAAAGCATTAATTATGTTTTGTAGAAGGCTCAAATCATGAAAATATATTTTTTTCTACCTAACTCTGATTTGTGGTTCTAACAGTTCCACTGTATTTCTCACTGAGGTGCTTCACAGCTTTGTGTGTCCTCATCAGCACAAAGATTTTCCTGGCACCATCAAACTTCACCATCTTTTGAGCATCTCTCTTCATTTTTGACAAAAATATCTTCCTTCAATAAATTCATCTAGAAATATTCATGGTTTCTACCATATATCTGTCCTCTCTACCCTATTCATTCATATGCAGTGGGACACAATTATTATATTGATATTAAGTTTCCCATTTTCTTTCATTTAGGTAACCAAAACTTTTGCATGACTATTTGAATAAAGTTCTATACAAAACTTCTTACATGCAATCTCTAGTAAATCATCTGAATCCCTGACATAAGGTACTGGAAAGTTCATCTTCCCTTTTTTAAAGTACAGGAGAAAAAACATCTCAAGCTTTATCTGCTTTCAAGGGAAGGATCAAATGTTTTTGAGATAACAAATAGAGATATCAATGGGAAGTAAATATAATTCAAATCTTTTAAATTACTAAAACATCATTTTAAACACCAAATAATTTTCTAACTAAGGCATCTTTTTTTTTTTTCTTTTTTGCTAAAAATAAAGCAAGCTGAAACTACATCGGTGCTATAATTTACAACCATGGCTGGATCGTTAGGCAAAAAGATTGCCTTGATGAATTCTTACAGGCATTGAAGTGGTCCCCAATTACTCCTAGAACCTGTTTTATTCTACCTAAATGAGTGGATTTTTTTTTTTAAATCCACTACTACTTTTTTTTTTTCCTGAACATTAAGCATCTGGTTATGGAAGAAGTTGAGACATCAGTGCCTTTCAAATGGTGCAATTGGTCATCTGGAATACATTCAGGTGAGAGGTATCTATTACATGTGCTTGTGGAGATTAAAATCTTTGTCTACTAGAGTCCATTTTTGGAATTAATTCACACAGTTGAAGAACAGACACAAACTGGCATTTCTCAGATTACTTTTCTAAAAGCATAAATGTTCAAAACACCAAACATAAATTATACACTTGCATACTTTTTTCAGGGATTTTCTTTAGAACAAATCTGATCCACTAAAAAGTTATATTAAGGAGTTATACCACATGCAGTGGATGTTCCCCCAATAATCCGTTTTTGTTCTATTAAACACTATTTTTTGAGTAAAAAATATTCCTTGAAATAAAAGGAGCAAAATTCATCAGCAAAACTATTTTTCATTTCATCAAAAGTCCAAACCTTCCATTATAAGCTGATTTTTGCTACATCATGTGGTACCATTAGAGGATTTTCTTGGAATAGAACCACTGAATTAGGTGCAGTTCTTTGTATTCTTGGAATAGCCTGATAACTTGGTGCAGCCATGAAATTATAAATGCTTGTAAGACATAAATAATAGTCATATTCTATTTCTGCACAAATACTTCTAGCTGAAATAAAATTTACTTCTCTCTAGGCGACTTGACTCAAAGGAAATAAATTGTACTTCACTCAGATGTCTGTATAGTCCTCATGATTTATTCCTGTACCTGGCTAGCATCTTGTTTTAATCTCTGATATCTATTAAAATAACTGAGTATTAGTTCATCCCCCTAAGAACTCTGTGTGAAGGGATGTACAGACAAGAAATGGACAAGCCTTGGCAGAAGTTGTTGTATATCTGAATTCTCCAGCTCTCACACAGGTACTGTGTATAGCCAAAAAACCTGTATGGGACCAAAGGCCAAATGCACAGGCCAGGGGGCAGCCTTGACTTAAAACAAGACTTGCAGCATCACATTTCCTATCTCACAGGGAAATAATAGTGCTTTCTTCCCATTTACACCTTCATGGGCTTCTAAAACCGTTTAAGACCCAAGACCTTGGATCCAGCAGCTGCTATCAGGCAAGAAGAGTTTGGCTGATGTTCTGCTGACAGAGAACAAAAGGTGCTCAGTGCACAGAGAAACTGTGCAGGTAAAGAACCATCACAGACATTCCTGGGCTTCCCAACAGCTTTCAAGTTCAGAGTTCTTACAGCCCCTGTAATTGTCTTCCAGCAGAACAAACCTTTTGTTTTTGAAGAAATGAAAGGGAGAAAAGCATTCCAGGAGAAAATTTGCAGGGATAGTTTCTGATTTACATTTTCTTTCCATTTTACTTCCAATTTTTCTTCACAACAGGGAAGAGCTGTCCCCATATTTCCCATATATCTCAGACTTCAAGGCAGATAATCACTAATGTTGTTGTCACGGTGTTTTTTTCATTATCATAACGGAAAATTTTAGTTGTGCATGATACATTCCAAGTTATGCAATTATAGCAATTCTACCTTCCTAAATCCATTACATTCTTCAGTGTGCTGCTTAGATCTTCTAAGGTGGATGATAACTATTTCCATGCATTCACTGATTTTAGGTATATTCACTATTATTTGCAATCACGGAAATTGCACAATTGTAGTCAATTTTTAAACAGAAGAAATCGAGCAACTATTTAATAAAACTACATGCTTGTATTAGAAGTTTATTGTGGAATTTTATTCACTGCAGTGCTAAGAAGAGTAGGAATAAATGACACAGCACAAACAGAATGAATATTGCAAAACAGATGTTCAACAAGTCTCTGTCTAGCTTTATTTTTTGCCATAACAATCATAGAATTCACAACTGGTATGAAGCTTTTTCAATAACAGTATCCCTCTTGTGCATACAATAATTCTTTAATGTAGCTATTACTCAACAACATTGTTATATATTTAAGGATAGATGAATCATCTCATTGCTGCTCTTTGTTTGGCATCATTTTTTTGGTTATAGTCCAAGTTGCATGTCAGATAATACATCAAGAAAATTCTCATTCTAATATTCCTGCAAAAGCTGCATTCGGTTTTAGTTCAAATGAAATCAAATGGATTTACCTGGACTAATTCCAACAGTGCTTTTGCATTTGTCTGATCTTAAGTTAGTGCAGAAGCTAGACAAGTTAGCCTTTAATTTGCTTCAGATAATCATAGTCAATTCATCTGTAAGTATCCAGCAATCCCACAGGAGATGGTTGTCATTCTTAAGACCTCAAAGAAAAGGATAAATGGAATATGAAATGAATGTGTAAAGAAATGTTTAATGCTCTGACTTATATCAAGAGAAGAAAGAATCAAAGTTTTAGTTCCCAAGATCTCTGCTCTAACCAGAAGCTGGGAGGTAAGAAACACCTGCACCCTTGGTATAAGCATAGCAAGTCTTAATGGGATACAGAAATGCCCTAGAAGAAATAAAAAGGAGGGAATTACAGACCAACAACCAGACCAGTAGACTGAGTCCCACTACTGAGCAAATACAGGCTGAAATAAATGTGTTTCTATCAAACTTCCTAAAGCAACAGTTCTTTAAAAAGCAATAACATTCTTCTGAATACTAGTAATATAGGAGTCAGGCTGATAGTTTATCAACAATCCAACACTGCCATCTATCAGATTTCATTAGCATTATATTTTTCTATATGGCAACGTGTTATTTTCTAATGCTAAACAATTTCCAGATTTGAACTACAAAAAAGTGTACAGAAGACTGTTCATTTATACATTAAATTAATGCATGCAGAGTTCTAGGTAATCATAAAGCTATCAGGGTGGAGGGTGGGAAGAAAAAAAAGGCAAAGCTTATCTTTTAAAAATGCTCCAGCTATTTACAAGATAGCATTTGGTTACATTCTTTTTCAGCAAATTGGTTATCCTTTCTTCTCTTGTGGTTGTCAACTGATTTTCTGGAGTAAGAAGTTTGAAATCCTCCCTGAAACTTACCACCTAACAGGCTTACAAATACAGTCTGTGCCATCTAAAAATAATGAAATAAGACACAGATCAATGAGCACAATTTTTTAAAGTTAGTATTTGAAAAATAACCATTAGCAAAAAATTTGTCTTTTCTTCTCTTAAAAAGTCATCAGGCAGGATAAATATAAAAAGCTAATCTACTATAAAATTCCCCAAACTCCTGCTGAATGCAATTAGAACTTCAGAAGTACAAGACCTCTGCGTTGTACCCGACTTTCAATTTAACATAAAAGTTTCAGTTTCTTCTCCCTTCAATGAATTAAACTGCTTTGTGCAAACTTAAAATAATTCAAATAAAGGAAATGTTCACGTGAGTCAGAGGACAGGCAATATTCTCAAGATAGAAGATGCAGGTAGGGAAAAGTTGATGTCATCTGTACAATTAAATAAAACTGTGACTTCTTAAGATACATCAGGGAACAAAGCAATGGCATTTTTCAGAATTCAAGTGGAACTGCTTTCTATTAAACCAGACTTGGAACAGACTGGCTGTTACAATTCATTACATAAATTATTCAGTAATATTTTTCTTACTTTTGCCAAATGTATAGAAATAGTAGGACAATTAGTAAATTATTCATATATATAATAATTTCTCTTCCAGGAAACTGGCTTTGAAACATTCTATAATGTATGTGAAATATGATATTCTTTAAGCAAAATACAGTAAGTTATTTGTTAATTCAACCAACGTCTGAAATTTTTGATCATTTTTGTCTGTTTAAATTGACAATATTATAACGCAGATTCCTGCATCTCAAAATGTCAAGATTATCATAACAGAAATCCTTTTTTTGCAATGAGTAGGAAAATTAATTCAGTTATATATTAAGTAATTAGTTGTGTCTTCTGTTCTTTTCTGGACAACCTCAGTAGGAAGATTTGTCTTGAATAGAATGTTGGCTGGCCTTAAGTTGGACACCTAATTTTCCAACATCTAAACTTGGATGAGACAAATTTCATCAGATACTTTGAAATCATTGAACTGCCCAAACTTACAGTTAAATCTATGGTTTTCATCATGAATAACCTAATAATATTTTTTAAATCCACATAAAGTGAAATTTTCAAAACCCCACAGTATTTGCCTAACTCTGCCTCCATTAAAGTCAAAGGAAGTTTTTACACTGACTTGAAGGGAGAACTAAAGAGGCAGAAGAGGGGCGATCAAAAGCATTTGATATGGAAAACCTGACAGCAATAGCTCAGGATTAAGTGCTTTAAAAAGTCTTGCCCCAAACTCAAATGCATTCTTAACTATTTCCATGCATTTACAAAGTATGAAAGCGAGTTTCATAAATAAAACTACAGTAGATCCATATGTTTACTTGAAACTATTTGGGGAAGGCATAAGCTAAATAAGAATTCAGTGTTTTCTTTTTCCCCAAGAGCAATGCCTATTCAAAAAACTGTTTGTTAGTAAAAGTCTTAAAACCTCCCTCAACATTATATTTCACTGCCTTAGCTGATATGAGAGCTTAAATCTTGTGGACTAAATTCAGGCAATAGAGATGTGCTGTAACAATAGTTTAACATCACCCTGAGCCTGTATTTAGAGTAGAGAGGACCATATCAATTGCCTCTTGTGCAGATTATTTCTTCTGATTAAAGACTAGTGTATCTGAGATGAAGGACAACAAGGTCACAGAAATTATTTTAGATCCAACAAATATATTTTGATCAGAAATATTTTCTGCTTTATCTAGAATTGTTTATGATTTCTAGTATATATTTTTGTCATCTCTCCCCTATTCTATCATAAGACATTCTATTATAATGAGCATGAATTCTGTCATCTTAGGGGAAACCACAATATGGGTATTCAAACTCTAACCCTACAATTCCTCCATGCAAATTTAGCATAATGGTCATGTATCTAGCTGCAGTATACAGCCATAAATTGACCTTCTATGTTAGCTGTCTTCAGAAAAAAAACAGCAAAACAAAACCAAATTAAAAAAAAAACAACCCAAAATAGTACTGCAGCAGCAATTGATAAAAAGAGAGTACTGTTTTAAATGAGCTAAATGAAAAATTCCTCTGCAAATGCAAATATACAACAACTACTGTTCTAGCAGTGGTGCAGCAGTCCTCTGTTTATAACCAAACACATTGATATTCAATAAACAGTGCTGCATAAATTTCATCTCCCTGTGGGGAAAATTCAAACTTATTTTATTATTCCACTGGAATATTTTAAATGAGAAAAAAATGAAGATAAACTGCAGTTGACCCTAGGCATTACAAATGCCATTAAGGCTCCCGCTCTGTTAGGCCCATCTGTTGCTTTTCAGGCCAGCTATTCATTAACCTTATTAGCACCAGCCCCCATAGCCTTGAGTTGACATTTCCCTGGTTAATATGGAAAGCCCATTTCCTAGCACACATGAACAGGCTGATTAAAGAATTTGTATGAATTTTCTAATAGGTGCAGTAAGATACAGAAACAACAGATCTGTTTTTTCCAAATCCAATACAAAATTCCCTTCTGCAGGCTTCTAGGGGACTGCAGTGTTCTAATATATTAATATGTAGCTTTGCACAGTTACTGTCCTAATCAAATCAGCAGAAAATCAGTCTTCTTGGCATCAGTAATAATCTCTATCTGTTGCAGCAATATAAATCCAACTGGTATAGCATCAGATTTTGTACTAGATTTACTGATGAGCCAAAAAAACAACAGCAAATGTATTCATTCCACTGATACACCCAGCAGCTTAAATTGATGTGAATACATAAACTGTTTATCATGTTTAACCCATTCGTATGAAGTCTCAGTAAGGTGAATTGTTTAGTTTTTAATCCCAGTGCCTTTTCATGCTGGGCATTCATGCAAATTTTTTTATTCCCACAGCGAATATTGTGAGCAATTAAATTTGCAGAATGAGTTTAGAGGAAATGTTTTTCTGTCTCCGTTTTGGATTAGGTGTTGCAAACATAAACAAAATTCAGTATATTTCTAAACCTGCACAAAATAAAACAAACATTTCAGAAAGTAAACTATATAAATTCCTCTCACATCATAGATTTGATGGCAACAGCTGACATAATTTCATACACTAAAAGGAAAAAATGAATTTTTCTGTCAAGAGGTTTTTTTCAATTTTTTTTTCAGAAAAGTCTAAGAGTGAAACTAAATAAACTAATGGGTTAAACTCGACAGGGACAGTACAACAGCCTTTCTCAGCATCCCTTTGGCACTTCTGATTCTTCTTGTATCTGTGGCAATAAAAGGTAATTTCCAGATAATTTTTCTCCCATAAGTGGAATGCCAAGATAATTTATAGAGATGCCCTATTCTTCCTGACCAATTTATTTAGTTAGGAGTAAGCCTTTAAAGATTTTAAGGCTAGAATTAAGACTGTCCTTCTTAAAAACATCCAATTCAGCAATTCAGCAATTCAATTAATTAAAAATAAGATCTGACCTACAGAAGCAACTACAATTACTATAGATAGAATGTATTGGAAAACATACAGCTGCCCAAATCTCTTTTACTGCAAGGATCTATTCATCAAGTATTCTCCCTCTGTTAATCATTGTGTGTCCTTTCTTGTAAAGTTATCTGTCTCTACCATACCTGTTCTAAGACTGTGTAAGACATAGCCTTTCTTTTCACATCTGAGTCTTTTTCGACTACCCAGCCCAGCACTAATTTATAGGTAAAACAAAAATAGTAGTAGTCATAAATGGTTCTGGTACTAATCAGAAGCTAGTGAAACCAATGCAAAGACTTGCAGAAACTTTGTGTGGTTTTGGAGAATATGGAGTCCACTGAGGCTCTTGCATAATGGTGTGTGTCACTGATAATGTTCCCTACTCCTCTCACATTGTCATCACTGGGATAATCTTTCAGCTCAGTGTCGTGGCTTTTGCACACCTGAGGACTGAGCCTGCGTCTTTATTGCCTCAAAGAAATCCTGACATTTACAAGTGTCAAGTAACCAAAATTTTATGTCACAGAAGATATTTAAAAGATGGAGCTAATACAAATACAGAAAAGCAGCATCGGCTGCAATTTCTACCAAAAAATGGATAAATCTGAAATATGCAATTCAAGCCTTATAAGCACCTCAAAGTTTGGATGCCTATCTGAAAATTTTTGATTAAAATCTGAATGACTTACAGCTGCTTGGTTCAGCTGGGAAGTCCAAAAGATTAATGTTTCTTGAGGCATGGTTAATAGATACAGCTGAAGACACTAAAAGATAATAATGAAGTAAAAGGTCTGAAAAAAACCAAAAAGAAAAATAGGCAAATATTTCAGACCTCAAAAACATGTGTTACCCAGGAAATAGGCTAAGAAATGGACTCATTCGTACATTTTATTTATGTCATCACTCGTAGTTGTTCATATTACTTCATTTCTTCATATTGAAAAACACCCCAACCCTATAGCATGTTAAGAACTGCTTAGCATTTCAGTGAGACCCAGAGGGGGATGAAAAGAACAGGTCTGTCTGTTCCTCTGCCTTCATCCCTCTGCAGTGTGCTGAGCAACAAGCTGAAGCTCTGTAACACAAAAAACTTGCCCAGTTCTGGTGCAACAGATGTTTTCACAAATGCTTTGACTCCCAGAGAAGCAAGGCTGGAGAACACTACATAAGTTTCTTCATCCTGACAGAACAGCACACTACCTGGCAATCATGAAGCAGCTTTTATGTGAGATTTCATATAGAAATATAAAGTACCAAAAAAAGAAGTTTCACACCTAGGAGACTACTGGGGTTTTTTTCCATGTAATTATTCCTTTTTTTCCTGCATATGCAGCTCTTCCAGCTTCTGTGGCTGTGACAGTACATTTATCCATTTTTTGGCTTAAAATTTGCACTTCTCCTTAACTTCCATAGTGCTACCTCACAATTCAGTTCCTAATTCAAAACAGGATTTCTTTTACAAAATCCTATATATACAGAAGAAAAGGCTCTGTGCCTTATCCCTTATAACTGAATAAAGAGAAAAGGTATAAAGTGTGAGAAAAATAGATACTCTTATTCCTGATTTTAGATATAATTTTCTTTTTCCTTTTCTGCAGTCCTTTGTTCCCCACCACAATAAGGCCTAGCCCAAAATTCTGAATAAGCAATTCTAGTTACTGCTGTTAAAAATTATCTAAGAAAGCATTAAAGAAGATATTGAATGGCAATTTTTTTCCTAGACAACTGGAGTAATAAGTAAACTGCCAACTTCTTTCAGCAAATGAAATAAAAGCAGAGATCTTTATTCCATTTCAAAACAATTGTTCAGAGTTTTGACTCTACTGGAATGTAGGTGTTTTTTTAGAGTATTTGAAGTTCGTATTTAATCCAGCAGAATTTAATACATATTTCTTAAATAATCTATTTGAATGCATATTACTCAAATACCAAAAAATCTCATTCAGTCTAGGAAAAGAAGAGAGCATGTCTCAGTCTTAGAGGAATTGAAGGGATGGACTGTCAAGGTTTTAAATGTGCAGGTAGCAGGTGAGTTTGTAGTGCTGATAGCAAAAAAGCAACTCAATAACAACCGTAAAGCCCTCCTTGTGAGCTAAGTTATGTAAATTGAAGAATGCCCTTACTGGCAGCAGGTATATTATTTCAAAGAAGACAGACAACTGTGTTAATCTCCCTTCTGCTTAATCCCTGTCTCTCCACAAATCATCATGTTGACAGTTTAAACAGATTTAGATGTGACTGAAATCAAGAAGAGGAGATAGTCTCAGGATGCTGAGGCTGATGCAGGCCTCCAAGAGGTAATTTTGTTTGTGGTAGAGAGAGAACACAGGAGAGAGAGTAAATGTAACAAATCTAACAAAGCAGCCTTCTGGCCCAGCCCTGAGGATCAAATCCAATTCCACCAAGATACACATTAAGCCCTGTCTATCACAGCTTTGCCCTTGAAAAGACAAATAATGATGAGCTTCACCTTGTTGTGCTTGTCCCTGGAGAGAGGAGACAGAAGACATTTAAGGAATCTGCTCTGTTGCTTATTTCAAATGCCTTTTATTATTTAATTCTTAGTACCTTAGAGGAGGGGTGAAAAAAATAGTTAACTCTGTTAGTTTAACCACTTGCTGTCCCTTAAGTAAGAAGCAATAATAACTAGAATAATAAAAACAATCAAGAATCGAGTAAACAGTGGTCAGTGGAACAGTGGCTCGTGTTATGCATCTTGACCAAATTATTTGTTGCAAAAAGCATCTTTTTATATTCCTCTGTTAAGTGAAAAGGACCAATTTCTACTTACTGCTCTGCTGAAAATTATTGTGGAAAACATTCTCAAAAGACTGCTCTGAACTTTTTAATTTAATAATTTTCTGATAGTATGAAAGTTAGATTCCCATATATTCTTCCTGTGCTTGGGCTGTGTCAAAACCAATCCTTTAATGCTATTTTTCAGTACTTAACTGTCAAGTTTTAAATGAAAGAATCCTTTTTCAATAAGGATTTACCAGCATGCCACTCTTGAAGTTTTTAAACAAAAATTCTATCATTTAATCACTTTAGTGTTAACTTTTGTCTGATCAAATAAGCATTTGCTAAAATAACAAAAATTGTCTTTGGAATAATCTTCAATGCAAAGAAAATTATAATTACCTGGGTGGTCTGAATGATCACAGCCTGCAATACTGTGTCTTAGAAGAAAACCAGAAAATTAATTAGCTAATATTAGTGATACTCTTTGAAGATGAATAGCTATATGAAAGTGCTGAGAATTATTACAGTTATTAGAGAGCACAATAGACTGCTACTAACAATTAAAAAATTGCAGTAGTTTAACTGAGCTAAAGGAGATGCCACTGTTAGCAATTCCTTGGGGCAGCTCCTCAGAGTTTAGATGGGTTGAGGTAAAAGCAAAAGAAAATCTGGGCAGATCATAACTGTGCAAGATTGCAGGACCTTTTGTGAATGACCAACTGTTCAGGCTTCTGCATCCAGAGTGGCCAGGAGCCATTCTTCAGCTGTTGCAGGAGCAAAATCCTCTCTGTCCCCTTATCTCAACAGGTACTGCTTCCCATCTTGCTCCTTGCTCTGGGGTCTCTCCTCTCTGAAGAAGGGCCCATGAAGGGCAAAGGTGGGTTTATCTCACCATATAGGAAATGGAGCTTGGGCTTCTATTATCTTTGGAATATTTGTAGTCTCCTCTGAAACCTTTCTAATCACCTTCAGTTGAAACTATTTCTGAGAAAGACTTCTGGGTTTGGCAAAAAAGCTTTTCACAACAAAGAAAGACTTCCACAAAATGACTCTGACCTATTCAAGATGCAGAAGTTCACTCCCTGGACCACCAAGGTGCCTAATTTGGAAGACGCTGCCTCTTCACTGGCAATTATTATGTTGTATTTTAGCATTTTTATCTCTTGGTAGCCGTTCATTCATTGTGTCCTTTTGAATACATTACCATGCCATTCAAACATGGCCATGCATGGCAATTGCCACTTAGAGATTTATTTTATGAGGTTTAAATTGAGTTTACAACACCTGCTGTAAATTTCATTCTCAGCCAGATTTCTTTACTTCATGAAATATAATTTCTTAAATGCTTTTAGATCGTAGGAATGAAAGAATACAGTATAAGATGCAATATTCAAATTACGTATAATAATATTAGTATATAATTCAGTTGAGAATGAATTGACAAATTTAGATTCCCCTTCTACACTGTGCACCACCTTTCCTGGAACTATTCATAATTCAGGAATATTAGAAGAGTCTTTAAATATGGTATTTTACAGACTGTTGAATATTCCTAACTTAAACCATACATATTCTTAAGGAGCTCAAAGATGCCACATGATGAAATTTCTATTCATTGATTGCTTAATTTTCATGAAGATTTGCTTGTGTCTGCAAAATCAGAAATAAGTTTTTGTTACTTTCTCATCACTTTTAAAATTTGCTTCAGGAAAGCACACTATTTTACTTCAGGAAAGCATACTTTACCTGGATACATACCACAATACTCTAATGCTATTCTGCAGGTGAAAAGAAATTCCCAATGTCAAGTTAAAATTCTTTGTCACAGCTACCTTGAACTTTTACGTTTTCTTTTTCTATGTGCATAATTAATCGACGTTTCTATTTTTTAAATTGGATTTCTTTCAAAAAGCGTGAAAGATGTGAATCATTGTGCTCATGTGTTTAGTGGCCCAATGCCACTTCAGTCATCACACACACAAATGGCATTGAAATCTGCAGTGAGCAAAAAAGCAGATCCCTTGAAATGAAAAAAAATCACCTTGGCAAGAGAACTGGGTTTTGCAAAGATCTAGAAAATGTAGTGATAATTAAATGCAGTAAGAGAAATAGCCTCAAAGTTAATTAAATAATCAAAAACACTGAAGAAAGCTGTGCCAGCTCTATTGCTCTCAACTAATTCTCTAAAGGAATTGTCTCTGCACTGCACTGGGGAATGTTTAAGACTTGTGGCTACCTTAGATTGCCTAAATGCAACCTCTTTAGAGACTAAAGAACAGAGATGAGGATGTCTGCAGTGGCTGAGCCATCATGAGCATTACAGCACCAAACAGCTCCATCTCAGAGCAGCACAATTAGACAAGAATGTTCTCTTAGGGTCATTAGCCCTCCTAGTGCCCAGATGCCACATTAGTAACTGGGTGCCAGGTGTGAAAAGATTAATAATGCATCCTTCAAAATGCAGATAACACAGGATCTGTCTCTGTCTGCAAAAGCACAGAACCATCACAAAATCTGAGCAGTTTGTGCTGTTTGTGCTCTTTGTTTGTGCTGCCTGCTCAGCCCTGAAAATCAGCCTTCATGCAAGTGAGCACCAGGCTGTGACAGAGGGAGGTGTGTGCTAAGTGTTATCTGGCGATGCAGTCAGGCCCATTCCATGTTGCATTGAGATATTTTGAATTGTTCTGCTAACCTTTATGATAGGCTAACAAAGTACTGCAGTCACTGAAGAAGGAGGATGAGAAGGGAGTAGCTCCTGACCTGGGTAACCCAAAATGTTATTGTATTCCATGACTACCTGTACCCCAAATTGTTACCCTCTCTCAAGACCTGGCAGCCAGAAACAGAACCACGATGTCAGCAAAGGAATGCTGCTCTTTTAAGGTCGGTGTTGCTCAGGCACGAGCTCTCTTGCCTCACCCTCTCATTCTTGCCAGCAGAGCTGAGGCAGTGAGCACATGGCAGACAAGCAGCCACAGCACCACACCAAGGAAAATGGAACATCCCTGCTCCATGCAGCCACCCCAGTCTACCAACAGGGTCAGGTCAAAGTGGGAGGGCAGGGAGTCCCAGTCACCCCAGCAGCTGCGTGCTGCTTTTGCCAAGGAGAAGGTGAAGTCCCTCCACAGGTTCCAGCTACTGACCCAGTTCAGGCCACCAGAGAGATAAGAGGGACATTTGGCTGATTTTGGACTCCAGGTTTTCTTTTTGTTTTGTCCTTGTTCCCAGTTGGTTTTTATCTGGGGAGAAGAATGAGTTTTTGTAATTGTGGAGGTTCACTGGCCGTGTTGCTTTTCTCTCTTCTTTCTCTCTGCTCATACACAGTGGCCTATGAAGGGCTTCATACTGGGGGGAGGGGTTATCCACCATTTTTTCCTTTTTGTTCCAAGTCTGTGAGATTCAAGAGCTTTGTAGCTGGTGTTTATCATATTTATTTTTCGCCTGTTGTTCCATTTTTTAGTAAACCATTATTTTTTTACTTATATCTTCTCATATTTATCTCTCCTTATTGGTGAAAAGGGAGTGGTTAAAAAAAGTGGAGGTAACTCATTTGGAGGTGTCCACCCTCTTAAATTGTCTTTATTGTTTTTATTGTTTCAGTGTGCCCTGTATTGGACCTTTTTAAACAACCGTCTTGAACTAAAAGTAATCATCTTTCTGTTTTTTTCCCTTTTCTTTAGTTTCTAAATTTTCTCTGTTCTGCAATCTAGATAACACTGATAACAAAAAGAATTGTTGACATGCTTTTCTTTCCAGTCTGATTTTTGGCTGAACCTTATTATGATGTTTGAATGTTCATTAATATCTTTGTGATCACATTGTAAGTCTTAGTCACAATAAAGTTACAGAAGTAATTGCAACTGATTAGTGTGTTCTTAGACTACTCTAAGGCCTTTGATGTAACACATTTTGCTTACAAAAACAGAGCAATGGAAAAAGAATATGAAACCTATCAAAGGATTAAAACTGGCTGATAATTTTACAAATGGGTATAAGCAGCTCCCACCTTCAGGAATCCACCTCACCTGCTAGTTTGGTTTCCTTGGTTCTTTCTGTAGGTATCAGAGAGAATGAAAGAGAAACTTCTTCAGAGGGAAAAAAATGTGATTTTCGTGCTCAGAAATATAATCTTAGAAATAATTACCTCAATTCTGTTAGGAACTCTAGGAGACTGGTAACTGAGATCACTAAAGATTCGATCCCCCAAACAGAGAAGGTGAAATAAACTTCATTATTTGCTCAAGAGTGGACAGCAGCTAGTGTTTTAATATATGTTGCATGATGTATTTGTAATTGCAGAGAAGTAAGGACTTAGAGGGGACATAAAATAAGGTACTTTACTTCTAGAAGACATAACAGTGTATAAAAGACAAACAATAAGGACAGGTCACTAACACTAAGGGTAGATCACATGCTAAAATGAGCAGCAGTGCAGGCATTCAGTATGGCTTTGAGTGCTTTTTAATGCTTTTAGTAGATCCAAATGTAGCCAATGCTTAAAAAGAAGAACAATTTGTCTCTTATTTTTTATCTGAAGACATACGTATTAAGAGATGTGTTCAGCTAATAGCTAATTCAACCTTCAAATGCAACAGCAAGATCAAAACCATTCACATAAATCCTGTTTCACTAAACAGGATATTTATTTGGAATAGATAAGATATCTGTATTTCTGTACTTGGCAGTGGTACAACACCTACAGGGATATTGTCTTGTCCAGCTTCAAGGCCTGCATTATTAGAAGAGTGTTCATAGTGTAAAAAATATCTATACAAGTTCTATTGATCAGAAAATACCTCTCACAATACTCGTCCTTCAGTAGCTAATTCATTCAGTCTTAATAAAGGGAAGGTTGGGTTGTTGCATGCCTTAAGTCTCCATACCCACATGACAAACAGGCACAATAGCAGATTCATCAGTGCAGCAGGTAATTCTGTAATGAGACCAAATGATCTAGATGAAGTAAGCCAAATTTGGATCAACTGTAAAGCACTATAGACTAATAAAACATTAAAATAATTTGCTACTGATTATGGCAGACTTATCTCTGGAAACACTTTCAAGATTGGCTATTTTTCTAAATGGAACACTTTAGTTCATGTGGGAATTAATTCCAAAATCTCCAATGGACTGTGTTATGCAGGAGGTCACAGCAAATGACCACAATGGTTCCTTCTGGCTTTTATGATCTATGAATCTCTGAACTTGGTTCAATAAAATAAGTACAGCTGCCTAGCTGCAAGCACACTAGATAATGGACTGAGCTTTCTCCTCACCCCTGATATGTAAGCTTACATTCAAATCTCCCAGCAAAACGTCTGCTGAAATAAATTAATATTCCTCTTGATTGTGTTGATTGTGTTATGTTTAGATGACTTGGGCCTGAATTAAAAAGAAATTTAAGTACCTAGAAGAGGCAGCCTACAGGGATGGGAAACAGTGCAGCAATGACTGGTAGTCAGTTCCAAACCCAAGAAATTCACGTAACCTTTCTCTATAATCAGATGAGAGTTGTAGATAGGCCAGAGAGGTGACTCCAAATCCAAGTTAGATGTCCAGGAAAGTTGGAACGAGTGAGGTCTGATGGTGCATTTCTCCCTTGCTGACCACAAATGCCTTGCAAAGACTTAACAGCCAAAGTGCAGAGAACTAGGTAGGTGAAACCTGAGAATATGTGATTAAATTCTCTGTCACACTCTCAATCTGCCCGACACTGTCATTCCAACTGAAAATACACGAGGGTGTGTTTATATATGTATATATACACACCAGTCAGAAAATTAGAGATCACTGTGATAGAAATATTTAAGAGACTGATAAGCCAGGCCAGTTTCAGATTTCAAAACAAGGATTGACTAGATTGCTGCTCATGAAAAACACACAGTCACAGTGGTTGCTTTGTAATGTCTATGAATCATTATCAGGACATAGTCACAACATTCAGTCCTTGCCCATCATCATATCCTCCATTAGCTCTGCCTGCAGAGTGCTGCTGAACTGACACAGTACAGTCACCTGGCTGACAGCTATGGGCCTTGATGGCACATCTGGCTGGCCCTCTGGCTGAGATGACCACATCCAAGAGCTCTTCAATAAATCATAGAATCAAAGTTATAGAATGTTAAGGGTTGGAAGAGACTGTAAAGATCACCAGTCTCAACCACCCCCTTCATGGCAGGGACAGCTCTCCCTAGACCAGGTTGCCCAAGGCCTTATCCTGGCCTTGAACACTGTCAGGGCTGGGGAGGCTGCAACATCCCTGGGTGACCTGTTCCATCTAGATCTTATCACCCTTATAATGATGAGGCCTATGGCTTTAAATAGTCAACAAATATCACGCGTAAGACCTTGCAAAAAGCATTAAAATGAAAGCATTTAACCTAGAATTTACATAAAATAATAACTGCTATTTATTGTCATTTTAAGTTCTATTTCACTATAGTCAAAATATCCATATCAGCAAAAATAAGACATCACTTGCACATGGAGGCAGAAATTTATTTTTAGTAGAAAATAAATTTAGAAATTTATTTAACTAAATCTTAAGTTTGTTTGTTTTTATAGGGGACTCCTTCTTCCTCAGCTCTACCAAGATAGATATAATTTTACCATTCCTAATAAATAACCAAGTGGTTATTTAAGCAGATGTTTCAGCCTTCTGCATTTTACTGAATGGTATTGCTTTATGTTGAATCACATTAGAAAACGCTTTCCAAATAGATAGATAGCTTCCATGTACCAGCACTGGTGGTATTGCCAATCCATTCCTACTCACTGAAAGATCTGACTGTAGGGATGACATTCCTTCTAGATACAGTTTGCTTGTTGGCAATTATGACACTTCTCCTGCTGAACAGAAAGATGCTTCATTTCTACAATACCGGTGAGAGTCAGGGAAGATAAACCTTAGAGAGCAATGAAAATTGTGGTGTACTAAACATTTTAAATCCAAACCCATAAAACTGCAATCAAACAAGAATTCCAGAATGTCTGTTTCAAGGTTGTGGAAGGACAAGAATGTATGAGTACAAATTCATGTGGAAACTTCTCTTCTGAGTTAAAAGAGAGTTGTTCACTCTCTTGATGAAGGAAAGGAGCAGGTGATCTAGATGAAAAGAAAGAATATACCCAGTATTTAACATATCAACATCACAATGACAGCTCATACTGATGGAGTCAAGATAAACAAGAAAGCCTCTGGTTATCACAAGAGAGAAAGCATAATACAAGAAAAGGAATATGGTAATGACACATCCCCTCAAAACTGTGTACCTTCCACTGAACCACTGTGGTATACCATCCACTATAACACTGTGGTATACCTTCAGTTATAACCCTAAGGTTCAGTTTTGAGTACAAATGACCTGAGAAATCATAGAATCACTTTAGCAACCAATTGAATAAACCACTCTTGGCACTAATTCAAAATATAAATGACATAGTGTGACCAATTCCTTTCAGTTTAGTCACATTTCCTAGACTTACCTAATAAAGAAGCAGAATCAGCCTTTCACATTTACTTTTCTGATGATCTTGGATCACCAAAGAAAAAAGTTAAAGATGAAAACCCTGCAATTTTGTTTATCCTATACTATAAGAAATTGCTCTTAAACTGGATGAGTGGATGGATGGATGGATGGATGGATGGATGGATGGATGGAAAGAGAAAGATGATGTATATGTGAACATACTTATGCATACACAATTTTCATGTGAATAGAAATGTATGTGTACACATGTAGCAAAAAGCATATTTGCTACAGACAAATATGGCAGAGCCTGAGGAAATGTATTCAAAAAGAAAAAAAATAAAATAAAAGGCTCTCATGAAGTTACCTGACAAGCATCCATTTCAAACAGATTCAAACACTGTGGCATGCAGGAAAAGTAGACAGTTGTGCAAAATAGAGCAGTTTTCAGTAGAAAGAAAATTTGATGCTATGCAATAGCTAAGGTAACACTTTTGAATTTAAGATTCAAAAACAAAGAACTTTAAAAACCCAGAAATTAAATAACTGCAGTACAGCATATACAGCTTATTAAGTCAGCCACAACATTTCAGGTTTGTGCTGCTGTTTTAACAACAGACTTCTGATTTTTAAACAAAGCTCCTGATCTCATGCAGGCTTAGCCTAGATTTTAAATTCTGATAGAAGCACTTTCATATGTTAGAGAAAACTCAATAGATGGAAAATAGATTGTTTTTCTTCAGTGATTATTTTGTTCCACAGATCATGGAGTTGCTTAAGGCAGTGGGACGCTCCCCTGTGGCGCTTTTTGCTTGGTGTTTGTCAAGTGAGTTGCAGAATTGTTCATCCGGTACTAATAAACAATCTCATTAATGCTGTCTGAGCCCTGCTGCCTGCTCCAGCAAATCTGTCCAAACCTTCATAGACTAGTCACCTTTACTGCAACACACTCTCTCCCTTGTGTGCAGGGAGATCTCCTCCTCCCTCCTGCATTCCTCATCTCCCCAACTACCTCTCTGTGGTCCAGTCATTAAATGAAAACAAAAAAAAAAATTATGTAGCAAAACTAACATGCCAATTTAACAGGTGTATATTGCTTTCAAAATGTACAATACAAACCATATGATCATGGGGACTGATAATTTTTCATCCTTTTTTTAGTCACTGTAAACAGTCCATTAGGACAGTAGAGAAATCTGATAACCAGCAAGATATCAAATCCCATTTAAGGGTACCTTGGATCTCAGTCCTCTAGGAAGATCATATTAGTTTGCTCTGCTAGAGCTTAGAGCACCTCAAAAAGCAAACAAGTGTCAGGATTCATTCCTATTGTCTGCTTAGACATTCCTCAAAATTACTAAACCTTGCCCATGAGAACATTTGTATGGTGGATCCCCAGGAATTTCCACAGGTAGAAAGAAGGTGAAATAATAAACTACACTTAACCACACTTAATTATAGAAGAATCCAAAGCTTTTGTTTCTCTAAATAAAGAGGTAGGTAGATAGCCAGTTCTGTTTTTCTAAGAACAACATTTTTGGTTTGAGGATTTAAAAGCTTTAACTTGAGTTTTTCTTATTCAGTTATTATTTTTGTCCCATATAAATTCTTTATATTGTATTTGTGCAATATGCTTACAGTTCAAAAATATATTTCTCTGAGTATGAGAAGAGGAACCATTAATGACACTATGCCAAGTCAGACTATCCTTATAAGAGAAGGTCTGCAGATGTAAAAGTGTTGAAAAAAGATGTACAGAGCATCTATACAATGCAAATATAAGATCTGAAGGCTCTTAAGCCTCCAGAGTGAAGAAATTCAATGCAAGAAACATGAAAATAACAAAAGGTCATTACAGAGACTGTTTCTGAACAGCCAGAAATATCAACTCCTGTATTGAGGGCAGACCTACAACACAAAACATCCGCATGACAGATTTCTTTGGGATCAGGGGAAGGCATTCATGTGTGTTCGTTTCACATCATCCCTCTGCTCAGTTCATTCAGGTAGTGCAATTTCAGGACCCTGCTCTTACAAAATTGTGATGAGAGTCATTCCTCTCTGACTATGCTAGAGTGAATTCACATAAAGTGATAGTTCTTTCCAAAGGATCAGGAAAATAACTGTTTAATGAGGAGACAGGTAGCCTACTTTGGCTTTCAAAGCTTGCTTAGAGCAATAAGGGCATCTGGATTTTTGCAGGCTTGCTCAGAATTATTCATGTATATTGAAAATCTCATTTATTTTATTCTTATAAAATATGCTTGGCAATTTACTCATGTCAGACAGGGGAAAGGAAGATGATTCTTTACCTTTATATTCAGATTCTGCTTCAGAACTCAGAAGCAGATATTTAAAATTGGGCTGAGTTTCGTTGATGCTGTTTCATAAACTTTCCTCTTACATCCTCATCTAAAGCTACATCCTCCCTGGCACAGCAAACCAAGGAGCTGTCCTATGACAGTCACTGCCATGCCTAGATCCACCATTCAAGATGGGTGAAATAGGAAAGGCCTCGTTTTCTGCTGTTTCTGCTTTCTATTATTTATTAAAAATAGATTAAGCATAAAAGGGTTTCCAATATTGTTATGTTTGAAAGGAGTTGTCGAAAGTGTAAATGCTTTTAGCTATTAGTTCTTGGTGAATACAAGTCTCCTTGATATAAGAGGTTTTGACTAAGCCTAAAACAGTTCTTAATGCCTTCATGACTGGAATTCATGAGGAGAATTCCTGTGCATAAAAAGTTCATGAAACTCAGGATAAAGACCAGGAAAACAATCCAATACATCTCATGTTCTTAACTGAATTAAATACTTCTGATATAACTTGTGATTAGCTGATTGCCTTGTTTGCTACACAAATGCAGCTTCCATCAGCTATCAGGATGAAATAATCCCAATGTATGACTCTGCTGAATATTCAGTCAGCTCAGCTATTTCAATACAGCCCAACACATAACAATCTACCAAAAGCAGTCAGAAATTAATAAACAGACTTATCTTCACATAAAACCAATTAATTCCTCACCAATTTTCTTCCTATTGCCATTGTCCATGTTCTTCCTCACCATTTCTCTCATTTTGCTAAATGCAATTATGCATTTTTTTATCTCTTCTTCCATTTTATCTTTTGTCCTTTCTAGTTATTTTCACCCTTTTTATATTATCTCTATTTTCTCTTTTGCCTTTGCAATTCTAGTCTAAAGACCTTCCTACATTCTTCATTTCTTTTCTATATGGTGATTTATTCAGTTTCTGCAATCTCCTGCCTAAATTTTCTACACAATCTTGTGTTCTGAACATGCACTTCAAGGATTTATTTTTCACTTTTTTTTACTGAAATACATTCACCCACGCTTATGCTACATTTTTCTTCTTTCTATTTTTCAATTCCAATAGACATTAGCAATGTGCTGTGGATTTGTTAAGATCACACAATCACAGAATATTCTGAGTTGGAAGGGACTCACAAGGATGAAGTTCAACTCTCAGGTGAATGGCCCATATGAATATCAAACCCACAACCCTTGGTGTTATTACCACTATGTCAACCATTTCATAACAAAAAAGAAAAGGAGAAAATAAAAAACAAACCAAAACATATTCAGATAAGGAACTCTTATATTGAATACAAATGTTTGGTAATTAATGTATTCAGAGTAATTGAACAGCAGAAGGGATGATCTCAGGTGTAGCCTAAAAATCAGCTACAATTTAGAAAAAGACGGCATTCTTCATTAATGCAACTGCATTTCTTTCAGTTCTGGACTGCAGACACATGATCTTGACTACTTAGAAATATACAGGACTGCACAGCACATCAGAGCCCAACAGGAAGCTCTTTGGTTCTGCAGTGACTGCCATATTGCAGTGAGGGGATAGGCAAATAAAACAGCCCAGGTCTGGAAGCAGCAAAACAACTTCTGGTCAGTGCTTCATCTGAATAATTGATACCCATCTCCCCTTGCATGACTGAGCTACAGAAAAATGCAGCTGCACTTCTCTCCTTCTGGGTTCCAGGATCCCCTCTTCCTCACTGTCACCTAAGTCTTGCCTAAGCCAAATGTCTCTGCACTCTCAATGCTGTTGGGCTCTTAAAATGACAAGGGACATACTCTTCTCTAGCAGTATGGCTGATGGCTTTTTTAACCTGAACAGAAGAAAAGCTGAACTCACATCAATAGCATGGATGCAATTTTGCAATATTTTATTAATATTTAGTTAGATGTTAAGTGTATTTATTTATTTATTTCTACTTTTTATTTCTAGAGACCCTGAGGAATATGTCTCTAAATCAGGATGTCAGTGTGATGAGGAACATACCAGAACATTCATTGAATTCCATCTGGAAAAATATCACTGAGATGCCAAGGACTGGAAAATGTCTTAAAAAATCTGTATCTGAAGAAAATTCAGTAAGTTATCCTGATAAATACCTAAAAAGCTTTAGCTGCCTATGAAGGGTTATCCACAGACAAGCAGCATATCACATTAATGTAAGCAGGAATTTTTGACAGCAAAACCAACTGTTTTGACAGTGTAGATGAAATCACCTCCAAGTTGTGCATGCAGGACTGTAGCAAACACTGCAGAAACGTGTAGGGACCCCTTCTCTTCAAAACTGACTGTGCAAAATTGGTTACTCTGATGTGCAGTAGTGTAGTGCTCCTTATCTTAGGCATTACTTTATCATAGAGTGGAAATCTAAGTCTCATATTTTCGTCTCCACTTTATATTCACTCAGTCTGATTCTGTCCTTGAGATTTATTTGTAAAATTTAGATCCAGAAGATTGATCTATTTCTGGATATTATGTAAACTTCTGTGCCTCAACCTCAGGACCCATCAACCCCATCCAAAAAAGGCAGTATAATTTGCAACATTCTTCTATGTCAGGAAGCTAATCTAGCACATCAAGCACAGGACTACTTCCCAGGCCTGTGCTCTGCCACAGTGCTGACTATCATGTAATGCCTACCCAAGCATAGTATGTTTGTCAACACAGCACAGGAGAAGATCCCTAATTCAGCCCTGACTTACATAACAGCTGTCTCCTCATTCACACAGAAGCACAATCACAGAACCATTCCTGTGTGTGGCAGACAGCAGGCAGCCCTGAGAGAGCACGCGTGTGTGTGAATCCACCACTCCTGCACCTGCAGCACTTGGCAGCCTCTGCCGTGTTTTTGTGGTGGGCTGACCTTGTCCATCTGATGCTCGTGCCCACCCAGCTGCACTCTCACTGCTCCTCCTCAACAGGATGAAGAGGAATAGCATGAGAATGCTCATGGGAGATGAATACAGGGAGGTCACTTCCCAGTGACTCTCATGGGGAACATAGGCCTACCTCAGAGAAAACTAATTTAATTTATTGACAATTGAAATAGATTTGCAAGTGAGAAACAATGATTAAAACAACACCCCAGCCCTAGAGCAGCACTAGGGGATGCAGAATGGGGACTGATCAGTACAGAACAGCTCTTCTCTGATGATCCTTGCTCCAGAATGGGTTATTCCATGGGCTGCAGTCCTGCAGGATAAACCACCTCCAGCAGCGTCTCTCCAGGGAAGTATGTGATTGAGCACCTGCAATACATCATTGCACAGCACCTTGTCTGACCTTGCTGTCTGCAGAGCTGTTTCTTACACCTTTTTCCCTCTTCCTTGGCCTTTGTGGCCTTTCTGTGCCCTCCCTTAAGCACATTTTCACCATGATGCCGTGCCTGGTGGTGGGCAGGCTGGGACAGGCAGGGCCCCTCACAGGGCAGAGGGCAGGATGGCCACTTGCTGGCCCACAGATCTGAGCACAAGGACACCTCAAGACAGGCTCAATGGGCTGCCCCAGTGTGAAGGGATAGAATGTAAGAGAATAGTGCAGAAGGCAGTCTCACACCTGAGGAGCTGCAGCTGTACTAATCACCAAAGATTAGGAACAGGCCTGCCCTTAATAGGCCACAGCTGTGTCCAGTAAGAAAACTGCTGCAAAAGAGTTGGAGTTTGTTGCCTGTGCTGTGAAGAAGGAAGAGTCAGTGCTGTGAGGAGATGCTCATGAGAAATCACCGAGAAGGTGTGGGAACTTTTGCAATAAGATGACAATACCCCAGCTCCTGGGTTGGGCATGTGACAGAGCAGCTGCAGCCGGGCCTTGCCACTTGCTGTGGGCCGGGCCCTCAGAGCATGAGCAGCTGCCTTGGCTCATGGCTATGCACGAACGCAGCTGGGCAGAACTTTCTTCACTTTTGTTTAAACATCTCTGGATGTTTTTGTCATTTTGTCCATGACCAGAGAGATGTACTTATTACATGAAATGTTGCATATTTTACACTTTGATCCCTTTAGTTCGCTACAAGGTCAGGAGCATGTTTTAGCTCAGTGCAGCGTCTTAGACCAAAAATGCACCCTGGCATATTCTAACAAATGTACAATCAAAACTCTTGCAGCATTCCTTACTGTAATAGCCAAATGGCTCGCAGTAGTGATGGCATTTGCACCATTTTATACTGTATACTTTATTCTGTAGGGACAGATATATATGTTTTTAGGAGCTGTACTGTGTAGGGGTAGGGGTTAAGATGTATCTTTAGCAAGTTCATGCATATCAATGCATTCTTCAGCAGCTCTGAGCTCAGTAAATGTTTCGCTTCAGATGTTCCCATTAAGAATTAACATAATAAGTCAAAGACAAAAAAAGTTACAAGAGGAAAAAAAAAACAAAAATGGAAATACATTAAAATGAGAGGAGAGGCAAAATACTAAATAGTTGCTGACAGTGTTGGTAATTTACACAGATAAGGGAGAGCAATGGTCTCTTAATGAACCAGAAGAAGATCCTCAATTTTTATCATATTTTTATATACTAAAAAAAAAATCCCTCATTATTTATACTCACATCTGTTGTGTATAGGTATATCAGGTGAAAGGTGAATTAGGTGTACAACAGATAACCAAAGTAGCCCCTGGCCTTCACTGAAAAAGGCAGGACCAGGATGGCTTTAGATCTCTGCAAGTCTCCTTGAGCAATGCTGGCACAGGGACATGAAAAAGTTAATACAACGCAAAGAAATTTTAGCCCTAATTTGCACCATTTTGTACCAGACCATCCTCTGGATTGTAAGACCATCCAGGGACTGTAAAGAACCATACCCCCTCAACACAGTTTCCTTGTACTCCATCAGATCACCTCTGCCACAACAAACTCTTAGGTACCTGGAAAATGAGGTATTTTGTCCCTTTGAACTGCTCTGAGAGAAAATCAAAAGCTTATCTAGACTATTCAAAAATGTGTATTTGTTAGCCCTCTGAAACTAGCACCAGACACTTGGAGTCACTTAGCTGAGAGAGGTCTTTGCACAGTACTAGAATGGTTCAGAAATGTATTGTGGTTGAAATAAGTCATAAATTGTTATTGAATATATTCAAGACTGATATACTGTGGATTCTTCAGTGGAATGCATTGATAATATCAAATGATTCTGAATGTAGAATGCAACTTTCTGCAGATGCAGGAACTGTAACTTTCTGCATCTTCCTTTTCAAATATTTGCACTTATTTTCCTCGTCTAAGATTTACACAAAGCCTCTTAAAACCCAAACAGAATCCCTGGGTTGGTTTTCCACTGCTGACATTATTTGACTAAATCTCTATATTGGTTAGGATGCCATTCACAGCCAAAGGATTGCAAAAGGTCTTCTCTGAATATAGCAACCTTCAAATGTCTGTTTAATACTTTAACTGCCCTTAATTTAGTAGCCAGGCTGAACTAATTATCATGAACATCAAAAGGTTTCCAGAAATACAGTCATTAAATATTTTTCTTTTTCATAGGATTAAAAAGCAACTCCTGGCTTTATTAGCACAAGTTTTCTCTTTAATTGGGTGCTAATGATGGTGCTTTTTCAAGGATTTTCACAGCTAGTACCTTGGGGTAAGTAAACATATAAATAGCTCTGGTAAGCTTAGGGGCTGAAATCTCAGGTTAACAGCATCATTATAGAGGATATACAATTACAACTAGAAGTACTTCCTGAAATTATTGCTGGTGCTTTACATTTCCAAATGACTCTTGACATGACTGAAGTCATTAATATATGCCTAACCATTAAAGAAATAAACTTATATTCTTACAGCTTTGGTCAACCTTTAAATAGCTACTTACTGAATTTCAGTGATGTTTTTTTTTTCTTTCTTTACAGTGAACATAACATGGGGAGGATTCCTCCAGAAGCAGCCTCTCAAACAATTGGAATGTGAAGAAACAGGATCTCAGAGGAACATCTTTAAATACACATTTTGGTTTTCCATGTATTTAATTAAAGACCATTTGCTCAGTATAGTCACAACTGATGTTTATTGGTATCTTGAGTCCTGTAATTTACATTGCATTTTACTTTGTACCCAAAGATTCCAGGGAGGTAATCAAGCTCCTGTCCTTCTTTGTGGCTTAAATGAATTGAGGCTAAAGCTCTTTCCTTGTCTTTTCCTTCTGGTGGTGCAGGAGGGTATGGAGGAGTGAGGGCTGTCACTGATGACATTTAATGCACAAGATTTGTCAGTGATGGAGCACTGTAAGTACTGGTCCTACCCTCCCTTGCTCTAGTGGTAACACAGGCCATTATTCTTTAGGAAACCCATAACAGCCTGCTGTCACCAACCTCAGTGTGCAAAGCACTGTCTTACACCAGAGACAAGCTCTGTTCCTGTTCTCAGGAACTTCTGTTCTGAGATTCCAGGAGAAGAACAAATCAAAATGCCATTAATGTGTTTTATGCACTGACCTTAACAGCAGTGACTTTAGTTGGGAAAACATTACTTTTTAGTACATATTCTTTCCTACAAAAGTGCTTCATTCTTTGTAGCAGACTTAAACTTTTCCCCACTTTGACAAGGAAGAAAAGAAGCAGCAAGTGAGCTACAATTCAGCTATTCTCCAGACATCATACGTCAGATTTCCCTTTATAACAGATTATTAAATGCAGAATAACTGCTATTCATGTGAACTAGAAACTCTACTCTTTAGGACCTCTGACATTTTGATCTAGATAATAAACTGGTTAGCCTATGAAATAGGAGCAGAGGAAAAAGTAAATTAGAAAAGTTAATACTGAAAAAGTTCACTTTTGATTTTTGTATCTGTTTAGAGCATTTCATAGTCTACTTAAAATACTTAACATTTTCTTCACTAAATGAAAAACTGAGAATTATTCTTTCATTTCTCATCAAAAAACTTCACTGAAAGGAATAAGTTCAAAGGAAACATTTGACAGGTGGCTTGGTGAATTTGTTTCTCAACACATCATGAGGTGTTCACAGGTAGAGGGGTACTTGGCATGTACATGGACACACCAAGTACATGAGGCAGCCTCCACCAGAAAAGAACAGTGATACTTTATTTGCATTGTGGAGTCTTGGCATTTCCAGGGTTGCTGTACAATGTTTCCTGTGGTATTGAATCACAGATAAAATGTGCAAACTTATACTTAGTCCCATGCAGCTTTTTGAATAAGCCATATAAATATAGAAGATAATTTTTGCAGATTATTTTCCTAACATTACTGTGAAACTACTAACAGTATTACCTCCTAATGCTAAAATCTTACTATTCTAAAGATTTTCTAGGCACAAAAAACTCAAAAAACAACCCACAAATTTTAATGATTTTACTAAGCAAACTCATGTTTTCCTTTAGATTTTTTTCAGTGTTGAAACAAAGCAACATCTCATTGTGACTGAAAAAAACCCTACTTCAAATCAATTGCCCTCTATCTCTGAATAAGGTGAGATGATAAGAATTTGCCAGACAGAGACTTTAACCTTACTCCTTACAAAAGAAAAGTTTGCTCACTAGAGTCTTTGTGCTTTTAGCTATAGGAATGCATCACCTTCTTTAACAATGCCCTCTGGTCAGCTGCCTTTCTGCACTAGGCATTCTGCTCCAGACATATGTGGGGAATATTAATCATGACAGTGTTTTACCTCCTACTGCCCTGACCTTCACTGGGGAAGTAAAGATCTCAGAAACAGAATATCTGAAAGAGCAGATTAATGCGGGATGAGTCCTCTTCATTTTGGGCCAGATCCCAAACCAGAGTCAATCTGAAAACTCTGCTGAAGGCAAAAGAATCTTGTTATTGAAACCAGTTGAATGTCTTCTGCCACAGCATCTCTGAATGCTTAGGAGAAATTTACTGTTCATTTGATTCTAGGATACCTAAAATATTAAAACCACTAAAGTAAGCATACCCATATTATATGTAAATGGTACCATTTAGATTCTTTGGAAGTCAAACTAAAACTATTGTGATTGGCACCTTGAAATTTTGACTGTAAATAAGGATTAATTTGATTCTTGCAGGCTAGTCCTCAGATAATTTTGCAAACTATCTTCTTCCTATAATTGCTGGAAATTTTTTTCAGCACCTTACTAGTAAATATTATGAATATATGAAATTGTCCAGTCTTGATTTCTTATTTCCAAGGCAGGTTATAACTACAACAAGAAGCACTAAATATGTCTATAATATTTTAAGAATTTAAAAATTTACACGGCAATTTAAAAAGAAAACAAAACCAAACCTACAAGAGTCCCCACAAAGCCCCTGAACATTGAAAACAAACTAGTAATTCTCCAGAAAGCTGTTCATCATATTTCAGTTTTTGAGGCTGGCAATGCAGCTGTTAGTCCCATTTCACAATTGAAGAAACTGAAGCAGTGTTTTGGATTGATCAGGGTGAGGTGCTTTGAAAACGAGCCAAGTGTTAGGGTTCAGAGACAGGAGGGACCACTAAGGTTCCCAAAAGCTCCAGATAAAAGCTCAAATTATATTCATCTACCTTTTAGAGTTCATCATCATGTAATGGGCTGTTGCCTCAGAGAAAACTAATCAACCCTTGTCCTTTCAGGGTGATTGTAGTGACAGGCTCTGTTTTGGAAAGCCAGAGACCCTCACTCCAAGCCAGTATGCTGTTCTCTATGCCTTGTAACTCAGTGGAAAATCTCAGCAACAGATGATTAGCCAAATTTGTGCAAAAGTAATTTATGCCAGTGTAAATAAAATAACAAATCCTCACAGATTACTTAACTAAATATGATACTGGAAGTTGGCAAAAAGCCTTTCCGAGAGGAGAAAAGAAATTTAATTAGAAAGTGTACTAATGCCCTCTATTTTTGACAAGGAATAAATCTTCGTGAGACCTATCTCATCAATAGTTTGTAACTTCCTCAAAAAGCAACCACAGCCAGGGCAGAAGCAGAGCAAGCTGCCCCACTAATGAGCCTGGGCTCCTGTTTGAAGGAAGAGCAGTGCCAATGACAGGAGGTCGATAAAATTCTGACACAGAGGAGGGCAGAGGGGCTGCATGACTGCCCAACTGTGGTCACTTCTCAAGGCTGAGGAGCACCTGCCCTCTGGGACAGACTCATGCATTGGCATGAGCCAGCACCTGCTGTCAGGGGGTCTCCAGCGTGCCAGGAGCTCATGCCCAGGATCAGCTCCCACGCTGCTTGAGAGCCAAAGGAGCACCAGCTTCCATCCTCCCTGTCTGATGGGATCCTGCCACCAGATCCTGACTCAGCCACGGTCCTGAAAGCGAGCTGCTCCACTGTTTGCAAACGGTGAGCAGGTCACATTTACACTCCCCAGTTTTCACATTTTGTAGGAAGCTGCAATCCCACACCTGTGTGGGAGTAAGGTAACTTTTCCCACAGGGGTGGGTGGTTCACCTCTGCAGGATGAGGGGAATTTCAGAAAAGTTGGAAGCCCAGAAGCACCACAGCCCCTCGAGGTGCCTGTGCCACAATGGTGCCACCATGGTGGGTGAGCAGCTTCCCAGCAAAACGGCACACACACAGGGTCCTTGTGTGCTCAGCTCTTGCCCCAGCTTCAAAAGAAAAAAAATCTTTTTGTAAATTTTCTTTTTTTACCCCTTCCTCCTTGTCTAGACAAAGTTCCCACAGTTTACTTTACCAGCAGGAACCAAGGTCCTGTATGGAAGAACTGCCAAGAGACACTTTGGAGCAGCAGTGCAATGGGAGCATCCAACTGCACCCAACTCTGCACTTCCCTCAAAGTAAAACAAAGTGGTATTATAGTTTGGGTTCAGGAGAACAAATGCTTTCCATGGTGTTGTTATACAAATCTCAGTTTCCAATACAATGGGTGTTTTACACAGTAATAAATTTAAGAAAACAGTTTTTTAATTATAACACTTTTTATAATAGTTTCCCTGTTATAACCTACAAATCCAAACACAGTTTCATGCCCTCTGAAGTGATTTCTCTTTTAAAATGCTTTTATTTTAAGCATATTTTTTTCTTGTACTTCTTAGTGTATGCAATAAATAAAAGGCTAATATTGATCGCACAGTGTTTACTGCAGAGAAACAGTCTCATTTTAATTATTCTGCAAATAATACAGCTTGAAGTGTAGAAATATAAGCCAGTAGTTTATGCAATGTTCTAAGAAATGGTAAAAGAAGAGAAGAAACTCTGCTCATGTATACACACTATAATGTTTCCTCAAGCAGTTTGGATTAAAAAAGAGCTCCTGCTGGGCTTTTTAAGAATAAAAGCAATTAACACAACTCCTCACTGTTTACATTCTCAAGACCTTATCTCTCTCTTATTAAAAGCAATTGAAAAACTCCCCATTAAATCACAAGACTAAGAGAAGACCTCTAATTTTTTCTGTCACCTTTCTACACTGTTATGTAGGTGTGTTGTTTTGCTGGCATTTGAGATAAAAAGATAAATTACATGGGTAGGTTTTCTCAGTGTTTAGAATACCTTTTGTAAGAACTTTTTACACAGTTATGGCGATCAGGTCTAACCTGAATTTTTGAATCAGATCTTTCTTTAATAAGATTGAGATACAAAGGAAGAATTATTGTAGCCTATTCTAAATTTCTCTCATAGTCACCTTTGTCAGTGGAAGGCAAAGACACTATAATTCAGTAATATTGCATTCTGGGAAGCTCCTTTTTTTTTTTTTCCCCCAGAACTATTAGTTGGAATGTGCAAAATGTGATTTTTCTTATACATTTCTAACCAAAAAATATTGCAGATGATGGACAAAAGGTAAGATACATTTATTTAAATACTTTGTCTACTGTCTCATAAAACCTTAATATTTCAATTGGAATAGTAATAAGCAAAATAGTACTAAGTGGAAACTATCCAAATAGCCATAAATTCATGACAGTGATAAATATAAAGGTTTTGATTTATGGGAATAAGTATTGACGATTCAGTTTTGTTTGAAGTTCCTCCATCAAATTTGGAAAATCAGAAGCAAATTTGGGAAAAAAAAAAAAAAGGTATCTTAAGAAATTTGGAGTTTTCAGTTTGAAATTTGGTATCAAAAAGTGGAACAACTTAAGGCACTTCAGTCCCATCTCTGAGTAAGACTCATGCAGATCAAAACATGAAAAAAAAAGAAGAAGCCAGGAAAGCATTTACATCAGAGCTGATGGCACAATCCTGTCACCATGTGGCAGCACCCACTGCTGCCAGGCTGCCAACACCTCTTATTTCTGGCAGTGCCTCAGACCATGGCTTCATTCAGCCTGTACTGTTCTCTGTGGCTACCTGAGATTTTGTCTCCTTTTCTGAAGGACATGGAAGAATGAGCTGGGTTTCTTCATTTCCTTTCCACTAATCTTTATTCTTTTAACTAAGCCTGGTGATAGAGAAGTCACAATGGTTTTTGCTACTTTATGCTCTAAAGAAAGGTAATAGAACTGCTTTTTGATGCTCAGAGGCCTTCAGTAACTCAGAAAATATAAATAAAATCTAACGCAAGAAAAGATAAAACTGTTAAGCTTGTTTTTCTTGGCTTCTTTTCAGATAATTTCCCTTTCCTATTTAACTTCTGAATTTTGACATTTGCATATCCCAAATTCAAGCCTTGGAAAGATGAGATGCCCTAAATAGTAATGAGTAGGTACATCTTGTTCACTGAATGAATACAGACAAATTACAAAATTAATCGTGATTTTTTCCACTATGATTAGCAAATGAGGGTTTGTCATTGTCCAGGTTTTGAAATATTATTTTCAGCTGGAGGAAAAAAACTAGACAACCAGAATTCCAGGGCTGATACACACTGTGAGGCTCATGCTCCGCACGCCATCCTGCAAACACCTCCTCAGGGCCTCCTGCTGCCCCTTTCTGAAACCATTCTCAGGAAGGCTGATTTTGCCCTAGGACTACACTACCAACCACACCCTGCTGGACAGACAATTTTGGATTAGCATAATGCCTTCAAATCTTGGAGTGCCCCAGGAGAGAGAGGAGCAGCTCCTTCTGGGGTGTGTGTACATCACGGTGTGTACATCACGGCTCAGTTCAATGGAGCCAGATGAGTTCCCATAGCTGAGAAGCTGCAACTGTGGTGGCTTCTTAATGCTAAGGATCACATTTTAGGTCAATATTTTCCAAAATATTATCAGAGGTTTTAATGCTGTGGAGCAGGGTAATGTATACTGAGCAGATAATGCGCAATATGTGGTTATGTTTGAGGCTTTAGTCTGAATTAAAAATACAGAAGCTGTTAAGAGGTGTTCCTGGTTCTAAATAGCCTCTATACTTCTAAAAAGATTGTTTCAAAACTAGATGACTGAATGAAAGTGAATATCAGTGAAGACTGGTTAGACCAAAGGAGGAACACGTTTCTGCCCTACTGGAGCTGCCAGTTTTGAGGGTACTGGGGCCATCAGAACGTGTCTTAGGGCTGCTCGCAGTGCAGCCCCAGACATGAGCACAGGATAACAGGCTTCAAACATGCTCCCAGAGTTGGAAACGGCAACAAAACTATCAGCAGAATAATTTGTGGAGACAATTTCAGTCCAAGATTGCCATCTTGTGGACTGCAGCTGCAGAAGAAAATTTTTACAATCTATATTTGCTATCTTGCGATCAGCAATGACAAATTTATTGCAGTCTAAAAAAAAATTATTACTTTTCAATGAATCTTTAAGATCAAATTAAGGATGTTCAGCTCTCCTGAAATAATCAGGAGAGGAATTTCAGTTTACAAAAAATTAATAGTATCTTATAATAAATATTTTACAGCATCAACTTTTTACAATTACAGGGAACATTTTTGCGTGCAAGAATTATCAATCTATACAGGCTGGGGGATGAAGGGACTGAGAACAGCCCTGCTGAGAAGGACTTGGAGGAGAGGTGGATGAGAGGCTGGACATGACCTGGCAATGTGCACTTGCAGCACAGAAAGCCAAACTTGTCCTTGGCTGCATCCAAACGAGTGAGGGCAGCAGGGAGAGGGAGAGGGAGGAGATTCTGCCCCTCTACGCAGCTCAGACGAGGCTCCACTTGGAATACAGTGTCCACTTCTGGGTCCCCAGCTCAGAAAGGACATGAACCTTTTGGAGAGAGTCCAGAGGGCCATGGAGATGGTCAGGGGGCTGAAGCACCTCTGCTCTGAAGAAAGGCTGGAAGAGTTGGGGTTGTTCAGCCTGGAGACCTCATTGCAGCCCTCCACTGCCTAAATGGGGATTATAAAAAAGATGGGGACCAATTTTTATTAAGGCCTGTTGTGACAGAACAAGGAATAATGTTTCAAATTAAAAGGGGCTACATTTAGACAAGCTATAGGGAACCAAGGTTTTACAATGTGGATGGAGGAACAATAGAACAAGTTGCTCAGAGGGATCGTAGATACCCCATCGTTGGAAACATTCAAGATCAGGTTAGATGGAGTTTTGAGCAATCTAGTTGAAGATGACCCTGATCGTTGCAGGAGATTTGGACTAGTGACCTTTAGTGGTCCCTTCCAACCCATAATATTTTATTCTAAGACTATGATTAATAGTTTATAAATTTAGACATAAAAATTTAATTAAACCTTTCAGAAGGTGACTTGGTAAAGTAATATTCTCTCCCAAAAGACTTTAGCTAGAAAAGTGGCTTTAATACAGGAAAACTGCTCACCTATCAAGTTACACAAGTAACTGATTTCTTTAAAAAAGATTAGTAGGCATAAATTATTTTATTTACTCTGTATTTGGATCTAAAATATTTTAACATATCTGCATCCTACTTAAATATATTTTAGAATGCTGATTAAAAAAATACCAAAACACATAAACAAACAGTCTGTTCTCAAGGAAAGATGTCTGTAATAACAAAAGATTTTAAGCACTATTATCTGGACCAAACAGCATTTATCCAATAAACATATATGATGTATATATGTGTGTTTGATTTACTCAAGTTTACCATTGCCATACTTTTGAAACTGCCTGCTTTGTAAGTACACTGCCCTGCTGGACTGGGATTGCTGGGCTTGGAAATCTCAGACATTCCCTACAAGAGGGCTCATCTGGAGAATGCAGGTTCATTATGGGGAACGCTGAGCCCTGCTCCCTGCTCTGTCATCTGCTGCCAGTGAGACTATTTCATCCAAAGATAAAAGCTAAGAGCATTGTTTTATGTTTTCCAAGACCCTGCAGAATGTGCAGCTCCTTCTCTGTACTGTTAAAGCATAGCTTACAATGAGACCTCAAAATGCCACGTTCATTTGAGAAGCCAATGAGCCTGTGTTGAAAGGGACCCTTGGTCAATAATAACAATATATTGGGGATACATGATATAGAGGGTGTCAAACTGGGACATTATTGAAGATATACTCCTTTTCTTTAACCATTTTGCATTTTATTTCAGAGCTACAAATGAGAAACAATAACAAGTCTGAAATCTAATCACATAGTAGCAATCCAGTAACAATCAATTACTATCAGCCTGATTTGCATTTAATTTACAGCATCATTTTCGGAAATGGAAGCTTTCTTTTAATATTTTATACTGTATTGCTGTCACTTTAAACTGTGCATTAAATATATAATATCAGCTAGTTAACTGTAAGAGATTTCTAGTGCAATTTTCCATAATATTTTATATAATGATCACTCATTCTCAGTTAACTTTGTCTCAGCTCTATTTACTCTGCTCTTTATTTGGTGTGGTAATACACAGAGGAGATTCAAGTAAACACACACAACTTCTATCACAGAAGTTGAAAAAATGCAAATGTATTCAACCATTTGTGTCCATAATAATCCGATGAATTTTAACAGTGAACATTTATTTTGACTTTCCCAGTTGAAATTATTCATACATTATTTTAAGAAGCTTTAAAATTCTTCCTGTCTAAATTAAATGAAGACAAATGTTGCTCCACTTTTGAAAAAGAATCATTAATACCTTGAATGTGCCATGTACAAAAGATTGCTGCATTTGAGAACATACAACATAATGCCTCAATGGACATCAGTGCATGTCTGAAAAGCACAGGTCTGTAATACAGCACACATGGCACACTCTAGAGCAATGTGTGGGGGAATATTTCAGTCCTTTAAAACAAGAAAGGCAAGCAAACAGCCTGGCTCCCTTCCCTCTAAGGTGTGGATTTGGCTGAAAAAAGGCACTCCCACGTTAACACACTCACACCTTAGCAGAATGATGGTCACAGACTCCATTCTGCTGTTATTAAGTCTGTGAACACAGACAAGATTGACATAAGCAGAGATAAGACCAAACAAAAAAAATCCATATCTTCTTGGTATGTGTTGTTGCAGTAAGCTTTGTACATTTTATTGCTTTATCTTCTCTTCAAATTTTGCAGCTGTTCATTATTATAAAATACTCATACAAAGCACACGAGCAGGAGCAGATATTGTGTCATAACAATAACAAATATACATATCCTCCTCATGTGATGTATTTTGACACGTTTACATTATCACCTTTCTGTTAAATCACAGTTTTGAAGAAAACATCAGATGTGACATCAAACATCATAAAAAGGAAAATAAATTGTACCTGTAGAGAATAACTTCATATGGGTGTCTAAAGAGGCCATGTACTGTGGGTGTCCTGTATATATCAGCTGACTAAATCCAAAATTCTGAAAGTGTCTACTGACACTAAAGACATAATCATTAAGTCTCCTCCAGTTCTAATTACTGTTGTATCCCAATGTTTCTTTCAACATGGAACATTAAATGGGTCTATTTTTAAAGAGCTGCCTAATGCAATACTAATGGCATGGAGACCAGTATTTCCACTGAAAAGAGCAAAAAGGAATAAAACCAGTGAGCTACTGAGATAAGCCACTTGTAGCTTATACTTTATGATACCCCCCAGAGATGCACAGGGACACAGAAAATTCCACACTTAATGAAAATTCCACCTCTGCCTGGTTGCTGCAAAGAAAAATATGTAAGGAATCCTGCTGTGGACCTCAGCTAATAATTCCTCAATGAAATTAATAGGAATATGAGGGCAAAATCATTGTTTGCACATTTGAGTATTAATCTGCAAATGTCAAAAGTTTAAACTAATACTAGAAAACAGGTTATGTGGGGTTTACTCCTTTGGGAAACATCAAACATCATTAGAAATGTTTTAAACTTTCATCTTGGTGACCAACAGCACCTTTCAAGCAAGGGCTAAACTTCTCCCAACTGACTACGGCTAACACATTTTATTCAGGCAAAGTTATCGTAATAATAATAATAATAATAATAATAATAATAATAATAATAATAATAATAATAATAATAATTATTATTATTATTATTATTATTATTATTATTATTATTATTATTATTATTATTATTATTATTATTTTAGCACAGAATAGAGTCTGGAGCTTACTGGGAGTAATTTTCATCTATCAAAACAATAGGGATTTCTTGGGAGTTTCTGTGAACACATATTAATCATCTTCTGGTCCCTGTGTTTGCTGCAGCCATGTGCTGGAGTTCACTTTAAACCTCCATTGATTAAAAAATGTCCCAGCTGTTTCTCAGAAATATGTTTTTCTGTAAAGACACACTTGGTCTGCTTCACTCAGTTTAACAAAGCCTCTGTATTTATAAGGACACTAAACCATCACTGTGCAGAAGCTGACAGAGCAAAATTTCTTTGCAAACCAGCTTTAAGTTTTAGTGGGTTTAGTTTAGAATAGGCTTTAAAAGATATTTCTATAGCAGAATACAGGACTTAAGACCCAAAGGCTCAGATTATCCACTCTTGCCTGTGAAAGAACACATTTTTAATGTCTCTGGATATTAAGCCTAGACATTTTTGTATCTACTTTCTCTACCTGTGCAAGCAGATAATCTTGGCGGAATTACTGTAATAATTTAAAGCAGTGCCACAGCATGAGCCTTGCCATTATCACTCATGGGTCTGTCACATTATGAGAATTGCCTGTAACCCAGTGATGAAGAGATATTAATACTGCATCACTACATATATACTTCATACTTTTTACAGACATTTTTGTGAATCATTTGCTGGGTTTTTCTGGTGCAACAATATTCTGGGCTCCTCTCACTTGCTTGGCAGTTCATGGAGAAACAAAGTTAAAGCTGTGGATGTTATTTTCCATGGTCTTTTTGGGGCCAATGGTACAATCAACTTGACCAGAACACCGGGGCAAATGGTTTCTGCCATGGCAATGGTGCCAGCTGCATTCCACAGAACTGACCAGCCTTGGCTGCTCCCACAGAGCCTCTTCCTGATGAAGGGAGCAGGGGAGGGATGAGAAGCTGCTGCAGTGACCATGGAAAGGCTGCATGGCACAGCACTGTGTGGTTACAGCCAGAGAAACGTGGGTGACACAGAGGGATTCCCTGTCCCTGGCTCAGTGCTGCTGCACAAGAGAGGGGCTCTCTGCATCCTGTTTGGGATGGACAGATACCCAAATCATACACTGTTCTCAAACAGCAGTGGCTTTGAAGGAGAGCAAATGTACCCCAGGACCCCAGAGGTCTTTAAAAAATGAAAATAGAGCATAATGCAATAGAATTAATCTCTGCTGTTTTATCCCTAAATAACTCAAGTTTTGTCCTCAGTACTTGTGTAGTTGTTTTTTTTGCATGAAAAGGAAATTAATTTCAAAGTCCCAAGTAAGCTGTCTTTGAAAGGTAGATCATGGTTTTGCACCCAAAGAACCTGTAGTTCCATCTTAGAATCACATAAACATTTTAAATGAACATTTTCAGGTTCTCTGAGAAGAGCTGGCCATCTGTCAGGAATAAGGAGAAATCCCTCCAGATCTGGTTTGGACAGGAGGTTGTGTTAACCACCTGTCTGTACATATGTCTGTAGGGACATCTGGGACCAGCTGAGTGTGACCTCTGTGTTCATTTAGATTTATTTTAACAGGCAATACGTTATGCTGAAACAAAACTGTCCCTGTGGCATCACCCATCAAAGAGAGAATCTGCAGCATAAAGAGCAGGCCTTCAAGGGGGAAAGCACACAATTCTCTTCAAAGTTGTCAATATTCTGGAGTTTTTACTCAAATCATAGTTGGAATGTTCTCTGTGTAAAAGTTGAGTGCAAGTAAAAAGGGCATGGTCATTGGAAGGATTAAAATGGGATTTGGATGTGAAAGTTAAATTAAGACTGACATGGGAAAAGCCCCACCAATTACTATATTCTGCTAATTTCTGGTAGAAAACAGAGGAATCTCCTGGGTTTAAGACACAGATGTTAAGATGTAAGAAACTTTCTATGAAGAGAGAGGTTTGATAAGGTTTTGGTGACAGCTAAACTAGATTTGTAGTTTAGGCTCTCCTTTCTGTAAGCCTCTAAAATGTTTCCAAGCAAATTTTTTATCAGACTGCTAATTAGAATTACAACATCAAACCAGGATAAAAGATTTATATTTCAACCACACACTGCTTCCCTGTTCAGGGTACATTTATGAGCTGATAGCAAACCCATGATAATGAAATTATTTCCAATTAAAATTATAATAAAGTGCTACATAATGTCACTGTAGGTGTAAAGATGTTCTTAGAGTTTCCACCAGTCTATCAATTTCAGTATTATTTCTAATACTGATTATGTTATTTTAAATGTCAGTACCATTAAGTATTTCACAATTAAAATACTAAGAAGTGTGATAAGACTTGTTATAAATACTTATATCAATGTTATAAATATAGATAGCACCAGGACCATAAAAATAGTGTTTGAATTAAGACATATTTGTGTTTAATAGCTCATGTGAAATGCCTTGAGCATGAGTAACTGCAGTTTCCATGGAGTCATTTAGCTTTGATGTTTTCCCTTTTTTAACACAAACAAAAACTCTAGCAAAAATAAGAATATTACTTATCTGTGTCACTTGTCACTGATTACTGAAGTATTGATGGTAATTACATCTTTTAAAACAGTTTGTCTTTTTATTTGAAAACTTCTAAAACCTTGGTCTTTTTCAATGTGTGCCTTTGTAGTTTTTCACTTGGAAACATTTTATTTTAGATATTGGTCTATCTTTAACTGCCTGCAAGAGGGGAAAAGTAAAAATGATTCACATCAGATGTAAAAGTTTTAACCACAATGACACTTGAAGAAAAAGACAATTTAAATATTATTATATAAAAAGAGGGAAAAAAGCTACCAATGCCCTGAAATAGTTTAACTAATTACTCTGCTAATATATAAAATTATAAAAATTCCACAAAATCTCTCAGCCACCTAAACCTGAGCTGTGAAAGTATCAGTATTAGGGAGCTATTTTCCTAATGTAAAATCTAAAACCTCTTGACATCAATTGAAGCCTGTTTTTTCTTCTCCTACACAAGAGTTGTTGCAGAAAAAAGGTAGTTTATTTGGGGTTTTTTTGTTGTTTGGGGTTTTTTTTTGGTTGTTGTTGTGGGGATTTTTTTTATCTTTGTTTTGGGGTGTTTTTTCTTTTTTTTTTTTTGTTTGTTTGTTTGTTTGTTTTTGTTTGAATTTACTTTTTATATGTTGCAGGCTCGCTTCTGGCTTCTCAGAGTTAAACACCACCAGAAGGCTGGACTATCAGATACTCCTCTTTCTGCTGAAAATGAAATCTTTCCTGTTGTCTGAGCACAGAGACAGCTTCACACTGCATGAAACCTCCCAAAGGATGAAGACAGCAGGGCTGAACTGCTTTGTCTTTTCCTGTTGCTGCTGCTAGGAGAATTAGAGCAAGAAAGGGATGGGAAAGAACTGACTAGAAGAGTAACTTCATGAGGAGAAAATGATCTTTGGATGCTTCTCACCCTATTGTTATTAAAAATGCATGTGCTAAGCATAAATGGTCTCTTTTTCTACAAACCTTATTTATATATGCCTGAACCCTGCAGTCAGACTTGTGTGATCCCACTGCAAGGGAAGGGCATGGCCATCATCCAGACCAGTAGTGTCAAAAATCTGCAATAACTGTCAGGTGTATGCAAAACCAGTAGCAGAGCTTTAAACAACTAAATTATTCCTTGCTGGCTTTTCTCTGTAGCCTTGTGTCTTACAGAACCTCTTATTTATGTCAGTATATGAGGAGGATGGGGAACAGAAGTGGTGCTTCAGCCTCTTTAAGGGTCTTAGGACATGGCTAGAGGTTGTCTGAGCTGTTTATTAGCTTTGATCCACTTCAGATGTCTGTGCAACATGAAGAGCACTCAGCATGAATGAAAATTCCCTATGTGAACCCATTCACATCATATGGGTTTGCCTATACATGTTGACACATAGAAGCTGAATTATACAGGTGGCACTCATCAGAGCAACATTTTCTTTAATTATTAGATACTGTTTCTTTCTCAGTAAACTTTTAAAGTCTTTGCTTCAGACTCAACAACAGAGCTGCAAATAATTGCAGAAAGATGATATGCATAGATTCATCTGGCATATACCCTCAAGATACCTGAAATTGTTGCTTGTTCTGTTCCCTTTGAAGCAGGAGTCCTTTCTACTCTACCTAGTTCTGCAGCCTTGTGATTCCAGCTGACTATTTAAATATGAAAGCAAAGCTGTACTATTTTGAAACTGATAAAACAGTCACCACTCAGCCTTTGAGATCTGTTCTCACTTTAAAGTCTTCATTAACAGCAGAAGAGCAACTACCTTGAAATATCTGCTTTAGCATCAGATCCCTCCAAATTGTGCTGTGTTGGTCACATATACTTCAGACAGATGGATTTACAGCTCATCAGTCCAGTAAACATTGATTTAATGGAAAGTCACTCAATATTCTCAGTAAATTTTAGAGAAAACCAGCAAATGCATTTTGATATATTGGACAGGTAGTGATGAATTAGCATGCAGAAACAGCAGCCCTCAGAATCAGGAAAAGTAAGATATTAGTTCTAGCTGGTCGGCTTGTGGACAGTGGGAAATAATAGCACTCTTTAAATGGCCTAAACAAAACAAATTTGGAAAACATAAATAAGAAGGTCACCAAATGACACTCCCAAATTATGCTAATTCTGCAGCAGGAGTGATCCAGCAGTACATTTCAGCTCTACATTTAAAGTGTAGCAGCTTAAAGCATTAGACTCTAATCCTTCCATGGGTAGACTTCTATGCTCATATGCTCATTCAGTGAATACCTGGGCAGGACTTCTGTTGATTTAGTTAGGAAAACAACATTTTTCAGATAAATAAGTTTATTTGTTTCAGAAGACTATTCACATAGTTTGAGAAAATCAAATTAAAATTCAATGCCTTTTATTTACTTCAAAACTGTATAATAAAGTAAGATAAATGAAAGCAATGAAAGTATCTACATTGTATGTCTGATTTAAACCCAAGCTTTTCACCAAAAGTTCTTAAAAATCTATAGAGTTTTTCTTAGCTGAGATGTCCTTCACTCCAGAAAGCCTCAGAAAGTCTGCAAGGAGACCTGTCCATTTTCAGCATGTTTTAAGCCCCCCAGTACATAATATATTGTATAAAATATGGACTGAAAACCAGAAATTAACAGTCTTTGCCAGGTGACTACAGCATCTGTTTGGGTCAGCACAGTTTTCTTGTTCCAAAGCAAAGTCACAGAGGTAAGCTTAAATCCTCATGGTTTATTATTTTAACTGTGATGAGTAAGGTCTTTATCACTGCTAAGGTTATTCCACTTTAAATAATCCATTAAATATTTATGAAGAAATGAATCCAGACATTTTATATCTCATGTTTGTTCCCTGGCCTACAGAGTGAGTCTTTGTGAAAACAGTTTGAAATTTGCCAGAGCTGAGCAGCTCCACAGAAAGGAAAACCATGAGTATCTGCTTGCACTGTAGACATGAGGGTAGCAGTGGGAGTATTTGCATGGCTGTGTTCAAATTCCTTGGCAAACTCCAGCAAGGCACAGAGTTGATCTCACAGATCCATCCTGCATGGTTTCTGCCAGAGTTGCTGCCTTGATAGGTGTGGGGGCCTGATCTGACTGGGCACCCAAGGCACTCTTTTACTCCCCTCCACAACTGGACAGGGGAGAGAAAATGTAAAAAAGGCTCCTGGCTTGAGATAAAGACAGGGAGATATCACTCAGCAGTTACAGGGAGAGGGTACTCAGCTGTTTGATCAGAAGGTCCCAGGCAAAACAGACTCAATTTGGGGAAATTAGTTTAATTTATTATCAATCTAATCCAAGTAAGTTCAGAAGAAATCAAATCTTAAAACACCTTCCCACCTTTCCCTTTTTCTTAGGCTCAGTTTTGCTCCCTATTTCTCTAATTCCTCCCCACCAGCAGCACAGGGGGATGGGGAATGGGGGGCTATCATGTCAATTCATCACACACTGTCCCTGTCACTCCTCTCTCCTCAGAGGGGGGACTCCTCACACTCTTCCCCTGCTCCAGCACAGGCTCCCACCCCAGTCCTTCCTGCTGTGCTCCAGTGCAGATCCCCCACGGGTCACCAGTCCTGCCACCAAACCTGCTCCAGCCTGGGCTCTGTGAGCCTGCTCCAGTGTGGGCTTCCCACAGGATCACAGCCTCTTCTGAGAGTCCACCTTCCCTGGCAGCACTCTCCTCCAGGGGCTGAGCTCCCTCACCATGGGCACCAGGGGCTGCAGGGGAGTCCAGCTCCATTGTCTGGAGCACCTCCTCCAATTCCTTTTGTACTGTGGGGCTCTTTCCCACATTCATGCTCCTCTTTCCAGCTGTTGTGCAGCTGTTTCACCCCCTCCCTAAACCTGTTATCCCAGGGGCACCACCAGCACCATCACTGGTGGGCTCAGCCTTGGGCAGAACCAGAGGTGTCTTAGAACCTGAGGGCATTGGCTTCATGAGACATGGGGGAACCTTCTGGAATCTGCTCACAGGAGATACCTCTGTAGCCCCTCTTGTCACTCCAATCCAACAGATTAAATAGGCTCCAGAACATTAATTTTCAAAGCCAGTGTCAAAATTTCTCTATTTCATGCAAGCATGGGATTCAGCAATAGATCTTTTTTGATAAAGCAAACTTTTTAAAACTGTAAAGTTGTTTAAAGCTTAATGCCCTAGATTTATCCTTTGCCAGCAACTCTTCTTCTGAGAACAAGTCAGGATTTAATTATGTCCCACCCTAGAGATTCCCATGACCTTCTAAATAGTTAACTTTCATAATTTAGTCTTAGAACATTATAATCTTTCTCTGCCAAAGGCCTACTGATATTGCTATTCTCTACATTATCCTGGAGACATCACTAGCAGAAAGTCAACTCTGTGACTTCAGTTACAGTCAAAGGACAGACACAGCAAACTCCCTCTCATTTGTGAACTGCATGAATCAAACCATGGCAAATAGTAATAAATCGAGTGAAAGAACTCATTTTATATATTATAATATTTTTTACAAGTGGTCCATAATACAAAAAGAGGGTTCAATCTAAAAAGCATTAGTTTAACAAAACAAATTGGACATGTCAAATTGGAGTCAGGTCTAGTATGCATAATACAGGCATATTTACTGAAGAATAAACTGGTTTAACTACCTTTACATTATTTGTGTATATTTCTTCTGTTAGAACTGCTAGTTGCAGAGCATTGTCTGGAAATCAGCACCTTTGCAGACTTGTATTTGTCTGTAATATGTATGGTTTTAAAATAGGTAATACAATAAATGAAACCAAGCAGCTAACTTAAAATTTCATATTGGATATGCATTGTCATGCAATTTTAAATGTTAGTTGCCCAAAATTCAGCCTGCCTGCTTCAGCAGGCATGTCTGGGTGCACAGAGCAGGATCCACATAAACTGGTTCTTGTGCACCCTCTTAATCTCATGGTGCAATGGTAAAAGCCCCATGCTGAAGATGTGCTCAGTTTGTTCACCTCCTTCAGAGTTAACAATTTCATTTCCCCTCTCACAGCAGAGGAGGAGAAAGAAAATCAGCTCAAGGGAAACCTGACCATGACTGTTAAAAGGGCCCCTAAGACACCTGAAAGATGAAGCAAGACAGAAAATGGAAAGCAGGGCCACGTCCTCTTCATCTCTGTCTTCAGGCAGTTACTTTTACAGTTCCACCCTTGGGAAAGATTATAAGAAATTATAAGGGGTGAGCAGAGAGAGAGGTAGCAACAAAACACAAACAAGTAAACAAGCAAGTAAACAACCTTAACTGAGGAAGAGAGTCAGGTTTAGATTTTTTGTTGCAAAAGTTTTGGTCCATGGCTGTAATTTTTCATTGATGACACATGAATTTTAGCCCAAGCCTTAAGTTTGGGCAAAGTTCAGCCCATTAAGGTATGTATATTTTACTTCTGAGGGAAAATTATTTAACTAAGGTTGTACTCATTTAGTGAAAATGAATTATGTTTGTGAAATATATAAGTGCAGTTTATAATTTTACTGTGTTTTCACAATAAGCTGGTCTTTATAAGTTTTTCACAAGAAAAATTACGCTTAACATAGTTCTCCTTTCTCTTTGTAGTATATTTTTACTAAATGAGCAGCTCATCTATCAGAATTAAGTACTCAAATCCCTCAAAGACCACTGTGCTAATTTCTTTCTATCCTTTGATTAAAACACGGTGCCTCCACTTTTCCAAAATAAGGATTTTTTTTTTTTCTCTTTTTACTACTACTTTATTTAGGGAATAATACTTAACAACCTGTCATCTTTTTTGCCCAGAGATAGAGCAGTATGAAATTAACTTAAATTAAATGTTAAAACATTTATATTTTTATCAGCACATAAAGAAATGGAAATGGAGTTTCTAAATGAAGCAGAGACTGGTAAAACCCCATAACTTGAAACACATTACAGATTAATTCAAACTCTCTAACTACACACACTATTTGCTTTGGTACTCCCCAAATGCATTCCCAAAATGCACAGTAGAACTTCATTTCAATACTGTCATGGCATACCCATATAGATTGTAGACTGGGAACAACTGGTACCACCAGTCAAATAACCGTAAATAGAATAATATAATTTAGTATCTGTTTTATAAGAGAAAGTTTTATATTGTGTTTCACATCTGCAACACAGGAATAGAAATAAGGTAGAATCAAGATTTATGGGTGGATAAGAGACCAAGATAAATAAACGTACTGAAGCAAAACTTTTTGATATAATTATTAAGCTAGTTTTGGTAAAAATTTTGATTTTCATTGATGTATATTCATTTCAACAAGGCTTTTTTTACAAGGCTTCCTATTTACAGAATGGATGGCTGGTTGGGGTAACAGCAGCCCATGTTCAGCATCCACAGGATGAAATGGGAATCTGTCTCCCATATCCCATAGGGCTGCTCTGCCAACAGCACTGTTGACTATTCTAACAAGAGGTTAGAGGACTTCTGCCTTAAAATAAAAATCAAAATTTTACCGTAACAAAACTATTGATGCTGATGCAAAACAAAAGCAAATTGAAAAAAAAATCTTAAACTTTTTAATGGAGTCTGGCTGGCATGTCACAGCAGCTGATATTGCCTCATGTTCTGGATTTGTCACTGAACTGTGTTGATCACATACAAGTGTTTTGGCTGCTGCTGAGCCAAGCAGCACCAAGTCCTTCTGGTTTTCACTCTGCCTCTCTGCTGGGAGGGGGAAGGAGACTGGGAGGAAATGCAGCCAGCTTTGTCAACCTGAACTGCCCAAAGGCATATTCCATGCTCACTTGTTAAGCTGTTTAATCTTGACCCACAAGTTTGCTTGCTTTTTCTCTTCCTCTGCCCTCCCACATCCCACAGGCAATGATGGAGTAGCTCTGCTTTGCTTTGCTGCTAGCTGGGGTCAGCCCAACACACTCCTTTCCTAATGAAATTCACTGAGCAGCTGAGCCTGTGATTAAATTCCAAATCTATCAACTGATTAAAAAAGACATAATTTTGTACTCAGGCAGAAATGTGTTCAGTTTGATTCCTAGATCTGTCCCAGGCTTTCTCTGTGGCCCTGGACAATCTGAATTTCTACTGTCCTTGGACAATTCATTCAATTTCCCCCAACTGGAGTTTTACCAAAACTAATTTAATGGTAGCAGCAGCAGCACTAAGCCATGTATTGCTTTTGTCTTGCTCTGGAACTGTTTTCACTCTTGTTTGTAATCAAATTAATCAGTAAGAGGTTGTCCAAACCTATAACCAAACAGCCTGTGGTCTTCTTTTATAGCAGATCCCATGAATATCAGAAAAGAAAATGGTAATTTGATTATGTGTGCTTGAGAGGACCAATATCTACTGCAAAGGTTTCCTGTGTACTCTTGCTGCAAATGCAACAGCTAAACAGGCTCAGTTTCAGCCTTGCAACTGTGCTTTCACTTTCAAGGCTGTTTGTTCTTTAACTGGTAATTGTACACATATAGCTGACATTAAAGACTGTTGAATACAAAAGCTAATGCGAGCTTCAGGCTGTCCCCAAAAGTAATTTTTCGAGAGACAGGTAATAAAACAGACTTGTGTAGTTCATTAGCAACACCTAACCTGACTGAATACATCACTGTCAACTCTAGTAACCTTGGACACAGAAGACAGTGTCACACTTACCAAGATTAATGAAACTACTGAATGTTAAAAATAAAATAAGACCAGAGTTTTCAAAACTAAAACTTTTTATTGCTGAGGTGATAAAATGCTAATGGTTTATTTTTATGCAAATAGCTTATAAGAAGCATGGGAGGCTTGACAGACACTTGAAACAATTGCAGTAATAAGCAGCATCAACAGTCTCTGGCATACAAAGCTCTGGAGGAGGTGCCATGTGACTATCTGCTGCTGTTACTGACTTTGACCTTATTTTTTTTTATTCTAATTCTAAACTGAGAATCCTGCTCTCATTTTCTATGCAGCCTCTTTTTCCTTGCCTAGAAATTAGGACTTTTAGAATAAAAACTATTTTACTGTTGTCAGTTCTTTACCTCTTCAGTTTTCTTTACCTTTTCCTTGTATTTTCTGGTTGACAGGCATAATCTATGATAAATCAAATTCAGCAACTTCTCTTAACTGCTAACAATTCTCTCTTACTCTTTATTCTGATGAGAAGTACTTTTCACTCCATTCCACAAGGTCTTCTGAAAAACAGGAAAAAAATTACAATATTGGATGACACATTTTTTTTTACATAAAATATCATTATCTTAAACTAGAATTTTTATATCTCTTAATGATAGGGCTTGTATAAAGACCACCACAACAGTACCAAATATCATGAAGTACATAATAAACAGAATGTGAGAGTAAGTAAACAAAAAGGAGAGCAAAAACCACATTATGTTTGCTTCTCTCATCCTGGGAACCATTAGTTCTGATTATTTATTCTGACTTAATTTTAACATATGAATTGGGGGGAGAGAAAGGAAAATAATTGATAGTAAAATTAGACTTAAGAAAATTAGGTAAAAATTTACCTGTCATGAGGCAGCTTAACAACTAAGAATTAACATCACAGCATTGAAGAGACCTTCTGGGCTATCAAGGACAATAACCTGCTATTGCACAGTTCCTGTCACAAAATTATTAAGTTTTTTGTTTGGGTTTTAATGCCCAGTTGTCTCTACCCCACTGCTTCAATGTCCACACGTCAGATCCATGCAGGATGCTTGTTTGCTCACTTTGCCCATGAGTTCCTGCACTGTGTGATTCGTGCAAGGGAAGCACTGATGCAATGAGCACCTGGATGGGGATTGTCCAAATGTCTGCTCTCAGCTGTGAGACATCTTGTGTTTTCTGTTTCGTGCTTCCTGACAAGCATTGGTTTGCTGTCAGTCATTCTCAGTGAAAGAGGAGCAGCTAAGGAACAACAGACAGCATTAAAAATCAGAATTATTAGAAAAGAAAACCTTGTGGTAAATAAAGCGGATCCCTTTGTTCTACAACCTATTATGTTCATTATTTTAAGATTAATATTATAAATATTATATCTATATTATAGCTACTACATTAATTATTAAGTTTTATGGTTATTTTTAATTAAGATAATTTTATTATCTTATTTTCCTTATAATGTTTTCCTTATACAAGTGCTAAACAGAAAATCTTAAGCAACAACACTTTTTGCACACCTTAAATTATTTTTTAAATAAATCCTAAGAGAAGAAGACATGATTGGTTTTCTTTCAACTGAAGTAAGTTACAGTGCTGCAATACCTCTGTGAACTCTACACACTGAAAAATTAGACAATCTTCAAAGTCCCAAAATCCTACAAGTTTCATAGTAAAAAATTGCTAATGTTTTTCAATAGTTCCCTATTGATTATTGACAAAAATTACTCATATTCCTGTGGTTCTCCAGCTACTTGAGCATGAGCAACAAGTTTCCATGGTCCAAAATTACAAAAGAGGGTATTATCAATTTTTTTTTAAAAGAACTAGGAGTTTAAAAAAATTAACTGTCACAATCTCAAATACAGTGACAAATAAAGCCCAAATCATCAATCAACTCCAATCCTTTATCATTGCACCATCTATTAGCAACAGTTTCCCCATTAAAATGACAGGTGTGGATTCTCCTTTGTCCTCCTTGTACTTTCCATGGATTGAGAAAGGATTTTTCTGTGGGTTTTGGGTGTTGTTTTTAAATAAAGATGCAGAAATTCTTATCCTCATAGGGCTTGATGTGGACAGCAAATGTCTCCTCATAGGGCCAAGTTTGGAGGAGTGAAGGACCCAGTAATGACCATAGGAGAAGAAGACATGTAAACATTCCTAACCCATCTTAGAATAAACCTACTTGGGACTGTTGCCAGGGAAGCTGAACAGAGAATACAGTTAAATCTCTCTAGAATTCACAAGGTGAAGCCCCTCGTGGGGGAGAATGGCTCCAGACAGCTGAGACAAGACCAAAACCAAAGGTTAATAGAAGAGATAAGTTGGTATCAATACATAAAATTTCAAGTAAAGAGGAGCAACCAAAGACTGGACATGGAAACTATTCACATTACTCCAGACCCCTCTGTAAAGGCAGACTTTAGCCACTTTAGACCAGCAAGTGGAGACCTTCCTGCTTTCCTGACAGTGCTGCCTTGCTGCAGTGAAGACTTCAAAACAGATCAAAACAACCAAAAAACAAGTTGAGCTTGGAGAAACTGTGAAAATAAAAAGGAGAAGAGCAGCACAAAGGCAGCAGAACAGCAGCGTGATGAGAAGAGATTGATATCATGGGAATTAATTAAAATTTTAAATAATATTTTAGATTATTAAAAGGAAAATAAAATTCTTATTCTGTCCCCTCTCTCCATGTATAAGCAAAAAATAGAATGGGGTGACTGCAGTCACTGCACTGTTGGTAAACACATAGAAACAATTGAAAAAGATCATTAATAGTGTTAAAGTACAGCTGCTGACATCTTGTATTTTCTTTCCTGACCATCAGATATTTGATAGCACTTTCTATGCACAGCCAATAAAAGCTGAATAAGTAGGCAGGTAAAAATAAATTTACAGCCCCTCCCCATCAAATACCAATTCCCAAATGTTTTCTAAAAGTTTTTTAACTACATGCTATTCCAAAATATTATTTTCCAAACTTCCATTACCTTGAATTTACTCTTTTTCTACATTAAAAGTTTTAGAGGAAATAAATCTTTCAAGGAAGAGGCAAGTCATAGCAACTGAATGTTAAACAAAACTCTCAACAAGGTAACCCAAAGGTGCTAAGCTGGATGTGGACAGTAAATGTCTCCTCCATTTCACTTCTGGATTTTCTGTTACAGATATAGCAGGGGTGAGAAAGTTTGTTCTCACATAGGCAAGAACCTTTATCCATATGATCAAAAGACTGAGATGAATTTATTTGATTCCCTAGCACACATCCTCAAGACAACCTCCCCTTGCCAGGCTGCAGGACAGAGCAACTGTCTCATCTGGAACCTTCACCTCCACACTTGAGTATTTCTGTTAATCGATGTGCTTGACTTGCACTGTGCTACCAGCAGCAACCACCTCTGAGTCATTTTCTAACACTACAGAATGCAAATGTGAAAAGAAAATCAACAACCAAATGAAAGTGTAAGAAGTTACTCATCTGTCACTTGCAATTAAGACATGAGAGCCAGAAAATCCAGAGCTGTTTTGTCCTTTGTACTAGCTCTAGTTAAAATTAACCATTCCTGAATCAGCCCACTTGCAGCAAGAACAGAGAAAGCTACTTTTGATGGACTAGAAACACTAGAAGCAAAAAAGACTTACTGTTTACAAGCAGTAAGTTTTAATAGCAGCATTTTGAAAAGGAAAAACTGAATACTTATTTTGTAGATGTTGATGGTCTGTGTGCATTGCTCCCTCTAGTGCAAAAGACAGAAAATCACAACAAACGTTCCCCAAAAAAATCACTGAGATCGGTAACAAACTTTTTAAAAAAACCATTATTCTCTAGTCACATTTTCCCCCTAAATATTTATACAATTACTCATATTTTGATACAATAAAATACATTTTCACATAGTTTCAACTGATGATGTATGTCTCACACTTCTATTAACAGGAAATGATCACACCAGAACTGAGCAGTAAATGTACAAACTTACACCCTGTACTTATAACTGTAACACTCCCCAAGAAACTGACAAGCCAGAATGTGGTGTTCCAGTTTTACTTTCCATTAGAATACTAATTTCCACTCTATTTTGTTTATTTATTTCTGAGTAACTCTTTTAAACTTTAACCCAAGCTCAAGAGCCACTGGATGATACTGGATTTCATCACAAGAGAGTATGGGAACAGCAACTGACACTGCAGCAATCTCCTCTCGACAGGGTCTAGGAAGAATTCCTGGGAGTTTCCACTGCATAACCAAACAAAAATAAACGAGCCTTTCATGTCAGTTTCATCAGAAGAAGATGCAGAACAAGCTTATTTTAATCAGTACAGTTTTCCAGCTGATAATTCTCTTAAGTGCATACAGTCCCCTGTAAGATGAAGGCAGCACATCTTCCTTCTCCAAGAACTGATGAAACCATCTCTGAACAGAAAAGTCATGTAATAAGACTCAGAAATCTGAGCAAAATTTGAAACAGAGCTTTCCCTGATGATGTGATTTTAAAAAAAGTTCAGAAATAATTAATGCTCTTTTTTGCAAAAATGAGCTCTTTTCCCCGCTGCAATGTTGCTAGTGTGCGAGGCAACTGAGAACGTAGGAAGCCTTCTGAAGGATCATTTTGCAACTCTATGCTTTCTTTTTTATGGCACTTAGTATTTCACAGGTATCAGCATCCTTATCATACAAATACTGTCATCTTCCAACTTCTGTTGTAACTGCATTTCAGCTTTCCAAGGTCCAAGACAGAAAAAAGGTCCATTTCTCTGTGCACCAAAACGAGGTTATGAATCATTAGCTAGTTTTACACACACAAAATCTGAGTACCTTTTGTGGAACCAGTCTGAAATAAAATCTGATGCAGTGTATTTTTTTAAATACCTTTAACAGAGTCCTCATGATGGCAAGTGGTTCTACTGTCTCAACACTGCCCAAATTAGGCTCCATTCCCTTTAAAGAAGAGCATGATTATATGTCAGACCCTTGAAGTCATTATATTAAATGCAAACCACCAGATTTTAATTTTTCTACCTGATGTGGCTGTTGTGGCCATCAGAGCAGCACACCTCAGTGATGGTCCTTCCAGGGTACCTGCCATCACTGCTCTCCCTAAAGCTGTGTCTGCTGTCAAGCCTGAGAAAACTATTTGCTTGATCATTTGTGACCTTTATCCAACTCATCATCCCTAATTACCAGGGTCCATCACAGGCAACTGGTCCCAGCTAACTGGAATACCTCCTATGCAAAGGGCTCAGTGAGGACAATGCTGGGTGCCACAGGAGAACATGAAGCTTCTTGGCCCAGTGCCTCTGGAACAGCTCAGTCATGGAGTAAGAAAATGGGCACTGCAGCAAAATCTCAGGGGCTAAATTCAGGACAAAATTTACAGTTGAGAAAGAAATTTTATTTCAAGCTTCTACGGGGGTATTACAAACAATAGAGAATAAAAACATTAAAAACTATTTAAAAAGTAATTGTCCCTTTAAAATAAAGATTCAAGCAGGTTTAACAATGAAGTATGCTATTCAATGAAGTTTTAAAAAAAAGATTTAAAAAGTATTGGTTTTGCTGTATTTGCTAATCCTTTATAAAAAAGCTGGGCATAAATACTTCGTGCATTCATATGCATTATTTGGTGTTTCATATTATATAACTTGGTACAGTATTTACGATATCACTGCAAAAGAGTTCAAACACAGTGCATTTATAAATAATGGAGCCATTATAAATCACATTGCAAACATACCTTGCCATTTTCATTGTTACAAATTCAGTATCTCAGTGAAGGTAGGAATAAAGTAGCTACAACAATCAATATCTTGACTTTATTTTTTTTTCTTTTTAATATAAAAATGCAGTTCTGGAAACCCACCCTCCTTCTTCCCCCTGCCCAAACATAATGCTTTACTTCTTAAAAATAAAAATAAAGTACTAATTCTATATACATCACATGTACCATACAAAAATGTATCCAAAGTTTCTATTGCTACCAAAGTGTTCTAAATTAAAAGTTACATAAATCCCCTCATTGGAAACAAAAGATTACAAGTTACCAAAAAACCAAATTACACACAAACCATCGAGTTATTTTATACAATTTCCAATACATTTTTCTCCCAAAGCAAGTTGTCTTCTCATGTGCCTGTATAAAAATGCATATCAATATATTTGTCAATTTTATTTTTCATTATAAAGCAAATTAATACATTTTCTACAATAAATAAAACACAGGGAGGCACACATATCAACAAAATTAAACCAATGGGAGATAAATGGGATATGGTTTTGAAAGAAATAATGTGCTTGCAGGCTTTAAGCCAGGTTTGTTTAAAACAGTAAGAACCTTAAATCATTTTGGGCAACAATGGAGTGTTTTTGGTGATTTGCAAGTGATGTACATAGTATAATTTTTATTGATGTCTTTCTCACAAAGTACCCTCCAAAATAACGCAACTTCCTTTCTTAAAATACATATTTGTAATTGTAAATTTACATCAATCTTAAATATGTGGTACTTTGTGCAAAGAGCAACAATTTACACAAACATTCAGAAGTCTTTTTCAGAAGCTACAGACCAAGGAAGAAATGATACAAGCAGCACCATACTGTATATGATTTAGGCAAACATATATTTGATGCCATTTTGATATTAGGCTTTAAGATCAACTAAACACCTCAAGCTGGAAGATGGTGCTTAGGTAACTTAACCTCAGAAAGAAAGAAAAAAAAGTAAAAAGCATGGAAAAAACAAAAACCAATTCCCTCCCCAACAAAATTATAAAAGGAATTAAGGAGCTACTTCTAAAATCAGAATAAGTTAAGTGTTGAATATACATTTATGTACAATTATGAACACTATGAACAAGACATTTTAACAGGTTTAGTGGAAAATCCTCCAATCTACAACACAATAAAATAATTAATCAATATGGCAATGGTGATTTAGAAGAATTGCTCAACTATTTCAAGTTTGCAGAACTCAGCCACTGAATCAACAATTAAGGGGTTGTATCTTCAATACATTCTTTTAGACAAAGAGGTTCATTAGTAGAGTTCAAGTCTCTGTGGTATTTTTCATGCCTTGCTAGAGAATCTCTGTTAATCAATATCACTGAAGTCACTGACTGGTTCTCCATGGACTCGACTCAGGTGATTCATAGCACGATCAAAAGCAATTCTTACTGCTTTTCGTATGCTCGAGTTACGTCCTTCCATCATTTTTAACTTGTCTATGGTCTCATCTATCCCAAGGGGAACCATTTTGGATTTGGGAAGCCACTGCCTGTAAGAAAAGGGTAAAAAAATAAATCTGTTAAATACAGAATAAAATCAAGAAGTCTGTCCAGAAATGTCAGGGCTACGATGTCATGTTTCTCATATTGCAGCTTTACCACCTTAAACATGATCAGCTTTGCCACCTTAAACAAAACAATTAAACACCTTCTAAGATAGTGCTTACTTGCATTAAATATTTAAAGAACATGAAATATTAAGAAAATATCTTCCATAAAACAGAGAATGTATTCAGTGATATGTACTTAGTGCTTAAGTATTAATACAAAAACTTAGCCTAAAATACTGATGCAGTTAAAAGAACAGGCAGCAGCAACTAAGAATGGGCATGGCTCAAGATTCCCCTGACACAGTATTGTTTCTCCTCATTCTTACCCTTCCATTATTACAAGGAGTTTTCAGATGATGGATTTTTGCCTTACATTTCAGGTATCTCGATTTGGTCTTTATGGGGAAAGCTAAGCTGTCAACGAAGTTCTGCTTTAGCATTTACTCTGCAGTATGAAATCCCACTAGCTCTGTATTCAGGGTGCTTTTCTGTTTCAAGCTCCATAAATGTCTTCAAATTCTGGGCATGGAGGAGTGATAATGGAAAAAGGTCTACATCCCATTCTTCTACTTAAAGCATTCTAAATATTTACTTTAAAAGTATAAATTAAATTTACGTCATTTTCATAAAGGTTGACTGTAATCCTGTTTTCCAAAGTTACAGACATTGAGGAAAACTTAAATTAGGTCAATTAATAAATATATTTAAGATATACTGCTGTAGTCTGCAATCCCAATCCTGCAAAAGGCAGAAGCCCTCCTTTTGCATAAAAACATTAGTTTGGGAGGGAAACCATTTGAAGCCAAATCAACAGGAGATCAGACAGTCAAATCTTCAAATATTTTCTTTTAAATGAATAAAATTGGCTATTGAAATATTTTCATTTTCTTAAAGGACTCTAAACTAGAGCCCTATTGTATTGAGCACACACACTGAAATAAAATGTGAGGAGTCAGTACAAGGACATGGACAGTATGATAACAGCATGAAAAGCATCAGCCTAACCATTATCAGTTTCAATACATGTCAGAGGAAGTTTTAAGAAGGTATTTTTAAAAGAAAGCTTTGCAAGTCCTCCAGATATATAAGCAGGGAAGAAGAAGAAACAAATGTGAAAATCCATAGGGGATAGACACTGGTATCACAGAATGAAGGTGACAGATACCCTGCAAATGAATGAAAATCACAAACAGGGCTTCAAGACTACAAGAGACACAACAGAGATACAATTATGAGTGCCAAAATAATCACAATAAAAGAATCACTACCAAAACAAGTTGGTGGGGTCAGGGTAGAGGGGAGGAAAGGGGCTGGAAGAAGTATTGAGTCTTTTCCTGTCCATCTATGCAGAGTACCCATTAGAGACAACTTTGCACAATATTTACATGATTTAGGACCACCTGCACATAGAGGCTAATTAGAAAGTTTAAGCTGCAGAGGACTCCCCAGGTCAAGAAGCAATCAGAGCAATTATTAAGAAACTGACCAGGGGAAACATGCATTACATTGGCAACACTAGTAAGAGGAAAAAAAATGAGAAACAAGACTGAATATGTTTAAATGCAGATGTTCTCTGCTAACAAAGGGAGAAGAATGCAGGATCTTATGGATTCATGAGCAACTGAACAAAGATAATTAAGATGAAGTACCAATTAATTAAGAAAATAAGTGAAGAACAGAAAAATTATGCCAAGAAATCTAAGGGGCAAAAGAATAAACATCAGTTATAAATTTTAAGCAGAAATTTATTTAAGTGATAGCATACTAGCACAGCAGGAGTCAGGAGAATGGCAGCATCACTCAATGCCACATATAATCATCTAAAGAGGAAACTGATAGCTAAAAGTAAGTAAATTCAAGAGAAAAATGAGACATGGAGAGATTTACAGTTAGCTTGACCTGTATGGAAACTAGGAGAGGAGAGGGTCTACAGAGAACATAGAAAAGAAAAAGGTAGTTTGATGAAATGTAGATGAGAAGCTTCCATGTCTAGGAAAAACTCACCAAAACCAAAAACAACCCTAACAATCAAAAGAAGACCAAAAAACCTAGTGTGTCTCCTCCTACCTCCCCAGAAAAACCCCACCAGCCCTAAAACTGAAGACCATGGGGGAGGGAAAGAGAATGTTTTGTTGTGTGAACTATCCCCCTTCAGGCTCTACATAGCATATTGCTGATCCCAAAATAAATGGAAATAGGGAAGATTTAATGAAAAAAGAAATTAGAAAAGGCTAAGTGAAAAAAAGTGTTAAAAAAGCATTGAGTTAAAGAGTATTAAAAATGCAAAGAAAATGCACTTGAGCAGACTGGGAGAAGTGTTGTAATTCAGAAAGCAATGATGAAGGATAAAAGAGATAAATGTTAGACTATTACTTTTAAAAAACTTATGAAGCAATGAAGCAATTTCATCAGGTCAATAAATGAAAGTCACTTGTATATAAAAGAGACTATCAATGACTTAAAATATTTTTTCCCAAACTGACAATAAAAAGGTATCTTTCAGTGATGATATATACCTTGGTCCAAAAATAGACTCAAATATGAAAGTTTAGCATTATAGTTTATATCTCCATAGGAATTATATCCATGGAAATATAATGTTTCATTTTTATTCTAGACCAAAGGTACAGGTTCTTAAAATTTTAAGTTACTGCAGCAAACAATACATTTCAATAACATACCAACTTCTTTTGTTGTCAAAAAATAGTACTAAGAATAGTTTCTCATCTGATTTGGTCTGCATTTGTTCTCCAATTTTCAGTACATCTAGAGGTGGCACTGGTATAGTAACACCGTTGTGATGGCCAGCAACACGAGGCATCTTAGGGTCAATAATCTGTAAGAGAGAAGAAAGGACAGTTCTTCATTTTTAAAATGATGTAATTCATTTTAAGAAGGTATTACAAATTAAGTTACAAGAAATAAATAATAAACTAAACAGCCACTGGATATAAATTGACTTTGTGTTACACACAACTCTTATCCAGAAGCTGAATAGGCATAGTGGAGACCTAGCGGCAGACTTGACTGAAAATGCCAAAAAAAGCATTTTTCACCCATACTGGTTCTTCTTAAAAGTGTGATTTGAATTCCACTTAGTACAACTTTGAGACTGACAAGCAGGTTTAGAATGAAAATGTCAAACCATGATTTCTAGAAGCTGTAACTAGCCTCAAATTTTAGGGTTTGAAATTTATATACCTTAAAGAACCAACCTATGTTAAGGTATAAGTATTTCAGTAAAATACATGCTCCATACTCAAACTCTGGAGCAAAAATTTAAAAACAAAACCAAAAAAGGTGTAACTTTCAAATATCTTGCATATCCAATTTAATGACTCAGCCTTAAGCAAAACATGCAGTTATAGTCACAAAGTCTTTCTAAACAAAACTTGAGGGAGAGACGGAATATGCTGCTCATGTTAAACTAACCATCCTGATGGAAAAATCCTTTGCAGGCAGCTCACAGCATTATGAAGTGCTTAGCTTCCACTCAAAGAAAGGTTTTTACTCCATGCCTGTTCCACCCATCCCCTACTCTATGAACTCCTGTTGTTTTTCTACCATCCACACTGGCACCAATCTTAATCCACAGTAAACTAACTTTGGGAAATAAATGAATAGAAAGCTAATACTGTGGGGAGCTCATAGAAATCAGAAGAATTTTCCTCTCTTGACAGAGGCTTAACTCCTCAATTAACTTATCCCACTCTCAGACACACCAATGCTGACATAAGAGTAGAAGGCAGAAAAGGAACCCTTTGGTCTTCATCAGTTTAAATCTATCACTGATATCTTTCAAGAGACAATCATCAAATTTTCAGCTTCTGACCCAAGTGTCTTTGAGTCACCCACTGCGGGTACTTAAACTCAAGTGCTCCGAATGCCACCTCCAGAGGTTTTAACCTGACTCTGTATGATTACATTGCACATTGTATTGAGAACACACATATTAAAAGTTGTGATTGTCCAGACTCATATATAAATCAAGCCAGTGTATGAACTGATCATATAACTCCAAAGGCCTAAACCCAAACACCTCATCAATATTTTCTCTGCAAGCTTTGATGTAAACAGAACTGTGTCTGTTTCTCCTTTATTAACACACACATATATGTATCTCCTCTGCTGAAAAACAGCTTTAAGTTTCCAGTACATCAATCACAATTGGCTGCAATCAGTCAGTTTATTCCAGCTATTGAGTTCTTTGTTTCTTTAATGAGCTGCAGCATCAAGAGTATATTTATACTGATTTTGCAGCAGAAATAATATATAATGTAGAAACAAAGACTACTGACACAAGTATGCTGGTTTTAGCAGGGATAGAGACAATTTTCTTCACAGTAGGTGGTATGGGGCTATGTTTTGGATTTGGGTTGAAAACTGCATTGACAACATAAAGATGTTTTTGTTAATGCTGAGCTGTGCTTAGGCAGAGTTAAGGCCTCTTCCCCTTCTCATACTGCCCCACCAGTGAGGAGGCTGGGGGTGCACAAGGAGTTGGGAGGGGACACAGCTGGGGCAGCTGACCCCAACTGACCTTAGGGATAGTCCATCCCATATGACATCATGCTCAGTATATACAGCTGGGGGAAGCAGGAGGAAGGAAGGGACATTCAGTGTGATGGTGTTTGTATTCCCAAGCCACATGTAAAGGAGCTCTGTGTTCCTGGGGATGACTGAACACCTACTGCCATGGGAAAGGTGAATGAATTTGCTTTGCTTGTGTGCATGGCTTTTGCTTTCCCTATTAAACTGTCTTTATCTCAACCCAAGAGTTTTCTCACTTGCACTCTTCCAACTCTCCCCCCACCCACAGGGAGTGAGTGAGTGGCTGCAGGAGGCTGCATGACACAGGAGTACTGCACATCTCAAAAGGCTGGCAGGGTAGCAGAAATTATTGACTTAAAATCTGGTACTGCAGGAACTTTACAAACTCAGTGCATAGTAAAGAGGGCAGAATAAACCACCTCTCTTCAACCTGAATGGGAATTTACCAATTAAATAGGTTTGTGCATGGTGTTTTCAGACCAGAGACAGTCACTACTGTACTTCTGGGAAGCTAGGCACTTACCAGAGCTGGGTAAGAGGGATATCCACTGCATTTGGCCCATACTACTTTTAGAGGCTCAAGAACAGATGTTGCAGCATCAGTTGAAATCCACATACTGCTATGCCCAACTTCTAAGAACAAAGAAATATAAAATTAAAATGTTCCAGAATGAAACCTCAGACAAATCTGCACTTCCTGGTTTCCTAATCAATAGCTCATGGTCCTTAGAATCCAAATACTAATACCAACTTTCACACACATACCAATAAAAACAAGGTAGTATTCATAAGAGCTCTTTACATGATACTAATACTTTTTTCCAAGCCTACAGATAAAGAACAAGAGTTGAGACACTTCTAGAAATAGCATATTTAAAACATCTTAGTTCTTAGGAAGTGCTTGCCAAATTCCAGTAATTCTTTCCCTTTGAAAAAGCTCCAAAGAAAACATAAAATTATGGTACTCCAAATAACAGTTTCTTTTACTATGATGACAATCCTGTCACAGAGGTGATGATTTTCAAGATGCAATTTGCATGGTATGTATTTCCAAGTGTTGGATACCTGGATACCCACACTGAGATTAGCACCTCATAACTTAGCAATACTGGTACACCTTTCTATTCTTATACCTAAATTCTAACCTGCATTTTGATTTCCATTTATTTTTAACAAGTTTTCTTGGTCTCTCTGCCCTGCCCTTTCCTGCAGTCAAGTTAAAAAATGTCAAGAGGTTTCCAGGCAGCAGCACCAGTGTTTTATTTCTTCTCAAAAAGCAGGGTAATGAACAACTGGGTTTAAGTTACTGTGCACTTCCACAGAATCCTCAATTTTCTTCTCTGCTGCTCAGCAATGGATTGAAGCCTGAGACAGGCATAAGCCTTTCAGTCAACCAAAACCACAACTGGTGCCAGAGACTGATCAGAAGAGTAGGTTACAACCTCAAGATGGAACTGGGGGTGGTCAAAGGGGGAAAAGTGATCCAAGTTCATACTCTGTAAAGATCAGGCAGCACTTCCTGTATGGGGAAACCTGGTACCAAGATACAGTTCAGGGGCTGCAGCTGCACTTTCTTTCAGCAGTCAGGCAATACTTACTGCTGAGAGAAAGTGCATTTCAAATGGGCATTGCTTATTTATAATGAAAGGTGGCATGCAGATACATGTTCTATCTTGACATTACAAAAACATACCAGGGTTTGTTGTTGATCTTAAACCATAAAAGTGGTTTAAGATCTTTTCAAAGTAGAAATAGCAAGAAAAAAGTATTTAAAGTGATCACATTAAAAAAAAATTAGTTCAGTCATTCTTCACAGTAAGTTCTGTTTCTCTGCTCTGTTGGTACCAGTTTGTATTCACATGTCAGTTAGAAAAAGCCATGAGGGTTTCAATTAATTAATCCTTTATTTACAGACTGTTTCAAAAAGTATCTATGTAAAACTGTATCTGGTACATAAAAACAGTTCAAGTTCTCTTCTTCAGGACAGCTAACAAGAAAGAAATCTACACCATTCTCAGCTGTAAAGAAAATGGTATTTTAAGGCTGAATAGAAAATCATACATAAGCTGACAGGATGCATGCAGCCAGACTCAGAGACTTCTCAGGTGTACATAAGAGTCTCAGAATTCTTCCTAGTCAGAGCTCATTCCATGTGGTAGTAAGAGGTTACTAATCTAGTACACAGGATTACTAATTTTCTTTTAAAGATCTGCAAAAGAAAACTCATCTTCTCTTTTTATTTCAAAACCTCTTTATTTCCTCAAGCAAGGAGAGAAAATTAATCAAAATCTGAGTCAGATGCTATTCTTTAAAAAGTCTTTCAAGAATCAAAAGCAGAATTCAGTAGTTTCTGGAAGGATATCAACAACACTTTCAGATGGCTTAATGTATTTAAGCATTAAAAATAAGAATGTTAAAATCTGTCAAATAAATGGAAAAAATTATACACTACTATTAAGAATTCAATTATTTATAGTTACCAGCTGCAATTCTTGCTGCTTTGGCATAGTTTCCATTTTCAATGCATGATATCAGTTCACTTCGATCTTCCAGTGTGTGTCTCCGTATCAGGGCAGGTTTACCTTTACCACACTTTGGGAGACTAAAACTACAAAAGTATTAATATTAAAATCACTACTTGATAATTAACATTGCTCCTATAAATCAAAATTTTGAACGAGAATTTACATTTCATCAGTACAGGGTAAAATCAGTGGAGCAAGCTCTAAAAATATTTTGAGTAACAAATACAAACAACATAAAAGCCAAAGCTCTGATTATTTTCATACACAGAATTGCCTAGTGATCAGCAAAAGACAGATCCACTGCTCCAACAGTTCTACTACACAGAAAACACAGCTATTCTCTCTTTAATTTTTCATTAAAAATTTCAGTCTTCCAATTGTGAAATGTCTCTTCTCAAAATGGGAAATTTGCTTTCTACACACTTGAGTTTTCTTCAAGAAATCACAGAATGTGAACAACAATTATACTGACAATTTGATCTAGAATATCTTATTTAAAATAGATGCAATAGAATATTATCTTTGTTTCTGAAAGCCTGTTTGACATGACTGCATTAACACCATTCCCTTAACCTAAATACATGAAAAAAGTCCTCTTTTTCTGTCTAACAGATTTACCCTATACTGTCCTGTATGTTCCATCCTCATAGCCAGGACTGGAGACAGCTACCTTGACCCAGAAATCACTGTTCTTTCAGAAGATACACCATTGGTGATGGAGACATCAATGGTGGCAGAAGTGTCCATTCTGACAGTCCTGCCTTTAACAGCAGACTCCATGGAGAGAAAGTCAATAGCTGGTACAGAGTTACTATCAACACTGTAGTACCTACCCAGCAACCCACAGGCTGACAACCTACAGTTCCAAAGCTATCAAACTACCTTTTTTGTGTACAAGACTCTGCTTTGTAAGTTGCTTCTCTATTGCCTTCACAAAAATAAACATGCATTTTTAGTGTTCCAGATTAGGAAGATAATTAAGCCAAGATACTGTATGTAAAAACATATCTGTATCTTTACAGAGCAAGAGAAGCACAGTCAGTTTAAAAATGTAACTGCCTGGATATGCAAAAACCTGAATTCAACAGAAGAATCGCAGCAATCCTGAAAGGTAACTCGGATGTGACATAACCGAGAAAACTGAAATACACTCTTTTTTCCAAAACTTATGCAATCTTCCAACGTGGGTCACAAGCACTATAGAAAACTGATATATTTAGTCTCAAATCTGTATTTCATATTTACAGTTTTACCTTGAGTTACACAAGAGACTGTTACTAGATGAAATACTAGATTCTGATGCACAGCGGCGACGAGGTTCAACTTTTCTTCCTGGAGTATCATCTAATGCTCTCTCTTTACTTTCGTCTCCAAAACCATTTGATAGACCTGCAGTATAACACAAAAAATAAACTGCATCAAACTGGAAATCATACCATTTTCATTAACAACCTTTTGTATTTACACAATGTACACAATTATTGTTTTATTCTTCAAATATTTTGGTGTGATGAAAAAGAATGTCAATATTAACAAAATATGTAATTTCAAGGAAGCATTATAAATAGGAAGTTCCTGTTGTCCAGATTTTAAAAACAGGATGAACCTTTAGGTTACAAAAAAAAAAAAAAAAGGCAAGCAGAGATTGTAACATGGGAAATACTAACAGGAGTATCAAATCAGTCTTTGCAGTAATGTTTCCAACTATTAAAACAATCACGCTGCAAAAGCTAAGTAGAAAAAAACCCCAAGAAAATAAAATGTTACAAATCAGGCAGATTACCAAGTCAACAAAAGGCTATTTTTCAATGCAATGCTATGATCATTAACATCCTTTTCAAACACTGGAAGTAAAGACTGATATGGATTTCTCCATGACACTATCTAATTCTTCCTGATAGGGTTTCCATTTTAGTAAATTCAGACTGACACTATGATGACTGTCTTCTGTCACCAATAATCAATAATATACATGGTACTGCTTTTAATTAGCCTTCCCCTAATAAAAGTTTACTTACATCAACGGATATTACATTTTAATTTCATAATTGTAATGAAAACATTAAAAAGGCTTTTATATTACAATCCACTTATTTGATGGGCTGTTGCCAATCCTGCTCTGGGTTTGCTATACAAACAGTATTGTCCTTATTAAGCCATTTCTATACTTGATTAAAGAGGCAAATGAAAAGTTTTAAGATAGCATTCTGAAGACTTTCCAGGGTGTGTGGGAGTGTATGTGGAGGTGTGGACATTAGGTCTACAAGGAAAGAATCCCACAGAGACTCTAGAATACGATCAGAAATGCACTCAGCTAAAGGCAATGGTACCCGCCTGCAGTCAGCCACTGCAAACTGTAGGCTACAAAGAGAACAACATTTTAAAACAAATTCAATTCTGGGCATGCCACTCCCAACACAAGAAAGACCTACCCATCCCAGCCATCCTTACCACTACCAAAGACTTAAAGGCCATCATGATCATTGTACATTCAGACACAGTCAAACTAGGTTATGTAACATGCCCCTCCACAGAGCATTTTACTGTAAAACAATTATGGCAGAACTTTCTTTATCAATTCTTCCAGTCTGTTTGCTACAAAGACAAAGGAGGCTAATAACTAAGGAACTTGAGCTTAGCAAGTTACTTTTTACAATCCAGTAATTTTTCAAGCATTTCCATACAGTGACTTACAAGGTTTTTACCCTCCACCCCAGGAGACCTTCCATTTGGATTATCAACACTATTTCAGATTTTTAAGAGAAAGAGGAGTATATTTACTCAAGGTTCTGAAAGATTTACATATAAGTATTCCCTTTCATTGTCATTTAATTTACACTGTAAATATTCATTTTAGAGTGTTTGTTTTGTAACTCCTATATTTGCCTTTGATTTCCTACAGAAGAAAAATGATTAAAGGTAGCATTGTCCTGAGTGACAAGCACCAAACTATTAATCAGTGCTATTAATTAATCTTGTTCTCATTCTCAGCAAGTTGATAAAAATATCTGCAGATTAAGGAGGAGTTTGGTCTTAGACTGTGCTGAAACAGAACATGCTTTACGAAAAAGTGTATAGGGGAATTTAAGTTATCACAGTACATTTCACATGGCATTTGAAATGAAAAGCTAAAAAAAACCATTCTGCAAAGGACATCTCCTACGTCTTTGCAAAAAGTACTTGTTATTCTTCAATATCCTGTCAGATTTATCTTTCAAGTGAGGTGTATAAACTGTTTTGTTTTCATCCTGCCACAAGCCGGAGACACATTACTCAAGTTATCACTCAGGCATCTAGCTAATGTGAAGCAGCTATCAGCAGAAACAAGTCAGATCACAGACTGAATTTTAAACAGGAAGACAGATCAAGTAATGATTGCTGCCAGAACAAGGGCACAGTTCACATTTCCAGTGGATTGTGAAAATGGAAAGAAGTACCTGTGTTAAGAGAATGTGCAAAACATTTAACCATATAAAGCCAAATGTGACTTGGATGCTTATCTCTGCATACATTGGTTTTGTACATGCACACCCAGGACAAAAGGGGCAAAATAATATTTTTATTATTTCAATCAGTTTATGACTGCGCTGTCACCAAAATGGACATTTTGGCACTCTCAGTCAGTCCCTGGCAACGGTGGCTTCTCTTTGTCAACAAGTCAGTACCAAGAAATGGTAAGGAGCCAGTTTTCAGCAACACAGTGGACAAAGCAATCATGTGATCGCCTGACTGCTGAAGTTCAGAAACAAGGGATACAGCAGAAACATGCAACTAGAGCAATGGAGACAGCTCTCTGAGGTGGCAGTCCAGCCCTGTTCTAGTTTAAATATAAGCTGTGAGTTTCATGACTCACTTAATTCACTTCAGATTAGAGTAAAAAATGTTTTATCAGTCTGTAGAATAGTTACTAACAGTGGTGTCCTGGTTTCTGCTGGGATAGAGCAAATTTTGTTCTGAGCAGCTGGTACAGTGATGTATTTTGATTTGAGTGTTGATAACACACTGATGTTTGAGTTGATGAGCAGTGCTGACAGTAAGTTAAGGACTTTTCAGTGTCTTATGCTCTGCCAGTGAGCAGAGGCACAAGAAGCTAGGAGGGACCATGGCCAGAACAGCTGACCCAAACTGGCCAAAAGAATATTCCATACTATGGAGTGCCATGCCCCATAGATAAAATGATGGGAGTTGGCTGGGAGGGGCTGACCACTGCTGGGGGATAGAGCTGGGCATTGGTTAGTGGGTGCTATGCAACAGTATTACCCATCACTTGTTTCTCTTGGGTTTTATTCCTTATTATTATTATTATTATTATTATTATTATTATTATTATTATTATTTCATTTTATTCTTTTTCAATTGTTAAACTGTTCTTATCTCAACCCAGAGGTTTTACCTTTTTCTGATTCTCCTCCCACTGTGAGGACCAAGGAGAGGAAAGTGAGAGAGTGGCTGGTTGGTACTTGGTTGTCAGCTGGGGTTAAACTACGGTAAGTGGGGAAAAAACCCCACTTACACATTTTTGACAAAAAAGGAATACTAAAGTGCAAAAGAATTTAGAGCTTCCCAGACATGTTTCTTTCCTGCTTGTGGAAGTATGAAAAACAAAGAACATGCAATCTATCAGCAGGAGTAATTTTCCTGAGCACCAAGCCCCAAATGACAGGAGCTTACACAATCTATGAGACTCCAGTTTATACAGTTCACGTTTCAGAAGGTATAAGGAATAGGCATTATTTTAAGAAAGGAAAAGCTCAAGCCTTATTTTAAACAAAACACATATCTAGTCATAGATGAAATGCTTCACAATTGACCTTGTAACTTGCCAGAAAAAACTGAGGCAATAAAACCTAAGTGCTTTATGGTCGTAGCACAGATGTGCAAAAAAAGATCAGATACACTACGCGATTTGGTTTCTGTTATATCATTACAAAACTATTTTCTCATGAATCATGAAACACCCAATGTCCTGTAGCTGCTAGAGTAAGTGAAATTAAAGATCTCCATTTGCTTTAAGGAACTTACATTTTATAGAATCAGTAGATATAACTAAGAAGGCCAAATAAAGAAAATCCATGAGACCTAACTCATCCTGCTTACAACTTTTCCACAAGCTCATGATTTTGTTAACTCAAATGAGCTTTCTCTACAGTCATGGAGTGAAATTTTACGTCAGGTACTAAACTTCTTACACATATTGCCTCCTCATCAATACCACTAAATGACAACCCTCCTCTTCCCCCCTAAAGTCCTAAAGATCAAACTAAAAGCCTTTAATTAGTGGTTCACTTCCTTTACTTTTCCACTCTGTTCTTAAGTTTCTTCAATAAAGCAGTCCACTCTCAAGAGGCAGAACTTAACCTTTTTCAATTAAAAAGGGAATTCTCAAACAATGAAGTCTGCTATCACTCTTAAATGCAGGGTTACTTCCATTTCTAATCTTCAGCTCAACTTCTATTTACGTGGAAAATTTACTGCCTTGCAAATCACAGCATAACATAACCATTTTGAAAATAAAGAAATGCTAACTAAGAAGAAAAAAAGTGAGGCAAAGATGATCAGCCCGATACTTTTCCACAGGTCTCTCACTGCACTGAAAACTGTATTTATCAGGCAAAGTTTTAACTTCTTCTCAACAGTGCCAGTTTGTTCTTAGGCTGCATTTAAAACTTTCACTGACTACCTACATCAAGCAAGTTGGAATCCTTTTGCACATATTAAATAAATGGAATCAGGAAAAGGTAATTTCCAAAAGAGAGCAGAAGTTTGGAAAACATGATAGAGGAACAAAGCTCAGTATAGTCCAAAGAGCAGCACAGCATGTCCATGAATGCACAAAATGCTGCCCCAGAATACAGAATTGTACATTTCAGACTGTAATACACCTTACAGTTCTGCTGAAACAAAAAGAAAGAAGCAGAACTTGCAAAAAATTATTCTAAAGCAATTAATTCTGTACTATGCGTAGCTTGATGCAAAACCAAGTGCATCAAAATTTAAGATGAAGTGCTCTCCCACAACTAGACCTGAAGGGCTGAAATTCAACCACTAAAAAACCTGGGAGTATTCAAACAATGACTGCACACAGTGCACCAGCACTTCTACAACACTATTTAGTCTCATTTTCAGTCGTGACTTGAGCACTTACCCTGAACACTGATGTTACTCTTCATTAAAATATATATACAGTAGAGGAAAATGTGTATTTTATTTAAAAAAACCCATAACCATTTTTTTTCTGGTAGGTTTCACTTCTCCAAGGAAGATGAGACTGGTTTTTCTGGGGAAGGGAAGAGGATGGATATGTAGCATTCTTAGCTAATCTGCTCTCACAGAACATGTTGTGGGAATAAGAATGTTGGGACTGGTAAAACTCTGCGACCAGTGTGTGTCACATATACTACAACACGTACAACTTTGTAACTTACGGAAATGGGGCAATGTATTGAATGAAGAGCATAGTTTCATATGTGTCAAAGACTTCCTCCAAGAGTGTTCATTTCTATTTGTTTTTTGTTTTAAGGATGGCTGGTGTCTCCAACATGATCCAAATTAATTACTTCAAATGTAATTGTCTTTCTGCGTTCCAAAATGATCATTTAATTGAATTCCATTCCATGTTGAGGATAATAGAAAATAATTAGGATCCAAAGAGATAAATACCCAGCATGATATTAGTTAATATGAGAACCTGGAAGACAGTGAAAAAGTCATTAAGTCTCTCTGAAAGGAAACAGAGCTTTCAATTAAATAAGCCATCCTTACAGCAGTGTCCAGAGACAGTGAGAATGACACAAGTGTCCTATGTATTCTATCACTAAAACCTAAGGTTTCTAAAGGGACTATCTAAGTAAGTTTCACTTTGATTCAGGACTCTGTCTTGAAAAAGAAAATACTGAAAGTCATTGAAAACACAGAATACAACCTCCACGTGCATGATATGCATCAAGAACACAGCTTAGAAATGTAGCTAAAAATACCTCCAGTAAGGGTAAGAAAGGGGATGCCACTGATTTAGGGGGATTTATATATACAGATAAGCACACACAGGATAAGGGAATACTTGAAGGTAATAAATCATCAAAAGTTACTGTATCCTTGAAAATGCAAACCTTGGAAATGGGCAGACTGCAGAAACAGGAAGGCATCCACTAAGTTTTTTTTTTTTTCACAAGTAAGAGCATAAGACCCTAAGAGAAACCCTCTAAATGTTACTTCAAACAGTAAATTCTAAAGTGCAACAGGAATATTAAACACAGTTCTTCTTTTCAGAGTACACAGATGAATATCAGAGCACAGCAAAGCTTCCAGTACTTAAAACAGTCTTCAGTATGCAGACAAAATGGAAGCCAGTTACTCAAAGACTACAAAGCCTGGTGTGAAGAGTCCCCTTGGAAATAAAGCTTTTAAAACTTGGTCATGGCTAAAGACAACAAAGACAGCTCAGTATGAGCTCATGATGTGGCACCTACACACTAAACAGCAGTACCTTTCAAGATCCTAACCAGAAAATCTTAACCTTTAAAGATTTAAGTGACACAGAACAAATACAGTTTGGTGGCTCAATAAATTGCCTGTTTGATGGGTTCCAAAAGAATGCCAAAGAATTCATCTTGTAACTACTAATTTTCTTCAAATCTGAGAATAAGAACTGTCTCTGGCAAATCAGATGAGACTCTAATACAACAGCGAAATCTGATTTACACAACAGAAAGAAAAACTAATCAGAATTTATTAACTACAGCTTCTGTAAGATAAGGATCATACATTGCTTTGCATTACAACAGGATCTCTGTACTGCAGAATGAGTGCTCAGGGCATTTCAAAGCATGTGAGTGGGAGGCAACCTTAGTGGAGGAGTTTGAATACACTCCAGAAAACTCTGAAACGAAAAGAGAGCATACAAGAAGAAACATTTCTCAAAAAAAAAAAAAAAAAATTACAACTTCTTCTAAGACAGTATCAGCTCTTCCAGTGGTAGACTGATAGACTGATGAAGCAGTAGAGTAGAAAATGCCATTAAAAAGTGCACACTTAAAATTTAAAAAATTCAAAACTAACTTTACAAACTGAAGTCCTGAATCAGCTTTGGTTTATACAATTTATGACATGTAAAACAGATGACTGCAAAATACAAGCTTTAAGTGCCTGAATCACATACAGACCAATGGCATATCATCCAGGATCCCAGAAATTACTATAGAAAGCCAGTAATATTTAGGACCATTAATTCTAATTACCTTGGCAAAAATTACTTAAGAGGATTTAAGATCAGAATCTTTTTTCCAAACATTTTTTACTGATTTATGCCCAAACAGTTACGAACCTTAAGAAAGAAAAAAATTCTTTAAACATTTTCCATTTGAAGATTTTTACCTTCTCACCTACAAAATCCTGATATAAATGAAAAAATCTTTAGAGATTTCTTAAATATATTCTTGATATATATTATTTTAATTCACAACTTACAAAATGAAAAAGCATGATAATTATTTATCAATACATTCCATGAAAATCCTAGTGCCTAGGAATCTTTCAGAGCAGCCCAGCAGGACCTGACACCTACAAAGAAAGGCTGCTCCATTTCCTAAACCGAGATGTTCCTGAATGGAACTAACTTTTGGAACTTACTAGCTACAGGATTTTACACAGAGCTTTTATCAACACAGATTTTTCTTCATTGAAAGTAAGGGTTTCCCTGTAATGGTGAGAACACAACTTTTAGGTATGCTATCCAATGAAAAGGGAACAGATAGACAGAAAACTCCAGAGCTCTCCTATGTAAGGAGGTCAAGCAATCTCATTCTATTAAAAATAAATAATTTAGCATTTACTTGCCTTTTACAGCTGTTTAGGAAAATTGGTGCATAATTTGTTCCTTTAGAGGATAGGGAACAGAAAATGAAACTGAAGTTGCTACTTGAAAGAAAGATCAAGGCAGAGATCTGCCACTCCTGAGATGACATACAGGACACCACAGTAAAATGTAAATCTTTTAATTACTTCAGTAAATTACTCAGCTGCATTCCCAGTCCTAATTTTCCAGGCCTTTTTTACCTTGAGAGGTACTTCAAGCAGGGAGATGAAAACTTCCTGTGATTCAGTATAAAAGATCCAGTGCTTTACAGCCTCCTTCTATGACAGCTTGCAGAGTACTTGAGGAAGTGCATGACCCAAGTCCTTAAGAGACTGAAACATCTTACTAAAAAATTATTCCAGCCTAGCAAAAATCAACAGTGTTTGCTATCCTAAGATTTTCTTCCTGGCTTCATTGACAGGATCTGGAAAGACCAAATGAGATGTTTCACTGCTCATGCAGTCAACCTGACAGTGCATGAAGCATCCTCAAGTGAAGAAAATCAAGAGCTATTAAAATACCAGCCCAGCTTTGCTATTTTTAGGCAAAACTGAACAAAAGAGTTAAAATAAGGCTGACTCGCATGTTCGTATCCTTGTATCTAATCAGATGAATCTATAGTTGCTTTTTTCCCCTCAGACATGAAGGACTTTTATCTTCAACACAGAATTTTTTTCAAGAACTCAGGAGTTAGCCATGGTTATCAACTGAAGGTTAGTTCTCGGCATCTGCTTTTGTCTTTGCTTTTTTCCAATAACAAGCTGCTAGGAAGTAATTTCTGAGCATTATTAAAGCTTTGGAGGGAAGGGAAAAAGGAAAAGTCAAGGAAGAAAATAGAATAAAAAGAAGGAGAAGAGAAAATGAAATCAAAGTGTGAGCATTACCACATTAGGATAGCATGGCCTGTCAAACACGACAGGCCATGCTATCCTAATCCAAACACTGACAGCATGACCAATGACCGCTGTTTTGGCAGCAACAGAACAAAGCAACTTTGCTCCAATTTTACCCATTCTTGAGTATTACATGTTTCTTTATAGGGGATATCTTCTTAATGTGTATACTTCCCCTGTGCACAACAAAGAAATTAGATCTGGGTATTATAATGAGAAACATAGCAGAGAGCTATTCAATTTAAATTATCCCCAAATACTGGGCTGTGTGTATGATACAGTGGACAACTACATGCTACCATAATTACTCTTTGTGAAAGACGTTCCTCTGTGCATGCAAATGCATAATCTAATCTCTTCTAATTGAATGGAAAAAGGGGAAAAGGAAAAAAAAACCACCACAAACCACAAATCCACACACAAACCTCCTTTGAGAGGCATTAATCTGCAGTCAATCACACTGTGTAAACTGTCCCACTCTCTCCACTCACAGCAGAATGGGCCACAAGTGACTGGTACTGCTGCCTGCCAGGTTCAGTGCCTGATGCTGCTGTTGGAGCCACTGGATTAACCTTTTCTGTTGTCCACCTCTTAAATCAGACCTGTGGGTGAGTATGTGAGGGTTGGACTGGATAACCTTTAAAGGCCCCTTCCAACCCAAACTATTCTCTGATGTTCCAAACAGCTCAGCTCATTTGATCCACGTTGATACACTGTATGTCTGGGAAGAGGGGACTTCACCATATCTAAGCCTGTAAATCTGAAGGTAGGTCATCAGCCACAGCACCACGGCAAGTATCTTCTTAAATAAATTAAGAACATAACTCACAAAAAATATAGTGTGGATCTCCAAATTCACTAACTTTTAGCTATTTTCAATAAATCCCACAGTTCTGTTTACCATCTGTACCACACAGAAAAAAATAGTCTTAAATGTCACAAATGAAGCACATAGGGGACTATGACATTTAATTTTTTACAAAGCCAAACCTGGGCCAAGAAATGAGCTAAGTATTAAAAAAAAAAAAGAGAAAAATAAAAAAAGCAGCACTAGAATACCGTAAAAGGCTCCACAATTCCTACAGCATCAAGAAAAACAGAAGGGCTTCCAGAAATATTTGTTTATTATTACAGAAGATTTGGTTATAATCATCTTGGAAAACACAGCAATTGTACGTTGAGTACTAATAATATCTTAAAAATAACCCAAAAGACATCACTTTCAAAGATATTAACATTTTCAAGGCCCCAAAAAAATTTCCAGAATACTAGTGTATAATGTACCTTATGTATGCACACATCTCACAAGCCTTGAAAAAAGCACCACATTGCCATTTATCCAGGTGTTCATCAACCCCCACCACTCTCAACTATATTGCTCAAAATTCCCCCTATTTTAATAACATAAATCAAGAAATAGGAAAAGGATTTTTCATCATCAGGAAGTTAATACTATGATTATTTATATGCAATAAAACCAGAAGGAATGTTTATGTTCTTAAAAGACATTGTGAGTGTTGATTGGCATAAAATAGCTTCCTACCCCCTCTTTCTGCCTTATGCACTTATTTTATTCTATGTGTATTACAAAACTGCTCCCCTATCTCTCAAAATGTTCCCAGAAATTAAATTGGCAGAGATTTTCATAGGCCTGGCAGAACTCCTGGCTTAAGTTTGTGTGGGCCAAAAAGAAATTAAGAAATGCAATGGGGTTATTTTTTCTTTTCCTCCTCCCAATTTCTTTCCTTAATTTGCTTTATTTTCTTAGCAAATGGTCCTACATTTCCTAGTGGCCTATCAACCTACTAGAAGACCAATTAACCAAACATATTTTGACAACTGAACAGTCAGACTCCTGTACTCCCCATGTCTCTACACTGACAAATTTAACAAACCAGAGAATAATTCCTTTTAGGCCTTTATAACCTCCTCACAATCTCTAACACTTTGTTTGTTTGCAAATACACCATAAAATGTTTTATGTTTCCAAACCTCCTGGAGTCAGGCAGCTGAAGTTCTTGAACACCACTAAGTGCTCAAATAATTAAATTTCAAATCAGACTTCACATGAAACAATCACTATGCATTTCAATACAACAAACCAAGACTGTGGTAGATTTAGTCAAATTGCTGCACTTTATTCATGAATATCAATTTTTTATATATATATATATACATACATACATACACACACACACACACACACATGTACTGTCATTCCTGTCTATGCTAACCACAAGAGAAATCATACCAATTTGGGTCTTTTTTCCACTGAGGAACCTTTATTTTAGTTTTTTATTTACTTAGAAGACATAAGTTTTTTAGATATGCGTGTTTTACTTTCACTTCCTCCATTTAGTGAATGGTAACGAATGTTGTGCATATGAAGCCTGACTTTTAGCCAAATGGGCCTGTGTTCCAGAGAGGCAAATATTCATTAGAAATCAAGTACTCAAGAATCAAAAAAATGAACTGTGCTCCATTTCACTCCAGACACAATGTCTACCCTTATCATATCAAATTAAGTAACAGCAGTCCTCACTACAATATTAAATTCTATCAAATGCAAATGGAATTCGTATACAGGTTACTTGCCATCATTTTGTAATACTCGAGCAGAAACAAAGTCAGCCCAACATTTACTAAGAGATTTAATAAGGAATCTTTGTTGTATACTGATAACTGTATGTGAAGTATGTATTAAGAAATAATAAATTCCCCCACTCTATGCTTTTTACTGTGTGAATATTCTACTTCAGTGATCCATATTCTAAATACTTGTTTACATGGGTTTCAGTACCTTCAGAAAATCTGTGTAGCTGGAAGCGAAAATATGAAGTAAATTATATACTTCCCTGAAATTTCCTACTACTGCATTTGGACAATAAATAATAGAAATGCAACATACTATAATAATCACTATCTGAAATCCTGATTCTATGGTAAGTTACAGTGGTTGTTTTAGGATAGTGTATTTTAAATACTTAGTTTCTCATTAAAATAGAGAGTACTGTAACAGCAACTAGGAATTTTAAAACCTACATTTACAAAATCTTAGAGATGACTAATAACACCAAGTACACAGGCAAATTTAATCTGATCATAAGCTAGCATTTTACAATGTTAAAAAGGGTTTCTTGAAACAATAATTTGTTCCATCTGCTATCTTACTAATACACAACTGATACAGGCAGATTTTTAATGGTCAGTAAAATCTACCTTCTATCCATTAATCAATTTCATTTTTCTCTGATATAATAACTGCACAAAATATTTCCCTGACAAAAAGGATTCATCTTTGTAACAAAAGAGCAAGGTAAGTATACAATGGGTATTTGGAAAAGGTCATTAAACTTGTCACAGTTAAGACTTGACATGCCCAACCTTCAAGAATCATACATCAATCTCTGATGTCACCAAAATTTCCTCGGTAAACCAACAATCTTCTTTTGGAAATTGTTGCTAGATACTGTGTGAAGCAAACCCAAAATACATCAAATATGTATAGGAAATTTTTAAACACGTCTCCACTATGCAGCTGTCAGTTTCTACACAGCAACTACAAAGACAGATGTACTCTGTGATAATGTAGAACACTAGAAAATTTAAATTTAAGATTACACTACACTCCTGCTTCATATATTTTAAAGATACACAAATGAAAGATCACAGTATGGAAATGAACTGCTTTCAGCTCCCTTTGAAGGCTAACTCATGTTGTTCAATAGTCCCCTATTTCTGAAAAAGAGCTGGCATTTCAGTAATCTTATGTATGAAAACCAACAGCATGTGGGACACCACACTTACAAAGGAGTGTGTCAGTGGATTCTATATGTGTCCTTCTTGAAAATAACTAGAAAAATATCAACCCCAAATGTAAGTCAAGAGAGCACAATAAAAGCAGTCTACAAGAATAATGAACAACCAGGTAGGTGTGTTTTCACTCAACTAAATAAACTTTAAAGTCTTCCTTTGAACTTTGTCATGTAAGAATACAGGAGTGACAAGAAAGGGGGAAACACTGAAGAGACTGCAGAGTAAGGGACAGAAACAAGACATCCTTAAATAATGTCAAAAACCCTCATACTGGCTATAAATAGGTAAGAAAGAAAAAAATATGTGACAGTGCAGCTCCTGACAACTTAAAAATTTCAATCCTTGGCATATTAAGCGATTCTTTTTCATGATTTTTTCTGTATTCAGTAAAATTAAGGATAGTTAATATTCACACCATTCAAAGAAAACTGTGCAACAATAATTCATTTTCAACTGCAGGGATTTTCCCCAAAGCTGATAACTCATAACTCAATGCACACAAGAAGCCTGTTGCATGCCTCTTCCTATGACTGGATGGCTTTGGAAGAAAAAGCTCTGCTGGATTCTACTGAATAAAAACATTCTTACCTGTAGTATGAGATTAAATTTTGTAAAAAATAACCAAAGAGAAAGAATGTATTGCTATATACATCACCTAATGCATTTTTATCATAACACAGACATCTACATGAATCAATACCAGCTGCATACACAAAAAATCTCAACTGTTTTTAAATCTTGTTAAGTATCTGACATTTGTGCTGGTTTCCTGCTGAACTGTAGCTCAAAATAGCTGCCAACTGCAAATTACTTAAATTTGTGTGGAGACACAAATTTGAAAATAACATGAGGAATAAAATTTCCTATGTGAAAGCAAAATGTTTGCTTGCCAGCAGGCAAGCTAATCAAAGGAATAAGATCTGATAAACTGCCACATCTGTATGAACCATATATGCTTAAAACACAAGATACTATTAAAAAACAACTAGAACATTTTCAGGTGAATATTAATTGGCCAAACTGTTTCAATTCACTCTTCTTGAACAAGTACAAATTCTGACTATAAATGCCCCCTAAGTATTAGTTCTACATAAATTTAATTCTCTTTATATCTTTACTAGCTTCAGAAAAAGACTACATAAAATTGTTTTAAATTAACAATAGAAAAACTTTTTAACTTCTGGATTTTATTCCTGTAACTAGGTTGTTAGTTTTGAAGATAATCAAAAGCATATTTGCTCTACATACACCTAAATCCACAGAGAGAAGGAAAAATGGCTGAATTTAAATGTATTCAGAAATCTGGTGGGTTTTGGTTTCATTGCTGCCTTTTTTCCCTTTAAGAATTAAGTTAGTTTTCCTAGAAAATAAAAACCTTTTCTTCCCCTAAAGAAAAAATCCACAATGTTTAATACAAAAATTTCAAGAAATTAGAACTAATTCCCAGTGTGGTCTAGCACAAAATGATTCACTGTATGTGATAAAATGCAATCTATGTCCAGGTACATAATGAAATTATCTAGGTTATACACTGGCAAATTAAGATATTTGGAAACCAAGGTTTTTATATTATTAATAAAGATTGACTAATTTCTATCATCACACTGCCTTCACTTGGTACTTACTTCAGAACTAAAATACCAGGTCTAATCTGCATGCTCTTTCCAAGCTGTTAGGAAAATGAATGGAAGTTGGGGCTTTCTAAACAGGCAAACAGAGCAAAACCCAAAAAATATAAATGAAAAACAATTCCCCTCACTGCATCTTACATAAAATTTTCTCATACTATGATTCCAGCATTAGAATCATTAGTGCCTTCATGTGATCATTAAAAAAAAACCCCAGCCAACCAACCAATCAAAAAAAAGCGCAACATCCCACACATCGAAAAATCCTGTTATTCAGAACAAAAAATTCCCACCAAACAAAAAAGAAACAACCTAAAAATCAACAATACTTCCCTTTTCCCCCAAATAAACCCCCCTATCCCTCCCCCAGCTTTTGGAGTACATATTCACACCTACTGTTCAAATTAAACTCCTATCTCTTTCATTCAAAGAGACAAACCCCCACATGCTGTTTTCATACCTGCATAAGAGTTCCCAACATGACAATGAAAGAGATTATTTATTTCAAAGGTAATATTAAAGTCATAGCAATGGCCATGGATGACAGTAAGGAAATATCCATAGTAATTTCCTGATGCTGCTTTTCTTCCTCAAAGGTTTTGTATGAATTTCTCAAATAAAGAGAATTATGGTGTGCTAAGAAAAGATATAATTAATGTCTTGAGAGAAATAATTAATGTCTTGAGCTGTTTGTGCTGCCCTAATGTATCAAGATAACATTTCTTTCAAATATCCTTTAGAGAAGTCTCATTAAGAGCATAATCTCACCTTCAATTCTACTGAAAGTGCACAGACTAAAAAAAACCACATGAAGTGTCATTATATGTTGGGGTTTGAACACTTCCATAAAATACATGGATATACAAAGTGCCTCATACACAGTCATCAGTTTCATAATATAAAAATATGCTTGGAGCAACATTCAGCAAAATGAAATCATACATGGCGCAGGTATTTTTCATGCTCCTGCTTACAAGCCTTCTAGTTTTGGCATCACATGTCCAGTTTCCATGTAGTTTTAAGAGGGAATTTGCAAAAAAGCAGCCAATTTGTCTTTCCTACAGGTTTCATATACATCCATATGTGTACTTAAAAACTGCATCATGAAGCTAGAGAACCCAAACTTGGTTCAGCATGTCTAATTGTCAAGGGCCAACAGAAAAATGAATAATAATTTTCTGAACTGTAACTACTCAGCTGCGAGGACAACCTGTTTCAAGTGCTAAAATCTGAAGATTAACAATCACATGTAGGTAAAAACTAACAGGAATGTTAACTTTCCAGATGCATCCATTCAAATAAGTTTTGTAAACATTTACCTGTATCCAAGCGCTTTACAGGGGACTCATCATCAACCTCAGAATCTCCACATGCACTCCTTGATCTTTTCCTTGGGTGCAGAAGTGTCTCCAACCTTGGAAGGACTACAGACAAAAAGGTTTTGGTCCCTAGCTGTGGAGAAGTTGGCTGGGTTTCAGTGTTCTTTGCAGACTTTTGGGGGCTTATACTTTTCGATTTGCAGAAGAGAATGGATGTACGTCTGTTTACATCAGTTGATGACTCAGCTACAGCAGAAACAGTCGACTCATTGAGATTACTGTCAAGTAAGTGTTCTGGAGTGTGTCCATTTATTTCTTTCTGAATGGAAGTGCTATATAATTCATTATCAAATTTTACTCTTTTGTAAAGCTTACTCTGCTCTGGATTGAGTTCTACTGGTTTGAGGGTTGGTGGTTCTGAATTAGTCTCCAAGTTTGAAGGAAGAGGTAATGCATCTGATGGTTCAAGTTTAGGGGGAGATTTATCTCCTGAAAAAATTATAAATAGAGTGTGATTTTTGAAAACCTGTAGTTATAAAGTCTATTATAAAACTCACTATAAATGTGCAGCCCACCAAATAAATTGTTGTCTGGAAACAAAGCATAACATTTTAAAACCAAAACTTGTCTAGCAACAATCTGTCCTAGTTAGTAGTTCCTACTTTTATACTGGGAATGCAACAGGGGTAGAAAAGAAGACATCTATAGTTGGTGTTAACAATTTATACCTGAATAAGTACTTGCTTCTTCTCATGCAGTTATGTTAGTTTCATTAACTAAAAACTACTAAAATTTTTTCATTAGGAAGTTGGGGTGGTGGATGATTATCTGTTAAATGCAATTATACTGCCATTCAAGTAATATTTTTTGTAAGATATGTTTTTAGCTACTTCACCTTACCAATATTCACCTTACCTGCCTATGAAAAATTTTATTAGCTAACCAATAAAAAAAAAGGTACTTGTAACCTGTTATACTTGAGTGAACTAAAATGTGTTACAAAATCCACACAAGGACATGATTTGTAAAACCTTTTTACAGTTGTGACCTGAAGTTTTATCTACGAAAAAGTAATAAAAATGGAGAAGAAAAACCCAACATCCCCAAAATCATGCAGCTTGATTAGCCACTAGTTGAAAAATAACACACTTGATAATGCAGATTTGATATGAGAAATCAGAAAAACCACCCTGTAACATTTTTCTCCCCTTCTCCCCCACACTTTTATATTTTTTAGTATGATTCAATTCCACTAAATCCATGCTGAGAAAAGACAATAGTGACATGACAGTGAGTGAACAAATGTAGTTTCAGTTTTTCATCACAAGTAATGGGACAGAAAATAAACATTCCACTATTGCAGCATTCCCTAATACAAATAGAAGGATGTCCTAAGCCATAATTATCAACTCAGAAAGATGTTAAAATCTTTCTAGCTTTCAAAAGACTCTTTCGAAATACAAGAAAGGAAATACTTATTCTAGAGTAGCTGCATAAGACTACTGTACTATTTATGCTAAATAAATATTTTGTTTTGTATTTTATTTTATGTGATTTATTTTATCACATAAAATATTTAATATTAGTTAAATTTTCTATGCCACCTGAAGGAATGTGCAAAACCCCAAAGCATTTAAGTTCTCTATTTGCAGTTTATTTTGTTTGGTTTTGGCCCAGCAATATGCACTTGGAAATCAATGATTTCTGAGTGCAAAAAAAATCTTTACCCTGTTGTTTAAGGTTTAATGAAACAATAGCAGAGTCCATATTAAAAATACTGTTTTTTAAAATACATTGTGACTGTGCTTACATCATCTGCAGGTACACAGGTATTAGAATTGGTAACTAATATTTCAGGAAGACTGTAGAATGAAATGTACAGTCAGGTAAGCACATTTGGACTATCGGCCATTAAAAAATCCTGTGCTTTAAAATCTCCACGGTGACTTCCTTTGTTAACAAATTCTGATTTTCTTACAACTGATTAGAAAATGTTTGCAGAAAGATTAAAGAACCTAAAACCACTTAAGAATTATTTAGAAATAAAACCTAAATTTCATGGGGTTATTCTGGTACTGTATTTTTCACATGATCAAAGACGGGAAACAGAATTGCAAGGGGGTAATTCAGAGTTGAATCAAAGTCAGCTCCTGTAGAGATCCTGGGCACAGGATTTTTCTTTTTATTTTGGGACAATTTGTTTTCTTTACTCCTCTATGTACCTTTTAAGAACTGAAATTTGAATTAATTATTATTACTCTCCACTAGATCAGAACCATAACAACCATACCAATCAAACCTGGATCATGTCTTTCATCATGTTTTATTTTAAAAGCCTACCCTAAATGTAAGAAAACCACTACTGTTCACTTTGGACTACTTTTTTCACAAAAAACTGCTGAAGTGAAAGGCTGTGGCATCAAAATGTTAAGCTACAAGTAAAACAAAAGGTTGTGGATTCATTAGATGCCAAGCCCCACATTCCTAAGAAACTGTATTTAATACCATCATCACTTAAAGATCAAAAAAATACCCAAATTTAAAAAACCCAAACCATTAAACATTTTGAGAACACTTAAAAACCTCAGAACAGGATAACGTGCTGATTCATGTACACTTTTTCTACCAATGCTCAAATCTCCAGCAAGTTCTGTTTGGAACTAAACACTAAATTACTGTTTGAATGGCAGTTAAGGACAATCATTTAATTGACTTCGCCTTTCAAAAATTTTGACAGCATCAAGCCACAACAAATAGAGATTATTTTATTTATTACCATGCTTCCACTTTCCCTTGAGCTCTTTCCTCCTCCTATTTCAAGGCACTTAATTCAAAAATGAAACACACCTCTTAACTCTCCTAAAGAAAAAGTTTAGTTCCTTAGAGGTAATCATGAAACAAAGTCAATAGAATTCTTACTTAAATGACAGATTTTCTTTCCATCATTTTAAAATGAGCAACAAAAACCTCAGAAACTCGATTTAAAAGCTAAAAATGCAAATATTAAATTTAATTTAACTATTAAGTTAGTCCTTCCAGCACAGTGCTCTCATTGAATTCAATGGCAATTAGCCAAGAGTAGACACAGTTCTGAGACAACTGTTTTAAGGAGGAAGAGAAGCAAAAGGGGAAGAGGTAGGCAGATGTGCCTGACTTGATTCTACGACGTGAAATTTGTTAAGTCTTATCAATAGTTAGCTTTATTTAAAATAGATAAATAAATAAACAAATAACCCCAAAGCCTACCCACCCTCCTCCCTAGTCTGGAGTAGTGAATAAAAAAGGCTACAAACACAGTACAACAGCCAAAGTCTTCATTACCATTGACCTAGGCTCACATAATCCCTAATACATATTTTGACATTTAAGTGTATTTCCAAAAGTAAAAAGATATTTTCCACTCAGGCATTTCCAACTGCTTTTCATCTGAAATTGTTTGCACTTTCGTTTTTTAACACCTAAGTTTTTAGAGCCTTGCTACCATGAAAAGTAATGGAGGAAGGTTTTCTTCAAATCATTCTACTCTTAAAATATTTGTTGTGATTAGGTAGCAATTTTCATATTATCAAACTATTATTTTAATTTTAAAATCAGTATTTTAAATTTAATATTAGTTAATCAAATTCTTTAATTCACACTATTACTCACATCACAGCACCTGACTGAAGCAGCTCAGACCAGTACTCATTTAAACCTGGTTTACAATCTTACCTTCTTCTTCTCCATCTTGTTCTAATGCTGCACTTTCTTCCTCGAAACTTCCAATACCTGACTCTATTTGAGGAGCTTGGTTGTGTTGCTGACTGAGTTTGTTGCGAATAATGCTGATTTCTTTCTTTAACAGCTTTGCTCTTTTGCTCCTTGACCCACTGGATTTCATTGCACAGGTGAGATCAAGTTTTTCTAGCAGCTCTCTCAGCTGTTCTTCCAAGGACATATGTGCTCTGTTTGCAGGATTCAGTAATCTATCCACTGAAGTCAAAACACGTACAATTGAAAACGTGTTAGCATTTCCCAGAATATCCTCAGAACAGTAATACAACAAAAGGAAAAAAACTGAATTTGCATGCCAAAATAAAAAATACTGTCAAAAAACTATTTAGATTATAGTCAGAAATACTGAAATTAATTCCTACTATACAGTTACTATTTTTCTTAATCAGCATTTTGATCAAAAAAACTAAGCAGTAGAGCAAAGAAATAAAAGGTCAGAAGGGTAGACATAATTAATCCTTCCCACTTTAACAGATTAATTGCTTCTTGTTAAAGAAAAGGACAAAATTATGGTTATAAAAGAAATGTGTTAATTATTCTCCACTGCCAAACCTTAGAAAACTCATGTGTATGTCAAAAAAACCCTATTTAATTCTTAGTATCACAAATGTGCTCAATTTTTCAAGTAGGTTACTCAGGAATGTGCTGAAGTTTATGAACACTGGTATTCATTTTCCATGCTTTACAAGCATATATGATCATGTGAAAGAAAGCACTCAACTTAAAAACCTTTTCCGCGTAAATTGTTGAATTAGGCTCTGACACTGCCAAAATCAGAATCCAGGTAGCACTGATGACTTAGGACAGATCTGGTAGAATAGAAACACCAGACTCTTTCAAGCAATGCTTTTAATGGGGGGGTGGAGAATCTAGCTAGCAAACTGGACAGCAACAATCCTAAACATCTGTGTGGAACATACACGCTGTATGCAATGAAGAATGCAACTTTCCAAAATAATTGAAAAATATCTTACCATCTTCCCAAGAGAAAGGCTGGGGTGACTCAAGTTTAGGCCGTTCTGGTAAGTGCATTCCAGTTTCATTGTTGTAACCAATCCCTTCAGCATCTCGCCTGGCTTGCCTGAGAACTACACCTCCTTGATCTCTTAACCGCACTGCAGCTCTATAAAATATTGTGTCTTTTGCATTGTATTTCATACAGTTATCTATGATCAGATTGAAGTCTTCTTCAAACTCAGTGAGGTTTTTATAGCCTTGAGCTTCTAACCGTTTCCGCATGGTAGAGAAATCCATAGGATGTTTAATATGATCCAAATAGTCTGGAACCTTTGAATAAATATTTAAAACACAAATGGGTAAAACTGTCTTATTACAGGCAAAGTAACATTAGTTAGTACCTGATTTACTTTGAAAACGTATCTTGTAACACCTCAATACAAGACAATGAAGATGTAGCTTAGAATTGCACATCTAGATAGTGCAAACATTTGCATGCCAACAGAAGTTTAGATATTACAATATTCTGCATCTCAGGTAACAAGTCTGAGCTCTACTAAGAGATGCTGAAACTACTTTCTCTTGGGAATTCTGTGGTTTTATATAATATATATACCTTCAGGCAACTAGTGATAGGACAAGGGAAAATGGCCTCAAGTGGGGCCAGGAGCAGTTCAGGTTGGACATTAGGAAAGATTTCTACACTGAAAGGGTGGTTAAAAATTGAACAGGCTCCTCAGGGAAGTGGTGCAGTGGCCATCCATGGAAGTGTGGCACTTTGCCATATGGCTTAGTCAGCATACTGCTATTAGGTCAATATGGACTTGATGATCTTGGTGGTCTTTTTCAACCTTAATGATTCTAAATATAATAAACAGATGTGTATGCAGTATATGCACAAACGCACACATGTATACTCTAAGTCTGTCTAGTTTCACCTTCAAGTAAGAACACAGTATCTGCACTGCAATTTTTGATATCCTTTGAATTTGCCTTACCAAAATTGTCCTACTGAAAAGTATCAGTATGTACTCAACATTCTATAAGGATGGGATATTTCCATACAAGTATTTCCCAGAAATTATGTTGCTATATAAGCATAAAAAGGTTTCATAGCAGCAGACCATAACTCATAATGTTAATTATCAGAAAAAAGATTAAAAGCTAACACTGCTTCTAACTCTGCATGTAATGACTTGTTTCCTGTACTTAAGTGCCACCAAGCCACATGTAAACACCAGGAAACACAGCTGCAAACATACCTCTTTAAGGTTCACTGGCTGAGCAAATATACGAGCAGAATCCTTTTCCTGCAGCTGATCCAGAACCGATCGCAGAAGTACAGTGAATGGAATAAGCTGAAGCTCCATAGTAACCTGCTCAAGCTTCACCTAAAGAAGTAAAGAGTTATCCAACTGAGCATTTTCCCTTAACATACTGTATTGAAGTTGTTTAGCAGCAATAGTATAGTATTTTAAATAAGATATAAAATATAAATACATTTAAGTAAATGAGTAGTACTCATTTACTTAAATGTACCCAATACTTTCAATATCTCAGTTGGCATTTATCTGACATTGGTTTTCAGCTAATGATTTTGTAAGAAAAAACATCATCCTCGTTCCTTCAACTCCAGCTTCCCAAAACTCACATTTGTATTTTATATGTAAGAATTTTATTCCACTTTTAAATGTATTTTTTTAAAAGATGCTACATAATAGCAGCTTCACAATTTACCAACAATGTGAAAAATAGTAAAAATTTAAAGGTAATGTTTCAAATTAAATTTCAGTTGTACTGCTATGTTTAAAGTTTAAAAAGAGGATCTGATTTACAGGCTACATAAGACCAAAACAAAGAGTAATTGGAAAGCAGTGCTCTACATAAATTCCAAGCAAATTATTTCAAAAAACAGAATCAACATCTTCAAATACTTCAATATCCTTCAGAATTTATTTTTTTTATTTTTGACACTATTTCAACTCCTCTGTAGCTTAATTTTCAAGCCATTTTAAGAGTTATCAACAATCAAACAGTTTTGCTATGGCTAAAGTAAATTCTTAATGAAAGATTAAAGGTGTGTGTACCTATATATAATATATAGATGTAAATAAGTATAAGCAAACATGCATACATTAAGTACACACATATAAATACATGTGTAAAGCAAGTGATACGTGAATACACGTGAATGATGCATAGAATTCCAGAAACCACTCCAGAAGGACAAATTCTATTAGCTTGCAATGAATGTTCACAGTTTGCACAAGTAAAAATGAAATGGTGTTTTTACAAATAAGGACCATTAAAAGCTCCTAAGTGCAAACATTTTGCGTTCACAGTTTTCATGTACACTTTTATCTTTTTGCATTATCACTTCCTCAAATCTCTCCTCCTGGCAACGTTAACTGTAGAATGCTGTAGGACTTCAGATGCAGCTTTTATTTTTGCTTTTTTTGTGACAGAAGGATAAAAGTGCTACTAAGTATATGGACATGTATTGAGAAAACCTGAATAGATCAAATCTTCTACAGTACTTCAGAAACCAATCATTTTTCCAAGTCTAAGAGAATGTCTTCTTAAGTAATTTCTCTATACCAATGCACACAGTAAGGGCAAGAAACAGAAGGAGGTGGAGGTCACAGGGCTGGTAGAGAGCCACACCCCAATTTCCATTACTGAAATTTGGTGGGATGAATCCCATGACTGAAGTGTGACTATGGATGGTCAGAAGCTGGTCAGAAGCGCCAAGAGCATACCAAGGGGCAGTGGGGTTGCCTTCTACACTGAGAAATGAATATACTGTGAGGAGCTGTCTCAAGAAAAGCCACGAGAAGGTTGAAAGCTTAGGCACCAAGGTGAGAGAAGGAACCCCGTGGTTGGTATTTATTTCAGATCTAGGGGAGCCTATTGACAAAGCCTTCTTGCTCCAGCTACAGACAGGCACTGCTTTTGCAGGCTCCTGTCCTGTTGAGGACTTCAACCACTCTGACATCTGGAAAAGTAGCACGACGAGCTGTAGGAGACTCCTGGAGTGCATTATGGATAACTTCACAAGGCAAAGCTTCCATGTGGGGCACAAGGAGATGATTCAGGACAGCCAGCACAGCCTTACAAAGGGTAAGTCCTGCCTAACTAACCTAGTGGTCTAACCAGCCTAGTGGCCCTTCTATGATGGAGTAATTCTTTAAAGCAGACAAGGGAAGATGTCATCTATCTGGACTTCTCTAAGGCCTCTGACATGGTCCTCAACAACATCCTTCTCTCTAAACTGAAGAGAGATGGATTTAATAGGTGGACTGCTCCACAGGTGAGGAATTGGCTGGATGGCTGCATCCAGACAGCAGTGATCAATGGCTTGGACTCTGGATGGAGATCAGTAATGAGCAGTGTCCCTCAGGGGTCTGTACTGGGACCAGTAGTACAGTTGGTATTTTCATCAATGACATGAGACCAAAGGATCAAGTGCACTCTCAACAAATCTGCAGATGACACCATAATGAATTGTGCAGTTGACACACCTGAAAGACAGGATCCCATCCAAACATGGACAAACTCAAGAAGTGGGCCCCATGGGAATCTCATGGGGTTCAACAAGGTCGAATTCCAGGTCCTCCTGCACCTGGGTTGTGGCAACCCCAGGTATCAGTACCAGCTGAGGGATGAATAGCTCCAGCCCTGTCAAGAACTTGAGAGTACTGGTGGATGAAAACTTCAATGTGAGCAGGCAGAGTACACTTGCAGCCCAGAAAGTCAACTGCATCCAGGGCTGGATTGAAAGAAGTGTGGCCAGCAGGTCAAGGGAGGTGATTCTGTCCCTCCACTCTGCCCTCATTTGGCCCCAGCTGGACTGCTGCATCCAGCTCTGCAGCCCCCATCATAAGGCACAAAGCTGTTGGAGTGAGTCCAGAGGAGGGCCACAAACATGATCAGACTGGAGCTCTCTTCTGAAGAAAGGCTGAGAGAAATGGGTTTGCTCATCCTGGAGAAGAGATGGTCCAAATGAGACTTTATTGCAGCCTCTTAGTACTTAAAGAAGCTTTATAATTAAGATGGGGATAAACTGATTAGTAGGGCCTGTAGTGACAGGACAAGGGGTAACAGTTTTAAACTAAAAGAGGGTAGATTCAGACTACATATAAGGACTACAATGAGGGTGAAGCACTGGAACAACAGGTTGCCCAGGGAGGTGGTGCCCTGGAAAAATTAAAGGTTGGATTGGATGGGGCTTTGAACAACCTGATCCTAGTTGAAGATGTTCCTGTTTATTGAAGAGGGACTGGACTATAAAATCCTTAATCTTTCCTTTCAACCCAAGCCATTCTATGAAAACTTTAAATATTTTAAATAGTTTGAGTGCACAGCATGTACATATGTTACTTGACCGGAGGTAAGGATTAAAATACAGCTGACCTACTGAAAAAAATGTGAGAATACTTAAATTATCTTTCCTTCAGAAAAGCTTCACCAAATTAAAAGGTGCTGCATTTACCTGTTCTCTTTTTAATTTTTCACGCTTACGTATAAGTTCTATCAATAAACGTGCTCTTTCAAGATCATGGCGCAGCCTTTGCCAGTACTTCAATTTTTCTTTTAAGGCTTGCATTTCTTCATCATCTTCTCTCTAAGAAAAGAATCAAAACATTTTCATGAAAAGAAAAATGCATACCTCTTTTTATAAGATAGTTCTATACAACTACAAAATGTATGCACATGAAAGGAGAATCTACTGTGAGCAAGTTATGGCACTTGCTCATAAGCTTCATGCTGCAGAAACAGAAAATCTGTGGTCAGGGTATCTTCCAGAGCTACTCAAGGGTTTAATTGAAAATAAAATCTAAACTAGAAAGCAATCCTATGGCAATGGCTATTGACATCAGAAGAAGCAACTCAGCCAACAGCAACCAAGAAATATAACACGCTGCAAAATACAATACAAGATTTTCACATCAAAATCCAAACTAGGTGAAGAACACCAGTTTCTTCAGAAGCTCCAGCCTGGCAGAAACAAATTACTCATGTGGTCAACACAGTCCACCTCCCTCACACCCAGCAGAACTAGGACACCCTTGTAACAAAACAAAATAATTATGGCTTGTAAGGACAGGAAATGAAAAGCTGTTTATTAGATAATATAATACTTCAAATAGTATTGCAGGTGAATAATGCAGCAATACACCCTTTTGGGAAATGGATGAAATAATTTAATTTACACATTTTTCAGAGTAAGTAATGTTTAAACACTTGTAGTATTTAGATTGATTAGTACATACAAAACTCAGAGTGTTTTGTTTGCCTTTACTATTTTTCATAAGGAAAAGGAAGGATACTAGAATATACTACTTCCAGGATTCAAATGGTTTTGGTAATTCATCAGAAATGAGGCCATAAAGAAACTGAATTCCTGATATTAGTACCAATTACACGAAAGAAACATCTCCTTTGGAAAATTATTACATTTGAAAAACTAGTATTTTATAAAAGCATATCTGAGAGATATCCAAAACTTTGCATGCTTGCCCGTAACTAGCAGAATGCAATATATACTTGTTAAGTCACCTAGGAGGGTGTTCTAAAACCTAAAACAAAACAAGTAAATTCCGTCAGCTTTTATAGATAGAAGACAGAGAAATAAAGGAAAGTGGCTAAGGAGATGAACAAACATTACAAATTATTACACCAAAAGCCATAAATTCCTTAAGAGAAGAATAATTTAGGAGTACCATAGGTCCTCTAAAGGACGTTTGTGCCATTTTTCAGATAGTTGGCTCTAAAAATAGAATTACAAAAACTGGAAGCTTAAAAACATTATCTAATAGATTTGCCAGTGCTATAATTCTATCATCTGCGTTGTATTTTATTGCTTCATGTACTTTGTAAAGGTAAAGCTTAGTATTATTCAAATCTCTGACTTCACTGAAGTTGAAAATACTTAAAATATCAACTATTTCTGCACTAGAATATACCTATCCAGAAATAACAGTTTGTTCTTCTTTTCATTAAGGGAAAAAAAAAAAAAACCAAAATAACAAAAAACAACCTAAAAACTGGAGCTAGAAACTTCTAGTTCCCTTTCCCAATGACAATTATAACTGACAGTTGTAATTTCTTTTAAAGAGTTAAATCTTTACATAGACTCGATAATGTAACTGCTGGGGTCAGAATAGTTCAAAGTAAATTTTGACAGTTAATAGTATTAATATTTTCAGGAACTTTCAATTCCTTAAAATTCTGAGACTCACTGAAACAGGAAGTCTATGCCACTAAGCACTAGTCTCCTAAACCCCTTCATCTCTGAGTATCAACCTCATGTGCGGAAATGCAACCCAACTCTTAGTTGTACAATTTTTTCAGTTCTCCTGTTTGTCAGAACCAAAATTAAACTGCCAGAAGTAGCAAGCTTGTCATCCCTTTGCTTGCAAACACTCAGAGCCTGCTTTTTGCCCTATTTAACTGCATAATTTAAGAAACTGGAGAACCGAGCCTGATGAAAGCTAAGTCAACAAAGTGTACTAGTTCTAGGGTGGGTCAGGAAACTTAAATACAGCAAGAAAAAATAATGTTACAGCAGGCCTTAGATTGTTTATCAGACATTTAAGTACTTGGCTGAACCTCAAGGTGCAGTTGCACTCAAATAAAATAAAAATATTTTACCTGAATCAGTTGTTTTACTAATTTCATTCCCTATAATAGGCACATACTTGTCAATCTGGAGATGTGACCCAAAATATCAAAAGCACCCTGCCTCCCTTTTTTTTCTGCACACATACACCACCTTTCTGAATAGCACTCTGGTTTGGAGATTAATAGCAAGCCTCCAATTTTTTTGACACTTCTATGCAAAGTAATGTTGGCAGACAGTTTACAGCTTAATAGCTAAATAACTCTCCTTTGCCCTAACCTATTTATTTTCTGATATACAACACATACCTTAATTAGATTAAAAGATCAGTGAAAGTTGAAGAGAGCACAATGCAATGGTTTCCAACAACCAACCGGTAAAAACTTAAAATATAAAGAGTTTCTTTCAAATTTTTTAGCTTTTTGACATAGAACTTTCTGGTAGGAAAGTTCTTCTTCTTCCCTCTTTTTACAACTGTCCTGACAACCACCAAGTTTCATTTGGCTGATGACACAAGAAAAATTTATAAAGAAATTCTCGTTTGAAGGGGGATTCTTCATCAGGAACTGTACTGCTAGGACAAGGAGAAATGAGTTAAAACTGAAAGAAGGGAAATTTAGATTAGATATTAGGAAGAAATTCTTGACTGTGAGGGTGGTGAGACACTGGAACAGATTGGTCAGAGAAGCTGTTAATGCCCCATCCCTGACAGTGTCCAAGATCAGGTTGGGTGGGGCATTGAGTAACTTGGTCTAGTGGAAGCTGTCCCTGCCCATGGCAGCAGGGTGGGAACTAGATGATCTTTAAGGACCCTTCTACTCCAAACCATTCTGTGAGTCTATGATTTTCCAATGGACTTAGTTCTTGCTGAACATAGTATTAAATATTACCTAGAATATCACCTATTTGTTAATACTGAGGGAAGAGGAAAACATTTTTAAGTCTACACAAAGAAGATGCAGCAGCTGAGAACTCGTCTCACCATTAGTATGCTACCAGTGTCTCCACACCAGCAGGAACACTGTCAGTGTAGCACCATATCCCTCCTTATGCTGGATGTGAATGTGTGAGAACAGCCTCACTCCTTAGAGAGACTGTGCCTTAATATAATACAAACAAAAATAGAATGACAGTGATGAAACTGGACCTTGAGCAATACAATTAGTTTTATTAGCATGCTCTGCTGGACTTGTATGGCAATCAGACAAAACCATTTAGTGGCTGCAACTTGTGTTCTTAATGAAATCTTCAGTGCAGGTGTGATCTTAAGTCATCAGCACCTTCTCTTTTATTTCTTCTCACAGTGGCTTTAAACTAACATCACTACAGCAGCAGCAAGCTTCTACACTTACATTTCATGCCTCATTTTCATTCAAGCATTCTTAAAATTCAGGGAAAAAAACTAAAATAATGAAGATATAAGTAGCATTAGAATATTCAAATACCTCTCCTTAATTTCTCTAGGTGGAGAGAGAAGTGACAGCACAAACCATTCTCTTACAGAGTTCCTTGCTCCTGCAAATGGTGAGGCAGTCTAGGTCTTTTAGCCTGGTTTAGAACTCTTAGATCTTCAAAACCATACAATAACTGAACTCTGAAATACTTTTATTAGGAAGTCTAGATCATGAAGACCTCTCCCTTTGCCAAATTTGTTCTAGTAACCTAACAGAGAGGGATCAAAATCACTTTCCACCATACATCCTGAAACCATTTTCAGGGTTTTGGTTTGTCATTATAACACTTCTTTTCTGTTTAAATAACAATGTTTTAAAAAACCTGAATTTTATTACATCACTGTTCATATATGGTTAACTGAAAAATCTATGTAGGTTTCTTGATATTCTGACCCCTCATAAAATAAAAAGAATTTTCCCATCTGGACTGAAATGAAATAAAATAATCATGCCTATCAAAAAATTTTAAGGTGTTTTCACAACAGCTAATGCCATTGCTGTGTATTGTCTTAGTTACAAATTGGTTTACACTTGGGAATAACAAAATACATTAATTTCCTTGCAGTTACGACTGCTTTAATAAATAGCTATTGAAAGTGCTCTGGAAAAGACACAATGTCATACACAGGACACTTGCTACTCAATGAAAAGCACTAACTATGTATTTTTCATCAACAGACTTCATTTAATACTCAGCCCACCTTGAAACTAGATTTTACTTTTCAAAAGAACAAACTTTTCAACAGACCAATATAAGCAGCTTCCAATTTATTTAGAATACATTATTTCCTTATTTAAGAATCACTCTCAAATTAGAAAAGAAAATAAAGAACTACTGTTTGTATCGAAGTAAGCAGGCAACTGAATTTTAAAATGCTCATATCAAAGGCCTATTTTATTTTAATGGAATATCAATTACAATAATAGTTTTATTGTGATAGTCATTATTTAAATATATAGTAATGTTGCACCCTTATCATGCCATCCCAGAAGAAAACTGGCTCGTGTAATTTTTTTCACACACTAACAATGGTCTAGTTCTACACTGCCACAATAGCACCACACTCTTGTGCTTGCCTTTAGTATTTTATAAGGACTCATGCTCATTTAAAAAGAAGTTTATTGTCTGAATAAATTAATTTCAACTATTATTAGGAAACACTAATTAGGTAAACTGACAGGTATCACTCTTCAGAACCTCTCATGCAGAAGTAAAAAATTAATCAAACTTCAAAATGGAGTGATATAGAAACAATGAAAACAAGATAAACAAGTGGTTGATTTATATTCAGAGTTCACCTAAAAGGAGTCCATGTAACTGGAATTTGAGAATCTCAGCTATGAGGAAAGGCTGAGAGAGCTGGAACTGTTTAGCCTGGAGGAGAAAAGGCTCAGGGGCAGAAATCTCACCAATACCCATAAATACCTGAAGGGAGGAGGCAAGAAGATGGAGCCAGGCTCTGTTCAGTGGTGCCCAGTGACAACACAAGAGGCAATGGGCACAAAGTAAGAACAGACATCTGAAGACTCCTGTTTTTTCTAAACTGTAAGGGTGACCAAGCACTGACACAGCTGCCCAGAGAGGTTGTGGAGTTTCCACCCTTGGAGATAACTCAAAAGCCAACTGGACATGGTGCTGGACAGCCTGTTCTAAGTGGCCCTGCTTGAGCAGTGGGGTTGTGTCCAACAATGACCTCCAGAGGTCCTTTCCAATCCCAATTATTCTGGAAATTATTAATTAGTTTTTTCACAAGAAAAGCAAAAAAACTAAACACACACAAACAAGACAGATCAAATAATTAGGAAGCAGTGTTGACCACAGTATTTTTTATGACTACAAAATCAGCAAACAGAAATACAGTTCTAACAAAAATAACAGTTCCACTTCAGAGGGGCAAAAAGAATCAACTTAATACAAGTAAATTATTATAAAATTAATTCCTACATTTTAGAAGCTATTTACAGGAAGTCAAGTGCCAGGAGAATAGAAAGAACACCCCCACCTACACATTCCATTCCATTAAAAAAGGTAACTCGGATGGAGTGAAAGTTTCCACATCACAATGTTTCATAGCATTTCAAAGTCTACATGCAAGGACCCACACAATTCAGAAGTTTTAACTATTTTTGAAGCTCTCCAGTAACTTGAAACCAAAACAGACCACCTGGAGTTGGTGTTTTGATGTTTTACAGCAACTTATTCATAGGAGTGTACAACTAAACTTAAGCTTGTCTACAATCCCACTTAACTGTGTCAAAAGCAAAACCAGAAGCTCAAACAGGTCTTTGAACTTCATCAACAACTTCCATTTTGTTATTACCGAACAAGGTGGGCAATACACATCTGAATTTGAAAACTGTAAACTAGCTGTCTAACCTTTACCCTGTTAAAATCCACATTTTCGTCAAGTGTCAAATAAGACATCTGCTTTGCATCTTTTGATGAATTTAAAATAACTTTTATTTTTTTATCTGACAGTACACTGATTAATGGGTTCCAAAAAACTACAACACTTATCAAAGAATAATGGCATTATGATATTTGTGATGATAGCATTTTTTGTGAAACATTTAAGCAAAACAGAAGAAAAAGCTGCACAATTTTTTTTTTTACCTCTCACATATTAAAAAGTATTAGATAATTGCCAATTCCCAAAATAGGTAATATCACTTCAGAATAGGGTAAAGTATTTATTCAGTCCTGAGTAAAAAAAAGTTTTGTGATAGGCTTCCTAGTTTATTTTTAACGCAATAAAAGAGAAAATTTCCAATTTATTCTTATAAATAAAAAGTATGTCACATACCTGTTGTGTGTTTCTTTGTGACTGTAAACTGGATTGCAGCCTTCTCAAGAGTGGAACACCATTCCTAGACAGTCTTTTAAGCAACCAGTAACTGTGCACTCGTTCAACAAAATGCTTCTTTCGCTGAATGGCCACCTGATTCATAATCTTATTTAATCTAAAACACGGAAAAACTGATATTGTATTTTTCACAGCAAAGCATAAAACATATTTATCTATGGAAGATAAACATCGCATATATATGAATGTACACTGTAAAACCAGAAGTAATCACTATATTACTAACTTCTTTCAGTAAGATCCCTTCCAGTTCAATTATTTCTGAGCAGTAAATTACAACCAAATGCATCTGCTTGACATTGCAGGTTCTACCACATACATTAACATACTTTATAAAGCTAAAGGGAACCAATCTTTTTGTAATCATTATTGGAAGAGCAATCCCAGATTAGGGCTGAGAATAAAGCTTTATGTGCAGTTGATTTTCCTATTGAAAATGAAATCAGATAAAAAGCTCCAAACCACTATGAAAATCATCAGATCATTTGTTGCCACCTACAGAAAGATTAGCAGTTTATTTTACAGACAATACATCTTCAAACTCCTCCCATAAAAACATGCAATGAAAGCCTTGTATTACTCTATTAATATTAAATTTCTGACAAATAAACCAAACAAAAATTATAAAACACAGGAACAATTGTTATTTTACCCCACACATACAACAAAATAACCAAACAGAGAAGACGTGAGGACAATGTAAACAGTTAACAAAATATTTTGATCAAAATCAATCAGTATTTTCTCTGAAGTTGCTTTTTAACAAAAAAAGTATATGCATATACTTTTTTACAAATACTCAAGGAAAGTGCTTTATGAACATCGTACACAACAATATGATTCCTGTTTTTCAAATAATGATGTTAGATAACCAAGTCTCAAACACGACAGTGGCTTCTGAAAACATATGGAAAAGAAAGCTTATCTGAAACAAATCTTCAGCTGTTTGTGCCTACAATATCTTGAAATTACAGCAAAATAGAAGTTAGAAAAAGCTAATAGCTATAGAATGAAAATATTTTCTCTTTGTATGCTAATGCTGATATTTGCAACCAGTGGCAGCCCTTGTAAAATAAACACAAGATGCCCAAGCTACCAACCCCCTGCATTGCAAGAGATGGTTCCTTCATCTGAGGACAGAGGTGAGCTGGAAAGAGAGCTGGATGTAAAACAGTTACAGAAAGGACAGTAACAATGACAAAAGAAATCTGTTAATTCTTCACTCAGAATATTCCTACCACCCATAGCAGAACTCTAGAAAAATTGATAGTAGAGGGTTTACTGCATATTCTCCAAGATTTATTACTAAACCAAGCAAATATTAACTCAAGAAGTATCTGATTTGTAGAGCAGTACCATGAGACATTTAAACCAGAATCACAATTGTATATGCGTACTAATGTTTTTCTACTTTTCCCCTTTTTGTATTAGGAAGAAAGCAGCTTTGCAGGTAAGTGATAAAAGTTAAGCAGTCAAAACACCTAAAGAAAAATGTAAAGTTAGAAGTAAGCCTTGGGTAAAATGGTTTTTTAAGAATACTTGGAAAACTAAATATTTTTCAGGCTAACATAGAAGTGAGTGTACTTTGACTTCAAAAGTCATCTGTCCCTGGGGTTTTTTGGACTGTGTAGAAGATAAGGTGCAATAGATCTATTCAGTGCTACTAACTATAGTTAAAGTTTTCAGTCATCACCAGGTAAAGGCAGAGCAAACCCAGATTTTCTTTAAAATAAAGTGCCATTGTGTCCTTTGGTTTCTCAATGACTTTTTTTTTTACTTAATAACTAAGCTAGTTAGGCATTCTTGAAAAATTCTAGCTTAATTTAAAGCTTAGGTCTGCAGATGGACTTCAGACTGTCTTGTACATCTTTCACTGGAAGGCAGACACAGGCTCCACAAAGATTTACTCAATACAGAACAGATGTGACCCTAGTAAACTTCAAACAACATAATTACAATTAATTATAGAATGCAATCAAAGTCAAATAATTGCTTTCACAAATCTCTTGGAAACGGTAAAACCTACTGAACCAAGTCAAAAAAAGCACAGCCAAATACACAGCTATTTGGAAAGATCAGAGAATCATAACATAAAGAAAGGTGCTTTGGCTTCATGCCCATCAGATGTGGCAAGACTAAGCAAACATCTTTAGCTACAGCTTTAAGTACATTTGCCAATTCACATAACAAACCATTCTATTCATATATAATTATAATAGCAGAGTGTTAGAAGAAGCTCAAGAAAGATGTTCACAGAAGACCCTTTCCAACTTTCAAAATATAAATAGACAGAAGGTAATTTGGAGTGCACAAACTACTTTAAAAGTAGTTGGAAACTACTCGTCTGTGCCTTCCCCTCTAAATTAAACCAAGTATTTCATTTAAACAACACACACGGGTAGCAGCTATAAACTTGTCAAAATACAGAGCTCTGAAACTCTTCACGTGGCAGGTATCTACACAGCCTCTACACTACAAACTTAGTGCTAGCAGGTTGTTACATCTGCTATTAGACTAACCACCCATACCTAGATCACAGCTCTTCAACCATCCTTTTGCTTAATCTGATACTTCCAGGCAGATTATTACTGTCCAAAGCACCTTACATTTTGTTGGGCAATACAACTATTTTGGGGAAATGAGACCATGTTGCTGTAGAACCCTTCAAGATGCACAGACTGGGTACTGATTTTGAAGCTCCCGCTACTTAAATGAATTTTCCATACATTCTACTTCCTTTTTTTTTTCCTATCAAAGATGTAATAAAACCCCCCTGAAGAATAAAAAAAAAGGCATGTATTTGGGATAGGTAAGGGAGAGCTGTTTAAAGACTTCATCATTTTGCAATCTAGGATCTGACTTAGACCTGACAGTATTAATTGCTACAGTACACTGATAAATCCCCAATGAGGAGGCAAGGCTTAGAGAACTTGGGGCACCTCCCAGAACTACAAAAAACACCTCAGCAAAGGCATTTTTTTGCTAAGGAATCTGTTCACACTAGCCCTTTTTCCAGTATAAGCACATCGAAAAAGAACAGCTTTCTGTATTATCTTCTAAAGGCAAGTCAAGCATATCAACTACTGGGAGAAAAAAACCATCATTTTCCCCCAACTTACCAGTTATTTAAAACAAAGTACATTGACAGAGGAATTCAAAAATTCTTAAAAAGGTGACTGTTCCAATGATATTCAGTGACTACTATCTAGCTGGTCTCAAAAGAAACGTTAGGTTTCAAGCTGATGACCACTGCAGCCTTTTGATGTTTTAGCACTAGCAGTCATTCTGATTCTTGTTTTTGTTTCTTTAGAGCTACATGCCAAAACTACACAGATGAAAAAACATTTTTCAGAACAGTTTTAATTGTGCCACAGCCAACTGAGTGAGCCAGAACTACTTCCCCAGCCCCAGCCCTGTAAAACACTGATGTGCACTACAAATGGGAATATCAACTCCCTGCTTGTCTTTAACAGGCAAAGCTCCCTTTGAACCAAATGTCTGAAATAGCACCTACAGTCTCCTCACATGGAGACACTGGATAGATAATCTGGCCTGTAAAGGATGACACCCTTAATGCACTGGTCAATGCATTCAGAGAGCTGAGTGTGTTACTCAGTCCTTGCTTCCTCACCTTTTACAGAAATGCATAAAATAGATTTTGTCAATGTAAGAGATGTGCTTTTAACATATTAGCAAATCTCACAGCTGCCTTCTTTGACTCATGACTTCCTCTCCCAGTTTCAGTTACATATCACTGTGGCAATATGGCAACTGGTTACAGGGAAAAGTGAAACCAGTATTTTTGGTAACCAACGGTGTGGCAGCTTAACCTCAGAAAGCCAGTGAGAGATAATCAGCCTCTTTTTCATCCATCTTTACTAACCACTGCACAGGCCATGTTTTTTAATTCCACAGATATTATTTTACCTCAATATTCTTAAGTTTTTGAAATATAAACTGGAGAGAACGTTTTCTTGAACAAGTATGTGATTTTGACAACATTACTATAGTAACTCAAGCACAAGGAACTCAATATGAAAATCTGTATTAATCAAACATCCAAAGAAAGATCATATATCCACTAAAACTAAGCAATTTTTGAACATGAATGAACCCTAGTATTTTAATTAGCATACCTGTCTTGAGTCTCCAGTTTTATCAGTTTATTATTTTGCATTGTCCTTTATCCAGCATAGAACTACTAAAGGTACACACAATACAGGAAAACTGTATTACAGCCTGTAAAATTTCATTGAGTATCATTAACATACAAGTTTCTCTTGACCTATGCTAATACCCATTAACAATCAAATTTTGTTCCACTTTACAGAGCAAATAAAATACCCTTCTTTTCCCACACAAAGATTGCAGATATGTTTAAATGTTAAAAAAATTTATCGAACAAGTTGCAACAAAGCAAACTGAGTTTCCAGAACACTTGAATTTTCAAGCCTTGTTCAGCAAAGTTCCACAAAATGTACTGAGACTTGTAGGAAAAAGAAAAGATACAGGACTTCTCTACACATAAGTATAGTAATTCCAATGACACCTACTGGAAGACAATTAGCATAAAACTAGAATAAAAAGTTAGGAAGAATTTATTTGGGGAATTGAAATTAATTCTGGAGCCTTACCAACTATTCCTCCTAGCTCCATAGCCAAAAACTTCAGTTTTTGAAGACCAGAATGCCCACCTGGACAGATGAAACTCTCCCTGCTCTTCTCATGGAAATCTGTGGCAGCAGCTGCTTATGAAAGTGTTTGTAAAATTTGTCTTTCAATACACTTTTTTTTAAAACAGTGAAAAACCACAATTTTGTTATCCTATTCTTCAATAAAAGATGAAACTTACTATATAACTTATTAACTTAAAAATAAAAAAACCTCTCAAACTGTTCTGACCAACTTGAAAGACAACACAGGCAAATGAATAACTATGTAAAAATCAGAATCCATCTGCATGTCTTTATTTCCTCTTGAAAAAGGATAACATTCCTTTAATACCAAGCAGAAGTAAGAGAGATGCCTAACAGAGTGCATATCAAATCCTGGAAAGATTGAAAAATATTTCAGTTAAATTTTTGCAACACAAGTCTGCAGAATCCACATGCAACAAATACACTTTCTTAATTAGAACTACTTTGCAGGTTTTATTCCTTTTGGACTGTTATGTTTTAAAAGTCTAGCTAGTGAATTTGCCTCTCCTAAGTTCAAGTCTAACAGTATGTATTTAATCTACTGATATATCTTCTGGAGCCTGAAAGCCTCTCCAGGTTCCTATTCTTTATTCAACATTTACTGGTATTTAAATAATTTTGAATGCATATGTAGGAAGCACTTTGTTTTGCTTACATGACTGCGAACCCCCTATTTTTCTATTTGAGCAAGCAGCTTGTAAAATTTTGCTTGGACAGGAAAAGTATAACAGTGAACTGAAGAGGTAAGAAAACGCTGCTATTTCAGTTAATTCTGTTATCTTCTTCCTGTTCTAACAACTAAAGTTGGTCATATTCCAAAACTCTGGATAAGGAAAAAAACCCAAAACAATAAATAAAATAAAAAACCAAAACCAAACCCATCTCAAACAATGAAAACCTCCCACCCTGTCACACTGGAAAAATCTCTTCAGAAAGATTACATGCACACATTTACCTCTGCCAGTTCCTATACATATATAATGACCATACATGATATTTTGATATCTAATATCAAAAGGCTAAATTCACATCAGATGTATTAAACAAAAATCACATTTTGATCTGTAATAAGAGGAAAGCTCAGTATTTATCTTCTATTTTATGTCCACTCTGTAACTTGATCATTGAATAAAAAAACTGCCAGGACACAATTCTTCAGACAATGCATTCTTTAGATGTTTTGCTATGGCACAAATCACAACATACTCGGCACCAAAAAAAAAAACTGAATAGAAGTTCACATAACTGGTGAAACTCAGAAGTTCTGAAAAACAAAATCACTTAAGTCTTGGTCTTCATAACTGCATTATCACATATATAATCATTGTGGGCCAAACCCCTTAGAAAGCACATAGAGTATTAATGAAATGCCTTACAGAGGTAACATATTAATTTGCTTTAAGCTTCTTGCCCTTGTACATGTAAAATAAACAGAAGAAAAAAAAGTATTATTTTTACTCAAAATCTACTTTTACAATTTACTAAATAAGTTACACTTCTTTGAACACATTAATTAATCTTTATTTAATAAGCCAACCAGTGCCAAGATGAAGTAGCTTCAAAATAATACTCTAAAGTTACCTTTACTTTTTTTAAATACTGCTGAGGCAAAACTAGTGAACACCACAGTAGCTTTTTTAATTTAGGGAAAATTACTTTTTTATTTAAGCAAAGAGATCAGGATGACATCAGGAGTAGTTTCTACATGTAACAGAAAGTCAAAGTCAAACAATGTGACAAGACAAGAAACATCAGCAGTTGAAGATTTCTGGCATTCCCCTCAGGTGATTCTATGATCCAAGTATTAGGTACAGTCACAAGGCATACCTACATCATGCTCCCCTGGAATTAAAATAAGCATTTTCACACCATTCTGTAAATTATACAGACATGTATATTCAAGGATAAAGAGCTAATAGACATTGGTCTGGATTTGTTCAGCTTCCAAGTTCTTTGCAATGCTGGCCCCAGCAGTATTTTTCAATAGCTTTTTTTATGCTGAATTTTAAGCCACATTTCTTGTTCTTTCCCCCCACCTTGAAAACTTTTTGAACTTACTAAAAAAAAACCCCAGAGTACCCTAAAAACGTTTTAAAAAAATCCCCAAAAGAAATCCACAAACTACATATATGAATAAAAAGCATGATCTGTGAATGCAGACTAACACTGTCTTGAAGGCTTTGTTAATATTCCTTTCCCCTTGTACTGCATTTCAACACTTTCTGTTTATTATTTTTCTGGTCCATACTTCCTTTCAGAGACAATCAATATTCCTGTGTGAAGATAGCAAGACTACATTTAATTACTTGGTAAGAAAGTTCAAGATAGCTCAATTGGGTAAATCATAAGCCAAAAGAAAATATTGGTTTTGCCTTGAGACACAGTAACAGAAATCCAGCTAACTACCAGGTACAGTATTCCACCTAATAAAATCAAAGATCAACATAAAGAAATCAGTTAAGGTGGGGCACATAAATGCTGATCTGTCAGCAGAAGAGCTGAAAATGTTTTTGTAAGAGTCTCAGCAATTTTTGCTCTCAGTTGTCAGCTATTATTTACGTTACTTTCATAACAATCTTATAATTGTCTTTTAACATTAATGATGCAACAAACCTCACGGAATGACATACAGTGTTCCTACTTCTAATAAAAGTGGGGCTTTTCTGCTTATTCTTTGCTTTCTGTACAAGTATTGCATTTCAAATGTTTTCTTAATTTCAGACATAACAAACATGCCATGTTTGCAGAAAGAGAAACTAAAGATGAAAGCAAATATTTATATGCTTTTAATGCCAGATTCCATTTAATAGAGGGGTACTTGCAGGAATGGCATGTTAATAAAGCAGATTACACTGTGTCTCAGTGTATACTTTTAAAATACTGTAGATTAAATATTTCATATCACATTCTATTTCCCTCCAAGGATACAGCTACAATATTGTAGTTACACAGCATTTTTAAATAAAGTGAATATTGACACTAGCTAACAAGTAAATATTTTTAAATGCCTCTTTTGACACATAAGATCAAGAGGCTACACAAAACCAATAGTATTTGTACTAGAGAATCAAGCACTCAAAAATAAGAGAAACCATGTAGTTTTCCCAGCTAACATTGTAACACTTCTGCTGCACATACCCATCCTGCTTGCTGAATAAGGTAACATTTATAAAGGACAAGGATGAGGAGCAGCAGATGAAAAAAACAAAAAACACACAAGAAATTGAGCAGAGTCAGTGCAAGATAACTGACAGAGAGAAGTAGCTAGATTTAGATTGCCAAGACAATCCCAAAAGTTAGGATTTCCTAACTTGAAAATTCTGGACCTGCAGTCTAAACAAAATCCTTCTAGTATTTTTTTTGAACAAATTTGCCATTTTCTTCAGCCAAACTAGCTGGTGGCAGTGGGAGGCTACTTTCTGACTACCATTTGCCAAGAGCAGCAGGTACTGTCTGTCCCTCCCATACAGTGGAAAAGTTTTAGATGTCCTTTCCCACTCTCCTCTCTACACAGCACAGCTGTTCTGGCACTTCCCAGGAACACAACTTTTAGATGATCCCCATTTCTACCTTTAAAAAATCAAAAAAACCCAAAAAAACAAAAAAGCCCACCAAAAACAGGCAAATGAAAAAAAAAAAAAACCTAATGAGTATGAACAGTACAGTGTAAGCCACCACGTTCAAGAGTTTGGTATTTCAGTAAGAACTGAATGGAATTTTCAAGTAAAGAAACAACACAGCTCTGTAGCCAGGTCTGACATACAACCTCCAGGCATAGGAGTTCCCTAGTAGTCCCATCCATTATTACCAGTGCTAAGCAAGTTACAGGTCAGCATTGACAGCACTGAAAACTAAAACCACCTTAAGGCTCCAAGATGAACTACTGCACCTTTGGAAGAAGATACTCAGGTATAGACTTTCCAAAATACCTAGGCAACAGGACAGATATAAGTCCAGCATTAAAAATAAATTACAAAAAAAAGAGAAAAATGAAGAGGCAGGGGAGGTAAGCATTTATGTCCTATCATCAAAGGATCAATGCTTAGCAACTTCTGATCTGCACCCCTAAATCAGTAGTTCACAGATTAAATTCTGAGAGATCATATAATTAATTATAAATGACCTAGAGAATGACACTATCTATATAATTTAACTGCAAAAAGTGTAGAATATGAGATCTGTGTCAGAAATGCTGGTAGAAGTCATTCAAGGCAGTAGCATAGAAACTCAACCTAAGGTAAGCTGATCCAGAAATTCGTAAGCTACAAAAGTTGTGTAGAAATTATGAAGTATGCTGTTCCACACCCAGTCTTTTTAAAACATCCTCAACATTAGGATAATTGCTTTGGAAAACAGAATTATTAAAAATTGTGCTACTAAAATGCTCATTCATAGACTCCAACTATCCAGAAAAGGATAGAAATCCTTCTCCTTAAACTGAATATAAATTGCAAAATAGTTTTCCTCAAGCTTCACCAGATGTGAAGCTTCACACTCAGGAGCTGCACCCAGCATGTACTTTCCTCCACTGTGATCTTCATATCTGTACACTCTTCCAACTACCAACTCTGAAGAGCCAGCAATATGCTGAGGAGGTGTACAGCCTATGTATTAAGCAAGCAATCCAAACCAAGCATCTCCACATGTGCCTCAATTTCCAGAGATGTTGAAAACATATTAAGATCAAATTCTTCAGGTAAAAAAGCACTAGTGTTTAAACATTGAGTGTATATGTTTATTCTCTAGTAACTTAAATAGCTTATTTGGTCTTCCTTAAGGCCTCTAAAAAATCATGCTTCAGCTCCAAGGGAAAAAAAGAGTATTTAAAAAACAGATTAGAGAAAAAGAATAATATAAATGAAGACTACTGTGAAGTGATCCAAATAATTTTTTAATACTTTATGGGTATGTACTTAATTCCTACAGAAACACAAGTGTGTTTCCTAAACAGACAAAAACTGAAGAACAGCCAAAGAAAATTGCACAACTTTGGTGCCAAAACTAGAGATTTGGGTCTGCAGTGTAATCACTTTTCCTTTTAATATGCCCATTTGTTTCACTTTTAATTCGGGGATCAGTTTTCTAGGACTGAACATGTTCACGTTACAAAGAGTAATTAAGCAAGGGTCTCTCTCAGCCAAAGACAAACAATTCATAATAAAGCTCAACTTTAAAATACCTTTAAACTGTACACTTTTTACACTTATGACATACAGTATAGGAATTGTACTTGTTTCTAGAAATATGAAGAGATGCATAGATAGAAGAATGCTGAATTTCTCTGCAGTCTTGAAAAGAAAGTCAATCATTAACATGGAAAAAAAGAAAGAAAAAAATGCCTTATAGTTTTGCTCCTGGCATCTATTGACTATTTAAAAAAAAGCCATCTGATGATAGCATCTTTTTAGGGTCTGTTTTTTTTTAAAAGTTGCCAATGGAATGAGCTGCCATAGGCACAGCTAAGAACATACTTTCTAACCCTCAACTCTTAGTTCATGTTCTTTCTTACAGTGTCCCAAAAGAAGCAAAACAAAATAACACTACACTACCAATTGGATTATCCTAATTAAGAGAAAGCCAAATTATTATACACCAACTTCTCCTTCCATGGACAGTAGTTCCTGTTTAAAGAGCAGTATTACTGGCCTACTGTCAAATAAAGTTTTTCTGCAATGCATCACTAAACATAAAAACCATTTTACCAAGCCAATCCTAACATAGAGCAATCAATCTGATGTTTGTAAACATCGCATGGGAGCTGAAGGCTGTTTGTCAAAGTCAGTCAATAAGTAGCTTCTTACATTAACAAAACTTATTACAGGAAAGAACTGCAGTCTCCAAACACATACTTATTTAGATTAATTTAACCAGCTTTAATTGCTCCCTACCTGGGACTTGGAGTCAGCTATTTAAAAGGCATTGCATTATATTAAAAGCCCTCACTTCTGTGCATTCAGAGTCCAGTCACAGGACAGGAAATGAGCCTGCACATGGAACCGGTGCTATTTGAGAAACTTTCCAAACTACTGCTCTTAAATTAGTAAGAATTTCATTCAAGAGGTAAACAAATATACTGGTGTTGTAAACATACAAACATAAATTTCAGAAACACCTCTGGAGTAGTTATTCTGCTACACAAGGAAAACACTTCCTTGAAGGTTTTTTGTAAAACTTACATAGATATTATACTACAAGTTTATTCTTAATTTATGTGAGATGAACAAGATTCAAAACTTACACAATTGAAATTTTCATTTTGTATCTCTTAAAATTAGAAAAATAAGCTCAGAATCCAAAATTACAAATAAAATTAAGTTTGAGCTTGGCTTTTTTCCTTAATATGAAGATCAGCTGCATCTACTATTCCGAATTCAGCAGTTAATTCTTAGAAGTACAATGAATGACAAGTGGAAACACAACAGACCTTAGTCTGACAAAAAAACTCAAACCCAACGTTCTGAGGACAAGACAGATCACTTGATCACTTAGTAATTTCTCAGAGGAAATTACTGCATTTTTAATGCCACTCCACAGAAGTGCAATGTACATAATTAACAGCAGTTCTCTGAAAAGGGCCTTTAAAGAAAGCATGTAAAAAAGGTACAAAAACTTCAAGGTGTCATCTAAAAGCACTGGTTGAAAATTAAATTTATTAAATAAAGGTTTCTCATATTTTGATGGTTTGCTTACCTCTGGGGGGGAATATAAGGAGCAGATACTGTTGGCATAACTGTACAGGGCTCAACCACTGTTTTCTTGGCTTTTTTTGTCTTTTTCCTGATTTTTGATGTAGACCTAGCAGTTCTGACTGATCCCTCCTTTCTACAAACACCGTTTTTGATTTCAGCTTCTCCATAAATATTGAGCGGTCTCCGTGTGCAGCCTGGTGGAGTATGTACATCGCAATAGGCAGTCTTTTTCACAGAGAACGTTGTTCCACTGCCAGTCAGTTCTTTCACAGGTTCCATTTTCATATATAGACCAGCCTTTTGAGCACACGTCACATGGAATGCAGTATAGCAGTTTGCTTTGTGGCACTGGATGCAGGCACCAACACCTTTCTGTTTACAGAGGTAGCATGTTAACTTCCATCTGGCTGGGGGAATGTTCCTGACACCATCAATTGGCTCAATAAAAACCGTATTGGCAAATCCAACTTCTGGAATCCACAGAGCACACACCACGTGTCCCCAACGATCATCATCTGTCTTTTTAAAGGCACCTCCCTTGTTTGGGCACAGCACACAGTCTACGGGCCGAGAGCGGGACTGCAAACAGTGTCTGCAGAGCCACTGGCCCTCAGGTATATATGGCACCCCATAGCATTCCTGATGTACTGCTAAATTACACATATCACAAAACAGGATCACATTGCTGTTCTGACATTCACCATCCATGCATATACAACACACTGCATCTTCATCAATTAAAGACTGATGATCACCCTGTTTTTGGTTCTCACAATAAGACTCTTTTTCAAACCTATCCATAAGGAATTCAAACATATTTTGGGAAACAACTGACACTCCATCACTTTTCCGCTTATCATTGATCAATTCTAACCATGCATAATCTTCTTCATCCATGTCATACTCAACTTCGTTATCAAGTTCTTCTGCTGACTTCTCAATGAATTTGTAATAAACTGGAGGTCTCCGAGGAGCTGAAGGGGGACTGTATTCAACAATCCGTACTTTTGGTTCTGGAAGAGGAGCTGTTGTAGCAGGTATACCATGCGAGCTCGGAAGAGCTTCATTTTTCTTTTTCACTTTGTTATTTTTATGGCGTTTGCTTCTTAGACAAACTGGTGGTCTTTCACTATTTTCTTTATTGCTGTTGCATTCGCTCATTTCCTGGGCAGTAAGATCATCTTCTAATATAATTTCTAAAGGATCAAAGATACTGATCCTATGCAGGCGACCTTCAATTTCTATTTCAACCATCCTTTGAGCTTGAGCGTATGTCAAGGTTTCTCGTGTCGGGGAGTGCTTAATACTGCATGGGGAAGAAGAATGCCTTGCTGCCGATACTCGATGACATCTTCCTTTTCTCCTCATTTGGTAATGTTTACCTAAAATTAGAGCAACAGTTAATACTATGAACTTCAAATAATCATATTAAAATATCAGTTTTACCGTAGTAAGGGAAAAGACCTTTGGTTCTACAGCCCTCTATGCAGATATTTAACTAAAAGTAAACAAAACCATAAGCTGTCACTCTTACTCAACAGGACTGCTCAGTTTCATACAAGTTTAACCTGAAGATCAATAGATCTTCTAAATAACAGATTCCCTGAGTAAACACAGCTATACAAAATCCTTACTAGAAATCCTCTAGAAGCACTGTTGGCAAGACCACTGAGTGAGAACAAAAACATTTCAGATGAGTCACAGATTAAAAAAAACTGCATTTGTTACTTTGTAAGAAAACCTTTAACAGAATACTTAACACCTTAGGGGCACCTGCAGTTTCAAAATTTTTGCAACAGATTATGTCCTCTAGACCTCTCTTCAAAAGAACTAATGCAATTGTGAAAGAAAAATTAGCTTTCTCTGAGTTTTTTTCCAGTGTAATTTGAAACACTCATGTTATCAACTCAACTACTATAGCTATATTTAAAAGCTAGAAAAGCACACATAATTCCACATTTGGCAAGTGGGCAGTTTGACAGCCCTATACTTTTTTTTACTTTCCTCAACCCTTAGTGAGACCATTATTCTTCACAACATGACAAGAACATGACAGAACTCTTAGTGCCCAATATGGTGCAGTATGGACTGCAACCAGTAAATATTTCACCTGTAAAGCAGATTTGACTTAGGGCCAAAACATGTTCCCTGCTTTTAAGTACACACAGTCTTCTCCTTCAACAGATTCTTCAGGAGCTGTTCTCAAACCAACTGCTGATAGAAATCTTCCTGATTACAAACCCACTCCCAAGCTCTTTAAAACAATTTTTAAGTTTACAACCTACTGCAAAAAGATCACATACCATACAAAAAGACAGCTTTCTTCCCCCACTCCAAAGCCCCATAACTAGGATGGTTACTGAACTTTTAAGTTAAAAGTGTCCATACATACTCATGCCTTTTGACGTGTTCACTTCACACTGGGTGGGGTTTTTCTCCTATAAGGGTTGAAAATTTTATAAACCTGACTAACATTGTCAGACTGACATTTGTCAATAGACAAATTTTATTCCACTGCTTCCTTCTTCCCAATAAATCATTAATAAACAGTATCATTCAACCTCAGCTACATAAAAAAGCCTTAATCTTTAATCACTGCCTAAAGTATTATTAAGGCCTGCCCATTTCAACTCTGCATTTTGAGTCAGGGCTGCTCACCATAACACAAGTAGTGTTAGCATGTATTGCCAAAATAGTGGAGAAATAGAAAAATCAAAACACAACTGCTGTGAAAGACCACTATACCTATTTCAGGAAGCAAATAGCAAGCACTGAACAACTAACTACATTAATTATTCCATGCTGCTTGCCTTTTGCTTAAGTCTATGATGCCAATTTCTAAAGGCCTCAAAGTACTGAGGGAACTCCTTTCACAGGAAGACTACTAGATCACTTAGGCAACTAACCCTAAGACTAGCTCCCAAAAGGCTCTGATCTGTGTGCTCTCACAAACACACTCTTAGGTTTTTATAACCTAAGCTAGTTTTATTATTCATGCAAGAATTGTGCTTCTCATAAATCTGACTTTTACACAACTCATTCTTAACCCTAATTACCAGTTTCTATGCCATATAGAAAGTTCAGACAACAGCCAGTGCTTAATCATGACAAATCTCTGTTCTGATCTTTATAAACAACAGAAGAATATAAAAGGTTCCATTTCCTCAAACAACTTTGGAAGAAGCATTTAATAATTAAATTCTGTAAAACAACACAGGATTCAATCATACTAGTTTCTAAACTGCAGAAAACAGTTTAAACAACTAATACTGCCAAAGAAGGTCCAACCACTAAAACATACCAGTAATTTAACCAAAACTAAAAATTAGTTTCCAGTTTCAATGCAGATTTTGTAATTTAGAGACCCAAATGTATTACAATGGCCCTGATTTCTGTTATTGTGGACAAGTAATGATGGATTCTTCAGCTAAAACACACTGATGTGTCCATGTACAGCAACTTATTACAGATCAAAATGACATTACTTGTCAATCAAGAAACAAGGTTTACAGCATGTTTACCTCGTACAATTGCATTTCAATTCTGTCTAGAAGCAAAAGCCTGCTTTGGTACTTGTAATGCCCCTTCCTATATTTTAGCTGATTGTGTATCTGTTTGTAGTGGCTCCTGAGGATAGAGACTGTTTCAGAAAAATTCAGACGGAAGGATGAGAGGTGACCTTCAGAAATCAAAAACATATGTAACTTGTCCACACTACCTTAGCCCAGTACCACAGAAAAATACACGAATACTATGTTTCCAAGCTCTCCACCTCCCTCTGTTCCTAAGATTCTCGAGTATGGCTTCAGGCAGGAATTAAAAATAGGAAGAAAATACTCAAAAGCACAAGATCTTTAATCTTGCTTAAAGATTTAGGATGGCTGTTGCAAAAGTAAAACGAACTGTAGGAACCAGACTGATAAAAAAATGATTGAGCTAACACCTAGGTATACTGTAATACTCAACAGAAAATACATCTGACTTAAGAAGGAAGTTACAGTCTCAAACACAGACTGGATACCCTACAAATACAATTTAGTGCACACAAAATCGAAACTGGTAGTACTCAGGCCGAATTTCATGCAAATTTAGCGTGAATAACTTAAATGCCCCAGAGGCCAAAGCAGTGTTTTGTTTCTCCAAAATTCTTGTTTGCAAATGTTCTATAAATACTCCGGATGAAGACCAGAGTTCTGCATAGCAAATTCATGACCCACAACTGGTTTGCTTTTCCTACGCAATTATCAGCTGGCACTTCTCCGTCCTACCCCCTTCCCAGTATCCTGTAGATCAATAGGAATGAGGACCAAGATGAAAATTTGAAGCGCAAACTAAGACAAGTTTCCATTCAATGACCACAAAGATACTGCACTAACCGCACACAAAATTATTTTAATGCACTTCTGTTAGCACTGTCCTGCCCTCACAGACTGCGGGATATAAACCAGGAAAGTTATCCACAGCTCTCATCTCCTAGAATTACATCAGCTACTTGGGAAGGAAATCACCAGCAGATGTTTTTCCTTCCCATAACAGAAGTACATTGAGATAATTTCACAGAAACATTGAGATAGCTGTTTCTGTGAAATACGTGATATGAGGCAAAAATAAAATTAAAAAAAGCTATTTATCAAGGTGTAGGATAGCTAAAACTAACACGAAAGGTACAGTACCATACACTTCTAAATTACAATCTCTGCCCTAGTTACCTTCCTCCTCTTCAAATAAACTGCCTTTAGTCCCTGGATTCCTGCTCAATGGATTAGGGAATTCCACTCTCAATGGCACTTTCATGTAGACCATTAAAAAGAGAAAGACACAGGAATACTCTTTAGTCCTAGACAATGAGGGACGATAAGCAAACAGTGCTTACACGCACACTGGGTGGACACCACCCGCCGCTCCAGCCGCGCAGCGGGAGCGATTCCCCGGGGCACGGCCCGGAGCGGGGCCTCACGGAGCCCAGCGAACGTGCGCGGGCACGGCCAAGACACGCGGGACCACCAGAGCCGTTCTCTCCCGGCCCGATGGAAAAGCCCAGCGCCGCCAGATCCCGCGGCCATCCCGGAATCCAGCCTCCCGCGCACGGCTCTGCCCACGCCCCCGGGCCCGCCCCCGCCGGTGCCGCGCCAACACTTCCTGCCCACGCCCAGGGAGCCTCCAACGCGCTCCCTCCCCTGCCGCCGATGGTTCCTGCCCGGCGCGGCGCTCCCCCCTCCCGGCCCCCAGCAGGATGGTTCCTGCCCGGGCCCATCATCTCCAGCCCTTCCCAACAGTCACTCCCTCCCCGCCGCGAAAATACTCGGCCCACAAATATGGCGGCTGACAAAACAGCTCCAGCGGCGCCCTCCCTCCCTCCCCCAGACCGCCGCGCTCGCCTCGCCTCTCCGCCCGCCCGCCGCTGCCCTCCCCCGCAGGCGGCCGTGCCCGGTCCGCCCTGCTCCTTCCCCCATACCGCTCTCCCGTCCAGCCGCGGCGGGACCCGCCGGCTCCCGGCCCCGCAACCCCCGCCCGCCCGTCCCCGCCGCCCACCCGGCCGTACTCACGCTGTGGGAGCCGCCGAGGAGCGGCTGACAGACCTCCCGCTCCGCCGCTGCGGCCGACGCTCGGCCGGGTTAATGGCGGAGGCCCCGCCGGTGCTGCCGCCTGGCCCCGCGTCCGGCAGCCGCGGGCGGCCGAGCGGGCGCTACGAGGGCCGCGCTGCCCGCGGCGGTCACCCGGCGCTGGGTGCGGGGCTGCTGCTGCCGCCGGGCGCGGCGCATTCGTGAGGCGCGGCGCGCGTCGCCGTCCGGCTGCGGGCTCGGCGCTCGGCTCCCGGGGCTGAGCGGCTCCCCTCCCCCCGCGGCACAAACAATGCGGCTTCACCACAGCGCTGCGCCGACGGGGGGGAGGAGGAGAGGCGGGCGGGGAGGGAGCGAGCGAGCGAGGGAAGGGACGTGAGGGCGCCAGGCACCGCCCAGCCCCGCCGCTCCCGCCGCCGCGGGGCGGGGCCTGCGCGCCGCCGCTCCCCGCGCCCCCGGCCGGCACCGGCCGCGCTCGGGGCGGGAACGCGCTGGCCCCGCGACCGCTGCGCGACCGCCCGGACCGGCCGGGCCCGAGCCCGAACGCGAACCCGAACCCGCCGCGCGTCCCCGGTACAACGTTCGAACGGCCCAGCGCGGGCGCCAGAGAACGGATGGAGGCGGGACACGGCTCGTTACAAAACCAAGGCTAAAAAGTTGAAGCGACTGGTATTTATTATCTCTTTGGGGGGAAGTGGAAGCTCAAGATTCCTTACGTAGAAAATGTGCTTGAAAGTCAGCTCTTTCGTGGTCTCTGGGTCAAGCTGCTGTTTGTAGATTAACTGATAATAGCCTTACATTTTGACAGAGAAAAAGGTTATTTTTGGCTTCCCCTGTGAAGGACACCCTTTGTTAGGTATTATTTTTAGACAGCCATTACAGCCATATTCGAGAGCTGAAGGATTTTACTGCAATACATTTCTGCAAGGCAGCTGCACCCACATACTTAGAAAACAATGTTTTAGCTGGCCCAGCCTTACACAAACACTTGCCTGTGCTGATCATCCAGAACAAGTCCTGCATATAGTAAAAAGCAATTGATTGACAGTAGGTGTGATTCTTTTTACCCATCAGTATTTCACATCCACTCAGCTAAATTGCGGCAAAACAACTTACCAATTCATTGTTATGTTTTCTCTAGCAGTAAGAGGATTCTTTCCCTCAAAAACCAGTTAATCCTACAATAAATATATGACTAGGGAATCAGAAAGAGATACACCTGTTATTGCTTGTAGAAAGTTAATTAAGGTCCAGAGAGTTTAAGCAACTAGGCTGGAGAAATCTTGTAGAATATGAAAAGTACTTTCCAAATTCTTTTTTCCTCATCAGGGACCATTTAGCACACTGACCTCTGAACAAAACACAAGCTATTAAAGCAGCTAACACCCATGCAGTCTGCTCAGTGTAGAATAGATCCTTAGGCTCAGACACAGAAAGTGTCTTCAACTTACAACACAAGAAAGTTTGTACAAACTATGGAGGCCATCTGGTCATTTGTGTACTTGCCTGTGAAGAACTACTCTCCAGTTAAATTGTTTTAGTGATCCTGCCACCAAGTCTCAGAAGTCTTACAACATGCTGATATAAGGTAGTGTTGTTGCACTGGAATACGACCTGTGATAGAAATGTATTGAAGAGCAAGTATCATACCATACCATACCATGTACATTACTGTGCAGAGTATAAAAATGAATAGAAATAACATCAAAAAACATAATAAGATTATGATAAGGAAATATTTTGGTTTATCTTTTGAGGGGTAATTTATGTAGATCTACTGTGCAGTCGTACAAATACTTTTTAAGTGGAGACAAGTTTTCCACAGAAATCTTGATGGTGTCAGTATTCTAATGTGTCTGATAGACAGCAAGTCTGCCTTTTTTCCAGTTTTTTTTTCTGCCAGGTGGGCTACAGCATTCCATAGTCCCTGGACATCCCTTGATAACATGGTATTCCTTATTGGTATTTGCATCATTTAACCAATTTTCTATAATTTAAACTCATGCTTCTAGATTCTTCCAATTACTCTCAGTAAGAAGGTGGTGTATGGAGTTTTCACTCTGGAGCATCCAGGCTAGGACACAGACCTCATGTCATTCCTTCATATGGTATTTCAGAGTAACAGCACAAAGATCAGGGCACGCTCAACAAAAAGCTCTGTATTTGGAGTCTTAGACTTCTAAATCATTTCTCATTGACCTTATGACAGGCTACCAGAGCAGGATGCTCAGCCTCTCCATTTTAAGTATTAGCACATTAGCCCGTGTAGAACAGCATGTAGTACTGTCTGGGGCATCTGACCAGTCCTCAGCACACATGCCTATAACCTCAAAGATCTGTTACCTTCCTCTTTTCCACCTCACAAGTGAGACATGGTTACTCAAAAGAATACAATTCTACTAGCATATGGTTCAATTTCAAACCAAAAATAAGAAGCCCTCTGATCCCTAGTTTGATGGCAACAGACCCCTCAGCACCTTTTTTCACACCAGTTCAGCATGTGCAAGGGGCTTCAGTCCCAGTCCTTCAGAATCCTCACACCCCTACCTGGCAGCATCAAACTGTTAAACAAATTGCCAATGCTGACTCACTCTACATGGAAAACTTCACAGAAAGAGGATCTTCTGCCTACCAGCTTTCACCTCCACTAGTTGTCAAATTTTCAGCAGAATCACTGCAAGAAAGATCACGTAAAGAAACATAATCACTATTTATCTGCCTCGGCATCCTCCTCTATTTTCTCATAGAATCAAACTTCATGAGACACATTTCTATATTTCTAAAGTGTATCAGCTTTGTTTCACAGATTAATAAAAGTTAACTCAAGACTCGCTGCAGCAGTAAATACTGGCAAAGATACTGACCTACTTTGGATGCAACTTTGTATCCCTCTCAGGGCCTGGACAGCAGGCTGCTGAAGGGACAAGAAAGAATCGCAACTCACTCCACACTCCTTAGAGCCTACAACAATCTGTATTTCAAGAAAGGTTTTGGACTGCCATAGCATACACATGTGGGTCTTCTTCCTATCATGATGACAAATCTGCCTAACCTTGCATGTGATACTTCTGTATGATGCCTTAAGGTAATGTATCACCAGTAAATTTTCAAGTTTGGCTTCTCCATCATACAATTTACACCTTCACACTAATCTATGAGATACAACATTGCCATGGTCCTCTCATCCTGCATGGGAATGCTTTTAGATCTCACTTACTTCATCAGCCATGGTATGTGGCACTGGTAGAATACTTGCAGGCGTGACTTCACAAGTTCACAAAAGAAAGGTTGTTCCCAAACCTCACAGAAGCCAGAACAGCATTCACCATGGAAAAGATTGTAACCTTACCAATAGACATTTTACAGCAGCATGCTCACATCATTTCAGCTGTTTATTTTCAGTCTGTGGGGTGGTGGTGCAGGATCACTCTGCATCTTCGGAGTGATCTTTGCAAATTTTTGTATTTACAGAAAAATACACATTATCACTGCTCCATCTCCTAGTTATCATTGGTATCTTGTAAGAAAGACTGGTATATCATACTAGACTAAATGGGATGGTCCAAGTCCTGGATGACCATCCTGGAATGAAGATCAATTTTTTTGCTTCAAATATATAAAAAAAGTGTTGGTCCATTTCACTCCTACTTGTTTACTGAATATATTCCTTGTTCTCTAGTTAGGAAGAATAATCTGGATTTTCCTTCTCACTCCTCTGATGTGGAAGTTTTAGCTGTATTATGACAAAAGGGGAAATAAAATTAAATAATATTGGGGTATATAGTGTTCACCAACTGCTATGGAATCAAGGACTTTTTGTTTCTTACAGCCTCAGTAACTCTTACTTCCTGCACATACCACCTTTTTCATTCTCACAGCCAAAGCAGTTCTTTGTTTATTAATTGCTAAGACCCTTTAGTCTGACCCTTCAGAACAGCTCATGTCGATCCAAATGAACAGTCTTCACCAAAACACAAGTTTAAAAATACACTGGGAGCTGTGTCAGTGCCTTTTATGGTACTGATGAAGGTCCAGAGACCTTTTATCCTCAGAGCTCCACCAGAAGTCACACTTGATCAGGGTGCTTGCTAAGAAATACCTTTGTAAGCTGCATCTGCTAAGCAGTCCTATGGAATGTTATCTATAGATAAGCTTGACGATCATTTGACAGCATGGTCTTCATAGTAAAGCCGCTATGCAAAGGCCCTCACCCCATTTCCATTTAAGCATTTGCTGGAACTACTGCTTGGGGTCACCTACTGCAAGAAGAGGTATGTATCCTGTCCCTTGCTGACCAAGAGATACACCAAGCACTTTGCTGAGATATGCAATTGACAGGGAAACCTACTGCCTGCTTTACTTATCCACTATCTTGAATCCTTTAACATCATGTACCTTCAGGATTTTGCAGTTTTAAGGTGATCTCTACAGGATGTGCTCATAACTGTTGCATGGTGGAAGGTGAGGATTGAGCTCACTCCTCTGGACACTGCAAAGATGCAAAACCAAACTTCATGATTAGGATATACATGAAAACATACATAAGCTATACTTCAATAATAGAAAACAAAATCTGCATCCAAATTACAACATGCTGCAACACAAGCACAGAGCTTGCCCATGTACTGACCTGTAGGTCTGCCAAACAGCAAAACTATCATCTACTATTTTTGAGACTATTTTATCAAGAACAAACCGTTGGAACAGTTATTGACACTCATGTATGATCATATTGCTGTTTCCAAGAGTAGACAGAGCCATAATCAAGAGAATAATATTCCCCTTCTTTTCCATCATTGTCTCTTCAGTATCAATTATTCAATTCCTAGTGTTTACAGTTTGGCACTTTTATTATGTTCTGCATAGTAACTCCCCCTGCAAAGGTCTTTGTGGGAAGCTGTTCCTGCCACAGGATAACTACCATCAGAACAACCCCTTCATAAACAAGTCACCAATTTTTTGTTTAGCTCCCAGGAGTGCCTCCCTGCATGATCAGATGAAAATGATTATGAGCACAAGAGAGCAGCAGTAAAGTAAATCCAGGATTTGGGAGTGCCTCTTCAGTATCCCCAGTTATTAGCCATCATTAGTTTAGCTTACAAAAGCAGCTGCATATTTAGAAGTGGAGTGTCTGTCAATTCACACAGCATAACTAACTGAGCCAAGTTAGGGTAAAGACAATGTCAGTGGTAATGGGTACCAATGGGATTCAAAAAACAAAACAGTAATTGCTATGCAAAAAGTTCTAAAAATATACTTGCACAGCAAAGAAATCCAAAACAGCATGGCTAATCTACATTGGATTTTGACCTCTTTCTTCACAAGACACACTGGGGAAACCTGAGTAGCAGACATAAGACAGAATTTACAGAAAGATAACACAAAAAAAGGACCTATTTGAACTGAGCAATTTTGTCAAATGCAGCCATAGCAAAGGGAAAACAAAGTGTGCTCCATACCTGTATCTGATACACAATGATTTTTGAGAAATACAATATCTTTTCGTTTCTGTGGTTGTTCTCCTGATCAGGTTTGGATTTCATAAGATACCTGAGTTTGTGATAAACAAAGTAGCTTATTAAGATAGCATAACCCAAGTAAACAATGTTATGCAAATTCATTGCTACTGTCTTTCTTTCCTACTTCCTTTCCTCTGCACTGGAAAGCATTCTCTACACAGCACTCATCCAAGCAAAAACAAGTTGCTCATTGCCTTCATAATTTTTAATTATACATAAAGTTTATTTTTTTTGTTGAAATCGTTAGAGTGACTTCCCTTTTCTCAATTCCCTTGGTGTCAGTTTAAAAACCTGCAAATGTAATATGAGATGTGAGGGAAGTTCTTTTCCTAGTTAGCTCACTCACAAACATGTATCTAAGAAACAATCTCCGATGTTTACAATGAGTGAATACTTCAGCCTTAGTATGATTAAGTTAAAATTCAATTAGTAATGAGACCCAAATCCAGTCTTAATTACTTTACTATCTCTTCCTCATTCATTCTAGAGGACAAACCTGGTCTGCAGGTGATTAAGATGGTTTGCAATGGAGGAAGTTAAACTGTTAGAATCCCTAGTCATTTGTCCATGATGACAAAATCCAAAAATAGATGGGCTAATTCAGAATTAAAATTTGCCTCCTCGTCTATATGGGGAAGGACTACAAGAAGGTGACATCAAAATCTGGGAAGGAAAAATAAAGTGAAAAATAAGTCAGAAGTAAGGACTCAACACATGACATTCACAAAAAAGCCTGAACCACCAAGAGCAACCAACATGGCCTGTAGCTTTCCTCTGTACAGAGAAACCCAACTAGTGTGTACCATTTAACAACTTTGTTTGTCCCAGACTTGCTACTGCCTCAGCAAAGGCCTGATGCTTCCTTATAAGAGAACTTCCAAACTCACGTATATGTAAATCAGTTCTGATACTGATGGCTTCATCAGGTAGACAAAATCTCCATAGGCCCAACAGGAATGCTAGATTAGGAACTTCAAACTGACCTCTCCTGAAAGACATACTCCAGCACCATGCTCACTCCACATAAAGGGCAAGTATGAGTAAATCCTGTCAACATGCTATTATATGCTCAACTCCAAGTCAAAAGTCAGTGACCTACACCTCTGATGTGCTACACAGTGAGGATCATACAGATTAAACAGTTGTGTTTGTAACAAAATAGGTCATTAATATAAATCCACAAGGGTACCATGGTTTTGGCAGTGAATGCTTGCTCCTAACTACTGTGTGATTGCTCATTCCTTCTTCTCTGAGCACTCACCTGGACACCTTGGATCTGATGAGTAGAGCCAAGTAGCCACGGAAATAAATGGGAATGTATGCTAAATATAAGTACTTTCCTATTTTGTAAGTTCTTAGAAATCACACCCCTGTGACAGATACTAAATTGGACATCCAAATTTAGTACTTCTGACCTCTATTTTAAGGTTTTGATCATTAAGCTGACATTGCCTGGATGGGTTCCTAGAAGAGGCTGGAGTCTACAGAAGAAGGAAAGGAGATCATTTTATTAAATGTATTACCTCGGTGCACATGAAAATCTGAAATTCTTTCTGCTTTATTCTACTGGAATTCTTTCTACTTTATTTTACTGTTATCTCTTAATGTAGTTTTAGTCTTCATGACTTCATATGGAAAATGCATCACTGATGCAGAAGTTACTAGAGGTGAAACCAAATGTTTGAGTGAAAATAAGCATACCAGAGCAGGTTTGGAGATAAATATTAAGTGGTCAATTTTGCTAAAACAAGGTAACACTACTAACTACACTGTTATTAAACATTTAGTGTTTCCAAATGAATACAAATGTAGAAAGACAGAACTACATCAATTTATCGCTGCAGTACCAACATTATGTTTACTGCCAAGAAAGAAATGGAATGAAGGAAGTAATAAAATTAGATTAAGATGAACAGCCTGATGACTGGAGAGACCCTGGGACCACAACACACAAAACTCTGTCTGCAACACTAAACATCTACATTTGGCTAATAACATAATATTGAAATAGGTGTATTGAAGATATACTTTAAGTTCTGTCACAGTAGGATAGGATATGAGAATTTAATTTCATTTCCAACATGTCTTAGGCTCTTGCTATAGCCTCCCTGAGAGCCTTCCAAGTTCAAGGTATACCCCAGTACTGAGAATGACAGAGAGATGGTTACTTACAGCTACGTGAGTGATGTTTCTTTCTTCTCTGAACCTGTAATAGCTTTTTTCCAGAGAACCCAAACAATTTCCTCGGAAGCATGGTCTCCTAGCTTTCTGCTATTCTACAAAACATAATGGAGAGCCAGATACTTGCACTTTGCTCCAGGGACTGGAGTGAGAAATTACTTCTTTACATTCATTTAATATCATATCACTTTTAATTCATGCCAGGTTCAGTTAACCATGCAAATAAAGATGTTTATTCACAATATCTGAAACAGATAACAAGATTGTAAATGCATAAGGGGAGGAAAAATCAAAGAAAAAAATTACTCTTCTGAAGTTAAATAATGGAAGTTTTGGGTTCTTCCTGTCAGGATGCCTTGCAGATTTTCCTAATTATCTGTCTTCCTAAATTACTATGTTCTTTTACATACTTACACCTCAGACTGCAACCTTTATGGAAAATCTGTATCTTTAGACTATCACTACACCAGTGCTGCTACATTCACCACCAGCCGGCAGTCTGGAGCCTTCTCTAGGAATTGCAGTTACTTACTCGTTCTTTTGCCTGTCACCAGATCACCACCTCTGTTTTATTCATCACCTCTGTTTTATTCATTGGTTGGTTGTGAGAAGATGTTCTGGATCCAGCTTTGCTCAGATTTTTAAGACCCGATTTCTTGAGTTTCCAGTGTATTTTTGTGAAACAACAAGAACAGAAAAATACCAGTTATTTCACTCAATCTGTGATATACACCTGTAGATTACATACAGAATCACTGATTGGCTCTCAAGCCACCTAAAATACAATTTAAAGAAATAATTAACTTTGATTAATCTCAGCTTCCCTAACCCTTAAGGAAATTTTAAGAATAGGATGTATGAAAAAATGAAGAGATACAGAGAGGTGAATACAGAAAGAGCAACATGCGGTGCAGAAGTGCAAAATTAATTTCCAGTTTTTTCAACTTACTGTTAAATTTTCAACTATGAATTGTGAAATTCTCCAAAATCACAGCTGTTAAAAAAGGCAGTTAACAAAGCCACATACTCTGATATTTAACCTTTCCATATTGTGATAAGCTATATCATTCCAACTGTTGCAGTTTTATAGTTCTCTAAAAGATGCTTTATGAGGTGACCTGTTTCAATACTAACAGTTGTTGCTATCATCACTGTCGTAATTTCCTGTCAACAGACTGGTGATAGAGACTTCTTAACTAAGCTCTCACACCTTTATTACTGTGTCTAGCTGGCAGATCTAGCCAAGATCAAACTTCATGTTTGAGCAGTTCTATTTGTATAACTGCACTTTATAGCAGTGGAAACTGAGCAAGTCCAAGAAACCTCAAATCACTTTGGCCTCAGTCACCTATAATAACTAATACATATACTATATATATATAATATTGTCTGATTATACATATATATACACACTAATACAGTTGAACTCTACCAATAAAAAGAAAATGTAAATTAAGAAGTAACAAGGAACAAAGGACTGCCTGCACACAGCTTAACAACTATTTTGTTGGGAGTTTGAATAGCGTATGAATAAATTAAAAAAAGCAACTTGACATGAGATTTACAAAGAAGTATTAACCACAACAGACCATTTACTGTATGGTGACTGGCAGAATACATTTAGAAAATCACACCAGTACTTAAGTACAAACCATACACCTAATATAGCAGAATGTTGAATAGGTCCACTATTTCAAATCAAAAGGTATCAACTGATCTCTTCATATACTGCCATATATTCCAACCAAAACACTCTTTACTAAATCTGTTCAAATTAGAAAGAAAGAAAAAAGAAAATTAACTGATGAAAATAACTCAGATCAAAAAGCAAGGACTTGCTTAAGCACTGTCTCTCTAAACAGTGTCTTAATCTAAAATTTAACATTGTTTTCAAACCTGTAAAGTGGTAAAGGTGGGAAACAAAGGATAAGCAATTACCTCTTGTAGCCTTACCAACACTTAAGGCAAAGAAAGTGAAATCTACGACTGCCACTGGGAATTTGACAACAAATGTCACAATCACAGCAGATTATATCTCACACAGCTCTCCGGAGAAATGACATACATCAAAAGGACCAACAAACCACCCTTCTTCACTCCTCCTGAAAAGCCTGGATCACTCGGCCCACTGATAACCTCAACTAATGTTTTGCAATCGGAGAAGAAAAACACCGACCTATAACCGAATACCGGAACTGGAGGAGCTTTATCCAGAACAGGACTTTAAGCATATAGCTGGCAGTGTTTCCCTGAACCGGCGCAGTGCATTCTCTTCAGCCCTGATCATCCTTCCCTAAGATGCTCAGGTGAGACTCGAGCGCCACGCCAAGGGCCCCTCCCGAGGCAGACTCCGTACATCAAAGCAGCGCTCAGAACCAAACCCGCTGGGCCTTAGACCACGCATACCCATCAAGGTGGGTTCAACGAACAATGGAGGCTAAATTCCTGACAGGGCGAGGGCTGCGCTCGGAACAGCGTGTCGGTGCCCGCTCCAGTGGAGAGATGCCCAGGAAAGCCTCTCCGCGACCTGCCCATGGGGAATGCGCAGCGCCCGCCCGCGGCCCCGCGGGGAAGGCGCGGCAGAGGCCCTGGAGGCATCGCTGGGCCTGAAGCGCCGCAGGAACCACCCCCACCCCGAGCCCGGCGCGCCGCCCGCAGAGCCACCGCCCTCAGCCGCCCCAGGAACGAAGCGGAGTGCAGCGACCAGTGGCCGCACCCTCGCGGAGAAGGCCGGTGTCGGGCCCCGACCCGCCTGGGGCACCGCCGGGACGCGGATGCGAGGGGACCCGGCGCCCCCAGACCACAGCGCCCCGGTGCCGCCATTTTGCGGCCTGGCGCGCTGACATGTCGCGCGCAGTGCGTGGCACCGCCCCCCGCGCCTGCGCCCCGCGCCCGCGGCGGCCGAGCCGGGGCAGCTGCTCAGCGCCGCGGCGGCGGCGGAGACAAAGCGCCGGGTAATGAATGGGACGGGCCCGCCCGGCCCTTCCTCTTAACTCCTTCGGGCCCGGCCGGGCGGCGGCAGCGGCGACCTCCGGTTTCCCCCGCGGTGGCCGCCCGGGGAGGTGAGTGGCACTGTTCCGGCACCGGGAGGGCGCTGGGCTGGGCGGTACGGCTCTCTGGTCCCGCACCCCCCCTCCCCCTCCCGTGCCCGCCACCGCCGCGTTTGGCCTCGGCGGCCTCGGTGCCTTGCGCCGCTCGGGACCTACGTCCCGGGCCCGGCGGCGCCTTGTCCCTCCCGGCAACGCCCGCGGGACAGCGCCGCTAGGCCGGGGAGGGGGCGTGTGGCGGCGGGGTAGTGTAGGAAGCCGGGAACCAGGCCCGCGGTGCCGGCTCTATTGTCTGCGGGGCCCCGCAGGGGGCCCGGACGGCCCGGTGAACGAAGGTCGCTGGTGCCGAGGGGTTCGGTGTTGTCCCGGGCCGCCCGGCAGACCCCGCCGCCCCCCGCCCGAGGAGGAGTGCCCGCCGGGTACGCCTCGAGTCCCCCCGGGGTGTGCGCGGCGCGGGCCGGGCCGGGCCGGGGCGGCGGGACCCGCCGGGGCTGAGCGCCCGCGCCCACCTGGCGGGGCCGCAGGAGCCGGGCCCGCGGAGGGAGCGGTGACCATGTGGCCGCTGCCATCCCGACCCAAGATGGCCCAGGCAGCCCTGGCGTGGAGAACCCGTCCCCCTCCTCAGGGTGCGAGCCCGGGACCGGGGACCGCCTCGGGTACGGGCTCCCGAGAGGGGTGCCGGGACCGGAAAGCCCGGGAATTCCTAAAAAGCCTTTCCCCCCCGAGAAACAGGACACGAGGTGGACAGGCGCCCGCCAGCGGCTTCGGCCGTGGTGTGAGCACCCCGTCTCTGCGTGTGTGTGTGCGGTGAAGTTCCAGCCATCCCTCCTGGGCAGAGTCGCTCAAGAATGGTGTCTCGGAAAAGTGCAGAATTTAGCTTTCATGTAGTGCTGCTCTCGTTTTCTGCTTGAGGCGTGGTAGTTTTTGCTTAAAAATGTTTTTTGTAGAGTCTAGATCTACACTTAGACAGCTGCTGACGTTAGAGAGCTTGTGTTAGAATGCTTACTGGAGTTCTCAGGGTGTCCGATGAACTTAAAGTTGTCTGCTGCATATACAGCCTACTAAAAGTATAAAAACATATATTATTGTAGTGAGAGGTTGACGAGTCTTTTGCATTAATGGTGATTCTATTTATCATTGCTAAGTTTAGTAGAGCTAGGCTTTGCAGTGTAGAGACCTTTCTCTGTAGTGCTTATGTGTTAGAAGCAGTCCTGTTTTGGGGGGGGGGGGTGTCCTTAGAAAATTTCAGTAATTTAGCATGAGCTGTCATGCTACACCTATAATACTAAGCAAATAAAGTATTTCAAGCCCCCATAATATGAATGTACTTTCCTTACATGTTGTTGTCTTTATGGCCTACTATACATGTGCATCTGTGTTGCTTTTCAAGAGCATGAGCACAGCACTTTTTTTCTAAAGGTTACTTCCACTAATGCAGTGTTTCACTTTAAGAGCAGGCACGCACCCTTGAGAGGACATTACTGGGGGGAGTGAAGTCTGGAAGACTTTATCAACTATCCCTAAAATACTATGCAGCTACTAGGAAGCCTGTGTTTGTGCAAATACTGGGCAAGGGCATTCTCGTTATTATTCACTATGGAGACTGGTTTTGCAGAGGAAAAAAATTTGTTCAAAACAAAATAAATTCTTTTGTGTACTTTAAGGAATTTGGGTTTTGTCCACTAGGTATAAGACCAACAGGCAAGGTGCTGACAGTTTTTGAACAGTTGGAAGTGTGTCTGCTTTGGTACTTTATGTTGCTAGTATATTGCAGCTCTAACAGATGTTGAGGAATTTATTCCATAGGAGTTCTCCAGAGCAGTCAAATGTAAGAATTGATTGAGAATAAGTCAAATGAAGTATCTAAACTAAGCATCTCGGATAAAAGTTTTCTAAACATTTGTACTGTTACATAACAATAACTCTTTTACTTCTTGTGGTGTAACACCCTTCATCCTTGTGACTACTCTGCCTTCTTGGAAGCTCCTGGTGAGCTGTGACCAAACCAGCTGAGTGGTGAAGTGTCCCTTGACTGTACCAGTTGGGCTGCAAGGCACTCCCTGATCATACCAGGAGCTCTGGCCTGATGAAGGTGGGAAACAAAGGATAAGCCTCTTGTAATTACCTCTTGTAGCCTTGGTAAACCATTTACCTGGTTGTAGCCTGAGTGGAACGGTACCATTGTTAGTGCACTTTGGGGAGAAAAGCTTACTAGTCACTGACTTGATTTATGGTCGGGAAGGAAGGTTACTGATGGCCAAAGTCAGTCATCTTCTGACCCTATAAACTGCAATCCTAAGTGGTAGGATTGTAAGTACCACAAATCCTAAGTTTGTGGTACTCAAGGACTGTCAGCCCCTGTCCCTCCATCTCCATGTTCCTCAAGATGCAACCATTGCCTGTTGGGAAATGCAAAGGAATTTGACATATTGTAGTGAATTCAAAAGGAATTTTTCATATTAGCCTTTACATACATAGAAATAGGTGTATACATCATTTATCTGTGTGTATGTGACTTGATTGTGGTACAAATGTTAATATTTTGAATCCATAGTTAAGTCATTGTTATAGTTGTTGTGAAAACTATCAAACTGCTTTGTAATTGTCAAAGTACTCAAGTATTAAGTGCTGCTAAATCCTTCTGCACCCTTATCTTTCCACCCCATATCCTTTGCAGTCTTACTGCTTTTGCACTCACAGCTTCTGTGTAAATCATTCCAAATTGCTTCTTATTTGATCTTCCTTTGCATACTCTAGTCTGTGCAGTAATTAGTAGAGTGAGCCTTGCCACTGAACTCTGTAAAGTTGCATTTTCACATATCCATATTAAACTCTGCTTTTGCCAGTACCTTTGACAGTGTTTCTTTAAGCAGCCAAACCACTCATTCATGATGTCTATATAAGGCAAAATTTTAACAGGTACAGCATCCTCCTCATTGATAATGTGAGAGGCAAAGTATAGAACAGCAGAAGGCTGTTCTATAGGTGATGAGCTTAGAGTAATGTTTGCTGTCTTTCTGTTACCTTGTCTGCAGCCTCTCTATCTGCTGCTTCCCCTTACTATGGCTTATTTTATACTGAGACAGTAAATGTCCAGAGCAAGAATCTGTGTTTGCAGAACAGCCAGTGTCACAGGTGGTTAGAGGAGAGGGGGTCTTCTTTAATAAGTATTAACACATCACTAAGACTTTTAACAGGGCCTTGGAAAATACAGGAGGGCAACGGAATTTTATATGTTTATTTAAAACTGTCCATCCACTAAAGTAGAATATCCTATCAAATACTTTCAAAAACTGGGTATTACAGAAGTAGGTAGCCTTTGAGCCTGCTGGATCTTTCTGTCTTCTTCTACCTTTTTCTTGGAATTTGTTCTCTTTTAGTTTTTAGACTCCTAAATATGTTAACTGCTGAGAGATTTTTTTTTTTCCTCTGAGTAAGTTTGAGTTAAAGAATGTACCTGTTGTATTTCCCAGCAGCTTGCTGCATTTTATTACCATTCACAGTGAAGAATATTTACAAGGGGGGGTTTGTAAATCCTGGTTTTTTGCAGCTTGCTTTTAACTTTAAAATAGTTTAATCTTCAAAGGGAGCATGTTTTGCTATGTGGTTGCCCCTGTAATGAACACTTAAAATAATCAGCCATATGTAAATAATAATGATGATACATGTGTATTGGCTTAGTTTTATATAGAAAAGAATATTATAGATAGTTTAGTGGGGAATTTTGTACGGTATGGAGCAGAGTGTTTAACTCATTGTGACTGACATTTTTTCTGAAGCAGGGACGATCTTTGTATTTTAGTAGTATCAACATAAGTTAATGTAATTTACATCGTGCTCCCTGTTGTAGTGTATACTTTCAAAACAGACTTCACAAAGAAAGAGTTCCTATATGGCAGATGTGCCTTGTTTTCTGCACTTCCTTGACTATTTTATTTTGTATTTGTTATTGGCATCCTCAGTACTGGTCAATTTACAACTATGGAATTGTTTCATTTCAGCCAATTAGTGAAAAATTTATATGTGGCCTAATGGTAGCTTTATATGTGGCCTAACAGTAGCTTTCAAATGAAATCTAGAGTTTAAAGCTCTCAGGTCAAGAAGTAAGAAAAACTAAAGCTTTTATCATAATTTTTTGTGCTTTTTGTGTGTTTGTTTGGTTTGGTTTCAGGGGTTTTTTTTTTTTGTTTCTTTGTTTGTTTGTTTGCTGAAGCAAAGGAATTCTGTCCCAAATTAGTGTGATATATAGTTTAATCATGGTAGTATTGGTTTAGGTTTGGGGTTGTGGTTTGGTTGTTTGGTTTTTTTTTTTTGTGATGAGATAGAACTCAATATGATTGGCTGTTGAAGCAGCAACAGGGAAATAGCTTGGTTTTTAAGGCCCTTCTTTTCATTCCAGTATGATGATTCAGGATACATGGTGATTTTTTTTTATATTGAACGACATATTGGAAGGTGAAGTATGAGTATTTTCTATAGTGTAAGACTGGTTTTCAGTGGATGTTGACATAAGAAGTATTATTATATTACTATAATCTTTATGTAAACTCACAACCTGTGTGCTCTCTTTAGCAATGACTGCGCAGCTGCGTCCTTTCCATCTCTCAGCTCTTTCCCTTCCCCCTTTGTTGTTTAAAGACATGTAGGGTTGGACAATCCCTCTCTGAAGGTTTAGAAGGTTACTAGTTTTTTGTTACAGCTGTGTGAAAGGTTGTTGGATTTTTCTTTTTTTTATTTCTTTACACTGTCTTCTAGTTTGCATTCACTGGTGTCCTACAGATACGTTTTTCCTGTGATGTGTTAAAGTAATTTTTGCAGTGACTGTTCAGAATTTCTGTGTATTTAATATAAAAGCCAGTTCTGGGGTGTACTCATTAGCTTGAAAATCAAGGCTGAAAATAGGATTTTTAACAGTTAAACATTTTACCAACACTTTTTTGCAATTATTTGCAAAATACCTGGGACAAGATATTTAATAATGTATTTCTCTCATGTGACAATGATCAAAGAATTTGTGCCTGTTTTACTCCAAATAGGTTAAGTGGCTTTTCAGTAGTTATTCTGCTTACCTGTTGCTATAATTCTATATGCTGAATCACTGTCTGCCTCTAAATAAAGTAATCTGTGATCCAGAAAAAATTACTTTTTCTTTGTTATTTTTCTCACAAAAATAAGCAATCAAGAAAACCCAAACATTAATTTGAATTGAACAAAATGTTTGGCTGGGATTGAAACTATAGTCATCTTTAACAAATTAGAGAGGCGGAAAATAGAAGAGTTGAGGGGTTCTGGTATTTTTTAAAGACATCAGGGAGCATGAAGATGCATATTTGTATTTTATTTTGCCTGTAGTCTGATGGCTCTGGCACTTGCAAGGAATGTGGGAGAGCCAGGTTCATTTCCCTGCTTTGCCTGAGGAGCTTAATCCACATCTGAGGAGAGTTCCCTAACTGCTCCACTGAGCACTGTGCCTCTGGTGGGTCTGTGCCTCCTTGGCTGACACCTTTCCCTCTGCATACATTATTTAAATGTTGCTGTAATAGGGATAGCTACAGTATCTCAGCAGTCAAATTAGCTAGCAGCACAGCTCTGGAGGTGTTCAGTTGCTTAAGAGGCACTATAGGAGTGGTTTTAAGTAAAAAATGCCACTAAGAGAAGTGACACCTAGTTCATTTCATAAGGCACACTAAGCCAGTCATCAGGACTGTTTGCCCTCTGAGAGGTGATCTCCTTCCTGAAGAAAAAAAACCCCTAAGTGTGGGTGTATATATATGCATGTGTGTGTGTATTTATGTAGTGTTAAACATCTCAGTCTGGTTAAGAAGAGTAATCACTGTAATATAAGAGAGAATGCTTGTAGATTGTGGATTTTCTAAGGTGGCAAAATGTTTTCTTGTTTTGTTGGGTTGGGTTTTTTTCAGTGTACTGGGTCCTCTGCACTATGGCACTCATGTCTGTATATTGATGAGATCAGTGGGACTGAAGTTGCAAAACTCAGAAAAGGTGTCCTGCAATAGACTGCTTTGGTCTGTTTAGTTGCTAAGTCAAAATACATGATCTGGTATGCTCCACTTGCAATCGCTCCTTTCTCATAGGTGGGGAATGATAATCTTGTGTTGATTCTGTGCTATTGCATGTTGATTAATACACGTGGTTGGTGCAGTGTATAAGCAATATGTTTAGCTTAGGAAGAGAAGGTGCAACAAGGTGAATCCTGTAGTGCATGGAAAGGTGTCAGCAAGCTCCTTTGAAATCTTGCATGTAATGTAGACTCTGTTTCATTCAGCATAAGCATAAAAAATGGAGTAGTGCTAAAATAAATCAAAAATTTTGCTTTTAAATTTTGTCTTAGCAATCATCTGAGGAGTTTTTATTATGTTTTTAATTTTTATTTTGCTTTGGAGCTCTAGAAGTGATAATGTCTCATTTTTCATGATAGCTGTGAGGGCTAGAGATTTGAAAAAAGCTGAGAGTCATGTAAGTGCAGCTCCTGGAGCTGTCACCTAAAGAGAAATTTGAAACATCCCATGAGTCGCCACTGTGACAGTTAATGTGTTTAAAAAAACAATAAAAGTAATTACTTTCTTCTTTTCCTTAGATACAATCATCTCATTAAGTTTGAGTAGCAAGTATTTAACCTCAAATGAAGCCGCCTGCCTGCAGTGGAACAGATGTGTAAGTTTGTTTGTTTTTCTCAATAAACTAGTGAGCAGCTTGTTTGTTTTCGGTCTTGTATCATTATTTTTATTAATTTGAAGGAAGACAATGGAAAAAGGGAATGAATAATTGTATGCCTGTGCAGTGACTTGTATGGAGCTTAATAATTTAGCAGGAGGTTTGTATGAGTGCCTGAGCCTTAAGCATTAAGTTTGGAAGCCTGGATATCTTTAGAGTGGTACAGAAATAGTAACTATTTTATGATTTATGGGGCACCTTTTACTCTGTGGTATCAGCTGGCATATATACATCCTTACCCTGAATTATACTGTTTAAAAAGGGGAGATAACTTAGATGCTGCATTCATACTGTACTCGAATTACCGGCGTCTTAATCGGATTTTATGTCTTCACTGAGCGAGTTAGTTTTAATATTTTCTTCTAGGGATTTCATCTGAAAATATTAAAACATTATATATTCTGTTTGAGCTTTTGAATAAAGATTTTTTGGAAGCCTGAGATTCCTGAGTAAGATGCCATAGAGAAAAATTGTCCTTATGAAGATAAGCATTTATACGTGGAGTAACAATAAATGTTGTTCTTGTATAGTGTTTGAGAGCTTTGTATTAATTCGTTATCCCATCCTCTCTGTGCCCTGAATAAAATAGTTCAATTTTTAAACCATCTGTATTATTGGTTAACATGCATGCTAGCAAGAGATGGACAAAATGTTTAAGATGGAGAAAATGTTGAGCTTGGAAGTCTTATTGAGGTCACAGAATCAGAATAGGGGACCTCTAAAGACCACCTAGTCAAACCCCTTGCCATGAGGAAGTAAGGACATCTTCAACTAGACCATATCACTCAGAGCCCCATCCAACCTGGCCTTGAGTGTTGCCAGAGATGGGGCATCTACTGCATCTCTGGAAAACCTGTTCCAGTATTTAACCATCCTCATTGTAAAAAATCTGTTCCTTATATCTAGTTTAGCCTCTACCCTCTTTTCATTTAAAACCATACCCCTTTTCCTATCATTACAGACCCTACTAAAAAGTTTGTCCCCATCCTTCTTAGAAATTCCTCTTCCTGAACAGCTAGTCTAAAGTCTCACTGGAGCTTTCTCTTCTGAACAGCCCCAACTTTCACAGCCTTTCCCTGTAAGACTGGTCTCTGTAGGAAGAGAAAATTAAAAGTATGATTCAAATTCATTCCTTGAAGGAAACTTTTCTTAGGTGACACATACAGAAGAAGTGGGAGATTTTGTTACATACTGAATCTGCCTGTGGATTGTTCTTCATCAGTCCAAGCAAAAATGAGCTGCTAGTGCTTTCCAAACACAGAGGAGAGCTTAAGAGCAGGAGAGTAGTTGTTGTTTGTACCAGCCTCCCAGGTCACTTTTAGACCACTGTGAAGATATATGACAAAAGGGACAATGGTTTTTTTTCCAGAATATCCAAAAGTTCACTCTCCATATAGTTAATGCTGTATTCTAATATACACATCTCAAGGTCACTGAATGCTTTGCATGGTTTCATTATATGATGTCGAGCACTGTAGTATATTATACTTAAAGTGCCTTTCCATTGTGACTCTCAAGGTTAAATGCCTTCAATGAAAATAATCCACATTAGTACTACCTATCTAATGAAAATGAGTATCTGCTCTTTGTACCTTCAAGAACTATTTGTTGATTTATACTCCCATATAAAATAATTGTTGACTGCAAGCTTAGTGTTCTGATAGATCCTTTCTTAATCTGTGATTAAAGCAGCACTCTCTTGACAGTGGGTACCCTAAAAACAGATATTTATCTAGAGCTGCAGTCTCCTGAGAACAAAGACTCTCCAGATGTTACCTTTACTGTTAAAATTTTAAATTTTGGTAGGTCAGCAATGTTACCTTTCTAAGTCCTCTAGCATCCACTGTAAGAATTCGTCTTTCAGTGCATATGCTATACAGTAGTTTTTATGTGCAGTTTAGATCATTGAAGAAAATCTAGTTCCTGATTAAAGGGATCTAGTAGTGCTAGATGTGGCCTGAGAAGGTGGGAGAGAACAAAGCAGTGTGAACACTGCTGCCTGTTTGTCTCACACCAGACTACTGGCTTGCAGCTCACAACAACTTTTCTTAATATTAGAGTCGAGACTGCAAGTCCCAGTGCTAAAATGTGGCATAGCGCATGGCAATCATATAAACTTTGTGTTTTTTTACTCTGTGGTTCCCCTTATTTATTCTTCATCAAAGGTGGAAGCATGATAAGCATGATATGGGAGCGTATGTACAGATGGGAGGACAAAAAAAAACCAACTGAAAGACAAGAAAGTAAAACTCATTTCATGGGAGGTTGTCACTTGCTGTGACTTGCATTAATAGCTGCTGAAACGGTGGGAAGAGTGGGTCAGCTTTCAGGGAGTCAAACAGTGTGCAGATTGTGCTGTCAGCATCAACCTTGCTTTGGTACTGGGAAACAGGAGAAATTGAGGTTTTGTTCATTTCCTTTTTTAGTGATTTTGAGTTGTCTTTAGTGGCTTACTGTACTGTGGGGAGACCATAATCCATTTATGACAGGAAATACAATGATGCTCATAAAGAAGAGGAAGATTCCTCATACTTTTCTCTAAATGTTTTTATTTCCTTTTTCTATTCCTCAGAAAAGATTAGGTTTATTAAAATAATTATTAAAAATAATAGAAATAAAGTGAATGGAAACGGTTATCCATTTCTTTACCTTTTCTTGTACTAATAGTGTTGTGGATCCTGTCCTGAACAGGACAATTAGGTAGTTGTACTATGTAAAACTTATTTAAAAAACAAGTTGCATTACATTAATTAAAGCTCATGAACTGCACTGGTTAGAATAAGTACTACAAAAAGCTTTATTCTTAATTTAAGATTTCTTGTATTTTTTGCTCCTTGAGCAAAACCTTATTTGGTCAAATTAAGATCTGTCTATGGCAGTAGGATGGTCCTTCAATAAATCATTTCTTTTGGGAGAAGAAGCTATTAGAGCAATTTGTGTCCTTGGGGTGGAGAGTGTACTTCCTGCTAGTGCTCAGTGTGGGGCTGGTGGAAACAGTGTTGGCTTCCCTTAGCTTGGTTGTCTGAGTCTGTTAAGTCTTTGCAAAATCTCACCTTACCTTGAAGAAGACAAAGAGAATATATCCCTAAAAGAGGTTAAGAGGAGAATACCTCTTGTCATGGAGACTAGGAACAGGCTGGTTGACAAGTGAATACAGAGGTATGCACACTCATTTCTCCCTCCCTCTGCCCTGTTCCATGAATAGGAAGGTTGGTTTTGAGAGGAAGAGAGATCTGATAATTGTTTTTTTGAAACTGTGATTTCAGATGAAACTGTCAGATGCTACTGATGAAGGTACAGTTTACTTAGAAAATAGAGAATGACAAAAAATACTTGAAAGAGGCATAAGATGTTCTCCCCTATTGTGGGCATGTGCCTTATGCCTGCATGTGATATGGAAGCTTGGTTTTAAAAGTTACCTCTTGTTTTTTGTTACAGTTCTTGTAGTCATCGGCAGGGTGATGAAACTGAGTGTTTCTGAACTCTTAATTACCTTGGATAGTATTGTGAAAGTTGTTTTCTATTTTATTTAGTATATTTAGTAAAGAGATGATTTTTTCCTTACTTCAAAAAAAATCTAGACATGCTTCTTCAGTTAATTGCATGAGGAAGAAAGAAGGTACCCTCAGTTGCAAATGATTTTCCAAAGAAATTTTTCTTTTCCATATTGGGTGTCTTCTGACTTGAAATAAAGTTTTGTGACAAAAGAAAGATTAAGGTTAGGTTTAAAAAAATCCCTCTGAAATTCTGTTCATACTGTTCATACTATTCATACTACTACTGTTCATACTCTTGAAAATATGTTTTTGTGGTTTTGGGTACTATGAATTGCATTTTCTTTCTAACCTTCCTTTGAGTTCACAAGCATTTCAGGATACAAACGTTTTAATAGAAGCATAGTATTATGTCATGTTACACATATACAGATATTATTTATATAGATCATGGGAAACCTCTCAATAGCACTGTTGAAACTATGTGGGGGCATAGAACTAATTGACATCGATGTGAGCACAGAATTTGGTTGATTGGTAGCTTTGAAAAGTTTTTAAAACAGACATCTTCAGACTTTAGCATGAAAATAAATTCTGCTGTATGGTAGTATTAGCAGTTTATCAGTTCCGAATAGTTCCATTTTGTATATCAGAAAAATTATACTTGTAACAGGTTAATGTAAGATATTCTCAAAGGACTCAGTTTACATTCTATGAGGTCTTTTTCTACTTTCTACTTACATGGATGTTTTCAGCAAGAGTTCCAAGAAGACAGACTACCCAAAACATGGTGTGTCTCTCCTAACTGTTTTTTTTATGTTTTTCATCATCCGGCCTATTCAGCTTTCCTCTTCACAAGTGCCTCATTTCTTACTGTAATAATCCCTAAAGTGCTTGAAGTTTCACTCTTACTGGATTTAAAGATAGATATTTAACAAAAATAAAACCCACAAAAGTGTATGGTTTTTATTGTGTTGCAAGATAGGAAGATAGAGTAGTCAGTAGAAAAATCACTTGTCCTAATCCTGTCCCTTTTACTTGGTCAGCTGTGGGCTGTATGGGAGGAGAAAGAGAAGAGTCTATTGGGCTGGTCAGAGAATTGATCACTTGGAGAGGAGAGTTGTTAGAGGAGCTTTGCTTTGAATTTTCTGATGCTTTTCTGAAAGCAGACTGCTGTTCTCTAGCAATATAGAGTAAATCTTTAGTCTTTTGCCTTTCATTCTTTTCTGACTTACCTGTTGTTACTGCTGTTTTGGTTGTGTGCTTTTCCTGTTCTGTGATAATACTGATGCATCTTTCCTACTCTGTTCTTATTTCTATCTTCTCCATTTTACCCTTGTGCTGTGTTACTGCAACCTTCATTTGTCTCCTGTCAGCCCCAAATTGTACAGCATGTGATACTAAAAGCAGCTTTGATGTCCTGCTCTAAAAATGCTCTAAACCAAACAATACATGCTTCAGCTGTATAAAAAAATCTAATTTTTTTCTTAAGAAAACCAGCTTATTTTTTGTGACATTAAGATTTTCCCCATCATATCAGCATATGATATTTGCCAAAATTATAAAGGATAAAAATATCAAAACCAATGTAAAATTTGCTGTAACAACACTGAACTGATGTGTAAAACTTGGGAAAATACTGCTTAAAGTTTTAATGAAACTATTGCTTAAAACATCAGCATTTTAACAAATGAAAGATCTGACATTTGGTAGGTGTGAACAATAGCTCAGAAACATATCCTGCAAGTATTGCACGCCTGATAATGAGAAGTAACACTTCAACACTTGAGACAGTTTGGATCCTAGACAAATGTTGACATGATTTACTTAGTGTGATAGATCTGGTTTTTATGAGTAATTTCTTAGTAGAAGCTGGGACAAATTATTAGCATGTGTAGAACCTGGGTTTTTTTTTTGTCCTTCATTACAGTGTGCTGCAATGGGAAGTTAGTAAAGGACATGAGAAGGGATATAGCCCCATTTGAGATCTGATGGTATTTTTAGTGCACTAAGGAAAAAAAATAGCAACAATTAAAGGCTTATCAGGTGGTTGTAGGTGTGAATAGTGCTACTAATTCCAGTGATACATAATGTTATGTGTGGTGGTAATGCAACATTCTTCTTAGTTTTCTTACTAAAAGTTTGGAGTAATATTGTTTTGACCAGGGTTATTGTTTTGTTGTTGTAGCTTTACATTTTTATTTTACTTTTAAGATAAATGCTGCTCAAAACCGTGTGGAATGGGGATTTCTGTGCTATGGGCTTTAACATGTTTAAGAGTGTTACTTAAGTCCAGGTGGTGGAGGATGATGCTTCAAATAGATGTATGCTTAATACATGGCAGATAAGTGATGAAGATTGATTTCTGCAGAAATAAGGTTGAGCTTTGGCTCAGTACCCTGTATCAGACACCTGCTTTATTCTTACACATGGTGTGCAGTGAGCCTGCATCATTGAGTCTGATAAAACGTTTGAGCACTGAGCTACTTGACAAAACCCGGTGAGCTGAATGGGAGCTTCAAAGTTTGTTAGAGAAGCCCTCCTGTGGGGTCACAGGGTGCAGAAATGACCTCCATGCTTTCCAAACTCCTCCTCAGAGAGGAGCCGGGGTGTGGCTGGATCCGGTCTAGCCCCAGACTTTTCAATGGGTTTCGTCTAAAGGATCACAGAGGTGTAACTAAACCTTATACAACTTTGTTCTGCAGGATTAAGGATGGCAAACCATATATATTTATATAAATATATATGATGTATTATGATAATGATTAGATATAAATAATTTACAGAATTATTTACTACACAGTGCAGGAACTGTAACAATTATTATAATATAGTGCACTGTGAAGCAGCTGTATTGAAGCAGTTGTAACAAAGCTGGCAAAACAATTAAGTAGATTGATGTTACTCACCCATAACAGTGACCTTGGGCAGATCTCTTTAGCTCAGCCTCAAGGAGTAAGAGGAGTAACCTTGAGGGATGTTACCTGTTTAAGGGAGGAATCTCCATACATACACTCCAAGAAGGCTTATGTCAGAAAACCCTGCATTAAAAATTGGGACTGGGCTTTTATATTATAAAGTGACTGATGATGGTAAGATGTCAGGGCAGAAGTCTCCATCTGTGTCAGCTCAGCAGCTTTGGACAAGTTATCAGTAGTATCACTTGTTTGGTCGTTTATCCAGGAGCAGATCTACCACACCTTCATCTCACTATCAGGATGTTTAGCTTTGGGACTGATGAGTCAGGCTGGTCTCAGCGTTATTCAACACCAAAAGCAGCGTGATGCTCCCTTCTTCATTTACCACTTGTAGGTTTGCAAAAGGCATTGTTCAAGTTGGTTCACAGCATTCCAGGCTGAGCATCCTGCTACAGCACTAAACAGGGATACCAGAACTAAGTGTCAGCCCAATGTAAATAATATACATGCTAACTTCAGCATCCTTATTTCTATCACACTTTAATTAATATGAAATGTATAATATTGTATAATAGTAATGTACTATATTTTAAAAGCATTATCTCAATTCTTTTAAGAAGTTTTATGACTGAGGATATGCAAGTGTAAGAACTGAATAAAGAACTGGATCTTCTTTTTTTAAATAAATATTGCTTTAAAAATATATCTTCATTTCCACTTTGTCTCTGTTCCAAAGTATTTTTTTAAATTATGCTGATTTGGAAATCATATTGTTTGTCTTCAGTTTTACCATTATCATGAATTATTTTCAACCTTTTACACATTGGAGTATGAGCCAGTGTAGTTTTGTGCAGGCACAGCTGGCGTGCACACTGTGTTGCAGATGATTTAGGGTTTGAGATGGAGATACTGGTACAAAGCTGGAACTTTTAGTTTTGAATCTTTTCTGAGGTTTCAGGGACTACTTGAAAATTATTAGTAAACAGCATCCCATTGACTTCCATGTTTACAGCAACAAGAGAAGAAAACAGCTGTACAAATAAAAAGATCTTTCAAGAGTAAGAAGCTAAATATGAGGAGTTTGAGTTCATCCAGTGTTAGGTGTTTTCTGTGTGCTGATTTCATTTTCATTCAGCGCTGTCCATTTAACAATAATCAAATTACTAAAACTTTCACTTCTGAGCTGTTACCTTCTTGAAGTATTATTAATTTAGAGGTGGTGGGGAAAATAGAAAACATAGAGAAGAGTCCACTAAACCAGAAAAGTATAACTTGGCCCTAGAAGATCTGTTTTACTGCTTAAAATCATTTGTGTTCACCATAAAATTATTTGATGTTTTGCGGGGCAAGAGGCAAGAAAGAGGGGAATATTTAGATTTAGTGTCCATTTTTATCTTTTTAGTCTCTGCTTCAGCTAAATTCCTCCATTTGTAATTAGAGTTGAGTACTCAGAGTGTAATGGTGACTGTTACACACCTTGTTATACACCTTGTTATACTGTTATACACCTGTTTTTTTCTCTGCCTGCAATGACTGATTTAGGCCCCAGCTTACACCAAGCCCTGAGTTTTCCAGTAACATGAAGGGACATGAGTGATCTTTATACCTCAGCAAATCAGAGGTCTCTGTGTCGTGTCCTGACAAATAGCATGAGTGCACGGGGGAGCTCACAGAAGATTATTCATGTCAACAAGGAGCAGTTTACAATTATGGTGGTGTTCTTTCCACACTTCATTCCTTTGAGTCCAGATGGAGCATTTGGGGTTGTGGATGTGTGAGGTTGTTTTACAAGTTAGAGAGAAAACCCTTGTAAAACCACAACAGTTACTGTTTTTCATAAAACCTGCCTTACAGGTGACTTGAAAGTAATGCTTTTCTCTTCCAGCAGTTCTCTACAAATCATGCTTCCCATGAAGTCCAGAATGACTTGTGTCTTCTATTAAGCCTGGTTTTCTGTACTTTATTCAAGATTAAACTGTTGCATACCTCTAGTTCATGTTTGTACATCTGTGCCAATTCCTGTGAGCTTTTGTGAGACTTGAGACTAGGACCCACCTTGTTTCAGTGTGACTGACATACCAATTTTGCGTTTCTAATTCTGCATTTTTAGTGATCAGTATCTTGCAAATCTCTGTAGTTTCATACGGGTGAGCCAGTACTGATATTTTATCATAGGAAATTTCTGTAGATAAAATGCGCTGGTTTTAGTTTTCCTTCTTCAAGGCATTTATAACTTTGAGAAGCAGTAAGGTTCATCTGGACTATAAATTTATACGAATACATTCTGCTGATTTGTTTATGATTTTGGATGTGTATTCTCTAGATTCTTGAGGGGGGTTTTTTTGTGTGTGTGTTTCTGTTTTGTTTGATTGTTTTGCTTTAGCAAATATTCCTTTATGAGCAAAGTAACTGCCATTGAAGTTGAAGCAAATAATTTCTTAAAGTATGTATTTCTTATTGCTTGTATTTCTTGCTCTGAGGTATTTCTAATGATGCTTGTACATTTCCAAAAATAAATAAGATTAATGCTATTATAAAACTGACATCCATTTGTGCAAATTACTGTTAATGAGCTTTTATGTACATCTTATGCTCAAAATCTGTCACTACTTTTGATTTTTTTCAAACTAGTAAATGCTTTTACTTTCACTGTCTTCACATTTCACATCTTTTTTGAAAAAAAGTGTTCTTGCATTTTGCAAGTGTGTCTTTGTGTTTACATTACATGCTCTTCAATAATAATGTAAATTTTTTTTTTAACAATTTTTTCTAGACCATTATTTCCACCAAGATTCTGTGATACAATCAAGTTCATGATTATTGCCTGACTATTGAATCTAAAATGGTGTAAAGCTTACAGGCCACTCTCTGCTTTACAAAAAATAATCAGCTTATGGTTTGGTATTCTTGCATACTTTTCATACTTCTCCATGTGGTAATGTATATCTCTGCAATTCAAAAAGACACCAGTGTTTCACTTTTTGCTTCCTTCCTTCAGCAGTGATTTCTTCTGGTCATGGCAGTTTGCTGTGGCACTCAGGATCAGTCACATTCTCCAGACATTGCTTGTCAACCACTGCACGCTTTCAGTAATCCCATTTTGAATGGGAAATCCTGTAAAATGTTCTGTAGGCTTCTTACCACAGCAAATGACTGCTCAGGAGCTAATAGTCCAGTGTAGTGCATTTTTGTTCTTGAGTTCTGTTTATTTTCTTTGAAGATTGTTTTGTTGCAGGGTGTCTCTGTATCATTGTGGAGATTTGAAAAGCATAAATCACTTTGAGCTAAGTGCCAATAGCTTTTTGTACCTTTGAAAACATTTTCCTTCTTGAATATCCTGTTTGTTTAGCAGTAGTCCTTAATTTTGAGTAGCTTGGGTCCAAGGGTAAATAAGCCATGTAAACGTGGTCATAATCAAATTCATACTTCATTCTAGGTGACTATAAAATTGTAGAACATCCTTTTTTGTTTCTTATTAAAACAGACTGACTCTTGCATAGAGTTGGCATGGGAGGAGGAGATGAAAAGCATCCTTATGTTTCTGACCCTTAGTATTCTGGGGACTGTATTCTAAAGAAACTTTCAGTTGGACATGCAAGGGTGTTTAAAGGGAAGGAGCTTGACTTAATTTTATATGATGTAACATCATAACAGAATCAGAGGATGATGGGGGTTGAAAGGGACCTCTGGAGATAATCTACTCCAACTTCCCTGCTAAAGCAGGTTCAGCTGGAGCAGGCTGGACAAGATCTTTGTCCAGTCAGGCTTTGAATATCTCCATAGGAGCCTCCACAACCTCTCTGGGCAGCTGCTTCCAATGCTCTGTCACTGACAAAAGAAAAGTTTTTCATTATATTCAGATGGTCCCTCCTGTGTTTCAGGTTTGTTCTAGTTAGGTTTCCTCTAACGAGACTGCCCTGCTGATGGCAGCCCTCTGAGCTCTGCCATTTAGCCAGTTCTCAAAGCAACAAAAATAATTCTTGGATGTTTGAAAGAAATGGAAAAAAAATACATTCAAAATTTTCTAAGGGGCATTCAGCTTTGGGGATTTCCCAGGAAGTGATTGTCTCCTCTAATCTCAGCTATTTCTGCTCATTTCTAAAAGGCAGCAACAAGGTCGAGAAAAATAAATACTATGTAGCCAGAGACCTATAACAGCCATAGAGTGGACAAGATAGAAATAGTTTTTTCTTGTCTTACATTCAGTCATAAGCACACTAAAATAGTGTAACTGACCACCATCTGTAAGTGCTTTTTAACACTGCTAATAGCATAACTCTGTTAACAGCCTGCAGGCATTTTCACAGCTAAGCATAAATATAGAAATAACATGTAGCTGCAAAGGGAGACCTGGGTTTAATTGCACGAAGGAGGACAAAAACGATGTGAATCAACAATTCAAGCAGTAAAAACTGCAGTCAGAAACCAAGGATACAGAATAATCAGGAAAGATTTCTGGTGGACCAAGAACAATTTTTTGTCCTAATGAAATGAAGATAATAGAGTCAGGAGCAGATGAGATTGCTTCCCACATTTTTTGGTGGAGGAGAATATGACTGTTAAAAAGACACGGTGACAGCAAGGAGACATACAGAAGAAATCTACCACCGTGGTTCCTGCTTCAGAGTCCAAACAGCTCCCTCACCTCTTTACCTCAGCTTCAGTAACTAAGACTGTCAAGGACCACAGCCATCAGTATTTAACTACATGGCATCAGCTCAGTGGTATTGTGTACTCAAAGCTAATTTAGGATAAGGTGATTAGGGCCTAAGTGTTTGAATATGTAGTGATAATGGCTGATAATGATTAAGAACTTAACCACCGGCAATGTGTTGTTAATGAATGTCAATGTAGTTAAGCGTGGTTATAAAGTTTGCAGCTGGTGTTATTTATCAGGTTTTCAGATCTTCCCATCACAGCTACTTTAAGCTTCACCATGTTAAGCAGTAACTGCTTATCAGGACAGGGACACTTGAATCGGTTCTGCAGATTTTTCTGTTTAAAGCCTAGAATTGGTTTTGCATTGTTAAGAAATTACAGGAATCATAGGATAAGGATATGATTACCTGTTTTGAGTAAAGGAAATTGCACACAGCTTCATTAGAACCCAATGCCAGTGGATATATACATTTATTTTGTGTGAATCTAGCTAAGAATCTGTAATGTCCTTATTGTAACTTGCACTCCATGCATAATGTATGTTCTGTAAGCTCTGCATCAAGGCTCTTGTTTGTGAGCCTTTCTATTCTGTGATCTTAAGTCACAACATCTTATTATATTTCTTGCTTTTCGTGTTTGCAGTACAAGCTCCAAATTCACAGATTAGATCAAAGATGAAACAAAAATCCTCTTGAATTGATTGCTATTTTAAAAAGTTGACTGTGTTACACTTTCTCGTCCCAGATCCACATATGTCCCGTATCATCAGTATGTGTGTGATCAGTAATTTCTGTTTCATTCAATTTTATCTTGAGTCATGTAAATTTAGTCTGGCTGCCAGAATTGTTCTCTGATATGATTTCACAAGCCAAGGGAAAGTCCTGTGTAATGTAAATTTCTTGTAGAAATCTAAGGTTTTTCTTCAAGTCTTTTTCTTCATTATTCTTCATGCTCAACCCCCATATCTTTTAGTATCTGAAAAGAGGTGTTTTTTTTCCCCCCCGAGAATAAGAAAGAAAGGCACAAATACTAAAACTCACACAGAAAGAAAAGCAGAATTGCTCCCTACCTGTTAGCGAGTTCTGACTGCTCCATCTCCCTTTTCTTAAAATAGCTGCAGTAAGACCATTGCCCCTCCTTTTCCCTGCCCCTTTCCTTGCACTGGAAAAGAAAGGAAGTTATCACAATGATAGGCTTTCCATACATGAGAAATCCACAGAAAGTGAAAGTTTCTAATTTCTCTTGCAAACAAAACTCAGAGAAAAGTTAGTTAAAATAGGTTACAAAGCTAATATGACATTGATCTTGATACAGTGTGACAAACAGCCTTTTTTAATGTCTTTTGTGGCTGTGGCTAATTTTGCTATTGCTAAAATCAAAGAATATGCTGATTTGGAAGGGACCCATGAGGATTATCAAGTCCAACTCCTGGCCCTGCACAAGACACCCCAAGAATCACCCCAATTCTGCCTGTGTTTTAGCAACACATAAAAGTTGTGGAAAATGTTTAAAATAATTTAAATTTGTTTTGGCTTCAGCTGTGGAGAGAGAGTTCCATAAAATTTAGTTTGCAGAAATTGAAATGCATAGTGTAGCATCACCAATGTGATGGCCAGAAATGTTTGTTATCTCAAATGAAGGCATCAATAACTGCATTAATGACACAGAAGAATAAATGAGAAAGGGTTTGGCAAAACTTAAAATTCTAATATAGTTCAGTGGGAAAAAAAGTGACTGATAAATGCAGGCAGCTTCTTCATATTTGTGAGGGACTACTCGGTTCCAGTTTTTGAGGCTGCTGTTTCCCTTTTGTATACAACTTTATATGCAACTTCAAAAACCTACTCTTTGTACTGGAATGGGTAGTGAATAATCTTTACTCACAACTGAAATTGTGAAATTAGCTGTCTTGTTGTAAATGGGCTTTCTAGTGTAACCTTTGGGCATGTGAGGGACTGAGCTGGCAGTGCTGCACTAGGCACCAGCATATGCAGCTCTGTGTGTCTTTGCTCCTGACTGATGTTGCTACACTTTTGGAAGACCTCTCTGTATAGCATTTATACAGCTCCATTGTCCTAAATTAAACTTTTGAGTTTTTATTCAGAAAATTCTAAAAGTAGCTTGTTTCCATAGCATGTTATTGTTTGGCAGTGTTATGACATGAACACAAATGTGTGACTATGGTCGGAAGCAGAGTGATTAGTGTGACAATGCTGAACAACCTTACAGAAGTTACTTGTTTTCTTTTTAAAGACTGCTGTCAGTTATGGTGGGCTCACATGTACAAGACTGTGAAACAACATTTGGATTTAAGGACATATTTCTGTGCTAATGTAATTAAATGCCTGCTTGTGTTCATATCTATCAGTAGATATAGACACCTGTGCAGTATAGATATATGTGTGTATGTACTTTGGTATATATGTACTTGCAGTGGTTGAATGATGATATAGGATAGGCATAGGTATGTGTGGGCAAATATGAAAGTGATGCTGGGACTCTTTATCAAAGTTGAACCAAAGCTGCATATGTAGACACATATTTTCCCACAATAAATGTATTGAGTAAATGTTGGGCTTTTTCCTTTTTTTTTTTTTTAATAGTACATTGAATTGTTTTTATCTCAATAGAGAAAAAAACCGAAAACATGCAGAATACCTAGTGCTTGCTTTAGTTTCACTTTTACTGTAGTTCTTTAATGTGCGTTAGTCAACTTGGTCTTCTGATTTTTTTTTTTTAGATGGTGTAAAAGAATCTCCGTTTCCCAATCAAGATGAACAGAATGGCTTTCTTCAACAAGAAAACAGAACATCCATTTTTTAGGATTATATCTACAACATGAATCATTTAGCAGTAGCTGTCTTTGAGAACATTCATATATGACCTGAAATGTCCTGATCCTGGGAAAAAAAAATGGGATTCCATTAATTAAGTCTATAATTTTTAAATGCATTTTCATGACTAATTATATTTGCTTATGCACAACACGGAATTCATAAACCAGAGATTATTTTAACACATGAACACATTTTGTTTTACGTTCAGTATACAAGATACATAATTTTAATCAAATTTTAAATAATCTTTTAAATTATCTATATTTATTAATAAATGAAGTCTTGGCAAGAATTTATCATCCATGGACATGAGTAAAGCAGATTGCCCCGGAATGGATGATACTTTTGTATTGGGTAAAATCAATAACTTGAAAGTAGAGCAAGAAGACGACAGCATTAACTGTACTCTAGAAAGAACGGATATAAAGACAGAACAAGATGATTTCAAACATGCGGACAGCAGTGATGAACAGGAAGACAAAGAAAAGAACTTCATTACAAACAACTCTGGCAAATATTTGTCTACAGAAAATGAAGATGATTATGGATCTCTTTTTTCTCAATATAGTAATACGCTGTATGATGTAGCAATGGAAGCTGTGACACAAAGCCTCCTTTCGAGCAGAAACATAAGCTCCAGAAAAAAGTCACCTGCTTGGAACCATTTTTTTATATCTCCTAGAGATAGCACTAAAGCAATATGTATGTACTGTATGAAAGAATTTAGCAGGGGTAAAAATGAAAAGGACCTGAGTACAAGTTGTCTCATGAGACACGTGAGGAGAGCACATCCCACTGTACTAATTCAAGAAAATGGAACTATGCCAGGTATATCTTCCTTTTCTTCATCTACATTATTGCTGCCACCTCAGTCTGCAGATGTTGGAGATCTGAGTTCTATGTTATCCCCCATAAAACTGGTCAAGAAAATGGCTTCTAAAATACCATCTCCAGATCGAATAATTGAGGAATCTGTTTCTATTGTTTCTTCTGAAGAAATATCAGACCTCTCAGTCTCTGAAAAGTGCAGCAAAGAAGAAGTCATGGTTGGTTCATCTCCACAGCAAGCCAACAACCAATATGATGACACTGTTGAGAATGTAGCAGAAAAAACAGTTGTAATTCCAAAGAGTGCATCGGGTTCTAGAAGGAGATCCGCTGTCTGGAAACACTTCTATTTGTCACCTCTAGATAATTCTAAAGCTGTTTGCATCCATTGCATGAATGAATTCAGTAGAGGAAAAAATGGAAAAGACCTTGGAACGAGTTGTTTAATAAGACACATGTGGAGAGCCCATCGTTCCATTGTCCTGCAAGAGAATGGGGGTGGTACCAGCATACCACCTCTCTACACTGCACCTCCTACTCTCTTGCCTTCTTTACTACCATCAGACAGTGATCTGAATTCTATGTCATCCTCTCCTGGAAAACTAATGAAAGAACCAACTTCTGTTTCCTCTTCTCCAGACAGAATCTCCGAGGAGATCCATACTAATCTCACTTCTGGAGATACTCTAGTGGAAGACTCAATGCTGTCATCTTCTGATGATATAGGTGAAGTCTCCTTTGTTTCATCTCCTGAAAAACAGTGTGAGGGATTAGGTCCACTAATATTTGAACCTACTGCTGTGTTTCAGCAAAATAAAAGGATTATGAAAAGACTTAAGTCAGAAGTCTGGCACCACTTTTCACTCTCACCTGCAGACAGTTTAAAAGCAGTATGTAGATACTGCAGTTGTATGATAAGTCGTGGTAAGAAAGGAGATGTGGGCACAAGCTGCTTAATGAGACACCTATATAGACGCCATCCTGATGTAATTGGAAACCAAAAGAGCTTTCTCGATGTGAGTTTGGCAAATTCACCTTATGCCACTTTGGCTTCTGCAGAATGTTCATCCTCAAAGTTGACTGACTTGCCTACAATGGTTACACATGATAATCAAATTATATTTCCTGTTAATAGTAAGAAGACCTCAAAACTGTGGAATCACTTTTCAATTTGTTCTGCAGATTCAACAAAAGTAATATGTACACACTGTGGACGTATAATAAGCAGGGGGAAAAAGCCAACAAACCTAGGCACGAGTTGCCTTCTAAGACATTTGCAGCGGTTCCATAACAATGTATTGAAAACTGATGTCCCAGAGACAGTGTTATCCTCGTCTACGGATAATCACATGCCGCTCCGCACAGAATTACTAGGATCTTCAAATTTTGACGAAACCAATGACAAGTTTTGTGACTCTCATCCAGTTGCCAAAAAAATCACAAGTCTTGTAGCCGAAATGATTGCACTTGACCTTCAGCCATATTCTTTTGTAGACAACATTGGCTTTAACAGGCTGCTTGAATATTTGCAACCTCAGTATTCTTTACCATCTCCATCTTACTTTTCTAGGACAGCAATTCCAGATATGTATGATAACGTAAAACAAATAATTATTTCACATCTTAAAGAAGCTGAAAGTGGAGTGATCCATTTTACATCTGGAATATGGATGAGCAACCAAACACGAGAATATCTAACCCTGACCGCTCACTGGGTAACATTTGAGTCTTCATTTCGACCACAGTGTGAGGATTACCATTGTTCAGCACTATTAAATGTATCACAGATTGACTGCGACTACAATGGAATCAGTATTCAAAAGCAGCTAGAATACTGGTGGGAAACATGGATTACTTCCATTGGACTTCAGATTGGCATTACTGTTACTGATAATCAGAGTATAGAGAAAACTTTAAATGAAGGTGATCATTCAAGTGTACAATGTTTTAGTCACACTGTTAATGTAATTGTAAATGAGGCTATTAAAAGCCAGAGAATGGTTCAGAATTTGCTTAGTATTGCAAGGAAGATCTGTGAACGCGTCCATCGGTCAGCAAAAGCAAAAGAGAAATTAGCTGAGCTGCAAAAGGAGTATGAGTTGCCTCAGCATCAGCTAATACAAGATGTTCCATCCAAGTGGAATACATCATTTCATATGCTTGAACGCCTTATTGAACAGAAAAGAGCAATTGATGAAATGTCAATAGAGTGCAGCTTCCGGGAGCTAATAAGCTGTGATCAGTGGGAAGTCATGCAGTCAGTGTGTCACGCTCTCAAACCTTTTGAAGCTGCAAGTAGGGAGATGAGTACACACATGTCTACTCTAAGCCAAGTGATTCCAATGATTCATATACTTAACAGGAAAATAGAAATGCTTTTTGAGGAAACTATGGGCATAGATACTATGCTGAAATCTTTGAAAGAAGCTATGGTGAGCAGATTGTCCTCCACGCTTCATGATCCAAGGTACATTTTTGCTACACTTCTGGATCCCCGGTATAAAACATCATTATTTACAGAAGAGGAGGCTGAACAATATAAACAAGACTTAATCAGGGAGCTGGAAATAATGAGTTCTACCTCAGATGATGATAAACCTGTTTCCAATGGATGTGATATAGGTTCACCATCTACAAATTCTTATGGGGAAGATAATCTCTGGTCACTCATGGGTGACATGAAGAAAACAAAAGACCTGAAAGAGAGAGCAAAGTTACCAGAGGAAATGGTGCTTTCTTACTTGGAGGAAGAAGTGCTTGAGCATAACTGTGATCCTCTAACTTACTGGAACTTTAAAAAGTCATCTTGGCCAGTACTGTCAAAATTGGCTGTCAGGTTCTTGGGTTGTCCACCAAGCATTGTTCCTTCAGAGAGATTGTTCAATACATCCAATGAAAGCAACAACTTTAGTCAGTCAAGGTTAATGATTGAACACTTTGAAAAGCTTATCTTTTTGAAAGTGAATCTTCCTTTAATATACTTCCAGTATTGAAACTAATGAACAAACTGCTAGACTAAATTTATTGTTGCTCACTGGATATTAACTATCTATAACTTGGATTTTTAAATTGCTCCAGTAGGGGCCATGTATGACATCTAATCAGTGACTATAATTCCAAATTTTAGATTCATTTTTTTCAGCTTTCAATATGTCTACATGTGCCTTATTCATAGTACTTCAGGCCAGATATTGTATATATGTTTTTTAAAAGTTCACACTAGAGATAGCCTGTCTCGTCAAATTATACAAAATTATGTAGGTTTTAATCCATAATTGTAAATGAACTTTAAAAAGCTCAGTCATTTGTTTTAATAGAATGGCAAAAAAAAAGGAAAAAAAAAGATGTAAACAGTTCTATTCTGTAGTTTTTTATTCAATTATTATGTAAAAACCATAAACCAGGTACTGTATTTTAGTTGAACATTGCTTTAATTGCAAGAAAACAGGTTTTGTAGTTGTCAAAAGAAAGCTGTACGTGAAAGATGGGGTTCAAGCTGTCTTTTTATCATATGATGTTTTTAACTGCAATCCCTAAAGTACTTAAAGGATTAAGAAGAGTTATTGAGGAAGATGTGTTTACAGGAGACTGTTGACTTAATATCTGAAAATAAATCTTAAATTTAACATGAGATGGAACGTCACTTATACAGCAATCGGTAGTAAAACTTCCCATTCTGGGTTCTCCTGTTCAGGCTTTACATTTTAAGTGAATTACAGAAATATTCTGGATATTTATAAAAGGTCCTAAAGTTTGTGAATTAATGCTTGTTATTTAATGCTGTGTACAAAAAAAGGCAAGAAACTTACCAAGAAGACTCTAATGTCATTCTGAAGCCTATTCTAATCTTTAGTGCATCAAAACTATAAGGTCCCTGTTGTAAAAATTGAGCCCTTACTCCTAATGTAATTTCAATTGTGTAGAACAGCCTTTCTTAAAGCTCCTAGTACAGAAATAATCTGATCTTCTGGTTTTCAGTAATAGCCTTATGGATATGGTGCACTGCTTAGAACTTTATGTAGTAGGGTTGATTCCTGACTGTTGGTGTCCATCAGGCAAATGGGATATAAAGCCTTTAAAGCTTCAGATAAGTTGGAAAAAATAGCCAGCATTTTAATTTGAAAGGAACATTCTCCTTAGTTCTTCTCTAGAAAGACTTATCTTTTAATTTCAGTTTTCATTGAATACATTTTTGGGAAACAAGTCATCATTTGCCTATGACCTTTTAGAAAAGTTGTAGCTTTGTTAAGATACTCTACCTATGCCTAATCTAATTTTGCATTTACTATGTTTTAGTGTATTTATAAATGGTGAACTCAGTTTCTGAAATTAAACATTTTATTTGCAATTTTCCAGTGGTAGTCAACACTGCCTTTTATTTTCAGATGGATTTAAGACAACTCTTGACTAAAAATTAATTCAAACAATTGTAATCATAAATATACCACAGAACAAGCTATTTGAAAAGACAGGTTTTCCTTTTAGCTCTTATGACTTGAGCCTGGATTCTGCTTCTTTTCATTTTCCAAAAGCTGTTTTAACTTCAGGAAGATTGGTTGAATTACTTCCCAAGTGGCTCTGGTTTCCATGTGTCATTTCTCTAAACATTTCACAGTTTCAGGTATTTCAAGTGTTATTCCATCATGTTCTGTTTATATATATACAATTAAAGTAAATGACTACATAGTGCACTTGGGAAAGACTAATACTGCTTTTTTCCCTGCAGTATTTTAAAAGATAATGTTTACTTCTATCAACAGCCAGCATCTCTTTGTTCTTCTAGAGTTAAATGAGAACAGCACACATTTTTCCTGCAGTAATAAAACAATTTGGTCGAGTTTATATGTAGCTGGAAGTAGGTGAGTTTGAAGCAGCTTATTGGGAAACATGTTTAAATGGTTACTGGTTAATTATTATCTCAGTTTTTTTCTCCTACATTTTAACTGTGAATATAACCTTGACCCTTGTAGAGGAGATTTTTAATCTCTCCAAACCAGTGGAGAAGAGAGAGGATGAAAAAACCCCATATTTCTTTATAAACAAGTGATGCAATTTTTACTCAAGGCTTGAATGTAATACAGGCTTATGACTTAAAGCAGTGTGGAGTCACATCAAACAAGGAGGAATGCTGGCAGTGAACAAGCTCACCTGAAAAACACAGCTCTCTGGACTCAAGAATCTTGGCTCCTCTGAAGGGAGTCTTTGCTGTAGCTCCTATCAAACTCCCTCTGTGGTGGAGAGTTGTAGTGATGGCAGTTTGTAGTCCAAAATCTGCTTCTTAGTCATACAGATAATTAATTGTATAGTCATGCTTTTTATCAAAACATCCTGAGAACAAAAGAACTAGTCACTATTTTTAAAAGTAAAATTTCATCAAGTTAGTCTATTTATACCAGTGATTTCCCTTTTTCATTTTGCTTCCATTTGGATTTTTTAAGGGCTTAGTTCTTAAGACTGCACTGTTTCAGTGTCAGCTTGGCTAAGAATGAATTAAAGGCTTATGTTAGAATTTTTTTAAGATAATATGCAGGCCCAAAAGACCTTAAAATTGAAGCACTTAACTCTTAAATAAAAATAAGGGAAACTGAGAACATAAAGCAGCTGTTTTCAATTGTAAGCCTTGATCCTTCTATAGGAGTTACAGGAGCATCTCCTTCAGATCAGGCACTGCTGCCTGTCAGAAAATAATGGTTCCAAAAGAAGGGCTGAAAGCTTTCATTGAAGCTTGAGGTAAGTTATTGAGTGACTGTTTTATGTTGGGTTTGCCTTATTATTTTTAATGTAAATTCTTAGTGATTGCAAAAATTTTATGGTTTTACAACCCTTCTCATATTTGTAATAGATAAGACCCCCCCCAAATTTTAAAAATTGTAAAAAGCAATTTTTACAGTGCTTTCCCTTAGACTAATAAAGTTGTAAATAGTGGGAGTTCTCATCAACCTGAGTTTGTGCTGCACCAATCCCTGTAGCAGCGACAGTTCCCTGATGCATAACATGGTGACCCTGCAACAGTGATACTTAAACAGATACTTTCAGTACATTAGCAACTTCAGAAATAAATATACTAAGCAGACTTTTTTTCAGTGTTAGCATAGAAAGTAAAGTGTAGATGATACTTGGCCATCATAAAAATCTTAAAGCCTTTGCTTCTTTTAAAAGTAGGCAGGTGTGGCAACTACACACAAAAAATAGTTTGTAGTAATAAAGGTAGGAAGGGGAAGAAGTTGAGATCTGCAACAGCCTTTTCAAAGAACTCAGGTCTTGTGAAGGGTATATAATGGAAAGTATCTATTGAGATGTATATTATGCTTCAGAAACCTGAGATAATGCTTCCCCCACATTTGCTTCTTTTTATATGGGGCCTCTTTCCCTGCTTACCAAGTCCAAGTGAAGAAAACGTGTTTGCAGAATTTAGTCAGTGAGCTTTTGCTACCAAAAACCCTTGCTTCCCAAAAGTAGCTTCTGAATTTATAAAGAACTGAAATCTCAACTAGAGCAGTGTCAAGACCAGTGTAAGGATGTAATTGATTGAATTGATAACAGCTCAGAGTAGGTGTTTACAGTTTTTGAGATTTCTCCCTTAAAGTAGCTTTTTTTTCCTGCCATTATTCAGACCTGACCGTATTAAATTTTCATTTAATTACCTCCAAACATAGGAAAACTAAATACACACAGAGACACACACATATATATATATAATACAGAATTAACAAATTACACTTTCTAGTTTTATTTAGATTTTATAAACTAAGCATTTTACTCTTACACAAACATATTCATCTTTTGCTTTATTCTTAGCAACAAGAAACAGTGATTCTTTACCTTCTTGGTTTCATTGCAAAGCTGACCCAAAAGTGATTTCATAAAATGAGTATGCCAACCAGAAATAGTAACCACGGTGATATCCCCAACTCAGGTATCACCTTGGGTCCTAAGGACTGGATCTTTGCTTAAGCTGCCCCTGACTCTTATTTAATCTATGAACCAATGCCTTCTTCCAGCTTCCTAAACTGGCAATTTTGAAGGAAAAGGTGGACTCCATTTCAGGCAGCATTTTTACCTTATACTTGGCACAAACTGACAGATGAAGCCTTGGTACAGAACCACAGGCACCTGTAGCTGAAATAAAGCAGAATTGGTGAAAGACTGCCTGTAACAGTAAGATGTAGAATTTCAAAAGAAACATTGGCTTCCCTTTCTATCATAAAGGTCTGAAATGAGCAACCAAAAAGTAGTTAGAGTTGCTCATGGTTATCTAAAGAGCTGATCTAAAATAAGTAGCTGCATACAAAATGGACCAGTTACACTTTGAAATCCTACATATATAAATAGGAAATGAAGAAAACCTTTGTAGAGATATTTGTTATTTAGCATAAGGAGTTTTTGCAAATATCCTTTTAATCTTCGGTGTCATGTGTTAAGCAGATAGTGATGCATTTCATGTCTCACTGTTTAACAGCCTCTTAACATTAGTTTTGGCATAGTTGAGACTAATTATGTAAGCAGTTCACTGAGATAGTTGTGGCTAAACACTCTTGCTTACATCAATGCTAAGTTCAGCTTGATGAAAAGTTTTCTTCTTTTCTTGCAAACAGAAAGTGAAGTCACTTGTACACGAAGGAGCCTTTGAATACTATGAAGGAATGCTCTTTGAGAGTGGTGCTAGAATGGGAGTATATAAGTCTAAGTAGTAAGTCTATATATAAGTCTATACATGTAGTAAAGGCAAGCAATATTAGGCTATGATTTCTGGAATTTCTGTGTAAGTTATTAAAAAATGCTGTCAGATGCAAGGGAAACACTCTTTCTTGCATTGAAATTGATACAGCAAACCAATGCTAAGAACTCATATCCATTTCCAAGTTTCTTAACATTAGAAGAACTAGAAATATCCAGGAAAATAAGAATGATCCTGGAACAACTGTAACTTCAGGAGCAGCAGCACAATCTCAAGCTTTGTTCTGAATGTGTAACTTGTCTCACTAAGGGGATGTGTGAAACAGCCAGGGAGCAAGAAAAAGGAGTGTGCTCAGTGTTTCAGAATGCATTGCACAAATAGATTGCATTGAGGTTGTGTTCTGATGGATAAACAAAGTTAAAACCTGAGACATGCTCTGTTTTTCCCTCAGTGGTAGCAGATAAATGTATTTGATTTCAGATCCAATGCAACCATTCTCCATGCCTCCTCACCCCAATTTAGATCAAGAGAGAAGACCCATAGCAAGTACTTAGGGCAGGTATAAGATCAATATAGTCTGATTTTTTCCAGCTCTTGATATTAGAGACTTTGTGAACTGGAAGTTGTTCCTTGATCTTTAGTTCTTTTGATTCTTGATGCAAGAGTCATCTGTTCACCTTTGTTTTGAAGCAGCTTTTACTTTCAGCTTCCAGAAATGTCCTCTATTAGCAAGTTCCACAACATTTTTTTCATGCAATTACTTTATTTAGTTTTATAACAAGAATGTCCTATGTCTCAGGCTGTAAGACTCTGATTATTCACCTTCTTCAAGTGAAATGGCATGGTGAGGTATTTTTGTCCAAATAATCTGTTCAACTTTTTACAGGAACAAGCATTGCTTCCAAGAAATTAAGTCAAACTTAAAAGAGCAATGTATGATGCTACACAACATTTGACCCTTGGGGAGTTTAAACAAGACACCCTGAAATAAATCTCATTCTATACCAGCATTATAGATTAACTGTACTATCTGTCTTTTTGTTTTATTCAGGTTAATTCAACCTTCAGTTAATTCAACATACTCACCTTATTTCTGTTTTTGTTAAGAAAAACAATTATTGTTACTGTAATCAGTCAATTCAAAAGGTATTTTTAAGAACTTATATAAGCATGAGAAATTTATTACTTTAAAGTCTCTTCAAAAATCCCAAGTGATTAGTCACTGTCCTCCTACCTGCCCAGTTCATTCTCTAACCTGACGCTTCCTCCTATGCATGTCCCCCAAATGCAGAAGAACTTGTACTATCCCACTTCAAGTTTGCAGAAGGAGCAGACTTCCTTTATGCCTTCTTGTATTTAAGGGAACTTGAACTCACTTTTTTCTTCCATGCAAGTACCCTGAATATTCATTTATATTAAATGAGAAAATACGCTCTGTTCTTATGGAGCTAAAGAAAAGCACCACAAGAGATGTTGGAGACGAGAAAATTAATTTAAGGAGAGAGGGCTTTAGTTTCTGTTCCAAGGATTGCTTGTTTTATTCGAACAGCCTTTAGGGAAAAACTGTAGTAATCTTCATCCCAGTTTGCCAGCTGCCCCTGCTTATTTCAAGTGAGGGCCACCATGATATTCATGGCCTGTGTCTGAGGCAGTTACCCATAAAATCATAGCTAGAACGGAATACATGAGTTGGAAAGGACACACAAGGATCATCAAAGTTCACTCCTAGTCCTGCACAGGACATCTCCAAGAGACACACCACATATACTTGAACTCTGTCAGGCTTGGTGCTGTGACCATGTCCCTGGGGAGCCTGTTCCAGTGCCCAGCCATCATTTGGGTGAAGAACCTTTTCCTATTATCCAACTTCAACCTGCCCTGATACATGCTGTTACAGAGGTCATACAGCCTCAGGTACTGTGGTGCTCCATGCACTGCCTGGGTCACAATCTAGCCCTTTTAGCCACAAAACCAAAGTTGCAGATTTTCAAACTAAGCACTTTCAATAACCACACATGGAGGACAAGATGTAACAGGACACAAATAAACTTCAGACACTCTTCAAAACTGCAATCCAGTATCTCTTTCCTGTCTCCCTATATGTATTTTATCTTTCTCTACCCCAAACAAATAGAGTAAAAGCCCACTTTGAGCTGATTGCTTCTATTTCCATGGGTGGTGAGGCTGTGGAGAGTAGTAGACCTGAGCTCCACAGCTGAACACCATCACTGGTTTAAGTCCCACAGGTAGCAGCACCCACACACCAGAGTAAGTCTGTGGAAGGACTGTATGATGTGAGGATGAAATTCAGCAAGATGAAACTCTTCAAATGCCTCGTGTACGTCTTCACTGCCACTTCAGACAACAGCTTGAGATGCCTATTCTGCAAGCAGAATAGTTGAGTTCAGTGGCCCTAGGTTTTCTCTGTAGGTGATAGAAGCAAGTTCCTGCAGAGGGATTCTGACAGCCAGGGATTTGGAAAGCTGGAGCATCCACACAGACATTTGTATACACCTGGGCAGGATAAATTTTAGTTTGGGTTCTTGAGTTGTGGATTCCAGTGTGGGGGAGTTACATGAAGTCAATGATTAGCCTTAACATGAAGGCCTACCTACATCCTTAAAAGTTTTCCTTTGTGTGGTTCCAAATTTGCAGCTATTTGCACATGTATTTCCTTCTGTCTCTTGTGAATTGTTTGATGTTCAAACTGGCTCTGGAGGAAGGTAGATTTTCTTCCAAAGACAAGTCAAATAGATAATAAATACTTGAATGATTTAAATTTCAAGAGCGGCCAGAGACTGGACCAACAAGTTCTGCAGGTTGCTTTTGCCAGATCTGCTCAGGCCAAGGAAGCCTGGGCAACAACAGCCACCCTCGAGGGAGCAGGCCCCACCCCACCAGATCAGTTCCACTGATACATAATCTAGAGACAAAAAGAAAACATGGTTCTAAAAACTGAAACATACACAGGGTAAAGTAGTTCCTGAATCAAGCAAATTTAAGAATAAAAAGAAAGCAAACAAAACAAACAAAAAAAAACCAAACCACTTTATTCCATAATTATACTTTACTCAAGTTTTCAGTCAGCAAGGAATAGTTTTCTGCCCATGATACTTTCAATGATTCTGACATTTTACACTAATGGAACTTCTGTCATTTAACAACTGGCCCTAACCAGAATTCTAACCTTTTTTCCTTGTTCCATTCAGCAATCTATGCAGACATCCTTAACAAAAACATCTAATAAAGAAACTACAGAGCATGCAATCTTACCCTAGTTTATATAATGCAGCACATGGCACATTAGAGTACTCCTTTCCAAACTTAATAAAAAAAAGTAAAACAGCACGTATCTTAAAGTGGGCATTTTCATAGGTAATTTTTACACTGAAAATTAAGATACCATTACAGCAGAAGAGGGGAAAAATTATTTTAAAGATTCTTTTTCTCAGGAAATCCAAGTTACTGCTTTTTCATGAGCTGTTGGAATGAAGATAATCATCCTTAGTACTCAAATCTGTTATGAAGCAGTGCTTGTGAAGAGGTCCAACTGCTTTTTAAGTGAATGTTTCATTAGTTTGGGAGCCTACAGGGCACAATTAGGCATTATGACGAAGCAACGATGAATATGGCTTTCCTATGTTTATAACACCATTGGGTTTCACACTGGCAATCTGACAGCTGAGGGGGTTACAATCCTGCAGATACATAAAGTAATACAACTCTGCACACATAGATTACATATTAAATTATTGCCCTAGCACAAACCTGTTGGTTTTGTATCTTATACAGGACAATTAGGACATACCTGTGCTACATGATGAAACAGACTACCAAACCAAGTAGACAGGTTTTACTTAATACCACTAAACTTGAAGGCAACCTCTCTCAAACATATCTAACAATACAACTCAGTATACTGAGCATATACTGACTAGGAATGCACTGTATTATTTGTAAGAAACAGGACAGAGCTAAATACCAACTGGTACAGAGATTTTCTCTGCCTCTCCATAGAAGCTGAGTTGCAGTGCTGGAATGACAATTTGCTGCTGTCTTATATAGTTCACTCATCAGCAAAAGCACATCAAAAGACTTACTTAAAATTCACAGTCAAGATGATAGAGGAAGTTTTTCCAACAGTACTAATTTTGGTTTCAAGTTTAAAGTAAAAGGAGGTAGTGCAGTAAGGTTCAACCCAATTTTACTGATGCCAGGTATATTTGCCAGTGGCCTGTGGGTTGTCTTGTAATGTGATATTTGAAGAGGATTTGTTTCCATCAGTATATGTGTGTAAGAAAACATCAACTGGTCTCCTGGTTTAACATCTTCTCTTTTGTCATACCTGTAAAGAACAAAGAAGATTTATTTTTATTCCTTGTTTTACCTATTAAAGATGGCCATTATTGCAGAGGTATCCAAGATGAAACACAAAAATAAACTAACATTCTCAGTTACATCTCCTGATTAAATAGTACTAGAGGAGGAAATAGTATTTTTTAAGAATGTAGGGACTCAGTCATTCCACGCAAGTCTTTCTGCTGCTACTGTGATATACATCACGACTCCTAGAAAATTTCTTACTAGTTTCCTATTTCAATTTAGTGGAGAAAGGACTCCAAAGCCTAAGATTGTAGGAAACTGGACCAATTTTTAAGTTTTACTCTACAAGAATTGCATTTGGAGAAACGTGGAGGTGGTTTTGTTTTGTTTTTGTTTGGGTTTTTTCCTGCTTTTTTTTTGTTTGTGGGGTTTTTTAGTAATGCTAAAAAATACCTTATGTGATACTTAATCAGAAACCCTTTTCTTCTGGTACTCATACATTAGAGTGGGAGCCTCAGAGAATAGCAGGAGACCTCCTTGAACACTGGAGGAAAGAAGGAGCCTGGCAGTTACAGTACTAATTTGGCACTTGTTATTTCTAAGTTCAGTTCCCTGATCTACTACATGTTTGGGCAGGTCACTTTGGGTCAGCTTTTATAAACTGTTTAAGTACAAGAATACATATAAATTATATATAGAATTAAAAAAAAAAAGGAACTACTGAGTTCTAGGACTATTCATTATGTACACTTAGAGTTATTTCTTAAAAGGATTTATGTTCAATCTAGCTTTTGGCAGTGATGTGAAAGATCTAGTTTCAGCCAGTTTTCATTTAATCTAAGCCCAAAACTGAAGTTCATTATCTCTTAGGAGCTGTATGAGCCCCTTTAATCTTCTAGGAATTGAGACAGGTATCCCTCACTGTCTCATGAGGACATGGTTCTACTTTGCAATAGTTATTTGTTCATTCACTGAGGAGAGTCTTATAGCTTCTATAATGTTAGAATATTCATACTGGACATGGCAGCCTGATCGAGTCCTGACTCCAGCAACTTCAAAGGAGAAGAAAGAGGTAAGTTCATTCCAAAGCACTCCATAAACCACTGTTGGGCTCTGTAACCTCAGTGAAGAGCAGTGCCCCATTCTTCACCTTTTCTGTTGCCCTGTTCTGTGAACTGTTTTCTACCAGCACTTGGAGCTCCCATTCTTAGGCACCTGAATCCTTCCACACATTTCACAGGCATCTTACTCAGGCCGTGACTTTCCTTGCAGATGTAGACACAGGTAAGGAAGCAGTGCAGTCCCAGCCCTACGTACCCTTAAATGCACCAGGATTAAATCCACCCTGCATCTTTGCAGGCCTGGCCTCTCATCTGCCTGAATTCCCTGAAAAAAATCTCTACTGACATTTTTATAATGCTGCCTGACAGGGAAGTCATTAACATTTAAGATATTTGAAGGAAGTACTTTACAGAAAATCAGAGGTTTTGTGTGAATTGTTAACTGAAATTTTGGCAACTCAGGAAGGACCCCAGGCTGACAGAATTCGTAAGTGTCACTAAATACACCATATAATGCAGAATTAGACTGCACACTGAACAGGTGTTTTCTACTTTTAAAACAATTGCATGCTAATTTCACCTGCTATTTCCAAAAATATCACAATACCCCTTAGGTTGGTAGATATATCCAAACTGGTAGAAGAAACTGCATTACTTTGTAACAACCTTACCAACTACTAATTTCACATTTTCTTCATCAGCAAGTAAAAGGCCTTTCATCTGGCTGCATGTATTTTTGAATTGTATTATTTTAAATACTTTAAGCTTACACAGCATATTTATTCAGGGTTCAAAGAGACTGCACTAATTGAAGATGAGATTGTAACACCTGTTCCTTGTAAGAACCTGCATCAAGCTCCTTTCAATCACCCTTTGAAGAAAAATAATAGATTGCTTGCGTTTTTCTTGAGGCAAATAGATCTAATCTGAGCACACCACTGAAAGCTGATAACTTTAAGACACTTTTATTAATGGACTGCAGTTATCTGATGAATCATCAGCCTTCACAGCCACCCCATCCCTAATCAGTTTCCACCTGACATATACTGTCAATGAAGAGGTTAAGATAGTTTTCACCCATGTGAAAGGATGCCACTTTCTTGGACCAGAAAATGGACAGGTGGTGCCAATAAACTTTGCACTGCTGTGCTGTCAGACCAAGTGGTAGTCCTGTGTATGATGCTCAGTTGTGGATTTTGTCTGATTTTTTTAATGTGAAACTTTATGCTGAATCAGCCCTTCCTTTAACCTTTGTTTTGCTGAGTACAGATAAAAGTGAGAGAGAAACTGCTCTGTAGCTGTAACACCATGAAACATTATCAGTGACAGGGATATTATTAATTCACCTTCCAATCCCACCAGGCCTTACAAACCCAAAGCAATCCAACACTCTCCAACTCAAAAAGCTCATTGGAATGAAGCACTACTGAGAGAGGAGAGTTGTATTCAGAGTAGTGTGTGTATTTAAGTATATTTTAAAACCCCAAATATTGAAACATTTTAGCTGTCATGCACATTCTATCCCTTGTACTCTAGCAGCTTAATGTGTCTTCCTAATTAATGGTTTAAGACTTTCTCTAGATTCAGCATACAAAAAAAACAATTTCAAAAAAACAGTGGATAGGTAATTGTGAAGGCTTTAAACAGTCTGTACCATCATCAGGAGAGTGCTTGGAAATAAAAAGGCATAGGAAGATCGATGATTTTTCTTATTCCCCTGGAAGCATTCTCTCCTTCTTCTGCTTTACTTCCAAAGTACTTTTATCTCTAAACATACCAGTAATTAAATTATGTTCATCTGGTCCTGAATACTGTGACTGGGGAAAAAGAACTCTATGCTCAGAATACTTCTTAAATCAAAATCTGCTTGTGTTCCTTATGTTTTGTGCAGTATGAAGGGAGGCTTTGTGTCACCTTCTAATGAATCATTTTCATTTAATTAATTTTCATTTAAATTAAAACCTTATGTTTCAGCTGAAGAGGTAGGCTTAAAAATCAGAAAGGTGCCTACTTTTTGGTTTTCATTCTGAAAAGCAAATGATGCCACCTCACAATGTTTCCTACTATTCATTCCAATATTCTCTTTTAAAAAAAGTGTCTATATATCACTGCTGGTCCTAGTAACAAAGCACTCAACAGCCTTCCCTCTGAGCTAATGAATGTGTTCACAGCAGCAGCTTCAATGCCATCTATATGAGGGATGTGCCACATAAAACCAGACTTTCAATATTAAAATGTACATGAGCCTCACATTGCCTCACATCATTCAGACAAATAATTATGTACACTGTTCTGCCAAGAAAGCTCTGTTTCACAAGGTCTAGTGGGGTATCAGACCTAGCTGTGTTAAACATATTGGTATTAAGTTTGGTAAGCTAACAATTTTTGTGCTGTTTCAGATGTCTTTAGAATCCCAGAATTATTAAGGTTGGAAAATATGTCTAAGAGCATCAAGCCAAATTGTCACCTTAGCACCACCACCAGCACATTCACCATTAAACCGTGGCTCCAAGAGCCATATCCAAACTTTTAACACTTCCAGGGATGGTAACTCACAACCCTTGCCATGAAGAAATTTTTCCTAGTATCACACCTAAACCTCCCCTGGCACAACTTGAGGCCATTTCCTCTTGTCCTCTGAAATATTCTATGCTGTACAGGCAAATCAGAATCAACCAAAACAATGAAAAAACACTGCAGTGCTTTATTTCCGATATGGCAGCACTGCAGACATCAAAAATTCTCTGAAGATTCATATTGTTCTTAAGCTGGTTTAATAAATATGCTGTACCAGAAATGGTGTTTGCAATGCTTGTCCCTGTGCATATGCAAAAAAAGAAAAAGCAGGCTCCTGTCCTCAGATGAAAATACCTCGTTCAGAACATACCTCCAATCAGAATTGATTTCTAGAAACCGAGAAACTCCCGTCTGTGCTGCAGCCACGTCAATGTGAACAGAGACATCTACATAAATAAAGAAAATAGAATACAGTTTCAAAATTCTTCCAAGTATACTCTGATTAATAATAAATTAACAAAATAGTAACAAAGAAGATGTGTGTACCTAGTTTGAAGAAGTAGTATTCAATACATGAAAAGATATACTGAAATTAAGATTAGGTGAACATACCTCCAGCCAGCTTTACATACCTGCTGTTGAAGGTACCAACTCATGCAACTTCTGTATTGCCACTCCTCCAGGATAATTGAAATGTGAAACATATAAAGATGTTCCTGAATAAACAGCATTGAGTAGAAGATGCATTATAATAAAGAATGATCCAAGTTTGTACAGCCAGGATCTCCGGTAGTTATTCAGACTGTTGAGGAAGAGAAAAACAAGGAAGAATAAACTGTTATTTTCTTTCACACTGCTCAGTGACTACTGTGACACAACTCTTACAGAAACTCCACTTCTAGATAATAAAAATTAATAGAAATTTTATTAACTCTGTATGGCATATATTTATTACCAATTTCTAGAAGATTAACTTCTAGTGACATTTAAATTAGAATACTCTCATTAATAAAACTAAGACAAACTTATCAATAAAGCTAAGTATTTCTGTGTTTCAGCTATGAATATATTCTCTTTTAAAGAAGTTAAACTCTGAACTTCAATTTGTTTTCTCAATATACCCAAACAGAACTATAACTCCATGTTTCACAAGCCTTGCCTGTGCATTAAACTATCTCCTGAAGTAAACTGTGCTAACAGCTCAGGAGTACTGGAATAAGTCTTCCTTTCTGGTAAATAAAGTGCATTGTAACAACCTAACAGTAAAATTAGGGCTCTACTCTCAATTCTCCTCCAGACTTCCCAAATAGTCCCATCAAAGCATTTGACTTTTCTGAGTTTCCACTTCTCTCTGCAGTCAAATGGGTACAAAGACCTCGAACTCCTTTCTACAGCACATGAATATTTCAGTATGATCCAGAGGTCAAGATGAAAAAAGTGCATAAAAATAGTACTAATAGTTTTCCTTTTGCATTTTCAGAGGGAAAAAACCCAACAAACAGGATTTTGAACTTACATTCGTGAGCACATTTTAGCAGCCACTATGTTGAAAACGGGGAAAGTATAGATGATGAAACGCAGCTCTTTGTGTGGGAGAAACGAGTACAAGAAAATAAAGCCCAGTGCTGGCAGAAGTAAAATCCGAGTTCTCTTTTCTGTTACCCCTAAAGGTACAAATATTATGCTGCATCCCAAAGCACGAGGCAGGGCTGAATAGAAATACCACAAGAAGGGAGAGGTCTTCAAGGTGAAAAGAGTTAAGGATGCTTTCACTGTTAACAAGTAAAGTAACTATTCATTACATTAGTATCCACAAATTTTGCAAATATGAAGTATACTTTTTATGTACACATTCTTCCAGCCTTTCATTTTCTGTCTCATCTTTGGAGAACTAAAAGCAGTTGCTTAATTACATTCACATTACCCAACAGAGACACATCAAATGGCACTAATGATGGGCAACATGAAACACCAAGGGGAAGAAACCTGGCTTTATACTGGTAGAACACAAAGAGGCAAGAAAAAGCAGAGGAGACTTACAATTTGCAGAAACACCTAAGGGACAGACACTGTCTCATAAGTTTTAAATAATGAAAAGTAGAATCTAACGCCCTGAGTCTCAGGAGTAAGTCACATCAAGTCTTTGCTTTGGCTGGTAGTGTTCTTTTTCTCTGGATGTTTCAAAGGATACTCCCCAGTTGGAACTTTTGTTTAAAACTGTGTTATACCAGAGCACTTTCCCCTCAGGCCACACAAGCTGCCTCCAAAATAGAGAATCCACAGCAACTGTTAGCCCTAAAAAAATTAAAGAGATAAAAATCTGCATGAACTAAAAACCAGGGAAAAGCAAACTAACACATCCAAATAGAACACATACAGCACATTGAGACCAACATACACTGAAACATGCACTGTAAGCCTCAATCAAAACCACAGTTAAGGCTGAATATGTCTGTCGTGCAGGGAAGTGAGGCACTTCTGAACAGAAGCCTTTAAAGGAGCATGTTAGACATGAATCCCCAATTGGGATTCACCCCACTCCAACCCCAGGTTTGAAAAAAGGGTGTAATTGAGGTTTGTTTTAGAAAAGTATTAAGAGCATTAAATGTAATGAACGATAAGAAGCTCATGTTAACTTCAAATAGTACTAAATAAATTTTTATTGTAAAGCTACAACTGCTTTTTGTTAAGTTAAAAAAACAATCACAAAACTACTATTCATTAGGTGGAGGGAGAGAGAATGAGAATAAGGGATGAAAAGCAAAAAGAAAGCAGCAAAATTGTCAGCCTTATCTCCTCCACTCAGCTCTGTGAAAATTGCTCTAGTATTTAAGGGTTTTGCTCAAATAGGAAAGGGGAGTGCCAGTGGTTAATTCCCATTGGACCTCCAAACTCTTACATCATGAGGTGCCTCCAAATGCACCTGGCATAACTGTTTAATGTTTCTATTGTGCACTCTGCTGCCAGGGGTCATCATCACATATCTAACAACAGCATTTTTAATTAGGTAGGCTGGTGGAGCAGCTTAGAGTATTTATGTGCATATACACGAGGTCTTCCATGGATGGGTAGAGACAAGGGAATTTTTCAACCTCTGCAGCATGGAGATCACTTAAGCTGTTAAATTTAATTTAATAATGGAATAGAACTGAACTGCAACTTTCCCCACAACCCTCCTGCTTGGTATTTCTGCCTGTCACACCGTTGTATTTTATCCTGGGACTCAGCTTATCACTACGGCAATAGATACTATGCACAAGTAGCTACAGCCAGGTATTAACTGTACTGAAGTCAACTTGCACATCTCAGCCTCTTCAAGATCAGGACATTAGAGTGTAACCATCTAAAGACAGAGGCCACAGTAGCCTTCCCTGCTCTGCACACATCTATTTCCTCACACAGAAATTTTCAAAGAAATAAAAAATCTCATCATATTATTAGCAAATAGAATCAAACTAAAACAATAACAACTCACAACACCCCACTTACTCTCTTTCCACTGCCACCCCCCAAAAAGAACCCTTAAGGGCCACTCAACAGATAAATCAGTCAAAACTCCAGACTTCTCTTGAACTTCATGTCATTTGCTTTCTTCCAAGCAAACACTTACCCAACCAAAATATTCCAGCAGGAACAGCATGGGAAAGCACCTTGAAAATGGAGATTCTTTTAGTTAATAATGTCACCAGGAGCATGAGGCCTAAGAATATGCAGAGCTCTGATCTGAAGACTATAATTGCCAAAGCTGAGAACCAAATGAAAGGCCTTTGCTTTTGCTGTATCCAAAATGTCAATGCCAGGAGCACTGCAAAAAAAAACCAACAAAACAAACAAAAAAACCCCAAAACACATCACTCAACATACTGAACTATTTATTTTCTAAAGAGTAACATTCAATGCTATCTTCTTGTTCCTCTAACTTCCCAGCAAGCCTCTCTTGGTCTTACCACCATTTCTAGTCCAGAAATTCTTCCTTAGCTAGAGAAATGTAATTTGGAATAATGCACAGCTTTATACTGTTGATGCTTAAGTAATTAGGAAAAGTGTAACCACAAGGAACAGATGGAAACTCTTTCTAGGCAGTGTATTTAATAGCTATTGGTGGGGGGGAAAAAAACAGACCTTAAGGGAGTACTAAAAGCTTCTCAAACTACAATTCATAATTATTATTATTATTGCTCAATATCAGCTGGGCAGTTAGTTTATTCTCTTGGCTAAGTATATTCTATATTCATGATAACACAAACCCATTTCAAACACATAAATGAGACTACAGACTACTGCTGAGGGAGGAAGATCTATAAATTCATTCACATGATTAGGTGGGACACACTGTATCTCTACAGATGAAGTTGTCTCTACTTTAGCTTAAATCTGGACATAGTAATGTGCTCAGGATCCTAAGGAAAACGTGAAATACTAAGGTACAAAATCATGAAACAACTTGTATTTTTTAATATTCAAAAATTATCTGAGACATTACTAGACACTTTATCTGACAATTCATCTGCTTTTGTTTATCATTTCTCATCTGTACAGGTTCTTACATCAACCTCACAATGTTATTAGCTGAACAACTTGCACTGAAGCATTTAGTGACTCAGTAAATATCTGTCACATGTGATTAATCTTCCTCTTCATCAGCTCTGGGGGAAAACTGTGTATGTAGAGAAGGGCTTGACATTGATTTTTTTAATTTTTTTTAATGTAAGTATAGAAATTGCTGCATTTGTACACAGCTTCAGAAGAGGAAAGTGAAGATGGTGAAGTAGGAGTCTCTTCTACAATCCCATTTGAAAGTCCTTTCCTGTGCAGACCAAGTTCACTGGGTTTTTTTGAACTGCAGGTACACCTCATCCCTTTTCATAGCTCTATGCTTTATGCATTAGACATGTGAACCCAAACCTCTAGCTAATCAAAGCCATCTGACAAAACCTACATGTACTCAGATTCAATAAAACTTGATTAAGCAGTCACTGTAAGCATAGATGGTAAAAAGAGAATGAAATCTCAAGCTTTTTAGTCTTGTTATCACACAAATCAATCAAGTAGATATGTCAATTTGGTCTGACCATACTTTTCCTGTGCTTTAACTACTGATACATTTGAAAAGAAGTTTTAAATTTTAAATTTTTTCCTATGAAATACCTACCAAATGGAAGTGCAAACACATTAGGGAGAGTTCTTGTACAGTAAAACATCAAATGAAACTGAGTAACAGTGATGAGACAGAAGATTGATGCTGTAGTTGCTCCAAACTGTTTTCTAACTTCTTTCTGCAGCTTCCATAAGGTGTAAATCACACTGAGCCCCAAACTTCCTCGGACTATCAGGAGAATAAAAACAGGAATCAAAGAGTAGTATCAGATGGATCACTGATGAATAGCCATGTTATATAATGTAATGGAAGATATTTTGAAGATTAACACTTAAGATACCACAATATAACTTCCTTCAAAGAAACAAAAAGCCAAAGAAAATTCCATTTAGTTTATCTGTTCTAATCCACTTTTAACTTGTCTGGTAGTTCTGCACAAAGGTCAATGCTTCCATGCCAAAGTTAACAATCCTTTCTGAAGAGCACATGGGAGGGAACTCTCTGAAGAGACTTGAGACCCTTGTTTTTTCTACACTGCCGACATTTGTTAGCACACACCTTCTGTGTGTTGTTAGTTATTCCCAAAGAGGGAGCTGAATGGCCATGCTGCCCCAAGTACCATAGCATGGGTTTTCCTTCATTGAGGAAAAGAATATCACAATTTAACCATTGGTCCAAATGTAGAAACAATGTTTTAATTGGTGCTCGAATGGGTGACATCTCTGAGGATTCAAAGTTCTCATACCTATCAGCTGGGAATAAAACTTGGACATTCTTAGCACAGAAAGTATGTAGATAGCTGGGCTGGAAAGAGCAGCGATAAAAATTGGTCCAAGGAACGTTCTTGGGACAACTCCAGGAAATTCATGATGGTCATACTGCAAAAAGGAGAATCTACTTAAAATAAGCAAATTAGAAACAAGGGGAAAAAAATCATATTCACACTGCATTTATCCTACAGATACTGCAGGGAATTGTCACCTTTAACACTGTCCAAAAATGAAGACATTGTTTTCAATTTACCTTATCCAAGTCCAGCTGGTGGTACACCACATCATGGATAGCTTGTAGGTTAAAACTTTCCTCTACTTTTGTAAAAGGACAGACAGTTAAATGAACAAAGGCCACCACAATCAGCAGCAGCAGCAATGGGAATGACCGCCCACTTGAGCTCCTCTTCTGAGCCATCTTGGGTTTGAAATTCAGGTATATTCTATGATTATTAAAAAGAAAATAAAAATGAATTACATAAATAACATGGCATGAAGTGTACAACCAGAAAAAAAAGACTGATAATGCAAGGAAAATGTATTACAGCAGTCAAAAAGTTCAAACAAAGACTAGTAAGTCAAAAAAATCCAAGAAATTTTTTACTACATTCAGTGAATTAAGGTAGTCAAAAATATATTCAAAAGCATTTCAGAATTTATGCCACCATCTATAAATATAATTGTTTTAATTTTCACCTAAAAAACCTCAAGACAACATAGACCCTACCTAAGGAAGTATATCCCTTTGCACTCCATACTGCCCCACTGCTGAGTGTCACCTCAGTTATGTCTGTGATTAGTGGGACAGATAGCCTGGTAATGTACCCTCACTTTAACTGCACACTGGATTTTTACAGATGGTCTTTAGAAGATACTCTCTCGTTTGTTCAGGGCTCCAAAACCAGTGGAAGAGGATCCAGGAGGCTGAGAAATTGTTGAGAACAGAGTACTCTGATCTCCCGAGTTTGCCAGCAGCTCGGGCTGGACTTGGCCAGAGAAGGACAAACCCCCTCTGGCACCCACACGTGCCACTATGGCAAGAGACATTCTGTACCTCTGCTTCACACTTCTACCCAGAAATGAAGGCCCACTCTCCCTAGTGCTTCCTTTCACAACACTGCTGAGCTATTCTTATGGAAGTATTTATGTTGTATTTGATCATTACAATAAAATCACGCATCCAGATGATGCCAGAGCAAATCTATTTCATGTTCTTTTAACCTTCCCAAGTTTTTCTAGGTTTACAATTTAATAAAAGACATGAGATTTTGGTTATTCTTGCTCTGTTCTCACAGAGAAAAAATTCAAAACCAGCACTTTCAAGATACAACTGGGGTTTTGGTTAGAGATGTTTCTCCTGTGTTTTGGTCTAAATATGTCCATCAAACAGATGCAAGATAGTTGGCAGATTTCCTGGGATCACTTAGCAACTGCCTCCTAGAGCTACCTTTTCCTGAAGTGATGTTTGTGCTGCTCATTAGTAAAAATAAGTGAGCTCATGTTCCTTGTATTCACAATGAGCAGCAATAAATCCTGAAATTTGGGCACTTCCTGTAAATTGCATGTATCTGCATATTATTTTAAATACCTCATTGATTGCATCTCTTTTTCTGATGATTGCTTCTGCTGCAGGCTGTAACTGAAGCTCTAAGCCTGAGCTCAAAGACAGAGCCTTGTCAGGAGCCTAAACAAACCCTTCACCCCAGGAAGAGGGAATAGATTTTTAAACCTGTGCCTAGTATTACTTCTTTACAAGAATGGATAACCGTGGTTTATGCTACAACAGAATCCTCATCCCACAGGAGCAGGAAAAGAGGCATGGGACTGACCCCTCAAAAGTGTCAGGCAGGAACTAAGTCCCTGCACAGGGCAATTTACATTGCACAAATTCTTGCTGAATCCTTCCAATAAATGCAGAAGAATCTCATGATTCTGGTCAAACTTAATTGAAGAGAAAAATGGACACTGCAGGACCAATCCACTGCTGCACACAGCAACACGGCATGAGCAGCTCATGCATCGGGTGAAACCACATAGTGACCTGCAAGGTAGGTACTCCTGACTCCAAATTCTCAGCTTCTTAGCACTGCAGGTATTTTAGGACTCAATAAATCCTTGTAAAAGAACCCAAGTGCCAAGAAGCTCTATTTTTTTCCTTTTAAACTACATCATCTGCATAACAATGAGCTGTTACTATCACCTATAAATAGTGCACTCATTATCCTCTGACCGATCTACAACACAGCCCGCTCCTGGTATCTTTAGCTGATAACCACATGAGTAATCAGTCCCCAGCTTCCTAAATCAGAATGGAAGTGAAGCTACATAGCCCACACACAGTTTATCACAAGCTTTTTTTTTTTTTAAATCTTGTTGACTCCAATCCTTTTGTATGCCTGAAACAAGTAAGCACGACAGCATACTTGTACATCTTGGAGATAATTATATGCATTATAAATCCTGAAATTCCCTGAAGGGAAGCATGCTAGAAGATAAAAAACCAAAGCGTGAAGACAGCATCCAGGTTTCTGAGATAAAGCCTAATAAATTCAGTGGTCTTGTCAAGAATCAAGATAACTTGCTCTGTTGAAAATTGATGCTGACAAGCATCAAAATTCAAGTGGAATTTATCAAGACAGGTGGACACTGAATTTGATGATTAAAATAAATTTGCTATAATAAAAAGCAAATACTTGCAATTACAGTTTTTTATTTTTAAATGCCAAAACCACAGAAACAGTTTTTCACTTAATAAAAATAATTTAATAATGAAGCTTAGAGGATAATCATAAGCAATACACATAGGTTTGTCCATAGATTACATTGTGGCAACTTCAGAAGAATCATCCTCAGGCCTCTACAACACAGCCACACTGACTCCCCCCAGGAATTTACATCAAGACTGAATCGTAGAAGAGCAGGGGTCTTAAACAAAAAGGATTCATCTCTTCCTGGGATTAAACTGGGTGGAAAAAATATTGGATTTTCATGGAAAAAAAAAAAAAAAAAGCTGAAGAACTTCTATCGAAAATGGTTTGTTGCTGTTTTATACTTTTTCAGTGGAAGTATCATTAGTTCACATAGATTTTTTACTCTTTCCATGAAAAACCTACCATATTTAGCTCACTTACGTTTCTCAGACACACTTCAGAAGAGCTGTGATAGAGTCTGGCAGCCAAACTGCATGTTAAATGTGTCCGCAGTCATTTCACTTCCTCGCATGGAGGAATCTAAGCAGAACCACCAAGCACACCCCAGCATAAGGTCTTCTCTCTTGGGCTTGATCTAGCTTTGGCAAACCCACTTTGTCTTATCTTAAATTTCCATGGCTTTTTTCCTATGTTTGAATAGCTCTTCCAAGTTTGATATAGAGTTAATACCTCAATGAGGTCAGATTTAAACCTTTTAGTTGCTGGGATTGCTTTTTTTCCCTTGTATTAGGAAAAGACTGCAGTTACTATTCTTATATACACTTCCTCATGAGTTTCGAGACTGGCTAAAACAAAAAAACAAAAAAAAAACCAAAACCCAAAAAACTAAGAGGGATAAAAACAGAAGAGGTTGAGGCAGGAAATACAGTGTGGGACGCTACCAGACACAAAGCCACGACAGAGCGATAGAGAAAGAAATGGCACTCTTGGGGCCGAGGAAGAAACCTGCAGAATGCTCTCGACTGAAACCTACCCAAACCTCTCCAAATCCAACCCGACCACCCTCCCCGCGCCCCCAGTGTTCCCGGTCCCCGCAGGGGCACCCGGACCCCCACCCGCCCAGCCCGGCCCAGCCCCGCAGGTGCGCTCCAGGGCGGGTTTGAAGCGCCGCCCTTGCCAGGTCGCTCCTGTGAGGGGGCTCCATGAGGGCTCCGGGCCGAGACAAACACCCCCCGCCGCTCCTGCAGCCGCCGGCGCCGCCCCGAGGCCGCCGGGCCCCCGCGGCAGGGGCAGGCACCGCGCCCCGCGCACACTCTCAGGAGGCGGCTGCCCTGCCCGGCCGCGCTCCCTCCCTCCCGCCGCGCCACAGCTCCCGCGCCCGGGAGGCGGAGAGCTGGGGCGGGCGCCAAGCAGCGCCCGGCGGCGCTACCGGGAACGCCCTCTGGCCGGGCTGCAGCAAAGGCACGGCAGCTGGCGGCTCTCCCGCTGCCCCATCTCTCCCTCCCCGCCCGCCCGCACCGCCGGCCCGAGCAGCGTCCGCCGCCGCTCCCGCACTCACCGCGCGCGCGCCCACGTGGCCGCCCCGCAGAGGGCGCCGGCAGCGCGGGAGCGGCAGCGCCAGCCCCGCGAGCACGTGACCGCCTCCCCCGCCGGCCATCTTGGGTGAGGGCAGGGCACGCCCCCGGAGGCAGAAGGTCTCTGAGGCGGCTGCCGAATACAAATGGCGCGCGGTTCTGAAGCCCCTATGGAGCCCGTGCTTGCCCTTTCTCATGATGGCGGCGGCGCTCGCTCCAGCATCTCGACCCCGCCCGGCTCTCAGGGCACGCGGGGGGCTCCCATTGGTCCGGAGCGTGGCGGGCGCTGATTGGACCACGTCCCTTCGCTCCTCTGCCTCGACCAACGAGCGCCCGCGGCCGGTGCGCGCGTGGGGCTGACGCGGAAATCTGAATGGAGCTCGCGGGCCGGCGGGGCTGGGGCGGGGCCAGCGCGGCCGCCGCTGCTGAGGGGGCTCGGCTGGGGCGGCCCCGCTCCGCGTCCAGGGGTCCTGCGGCCTCGCCATGGGGCCCGGCCCCTCTCCGCCACCGGGCCCCACTCCACGACAGTCCCGCGTGGCCTTGGCCGTGCTGCTCTCTGCCGCCCTGTTGCTGTCGCTGCCTGTTCGTGGCTCCGGTGAGCGGCGGCGCTTGGCGTGCTCCACCTGCCGGGGCATCGTGGACAGGTTCAACCAGGTGGGCCGCGGGGTGCGGGCGGACGGCCCCGCGGTGGGTCAGGGCTTCGCGGGGGCTCCAGGCGGGGTCGAGCAGCGGCGTAGGTGGTTCCGCGCCTGCGGCGCCGAGGGGCATTGCCGGCCCCATGGCCGGGCAGCGCCGGCGGGCGCGGTGCGGGTCCGGCCGGCTCCGTGCCCAGAGGCCGCGCTACGGGAGCGCCTCCGCCGGTGCCGCGTTCGGGGCGGCGCCCGGCCCGGTGATGGGGCAGCGGCGGTCCCGCTCCGGCAGCGGTCGCAGTGCTGAGGCGGATGGGTGGCAGAGCGCCTTCATCTCTGCCGCCAAAGATGTGTCAAAAGGCTGCCTCCGCTGCAGCGTGTCCAGCTCCATGGCAAGTGCTGGTGGAAAGCTTCGTTCCCAACCATTCACTATTTGTTGCCACTTGCAGCAGCCTTATGTGTGGCACAGTAAATTGTGCGCCGGCAGCGAGGGCTGCTGCGCCTGGGGAGCGGTGCTTTGTGCTCTCCACACGCGTATCGGCTGCTGCAGGCTCGCCAGGTCACTTCAGCTGCGGGGTGTTCTGCCAGGTGTCGTCTGGTGGCATCGGCTGTGACTGGGGACAGCTGTGCTCATCGCCCTGTTGTACGGTTGTGTGCGTAACTTACAACTTGGTGCAGACTGGGCTGTTATCAAAACTGAATGAAGTAGAGGTTCTGTTCAAATGATAATAAATAATAAATTTCCTGAGAACTTGAGGAAGAAGGGTGTAAAGTTTCACATGCAGGGAGCTTTTTTTGTAAATCATGACTGTAACATGGCTTTGTTTATGTATTAGGAAAATTTAATCATGTTACACTGTAACATACACTTTCTCACTTTGTGTTGTCCTTAGCTGTTGCTTTCACTCAGAAATTTGATCAGCAGCTTGAGAGCTCTACTGTAGTTTATGCATGGCGCTTTTCATAATTTCTATATAAGCATTTGTATTGCCCTTAATTTTTATTAGCAACAAACCCTATGTAATTCCTGGTACCTTTTATTTGTAGGGTTTAGCAGATACAGCTAAAAAAAACTTTGGTGGTGGAAACACTGCTTGGGAAGAGAAGACACTGTCAAAGTATGAGTCCAGGTGAGCTGTCTCAGTACTTCTCATTCTGCTGAGTTTTGTGTTCACTGTGTGCAACTTCACTATACCAGTGTTTGTTTAGAACTTAAATATTGAACTTGGCAGCAAAGGTTTCTCTTATCCAAACCTTAAATTCTTAATGATTATAGTGTTACAGAACATTGTAATCTAAAGATTATAGTAAAGACTCAATGCCTTATTATCTCCTCTATTCGTCTTGTTTCTGAAAACTACAAAAGTTAATTCTGTTATTGTTGTTATCTTATTGCAAAGCTCCCATACCTTCTCTGTGATTTCTCATGGGCATCTCCTCACAGCACTGACTCCTTCACAGCACAGACAACAAACTCCAGTTCTCTTCACAGCCCAACCAACAAACTCCAAGTCTCTCCTCACCCAGCTAACTCACTCTTTTGTAGCACTCATCTTCTTATTGGACACAGCTGTGGCCTATTAAGAGCAGGCCTGTTCCTAATCTTTGGTGATTAGTACAGCTGCAACTCCTCAGGTGTGAGACACCCTTCTGCACTATCTTTTTTTTCTTACATTCTGGCCCTCCACATGTTATTAGTTGTAGTAGGGTTTTTTCTATTTACCTATTAAAGTAATAAAATAATGGATCTAATAATGGTCAATTTTTTATTGCTAGTCATAAAAGGTACAGAGTACTGAAATAATTGATTTAGAATTGAAGGCAGTATCTTCTCCCTAGAGTTGTCACTGTTGCACTGCCAAAGAGAAGGCAGATTACTGTATGCATATCTGGTTAATGATGAAGAAGGATATCAGTTACTTTTCAAATTCTTTTTTTTTTATCTTAGTTGGAGTACTGAGATGTTGCTGTGAGATTCACAGGCTTGTGTCAAATAAAAATACATTAAATTTATTGTTGAACATTAAAGTACTGCACTCAAATTTTCTGGGAAGCTAAAAATCTATCAAACCTACAATCTAGAAATATAGTAAATGCAAGCAAGTCACAACATTCTTGTGGTCATTATTCTGGGTTTGGGTTTCTTTTTTGACTGAAGTAATATTTATTAGTTATTTACTCTGATGTTTTGAAACTAATTCAGGCTACCCTATACACTGATGAAATATTCTCACTGAAGTCTGACTGCTCTGTCAGGTCTTGAGTTGTATTGAAAGTTTAAATTAAATTTACAGTTTTCCTTCTCTGCTTGTAGTGAAATTCGTCTTGTGGAGATCATAGAGAATCTGTGTGACAGTAGTAACTTTGAATGTAACAACATGGTAGAAGAACATGAAGAACTGATAGAGAAATGGTGGTTCAAATTGTAAGTATCATTTTCTTGGTGGAGATCTTTGTGTGAATAAATTATCTAAGAGGATGAACTAATAATGTTAAATCTTATTTAACATTATTGTGCCTGAACAATAGCGGTATGGGTAATTTATTCATTGTCTTTCAAGAGTTGCCATTGGGTACTGCTGGTTTCAGGCTAACTTTTAGTATCATGTGGTGCTGTACTATGTTCTTTTGGATTTTCAATTCCAGCAGTGTTGCACCAAAGGATCTACACTTGTTTCTTATGCACTGTCTACTCAGTAGACAGTAGTGTGTCAAGGTAAACTAACATTGGAAAATTTTGAAGTTTAGTTCCTTATGTTTTCCTTTGTCACAAAACTGCAAAGGGCTCTTTGGTTCTTGTGGGTTTTTTGTTAGCTTGCTTTTTTTCCCTGAAACTACATTTTGTTCTCCTGGCAATCAAAAGAATAGTTGGTGCTAATCAGGGTAGAAGTTGAATCTCTTGCAGATGGTAGAGCAGCAGCTGACTTTTCTACCTGCAATTTAAACTAGACTGGAATTTGTGTTATAGCTAAGCTTTTTGTATACCAGTCTTAAATATAATTAGTGCATGAATGGCAGTGTAACATTTAGATTTCTTAATGTTTGGGTTTTTAGTTCCAAATCACATTTCTTCTAAGTATTTTTCACTAATTTAAACTGTCAGCACTCCTAATTAGCTAGACTATAATAGGGTAATCTGCCACTACAATGTTTCATAACTGGATAAGGCTTTTTGATACTCTGCTTCCTTCTAAATCACTGCTTTGGCCTTTTACCTAACTATACAGGATTGTATATATGTTTACACGTAGTGAAGGGAATAGAGTAGAATGGCAGAACAGAAAGTAGAATATTTCAGTTGGAAGGAACCTAAAATGATCACTTAGTCCCAGTGCCTTACTGCTTCAGGGCTGATGAAAAGTTAAAGCATGTTGTTAAGGTCATTGTGTAAACACTCCTAAAACACTGATAGGCTTGGGGCCTCCACCACCTCTCTGGGAAACCTGTCCCAGTGTTTGATCGCCCTCTTGGTAAAGAAATGTTTCCTGATGTCCAGTCTAAACCTCTCCTGGTGCAGCTGTGAACCCTTCCCCTGTGTCCTGTCATTAAATACAACAGAGATTGGCACCTCCTTCTCCCCTTTCCCTCCTCAGGAAGCTGCAGAGGGCAATGAGGCCACCCCTTCCACCTCCTTCTAGACAAGCACACAGTCCTTAGGTGCTCCTCATAGGACATGCCTTCCACAAAGGTAAACTATGCAACCCAGAGTCTTTAATTTGGCTAAAATTTGCAGAACTTAACTAGAAAATTTGGCATAGTAAACTTCCTAAAATAATCAAAAAAATTAATAAAATACATTGGATTTTGGAAAGTTTCTGTATTTAATAGACCTTCTGAGTGCATGCAATTGATTGTTTGCCTTCCTTTCTTTAACCTGCAGTATCCAAATGTCATTCAGTTTCTGTGGTAGTTTCCTAAGACAGTTTCTTTGCCCATGAATACCTTAGGCATTTTTTACAAGTTGTTCCATAAAGGGTGGTCGATCACTGGAACAGGTTCCCCACAGCACCAAGCCTGTCAGAGTTCAGGAATCATCTGGAGGACACTTGCTCACGTAGTTTAGCTTAGGAAGTCTCGTGAGGAGCAGGGAGCTGGACTCAATTAATTGGGGCTGTATGCGGGTGCTCAAGTAGCACACAACTAACTTCTTAATTTTAAAAATGTCTTCTAAAATAGTACTCGATCAATGCTAAAAAAAAGGAGAAATTTTAACCCAATCATCAAGTAGCCAATAATTTGAACAAATGTTAACATCTCTTCCAGGCTATCTTCTGTATACTTGAGATAAAGATACAGCAAGTATTTATAAGAGAAAGACATAATTAAGACTGTCTAAACTGTATCTAAACCTTCCCTAAAAGTAAGGCCTTTAAAAAAAGGTGTGTGTGCTTGTATGAAAAATTCATTATATTTGTTGCTCTTATTTCAATTTTTTCCTAAATATAATTTATAACATTTGAGTAGAGCTTGTTAATAGTATTGTATTTTAAAAGCAACATTTTCAAATTGGAGGACTTCTTCTAGAAATTGATTCCTGAAATCTTCAGAAGAATTAGGTTTCTAATCTGTTCATGTGCAATAAGTTTCTCTCCTGTGTTGTTCTGGGTCAGTTGTGTGAGCTGGCTTTTAAAGAATCTTTGTTCTTTTTGTTTGTAAATGAATGTCTTCATATACAGAAAGAAGAAGTATCCAGATTTGTTTAAGTGGTTTTGCATTGAAACAATAGAAGTTTGCTGCCCTGCTGGAACTTATGGACCAGATTGCCTCGGTAATTTTTCTTCTGAAAAATTCAGTAGCAGATAGAGTTTTTTTACCTGTTTGTTTCAGTCTTTACTGTCACAGACAAATGCGTGATGTATGAAATGTTGCATGAGACATGGGCTGCTGTGTAGGATGTATCTGCTTGCTGCCTCATAGTTGAGTAGCTACCTTGGGAATATCCTGCCTGGATAAAACTCTTCTGGGCATGTAATAATGTACTGAGCTGTCAAGGGTACCAAGATGTGCAGAAACAATCAATCTGATGCTGATATCCATACCTGACCCATCCTTAAAGGCTCTCTGCAACATGAAGTCTGTTGTTTAGGTGGCCTTGCAGAATCTATGTATACAAGAATCCTTGATCAGTTTCAAGAGTAAAACAACCCAAACGCTGCTGGGGTTTAAATGAAGAACCTTGCAACTGAGAATCAGTTAAAAAGGCAATGAGAAAAATTGGGTAAAAGTAGGTGGGAGATGAAAGTGAGGTCTTTGCAAAAGTGATGAGAGATATCTTGGCCTCTGAAGCTGGTAAAATTTATAAATCTCTAAAACTTCTCACCTTATTAAGAGACTGGTTTTGGCCACTTAATATATTGGTAAAAATTAAGTCCCCATTCCCTATATTGATCTAAATGATAGCTGGTAGATTTTTACAAATGTAATATGAGCCTTCTCAGAGATACAGAAAAAATAAAAACACCAATTTTATCCAGGAAGCTCGGAAAATAATTAAAATTTTGAGCCATTTAGGTCTTTACCCTAAATCAAATTGATAACTGAACTTTCCTGGAGATTGCTTTGAGTTTCCCTTATACTTGAATATATTATTAAGCCATTGCCTTATCGCAAAACTTTTAGTTACTCTCAAGGGTGACAAAGACTCTTGGAAATTATATCCTACTTTAGTGTGACAATTTAAAATTAATTCTTATTTTATTTTCTGTGAAGAGGGAGACATTTTGGGTGTTTGTGTCTGAGAGTAGAAAGTTATTTCCTTAAACATCTAATTTAAAAATATTCTTGATCCTTTTGTAGCTTGTCGTGGTGGATCAGAAAGACCTTGCCATGGAAATGGCCACTGTGATGGTGATGGTACCCGAGGTGGAGATGGCTCATGTAGCTGTAAGAAGGAGTACACAGGACAATTTTGTTTGGACTGTTCTAGTGGTTACTTCAGTTCCTTGAGAAACGAGACACATTCTGTTTGTACAGGTAACAAAGTCTTAACACATGCTTATATCTTTGTGTTACTTCTTCAGTTTTTGCAAAACTAGAAACAGTTGAAATTAACAAATGTAGAAACAAAACATAGTTTGGCCAGCTTTAAGCATAAAAGACATGTCAGTCACTTTAGTGGAATTCTAAGATTTTGCTAAGTCATCTTTCCACACTGCCCTTGATTTTTAAATTGTTTTTTTCTTCTTTAAGAAAAATTCGTAGAAATCTTTGCTTCTCTGCTTCCTAAGTACTGTTGAAATCTTGAGCTGAAATTACTTAAGCTTAAATGGAATAAATGGAAACAGTTGATCTGTACTGCAAACTACTTAGATTCCAGTTTGGTATGCCTAAGTTTAATTTTGAAACAAAGTCAGGTCATAGGAATAAAATTTTGAATTGGTCAAATTTTCAATTCATTTTAGACCCTTGATGAGATTCTCCAACATCTACATCCTGACCCTGGGGGTCTAACAAGATTGTTTTTAAGTAGTCTATATTGTTGTTGTTTTGGTTTTTTTTAACCTGGTTGTGTAGTAATTCTTCTCTATGATTTGTTTTAGATGACAATATATAACATACAAATGTTACATAGGGTATATTATATATGCATGTTATGTATATGTGTACATGATGCATATACAGCTGGATTTCTAGTATAGTTCCTTCTGAATTCTTCAGAATTAAATCACACATTGCTCTCATAGCTAATTGCAAATGTAAATTGTGTGAGGATTCATTAGGTAGAGAAGTTCAGAGTTTGATGTTTAAACTCCTGTCCCAGCCTTGAGGGGCTCAGCTAAGTTTGCCTTCCTGATCTCCTCTTTCCAAATATTTTAGAAATTGGACCTGCCACTTCTAGTCACTAGAATTTCATGGCAGTGTTTTCAGTGGTGCAAATAACTGTAATTGCTAGGTTTGGTTTCCGCTGGTATTTTGGGATTTGGAGTTGTTTTGGTCAGATAGCTGCATATATCTAAATTAAATCTTGATCTTATGGAGGTGCTGTCTTGTGAATGGGAGTTTCAAGCTCCTAAAAAATGATGGCTTCCACTGAATCCTAAATAAAGTTTTCTCTGAGAGTTTGTGTGCCCGAACTTCTCTTGGGATCTCTCAACAAAACTCAGGTTGAAGTTTTCTCCTCTCAGCCTGCCATGCTGCCTGTAAGACTTGTACTGGTTCAAGTAACAAGGACTGCCAAGATTGTAAAGAGGGCTGGATTAAAAATGAAGATGGAGCTTGTGTGGGTGAGTAATGCTAGGCAGACTTCAAACAGGTTTTGTAGTAACACTGGCTAGTAAGATTAGATGGCATCACTTCCAAGTTTTATTGTATTTTATGGAAATGATTTGTCAGTTTAGATTTCTACAGTTTTATTAGTTTCTCTCTTCCTCACTTATTTCATGTTGCAGGACTCGTAGAGCAGCAAGTGGGGTGTTTCTTTTTAGACCCGAGTTTTCTTGCTGTTTATTTGTATGCTAAACAATGTCCTGCTTTTGACTTAAACTATTTTGTCAATTAGTAGAAGATTGGTATGAACTTAGCTACATATTTTGTACTAATTCCACAGTTACCTTCACATAACTGTCATAAATGCTCAACCCTAATGGAGGTCAAACACTTCACTAAAAGCCATGCATGCAAACTTCTTCTGTTCTTGGACAGAAATACTGGGAGACATCAAGATCAGTGTTTCCATTAATTTCTTACCTATTTCTGTCTTAGCATTTAAGTTGGGTTACAGGGAGATAAGTGTGAAATACTTTACGAAAAATTCAAACACTAAAAATACTCCCAATGCAGGAATGCACTAGGGGAGAGTAACACATTTTGTTTAAGTGGTTGAATTTGACCCTTTAAAGACCTCTAACATAATGCCCAGAAACAGTGTCTTAGAAATTATGTGAATACTGCTTCCTTTTCAAAATGCCACTGAGAGCTCGTTTTAAATTACAGCTCTTGCAATATCTGCTTAGGCAACTACTAAGCACTCCCAGGGCATTTTTAAGATGCTTTGGTACTGTCTTCTGTACAGCTGAGTTTTTTACAGATAATTATTACCACTAATGACTCATAAATCAATTGAGTAATCAGTAGGAATGATGGGTGCAGCAACAGGAGGAGAGTGACAGCAATGACAGGAAGAGAGGGACTGAAATAGCCTTTCTTTGTTTGAATTTTTTAATGAAATACTGTTGCACCCTTTCCTCAAAATCATAAGGCTTGCATGTTTTAACTCTGCAGTAGAATTGGTTTTCAGCTTGACTGGTCCTAATCATAACTTGGTTTGTTTCATTTTGCTTTCTGTAGAATACTAAGAGATGCATGTATGTGCAATAGTACACGTTTTTAGTCATATAAAAAGCTCTGTAATTTGGTAACGTAGGAGTAAATAGTGTTCCAGAACAATAGTGTGTCTGCTTGTTTGTTATGATATCTCCATAAATGCATGACTTGAAAATGGCAGGGACTGCAGGCATCCTGGAAGTTTATTTAATTTGACCTTTTGAATTTCTGATACATCTCTTATTGTCATCACAAAGTATATGAGGATCAGTTTTGATTTTCTAATGCAGGTTTAAGCTGAACAAAACTGTGTCTGTTACCATGCTAGTTCTGTGTCTACCATGTTGCACCTGACCCCAAACTCATTGCAACAACAATTCTCAGTGCAGTCAGTTTATAGCATTCAAGTATTAATCTGTCTATTTAATCATAACTACTATTTTAGGTAACTTGTCACTTTTTATCTTTCAGATTTAGATGAATGTGCTGCTTCTCCTTGCAAAGATCACCAGTATTGTTTGAACACAGATGGATCTTTCTCATGCAAAGGTTTCTTTTCAATCTTCTGTTGTATTGTTCTGTCTAGAATCCTAAACTAATGCTAGAGGTAATGCTTAGAAAATGTCTGATAGGTATTTGGTACAGTGTGGTCTGATCCTCACTGGGCATGGGATGAGGCTTTAGACCTATTGTATGAGCAAATAAAGAGATTTCTGGTTATTTCTACTTGGCTTTTGTGAGACCCTCCAGCTCTGGGACCTCCAACATAAGGCAGGCATGGACCTGCCTGAGTGGGTCTAGAGGACAGCTGTGAAAAGCTTGATCAAGAGGGTCTACCCCCCTATGAGGACAAGCTGAGAGAGCTGGCATTGTTCATTCTGAACAAGAGAAGGCTCCAGAGCCTTTCAGTCCTAAAGAGATCTACAACAAAGGTGGAGGAGGACTTTCTACAAGGGCATGTAGTGGACTTGACAAGGGGGAATGGATTCAAGCTGAAATAAATTAGATTATATATTAGGAAGAAAATCTTTACTATGAGGGTGTTGAGGCACTGAACCTGAGAAGTTATGAATGCCCTGTCCCTGGATGTGTTCAAAGACCAGTTGGATGGAGCCCTGATCTACCTGGTCTAGTGAAAGGCATCTAAACTATGGCAGAGGGATTGGAACTAGATCATCTTTAAGGTCAACTTCCAGCCCAAGCCATTCTATGATTCCTTGTCATTGTCCTTGTGTGGGTAAGATGTCTGACTTTAGGGTGGTATTTTAAACCCCAGATACACAATTTTTTATGCATAAAATATTTTATCTTTAGCATGTGATGCCAGCTGTGTAGGTTGCACAGGAGAAGGTTCTGAAAAATGTAAGACCTGCGCATCTGGATACGTGAAGGAAGATGAGAAGTGTACAGGTTGGTGGATTTAGCAGTATCTGGTAGAATGCTGGCTAGCTCACTCTTGGTTAGCCATGCTGAGGAGCTCATGGGTGCATTCACATTTGTGTGCTTCATCTTTCAGGCCTGTCAAAGTGAACCTAGTCGTTCTGATATTAGCTGCAAAGACTTTCTCAATAAATTACTTTATATTACTGAGCTGATACGCTTGACAAAACTTAAAGTGAATCACTGGTATGAAGGAACAAGGTATTTTATAGTAGCTTCAGGAAACAGCTACATGAGGCTTTTGTCAGTTACTTACCACTTCATCAGATCTGTGTTTCTATTCATTTTGTAGCAGAAAGGCAGGCATTGTGATAATCCATCAATGTCCAAGTTCAAATTATATTCATTCTTAGTGAATTATAATGTGAAATTAGACTTCCTCTGTGGAAAAGAACAAGACATATGCATAATCTGAAGTAGCTATTAACTGTGACGATGTAGTATTTACAAGCTCTGTTCCCTTTAGCTATACTTTGATGGCATAAATAGAAAATGACTGTGGGGGAAATGTTCAGTAGGTTGAGTTGCCTAATTGTGACAAACATAACTACTAAGTACATTTCTCTGTACAGGGATTTGCAAAACATTAAAAAGCAGCAGTACTGTGTGTTATCTGAATAACTTTGAAACAGTCTAAATCATGAAGAATTAGATTATTTTAACAGATGTTACATCTGTTGCAGCAGCATTCTGCTCCACAGTGTTTTTCATATTTGAATAGAGTTTTGTTTATATGACTGAGCAAAAACAAGGTTTATAACAAAATAACAGCAGTGGACTCTTTCTTTCCCTGTGCTGTCTCTAGATATAGATGAATGTAACCTTCCTGAAAAGGTCTGCACAGAAGAGAATCACGACTGTGTTAATACATCAGGTAGTTACAAGTGTGTATGTTCAGAAGGGTTTGAAGATAAGGATGGAACATGTGTTCAAACTGTAAAACCAGGTAAGTAGCTTTTCAGGGACAACTTAAAAAAAATATGCTGTATTAACAACTTGGAGTTTTATGTAAGTCTAAGGGTCTAGTTACTTGTAAATCCCCCTATTATTTCTCATCTTCACACAGCTGTGGTCTGTATCAATAGTTTATAGTCCAGGCCACACTCTGATGTGTGGTTTTTTGCCTAAAGATAGTTTATGTTTTTAAACATTCTGTTCTTGGGTTGCTACATTTTTGCTTAAGTCAAGTTTGTGTTTTTAAGTCACTTAAGGGTTTGGCTTTGTTACATAAAATGAGGTAGCAAATTTCTGCTGTCATAAAAATGAGCATGTCCTCCCCATTTCTTTCCTTTATCATTAATTATAGTAACTTAAGGGTTTATCTGATTACATGCAATCTTCAATTCATTGAAATCTCTGAAAATTGCAAATTGAAAAAAGAATTACAAATTCTCTTTGCTGGATAAAAATGCTGTTTGAATTTGTTTATTTTGTGATCATGTAAGTGCCAGAGCTGGTGTTAAGGTGAAAATGGGGAAGACATCCATCTATCAGTCATGGAACTGTTCAGCTTCACTTAAATTATAACTTCAGTCAAAAAATTCAACTATCATTTTTTCTAGGATGTGTTGACCCATATGGACAGAACTACATTCATTAAACATTCCATTACTCCATCTAGGCCTCTTTTACAATTCCAAAGAGAAAGATGGGATTATTTTGCAATAACAGCAGTAGGAGAATAGATGAGAGACACCTAATTTCATACCTTTTCTTTCTACTTCGTAGCTTGTTTGGGTGGCTTTTTTATCCCCCCATTTCCATCCCCAACGCTGATTTTTCATTTTTTCATACTAAAAAGTTGTAATGATGGATGTTGTATTGCTGCTCAAGGCCACTCAGTTCATTCCTTTTACTCTCAGTGCTCACCATTATTAGTCCTCTAGAATCTTCTCTAATACAGATATGCAGGGTATCAGTTACTACCCTTGTTAATGTGGTCTTACATTTTGAGACCAAAAGTAAAATAAAAGGTAGACAAATTGACTTAGGTTTTTTTGTTTAGATCATGCTTTTCCCAATATAATAAAATTGCTCTGCTTTTTTAAAGGCTGTTTTAACATCTGAACTGAGCAGTTTCTACTATAAAAACAATTCTGAATAAGACTTGCCCTACTTTTTCAAATACCTAAACTGCTACTGACAGGTTGTGTGGAAAGGAGGAGATTCACTGTGAATAGCTGAAAACAAAAGCCTAGAATAGAAGTGCCTGTGCTGATTTTTTTTTCTTCCACTAATAGTAAAATGCCAATTTATTTGAAAAATTTTGTTTTCATATAGTAAAAAAAAAAAAAAAAAATACAGCCTTAGGTTAGGAGAACGGTTTAAGTAGGTGTTATATATGGCTTAATTGCTTCTCTGGTCTTGATAAATATGTTAATTTGGGTTTCTCTTGAAAAAAATCCTAATTTCAAAAATCACAGTTGTATACCTGTAATTAATTATCTATGTATAATTGGTAATAGATTTGTATTCTAACTGTGCTATCTAACTTCACAGGAGAGGAAGTAGAGAGTGAAACAACTGAGCCTTCACATACTGAACATGTTGACTTATGATCTGCGTTCAGAACCAAAAGACATTCCTATCTAAAGTTTTAAATTATTGGACTAAGCCTCTGCTAGCTGACATACTGTGGAAGTGGTATGAAATATGCAGGTTGCCATTAAGACTTTTTTTGTAAATGGTGGCAACCTGCTCTTTAAGCTGCATTTCTTTATTCTTAAATCCCACTTTTTGTATAATTCTTCAAAAACAACACTCTAGATGGGTTAGTATAAAATTTGACTGAACATAACACTGTACCCAGCAACTGTAAACAACTTGCAGGCTTCTCATTCTAGTGCCTACTGAAAACTGTTATCTTCTGGAAGAATTTAGTTGCACTTCATAATTTAAGGAAAATCTAGACTGAAGTTTGTTGTTTCTAATCATGAGAAATATTTCTGTAATTGAAATACAGCTTTTGGAAATTGTCAAAGGGAATCTCTCTGGGGGGGAGGGAAGCACTGTTCCCTTAAACAAAATAGAATGCCTAATATTGCATTCAATAAAAGTGTATTTTGTTGGAATGTGCCTTAAAATTTTTAAGATGTTAATACCTTGATGTGTTGTCATGCTTATTTTTCTTTTAAGTCAGTGAAAAACCCCAAAACCACAAAAGCAGCCCAAACAACCCCCAAAAAAAAAACAAAACCCCAGAACCTTGTAAACTGTATTTCAGTTCAGCACTGAATTCAAACACTCAGTTGTATTGGAATATACCTGAAATGAAAACCCCAACCCAACAACATCCTCTCTCTCACACACACTTTCCTCTAAAGGCAGAATTATGTCAACTTAACTTTTCAAAGGCAGGTAAACAGGTCTTTCTGACAGATACTTGCATCAACTATGTAAACTAGTTTAGAAGGTGATGAAAAGTAGGTTTGGCTAACACATGCCTGCAATGGCTTATAGTTATTATGTGAGTGCTGTCTAGGATTGGTGAATACAGGACTTTGACTACAACCTACTGCTGTGTGCTATAGCTTCCTGTCTGCTGCAGAGCAAGCATACTACAATCAATTTTTCCTTGTCTCTTGTGCCATTTCAGAGGGAAAGCTTATAAGCATAGCATAGATACAGCTTCCTGTGTGTTCTCTCTAAGCCTAAAGGCAAGGATAAAAGCTAAAATGGATATATCCTGTAGGACTGTCACAGCTGTAAATAAAACAAGGACCGTCCACAAACAGTCTCTGGTAAAAGTGAGTAAAGTTTACAATACATTGTGATGGTGGATACAAGGGGTTGTAGAATACAGCTAAGAAGAGCACAGTTTAGGCTTGACTATGAAGAAGTTACAAACTCTGAGGTAAGGGGACATAAAAAGGCTATGAATAGAATTGACCTATTCTGTTGAGCAGAAAAAATCAGACATCTTCTATATCCTTCTGAAGACTTTTGTTCAAGCTAAGTCTCAGTTCAGTTTGTGAACAGTGCATGGAGGATTTGTATGTGTGATAGATACCTAGGTGAATATTGTACAAAATTTGATTCTGTTGGATTCTTAGGTTAAAAGCTGTCTAAGCTGATCTTGTGCATGATAGTTTAAATACCTAGTGGTATTAAGGTACCTGTAACTTTTCTTAAACTGTTATATCTAGATGTTTCTTAATTTGCAAGTCAGAGTATGAAATCTTCAGTGCTTTCTCAGCTGTAATTGTCTAAGATGGGCCCATTTGCCACAAAGTCTTGCAAGTTGAAGGGTAGTCATTGTATTTAATGAGTACTAAATCAAAGGGAGGAAAAAGTAGGCAGTTTGGGAAGCACATGGAATACAACTCAAGGATCTTCAGGGTTTTTAGTACAGGTGTAGCCAGTTACAGTAGTATTAGCCCCTAAGGATCCTGCAGGAGTGTAGCTTCTCTATGTTACTCACTCACTCACTCACATTGAACTCCTGGGTGTTGCAGGTTGTGGTATGAATGGTCGTTAATCATAACAGGAAATGTTGGTTTAGAAACTACCATCAGCTCACACTCAGGGAATTAATTGTCTGACAAATACAAACTCTTCTATTAGTGTTCCAAGCCTGAAATAATGCTTCCTTATGAGAAAGAACTTGCTACTCTTAAATACCTTTCAACTTACTTGGGACTCTGGGGTATACCTGATGAGGTTCTTAACTACATTGTGGAAGCATTTGCTTCCCACCTGCCAAGGCTTTGGACAGAAAGCCTTAACTAAATTGTCTTAGTTAAGCCCAAGTCTGAGATGAGCTGATAAAAAACAAAAATGTCAAGATTTTGTTTTTCTGTGGTGATAAAGAGGAGAAATTCTTCCTTGCCTGACCTGCAAAAGTAATGAGCAGTCTAATACAACCAGACTGTTTTTCAGTTCTGGAGAAAAATGCTTTCAGCTTTCCATTACCAGAGTAGAGCCATCAGTCAGAGTGGTGTTCCCTACAAAACATACAGCTGTAGTACCTGGGTATTAGGAGTCACTAATCTATTTTCCTCAATTCTCCCATTTTCCTGCCACCAAATATAGGCACATATTGCTCTGCATTAAATTATTGTGGGGTCCAGAAAGGTGAATTCAACTATTTAGAGCTTTCAGTGAAGGAATATAGGCCAAGGTATGTATGTGATAAATATTTAGTACGATGCTGCTGTCTTCTGCCCTTTTGATGCTAGTTTTGAAAGAGTTAGTTCCCTTATTTTGTTCTGTTTTCTCCTTTTACTTCTTCAGACTGTAATTACTGCTTCATTTTAGAAGTTGAAACCAAAAATTTTTTTTGGCTGAACTTAATCTTTTTCCCCTCTCTGCCTTGAATACAGTGGGGATTGGATTCTGAGTTGTCTTGGGTTTTGCCCTTTATAATCAGAATGGAGGGGGTGGAGGAGTAAGATTTGAACTGATTTCCAGAAACTGGCCATGAAGGTAAAGTGCATTTTGTTAATCAAGCCAGTACAGACTACCAATGCTTTTTACTGTATTTGTTAATATTTTGGTGCTAAAAGAAAGCTGTTTCCATTAAATTTGTCATTGCATTGTAAGGACATCTGGTTATATGGTACAGGACTTTGGACTTAGGGTTGTCTGGAAGTAGAGGTCTTATGTCCAGCTATACAAGTATGTTGGTAAATACTTCAGAAGTGATCTGAGATAATCCAACAAACATGATTTGTGCCTCAGTGAAGTGTTGGTTAGGTACTTCTGTCATAAGTACCAAGGTGAACTTCTAGACCCAGACCTATGATTTATTTTGTAAACTTCATACTGTGGTATCAAACTGGAAGCAGCAGCCCTTTTCCTAGATTGTTTTGCTACTACTTTGGAGTTTCTTGACCTAAAACTAAGTGGATTTTTACCATGAGAAATAGTACTCAATAGTGTATCTAGGCACTTGAAAGGACAAGATTCTCTTGAACTACAGAAGGTCCAGAAACACTTTCCAGGAGGAAGCAAACTTGGAGATCTTCATGTTTCAATTAAGGCTCTAAATAAGACCAGGAAAGCAGTCTCAAGTATGCAGCATCCATACAACAATCCTGCAGTGCCTAAACTTAGAAGTTAAGGTGTGCTGAAATGTTTTCAGCCGAACATTGGTACATAATACTGAATATTTTCTTTGATGTGAATTCCCAACATGTCTGTAATAGATACTGAGTTATCTTCAAAGTATAATGCTATCCATTCCTAAATAGGGCAAATGAATTCTCTTTTGTACAACACCTTGGTGACTTAGGTAATTCAGGAAGTCAGTGATCACCTGAAAGGGATCAAATCATAATCTTCTTTCTCAGGAAAGGTGCCAAGTCTGTAAGTTATATTCAAGACCAGGATACAGGTGACTGTAAAATATATGGTATATACTGCATAAACACAGGACCATTTATGGATGATGAGAACTGATCATGCATCATCCTAACGTGTATGGGAGAGGTACTGCTCAGTCAGGCAGTTGTCAGTTGAAGAGTCAAACAATGACATTTGCAACTTGCAAAACACCAAGAATGTGAAAATCACCAAATCATACTTCTAGAATAAAGTTCTTGGTGTATATGGCACTATGTGGATATATAGAGACAATTCTCCCTGATGAACAGGATGCACCCTGTCCTTCAGGTTACTTTCAGACCATTCTTAATATTGCACAAAGTTAGGCACACAAATAATTCCAATTTGCCTTAACAAGTGACTAACTGAAAAAAATGTGTTGAGAGAAAAATAAACAACAAAGCCCCCAGCAACAAAATAAAAGCCTTAAAAAATCCAAGAAGTCTTGGATCATATGTAGCAATAATATAAAGGACAGCTGTCTATAATGGTCCTAGCTGACCTCCTGATACCCCTCCCTGCCCTCTGTCTGTCAGACTGCTATGGATTGTTGCCCAAGATTGTATTTTATCTGTTCTGAAAGGAATCTTCTGAGGTTTTCAAAGCAAATGCCTGTGCTTTTTTTATTTTTTTTCCCTTCCTTGCATCAAATGGAATTTTTCTCATCCCTTTCAGCAGCTTCACACCTTGTAGAATTTCATGGTTTCATTTGCTGCAGACATACCTATAGCAGCCCTTAATACTCTTCAAGCCCCTTGCCGGTTCTTCTCCAAGCAGGCTTTGGCTTTCTTGATTCCATTCCTTCATGCTATGACAGTGGCTCTGTATTCCTTCTGGGTCACTTGCCACTGTTTCCACCTTGTGTGTTCCTTTTTATGGCTTTAGTCAGGAGCTCATTGTTCATGCTTGTCAGCTTGTCAGCTTCCTGCCACCTTTGCTTGATTTCCCATACATCAGAATTGGGAAAAGTGATCACTGAAAATCAGCCAACTGCCTTGGACTCTTCTGTCTAGGGCCCTCTGCCTTAGCTTTCCTCTCATGCTGATGCCTGAACTGCCCAGGTCTACTATTCTGATATAAAGGGTTATGGTCCTGCTACTGCTTTGAAGGCAAAATAGTACCTGGTTACATTTCTTGATCTACTGCTGAGGTAATAATATTGTCTCTCTACTTAGTGGTGCTTTTTTGATGAATCCAGCCCTTCTTATTGAGTCTTAGTCAGTGGGGTGACTGTAGGCTCTTTGGGACTAAGGGTCATCTTTTTTATGTTAGAGATATGCCCTATCTTGTCCCCCAGTTTGCATCACAGCATTTGATGTGTAGGATTCACATCTAGCACTGCCATTAAAAACTAAACAAACATTGATTTTCTTTAGTATTTCTTAGTTAAAAAAAAAGTTTAATTTATATTTGTTTTTTTAATGATATGGAGGAAGAAGGAATACATACTTTAATACTAAGAAATAAAGTGTCCTACTTATTTGGGTTTTTTTCTTGTTTTGTTTTGTTTCGTTGGGTTTTTTGTTCTTTGGGGTATTTTTTGTTTTGTTTTGTTATTTGTTTTTTTTCTTCATATATAAAAATGGCTGCTTAAAAAAGGGATATGTGAATAAATTAGTCAGTATTCTAACAAGCAAGACCTTGTGGGTCATCTTACTCTTCCCTCACCAATGTGGAATTATTCTCTCTCTGTGCCATTTGGAAATGCAGTATCTAATTAAAAAATTTGCTGAGGTAATGTATTTTCCATCATTCCACATTATTTTATCTATCAGAATATATTATAATTTGATAGTAATTCTTTTTAATGACTAGCACAATAAAGAAGAACTCTTCCACATGCAGCTGTGATTATGCCTCATTTGTTTGAGGTAATGCACAGACACAAAGGACAATCCTTTGCAAAAGGTGGAAGAGGAACCTGTTCAGGGAACTGAGACTCATCTTTGACCTTTAGCATAAAAAATATGCAGCCTTTTAGTTGGCTTTCAATTTTTATTTTTTTGGTTTTGTTTTGTTTCTGGAATAAGCAGTATCACATTTTCAAACACTAAAGCAAAGAAGACCAGAAACTACCACCAGGAAGGGATGGTGAGGTATCCACCTTCAGTTGCAATCTCTTGGAGCTCTTTAATAATGAGACCAAGAGCCTCGACTGAAGCAGCAGCTTCTTAGTATTTAGGTGAGGATATAAAGAATTGTCTCTACTCCCTTTTTTCATTTACTCATCTTACATTGAAATTCTTATGTTCATAAAGAAACACTTTCATAGGTAGCTATATATAGACCTGTGTGCCATAGATAAACAACTGCCAATTGAAGTACTTCATAGCTTTTAATTTTTTTTCATTATGCATCATAAGATATGCAGAGATTAAAATAAATTCTTCCTACCTGATGTCAACTTTTGCAACAAGAAATTTTATTGCAGTGTGGCCTGGATAAACTCTTCCCATGAGCTTGCAGGGGAGAAAAGATGAGTCATTAAGACACAAGCTGTTGTGTCTTTTAGGACATAATTCTGTTATCAATTAATTGCACACTGTTCATGTTCAAAACAGAATGTCCCTAGAATAAGTTTTAGTTTAGGCTAAAGCTCTTCACACAGATGGCACTTTACAGGCTATTTGACAAGACAGTCATTCTAATGGGACAGCTCTGGAATCCCAGTTATTTGGGAAAGAGCTCTGTGGCCTGTGGTGCAGTGTTGCTTCAGGCATTCCCTTTGTAGGTGATAAATGCTACAGCACAGCTGTTTGTCCCATGCAGAGATGCACAGCTGTGCTACTCAGAGAAAGGAGTTTCTCTCTGCCATGCCGTTTCAGTATATTGTGCCGCAGATTTTCACAACTTCAGTGTTAAGCCAGCAGAGGGTACTCTTAAGCTTCCCAGAATAGGTTACATGGGATGGATGTCTCAGGAGGTTACTGCCTCAGAGGTACTGTGCTGAGGGGAGGGGCTGAAAATGTGAGCCCTTAATTACATGGGTCTCATTGTACTTAAGTAAAAGTGTTGAATAGGCCACATACTTTGTTGAATAAACAGACACTGCTGTTTTTCCAAAAGCACAGCAAACCAAGATCTTGTCAGTATAATACAATCTTAAAAACTAGGAAATTCAGGCTTGAAGGTACTCCAGGTTGTTTCTCATCCAAACAAGTGCTGAAGCAGGGCTGCTGTGAGAGCTGAGTACTTGCCTCACCCACTTTTGAAAACCCATAAGGATGTAGCCTGCACGTCCTCTTTTGGCAGCTGCTCTCACAGGCAAAATGTTCATCTGTGTGTTCATGTTGAACCTGCTGTGTTCCAACTTACACCTGCTGTTTCTTGCCCTCTTGCCATGCACTGCTGTGAGTCCTTGATCTAGTGGCTCTTCTCCTAATGCATCCAAAAGGCTGCTGCTCATCTCTGCTGCCAGGGCGCTGCTGGCTCGCATTCCTCTCACTGCCCACTGGACCCCCAGGGCTTTTGTACACAGAGTTGCTCTCCAGCTCTCAGTCCCCACATGGAGTCACTCCAAGAGGATCTTCCTTCCAAAGGGCAGCAATTCTGGCTTGTCATTTTTGAGTTTCATAAGGCACTGTTAGTCCATTCCTCCATCTCAGCTAGATCCCATTTTTCTAAGTCTTATATTTACACTCCGTTTTCATTCAAATCAACAGTTCTGCTGCCTTTAATGGAATGAATTTGCTAGAATCATGTAGGAAGCTTAAAATTTGTAGGTTTGTGGATAACAGATTTGTACACAATGTTACTACAAGTTAAACTACAAAATTAGATCATGGATTTTTAGTCTATTCAGAAAATAACAGAATTTTATCTTTTCTTTGAAAAATAATATGTCAAGAAGAAATATAGTCTTTCATATATATAACTTACATATCTCTCTTGTGATATGATAGTCAAGGTACAAGGCACAAATGCACATTTAACTTGACAGAGTGATGAAACCCTTACTTATAAGTATTACTTTTATATTTTTAAAGGCTCATAATCTTTCTCTAAAAATCAAATATATTTATGTCATTACTCATGTGTAGAAACAGAGATTATTAAAGTACAACTGTTGCTCCATCACTGTTCTTCAATCTTCTCCTCTGCCAGTCAACTCTATCACCAGTTACTCTTGCTGTCTACAGCTGTATGTTTTGTGCAGATCACAAGCATAGCAATGAGGTGGCAAGAAACACGGGGACCTTTTCAGAATTCTTGCTGGTGCATCTGGAGCTCCCAGGATTGTCAGAGCACTGAAACTAATGGAACCACTTTTATGACCAGTCTGCAACCTGGCACCGCATGAGCCAGATGAGTTGATGAAAGCTGGGGACTCATTAAGGGCAGTATAGCAGTGTCTTGTACAAGACCCTTCACCTTACACTATGGTCAACTAAATTCTACCTATTTCTTCACAAAACCTTGTGGAAATGCACAGGGTCAGCAAAAAAACAAGTATGGTTTTGTGAAGGTCACAGTCTAGCATACTTCTCCTTTCATTTCATTTTTTATGATTTCGTGGTTGGAAAAAGTAAGAGATTAGCAAAGAGGAAATTAGGTGCTGGAATATGTATAGACCAGGCAGTTACCATACTTGTTACTTGAAGAAAGGTGAGGTTAGTCTTCTGTTACTTGTTTCATTTTAAGGTTATGAATAATCTCAGTCTGTAACTGATGGGTTTAAATTTAATAGGAAAGGGTTCAGCATCAGCCTGGAGGGTTCACTGCAGAGAGAGGCCTGCATGTGGCTGAAATGTTTCCATCTAAGGCAAGGTCAACAACATAAAGTGACAGAAGTGGGGGAGAGGTCATCCCTCAGATGCAGTATTTTCTAGCTTCCACTGAGCTTCTTCAAGTGCACTTAGCCTCTAACTGGAGAGAAAAAGTAGTCTGGCACAGTGCACTTGAAAAGATGCTGACCCCTGTTCTACATCTCACACTTCCATGGGAAACATCCGTGGTTGTTGAGTTTAGCTATATCAGAGCATGTGTTTCAAATCCTGTAAACTTATTCGTCCGTTAACAGCAATTTAAAAACCTGCCAGCTTTCAAAGAATTCTATAAACAAGAATATGTAGTACTTTTGAAGAGTTATCTGCTATTACTCTGAAAATAGTCTGATATTTACCAGGGAAAGCATCACCAGTGGAGGTACATGCTCCATATTGGCTTGCATTCTATATTGTAATAATATTTGGACTTCCCTCAATATGAAGTAAGAACACAGTGTTTATATGAGTTAGAAGCATAGTACTGGAAAGAAGCAGCTATATGAGTTAGTGTTCTTTGAATAGCAGTTGAATAAACTTTCATGGGAAATTTGTTTATTTCTGAACTTAAAAATGGTTCCAGGAAATACTCATGCTGGAACAAAAGGCTTCACTGTTCTTTGGAATAGGCAGGGATTTTATCACAGGATTGTGGGCTTTTGAGTTTACCAGTAAAAGAATGGGCAGGCAACACTTCTTGAGTCCTTGTATTTAAAAATATAAAGAAGTAGGAGAAAAGTCATAATTCTGCAAACTAAGTATGACAACTGTATTTAAGGAAATACAGGAAAGCCTGTATTTAAGGAAATACAGGAAAGCCTTAATCCTCTTACAATTCCTAGTAGCAGGTTGAAGGAAAAGATGATGGGAATTTGTTAAAATAGGAAGTTGTGGGAGACAGTCACTGGTGAGTTTTGTCATTGCTAATATCACTTTTAATCCCACTGTTCTCTATGTATAAGAAGCAAGCAGAAGATTTTTGCCAAAGCATCCAAACAAGGTGAGCTTCAACAATACTTTTTTTTAAAAACTCAATAGGACTATAGGAAAAAATAGATGTGATGACATGTAGAACAAAATGCTGAACCTTCTGAAAACCCGGATAGCCCAGAATATAAGGTAAAGGTGGCACCAGTGAAATGGAATGAGCAGGCCCTTGCCACCAAAGTCATTCCAGTAGCACACTGACATTTTACTTTAGTTCTTCCACAGGAAGAGCTGTGGAACATGCCTCCAAAGCTTTTTGACTTACATCTGTCAGCAAGGACAGATGACTGATGTGTGTAATGACAGCACACCAAGGCATCAGTCAGTTGCATCCTGCAAGATTTCAACAAAGAGTGCTCTGAGTTTCTCCAGGTCCACCTTTGAAGTACCTTTTTTAAAGCATAGGATGTTCAGATAACATATCCATAAACAAATCCATGGTGGAGTGCAGACATTCCTGAGTTCTAGATGTAGCCTTCCTGTAAATTATTTGTGTGGTTTTTGGATCATTTTCTTCATTGAGCTTTATCCTTTGTGCAGGCCTGTACTTAATAAACTGGCCTGGGCAGTGTTATCCCAGTGTGAGGTAGGAGAGCACATCTCTCCATGCAGAGGGTGGAATGTCTCTGGTGCCTCTCATTGAATTTGATGGCCAGACTCAGGAATTAAAACCTTAGTTAGGAAATTTAATGTGTGAAGTGGCCACACATAGTCATTGTTATTCAAGGCATCGGTAGGTTATCTGACTTGCTCTGGAGAACCTGACAGGCCTGTGGCAGCCTGGGTTTTGGATGAACTCAGTGGTATCTGGTGCAAACCAAACATCTCTAGTGAACACAGGAATCATAGTGATTTTGTGCTTTCTAGTGCTTCTGTGACATTTGTATCACCACAGAAGTGGGAGAACTACTCAAAAGTCCAGTGTGAAGTGTAAAAAATGATGAAACAACTCCAGGCTTTGGACTGTGGAGCATAACACACATCAGTTCAAACAATCCGAGAATCAATGTAAACTTTCTGAGGACAGGCAGCTGCAATTTTGGCCAGAATTCAAGGAAAATAACAGGCAGGGAGAAAAAGTTGGCTTTGATTATATGGTCATAATTGGAATTTAGACAGCCTCTTATTCAGGGAATCAGTGCTTGCTGCTCTATGCCCACAGGAAGAACAGAATAGATCGACAGAAAATTATAAAATGCAACATGACAAATGCATATTGTCTCAATCTCTTCTTTTTTCCAAATGAAATTTTTTAATTTTCCACTTTGTTTTACCTAAAAAGTACAAATTCTAAGAAAAAACAAAACTTTTTAAGGGATAGCAATAACAGCAGGACAAAATGTTCTTTCTTCTTCACAGAGCCAACTTTTCTTATGAGGACCTGTTAAGAAATAAACTTCATCAGACTTCTTTAACCTCTCATTCTTCCATAGCTAGTGATGTGTCTTGTGGTGACAAGTCATGAACAATTTTCTAGAATACTTGTTTCTACTACTAGCAGGAGTCACAACACATTTTCCCACATAAAGCTCTTAGATGCAGTGATTAGTGTTTAAAGTAGGAACTGATTTTCAGAATTGATATTGTAGTGGAAATCAATGAAACCAGACAAATGAAATTATTATTCTTTTCCAGCTGCAAACACAGCTTAAGTTATTATATTTAGATATTCTTCTCCAGCTTCACAGTGAGTGACAAACATTTAGCTAAAGTTGTGCATGCAGGCAGGGAGAAGTTCAAGAATGCCTTCCAACACTGAACAGATTTTGGAGATGGCAGGTCATACTGATTAAGTGATGCTGAGGATCATTTCTTTCTGGCTAACCCCTTGGCTTTCTGTGCCCCTCCCTTCCCCACCTGCTGCATTTCTCCCCTCTCCCTTCTTGGTTTTATCTGCTGCCAGTCTCTTTCCTCAGACCACAGCTGTCCAAAGGCCTTTGCTTGCTGCTTACTTTTTTCCTACACTTGGTGGTGTTTTACCTCACTTCTGTTGGTGTCTAAAGAGAGGGATGGGATGCTTCCCTTTGCCAGTAAAAACTGGGAAGATCCACAGCAATTCAACACCCCTGAAGGGATGGAACTAGTCAGCCAACCCTGTCACTTGGGGGTATCTCTGTAAGTCAGGAGTTACCATTGCTATCAGTCAGTGGGAGACTTACCCAGGGTTTTTAACTGGACCATGGCTGAGACCTTAAAGCACTGAAAATGAATGGGTGAAAACAGAAACCTTCCTGCCAAAGTTCTAAAGAGGTCTCTTGCAAGAATACCCTAGTCATTGGGTGGGTACCACCTCCTTGTATTGGAGTGAATGAGCTTTCAGAAAGGAACAAAAGATCAAAAGAGAAGAAAGATAAATGCATTCTGTCTGAATACTTGAATTAGAGAATTAGACAATAGCATAACAGATAAAACTTTATTTATTCTGGCTCTCTCACAAAGAGAAATCTCAACTCCAAAGATACACAAGAGTAGAAGCTAAACAGAGGGATAACTTGAATAGCAGATGGGTTTGCTTGCTCACATGTAAGAAAAAGCAAAATACCTTTATAAGCTAGTCCCTCACATGGGAAGTTCTTCAAATAAGGACTGAGTGTGAGTGGAGCAGTAATTTGGGTGACACTGGTAGCTGCATCTCTGGGCCTGCTGGTGCCAAATGCCTCTTAAAAAGCTCCTTCCAGACCACTGCACTGGGCTGGAGTGGCTGAAAATCTCTTGGTACGGTGCCAGCCCACAGTAGGTGTTTCACACAGATATCACAAATTGTTTATTATGACTGCAGATTTCTCTTCAAGAGGTAAGCAGTACTGAGTGGGGCTGGCAACATGTTTATATACCTTTACCAAAGCCTGGTTGTCTGCTGAGTAAAACTGCAAGTAGAAATATTTATGAAACAGCTGCCCAAGTAAAACACAGATAATATTTCTGAATACAAAAGCTAGTATCCTTTGTGAAGAAAATACTGCTATCTTGATGATGATTCTTGTTCTGGATGTGTCAGGATACTTAATGCAAAGTCAGACTATTATATCCCCAGTGAAGCTGAGAAAACAGTATCACTCAGCAAACAAAGTCAGTCCCTCCTGGCATAGGAATTAATAGTCTTTTGTCCTGCAGGGAGGCTTAATTTGGCTTGAATTAGCAGAAATGTCATTGAAATGGGTATGCCATGATGGAAATCAAGTCTGGCTCTGAAGTACTGCACCATTTTGAATGCAGGTTATCACAGACTGAGGATACAAATGGGGCTTGGATCAGCATACATTTTTCAAGGCAGATCTGCATTGCAGTTTCACCAAGGAAAAAATCAGAAAAATGTGTCCTTTTTAAATTGGAAAGTGTTTTTCTGACACTGAATGTCCCTCAGGCAACTGACAGACATATTTTATAACACCTGTTTTATCACATTGATAAAAATTTATGCTTGCAGAAGTTTTATGGTTCATAGCAATGATAATTAATCCCAAATCACATCAGCTGTATAGTAGTTTTAGTGTTGTGCTTTGTTATTAATAAATAACGTGCCGTTTCTCCAGGGTGAAGCTTCTCATGCAAGGAGTATATTTTCAATATAAGATTCTATTGTTATATTGGTTATGTCTCTCAGTTCAGTAAACTGTATTAATAATTTTCCATTATTATTAATGAAATCATTTTCTATTCAATTATCAATGGTAATAATTGTCTCTGAGAATCTGCTTTCTGGACCAGATTTGTAGTTTCTCCAAAACCAACAAAAATGTAATTACAATAGGATAGTTTATGACAAGATGATAAATGCTTTGAGTATCCTTTGGGATCAGACCTGTGTGTTGCAATTAAATTATTTGGTATTTTTGATAACACCTGCTTAATATCTTCCAAGTCTTCTAAAAAAAAAGTATAAATTTTCTTTGTTCAGCTTTGTGTCTACAAAATTTGTGGTGCCCAGGAGTGATGGCTTTTAGGGCTACTTAGGAATTACCTGTTCCTCTATCAAGTCTCTCCAAAAAGGCTTGAAGTGTTGCTGTCCTGTCTAGTTTACAATATCTTGGGTGCACTGTGTGATGAGCTGCCCACTGCCATAGCCCACAGCCACACTGCCAGGGCTGTCTGAAAGGGTCAAGAGGTGCCCAGGGACTCCTCAGTGTAGATGTGTTGGCTCTGGATCAGCACTTGTGTTTGGCATTGACCCATCTGCATGCTGGGTTCTCTTCAGAGCAGCAGCATGGGGACCTCAAGCCAGCTTTATCTGTGCACAGCAGCTGAGTCTGAGAAATCTTCACCTGGGTGTTTGTGACCACATTCAAAACCAAAACCTTTGGGTTCAGACGCTCTAGGCACTTCTGTTGTCTGTGTTGCACGTAGCTCAGGATAAGTGGGTGTTGATTTACCCATCAGGGCAGACAGTGATTCCCTTTGCAGAGAAACCACCAAAATTGGATTAATACAGCATAGCAGCAGGAGAAGTTTGTTCCTTAATTAGAAACATAACCCTTATTTACCTAGCAGGTCTTGCCCTGCTAGGTTGGAAGTAACCTATATGCTGTTATAAACTCTGGTAGGAGCCACTTTGACCTCTGGCTGGGTAAAGGTGGTGGGAGAAGCTCATCACTGTTCTCCACATGCTCCAAGTCTGCCCACTCCTCACTCATGGCAAGGGGAACGTTTCCTCACAAGGCCCTGGATGAGTCAGCCAAACCCCATAAATGGCCCCTACCCACACAGGCATCTTCACTCAGAAACAGACCTCTGTATTACAGAGCTCTTTTCAGGGTAGCTTTACGAATAGTTTAACCAATAAAAACCACCTGTGAAGTGTTAGAGATTCATTGCTTACACCAAATCAGAGCAGGAAATTACTTTCTTCTTAGGATATACTCCTCTCCTGCACTTACAACTAGGCAAAGCTATGGTAGGTGTGTCTGCTCAGTGAGACAATAAAGTGATGAAATTACAGGAGAAAAGGAGATTCCTAGTTCTCTCAGAATTCAGAGTAATTAAACTACAATGGAAAAATACCATGTTCTTGTCATCCAGCACTTGCTGAGTGTTCATTAAAAAAAAAGAACAGAAAGAAAAGCTTATATTTTTAGAATACATCATTGTTGTATTGTATGTATGTATGTATGTATGTATTGTATTGTATACATCATATGTTATGTTATAACATACATACAATACTTAGATTTTTGCAGAATACATCAATTCATCAAATGTAACTCACAAAAGTAACTGAAGCCACCTGTTTCCACTTCCTCCCTAAGAAAAGGGAGATCTGCATTGTATGAAACAAGAGCAGTGAGTGCAGTAAGTCCTGCAGATGACTCTCAGCAAATGAGTCAGACAAAACATTTTTAGCAGGAAATGGCATATCCCTCTCTTTTCCACTTTGAATCCAAGCATTTGTGTTCATTATCTTTTGTATCTTCTTCAGCCTGTTAGATGATAAGCCTCACCTACTGCAACCTGGAGTCAGATTATCTGCACTGTAGAATTCTGTTAGGTTTCAGGATTCCTTCCAGGCTTTATATTAATTGGGTTGTGTTTGGTTTGGAATCTAATGATGAAAATGGCCATGGGTTATCACTGAAGAGCTCAAAATAAATTTCATTCCCACTTCAGCTGAGGTAATGACCATGACAAGAGCTTTACTTTCTTGTGGTCTCCTGCTTAGGTACAAACTTAATCCTGTTGTTAAATGGTGCTTTACCTTGTGAGTGCCCCACCAGTGCTTGTTGATCTCATCTCTACTGACTGGGTAATTAGTGCCTCTGCTCAGCAGATGATGCATTCATCCCCTGTCTTCTCCTCTCTTGCTGACTGATGCTGAGGTGTTTTGAAACTCTGTTCTCCTCACATCTTTAAAACACTATAAAGAACATTTTCAGGTGTTTAATAGGTAGCTGTCATTATTACTACTGTCCTTAGCAAGACAATTCAAACACTAGCTTTATAAATGCCAGGTTCTGATGTTGCACATCACAGTTTTTGCCTTATATACATTAGGTGTCTCTGATAGGGTGCTCCTAAAGCTGCAGCTGATTTTTGCCCTAATATTTGAAACCCCTGTCTCCAAATATCGAGACCTCATAACTTAGACTGTTTATACTTTGTTATTTTAATTAACCTAATGGAATGGAGTAAGTAAAAGAAAAACATAAAACCCCTTTTCACTGCAATTGGGCAGATCATTAACTGGCAAAACTGCAGTAAGTTTGCATCAGTTTATAGGATGAGGCCTTTAGATGCTGGAGAAATTACCTCTGAGAAGACTGTATGCTACTTACATTATGTATGTAATTGTTTGCTGTACAATAGCTGCTAACTGATCATTCAAAAATTATGATTAGCAATTTAGAAATCATCAGAAATGTTACACATTTGCACTTCTTGGTCTTTCCTTTTGACATCCTTTGATTGACATTCATGTTGTCACTCTGAAACATGCATAGTTACATAAGCATTAATGTTACAAAATCTGCTTTTCATATCTACTTTAAAACCACAGCTATCCCTCTTGCTTCATGGCTGTGGCACTGGAGCCTGTTGTACTGGATGGTGGAATGAGTTTGTGATTTGCTTCCCCAGAGAAGGTTTCCCTTCATCCTCCTGTAACACTCAGGTGACTGCACAGTGAGCGTGGCCAGCACAGCTTTGCAGGGTGTGTTTGTTTGGTGTCTCTGTGCAGTTCTGGTCAGGTTTCCCTGGGAGGACAAAGCAATTCAGCAACAATACTGAAATGACATATACTTGAACTAGGAGCACATGGCACCAGTAAAACTTCCATCCTTAGTGGTTTGGCAGTGGATCATTTGGGAATTAGGGATGAAAGCAACAGATGTTATGCATTCAAGCACCTGGATAAAGAAATGAAACTACATATATTAAGCAAAATGGTGAAACTTGCATTTCTCTGTGATGTCCCATTCTACTCAGATAAGGTACTGTTTGTTTTTAAATGGAAATATGGCTTGGCATAACATGACAAAACATAAAGGCCCTTGTAGCCATGTTACATCTGGGTCAGATGTATTTGATGTTCTTACTTTGATCTCCTGTCTAATCAGTGTGTTTTCAGCTTAGATCTGGAATCCATGTCTCTTGTAAACATGAACAATTCCCAGACCTTTTGATCTGCAAAATGACTCATTCTTCCACAACTCTGCTCCAGGACAGCAGAGAGAAGTGATTCCTCTTCATAGGGGTTCTTTGGCAGGCTCCCCTGAGAAATATAAAACTCTCTCCTAATAAAACTAAAGAGGCTAAACAAGGTCTCCACTGGATCTCTAGAAGCTTTTTCTTTGACATTCTTCCCCTGGCTTTCCTCAGGACTTAAAAACTTGAATAAAGTTTGCTATGATGGCTGGATTAATTTACTGCATTACCTGGAATTTGTTGTACAAGGAATCTGGGACTGTAAAGTAAGAAAGGAAATAATGGATAGTAGAGAGGCTGATGAATTCTGAAGGATGCAAACAAACAGTAAGAAAGTGCAAGATAAGGTTGGACAGAGGGAGAACAGGGACAGCAGAACCAAGGCAGCAGGTGGAACTCTGACATGGGCTAGGCAGGGGCACGAGGGGAAGGGACTGAGGTGCCCCCAGCCAGGGTGGTGCAACTGGCTGAGGAGTGTGGAGAGGAAATCAGAAATCTGTGCTCCTGGGATCCAGACTGTGGTGGACAGGAGTGATGGGAGGTGAGTGAGAGTGGAGCCAGGCTTCCTCAACAGACCAAGGCAGGGGTAACTTAACCCCTTACTGCCCAGCCTTTAGGAGGAAGAACAGGACCAGCCCAGGGGGAAATTAGGAACAAACTTCAGAGGCAGGGATGTGGAAAAGACAAGACTGAGGCCAGCCCAGATGGACTGGGAGCCCTAGCAAAAATGGGTGACAAGTGGTGACCACTAAAAACATTCTTCACCATATGACTACTCTCCTGACCTTCACCATGCATCCTCACTCGCCACTTTTTGTGGTATGAACTGGTCCTGTTTCTTTCAGAGCTCATGAAAATCTCTCACTCTCTTCTATAAACTTAAGGGATTAGGCATTATATTGAGGCCCCCCCCACATTAGTCTTAGTAAAAGTGTGAGGGTTAATTTCAATTGCCAGAGATATTTTTTCCTTTGGAAGCTTACAGCCATTGTGGAAAAACATTTTTTCTCACCTTTTTCTCCATCTCATTCAAACTGCAAGTACCAAATAAGATATGAATCTTACTAAAAATAGGATGACACCGTGTAAGGAAAGACAATGCCAATGCACTTACAGGAGCCTGAATTACAAGAATCCTTTTCACTTTGCCCACGATTTCTATTTCTGTGCTGCTTCTATTGTGTGATATATTCTGAATATGGGTAAGAGCTGTGAGCTATTTTTGGTATGTAATACTACACATGCAAGGAATGGATCACGTTTATGAACAGAGGAGGATTCTGCACAAGATGTCTCATTAGGTGCTATTAAAAGTATGTAACTCACAAATAATGTGAAATGCAGCAGCCTTCCAAGACAGCAAGGCACAAAACTTGTTTGTGTTGTAAGCAAACAGAAGCAAAAAGCAGTGCTGCATTTTTAATCAATGGGTGCAGTCCACCTTCTAAATTGCTTATTTTGACACAAAGGCACTACAAAGGCACAAATCTAATTTTTTACTTCAGTTTCCCAGTTAAGTTTCTTTCTGTTCCTTCTTTTCGACTAGAGGGAAAGCCAGTGTTTATGTGTTGTTTCCTTTATGTGCTTTTACCTGAAAAGCACTTGCTGAGCAGTGCCAGGAAGGTGTGACGTGTCATCCTTGAATGTTTCAGCATCTGCGTATCTGCGACCTGTGGTATCCAGGGGGTGGTAGAAATCCTGGCTGATGAGTTTCCCTGGCATGGCACAAATCCATGCTTAAAATATGCTGTGTGGGCCACGTCAAGACATAGCATTCCCTCATGCATTCCCTGCTGCCATTTCCCTTACTGAAGGTGCCACTTGCTCATCAGGTCATTTTTAGCTTTTGGCTGGAAAACTGCTGGGCTTACTGAAAGGCTCGGGGAGTTCCCTGGGTGTTTTCCATTGGAGAAACCTGCATCCTGTTATTGGGGAGCTTTTGGACTTCCCTTTGCAAAGTGAAAGAAGTCTGGGAATACAATGTTTATCTGTTCTGATCTCTTTCTGGCTCATGTCTGTCTATGAACAGCAAGTGCCTAAATAAAAAGGAAAGCTATCTAGTAGGGTGCTGATTTAAAAATCCACACAGATGGAACAGCACTAAGAAGTCTGTATGTAGATGTAAGTATATGCATGTGTATAAATGTATTAAACACTGCGTGTGACGGATCCTAAAATAATCATCCTTCGGGCCAAAACCATTTACATTCCTGACTGAAGATTTCTTGCATGTGCCTATCTTTACCTCTTCCTGCACAGCACACAGATGGGTGTATCTGTCCGTACAGCCGTGTCACACACTCCTGCGGTGGGGGGACAGACCGTGGATGTTTTTCAGCTGCTGGGAGGTGCCCAGGGAGCGGTGCAGCCGCCAGAGGGAAGCGCGGCTCCGTGCCCGGGCAGCGGCGCTTAGGGGCTCACGAGCACGGACTTTTTGTTGCTAATACGCGTTTGTTTCATGTTTCGTTGCCAGGCCTGGCCTGTGTCTGTGATAAGTCGGCAGAGGCAGGAGCAGGTTGTGCTTGGAGCTTTCCCTTTCACCCAGCTGGAGAGCGGAGGGCACGGACGGGGATCCCGGTGGGAGCTGCTGCCCTGGCACCAACTCCTGCCTGCAGCTGGAGGGCAAGGGGGTCCCAAAACCCCCTCCTGTCCCCTCGACACTCGGCTCTAGAGACCTACAAGTGCTCCAGGGCAGTTCACAGGGAAACCTGCTTAGGAACGTGAAATCTGGTCAGGCAAAGTTTAACCCGTGCACATGCCCATCATTTCCATATTGCCAAGACAAGTGTATGCACACTTGGCTTCACAAAGAGCCCATCCAATGGTACTTCTTTAAATGGTAAAGAAACTGCTACTTTGGTTTTATGAAATGGATAAAGCTTAAAATATGTATGCATTATCTGGATATATTTGGGACATAGCATTCCCTCATGCAGTTATGATATTTATTCAGAAACAGTGGATAAAGTAAGCTAGGATTCCGGATAGAGCTGGAACACCTGGTTTGTGTCCACTGTTGTTTTCATGTCCCGTACGTTTATTAGAGAGATGTGACAGCTTAAAAGAGTAAACCCACGTAGATGAAATCCTTTGCTTCCCTCGGGGCCAAGAGAAGGGCTCTGAGCACAGAGATAGAGTAGTAAAAAACAATAATGCCTTTTCCATTTCTTTTCAGGATCAATGCTACCATCTTCGCCTTTTTGTGGGATATTTTCTTATGGCTGAGTATAGTGCCAAGTCCCTGGCACATGGTCCAAAAATGCCTGAAGTCTTGTCACCTTCCCAATTCCTCACAGCTTGCTTTATTGTACTTTTTTGGTGTAGTGTTCCCTATAGCTCCCCAAAGCTCTAAAACTGCCTTGAAAACTTTTGGGAATAGTCCAGCTTACAAACCAGTGAGTCAGCTAGGGAATGTTTCACTGATTCAAGTTAATCTGAGTAAACCTTTCATCCTGCTTTAAAACTTGTAATCTTTGTCTTATGTTTTTCAAGCATTTGTGAGATGGAGAATCATGCTGATGGCTTTAAAGTATTTAACTGCCTCAGCACTCTCAAAATCTCAGCTGAGCAGCAAAGCCAAGGGCCAGGCTCCAAGAGCACCCTCCCTGCCCTCAGATCATACTGGAGATTTGTTTGTTTGTGAAAATCGACTGGAAGGCTGCTTCATCTGAGCTCTGGCTGAGTTTGACCTATGTGATGGGTGAGGTGTCTGACTGTGAAGCTTTCAAAGGGTCTGGCATAACTGTGGGAGCTCAGAGTGTACAGTGGCTCTGGGCTGGGGGCTCCCAGTCAGGAGCTGGCTGACAGGTGGGAGCCTCTCTGCTGGGGTAAGGGACCAACAAACAGGGACTCCCAATCCCTCTGGTTTGTGCAGTTCTAATGTGAGTTATATTCAGAGAAAGGTACTGGAGAAATCTGCAAGATTGCTTAGGAGCTTCTCAGGAACAAGATGATATAAGAAAATCAGCTGGAAATCCCTTTTCTTAAGAAAAGAAAAGAATAAATAAAAAAAAAAAAGGCAGGAACTGCAGGTCAAAAGTGCAGTGTCATAATAGGCAGCAGTGTGTCCAGGAAGGGGAAAGTAAGGACAGCCTAGGATCAGCTCTTATAAAAGCAATAGGAGAGGGAATCCCCTGGGCTCCAATTTATATAAGGAAATTCCAGAAGGCAGGAAGCAAGCACTGTGGTTCAGCCACAGTGAGAAACGGGGCTTCTGTGGCTTTCTGTGGCCACCTAGGGTGACTTGACATTTTAAGTACTGATGGGGATTGAGGTGAATCACCCCAGGTAGAAGGGGAATGAAAACTCCACAGTCATGCAGACCACATCCCGGCCTCTTAAGTCCAGCTGGAAATATGCTACTTCATCCACTTTCAGGGAGTCCCAGATATCGCCATTTTCTCTTTCCTGACAGTGCTTCAGAGTCACCATCAGGTGTCATGGTGGCTTTAAGCTTACACCAACAACACTAGAAAACAACTTCTGAGTAACCAGGATATGGTAGAAAAGTTCCAACTCCTGACTTTGAGCAGGTGCTTTATAGCCTGTGCTATGCACATCCTACCCTATCCTATTCATATCCATGCTAAAAAACATAGACCATTTCCCCTTTTTCACTTATTTATCTTTGTGCCTTTTTATTAGGGTGATTTCTCTGCTGCTTGGTTACATATTTGTGTTGGACTGTGAATAATTGCCATGGTTGCTTTCTTGCTTGTTTGGCATAACTGATCTCCTTCATTGAAAAAAAAAAAATTAAAATGAATATAAGGAAGAACTGAGGTGACTGCAGAGCAGGTTGTTCTTCATGACCTCATTTTCACTTGCTGTTTGAATTTGGTCTGCCATGAAGGGCCAGTTGCCAGTGATTGTATCTGCACACACACACACACACACACACACACAGATACAATGAACTCTTTCATAGTCAGGCTTCACAAGTAAATGGAGGGTGCTTGTGTTCATACAGCTAGTTTGGATTTGTTCATACATGCTTTTGAATGCTGCCTGTAAGCTGCTTCATGACCTCAGATGTCACACAACATCCCTCTTACATCCAATAGTTAAGTGCCAAGCTGCTGAAGCATCTCTGTGTGAAGTGGATTTCAGAGTCTTTGCAAAAGCAGTTTTTGCTGAAAAATTCCATAGAATTATGCTCCAGTAAATATTACCTTTAGTTCAGATAAAAGTATGAAAGACTTCATTTAATAGTATTGCAGAAATCATGTAGTACTGAAAAATGCAGGAGTCAAGAACATGTTTACAGCAGTTTTTTTAGCAGGTTGAAAGTTTAAAACTATAAAAAAATAATTGCACATAAGTACTCCTGTATACATATTTTATAGTGCAAGAGTTCAAGAAAGATCAACACAAAGTTCATTATTTAAATACAAATGTCAATTTACAGGTGATATTGTAGCCAAGTCATACCACTGTGGAAAGACAGGGCTTCTCTTGCTTACCATGTTTCTCCAAATTGCTTGCAGTGAGTTGCAGGCATGCATAAGCAAAACCCAACTTAAAAATTTTCAAGGCAGTGTGCAAAACACAAATTTCATAACTGATAATCACAAAGGTCTGGCCTGGAGAGTGAGAAATTACCTAGCTATAGGGTTAGCTGAGGACAGAACTGCCAGGCACACTCTCACACTAGTAAAATGCATGTATGGAATAGAATGATTTCAATTTGCATATTTGGCGCTGTTTATTTTCTCGTTCCCTAAAGCATCGAGGATAGACGTTTCATACCAGCCAAATGTCACAAAACTGGCTCCTGCCTTGCACTGGCATGCTGTACAACATGTATTTTAAACCCTACTCCCTTCTGCTCTGTGAGCACAATGCCAGCTGCCACCGGTCAGCCTGATCGTGCCCACTTGTGGAGCGGCTGCTGGGTGGGAGGAAGCTGGGGAGCAGCTGGGGTAAGCATGTGCCCAGCCCAGAGCCAAGATAACATTGCTGCAAATTTATTTCAGTGTAGTGGCTGATCTGACTAAAGCTATCTGGAGACACAGTCATGCAATTTCTATCCATGCTGGAGATACATACACAGCGTCTATGTTTAATGCTTGTGAATCTGAGGGCTGTGATCTCATGCTCTGCGTGGCCACCTGGGAACAGGAGATCACTGATAGTTAAAGTCATAGTGTAGTGAGTGTGAGGTGATAAGAAAATGTGGAGGAAACCTATATTCATTACATGAATATGATAGAAATAGAGCTCATCTGATGCCAGTTGCTCAAAAAGTTAGCTGTTTAAATCTAAGCTGCCAAAATTCAAGTTTATTCCATTCTAGAGTAGACTCATGTGCATCTGGATTCAGTTATCTATATGTAGATCCTGTGTAATTTTAAATGCTTGTGAGACATACCACCTGCTGTTCCAAGAAACGTCAAATATTTTGCAAATTCGGCGTCATATGCAAGCCCCGTGCTGCCGCCAAATGGCTTGAAGTACCTCAGCTCTCTAAAGTACAAGCACAAGAATCTACAAGTATTCCTTGAATACTTTACACAATTTCAACACCATGACCTCATTGTCTTAATCCAAAACTAAATCCTACTCCTAAAAATTCAGTGACATCCATTCCAAATAAAACAGACTTCAAGGCTTCAGCTCTGCACTAATAGCTACCAGCATCACACTGGGTTAGTAGTGATGAAGGCTTTGGGCAGGAGTAACTTGTAGTAGGCTTGAACTAAGATGGAGGACAGCTGATCTCTTTATTCTTTGAAAATATGAAGAAGTTAGATTTTTTCTTCCTTGAATTGCTAAGGAAAAAAAGAGCCTCACAACTCTTCAAATTTGGGAAGTAAAAAATATTGCTTTATTTATAATGATGAGTGGAACAACACAGTATTCTCACACCTAATAAGATGTCATCAGTTACTGAATCCAGTCTGGAAGCTGGAGGTGTTACTGGACTCCTCTCTGGAACCTGTTTTCATGCAACATTTCATCCAGCAAGGAAGAAAGACCTGCAAGATCTCCTTGAGTCTTAAGTTTCTTTCTGAAGTATGGCAATTTGTGATTGATAGCAAAATGAAGGTTGAGATTTTTCCCTGGAAAAAAAGAACTTCTATTGCTATAATCTCATGGATAATGGCCTCTCCAAAGAAGGAGTAAATCTTTGCCCACATGAGAAGTCCTCTCTTGCACAGCTGTGTCAGTAAAGAGCACTAGTGCGGATGCAGTCTGTTCTGAAGGGGATTCTTTCTTTCAAGGGGAGCTTTACACTTTTGCTCAGGTCAGGGAAGCCCTTCTGTGTCTCCTCTCCATTGGCATGGCATTTCACTACATGTAGTAGTAAGGTCTGGATAATTGGGGGTTTCACTGCATACTTGCTTTTCCAGGTTATTCATGAAGATATTAAATAAAACTAGTTCCAGGATATCTACCTGGGGATACTCCAGTATTTTCTCCATCCTATAAGTGAAACTTAAGCCCTATTTTTTGCTTTCTGTCTTTTAACCAGCTCTCAAACTCTTAAGTAGTGCTTCTTCCAGAATAGTGGCATCTTGATAATCTTTGATGCAGAAGAGCTTTTAGATAGTTTTTTTCTGCACTGCTCGTTGTGTTACTATGGCAGTCATAATATCCTTTTTCATAGTACTGCCAGGTGATCAGCTATCCCTAAAAGATTTTTAAATCTGTAAAATCTGCTGTGCTGTAAAAATTCAACATGGCACAGCACTGCCCAGGCACGGGTCTCAGACACAGACATAGGCTTGGACTCCATCGGGAAGTACAGAGGAGAGGAGCACCTCGGGGTGTCCTGTTCCCCAAATGTGCACATGAACATGGCTGCTGGAGGTCACCTCATTGCTTTGTGATGATTATATTTAGCTTGAGCTAAATGTGGTTTAAGAAATTGAATTTGTTAATAAACATTGTTAATAAACTTCTCACCGTCATATCACCATTGAACGCCACAGTTCATCTATTAAGTCTGTTCTGGATGTTGAGTGGGGCCACACATGAAATATGCTTCATGGTGTCCATTTTGACACTTTTGCTTCTACTTCATCATTTGACCATTGGTAACTCCAATCCTTTGACAAGAGAAGAGTCTTATGCCTTTTCCCCTCATCCTTTTATTGCCTTGGGTTTTATCAGGATACTGTCAGGTAACTAATGATGGGTTTTGTGCAGCAGCTGGTTTCTTAGGATGGGCCCCATTTGTATACAAAAGCAGTGACCCAGAGCAGAGCAGTCACCTGGGTGTAGCCAGACTCTAACAAAGCTCATTATTGGTTCATTCAACCATATACACAGATGAAAGAGTATTTCACACTGGTTTTTACCTTATTTGAGTGCACTTCATAGTCTGATATTGCCATTTTAATTTAGGCCATTTAGTCTATAGTAACTGATGTTATTGCTTATATGGAGTTAAACCTTTAACTAAAAAACCCCATAATTCTAGCTATGAGGTATAGGGTATGTATTTTTATTTTGCGTGGTGTGTTTAGTAGGTGGTAGTCTGTCTCTTCCTCTCTAAATGTTCCTGAGTTATTGTCATGGTAAAACTACTCTTCTAATTCTGTAAAAGAGAGAAACAAAATGTAATTTTTACCTTGACAGAACTTTGGGATGGATGAAGCAATTTACTGAAGTGTCTTTAAAAAAGGTTTCACCTTGGGACAGAAAATAGAAAAGAAAGATTTAGCCTGTTGCAAGATTCAGGGGTGTTAACCCCTATATACTTATGTACCTATGTAGACAAAATAATAAAAACCAAATATTTTCTAAGAAATCACCAGTGTCCTATATAATTTCTAACAATGCATCTGAGGATACTGCACAGCCCCATTATCCAAATGCCTGCAAGCTTCACAATATTCAGTGTTTTTTCTCATACCATCCCTGCTAAGGAGAGAATGCCTCTAAGGAGAGAATGCCAACAGAGAACCAGAAAGACATTCAAAGCACTGCTGAACAAAGACCACGGCGCTGCACTTGAACATCTGAGCTTGTTTCTGAGTTTGTTCCAGCACTCAAGCTGCTGTGGCTCAGCCCTGTGAGCTCTGCCCCTTTGCCCTCCCCGCTGCAGGGGAAGGAAGCATCCAGAAGGGGCTACATCTGTCTGACACCATCAGCAGCCCCACAGGCTGGTGTGTACCTGCTCAGCCCTGCTCACACAGGCTTCAGTCTCAGCTAATTCTGAGCAATGCCAGCTGGCCCACACAAACCACAGGGACTGCAGAACTCAGCCAGGTCGCTCAGTGTCCCTGGGTTCTCCAGGTGACAGTGCTATGCTCTGCACAACCACCCTTCCTGCACTTGCAGGGGTGGTCAGGGCTCTCTGGCTTGTGCCTTGAGGCTGGCTGTGATACCTAGTGGGAGCTTGCTGGCACCTGTCTTGAATCTAAGCAAATTTTGCAGCAAATTAGACCTGTCTATCACACAGCACAGAAAAAACCCAGCATTTTCCAAATCACAGCTAAGGAAAACAGATAGTACTACAAGACTGTAGATGTTAATCAGAAAGGGAGATCTGGTTTAATATTCCTCTCATCCTGGTGAGATTCAGATTGTCCTTCCCAGGATATTGCACTCCTTGGCAGCCTACAGACAAGACTGTGGTGATGGTCATTTATTCTACAGGCAGAATGTGAAACTGATGAGAGAACAGAAAGCAGAAAAGTGTCTAAATCTACAGGCCACTATTTATAGATATATTCTCAGCAAGGAGAAATCCTTGTTTCTGCTTCCTGCTTCCACACTGGTCTGTGTGCTTGATCCAATGACCTATAATGAGATAAATTCAACACAACTTGGCAGGGGTTTTATGTTGTATGAGGCAGTCATGGCAAAGTGTAGAGAGGTGTGATGTTAATCAATAGTCACCACGGCTCCTAAATTGTTTCTCTCAGCCAGAGATCAGTGAGATTGGAGATTGGTGTTAAATTACTTCAAATAGGTCCTTCCCAGATGGGAAGAATCTGGGAAGACATAAGTTAAGAGTGATAAGACATAAGAATGGGGTGAGAACAAAGGCTTAGCACATGTGGGCTGCTGCTGAGAATGCTGGAAGAAGGAGCTACTCCTGCTGGTGGAGGAGGCACTGGACACATAGGAAGGCAGAGCCAACATAGAGCTAGGTCAGCCCAGGCGTTTGCAGAGGGAATGGGCTGTGCCAACATGAGGAACAGCACAGTGGGGACTGTTTCTTTATGTAAGAAATGAGAATGCTGACCTTACAGATGTCTGAAGAGACACCTAATCTTTTTTTATCTTTCTTTTTTAGTATATATTGGTTGTTTTGTGTCTGTATAAGTTGGACTGTTCTGTTCCCCCTATCATGCAATGGTTCTGCCCTGGTTCTCCCTTCCCTCCTTTATGCTGCCAGTTATCCCAACTCCTCCCCAGTTGCCTTGGGGATCAATGTACCCTTTCTCAAATCCCTCCCCAGTGCCCTGTCCGTCACTCGGCACTCCCACCCTTCTCTCTAGAACTCTCCAGACACTTCCAGCTAGAGCGTCGAGTGATTGGCTCAGGGGCCAGGGCCCCACCCTCAAGTTATCCCCATTGGGGCTTTCCCTAAGTTAATCTTTTGTATCCCACTCCCCTCTGAAACCCTATTCGTCCAAGGACTGACTCCGCCCTTGTTTCCCTCCCTCCTTATAAGCTGCTACAACCCCTCCCTTGTGTTCTTCAATTGTCGGTTTCCCCTGGGGCCCAATAAACCTGGATTCACCACAGCTGGTGAGTGCTGTCTGATTTCTGCTGACTGTAGCCATAAGCCAAGCCACGTCCTACCACAAGGTCACGCTGCTGTCATAGCACAGAGCGTTTGCCTCAGGTGCTGTCCCGAACCACGGAGATTGGGATAGAGCTCCCCTACTGCTAGCAGGGCTGGATAGCCAGCTGGGACATCCAAGAAGGACAATCTTTCTCCAGCTGGACTGCTTCAATATATAGCATTTTATTTGGGAGCTGCATATCTTTCAGGCTGGGTCATATAATAGTAGTGCTTCTGCTCTCTCCCCTCTGTGTTGGGTCACGTGAAAAGGGAAGGATCTGTCCGTGATGCTGCTATCCCAGCTCTGGATCTTCCAGCGGTTTCTTGGCCTTCAGGATCTCACTTCCAAGGCTGTTGCCCCAGCTTCTGTTTCTCTCTGCACCCCACAGCCACTCTGAAATCATGGAAGAAGCTTTGTCCCTGTGTCAATGCAGTGCTGGAGGCACCAGGGGCAGGTGGGCTGTACACACGGGGTTTTCAGCCTGTAGAGCTGGATATGCCATGGGGCTGCATGAAACTGATGAAAGGGATGCTCATCTCCAGATAGGAGGGTTTTCTTTGGGCCTGTCCACATTTCAGCATAGATAGAAGTCCTTTAAAACAGAATCTCATCTTGGAAAGACTTTAGACGTTTCAGTAATCAAGGCAAGTGATGTTTAACATTAATTATGTCCCTGCCAAACCATACTCATGGTGCTACTCACGTATTCCATGGAATCTATTAAAAAATGGAGTCAATGAAATCAGTCACTGAATCAAATTGCTAGTGTCTTTCTCTGGTAGAAAAACAATCCAAAAACATCCTGGCAAATATTATAAATGAATGGTCTTCCCTTAGTTCAGAGAATAGTGCAGGATATGCTGGTGTTTCTCTTTATATGGGTAATATTGCTTGCTAAATTAGGAGATTTTAATAAAGGATTTTGACAGTATCTTGAGTTACAGTCAGCTGTCATTTATTATCTATGATCATAGCAACATGACAATTTTTTCTTGGCATTCTAGACACTTTCAGAGGACATTAGAAAGATATTTAAATTGGGTGAGAGATACAGTACCAATGTATTATTGGTACCAATTCCTATTAAATCTAGGAATTAAGGGCAGAGATGTGTATGATGACTAGAAGCTCCTATCTCTAAACTGCCAGTGATTGGTTAAACAAAATTTAAGCCAATTTTCTTCTGGTTGATGGGCACCAAAACCTTCCTTGCAGTGACCACCAAAGCCTGAATGAGTAACATGATAATGGGTCATCCTGTCAGTTACTCAAACCATTCTAAATAAAAAAACGTGAAGCTGAAGTCTAATGAAGCATTAGGACTTGACCTCAGATATAATTTATGTAAAGAATAAACAGAGTAGTTGGTTTAGAAAAGTTATATAAGCAGTATTTTTCCTTACCAGCACACTTGAAATTAGTTACAATACCTCAGTTAAAATATGTCAGACCAACTATTTTGATTGGTGACTTATAGAATAAGCTTGATTGATATTTATTGTCTCAGGTGGCTGGCTATGATTGTTTCTTTGTACTACATTTCTTAACTAGTCAATTTCAAAAAGTAGCTACATTTCACAATTTGCAAATAGTTTTATACAAAAAAGCACTACATTTGCTTTGGTAATGTTACCTCAGTTTTCAGAGCTTACTGAGAAATTTTATTTCAGTATCTAATTTTGTGCTCCCTCTTTGAAAATTGCTTCTGTAAAAAATATTGTGGAACTAAATCGAGTTATATAGAATCATAGTACGGATAAGGTTGGAAAGGACCACAGTGGGTCATCTGGAACAACCTCCCCACTCAAGCAGGGTCATCCCAGAGCACATGGCACAGAATTGTGTCCAGATGGTTCTGAATATCTCCAGTGAGGGAGACTCCAGTACAGTCAGCAGTGAGCAATGAGTCACTGAAGCAGTAAGTCAGACATAACAAAGTCAGCATTTAATTCCTGACTCTTGAGCTTTAACCTGCCACTATTGAGGCAAGACAAAATTTTGCACTGGTGGACTGTCAGGAGAGCCCTGAACCAGCTCTGAGTGATGGCTTTGTCTACAGCTCCGCTAGATGCAGATGCTGACATGGCCACAGCAGCAGTGTATTGCTGTGAGCACTGCTCTGAGCCTGAGCTAACTCTGCCTGGAGCCCGGTCTCAGGGCTGCAGAGCCAGCCGTGCTGCTGCTCTCCTGCCTGTGAGGATGAGCTACACAGCAGCTCTGTGCTGAGTGTCCTGAGACACTGCCAGCACAGCCTGCGTGCTCTGCTGGCCTCAGAGCTTGCTGCTGCAAGTCTGCACAGCTCCACTTGCCTCTGGGTTGTGGGCCAAAGCATGGACAAGAAAGAGAGATTTGCTGGGCTTTGTTTTGGTCTTTTTTTGCCAATGCTCTTTGAAGGTTTTATAGACAATGCAGCCTTAGCTTATGGAGAGCAGTGGTGAAGGACACCTCCACGGCTCTCTGTCTGTATGTCAATACCGACCTTCCTATGTAGTGGTCATTCTTTAGCACACTAGCTATTCTCCTTTGCTTTACAATTTGGTTAGTCAGAGATTTTTAAAAATAGATCCTCTCCATAACCATGGTGCATCAGAGAAGAGTCACTACCTTCCTTCTTTCAACCTTGAATGAATCACAGAGTTAATCTTGGACACCTAGAAAGCGGTATTTCTAAATATCAGGCAGCTATTTAAAACCTGTGTTCAGCTGTCATTATGTCCTGCTGGAGGTTGTGTGTCTCTGAAATGTTGAAAAAAGGCACTATTTGAGAATAAAAGCAAGTTATAACACACCAGACTGCAAGCATCTGTACTGCGAAGGCTGGATGCAAAGCTTAGAAAAGAATACAGAGTGGAATTGCATGCTGACAGATCTCAGGCATTTTTATTCAAATGTTTCATTTAGGATGATTTAAGACCTCCATAAGCAATGCCAGCAGAATAAATAAATAAATGCAGACAGTCTATGAGGAGAATGATGAACAAATACTCACATACCACATTCCCTGGGGTCTCAGCTTGTCCTCCACCCTCCTGAGACAGGCTCTGTGGATTTCTGAAGTGGTTTCAAAGTGAGGCACTGACTCCTGATGGTGTACAGATGTGACTTCCCTAAACACTTGCAAATGTGCCTATGTTCACACACTCAGATGTGCACATTCCCATGCCTCTGTGATTAATCCTATGGCCTGAGTGGTGAGATGCTACATCTGTATGTAAGACATTTCTTCTGGTCTCTCCTCAGAGCTGGTAAATCCTTAACATCACTGAAGTAATTAAGAGAGTTCAATGCCTTCACACCTAGGGAAAAAGATGGAAGATGGGGATCTAAATATCAAGCACAGACCTGAAGCTGTTACTGCCTAAGGGTGTCCTAGTTGGGTATAACCTTTTGGCTTAAACAAACCCACCATCACAGTGATGGGTTGAAACTACCCCAGTTTCACATTATGAAACTCATCTCTCCCATGTTTTCTTCTACTGGCAGTAATAGGCAATTAAACACAACCTGCAATATCTCCTATCATCAAAACCAGTCACTGACATGGGAGTCCATGCAGCACTAGTGTAAAGGGAAGGACACAAGCAGATCAGTAATCAGAAAGGATGGACCTTCCAGGTTTGCATTTCTTTCTTACCATTACAATGTCCATTTCTTACCATTACAATGTCCATTAAGTTGGTAATAATGTAACACTACAGCTCCAGGGCCAAAGAAAGAAGTGGTCTTTTAGATTGCAAGCTCTTGCAATGCTCATGTATCCCTCTGAAATAAAATACAGGAGAGCAAGTGTTTTATCTGAGCTTGTTAATTTGCCTGGTCTAACAGATGAGTTAAAAACTCCAAGTTTCTTTTCTTAGTTACAAAAAATCCAAACCTAATCTTTGATGTTCTTTGTTATGATCAAACTAAGGTGTGACAGGTTGCTGTAGATTTTTAGGCTCTGTATTTTGGCCTCTTCTTATATGTTTTCTGTGCTCCAAAACTGAAAAGCAGGTGTAAACTTGTTGGGTCAGGGATCACATCTTCCCTTTAGAATGTAGAACAGTGGGACCTATGAGACACACATTACAAAGTACAACTGTAATAATAGTTGACATTCCAGAAACTTAGCAGGAGTCAACCAGATTTACTTTTCCAGACATTTCCCTCCTCTTCCAGCTTTTTACTTTTGAAGTGCCTGAGTTAATCTCTGACCTAATGCCAAAATAATCCTGGGTTGATAAGAGAAATAATTTCTGGATTTGTGAGAAAGTTTTGTGGTAATTTATGAGAAATCTTTTAGAAATGGCCTCACCATACTTCTGGTCTTTGGCACTGTGAATATAGAAGCTGTTTGTTTTCTCTACAGTAATCAGGAATACATGACTTTAATTTCAGTAACTTTCATGTAATCCTTTCAGTTAATATAAGAGAAAAAGACATTTGTAAGTTTCAGTCCCAGTGTGAAAATAGAGTTTTTCAATTTGTAAATTCATTTGGATAATCTGGGATTCACTCCCTTTTGTAAAAACTTATCAATCTGTCCCAGTGCCTAAAATGAATACACATCCAGTCAAATAAATTTCTCTAAGGATACGGAAATGTCATGGATTTTAACTAAGTAGGTTCAAAACATTTTAGTTGAATTACTGTAATCTCTGTGCACCACCCTCAATCACAGGGCTAATCTAGATGACTTTTATGGGAACTTTGCTTCATCTTTTATTTTTCTACTAAGCCAGTAGAAATCAGTAGTTTTATTGTGAGGTGACTCAACAAAAACCAGACAGTGTTAATCAGTGGGAGCAAATCCTCATTTGCATTGACATGTGTCCTGAAATAAAGCAAAAATAGCACAAAACTTCACTGGCCTGTTGCCATGACATCAGAGTTTACATCACCCAGCCTTCTCACAGGAATAAGTCTTCCTGGTGGCTTTTCATAGAGAACTTTCTTCAAGAACCTAAGAGGAGGCAAAGAGAAGATGGCATTGACCATCTTGCCATGAGCAAACCCCAAGGTGTCTGGTCCCTGATGCAGACTCAGTATTAGACAGTGATGACCCAGGCTGACACGTGTGCTGTACCTCATGGCTTTGCACAAACAGATTGTTGTGCTGCAGGGATTGACAGGTCACTGATTTCAGGATGGCTGATCCCAGTGTAAGCTGAAACAGGATTCTTTAATGGGTACCTGTTGAAGAAAAGTTTCCACGTGAAATTAGAAAAACCAGATTTGCTGAGGTATGTTACCTCCCATTTGACACCTTTCAGATCCTAACTCCCAAAACATCACCTGTCAAAAATCAGGCAGCTGAAGGAAGACAGGCAGCAGAGACAGCACTGCTCCAATCAGGGGAAGGCACATACCAATGAAGGACTTTCTTCAGTGGCCTTTTATGACCATTTTATCTTGAAGATGGTTCACATGCCCCACATGAAAAAAATTGCATATATTTGAGGTGTCAAAAACAATGGAAAGACCAAAAACTATTTTTGGTGTAAATTCTCCTACTGACTTCTGCAGTATTCTGGGAGAATAGTCTGACTCCAGGGATAAAAGAGTCTGCTATTTACATTTGAATTGTATTTGAAATCACTGTTGTATACACAGGAAATGCAGAGAATAACAGCAAGATTAGCAATAGAAATAATTTCAGTATTGTTTCATATAAAGGGCCTTGGGCACTGGTAAGACTTTGATGCTGTTGTAAACAGGATCACTGATGAGCTTCAGGGCATTTTGACCCAAGTGCTGAAAAGATGAGCTCAGATTTGGATCCAGTTTCTGGTTTTGGAGGTGACAGTACATTCAGTGGTGTATTCCCACCTCCTCTTTCTTGTTTAAAGGTGGAGCAACAGGATGCAGGCTGTGACAATTACCCTTTTGCCTGGCTACAGGAGCAGGAAACTTTGGGATAAGGAGAGAGCAGAAGACTTTATGTGAAAAGTAGCTTAACTCCACTCAGGCCTTTGAGCATTTCTTTCAGAGTCCTAAATTTAGATATTTAAACATAGAAGGAGAAGGATAAGTTGATAAAATGTAATGACCTGTAATGTGTCAGAGTACAGACTAGGTAATCTGACCTTTTCAATTGAACAAGAGAAGTTACAAACTCTGTATATATTTATTATTAGTATCATTATTGTTCAAGTGAATGGTTTAGATTTGTTCTGGGCTCTGCTTTTGATTCTCAAGAAGTGCATATGTCTTGGGCAGGGAAGTGATGTGGTAGGGTTTGGCTTGTGTGTATCTGGAGGGTAGATTTCTTTTGTGCTTATAAAACATAGGTGGGATGCAGAACTTTCATATATTTAATAAATTTATCAGCCAGAGAGAGAGAGAGGAAGAAACAGCCAAAACTAAATATGGATTTTCCACCCAAGGATTTGCTAGAGCTAACATAATTTTTTAAAAGTACTAAAATGGTTTTATTTGTGCTTTTCTGATCATAGCTTAGAAATTAATACCAAGAAGGGCCAAATATATAATGTCTAAAGTCAACATATTAATAGATAACATCTAAATAAATAATGCCTGAAGTGACACATTCTAGAAGAAGAGACACAGAATCAGTTTGGACTCACAGAAGATTGGTGTGCAAGATTCCTGAGTTTCTTCTGCAAAGGCCAGTGAGGATGGCCACCCTGAAGGAATTCCATCCCTGGGGCTGTCTCCTATAACCTGCCCAAGCTCTATCCTACAAGCAGCATCAGAGAGGTGGTCTTCTGGTTAATTATAATATTTACCTCCACAGAGATGGTCTTCTGGTTAATTATAATATTTAACCAAAGGACATTTACTTAAAGGGGATGCATTCCTTAGTTGGCCCTAAAATGGAAGAACTGGCATGGTTTCACACAAAATTTTAGTTATATCACATCCTAAATAGGGCATATGTTGAGAAGTGGTGAATGAAGTCAAATAAACTACAGGGAAAAAAAATCTTCCTATAATTAGAGACAGACTGCAAAAAAATTCCATCACACCAATAAAACATAAATGCTAAGTGAAAAACTATCATCAGGTTAATGATTCATAACCTATTATTTAACATATATCATGTAGCATCAAAACTACTGCACATATTTAAAAAGTAAATAAGAAAAAGCTTTAAAAATATTGGTGACTAAATAGCATAGTGTGATGGATTGATGATGCTTTTTTAGTGACAGAGCTCTCTCTTTGATAGTTTGTCTCTCTGGTATTCATGCCTGTCTGATTTTGTTTTCAAGCTATCCTTGTATTTCAGTTTTACCTTGCAAAAGCACAGACTTCTATGGAAATACCAACACATAGAAGTGCTTTTTGCTTTTTGTGACAAGATACAGGTAATAGACTTCATGTAATTGTTATTTTTTTAAAATTTTCTGCTTGATTTAGTATTTTCATTCTTCTCAACACTTAAATAAACCTTCACTCTATTTATCCCATTTGCCCAAACATTCCCATGATGAAGCTGAATTTTTGCTGTGTACAATCTGCTGGGGGCAAAATAATTGGTCTTATGAAATCAAGGGTTACCCCAAATTTAAATTAAAATAGTTGTTCCTGAAACTCTAAGGACACATTCTTGTCTTGTAATGAATTGAAAATTTAAATTGTGATAGTGAATGCCAGCCTGCATGCTGCCTCAAAATCAGTGTAATGTTCTTCTAGTATTGGTGTTTACTATTAGACATATAAATTCTATCCCTTCTTCCAGTGTGAAGTCAAAATAAAGCAGACCAGATCCATTTATCCTTTTGCTGCTGTTTTGAACTTTTGGCTTGCTGTGCTGTAGAAAAAAGGTACAGTTTTCTTTTAAACATGTAGTTTAATGTGATCTTTGATCTTTGCACTTCAAAAAGATTTCTTTTTTTTGCCTGGAACAGTCTTCCACAGATGAGTTACAAACCCCTGAAAACAGAAATTTATAGTGGAAAAGCTGTCACCACATTAATTATGGTAGCATAGATGCAGTGCTGCTTCTACAGTTAGTCACTGCTTAAAAATAAAAACAAGGAAAAGGTGTTCTGACATAAAGTCTATCCTCACAGTATCCTCTGTCAAATGTTCAATGTTTAGTTAACTGTGTTTCTAAAAAGTGATTGCTAGACTGCATTCCTTCGCCCTTTTTTTTTTCCTTTTGAGAACATTAATCTGTTTGTATATAAAAGATTACATTTCCACTGACAGATAGTAGCTGGAAAAGAGCAAAGATTACATACATCAAAAAGCTTCATTGCATGATAAAAATATGTTAGATGTTTACTTAGAAAAGCCATTAACTGGCTTACTTTTTTTTTTTGAGCCTGAGTTCTTTGTCAGCAGTTTGGATTCAGAGACTCTAAATTTTAAATTTTATATCGATCTCCTGTAGGTCTTGGCTTCCTTGATTGCTTCTGGACTTATGCTGGCTCTTGGGGTTTTAAATGAATTTGGAGGATTGAAGTCACTTAAACATAATTTAAATGATCTCATGTGGTAAACTTAGTTAACATTTAATAGATTGTGTGTTTCTGCTTGGTGATACTGAGAGCATATATTGTAATATATTAGCATGTAACTATTTGGCACAGGGAAAAAGCACAAATCATAGAACAGTATAAATTTCATGATGACAATCTTCCAGAAATAGAAGAAAATTCTAAAGGAAAATTGTCTGGTGATACAGCATGCTGTGCTGTAAGATTTTCTGGACTTCAAAAGGCATACAAAAAAGCATAACAAATAAAAAAATGCTTATGAAGTGGAAAGAGACAACTTTGGTGCTACAAAGCACTATCGTAAAGCTGACACTGCAAGCCAAAGATTTTGGCCTTGGCTGCAATATTTTTGAACCACTGAATTTTAGCTGTACACAGCATTATGTATTTTACCCTTTGGAAGGTTCAGAATGGGACAGAAGGATCTTTTAAAGTGACTGAAGAAACACCAATACAGAGAAGTAGCTGTAGCAGTCCCACTGAGGTATCTGTTAAGAAGCTGGGTGTAACACAGAAAAAAAGGCTTCATTTTTTTGTTTGTTTGTTTGTTTTGACTTCTTCCAGACTGCTCTCTATGAAGTCTTCTGTGCCATTCTCTTTCTGCATAATTGTGTCATAATCATCTTTTCTATTTCCAACTCTGTTTTAAAACACATTTCTTCCTAACAGACTGCTGAGCATTAAACCTTCCATGGAAAGTTGTGATTGCAGTAATCTTCAGAGAGAGAGCAGCCCTTCTCATTACTGATCCTGGGTGATATTATGGGATCTGGCACTACTGCCAGACATGTTCATCTTATTTCCAGAATTGCTGGGTGCAGAAGAACTGTTGAGTGCCTGTCAAAATTTAAGTGTTTTCATCATAGTCATCTAATTTATGCTACATTTTGACTGGTCCTCATTTTCTCTTCCTTGTGTTATAACACACAGACCAGCCAAAAATAACAGTGTGAAAAATGCTATTACTAGTGGTCCTGGTCACAAACCAGCGTAAGAAAAACATGATGCTTTCCTATCACTGCACACAAAGCAGCAAAATCCTTACATCTGCTGCAGAATTCCTCCACTTTCCTGTGGTACTGGAGATCTGAGTGATGTCTCTCATCCTGGGATCCTGCCTCACTGCTGCCTCTGACAATGAGGTGTGTCCTGGCAGCACAACCAAATGATCAATATCTTAGTGTCCAGTGCTTTAGTGTTTCTGGTGTTTTTGAGGTTGGAACTAGGCCTTGCTCAGGTACTTGGGTATTTTCCTCACTAAAGATGGATAATAGGTACCCATAACTCAGAGCAATTGATGCACAGCAATACTCCACTGAAGACAGGGCAGTTTATAGGCTTCAAATAAGTGACACATTGAGCTGGTGACTGTAGAGAAACCAAATAAAATCTGAGTTTCTTCGCCTTTGCTAGGATTTAACCTTTAGTTAACTAATTCAAAATGAGAACACACCTTTTGCTTTTCTTTCTATTTTTCTCTTTTTTTTTTACCTTAATGAAGGCGAGACCTTGCATCTGGCATACCAAAGCAAAAGAATATTTAATTCAGGATCCAGATTTTGCAATTTGGGTCCATCTGTGATAAGAACAGAGTGTGAACTCATGGAAATGCTTGTGTGAATTTTTAATAAATTGTCACTATCCGTTTTGATACAAGATAGAAAATAGCACATATATGCAGCAAGGAACTGCCAGACAGAAAAGAAGAGCTTCCCTAGCAGAGTCCAGGCCAGCCCAGTGCTCTCCAGCAAAGTGCAGAATAACACCTCCCCACGGCAGCATTTAACTCCATCTCAGAGCTGCTGAAATGTTAATAATGGGGCACGGTCAGAAGCACTGAAGCCTCCTAAGGACAGGACACAGAACAGCAAACACTGGGAGAAGCATTTGTATTTAATCTGGTAACCTGATTTAAAAGTAGTTACCTCATTTTTAGAAAAAAAATCCTATACTAACAAATGTAAACATTTGTAGTAGGTTCAGTATATGAAGAAAACAAAGTTTAAAAAAAGGGTTTTTTTTGTTTGTTGTCCTCAAATAGTTTTCACTGATTTGTCCGGTTTTTCCAAGGAATTAGCAAAAGTTCATTTTAGGTCAAAGTAATTTTTATTTCATTATTTAATCATTTTTTGGCAGCCAAACGATACAAACAGATATTCACATAGCTTTGGCTTGTAGTTCTGGTGATGGCTGTTTTCCAAGACTTATTTGGGAAGCTGGACCATTTCTTAGGAAGGGAAGTATATTTGAGATTTCACAATTCTTTCCTGCTTATTTACCCTTGTATGCAGTTTTCAGGATTGCATGGAAGGAAAAAAAAATTAACCTCTTTTTGATTTGAACACGCAGATTTGAACCTAACACGCAATGTGAAGAATGAAAATTCCTTTTCTGGGTAGAGTTTGAACACTCCTTTAGTAAATTTGGCAGACACACGGTAATAATCTATATTATGTTAAGATACGCAAATAGTTTTCTATGGAAACTAGAAAAAGCTGGAGACTTTAAATCCCAGATGGAGTTCTTATTAAGGAAACATCGTACTTTTGAAAATCCTATTTCTCCATCTGCTTGCAATATCTTTGAAGTGTTTCTCTGTATAATTGCAATGATGGTTTCTTTGGATCATATTCTCTATTGTTTATTGCATAACTCCTTCCTCAAAAGCGCAATTGTTCACCTTGTCAGTCAGCAAGGACTTAATTCCATTTCCCCTTGCTCTGATCTGACTGGGGAGATGTGCTGCAGTTGTGGCATCCTGGCAAAAGCTCCACGAAGGGAGCTCCATGTATGGTTTGAAACTCCCTTCTTCCTGAAACCCTCTGCAGAGAGTGCTGTGCCAGGGACCCTTCTCTCGCCTTGTGGTCTGACTCATTCTGACTCACTGAGCTCAAGAAAGCAGTCAGTGTTACTCCTTTCTGGGAAAGTGCAAAGAAAAAGCAATTCTGCTCCAAATAAATGCAAATAAGTCAGCTGCAAGTATCTGGGGAAAAGCAGTTAGAGAAGTGAGAAATTACTTCTTGTCATCTCATATTCAACTGCAGTGTAATTTTGATCATTATCTTATTTTCTTTCCTGATGGAGGGAATCAAGTTCATAGGTTGTGAATCCAAGCTCAGTACAGGAATTGGGTAAAAAATGGGTTGCATTTAGTTAAATTTGTTTTTCAAGCTGTTGTTCAGAGGTGCTTATCCAGTCACTTCAGTTTAAGAGCATGAACAATTTCATTGACTTTGGTACATTGTTCAAGTGCATTGGCTTAAGCCTCCGGTGATCTGCTGGGAGAAACACTGCAGTTTCTCAAAGAACACTCTGGCTTCTCACCTCATTTTCTTCTGTGCTCCTGGGAAGATACTACAAAAGCTAGAGGTTCACCCTGCAGATATAAAAAAAGCTAAATCAATTTCTTTACTAGAAACTGCTTACACTAGAGGACAGCTTTGGTTGGCAACATTGCAGAGCTGTGGTGATAAAATACCTGCACCTGCCCTGAGAGCAGTGATGGAGGAGCAGCAGGAGGGTGTCTGCTGCTGAGAAGCCCTCTGCTTTTCCAGCTTCCATGGGGTGCACACAGGTGGTGCTGACTGTTCCCTGGGGATTGCCACTTGGAACTGGATCTCAAAAACTGTGGTTTTCAAGGTATAAAAGGAGTAGTTCACACAAACGTTGTTAAGTCCTGCAAACTCTGGTAGTAGCCAGGTGGTGTCAGTCTTGTATTGAAGCTGTATAATAGTCTCTCCTGCTGCTCAATAGATTCTAATAAATTCTGCTGTTCATATATTTTTTTCACCTGTACTTGCCCAAACAAAAGAAAGGAAGGAAGGAAGGAAGGAAGGAAGGAAGGAAGGAAGGAAGGAAGGAAGGAAGGAAGGAAGGAAGGAAGGAAGGAAGGAAGGAAGGAAGAAAGAAAAAGAAAGAAAGAAAGAAAGAAAGAAAGAAAGAAAGAAAGAAAGAAAGAAAGAAAGAAAGAAAGAAAGAAAGAAAGAAAGAAAGAAAAAGAAAGAAAGAGTGACTTGCTAAAATCTGCTACAAGCAGGTCACACAGAATCTCCTTGAACTGCAGTGAACTTTTGCAGATGAGTGCAAAATCTGCATTTTCCTTAAATTTAAGAGTTGCTCTCTGAAAAAATATCTGACCTGTATGTCTCGATTTTTTTGTCAGAATAAACGACTCCTGTAGAAATACTTATCAGCAAGAGACACAGAAAAGAAAGAGTGCCTGCAGGACTTTAAATGGACTAAACCCACTCAGGATGGGAAAAACCAACAGCAGTGAATAATAGATAATTTTAAGTCAGGCACCATTACCACCACCACCACCAAAATAAAAAATCGTCATATGAAGAGCTGCAACTTGTCACTAAAATGGTAAATATTCTATAATCCATTAATTAATGCAAACATTATGGGCTTTTGGATGAGCTGTACAACCAAGTTCTTGGCCACTCTTAACTTCCAGAAGTGCTTTGGCACTTTGGCCAGGAGCTAGGGTGTTAACACAAGTGTTCTGTCCAAATTCCATGTGGGTAACTATATTTTGTCTAGCTGACTTGTGCATGTAATTTAGTTAGATAAATTATTATTCCTTTCTTGCCTCAGACTGCAGCACAGAGCTGCTGTATAAGAGCTGCTACTGCCTTGCCAGAGGTTTTAATAAGCCAAGGACCAGTGAAGGGATTCCTGTTAGTACCAGAGCAGGAATTTCTGTGGTGGGCAGTGTTTTGGGAGTTTGGAGTGAAAGCACTCTATAAACAAATGCTCATAACCAAAGCTCTGTTTCAAATATCACAGATACTGTGAAAGTCTTGGCATTTACCAGTGATGCTGAAATCCTGAAACTGCTGGCAATACAAAGGAAATTGGTTGGCATCCCCGCTGAGCCCTGAATGAATAAAGCAAGAAAATTGCTGAGAGGGCTCAAGAAATATGTGTTATGTGTCTTTTTCTTAGTTGAATTTAAACTTAGTTGAGTTTTCAGAACTGTTCAGCAATCTATAGAGGTCTGCACACTGCATCAGATCTGAGCATGTTCTTGCTCCAGAAGCAGATTTTACAGCGTCCCTTGGCCATTCTCCCATGGGGTTGGGCAGAGGCTTTTGTTGTGACAGCATTGTTGTTTTTTGGCCAGGATGTTTTGGAAGGTGTCTTTAGGAAATTTGCTCTGTCTTCTTTGGAAGGTTACTCCCTCACTGGATCCTCTGGAACAGGGATTTTTTGTTTTCTGTCTTTTGTGTTCATCTTAAATATTTTGACTGGGACTGTTTTATGGAAAGTCAATCACACTGGTAGCCAAAGCTCCTCTGAGCACAGTAATTTTGTGTGCCAGTCTGGTCTGCACTGCAGTGATTGGACAGAGGAGAAGCTGCCCATGGCAGGTAACAGAGGGTGACCACAGATCAGTGCCATTACTGCTGAGTCCTGCAGTCCCCTGCTCCTTTGGCCTTCTGGAGGGCCATGAGTACACTGGTGAAAGGATCACAGCTGCAGGGAGGGTTGGGGTCTCTCCTGTGACAGCCCAGCCTCTGGTGTGTGTTTGACTGGCTCAGCCAGGACTCTACCAACAAGTACCTGGCCTTGTTTCCAGGGACTGTTCTCCCTCTGGGACATCAAGGATGGGACTACTCTGCTGTGGAGGGGCAGAGAGCTAAGCTGAGTGGATGTGACTTCTCCAGAGATGATTATGTCTACATTTTGGGAGCAGAAAGAGAACTGGCATTGAAAATAAGCTGTGAATATCAAATTCTTGTGGTTGTGTCCTGTGTCTCAGGATTGTACTTGTTTCTGTTCACAAGAAGTTATTTTAGTCCTTGGAAACCAAGACAAGTGGGGCAGAGGGAGACACTGCAAAATTTTTCCTGGCTCATGGATTACATACCCTGTTCTGCCTGACATAGCTAGCCATATGAGAGACTACAGCATCTGGCTGGTTTCTGCAGGAAAGCTGAGATCTGTCAGCTCTGTCTAACAGCCAGGATTTTGGGGCCATTTTGTGACTGAGCAGGTCATTCTGCTGTGCTCTCACAGCTTGAATTCACAGAAACATATGATCCCTCTGAAACATTGCAGTATGATCCCTCTGAAACATTGCAGTTGCTTTCCTCCTCCTGCTGAAGAGAATCTCTCCACTAGTCTGGATTTACCTTCCTCATTTTATGCCCCTGGAAAAATGGTGACATCTCTCTCTTCACATCCTGATATCAGTGGGGACTTCCAGTCACTGACAATTCACAGGCAGGATCAGTGTGTGCAGCATGGGAGCCAGAGAAAAAGCTGCTGGTTTCCAGTTCTCCCTGTTCTGTCTTGCTTCTGTGAAGTAGGTTGTTCTTTTCCAGTAGCAATGGCCTTTGTTCCCCCCATCCTTCTATGCTAAAAACATTATACCAGCCCTGGCATTCTGCTATTTGGTCTTCTGGCCCACTAGAACTATGATGAAACAAGCAGTGAAAGCTGGTACTGTGTTGTACATAGAAAAAAAACCCAAAAGTGATACTTTATGAATTTGGGGATGCAAAGTGTCACTTCCAGTGTGTAGCTCTCAGTTCATCATGCTTCTTGCCATGCAGAATGTGGGGAAACACTGTCTCTCACACAAATGAGTTTAATGTGTTTTTTACCTGTTATAAAGCACAACTTGTTTCCAAGTGGAAACAAATACAAACAAATACAAAGTTTTCATTATACAGAATGAAAACTTTATTAGTCTGATTTTCTCTTTTGCTCTTTTAGAGTTTGATTTTTACATTATTTTATTTTATTTTGATTTGTTTTCCCAGGAATGCAACTCTGAAATTAATAATTTAGTAGCACCCTATTTGTGTTTCTGTTCACTGTGTAAAAGTCCAAAGAAACCTTTTTCTTTCTGGATTACCTTTTTCATTAGTTCATAAGCCTTAAAAAAAGGGTCTTCCCAAATTCTTTGGGAAGAAGTAGTCCTGAAACCATGATGGATTTAAGCAAAGGGGTATATTCTGTTTCTGCCTTATTGTGATGCAGCTCCACAGGACCTCCTTTCACTTCCACAGAGTTTATCTGGATCCACATAGGTGTAAATCAGACCAGAATTTGGCCACTAAGAATGAAGCTGATTTACACACTGGCATTAGTCATTCCCCATGCTTAGAGATTCAGCCAGCTCTCTTCCAAGTTAGTCTCCTTTTTAGTACTGTATTCTATATTACCTGGTGGCAATATGGGTTGACATGAAGAGGTTGCCTTACCTTGCAATGCAGGATACAGAGGGACAGAAAACTTTGAAGCACTGGGACAGTGTTGGGTAGTGCTAATGGTGAAAGTCCCACCCACACCCTGCAAGTGAATCAGTGAAGACATAGGACATTTTCCAATTAAAAAGGCCCTCTACGCCCTTGTTATTGACAATGTTGTAGAAAAAGGAAATTAGCAAATTGAAAACAAGGGCTCTTCCCTGATTACACTCCTCCTTATCACAGGACATGCCACACTTAGCCCTTGTTACATCCCAGCTCACTTTTGGCTGTCACAAGTCAGAAGGAGCTTATCTGTGATTTTTTTCATGTTTACTCAAACTCTCAGCTTGATAGTGATGCACAACTAATACTTGGATGCTACCATTCCAGAAGATTTGTAAAGTAAATGACAGAGAGAGAGAGAGAGAGAGAATGAGAGAGAGAATTTTATTTCTATGAAGTTAGTTCTGGGGTTTTTGTTTCCACAACCATTGCTATAAAATCTGCAGGCAGCAACTTCAGCCACATTTGGAGCTCTCTGTGCTCTGCTGGCAATGCAGAGGGTGCCAGAGGCTGCCATGAGCAGCTACTGGGGGTTTTTTGTGGCTACACTTTGCCTTTGGCTGCATCCTTTTGTGGACAGAGGAGGGTTTGCCTTTGAGTTCTGGGGCAGTTTCTGTAAGGAGCTGTGATGAGGTGCCCTGGCCACTCAGCTTGGGTTAAGCAGCCCTGAGATGCATCCAGGTCACAATGGGCATGGAATCAGCACAGAGCAACCCCTTGAACAAGCAAGCTGCAGGAAGTTTCCTCTCCTTTGCTACTGCAGAGCTCCTTTGAGCACTTGTTGGAAACAGCCAAGGAAAGAGCCTCATATCTTGTGCTACTACACTTGGAAGTACTTCCAAGAAAACGAAATTTTTCAGCCTAATGACCTTAAATGACTGTGGTTTGGTTTAGTTTTCAAAGTAAGAAATCTAGCTGGAATTGATGGTTTCTTTGGAAAAAAAAGATACCTCATGTCTTCTCGTGTTTTTTATAAATTCCGTCGTTACATGTAATTTTATAACCTTGGAATTACCAGGAATCTCCAGGAAACCAGACCTTTTCAAAGATATAAAAAATGATACAGTGTTTTTAATCTAAAAGAATGGACATGTTTTTATTCTGAATTTCTTTTATTGCTTTTGGAAGACAAGGTAATGGACATGCATCTTGCTTGGTACTTGCACAAAAAGCAAGAAAAGCATCCTTGCTTTTATTAAGTATTTGCTTGTGAAAACAGTGCAAGTTATTTTAAGGTTGGGTTTTTTTAAAGTCGTTTCTTGGTATCTCACCTATGGATAGGTTTTCCCGACTTTTAGGGATGGTTGAGCAATGAAAACATGAACCAACAAGTTCACTTTTATTTTTCTGAGACCTGAAAAGGGTAGAAGAAAGAGTGTACTCTCTGCCAAGTGATCACACTGCTGCTTAGTGCAGCCTTGCTGGCAAAGTCAGCACAGGAAATTTTTGCAGGAGAAGCCTCCTTTGCCACTTACTAGATGGGACCTGTGTGCAGTGTGGATTCTCTTCACACAGTAATTCTGGGGTTCTTACCCTGTTGACCAAGAAATCTTCCTCTGGCCTGTCCTGTTGCAATGCTTCCAGTGGCTCCCTGGGCACAAATTCTTTAACACAATGTCTAAGGAAGGTAAGCTCTGGAGTGCACTCTGGGTGCCTTGAGCATGCCAGCTGGTGCACTCACTGATCCCACCTCCAGGCACCTGCACCAGGTAGGGTTTATCCCAGGCAGAGTGGGTCACCCACCCTCTGTCCTGTTTGCCCTCATGCTGACCTCAGAGCACTGCTCCTATGCATTCCTCAGAGTTTTGTGTAGCCTGCACGTGAGTGAGGTGGTTCTCCAAAAGCTCTATTGCAAGAACACACAGCCATTTCATTTTCAGTATAGCACCTTCCTTACAAACACAGCAGCATTCCTTTCTGTTTGGGTGAAAGGGAAAGATGGACATAAAGGCAATTCCACCAATTCCTGACTGCAAGTACAGAACCCCAGAATTTAGAGTCTGTCACTCCAGTCCATGAGGGGATGGTTATTGATATTTTGTTCCAATGAGCCATGTTATCTCTCCAGTACACAGTGATGATGTTTTATATCACATCCAAAGATCATCTGTAGGGGAGAACTGGTATGGAATGGTGCAAATTTCCATGAGAAGACAAATACAAAAGACTTGCTTATGACAAATTGCTGGGGTTCAGAGCTGTGGGATTCAGGGTAGATTACAAAAAGCAGTGTCAAACCAAGGACAGATGCACTGTCACTGCAGAGCTCCTGACAAACAACAACAAAAATCTGAAACTAACAGCCCATTCTTTTATCATCCTTGTCTGGAGTCACACAGCTCTACCATTAGGTCCATAGCTGGAAGAGCAGAATATGTGCCTCCTGGAGAAGTACTGCAAAATTGGAGGAATAATGCAAAGTGTGTGGAAGGGCAGGAGAGTATGTTTATTTGAAACAAGTGAATAGCAACTCTGCATTAGTGAGGAAATGGGTTTGCTCTGGTAACTGGTCTGGCTTGCAGGAATGCTGAGTTCCCAATGATCCCTGTGAGGAGCCTACCTCTCTATCTCCCTAAAGAGCACCCAGAAATTCATTAGGCCAGATAAGCCAAAGGAACTAAAGGAGCTCATAGACAAGTGCTTGGTCTCCTGAATAGATACTTTAACTCACAGTTAGGCATTTAACTGCTGTGCACAGAATTCCAAACCCACAGATATATTAAGTGCACTGCTACTCATCACTAACTCAGCATACTGAGGATGGGAGCATGTCTTAATCTAGAGTTTTATTCTGCTTTTCTAGAAATACAAACTAAATTGGTCTGGAGATGAATACTTTTCTTTCTGCACATGGGTAGAAGAGGAAGCACAGTAACAATTTTTGTATGATTCCATTAATTATAGCATAAGATGAGGGAGTTGAAGATTGAGTTTTACAGTGATGGTTTAAACTTCTTCTCCAGTGAAAAGCCTTTCAGCAACTTGCTGCCTGCAGTATTTGGAAATGCTTTTCAGTCAACCTAGTGCTGAATTTCCATGATTTGTATGGTGTGAGAAAACTTAATATCGGGCTAGAGGTTTCTGACATCCCTCTCTTCTTTGGGAATGGATATTAAATTCCACCTGTATCCACCTTAGCAACATGGTAGGTACTCAGAGTGTCCCCTGAGACTTGGAGTGCAGCAGATCTCCCCTGTCTCACAGGCTCTGGAGACAGGGTCCTGCTGCCATCATGTAGGGACCATCATTTACCAGTTACCCACTCAGAAAACTACAGCAAAGGTTACAATCACAAGCCACATGGCAAGAAGAGTTTTATATCAGTGATAGGGATCCTACTACCCTCAGTTTAGCACATTTTAGCAGGGCTTGTGATTAGCTCTTTCATCAGAAGCATCTGTACGGTTTATGTAACTGGTTACTGTGTCACGTTTCTCATACTCACTGGTGAAGTTTAATAATAGTATGCTGTAGCAGAAGGCACAGAAAATTTGATGACTGAAGTTCTTACTTGAGCAAATTTTAGCTTTCAATAAAGAATTGTCTTTTAGGGCTCTGACACATTTATAAATATTTCTCTCCCTTTCAAAGTGAAGGTGATATTATTACCTAGGAAAATTGCAGTGTGGGAGAAAATGCTATGCAACTAAAAAATGAGATTGAATACTCCATCTATTCCTGTGTTTCTGTGTTGCAATTAGCCAAAAAAAAGCCAGGTATATTTTCAACAGAGGGTTGGTTATATTTTCAAAATACTCCCTGTGATTCTCAAATTGGCAATCCTGGTCTCATTACAATTAGAAAGGTGGAGGAAGTCAGTGTCCTACTCTTCACATTTATGATGAAACTTCTGCTTTCAAACCAAATACTCTGTCCTAATATATGTCTGTATGTCCTTGATATACCAGAAGGCAGCCACAGTAACCAGAACAGTCAGGAAACAGCTCTCAAAGCCTCTGTGAACAAGGGCAAGGAGCCTAAATACAGGTAAGAGCAAAGAGATGAATAAAGGAGAAGAAAGAAAAAGAAAGAACACAGAAATAAGAATGTAGAAAGATTGTTTGGTGTAAATTTAGTGCAGGTTTCAGTGTAAAATATGGGGGCTATACTGGAGTTTGACAAATATTCTAAATTATGAATCAGAGTATTTAAGATACCTTTTGTAATTCTTTCCATTAGTACCAAGGTGATACTAAAATGATGTTGCTCTGAAATAGAGGCTGGAGGGACTGGTAAACTAAGATACTTTGAAAAAGAATATTATTTAACTAAAAGAATGCTATATACCTGGAAACTTTTTAAAAGCATTTCCACTTCTTAAAAGCATTTCCCTGTCGTCAATCTCAACTGAAACAGTTCACATTTTAAAATATACAAACCAAAATATTTAAAATTATTCAAACAATAATTTTGTCATTTGAGTTAGTGTAACAAAAAATTACTTCAAGCTTTTGGCAGAAGGCCAGAATGAATTGAGTTTTACACACACATTTTCAAGAATTATCTAACATTCATAAATATCAGTGTAAATGTAACTGTTTTGTGGGAAATTAAATTATGTGATATTTTAAAATATGCCAAAGGCTGTAGTAGAGCATTTTAAGATTTTTTAGGAATTTTGTCAATCTCAATTAATGCCCCCTCCCAAAAAAATTTTAAAAATAAAAAAAATAAATAAAACCAAAAAAGGATGGAACCATATTGGAGGCTGTTTTCAATTACAAAAAAAAAAAATTGTTGACAGCTTGGTTCAGAAGACCCTATAGAAAAGCATGAGCAATGCTTTTCAATAGTTACTGAGTTTGCAGTTTCAGTAGATACTGAGGGTTTGGATTCAGATCTGAATTCCATGATGCAGAATCAGCTTTGCCATGAATTCAAATACATCAAGGTTCAAAAAGGTTTTGTGTTAAATCCAAATATCAGAATAAAGAGCCATCTTTAAGTTTGAGCAACCTCCTAATACCAATTTGACATCTCACAGTGCTGTCAATTGAAAGTGATTTCGTAAAATGTACTAATGTAAATGGTAAACTTTACAAAGTAATGTAAAATCAGTGTAATGACAAAAAGAATTGGGTGCTTTTTTACATGAAGGTTTAAATAATTCATTTTCTTCTTCCATTTTTGACATCTCAGCCCAGATCAGGCAGAAGTGTGGGCCAAGATGACAGCTACACTAGGTAGGCAGCCAATTAAAACAGACTGTCATAAAAGAGCAGGATGATTTTTCAGGACAGGCATCGTTATTTTGTGAGTACCAATATAAATTCTAAATGTCTCACAGATGCAGTCTGAAAGAAATTGCATCCCCCTCCCAGTAAAAATATCTTAGCTACCTCAAAAGAAGAGACCATCTGGAGGCTTACTCACTTCAGGGGATGCTGAGTTAATTGAGTGAAAGTCCAAATAACTCTTTAGGAGAGACATGCTGAGGAGTAGCAGAAGACTCTAAAGTAATGTAATTCCAGAAGAATTTGCTTCAGTATTGCTATTACTTAATCAGCTGCATTATCACCATTCTTGGGAGGCCTAGGCGTTAACGAGGGCTCGTTTGGAAGGACTGCAAAAAGGAATTTGCTGAGCACAGCTATATGTATTTACACGAGAAATTCAGACCAAATCCAATAATTTCAATAACAAAATCAAACAGCAAAAGGAATGTGTTCATTCTTTTGTCCAAAGAAGTGACTCCATCTGCGGAGAGGAGCATCTAAGCTGTGATTGAAAGGTGCAGCACATGCATCCCCTGAGATACCTGGGAGCAATACAGGATCACCAGCACTCTGGTCCCAAGCTTCCCTTGCTGCCTTTTTTCTGGGTGTGCTGGTTGCTGTTGGGAACTGCTCTACCTCTTTAGACCTGTCTGCATGTTCAGAGCTGTCAGTTGTCTGATCAATTTTGAGACTTTTTTAGTTCAAAGTGGTCATACTGTGCTGATAGAGGCGCTGAGGCCATTCAGTTAAGAAGTCTCCAGTGTCATTTAGACAATCTACAGATGACTCCTCAGGCTGTTGTCTCCAGCCTGGAAGCTCATCAACCCTGAGCATTGTAGACTGTGTTTGCAATCTCTGTGCCAAGAACTGACAGGGTGAAAGATAGAAGATTGTCTTGAGAAATTCTTACTGACTGCTCTAGTGCAGGATCTGTAGTTTGGCCTTTTATTCTGTTTGTCCCCTTCTAATACTACCTTGGCTTTTTATGTAGTATGAAAATAGTGAGTTTTGCCATGCCACATACCTTACTCTCTTTTCTAGACTGAGACTCCTTTTTGGTTTTTTCTTTGCACAACAATCCTTCTCTCATTGGTTTTTCCCTGGTTAAGTTGAATTGATCCTGTTCCAGTGACTAGAAATTTTCATGTCTCAGACCTTAGCCTTATCCTTTAAGCCCTTTCTTTTCCCATTGCTATAATGGAATTACTAATCTACATCTATTTACTCTTTAATGGATCTGGGATTGTTAAAAATTGGGCAGACTGGGTCCTTTCCAGTTCATGTGAAATTTATACCAAAATAAATGGGATTTAGGAATCTAAATATATTTGAGGATCTATGTCTATCTATGTCTTATTGCTTTTGGGTGATATGCATAACTGGCTTAAGAAAAGTATCTTTAAACTCTACTGGGATGACAAATTGCTTTTTAGTTGTTTTTAAGAATCAGATTCTTCCTGCAGATTGCAATAGCCTAGCAGTTAGCAAGAATGGGCCTTGACAGAGGAGCTCAGTTCTCTTTGCTGGCTGAGAACACTGAACCCAAGGACAGGCATCAGCTCCTAGTGGTTGCTGGATGTGAGACTCCGTTCTTTCTCACATAAGGTTGCAGCAAATAAAACCAAGAGTATTTTCCCTACTGATAGAAGGCTGAATGTTAAATGGATAGAGCAGTTAGAGCTTCCAAATGTAAGAAGAGAGTGGAAAGTGGCCCTAGGAGCTGCAATTCCTCTATTACTGCACTGATTTTTACAGCAGTAAAAAAGCAAAGCCAATGTTGCTCTCGACTTTTGGGGTTTGCAGCCTTCTAGTCTTTCCAGGATTTACAGGACTGCTTCTTAGCTTGGTTGGCCCATTCAGAAAGGAAAACTGCTCAATTTCAGACCCACATAACCTATAGTACCTTTTGCTTCTCCCTTTCCTGTTCTTCAGAGAAATGACTTTTTAAACACCTGAATACTCTCAAGCAAGAGCTGTGATGTCTCCTGTGTCCTGTATCCTGCCTAGTACATGGACAGTATGGTGGGAAACAAGCAGAATTCATTGTACATCTCAGAGAAAATCAAAGCACAACTTACCTGAGTTCTACACCCTCCTATCCCCCAGCCTGGGGAAACTGGAAATCCTGCTGTGTCCATGTGTTCTGCTGAATGGATGCAGTCCTAGTTTGTTGTCCAGGCTGAAGTGCAATCTGGAGCACAATAAGCACTCCTTCCAAAGAAAACCTGAGTGCACAGCTGGGAGATTACACAAGGACCTTCCTGATCTGAAGACCAGAAACAAGGAAGGACTATCCTTCCACCTAAACTCAAACTTCTGTTTTGGCCTAGTGATGTATTGGCCTAGGGAAGCCAAAGAGCTTTGGCACCATTCAAGATGTCTTGTCAGGAGTTTTGGGTAGCTGAAATTTGGAGGACAGGTATTTTTATTCTTTGGGCTCACACAGAATTTGTAAAACCTGTAACACTGGAGAATCACTTATAGAATGGGAAGGAAAGAAGAAGAAAAGAAGCCATTAAAAAAACCCAAGCAAATTCAAATGGTAGAGCAAGAGCAGGCAGAAATGGTGAGAGACATAGGGACTTAGAGGAGGCAGGTTGAAATGAGGGAATGAGAGCTGTGAGAGTGAGAGGACATCAAAGTGGAAAACTGACACACAGAAGAGCAGGTGGTAATGGAGGAAGAAGAAAGGGGGAAGGAGTATCTTGCAGAGAAGGAGAAAGGAAAGACAGGAAGAAGTAGGAATGTGACAAAGAGGGATAATAAGGGAGCTGGTACATCAGAGGAGAAGAGGGAAATGGAGGAGGAAGAAGATCAAAGGGAAAGAAAGAAAAAAGAAAGAAAGAAAGAAAGAAAGAAAGAAAGAAAGAAAGAAAGAAAGAAAGAAAGAAAGAAAGAAAGAAAGAAAGAAAGAAAGAAAGAAAGAAAGAAAGAAAAAGAAAGAGAAAGAAAGAAAGAAAGAAAGAAAGAAAGGAAGAAAAGAAAGAAAGAAAGAAAAGAAAAGAAAGAAAGAAAGAAAGAAAGAAAGAAAGAAAGAAAGAAAGAAAGAAAGAAAGAAAGAAAGAAAGAAAGAAAGAAAGAAAGAAAAAGAAAGAGAAAGAAAGAAAGAAAGATATGGTAGAGCCAGAACAGAGGAATGAGAGAATCCTAAAGTAAAAGAATTTATGGAGAAATGGAAGCAGTCACAGAAAAAGAACAGTGTAAAATGAGAAAATGAGCAATGGAAGCATGAAGAGAGGAAGAAGAATAAAGGGCCTCTACATGAAGTGATAGACTTCTACATGTTAGAATTAAGGTAGATAAACCCCATTGTAAGATGTGAAGAAAGCATTCCTTTTTAACTTCAAGGTTATAGCTGAAATGCAAATATTTTGTAGAAAATACAAATCATTGTGATTTTTGTAAATGTTGGGTTGTGCTACATATCACTTTGTAAAAAAATGCCAAAGTAGAACAAATTACATCAAGATGCTGTGCAGAAATTAGAAAAGGAAAAAAGAAACCTGATACTTTATAACACAGGCAGGAAAAAGCTGTCTCATGTATGCTGTGATTTACAAATCTGTGGGAGCTATTGTGGCCAGGGTCCAGCCCTCACTTTATACATTAGTGGGTGTAAAGGGTGATGTCACAGAAGGATTAGGTCTAATCCTGGACAAGAAAGCCTTGTGATGACTCAACAAGGAGCAGAAAAGACAGAGCTAAATCAGCTTAAAGTCAGGCTTTATGGGTTTGGATGGAATCAGCATTTTGCATGTGTGGTCGTGCTTTGCACGTAACGACACCCTCAGTTCATGATGATACTCTGTCTGCAGCCTTCCTATTCCTGCCTCCCATTTCATCATGCTGCTGGCCCAGTGTCTGCCTGCCACCAACTCAAAATAGGAGACTCCAGGATCCATATGAGGGAAATTTTAATTACCAGGAGAGCTATTAGCACCACATAAGTTTCAGAGTGCATTGGTCAGTGCAAATAACCAATACATCAGGGCAGACCTTTGGCTGCCATGTAGTAAAATAGGGAAATGCTTGACAAACCAGCTTTAATTTTCCAGTTCTGTTGGTAGTCTTTGCATCTTCTGTGTGGCAAAACACAGCCTAGTTCGAAATGACCAAATTTACTCACCTGCTAAATGGTTTCTGTGGATTACCTGGTTCCTCTGACCCCAGAGCTCTGCTGAATGAATGGCAGAGGTGAGGACAGGTGTTTCTGCATAGGACTGCAATTTGTGTAGAAACTGCCGATGAGCCCTGGCTCATCTTTGCAGCAAGCACTTTAGTCAAGCACATGCATGGGAATCAGATAGGCAGTAAGGAGCTCATGCCATCATTTCCTGAATCAGAAGGTGAAAGATTTGAGTGCTGTCTGAAGTGGTCACTGCACAGAAGGCCTATTCTCATCACTAGTGCTATAGATATCTTCCTTGTACTGAAATGAAAGCAAACCATTTGCAGGGATTTATAGAACATTTAATTTAACTTTTACTAGAAAAGCAACAGAATCCTGTTTGGAGAGGTAACAAATGGAAAACTTCTTTGCAGCACATCATGGGTCTGGTAGATATTTCCTTATTTATTTTTGAAAGTAATACAGAAGTGAGTGGTAATTGTTGCTGAGATTATTTTGTTTCTATTTCAGAGAGATTCAATTTAATAGTTTTCTTTAGGCTTTAAACAGATTGGAGAATTAGCGACTCCAGTGATACAGCCCAGTGTAATGTTTTTTTACTCACACTTGTTTTAGTCTCAAAAAAACAATTACCTCATTAAAAAGTGCCATTTAGGCAAAACAGATTTTTAAAAGACTTGCAGCTTTATTTCAGAAGTTTGCTAGACAGTATGGGGGCTGCTCTAAAAGCTCTATTTTGCAACTGAAAAACTGAGTTTAAAACTTTCAATGGGAGAGCCAAATCTGCCCCAGAAGTAAGCCCCCTGATGTGGATGTGACAACTGGAATAAATTGTTCTGCTGTTTTCAGTGCTAGTTCCTCAATTATTAAATTACTACAGCAAGGCTTGGATGTGTAAGAAAAGACTATGGGAAAGACATTCTAGCACATGGAATAAAAATGAGAAAAAGTAACAATTTTTCCCACTAGGAAGTATGCAATTAGATAATATTTTGCAGTCAAAATATTGTGTAAACTGTAAAAAACATAACTGCAGTAATCAATGGCAATGGTTACCTGACAGTTGTCACCCTTTGCATGACAACTTTGACATGCTTCATTTGAGTCTCTTCCCAAAGGACAGTTGTCAGTCCAGCTGTCAAAACCACATCCCTTCTGACACAGGTCTGTAGAGAGAGGTTCCAGCTCCCAGCCTGAGGACGTGAGGGAATCCCAGCACCCTGGGCACATGGAGAGGACGTTGCACTGTCCTCATGTGCTACCCTAACAGAGGACAATAGACAGAGCCAGCCCAGCTGCTGGTGATCCTCTCTGCACCATGGAAAAGTGTTCTGGCAGGGAGTCTCCTTTCTCCCTTCAGCTGGGGAGGCTTTTCTTGTCTCGTGAGTTTCTTGCTTTTGTGAGGAGCCAACACCAATGTTGATCAGGAGCTGGTAATTTGCTATGACAACATCTCATAATCTCTCCCATAAAGCTTTCTGAGGTCATTTAACCATTGTCTTGTGTCCAAGTACGGAGGAAAAAAGCAGAAAACCACTTCAAACTCCTGTGTTTCTGAGAATGATCTGGAAGAGATTTTGGAGCACTAAAAGGAAAAAAGTCAAAACAAGGTCATATCTGCAAAAGGACTCATGGTTGAGAAAGTTCTGGATAAACTTGGGTGTAGCTGAGTGTAATTATTATCCTGAAATCCCCTACTCAGCTGCAGCTAGCCCAGTATAGATACCTAAACTCACCAGGGCCCCTCTGTTTGATGTTTAACATTACTATTGTGAGAATTCAGTTCTCTGCAGCCCATCTCAAATTGCCTTAGTATGAGAAGTTCAGCAGCTGGTTCAACACTTGATCAGGTTTCAGAAATAGGCATTTTCCCCTAAGTATCCCTTTGAATTGGAATATATTCTCAGAACATTCATAGCAAAGACGCAGAACAGCGTGCTGCTTGAAAAACACAGTTATGGATATTTTTTTAGAGGAAAGAAGATTTTAAAATTCCTTCATAATATGATACAGTAGCTTTTTCTAATACTTGGAAAAATTGTGAATTTTTGTCTCCAGGCCTTTCTTGACCAGACTGAGAAAGTTCAATGTCAAGTCTTTCATTTCTTGATTGAGCACCAGACCTCTTCAGATACAGGTTGTTCTGTATATTTCAATGCATCTTCTTGAGCTGCAGTTGGAATAGTCACAGGAAAAAGAAGACCAACAAAATGAAAAAGAGAGCACCAAGCAGGAGGAAAAATGAGTTTTAATTCTCACTGGCTGAGGAGGGAAATGAAACTTGATGCACATACTTCTTGAATAATTACTTTTGTCTTGGCTTTGCATGGCAAGTTTTTGGTGGCTGGGTGGCTGCAGGGCTGGCTCCTGTGAGAAGCTGCTAGAAGTTTCCTTCATGTCTGATGGAACCAATGCAGCTGGCTCCAAGTGTGTGCCCAGCCTCTCCAAAGAGTTTCTCTGAGGACAACATAAGGAAGGGGAGGGTTCTGCTGGAGGCAGGGGTGGATGAGAAGGCTGTCCTGTCCCTTGGCAGTCAACAGGGGGAAACACACAAACTATATGCAAAATTATAAATGAATGGCACCCTCGGGAGGTGGGAACGAGTTTGGAAGTACTAAGGATGTGGAGCACATGGGCTGCAGGAAAGGAAATGGGAATTGGGAACAAAAGGGGAACTAAAGGTCTGAGGAAATGTTCAATAAAATGATCTTCTCCAAGGATTTGGAGAGGAAAGGTGACAGATGGGAAAGAAAGGTTGGGTTTCAAAAAGGATTGGGAAGGCCTTATTTCTCTGTTTTAGGGGTTTGGGGATTGCAAGGACTGCCTCTGGAGGAACAGGGTTAGTGAAAATTATGGGAAAATAATTGTCAGAGATGAAGTAAATCTAAGCAAGGAGAGATGGGGAGGAACATGAGCGGCTTTTGTATGGGAGAAAGGTGATTTGAAACAGCAGAGGCCTTGGAAAGGGACAATGTGGAAGGGGAGCCTCAACACAGGAGGCATTTGAAAGAGCTTTTAGGCAGGAATGACTGAGAAATTTAAGGCTTGGGACAGAAGGGACTGAGGACCAGTATGGTGTGAGGGAGAAGTTAGCGTTACCAGTTTGGAGGAATATTATTTTCTGGTCTCTGAGGTCTGAGAAGAGGCACACACAGAGAGAATTGCCTCCTTGTCCAAAGAGCAGCCCTTCCCTTTTTCTCTGTTTGTATAAATTAAAATAGCCCTATTTTGGACAGAATAATCCGGAGATTACCTTTAAAGTCAGAATGACATGAATTCTGACTGATCTGTGGAATAAGTGTGCCATATGAAAATTCTCTACATGACAGCCAGTTTGAGAGATTGAAACAGAGTGTTTCTAAACTTGTTTCACACAGAAAGTGTTCCAAATAAATCCCAGTTTTAAACCACTCTTCCACACAATGATATGCTTCAATTTGATCTTTGTTATTTCCTTAAATATTTCTTCTCTGTAGGAAACTGATCCCAAATCCTTCAGTCAGATCCCAGATCCTTCAGTAGATGGCCAGATAATCCCACTCTCCATATGCTATGAGCACTGAATTTGCATCAGTTCATGTAAGCACACTTTTGTTCTGTTTTTCTTCCTGGATAGGGCAACACTGATCTCTCTTGAAATCCTGTCTGTAAAACATGGTTGTTTACAAACCACTTGATAACAGAAGTCACAGCACATATTTGTGTTGGCTGATAATCCTTTGTCAATGATGGATGAAGATCAGGTGTCATTCTGATTCTTTTGGATGTGTCAGCTGCTTCCAGTACTGTTGGCCATGAACCGACCTGCACTCTGGCAGTCTGGAAGCAAGGACAAATGGGATGAGTTGTGGAGCTCAGAGTTATGTGCAGCTCTGAGCCCTGAAGCATATTGGCAGTGGGTTGAGGGACCATTATTAACATCTCTTCTGTGTTAAAAGAAATTCAGATGATTCTTCATTTCACAGAATTTTTTATTAATATGTTTTACCTACTAACATTTTGATAATGCAGCTTTGGCACTTATATAAGTCTCTGCTTTCTTGCCACATAAATTTTTAAAAAATCCTGTAAGTTCCTACAAAATATTTTCTACAAATATTTTTCCCCACAGTCTTTTGCCTTTAGCTCATACTTCCCTCAACAGCCTCAAAAATAGACGAAAAAAGTCTCCATACAGCAAGCTTTGAAATGCCACCCACCTCCCCCTCAACAAGCAACCAGACCAGTCTCTGCTTGACCTGGGGACTTAGTAGAGGTTTTATTGCCTGCAAAGATGGAGGCAATTCTGCTAGATGCTGTTCTTGTTCTTTTTGGCCCCACTGCCCTATCTCCAGCTCTCAGTGAGATGTTGCAGCACACTAATTTCTTCCATTCAGTCAGAATTTGGGTTATACTCAGCTCCAGGGGTCTCTTCCATACCATGTATCCAATTTAAATGATGGAGGGGGGGGAGGGAGGAGAGAAGGATTCCCTGTGCTTTTCTACCTCCACTCTCCACTTCTCTGTTTGCTGTGTGGCTGCTAAAGTTGCCTCTAAATTGCAGACCAAAAATCAACAGTCTGAAGTCCACCTGGAAATAGCTGAAAACTGCTCAAATATGGGTTCAAGCATTGCCTGTGTGTGTGCAGCTCCTCTTGGGAAATCTGCATGAACCATTGGGTGATCAAGGGACACCATCAAGGGACACCTAGGGAATTTTGAATTCAAAGGAGGGAAAAAAACATGTACAACATTGATAACCCAGGCTGAAGGGAACCAGCTTCTTGATGCAATTCCTGTGGCAAGGCATATTATGCCATGTTAGGGCAGCTGTGGGAGGAGCCCATGTTTAAACTGCTTGTCAGGTACAAATATGAGATAAATAGACACAACCTCTCTACCTTGCAGTTACTGGCCTCCCAGATGCAATTAGTCAGAGAGGCAGGTAATTAGGTGGAGAGATAACTCAATGATTAATAGCAAAATCAGCTCAGTGTACCCCAGGCATTCTGGGTAAGCACTATGAGGACAGGAGATTTTGCATTTTACAAAGGGGTGCAGTAGAGGGATTTTCCTTTTCTTTTAAAGATTCAGGGACATGTCAGCATAGCTCTATGGTTAGACATGGCCTGTGAAATCCTACTACAGTAAGAGACAGGTAAATCCATGCCCTCTACCAAGAGAAATAAGACATTATCTCATGGCTTGCATACATTATGTTAATTTCTCTAGTTATTTCCTGAAGAGGGAAAAAATAACGTGGTAGATTACACAATCCTGACATTTGTCCACTTGCTGCTGCTGTTTTTGGCCCCTCTTTAGCTAGAAAGACATGAGCATTGGGAAGCAAATGGATTTCCCTGAGGACCCTGAACTAGTGCCCTGCCACAGCCAACAGCTTCAGCCACTTGGAAAAAGTGCAATGTTGTGTCTTCCAAAAGCTGTTCCCAGGGCTTCATAATATTTGATGATTACACCAGGGTTGTTTACTGTGGGGTGGCAGTTATGCTCAGTCCAGACTTGTTGCTTTATTATGCACTGGCTCAATGTTTGTACAACACTTTGCATGCAGTGATAAAGCCAGTAAAACACAGGCCATGGTGTAGTTCTATTTAGTAAACTATGAAAGTCTGTTTTGCTCTTTCCAGAATACAGAGCATAAATGAATTTCAACTGCCTTGAAGTTTTATAAGAAATAAAATTACTATGTGTTCATTGATTACTGTTAGATTGGTCTATTATCTGACCTCAAATCTGACCAATTATCTTATAATACTCCACCTCAGCCTTTGTTCATGACCATCCCCAGCTGTCTTCTCCCCCAGCTGTTAGTCAGCACCCCTATGTTTTTCCTGAAAGACATCTACCCAAGGTGCCAGAGGCAGGTGCAGGAGACAGACCCAGCTGCACAGGATTGTTTTACCATCAGTACTGTGTTTTTCAGTTGTAAAGCGTTTCCAAAGTTTGTTTTCTTAGTGAAATGAAAACATCAAAAAGAGTTAATCTGTTGGTGTAACTTTTTAACTTTTACTTAAAATTTTAGTTTTAAGTCTTCAGTTGACTAGGTTCCTTCAGTTTAGTTTTGTTTTTCATTACTCTATAATCCTCTATGGCTTGAGACAACAGGGCTTGAGTTTCATTTATGTAGACAAGTTATACAAGGAACATTACCACAGCAACTAAAATCCTGATTTATAAGACAAAACATAGCTCCCTCCTCTATTCAAACAGGATTTACAGGTATTTTGCTAATCATACATCCACAGTTCCTTTGATTTTCAAATGAAGTGCTGCCTATATTATTAATTGTGCTGTCACCTTCACTGATGCAAATTCAACTGGCCGTTTTATGTCATTTGAAGAGTTGGCTTTTCAATTTCAGATTTTATCATCTTCCTATGCCCTGAGCCAAAACAGTGCCCTAGAAATTATTATATTAAATTTAATATTTCCTGAAAACCACTCAGTGTGGCAGGGTCAGTATGACTGTCCCTTTGATTTTCTTCTTTAACAGCCAGGTAGTACTCTTTCCCCAAGAAAGGATTTGGTCAATCAGAATATAATGATCTCCTTATGGGATGTCTTTTAATTACCTTTTCCTGTTTTTTTATGTCTGAAGTATAGTATTCCATGTTACTATCCAACCATGCAAGAAAAAAGCCCCCTCCAAAACACAAGGCGAGCCTGGTATGGAAGGTTGAATCCCTGCTCAGATTCAGATTTTCTGTCATGCAGGTCATTCCACATGGTCTGTGTCTTAGGTCTTGAGCTGCAAAACTGGGAGTAATAGCCCCCCTCCCTGCCAGACCTTTGTCAGGCTATGAAATGTTGGAGTACCCTTCCCTAGTGGAACTGTGGCAAAGGCAGGAGTGATATCAGTTCTTGTGCTGGGAGCTTGTGTAGATTTCCCTATCACAGCAGAAAAATTAGCCCACACTGTCTTGATTAAGCTGTGTGCAAATCCAGGAGGTGTTGGATAGTTTGGGTGGTGTTTCTTGTTTAAGCAGTTGCCATCTCCTCCAGGGACTAGCTGGTGAGCAGACTGCTGTAGCAGTAGCAGCAATATGTCCTGAAGATTGAAACTCCCCTAGGGACATTAAAAAATATTCTTGTCTCTAAAGTACTAAATAAATTTTCAGATAAAGATTGCATTTTTGCCTCATTTATGTGCAACCTCCCCTCCCTCCTATTTCTGACCCTCAAGGACAGAGTCACAAAGACCTTGCCTTATTCACTGGTATGTGAAATTCTAAGACCTTACTGGATAGAACCTTTACAAAAATTCCCTCTAGTTTGAGGCAGTTTCCATTTAAAAACTGGGAAGAAAATTTACAAAAGAAAACTACTCTGTAAAGTTTGCAGAAAAAAATACTTCAGTTGCAAATATATGCAGTTGAAACACAAGCAGAACACAGTTTGTGAGGCTGCATCAGCTGAGAGCATGCAGGATGGCTAAGAGCAGGTAAAATGGGCTTGTGGCCTGTCCTTCAGCTCATAGAAAATTGCATTTTCTACATCTATGAGAGAACAAGAGACTGTGCCACCCATAATCTCCCTTACCACTATAAGAGCACCTGTTGCAGCTTGACTAATGGTTTAAATGTAAGCATGAACCTCATCAAGTCCAGACTTATCTCAGGCAGGATGATGAGCAAAGCTCAGCAGCAGTGAAGGGAGAGCCAGGCACCCCCAGAGCTGCAGGGTACACGGGTCAGGGTGCTGTGTCACTCCAGCCTGGGTCACTGCCCGCCTGCCTTGGTGCCATGCAGCCATGCAAGCAATGAAATTCCTGGAACACCAGTCCTGGGTACACTGTCACGTGGAGAGAGGGCTGTTCTGCTCTTTGTGGGAAGTGTTTGTCTGTAGTCTGATTGCTGATGGCCAGTGTAGTAAAAAGTTTCTTTCTGGTATCACAATAGTAACACAGGTTGATGAAACGTGGGTGAACATTTTCTGTAGATCAGCTGCACTGCCTTTGAAAATAGAGGCTGGACCTGTCTTCAAAACTTGTGGAATTGGAGAGCACCTTGTTATGAGTAAAGCTTTTTAAAAGGGACTCAGACTGGCTTTTACTTCCTTTCTTTTTCTTTTTTTCTCTTTTTTTCTGATTGAGCATTTACCATCCCTTCTTGGTCTTCCTATAGCTGAAACAAAATAGAAACAGCAGTACAGAGCCTAATAAATTCAATTGAAGGTATGCTTTGGTTTCATCAGCTATGAAAAATAACTGTAAAAAAAAAAGACTGAGGTAACTATCAAGGTTAAGAGTATCATAATATAATGCAAATAGTTTTTGTTTGCTTGTCCATTGGTCGTTAACTAACACATCTTTAATCCTCTGTGTGCTGATAATTTAGACTATGGTCACATGAATTCACTAAAAACACTGGACTTAGAGAACCTTCTGATGTCCAGCAAAGTGGCATTTCCAAGAACAGATGAGCGTCTCTGTTAATTTACTGTCAGTCTACCTGGAAGAGGCCAGCCACTGATTAAACACACACTGAGGACTAATCAATAAAGAGCCATATCTTTGATCTATTTGGTGCTGTTTCTGACTACAAAAAGTAATGCTCTTAATGAAACATGGCTCTCTTACTTTTTCAGTGTAAAATATTGTGTTTCAAATGGTTGCTTATTTAAACCCTTATGAAAAAGTAACAAGAAGTGGCTTTTGTTTTCTTGTTTCAAACAGTGCAATAGCAGCTGGTTCATGTTGGTGTTAACTGGTCTAAGGTTCTGTTTAGAGGCTTTTACATGTGACCCAGAAGTCATGTTTTGATCTTTGTCAATAGCAAATGGGAGGAATTTCCTAAAGATACAACTTACATCTATTTTGTAATGTTAAATAGTGCCCCAATGTCACAAGATACAATTGCTGAATTCTCTAGGGATGAATCCTGGCTTAGCTGATGGAAGAGCTGGGACCAGCACTGGGCATCTGTATGCTGTCAGTCTGCTTTGACCTTGCCTCACAGATGTGTATTTTATTTTCTTGCAGTGCAATCTAACATGTCTGTTCACTAGCACTGAACACCTGCTGCTCTTAGCTGCCTAAATGGTTTTTAAAAATCACAAGGGACTACCCCCACTGCACCATCACTCCAAGTGCTGCCTCTCTGACAAGTATCTCACTTGCCTCTTCATAGATTTTTGCAAATACCAGTTGAAATAAATGAATCCTTCACTGGCTTTAAGCTATCTGCTGTAAAGGATGCTAAGGTGTCCTATTGTTTCCCAGACAATGTCCACCATAGCAAGCTGAAATGACACTGAATTTAAGTATGGATGTGGAATTTCACTCTTCCTTGCCAGGTATAGTTTTATTTTGTGTTGACAGACTTCACCGATTTGCAAATCCCTTCCTTCTGCTGTTCCTGCTGTTGGGGATTGGTCAAACTGCTCTCCAATAAAAATAAAACTCTAACGCTGCTGTCAATGCCTTTCTATACTTCTCTCTGCTCTCCCCTCCTGCCCGGCACATGCTGTAGATGTGAAGAGTTTCTATAGATGGCTTATGGGAATTAAGGCTGTACCAACCTTTCTTATACCCTCCAGATCTATTCTCTGTCTCACCTAGATCATAGCCCTGGCTGGAGCATACCAGAACTCCTTGTTGGCTTGTGTGTCCACCAAGGAAAAGTCAACCACGTGTAGGGGCAGGAGGGAGAAATGGACAGACAGAAGCTGATTCCTGCTTTAACTCCTGCCAATATATTTTTCCCAGTGACTCTCACGTGATGCTGGAGGAGTTCTCATGGAACATAGAGAAGGTATTTTCCCCTCTAGTCTCTCTCAGAGGATAGGTAACCATGCTTTAGCAAGAAGGACATGGAGCAGTTTTGGTCTCTCAGGTGTACTTGCTGGCACTACAAGCCCTCTCTTGAGAAGTGCCACCCTTAGTGAGTAATGAAAGCTACACAAGCCAAATTGATGGGGCTTGAGGGAGTGCTGTGGGGAACACAGGGAGGCAGAAGCAAGATCCTCAGGTTGATCAATCAGCTGGGAGAGAAGCTGACTTCTCAGCAGCTGAGATGCTAATTAAAATGCTCATTTGACTTTTAGAACTCAGCTCAGGATATGATCTACACACTGCTATGAGGTTTTGAGTGGAACCTCACTTTGCAAGCTGGGACTGAGTCGCGTGGTGCCCAAGTGGTTCTTCCAGCCTCTCTTAGAGTAGGCCACCATTCTAGAATTGCTCATCAATTCACAAAATATTGAACACTTGACATACATCTTTTAGTGCATGTGTTCTTTTTGCCTCTTTATGAGTTGTTATATTTTTATCCTAGTCATCGTCAGTTCTTTTCTTAGGAAGGCCAATTAAATAAATTAAAAGCGAGGGACAGAAGAGTGGGATAGTGGCAGCAGTTAGCAGATCAGAGTGATTAATAAACACTAAATTATTTATGGCAAAACTACAAAACGGTGAGTGAGGTAGCAACAAGATTTTTGGTACACAAAAACACGGTGACTGTGCTTTACAGTGTAACAAGGCATTATTGTGTTATTACAGAACTTGGGCAACTGTTTGGTCCCCAGACCAAACCACTCCTGGGCATCCACAGGAGCAGCTTCTGGGCACAGATCCATGGGAACTTTGTGTTCTGATTTGAATGTCATAGCTGATTTTAGGTTTTTCTGGGGTCATCTGGTACTTGTGAGTAAGCCTTACAAAACTTAGTCACTGGAAATCTGTCAAAATAGAGTTGATCTCAGGCTTTCACCAGCAGGGACAAATCTTACACCAATCCCTTTCTGATTAGTAAATGTACCCTTTAGTACCCTTTAAATTTTCCTCTCATATTTCTATTGACAAAATTTAGTCCATTTCATAATTATCAATGCTGGCAAATCAGGTCCCCAAAACCACTAGGAACTTAAAGATGCACTTATGTTAAAAAGACAAAAGATGGGAAATTCTATTCTCCTGAATTAATCTGAGTAATAAGAAACCAAATGAGTATCCTACCATTAAAAAAAATATACAATATTTTTTACTGTTTTCCAGTTTCACTGTCTTGATGTTGTACCTCTTTTCCATTGGTTGTAAATACCTTTCCTTGTAAATACCTGATACAAATACTTATTCTTTATGGTAGATTCTGTTTATATCTTACAGACTGTCACATGCTTTTATAAGCCAGCACTTCAGACAAAATACAAAAATCTCTGAGCTTTTAAAATAATTATTTAATAAGACTAGGCAGACATTTCATAGCTACATTGAGATGTTTTCTTCCAGTCAGACAATACTCCTTGCTCTTAATATGTTCTGGTATTTGCTATGAACAGCCATTTAACCATAGAAGGAAAAGAGACCAAAAGGTCACCTCAAATTTGCCTTCATCTCTGACTGAAGTACTGAGGGAATCAGAACACAAGTGTGTACGAGACCACTCTCCTGCTGAATGAACTCTTATCCTGGGTACCAATTATTTCTCTTGGGTAGAAAATAAACCCTCAAAAGATTATATTGAAGTCATGTTTTCCTATTAGGATTTGCAATGAAGTCAATGCACTTTCACTCAAAGATATATCAAAGATGACAAGGGGTCTAAGGTGTCAGTATTGATTCCTGCATGAAGTTCTGGTTCTACTGAAATCAACAGAAAAAACCCAAAACCCTATTGGTCTCAATGAGACCAACATTTCATTGCTTATCTTTCCTTATTAATAACAAGAGTAAATTTCAGACAGTCTCATTAAAATAACATGATATTATATTACATAGAAGTGTTCTTTCACCACTCATAATAAATAATGGGAATAGAAGAGCAACAGAAAAGGCAGAAGTAATATGAATGTGAACAGGGATAGGAGCTGAAATTGCAAATATTAAGAGGTTATTAGTCCTTTTCGCCCTTAGAGATATTAATGATCCCTGGCTTTAGTTCTCAAAGAACCCATTTTCTATCCTTGCATTCTTTTCCAGAATTAAGTTCAAATTTCCATGGGAAATATAAAAGGGATCAAGACTTATCTATATAACAAGTTATAAGGCCTTCATTCACTAACAACAGTTTCCTCTTTTGCTCTCAGATATTCACACAACATCTGAATGCCTTGAAAATGTTAATGAATTTATGCTATAACCTCCTGGAGAATTAGAGGAGAAATATTATCTCTATTTTACAGCTGGAGAATGGAGACAGAGAGACTTTGTGATGTGCCTGACATCTCTCACTGGATTTTTCAAATTCTCTATTTAAACCACAACACTTTCTTAGCTTCTGATTATCTTTGCTTTGGGGATCCTAGCTTATTTAAATTCTGTTCTCTTGAACACTTTTCCCTAGCCCAAATCCATGCAAAACTGATTCCTAACCTCAAAAAATATCTGGAAAACCCCTTGTCCAGAAAAAAGTCAGAGTTTTTCCTGGCTGCTGTAACTTGTGAGGCAACAAAAAGAGAGCCAAAACCAGAAGGATCTCAAAACTTCTTTGAAAACATAATAATAAAGGCATACAGACTCAGATGTAACAGATTACCTCATCTCAGTTTTGCCTGCAATAGAGTTACTAGTAGTTCTTCAAACTGGAGTTAATTTGTTTGCACCATTGGTATTATTGGTATTTTGGCTTTGTTTTTTTTTCTGAAGCTCTTTCCTTAATTAACTATGAGATTTTGGACTACTTTTATATATAGCTTTCCTTTTTTGAGGGCTGGATTGCATTGTCATGATGCCTTTCATTTTGCAATGAATCTACACCCCTCATAATTTAAAAACACCTCTTGATTTAAAAACATAAGAATGCAAGTGGATGTTTTCTCTCTGCATTCTGTTTTGTAAGGAGGACAGGAACAGCCAGGTTTGCTGTGCTGCTGCAAGGAGTAAGCTCCATTATGTGGTACCCCATGCTGCTGTGGTAAGACTGCTTCCAGCTCCCAGCTCTTTTACTCAGGGTTATCTAAGTGTGCTATACCTACATATACTTACACATAACTATCATTTAGTAAATGTTTTATTTCTTTTCTAATTAACTGTAGCAAGCTAAGTTGGTTTTTTTTTTAAACTAGAGATTTAATCTTTCCCTTGGAACTACTTTGCACAAACCTAGAATTCAGTTATGCCTTTGTGTAGGTGTTTATACAAAGGTAGTTTATTCTATATGACAGGACACACTCAGGTGTTTTGAGACCTCTATTATACAGAAAGCTGCATCCTAAAAGAACCAGCACACCTTCTTCCTGAACACATTGAAAGCCAGGATGAAGTGTTCTCCAGGCCCGACAAGGTGACAGATGGAGTAAAATGAAGCAAGAGAAATGAAGTTATTGTAAAGTTTCTTCATTCAGGAAGGATCAATACACACTGCTGTGGACTCCTTTCCACCACTCTTGGCTGGGAGAGATATAGAGTAAAAACTGGATTCTGCCTTAGGGAAAAGGACTGAGGAAAAAGCCATTGAGCAGAAGTCTTATTCCCATAAAATCACTGCTGTAAAAAATAGCTGGCTTTGATTTTCCTTTTGCTTATACCCATTTCACATTACAGAAGTATAATTGATTTATTGAATCTGTTCCTGACTTCCGTAGGAATAAGGAAAGTTAGAGCTGGATTGATTATATTTTAGCATGAAATAGTCTGTCAGTGATAAGACTGAAGGACAGAGTGAAGTCATTCTGTGGTTTTCCTGGTTCATTCAATATAGAATAATTTCAATAAAGAATCTTGGACATCTAGAAATTGGAAAATTCTGGACACCAGCAGTGTTGACTGGTGCAATACAATCTCTGCCTTTCAGCAACCTGAACTGTCTTCAAAGTAGGCCCTGCTTTGAGAAGGTGTTTGGATCAAAAGGTTTCCAGGTGTTCCTTCTAAACTGAATTGTTTGTTGATTTTGTGTTCCTGCTCACTGTAAAGCTACAACTATGCACAGCCATGTCTGTGGCATTCCACATGCCCATGTTTCCCAGTGCTCCCGATTCCAGAGCTGAGTGCAGCATCAGTTTCCAGGTCAGGCTCTGCACTAGACTTGCTCTCCACCTGAGTTAATGCACCCTGAACAAGGTATCAACACTGTCACCTTCATTTGCTTCCAGCAGCAACTCTCACTCTAACACCAAATCCTTGAAGTCTAATACAAAACATAACCATGGAGTCATAGAATCCTGAAGGGACCCTCAAGGATCAAAATCCAACTTGTGTTAATAAATTAATAAACCAAAGCACACCTGTAGTAAGTAGGTCTGGAGGTCATTGGTTCACTGCACCTTGTTTTCTTATGGACTCCTTGTTCTGAGAAGGGACATGAAGTCTGCCCATCCTTCATGAAGCCAAGTAAAGTTCTGGACAGATTATTAGTTCAGACAGGGTATGATGTGAAAACCATAACACTAATGGCAGACCCAAGACAGCTGAAGAAGCAGCACAGCTGTTTTCATGGTGCTGAATCAGCCAACGTCCACGGTACAGTTAATCTGCCCAAGGAGGTGCCTGTACATCACAAAGAATTGGAGGTTTCATGTGCATGCTGTTCACTGACATTTGCAAGATTTGCTACTCCACTAGCAGTCACTGAATGAAAATGAAGCAATTTGGTTTAATAATGCAGATGTCAAAATATTAAACATTCAGGACAATTATATTGGGAAACTGTCATCATCAATTTTATTTATTTTTCTTATTTTGGAATTGTTTGAATGGTATATTTCCCATTGTGGTGAAAGATGATAAATAGAGGAACTGAGCTGAAGCTAAATCACTCATAAATTCATCTTTCAGTAAGGTGACATGTCATTAATTCAGGCACTGGAACAAGTAAGATCATTAAATATTATGACACACTTCATCCAATTCCTCCACAAAATAATTTTCTTAATGTTGTTTTTGTAAAGGAAATTAGTACCAGTCAATTAAACATGGACATGCACAATTCTAATTATGTATTTTGCCAATATCATGAAAACAGTATGTTTGGTGCCTTAGCTAGTGTGTATCCAAAGTGTGTCAGAAATATTTGGATTCACTTTTATAAGAATAACCCATTTTCCAACACAAGAATAACCCATGGCCTATTTCTGTCATTTATGACTCGGGGGGCTTATTGCCCTAAACGAGATGAAGAAGCCTGGGTAATAGAGGGTGAAAGGTGGGCAGGTGAGCTAGAGGAAGCAAATGACACCACTCCACTGAGGGCTGGACCTGGCTGCAACCACTTCAGATTCTCCTGCCAGGCAGTGAGATCATCATGACGATGTTGCTTGGGAATTGACACCGATCTGAAATTATTTTGATCTGATGCTAATGAAGATATGCAGAGTAATTCAAGTTATCATTGCTTTAATCACATGTAGAATCCTGGCAGGTTCTTGAGCTTGGTGAAGGGTAGAATTAGGGAGCAAATAATTGAGAATGTAAGAGGAAAGAGATAATGCTACAGAATTCTTTACATAAAATGTAGCATTCTTTTTCAGAAATAATGTATCATATTTCTATGATTAATATTTAAGATGTTGATAAGTTCTAATAATGTTATTACTCAGCCTGAAGAGAAGAACTGTTTTTCTTTGACCTGCAGATAGCTCAGATATTTCTAATGAGTATTGTGCTTTGTTACATTATTATTACTTGAGAAGTGTGTGAACATATCTATTTATTCATTTATCTACTTGGTCAGCTTATTAACTGCCCTACATAATTTCTCCCTTACTGTTTGAGAAATCATGGGAGCTATCCTAAATCAGATAAATTTTTTAACTGAGTGATTTTTCACATGCTTTTGTGAGGATTTATGGGATCTATCTAGGTGAAAATGAACTTTTTCTGTAACCGCTGAAGTCACATGCCAGAGTTTTGGCATACTTACACTGCCGGGGATAACACCCAGAAGCCTTTCACAGGATAGCACAGGCCAAAGACCATTCCCTTCATGGGTGAGGCCGTGCAGTTTAGGGTGGTAAGGGTTCCTGGCTGTACACCATGCCCTGGGCTGCCCTGTTTTCTCCCAGCCTGGTAACCAGGGGCTCCAGTGCATGTCTGGGCAGGGCACTGACTCACGGCCACACCACTGAGGCAGAAGGTCAGAGTGGAAGCTGCAAGGGTAAAACAGTAAGGTTCAGCCACACTTGAAGGTGAGTCAGGCAGGAGATATTTCCAATAAAAAAGAGCAAATGGGCTTGATTATAATCAATCTTAGATGTTTCTGAATCATTTGGCCAATCTCCTGCACCAGTTCAATACAGGATTGGAATACTTAAGATGGCCATGGGATGGGATTGCATGAGCAAACAATCCCTGTTCCAGGCACAATGGTACAACCTCTTTCTATGGACAACTCCCCGAAACTAAAAAGAGAGATAGGAAAAGTCCTCAGCTCGTGAAAATGTTCTTATCTCTTGATCTGATCTTCTGATCCTGATCTCTGATGTTGTAAAATCACTGAATGGTTTGGGTTGGAAGGGATCTTAGAAATCATCTAGTTCCAACTCCCCTTCCATGAGCAAGAATACTTTCCACTAGACCAGGTGCTCAGAGCCCCATCCAGCCTGGCCCTGAACACATCCAGGGATGGGGAGTCCACACCCTCTCAGGACATACCAGTCCAGTGTCTCACCACTCTTACAGTAAAGAATTTCTTCCTAATATTGGATCTAAACCTACTTTCCTTCATTTTGAGGCCATTTCTCCTTGTTCTATCACTACAAGACCCTCCTAGACCCCACAAGTCCCTCCCCAGTTTCCTAGCAAGCCCCCTTTAGGTATGGAAGGAAATATGTCATATTTCTATGACAAATTGACCCTTGGAAGAGGGTTTACCTGCACTTTATTAAAGCCTTTAAAGCTGTCTCCCAGAGCATTCTCCTGGAGAAACTAACTGATGCACTTGGAGAGGTGCATGGTTTCTTTGGTGAAAAATGGTGTGGCCAGCAGGACCAGGGCAATTATTGTCCCTTTGTACTTGGCACTGGTAAGGCCACACCTCAAACCCTGTGTTCAGTTCTGTCTCCTCTCTACAAGACAGATATTGGGATGCTGGAATGTGTCCAGAGAAGGGCAACGGAGCTGGTGAAGGGTCTGGAGCAGAAGTTTGATAAGGGGCAGCTGAGGGAGCTGGGGTGGTCAGCCTGGAGGGAAGGAGGGAAGGAGGCTCAGGGGTGACCTTATTGCAGCACCCACCCTCATCTCTACAACCACCTGAAAGGAGGCTCTAGCCAGGTGGAGTTGAATTTTGCACGCAAGTAATACATGATGGGATGAGAGAAAACGACCTCGAGTGGCACCAGTGGAGGTTTAGATCAGATATTAGCAAGAATTTCTCCACTGAAATAGTGATCAAGTGTTGGAACAGGGAAGTGTTGGAATCTCATCCCTGGGGATATTTAAAAGACATGTAGATGTGGCACTTAGGGACAGTGTTTAGTGGCAGACTTAGTGCTGGGTTAATGGCTGGGACTTAGTGTTATTAGAGGCCCTTTCTGACCTAAACAATTCTCTGATAATTCTGGAATTTCCAGTGCAACAAGAGTTCTCTGGCAGCTCCTTTTAGTTCCCAAGGGAAGAAGACATCTACAGCTTCCCTGCCCAAGCCCAGAGCTAAAAGCAATGTTGTATTTTCTCCCCATTCTGCTCAAAGCAGAATTTTAAGTTAAGGGCCCCTTTTTGTTACCACATGTAAGTCTAAAAAGAGTCCATAATAAACAATGTAAGTTTTTTATGTTAGTAGAGAGTCTGCACACAGTAAAAGAGAGAGAGAAGAAAAGAAGAAAGAAAAAAAATCAAATAGGACCTTGGTTCCACTCACTGCAAAACTTAACAAGGAAAATTGTCCTCACTTCACTCATATGAGAAAACAAAGTGCTCTGACACACACAATCACCCTCTTACAGCCTTCCTTTCTGTTTTCCTGATGCTGTTAGAGACTTCTGTCTGCAGTCAGTCATCCTTGCTGTAAATTTCTTTAAATTGTAATTGGGCACTCTTCCAGATTCTGAGGAATCCCTTTGCCAGAGGAACTCCTGGGGACATAGGCCCTACATAGCCCCTATTTTTTGAAATTGAGGACTGATAAATTAACAGAGAACTGACTACAAATATGACACTTTGTTTGTAGCAGAAATTTTGTTTTACCAGCAACTATTTTTAAGGAACCACATTATGAAGTATGTATAGTTGTACCTTCATATTCCTGTGTTTAATTTTCTGTGAAAAAAGACTCCACATTTAAGAAGGTCACAGCCTGTGTTTGTGTGTGAGACACTGGGAATTTGAACCTTAGCCTTTATTCACCTTCTTGAGGATCACAAACATAATGTGAACCAATTTCCCCAAATCAGCTTAATTTTTCACTCTCTCTGTCTGTGTGTCTCTCAGTCACATGCAAAAGCCCCACGCACACCAGGCTGAAAGGATGGGTCAAGGGCTGTTTTATTGACAAGCAGAGCTGGCCTCAGTCACTCCTGCTGGCAGCTGGCACTGCCTGCAGCCCATCAGCCAGCCAGGCAGCCTTCCCAAGCCCTCTGGCTTATGAGCAGGTGTAGGGAGGAGAAGTGGCAGGGCTGAGATTAAGGGATGGGACCTACCTGTTTTGGACAGTGGAGATGCCTGGTAGTACTTCCAAGTATCCTCTGGATAGCAGAAGAGCTTGTCTCTAAAGTGTGTTTCTTTTTGCACCCCCTAAGCTCAGTCCCCCTCCTCCACATGTCAGGGATTGATGTGAGTGTCAGGGGAAGCAGGGTTAGCCCAAAGTGGTCATAGCCAAATTCAGCCACCTGCTTCAGTGGGTTGACCAGGGCAGGACAGTGAGGTTTGCACCCATGGACAGGGCTAGCCTTCACCCACTGTGCCTCATGCCCTCAAATGGTTGGAAAACTGCTGGCTTTGAGCTTTCCCCTCTCCTCTTGGTGGGGTATCACGGTCACTGGCTAATGTCTGATCTCGCTGGTATCATAACCTTCTCTCTTGGACTAAGTTTTGACCTTGATAAAACCTTGGGGTTGATAAATCATGTCTGGTTTTGAAGTCTTGTATTACAGCAAAGTTGCATCAGCTCACCTCTACTGGCTTCTTGCACTGTGCTAGGGAAAAGTTCAACAAGAGCTGGCACTATCTTTCCGGCCTAGGTTTGAACCTTATTTTAAATACAAATATCTCTCCTTTTCAGCATAGTCAGGAAAGATAGGGTCATCTTTATACCTGATATCTCAAGCAAAGCAGTGGGTAAATATCAAAGATGTTAAGGCAAGGCAAACATACCCCTTTTATGTTTGTGGGCAGCACTAATGACACAGGGTGAAATTTATCCTCTTATCAAAGGTCAACACAAACCTAGGCACTACTTCAAAGGTGCATTGATCCTACAACTAGCTCCTGGCACTGAGCTGCATTTCACCAAACTCTAAAACATATGAGAACTGATAGATTTTATATATCTGTGTAAAAAATAATAGTGTGTGTTCAGATACAGACATACGTAGCAATCCATAGGAGCTATCTTGATTTTGTTAGGACAATGTATATTTCTTTGATCTTGTGTTCACATATTTTGCACTATATTTGCAAGCCAGCTGTCCCATCCTCCCACTTCATCAGTTAAAACATCCATATTCTTTGCAAATACATAATATTTACTCCCGTATTTTTGTTGTTTTTTTTTTTTTTTACCAAGAAGAAGCTGACAGTCCAGTGGCTGAGTGTTTAGTGCTGCAGGTGCTGTTTGGTTTGAAGAGAAAAGCAAGAGTTAAAGACATTCTTTCAGGTCTTGGTGAATAATAATAAGAACTATCCAATGTTTCCTGCCATGTTCAGCCATTGCTCCAAGATACCAAAAAGATCTTGTAGACAGGGAAAACATGAAAGTCAAGGGAGAGGGCAGTAAAGTCAATGTAAGAGCAAGTAAAAAATGGGTGCATTTTTGTGAGTGGTCATACACATAAATGTGTTGCTGCAGAGGAGGCATGGAATTTTTGTATGTTGTAATTATGGTCATGCTGGGTGTGAACATATTAACTGTAAATACTTTAAGAGAAGATATGGCATCTGCACTTGGAGGTTTTTTTCTTTCTTTTGTGTTTTCTTTCTGTGGTTGTATTTGAGCAGGGTGTGCCAATATTTGCACTCTGAGGAGCAGCACCAGAATGCCTGGTATTCACATCTATGAGCAAAAATAATGACAACCCTTCAGCTAATTCACAGTAGCTTCATGTGCATTGGTCACTGGTCCCTGTGTGGTCTAATTATAGACTGCCTTAACATTGCAAATACAGGACATAATAACTTTACAAAAGTTGTTTTGGTATTTCCTTTTTACTTGCTGGGTTAATGCACAAGATGTTTTAAATACAGATCCATGCTTGAAGTTGTCTTTTTCTTGGAATGTGACTGTGGCAGTTAATATGATAACAGTAGTATCAGATGAGATGGGTTAGGAAGTACTTTGCTCAGGATAGGTGAACATACCTGGTAGTGTGCTCTTCCTTTAGTTCTGAGAAAATTCAGACTTTTTGTTTGATTCACAGGAATAAGGTTTTCATAGCTGAGCTGTATTTTTTTAACCTGAGTTGCTCTAAATATATAACCAAGGGCAGCTAAATCCCATGTGCTGTGGCTCACTGTACAAGTTATCATTTATTAAACTGTTATATTCATGAGATTATGTCAGAATTCCCTTGTTCTGTCATGTACATGATTGCTTTGGGGACTCCAGGAGGTCAAACTCTGGCAGTGTCAAGCATAATTATTTTCTGAATATATTCACACCCCCTGCAAAAGCCAATGTTTGTTTGGTTTTGCCTTATTTAAGAGTGTACTCATTAGTTTACAGCCTTTGATGAGGCTTTATAAGCAACTGAATGACTAAAATCTGTAAGAAACAGATTCTCTGAGGATGTTATTATGACATAAAACACATGGAATAAAAATTTTGTATTTCCATAAAAAATTCAAGACATAATGTTTATTTTTGCACATTGATGCAGCTATCTGTATGTGTTGGGGCCCATGGTGGTAAACACACAGTAATGCACATTACTGGTTTTCCTAATGCACATTATGTGCATTACTAATGCACATAACTAGTTTTTCTGAATTAGTGATTTTATACATATAGAATAAACTAATAATCCCCCTCTTAATAATGAATTTGAAGCTTACAAAATGTGACAGCTACTGATGTTCTCCACCAGTACACTGGAATGGTTTGTCCCAGTATAGTGAGTACTATTTGGGTGGCAGGTTTACATAGTGAAAATATTAATAGCATATATTAATAGCAAATATTAATAGCATCACTGGAGAGTTAGCACTACAATGAGTGGGACAGGTAGAAACACAGTGTCTATAAGTGGAAGACCATGGCTCACAGCCAGAGTTGAGTTGTGGTACACTAATATGTTGTCACCCATCCATTGAATCAACATAACTGACCTTGTGTTTGTTTCAGCTTTGGGGAAAATCATTTAATGTCAAGCACTTTGATATCTGGTCCACCAATTGTAGAAATACCATTTCACTCTGAAATTCTAATAGTTGTTTCTCTGTCATCACAGTAAGCTTGTGCTAATACCTATAAAGAATCACAGAATTGTTAGGATTGGAGAGGATGTCTGCAGGTCACCCAGTCCAAGCCCCTGCCAAGGCAGGGTCACCTGGAGCAGGTCACACAGGAACACATCCAGGTGGGTTTGGATTGTCTCCAGAGAGGGAGACTTCATGACATCCCTGGTCAGCCTTTTCCAGTGCTCTGCCATCCTCAATGTAAAGAAGTTCTTCTTTGTATTGAGGCAAAACTTCTTATGTTTTAGTTTATGACCATTGCTCCTTGTCCTGTGACTGGGCAGCACTGAAAAGAGTCTGGCACCATTGTCTTGGTGCCTGCCTTTGAGATATTATATGCATTAAAGAGATTCCCTCTCAGTTTTCTATAGAAAAATGTAGTCTGTACACAGTGTGCCCCAGTGTACAGACTCCTCCATGATCTTTGTGGCCTTTGCTGGACCTCTCCAGTAGCTCCTTGTCTGGTTCTCAGGAGCTCCTTGTCTGGTACTCAGGAGCCCAGAATGGGACACAGCCCTCCAGCTGTGGCCTCACTGGGGCTGAGTACAGGGGTGGGATCTCCTTCCCTGGCCTGCTGGCCACACTCTTCCCAATGCTCCCCAGGACATCACTAGCCCTCCTGTGGCAAGGGCGCGCTGCTGGCTCACAGAGAGTTTGTCACCCACCAAGGCTGCCAGGTCATTCTCAGCAGAGCTGCTCCCCAGCAGGTCAGCTCCCAGCTGCTCCTTGGGGTTATCCCTCCCCAGGTGCACTTGTCCTTGTTGAGCCTCATTTTGTCTCTGCCCAGTTCTCCAGCCTACCAAGGTCCTACTGGATGGCAGCATAGCATTCAGAAGGATCAGCCACTCTCCCCAGGCTCACATCATCATCAAGCCTGCTGAGGGTTCTTTCTATCCCTTCATCCAGGTCGTTGCCAAACAAGGTGAGTAAAAGTGGACCCAGTATTGATCCCCGGGGAATGCCACAGACTGCAGGCCTCCAACTGGATTCAACACTGATCTCAGTCCTCTGAGCTCTGTCATTCAGGCAGTTCTTGATCTACTTCACTGTCTGTCCAGCTAACCCACGCTTCCTAAGCCTGAAAAGATGTGTGAGACAAAAGCCTTGCTGAAGTCAAGGCAGACAACATCCACTGCTCTCCCCTCACTGACCCATCCTGCCAAGTCATCATGGAAGGCTCTCACATTGGTCAAGCATGCTTCCTCCTTGGTGAATCCAAAATGCTAACTACTCCTGACAATCTTCTTTTCTTCTACATGTCTGGTGATAAACTAAATAAATAACATCTTTGTGCTGAAGCATTTACTTGCTACTGTGTAGTAGCTTGATTCTGGCAGCTGGTGATCTTTTCTTCCTGCACGGAGAGGAAAGAACAGCAGCTGCTTTGAGGAAAGGCATCTTTTCAGCTCATGTTCCAGTGGATACTACACAAAATGTTATTTGTGGAAAATCATAGCAAGCCCCCTTATTTATTTTGCCCAAACAGTTGTATAAGTTTCCCTAAGTGTTCCCTTCATTGTTAATTCTTTTAAAAAATATGATTTAAAAAATAAACTATATTTATCAAAAGAAAAATTCTGACAGCTAATGGTCAGACAAAAAGTTCATATACATTAAGTTCATATACATATTGATAAAATAAAATAAAACAAATATTTTTTAAAAAATGCATCACAATTTTCAGTAGAATAAAATTTAACACTATATGAAACACTAAAATGGTACTGTTATAAAAGTCATATAAACCACATTCTCATTTCTGGTTTCCATCTAACTACTGATATTCCCTTAAAAATCAAAAGGGAAAAAGTGAGTAACCCTTTCCCTATCAGTAAAGAGCAGTGATATCTGGGAAACACAAGTAAATTCCTATGAAAGATCAGCAGAATGAAGGAATGGGGGGGCTGGGCCACATGAGCGTGGGAGAGTGAGAAGAGCAGGATCAGGTCCTTGTGGAGGTAGGAATGAGCAGAGTGGGCTGAGCAGGGAGGATGGAGAGCAGCATCTGAGCAGCATCCCACCCACTCTGACTGGGTGGGACATGATTTCTGGAAGGGGCTGGTTTTTGTGAACCATGCAAATCTTTCTCTAGTGAAACCCCATGTAAATATATGAGCTATGTTTGGCACGTGGTTGGAAATCTGACCAAATAGCCAGATATTTGGAAAATAGAAATCCATTTGGCTTAACAAAACAGTTTGGAATATACTGGCCTCCAGAACTGGGGTAAAAAGTATGATGAACAGACCTCCCTCCCTCACTCCCTCCCTCTTCCAGCTTCCAACATCACATATAATTTTTTTATTTACTTCAACAAAAGGAGATTTAAAAAAAAAAAAAAAAAAGTGTTTGCAGAGAGTTTTGGCCTGGTAGCTGTCTACCTGCCCAGAAAGTACTGCTCACTTTCCTCTTCCTTTCCATAAGTGAAAATATTAGTCTTCAGCTGGGGTTACCAGCAGCTAAATGCAAAATGTTTTGCCCTTCTGCTCCTCTCTGCTGATGCCCATTCAGGGAGTTCTGTAATCTTTGCAGCTTTCCTCAAATGAAATGCAGGGGTTTGTGGCATGGGTAGCTGCAGCTCTCATCAGTTACAGAAGAGAAAAATGAAGACAGCCACTAGAAAATCTCAATTTCATGGAACAGATATTTTCTGTTTTAATGAAAATTACCTTAATGAAAAATTGCTGGCTAGCTTACCACTCAAGTCTTCCCTAAACATGTCAGATATGCCATTTTAGTTATTTACCTCTAGTAGAATCACTGAATCATTTTGACTGAAAAACACCCTTAAGACCATCAAGTCCAACCATAAAGCTAACTAACACTGCCACAATTGGTTGGAAGCTGAGTCTGTGCAAAGTTTAGCTTTTATATTAAATTATGTATTTTAATGTTAGAATGCCCCTTGACTTGCTAGTATAATGATGCTTCAAGAGCAGCAAATTATCCTAATACATTAGTAAAGTTTTGTGACATTTGCTAGTTTATCTCTGGTTACATCAGGAAGGGAAATGATACTTGATTTCCTCTTCTGAGTAATTACTTTCTGCATTGCATCTCATGCTTCACTCATTAAGCTCTGAGATTACTGAGATGACAGATCAAGAGGCTTCTATGTTTTTTTGGAATTTAAATATTCTAGATATTCAGATGGTGTATAAACACCTACTCACACGTGTTTATGGGTGCTTGTGTGGCTGTACTTCCATATAATAGAACAGTAAATCTTCCCATAGAGATTCCAGTTGATTAACTCCTTGTCAAATATTTGACTTGCTTCCATTTTTCAAAACATTATATCTACAATTGCTGGAGTTAGGGATTTAGAATAATTTATTTATAAACCTTGCTTTCATATAATCACAATAAGAGGTATTATTATAGCACTAATCAGAGATGCACTATTTTCATGGAAAAAAAAAGCAAAAGAAAATAGAAGCTCATCTAAAAGAGTTTATGGGTTAGGTTTCTGTATGAGATGGCCAGTCAATATTGGCATTTAATATTTGTATTGGAGATGACCATTACAGCATGAGAAATAACTCTTTACTCTTCTTTGACTTCATATCAAGCATAAATCTTCTCCTAAAGACATTTCTAAGGTAAGCATAAGAAATTTTCCCCTGAAAATGTTAAATAACATGTCTCGTATTTTGCTTTCTGTATCCTCTCTCTTTTCTCTCTCTCTAATTTTTTACTGAGTTTACCAATTCAATTTTAATAGGGAAAATTTTCAGTCAAAACTCTAGTCAATTCTATCCACTGGAGGGTATTTTTAGAAAAAATGTTCTTAAGGAAAAAAGTCAGTACTTACATTACTGAGGAGAGAAAATAGGCTGAAATGGAGGTAGGAAAATAAGAAAACAATTATCAAGTAAGAAAGGCCATTGCATGAAAGGATAGTAGAGGTTCACTCCCCTTTGGGAGAAAGGAGAGTCAGAAGAGAAAAACATGAACATGAACAGGCCCATAGGAACCCAGAAAGTAATTTGTGGTTAAAAGGAGGCTATGGCTCACAGCTGAAGTATCCAAAGGCTAAAATTAGTAATAGAGCAGAGGCATGACTGTGAGCATGGTGCCAGAGATGCACTGCAGCAAAAAGAGCAACTGAGACTCAGAAGTGCTGGAGAAGTGTTTTGCTTGAATTCTGTTCTGTCCTGGAGGGAGAGAGCTTTCCTCACTTTGAGCAAGAGAAAACTAATAATGAATCATCAGCAAATACCAAATCAACCTCGTGAGAGAAATGGGAAATCAAGAGACAGACATCTTGATACTAAAATAATAAAGAGTGTTATTCCTGCACTAGACTTGCCCTGTAGAATCCTCTTTATCCTCATGGCAGACTAACTTCCTTAGTTCTGTACTTCTGAGGAAGCAGCAGTGCTGCTTTAGACACTAATTCAAGGTCACTTCATGTATGCGGTAAAAATTTGGGGAGTGACAGTTCAATATTGTCAGTGCCTTGTCTTCCCTGTTAGAAAATAACTTTGTTGGGAAGGTGATGAAGCAATTGAAGGAACATATTCATCAAATCACAGACGCGTGTGATTTAGATAAGGAGAGAATAAATTTTTTTCTTAAAAAAACAAGCACATCTGGTTACATACTGTGACTGGGCAAAGGCACGTATCATCCTATGTTTTTGAAGATAGCAAGGAAGATTTATGCTCTAATTCTGTAAATCTATGTCAGACTGCTATAAATTTAGAAGTAATTTGCTTTGATAACTCACTGGAAAATTAATGTCATTCCTAACAAGAAAGCACATGTTTATAACATAAACGTGCTGTGATAAAATGCCCTAAGAACTAAATATCCTGGAAAGAATTTTAATTCCTATAAAGATAAGTGATTGAAGGAATGCTAATTCTCTCTTTACTAGGAATGATGAGGAATGACTATGCTCTACAGCAACATACCAAATGTCTTGAAGAAACTTTTTTTTACAGGAAAGTTTATGAACTTTTTTTTTTCAAATGTGTTAATATACTTTAGTAAGTAAAGACACATCAGAAAAATGAATATTACATTGTGAAACATGGCCCCACAATTTTATAAAGAACTGTTATGAATAATGCCTAGCAGTGCTGGAATCATTGCTATCAGATGTTAGGCAGGCAAAAGAACTCAGCAGAAGAAAGGGATGTCAGTAATTTGGTCGTCAGTAAGTACTTCCAGAATTACAAATGGAAATAATTCAGTCTACAATAATAATTTTTAAAAAGCAATAAAAATGAAGCATTTCTGAGGGATATAAACCAGTTTCACACTAATGATGTAGGAAAAAACATTCTCTGCATTTCAGATAAGTCCCAGAGTTTGTAACAAGTAATTGGGCAGATGAAGGGTAGAACAAAAGAGCTTCTGAGAAGCTTTATCTATTTTTTGGTCTTGCATTAAAGAAGAGAGCAAAACACAGGGACAATTAGGCTGATAACCATGAAAAAACTTTAAATTATCACATTTGGAAAATAGGAAAAGACTGTGGGTTAGATGGCATTGCCAGATATGCAACTCCTAGTTGATAATTTTATCAATTGTGATAAGATGGTAATTTTCAGAGAAGGTAATTTTCATGGCATTAGACATGATATCTCTTAGTTTTCAAATAGTATCACATCTTTGATAAAATATTTAGTTTGTTGTGAAAATGAATAATTCTAGCATGATTGTACAAAATATAGAAAAATTATTTTCATAAATTTAGAAATTTTTTCACTAAGACTATCTTGGTTTTGTTTAAATAAAAGGTTTACAAGTTTCAAATACTGATTTTATTTTTGAAATCTGTATTATTCCAGTAATTTATACCATTAAGCATAATAGTGTGAACCTTATTATGAGTTTTCTTTTTTGGGGGGAATTTCCTAAAAATATGACACTATTTTTTACAAAAATACAGGGCAAACTCCCAAAATTCTGTAATGTGCACTACCAGTATATACTATGGATCTGATATAAGCTTATAGATATTTAAATATGATACAAATATTCCAAAGAAATTGATTCACATCTTTATGAACTATGGTTTATCCCTAATTATAATTGGTGTCTTGGCCATTAAGGAAATAAAAAATCTTCATGAATGTGTTTTCTTCTGTGTAATGAAATTTGTTTTGTGTGATCAGTTTTCTGAAAAACCAGACATTTACTCATTCAGCACAAAATGATGGCAGTAGCCACATCCCTCAGCTGCAGCTCTTTGGTCTGACAGTCAGTTCTGAGGAGCTCTCAGGCTGTTCTGAGCTCACAGTTTATGAGCTGTGTGATCCTGAAGGTTGCAGCATATTCTACCTGCTGACATGGCCAGAGTGATGTGGGACAGAGCTGGGCCACTGGAGACCCCACTGGTGACATTGGCCCTGCCCTTCTTGCTCTTGGGGTAGCAATCAGGAGCTGTGAATGGGAAACCAGGGCCAGAATTAAGCCCAGTGTTTGCTTTGGTGTAAGGGGGCAGCTGCCTGATGCTGTGAAATTACAGGGAGGAAATGGATACACATAATTGATGAATTTCAAATACTACTGTCCAACTAGTCCATGAGTTCCCATCCTCAGGAACCCAGCAACAAGTGGGAAGGAACTGGAGACTGCTCTTGATATCCAGCAAGATCGGGGGAGAAGTGATCCCTACAACAAAGAAAAACCCTAATTTTGGCAAAATAATCCCACTTTCAAGTCTAGCAGGTTCAGTCAAAAATGCTCTCCCTCTTTGCTGAGGGCAATCAATACCTTCTGTGCTGAGGTCCCAGAGTTTTCAAGAGCAGATGGTGCCTTTCTGTATGAAATGTTTAATGATGTGTGCTAATGAAGAGGGCTTTTACACTGTTTTAGGATACAGGGGCCCTTTTCAGGCTCCAGGTACACTTTGTTCTCTTATATCTGGTGGAACTCAGTGAATGAAAAGAAGTAAAAGAACTGTTACTTTGCTTGAAGGGAAATTCTCTGCAGTCAGGGAGCCAAATATCTCTGTATACCTTAATCAACTCCAAATGTATCTGCAGGAAGAAAATTGTTTAAATGAACTGCAAAATTCAACATACCCCCCAACCCTCTTTAAGATTTTCTTCCTTCTGCAGCCATTTACTATGGGAATGTGTTATTTTATCCTAAAGTGCTCAACAATAACAACTTTTACTGAGCTTTTTTCAACAAGAGGTCCTTGTGAAGCCCTTGCCAGACCAACTTCCCACATGCCTGCTCGTAGATCTCCAGACACTGAGCTCTTCTGTATGGCAGTATCTAGAGGAACCACAAAAGTGACCATTTCCTTCTGGAGAATCCTTCCAGCCTTCTGGAAGAAATGTGCCAGGAAAACATTTGGTAACCAGCTATGGTCATCCCAATCTCAGATGTCCTTTGCACTGTCTCACCTGTGCAGTAGAAGAACAGAGACTCCTGAAGACTCCTGAATTCACCATGCCATGTCATGAAGGATTGTCTCAGCTAAAGCTACAAGAAGACTGAAGTAAAATATCAGATGATCTTAATTTTGTCCTTTTTTAGCTGACAGATTTTTGACTTTTCAACAAGTGCCATAGTTTTATTTTAATGTTGTTAGATACATCTCCTAGGTCTCTCACATGGGCTGGCAAAAATTCTGTTGTTAGCATATGTGGCAATGTTATTATCAAATGTTATCAGTATTATCAAGCTCTGAGCATCCACAGATAGCTTGAACTCTGAATAACTACTGCAGCTGTCTGGAGGAATATCTTAGCAAGGGGAGATATATTTGGGCCTTGTACTGGCTTTGTGAAATATTTGAAAAATCCTGCTTTGGGTCTCTGCTTATATGGAGAAGGTGGGAAAGCTCTTTGTTCACATGGTTCCTTCAGAGCTGAGAATGAGACCCTGAGGCCATGCAACACCTCTGAGGGAGACTCTGCAAGGAAGGGAAGGTGGTTTAGATTTCCCTCCCTGCTCTTTACCAAGGGAAGTTTCCTGCACAGAGCTCCTGATGTAGCAGGTGTTTCTGGTTATTTTCTTGTGTGTCCAAGCATTCCTGTTCAGTTGCTATTTTGGCATGCTGCCATGGCTTCGCTGACAGATGGGAATGACACCACACATGTACCTGGGACATAGACAAATGGAATTTCATCAGACACTACAGGTATTCATCCTCAGGGTGTTCTTGCTGAATTTCAAAGGCCTGCTGTAAGCAATGAAAGCATGGGAATGTTGAACTGAGGGTCAAACTAGGATTCCTTTTATCTGAAAAGAAATACTAGGCAAAGCATACTTCTCACACTAAAAATGTATCAATATGAATATATCTACCTTTAATTATCAAAGTATTTTCAGCTGTTTAATAAATTATTTCCTAATAGCACATTTATAATTTTTTTCCCCAGCATCTTTTACAGTTTTCAGTGAAAACTACAGTGGAGAACAAGATCTTGTCCATGACACAGAGTATAAGGCCACTGGAAAGCTCCTCTCCTTGTGAATAAGGACTGTTGCTACTTGGTAGATTGGAAATATGAAACAGATGGATTAATTTCTAGTTTTGATTTAAAATTATTACCTCTTTACCAAAAATTTTTTTGGCTGCACATGGATCTGAGCAGAGCTTCGTGTTCTGGAAAACACATGGGGAAATTTATGTTTGCATTGACTCCCAGTGGGATTTTGCATATGCACAGATAATAAAATTATTCACATCTCTTGGACTGAGAGTAGAAATGTAACCTTCCATGGAGTGAAGCAGGGAGTTTGGATTATATATCAAGCTTTACAGTATGTTTTTATTCATCATTGCAGTGCTCTAGGGAAGCCATGGATTCACCTCAGCACTTTCCTTGGAATCCTGGAGTATTTCATTTACTGGAGTATTTCATTTAAACCAGAAAATTCCCATGATTTGTTGTCTTTGTGAACATTTCCTTTTAAAGCAGGAAGTGTACAGACATCCAAAGTATATAATTTTCAGAAGACATATTACTCTCATCTTTCAGGTGTTACAAGTTGTGAGGTGTTCTGTTCAATCATGAGAGATAATAAGTGACTGTAAAGCTAAGAGGAAAGAGCCTCACACTGAAAAATGATCAGCATGCTTCTAAAAAGAGTTCTGTACCTGGTTAATGTGGGCTATCAAGTTTGTAATCTCCACAAGATAGGTAATACCTGTTCAAAAGGCAATGAAACATGTAAGTTGTTTCCCCTGGAGTCACTGTGTCTCTTTCCACTGACTCAGTGCTGCAACGAAATGTAGCTATTCCATTCCCTCAGCTGGCTTTAAAAAATATTTTGAACAGTGTGTCAGATTAAAATGGTGCAAGTAGGCAATTTGCACTGAGGTAAACCCTTCTATTAGTCTGTTTAAGAGGAAATTATGAAAAGTTTTCCTGGTTCTGTTTTGGACAATTAGAACAAGAAAAAGAAAGCTGGAAGAAAAGAACCCAACCCAAACCACCAAAAGATATTAATGCTGCTACCAGATTTCAAGACTATGTCTTAAAAATTATACACAAAAATGTGTCACAAAAAGAACACAGATTATTTCTTTGATTTCTGTGCTGTTTTTCTACATAAATTTCTGATTTACTGTAATAGTATTACCTCCCCCCTCAAGACTTTTTCTCCCACAAAAGTTTGCAAAGCAATTTTTAACAGCTCTATATTGTGTGATTGAAGTCAAATTTTCTTTGTAATTGACATAGTGGGACATGGTATTTAACAGGGGAAAAAAAAATCCCAAAACATATTTGCTAATTAAATCATAATGGATCCTATGAGGAATAATAATTTATAATGAAAAAAAAGTTAACTAGTCACATAAGGAGTGTGGTCAGGCACTTTTCCTGTGCATTTGTAACTAGATGGTCTCTAGGTGTGAGAGTTTCAAGGGGTCCTGCTAAGGCTTGGAGAGCAGAGCTCACCCTTTCTCATTTGACTGTGATCTCAGACCTCTCAAAGGCTTTTTGTTGTCTTGAAATCTCTCAGCACTGCTGGTTAGAGCAAGTCCTGGAAGATGTTGTGTTACACAAGGGCTGAACAACTGCAGGAAAGGGAATAACAAATAAAATTGGGCATTTGCATCAGGGGTAGCAAAGCCCTGTGTGCCTTGATGTGAGACCAAGACAAAGAAAGAAGCAAACAGCCACCCGTTCCTTACATGAAAAAGCAGGACTGGATTGAATGAGGCAAGAGAATGGAGAAGACACAACAGGAGGAGAAGTGCAGAGACAGCCTCCCAAGGTGGTGTGACCCACTAGCTGGGTGCCTGTGGTGCTCTTGAGTTCACCAGCTGCCACAGGTTCATTTTGGGAGCATAACACTGTGCTCCCCATTGCCCCACATGGGCTCAATGGAGCAGTTCCTTTCATCTCTCTGCCACTGAGGCTGGCACAAAGCTGCAACACAGGCTTTGGAACCTGGGATCATACCCTTCCACCCTCCCACCCATTGTCCATGGCAGTAGTCACACCTTTTCAATAACTAACAGCAGTTTGCATGCTCTGGGCTGGGAGCCACTCTGTGCATAGGTGGGGGAATTCAGCATGGGAGGACATTTTGTCTATCATTTTTCATTGAGAATCAAGCTTTATCAGCAAAGATTCCAATTCCTATTAACAAAGAAACCCAACCCAAACCAAAACAATAAACCAAACCAAACCACACAAGGTGACAACTTCAACCCCAGAGTTTACCAGAGTGCCCAAGAGCCCTGGGTTCCCTCACTTGTCCTTCCTTTCCTGTTTTTCTCAGGAGTGATGAAGCTTCCCTCAGCACTGATCCAAATTGAAGGTATAATTTGTCTGCTGTGGTCTCCTTCACTTCATGAAGGGGGTAATGATCCAAGGAATAAAGATCTAGGTGTGACAAGTCACGTTGGTAAAGTATGAGCTGAGAAGTTCCTCTGATTGTGAAAAGTCCCTGGCTCTGGTTTCATGCCCACCATCACACCCATACAGCATCTGGCACAACAGGATGTAAGACTAGCTGAGGGTCACAGGTGTGCTGGTACAACAGCATGCAATTTAATCTCCAACCTATTGCAAATTTATTTTTGAAAAGGCTGCTTTCAGAAGTATCACTGACAGCAGAAAATCCTCACTGGCAGGAGGAAGGAACAGATGTTTAGCTCTCTGCAAATTTCGAAAGGATTTCTCAGTAAAGGGCAGGAATCACTTAAGGAGACTGAAGGAGAGCAGAAACATGAGTAACTACATGGAGTTAAGGAAGGACAAAAGTTAACTCTCTGGATAACCTCTGTGACAGCAAAATCTACAAGTCTATGGAGAATTTTCCCAAAGGAAATGGTGAAAGCCTTTCTGATTGACACACATAGACTAGATTAATCAGAATACTTAATGTGTAATTGTAGCTGTGATGTGCAGTACAGAAGCAATAGAAAATGGAAAGATTGTTTCCCCACACTATTTACTTTTTCTGATTTTCTTTTCCTTTAGACAATGAACTTAAAAAAACCCCAGAGTATGCAAATACAATCTATAAGACAAATATTTAATCTATGCTATAGTGTCTGGTTATTACACCTTCTCATGAACTCCTGAAAGAACCATAAACTGTGTCCTGCCCATCTTATGCTGCATTCTGAATAATACAGTAGTGAGCAGTGTACCTTAATTAAGACTTGTGTTTTAACTGGTGATACAGTAAAGACCTTGATCAGTTTACAGACCAGATTTATATTCTGTTCCATCTTTGGATATTTATCTGAGAACATTTTTTTACCTCAAATTTCAGGTTATTCCACATGAAAATACTGTGGACTAGTAGGTACTTCTTGCCAGCAAAATATTTTGCAATGTTATGCACTGGTTCAATATGTTTTTGTAGAAGGTTACCTCCATAATGTGAAATTGTAGGTTTAATATTTTGCTTCTTTTTAGGCAGATGACTAAGGTCTCAGATAGAATATTTTCAGGCGACAGTGTAGGAGAGAGGCTAATTAAAATGAAGAATATTTTGTCAGTTGTAAAAGCCTACAATTATGTAGAGCCCTTTTCTATTTTTAAGTTACTCTCAGACATAGTGATTTTTGTTTATAGTCTGAAGAACAAGATGATCTGACACTTCCTGCACTTGCAGACATTCTGCAGCTCATACGCTGGTGTCATTCTTCCATAAAAGTTGGAGAATCAGATTTAATTCTACAATGTTGTTCTAAAAGTGAGTAACCACAGATTCCAAAAACTTAAACGTTCTGTCAGGATTGTTCTCTGTAGCCCAAGTTGCATCTACACCTGGTTTCACCTCCAGTGAGGACAAAAATACACTTGTCTCTTGACTGACCTTACATTATTATAGGAGAAGGCAAAAAAATACCCCCTATTCTATGCACCATTTTGAATATTGTTCTACCCCTTTTTAAATTCTACTCTGATGCACAGATCTTTCAGCTATTCAGGCATATGCTTGGGGGAAATAGCAAGTCCAATTTCAATAATGGTAAGAGCTCTATAAAAACCACCAGAGCAATCGTATTAGGCTCAAGCTGCTGCTTTCTCATAGTAATGATCTGGAAGCAAAATAAAACCAAACAAACCCAGATACAGACATTTCTTATGGTACAGTCTACTGTAGCTGTCTATTTCTACCCAGCAGATCAGCCACATATTTTATGAGGACAGTTCTTGTAAGACCTTTTTTTTTGAAAAAAAAAAAGCAGTAGGAGAGAGTGCCAAAAAACCACCATGTTCTTAATAATATAAATTAACAAGTAAATTTCTGCTTACAACTGAAGGACCTGTCTGATACTAAGGATTAGTGAAAATCTACCTTGTGAAGCCTTTTTCATGCTGATACTTCCAGGGAAGTCATTAGCACTAAACAGTCTGGCAATGGTCATCTATGATGTAAAAGTTTTGGAGCATTCAAGAATTTTTGAGGTTCTTTTTCAAAGAGCAGGAAGTTTCCAGGTATGGAAGCAGGTGTGCCTCTGAATATATAATGAGTGACATACTGCAGAGGTCTAGAAGATGGTAACATAGTACACACATTTTTTAGACTGAAAATTTTGCAGGTGAACTAGGTTTTCAGTTGAATCACAAATTCAGTTTCTCTTGGACTAGACAGCTACTATATACTGATGGGTGATTGTTGTAAAGAAAAGAGCTAATATTGATATTTTTTGGTTTTAGTATGCATTGCCATACTTACACAATTTTGCTTATAAAGTATATTTTTTTAAATTATATGTTATAGTTAGACACTACCACATTATCAGTTTTATTAGTATTCTAGGCATGATATAAACCTAAAGATTTGCAGGACATTTAAGCAGCTTGAAATCCTAGTGAGATTGAACTATAAATATAAAATTATGTTGTGTTTGTGTTTTTAAAATACTACTTGCTAAGAATCAAACAATTTTTCTTATATTAGGAAGTTCAACATCCACCAAAGGAAATGACAGAGAAAATCCAGTGTCTCTGATGAGGGCTGGGGTAAGACAAGTTGTCTTAGGAAAACTGAAACTTGCAGATAGGAAAAAAAGTCCATATTTATTTCAATAACACTATAAAGACACATTTGTTTGAGATTAAATTATGGGCTTAGAACAGGAAAAGCCTCCTCACTTAGTCTTCAGGAATGGACAGTCCTATAATATAAAGCTTGACCTCATTTTAATTAGATATTTCTGAGACATGTCCACTGTGCCAGTCTGAGGAGGTTTGTTCCACACACCTGAGGTTTGTAGGTGCACTGCTGGCTGTGGTGGGATCTCCCTCAGAAAAGTGTTTTGGATGGCAAGGGCCACAGTGACAGGAGTAAATCCTTTCACTCCTTTCATTGTGGGATCCCACTTATCCCACAATCCCCTTATGCTCACCTACAGTTTCATTTTTGTTCATAGTTTTAACAACCTCTGCTTCCACATCCCTTAAGGAATCCACTGATTGATAGTTGTTTTAATTTCCAGTGATGAAAATCCTCATTGATTCCCTTTGGGGAAGAAGCCTGATCACCCACAGCCAGCTTCCCAGAACTCTGCCCAGCTGGTTTTTGACGATCTGTAAGGTGAGAGACTCCAACCTCCCTGGGCAATCCGTGCCAGTGCTTGGTCACATGCACAGCACACAAGTGTTCCTGTGCTCAAATGGCACCTTCTCTGGTTCAGTTTGTGCCCATTGCTTCTGTTCCTGTCACCAGGACCACTGACAAGTGCCTGCATCATTCTTCCTTATACCCTTCATATTTTTTCACTGGTGGGTGAAATTAGGAATTAATAAGCAATTGGTGAGGCAAGATGTAAATTTTCAGGTCAGAAGTGTAATACAGAAAAACTGGGCAAAAGAACCAGCTACTGGAAAAAATCAGTGGCCAGCTGAGACAAAATTCAGAGATATACAGAAATCCCTGTATTCAGAAGGAAGGAGGAACCATAGAAGCAGGAAGTAATTCTTCACAGCAGCTGCTGGACGTACAGATAGGAATAAGATGCAACAGAATGCAAACTTATTTGTCCTGTTGTGCTGCTGCTGCTGCACTAAGTATGTTGTTTCATTGCTGATAGTGTTGTGAAACAGGCATGATCAAATGCCCCAAAATGGGCGGATGAGGAAATTAAAGGAACATTGCTAGTTTATAAATAAAATAAAACCTAGATTGTGGGTTCTGTAAGTCAATTCTATGGATATGAAATTTGTGAGAATATGTTTTTGAATTCTTTTAGGAAAAATATATTGTAATATCTTCTGGAGGGGCTGTTAATTGCAGCTGAATATCTGATCCTTCATTAGGTTAAGGTCAGTCCACTTGAGCAAGAGTGACGAGCTGTCTGGATGAGATGAGGTGTCATAATGCTGAGATCACTAAAGACTGCTCAACAGCCAGTACAGAAGTGGGATGACACTGTACACTAAAAGGCTATATTCTGTTTCCTTAACTGCCTTAAACCAGATTAAGAAGCCATGAATATATGAATTATGTTTAGCTTTTCACAAATCTAAAGCGTTGTTAAACTATGATACATAATATGATTTTCCAGTAAAAATATACTATGGTTTGTATACATAAAAATTTGAAATAAATCACTATGCTTTAGATTTATTCCATAAAAATGCTGGTTTCTGATTCTATCAGAAAAGAAGTTACATGCAGTCAGAGTACATGAAAACTTACTTTGTGTAACATGGTGCATAACAGATCTCAGGGAAAGCTGACCTCAGTGCAGTCTTAGGCATGGTTACAAAGGATACTTAAATGAGAATTTCTAGCAAAAATTACAAGCATCAGATTTAGGACAAAAAATGCCATGTGATAGCACCTAATTCTCCAAGCATGAACTGGCCAATAACATTTGTTCTGTAGTCACTTTCTTTGCACAAATAAGGTGAACTTCTAGCTTTATAGTCAGCCCTGTTTTGATATTTAATACGGATTCAACACAATTTACACATAAACCTCAGAAGAGAAGTTAACTAGAACCAGATGTTGAGCAAGATGCCACATTTGGAGAAACCCACTTTAAACAACCACCTTACTGTAGTGGCTTGAGTCAGCTCAGTTTATGGCAAGCAGAAAGGAGCTTTTCTTAGCTGCTATAAACTGGTGCACACACTTCAGCACGTGAAACCAACACCCCCTTAAAAGGCACAGTGATTGGCTGTAGGATTTAGAGCTTTATAATTTGTATCCCGGGTGACCAACTCTGGATGATACAAAAGCAAAAGCCTGGACAATATTACGGCTTCACATGACAAGAATCGTGTTTTTGTTTTTCTTTAATCTGAATCTGAAAGATTATACCTTTGTTGTGTACATTCCAAATCAAAGTCTCTGATACTGCTAGGGGAAAAAAAAATAAATTTGAGAGATGCTGCCAGCTTCAAAGCTACACTTCAGCCTGAATTTTTATCTGCTACTACTACATGCAAACAAATTAGCTGAAAGAGACTTCAGGACGAAAATATTTTTCCAGTTGCTTTTACTTTTTTTCTCTTGTTTCAACCAAGTACATGGGTTTCTGAGAACAGGTTGTATCCAATTCTATTTTTATCTAATTTTTGTCTGGATGTGCTTTACACAATCCACCAGCTATTGTCTTTAGTGAGGAAAGCAGGAAAGACCAGAAGAAAGCCTGAAACCCAGAATGGCTATGGCAGGCTGTGGAATGGTTGTGCAGAACTGGAGGGCAGGCAGTTTGTCTGTTTGTCTGTTTGTCTGTTTGTCTGATGCCCTCTGTGCACTCAGCTGGGGCTGATTCCATGAGAAGGACAGTGCTGTCCCTCAGCCCCAAGGTGTGCAGCCCTGGTACTGAGGGACAATCTCCCAGTGCTTGTGGAGGCTGCATCCCACACCGTGCCAGAGGTGTCTGCTGGCCTCTCACATCACCCACAGCATTTCTGCTGTTCCCCTGGACCCTTTCTGTTACAGCTTTGCAAACCTAAACCATGGAAATCAGCTCCTAACCTGAAATACGGTGATTGGTTTGTTCTGCAGAGTTCCATGGGGCTGCAAAACCTGAGAGTGAACTTAGTCTACTTGAATCACATCCTTTATGGCTCTTTCTTCCTCAGCTTTTCCTCTGTGGTCTGCAAGGCCAGCTGCTGCTCATCCATCAAGTGGCAAAACCACAGTACCTTTAACTATCTGAGGAAACACAATTTCTCCAGGATGTTTCAGGATAGATGTGTTACAGGCATTTTCATACTACAGAGCTTCAGGAATGATGGGAACCTGAAAGGCAGTGCAGGTTTTGCTTTCTCTCCAAAAAGATGGACTCACAGTTTCCCATATATTTCCAAGCCAAATTGTCATGACCATGCTGCATAAATGTTTGAATTCACAGTCCTTAAGGATTTTCCAAAGAAATCAAATGAAATCCATAAAATACTTAAAGTGACCACTTCAAGACATGGTGAGGCCGCCACCTCTTCCCATAATGAACTGCTTACAGGTCAAATTAAAACAAATTTTTCTCGTCTGTGACTTTTTAGGCACATGATTGAGATTATTCTTTTAAGTGATTTGTCATCCCAATTATATATTACCCTTCCAAACATTGTGTTTTCTAGATAGGCCAGAAAAGGCAATTGATCCCTGTTTACATCACTGGTAAAAGAGCACAGGACCAAAAAGTAATATCTGGAGGATTTTGTTAGAAAATCTCATACTCATCAATGACTTCACACTGACTGTTCTAAGATTTCTCAGTTAGCCAATACTTTTAGTCTCTCAAACACAGACCTTGCCAGTGCCATGTACAGCAAATGTTTTTTAAATCAAATGTCCAGATACTAAGTCAATTAACCCAGAAAAATCCAGGGTTACAATAAGAACTCACTTACATTTTCTAGCTAGATTTAAAATGTTTCCAGAAAATATAACAAGACTTTTGGGTCAGGCAGGCACAGAAATAAATGCACTGACTGTTCTTGCTTATATTTCTAACCTTAAATTCTTTGCTGAATCTCCAATTAAACACTTAACAATTCCACATCAAATCAATCCACAGCTAATAAATACCCCTTATTCTTTTCAAATATTGGAAGAACATTATTGATTTCTGACTCAGTCAAAATTTGCCTGAATTTGTTTAAGCCAGTTTGTAGTGCTTCTCAGACATTTTGCTAAATATTTGGGGGAAGTACAAACACAATGTTCCAAAGCTCCTTAAGTGTTTGTTCACAGCCTATTATTTTTCTAAGACAAACTTTCTGTTCCACTGAGATGGTGCTTCTATTCTCTCTTGTTTTCAGAAATAGTAGAGATGAGAGTTTTTTTACCCACTGGCAGTGTGAAGTTTGAAATATCCCTGACATTATGGCTATTCATAACAGCTTCTTCTTTTCCTACATCTTATGAGCAATTAATTATTGAAACATTCATATGACTCTCTCCTGAGATTTAAGCAATCTGTTGGGCAGCACAGTGTATTATTGGTCCGTTACCCCCCAGGAGCTGACACCTGAAGCTTCACTCTGGGGCTCCTGGGCTGCCTTTACGCTTCTGCAACACCTTCCTCACAAGGTGTGCCACTTTCCAGGAGAGATTTAGAGTGAAAGCCAGTATGGCAGATACTGGCTTAAAGGAAATTCGAGCCATAGTGAATAACAGGTACAAATAATCAAGAAAAAATTTGCATAGCGATTAAGAATGGAGAGCAGATCATGCAGCTTCCAGATTTATTACTGACCCTAGGACTCTCTCCTTCGTTGTTTGGAGCAGAAAGAGGAAGAGACTGAAAAAGAGACTTGTTGGACAAAAAAGAGTATTTCTTTCTAATCTCTCTCATTCATAGCAGAGTATTATCATGTAATATCCACACACATATCATGAGGTATACCAAATTTTGAGATTTTCCGTAATGAATGCAGTGTCTGAAGAAAATTCACAAATCTATAACCCTAAAATTGAAACTCATGTGAAGTTTTAGACCAGTATAAACTGTTTACAGAATGCACCTCCCACTTCAAATTAATTTACTGTGTATTTTGCTTTAATAGTACTTGACACTCCAAATTTTGAGGATTAGGGGAAGCAATGCCCTGAGAATGACATGGGAAAGCTACCTCTGTTCTTGCAGATTCCAGTATCACATACTTACCCACATGTACAATTGTCATAGTCATTTAAATCTGTAATCTAGGTACTGCTGAGTGGTTGATTAAGAAACTGTGTTTAATCCATCAGTTTTTAAAGGATATCTCTAACAGGAAAAATTGCTTACGTATCAAACAGTGACAAACAGAGAAAACGTTGCTTGGGCTCAGTAGGAAAAAACCCTCTCTTTTATATTATTTTCTCTGTTTTCCAAAATCAGCACTCATCACCTACCATCTGTTCTTGCTTTCTGCGTGGATCTTCTGGATTTGATTGACGCTCTTCCCAATGGCAGAACTTTCAGCGCATGTTAAGTTACACAAGAGAACCAATTTAAGCATCTCTTGTGTATAAATTAGCTAGAGATTCTTAGAGATATACTCCTTATCTGATGGCATAATTGAGCCCAAAGCTCTATCATTGATCTTTCACAACTTGGCTGTCAAATATAAAAAAGTTAAAAGAAAGGTAAGGGAGGGAAATCTTTTCATCAGAATTATAACTTTCTCAGCATCTCACAGAATTGCATTTCTTTTGCAGAGAAATTGAGAGAAATTTCAATGTAACAGTAAAGCTCATGGTATATTTCTGACAGAAAAAATGGGCCTTTGAAGGAAATGCTAGGAAACTCTGTATGTGGAAAGGTTGGTGTGTTACCCACAGTCATCAAATGTTATGAGTATTTCCTTTTTCAATGTTTTGGTCTTGCAAACTTACATTTGTGACAAAACTGACTCTTAGCTCCAAGCTGTTAGCTAAACAGTTAGGAGTATGCTTCTAAGTGTGTCCTAGGCAAAAAATGCATGAAATTTCCCAATTTTGAAACAAGATTTGAGATGTAGCCATATTAACCCTTGACTGTATTGCAAGAAGATCAGTCTGGCAAAAAACCTGGAAAAAAATTGGTGATCATGTTCCTTTCTACCCATCCTGTCACATAATTCAATATTTATGAATGTTTCACTGTGTCCATTGTAAATAGCTTGTGCTCCAAATGTTTCCATAATTTAAAATTGATGCTTTTGTCAGGACTTGTGGCAATACTGTGATGTTTATATTATTTCAAATGCACTGAATCAGGGGATAATCCAGTAACAGACCTGCTATAAAACCACTATGGCCTAAGTTTCTTCTGAATGTGCAGTACATTTGAAAATAATAATAAAAATTTGTATATATGTCCACACATACACATACACACACACACACAGATATATATATATATGCATGTATGTATATATAATTTTTGTTGTCCACAGTGCAGAATCTTTATCCAAAGGATCAACCAGAGAGCAAACATATGACCCTTTTTTTAGTAAGTTAAAATAATAAGTGATGAGACAATGGTGCTGTTGTTGCATAAATTGCCTCATCTTGCAAGGTAGTAATTTTCTGTGGGGTTTGAACCTATCATGGGGCTCAGAACTGTGTGACCACTCCTGTTTTCCCACAAACTGACCTCAAATTAACAATAAAATGACCTCAAATTAACATAGACAGGAAAAGATGCACATATGAGGGCATTGAAGTCCTACAAATAAAAGAAATTTGTCACTGCAAAATACAACAGAAAATGAGATAGAAAAATTCAGAGAAAGGTGTAAGATACATCAGTACTACATTCCTAACGCTCTTGACATTTACCAGCAAACTTCCAGCATTCAATTCTTCCTACCCCACAAACCTACCCTCTAGGTCTGAATTTTCCCTACACTCCATGAGTAAAAGGTTGGATTCCAGAAGTGGATGACGAAGGAGTTACACATAATATCCAGGGCATATCTTGAGGCATTAACCTTTACAGATCACTGCAGAATTTGTATTTAATGAATTATGGTTTCATTGGCCTTATGCATGTCTTATTTAAAGTACATCTAACGTCCAGTTTTATCTTTGTTGCATCCCCTTTATTACATCAGAAAAAAAAATCTAGAGATCTGTATGTTCTAGCTGTGCCTGGGACAGATGGAGAAAGCCACCTCTGAACCCTGCTGGCTGGTTGCATCTACGGCCACAGGAGTCAATGCAGGACATGCTCTCTGTGTAGCAGATGAACTCTGCTGCATGGGATAGTGCACAGCAGAATAAAATGGAAGGGAACTCCTGCTCTCAGCAGCTTTGGGCATCCCTCTCTCCCCCTTCCTCCTCAATAATTCTGCCCAAATTGCCTTTTATTTGTGAATTTATGATTTAATGTAGTTGTGCTTAGTTCCTCATGTAAAAGGAATTATCTTTTTCAGTCTTTCTGCAGGACAAAGCCTCATTTTGCAAGTGTTATTAACTGATGTTTGTTTTTTATTGTGGTGACTCCAAAACCCCTGCACTAATTTTGAACTAAATTAATTTTAGTAGTAGCAGATTTTTTCAGCCAGTGGTTGAATAATCTTGACACCAGAGAATGTATATTTTTTTAATGTTCAAATTGATCACCTTGACACCCAACCACTTCAAAGTGTTTGTCAAAATACATAACAATATAATTCTTTGATATTTTTACCTAGTCTAGGTATGGCAGGAGGATTAGAACTGGATGTTCTGTTAAGGTCCCTTCCAACCCAAACCTTTCTAAGATGACTTTGTTTTTGCATGCCCTGTGTTCACCATACCTTTTATAGCAGTGCAAAATGACTTGTTTCTGCAGATCTAGACTGGATTTTCATCTAGGCCCCTTCTCACTTCTATGGTCTGTAATGAGATAGATCTGATTACACTTTACCAAATCAAACAGTTAAAGTTAAATGCTACTAAAAAAAGATATGTGTGGAGACAGAGTACACAACAAGGCTGCGAACAGGCTTGGTCAGGGGATGGAATTTCGGAAAGTGATGCATTTCCAGAGGACAGCAAAACAACCTGAGGGCTGGCTACATGCTGTGCTGGCAGCCAAACCTCAAAATCCCCATTGACTCACACTGGTCTTAGAAGGTGCAGGTTTTTGTTAGCTATGGGCTAGTGATGGGAAATAAGGATGTTTGTCCTCTTCAGAGGCAATAAGCCCACATTCGTTGATGCCCTGACAGCTGTCTGTCTGTCCTGCCTTGTCTTTTCCTCCTCCAGCCTCATGGCAGCCAAAGTGTCAGAATACTAACTTCTTAAGCTACTTAGCCTGGAACTGACCCTACACCTATTTATATATGATCTGTAAATCTGCTGGCATTATTTGTTACAAGCAGGTAAGGTCCTCTTTCACAGAAGAATCTTTAGACAGAACTTCCCAGCTTCCCTTCAATCTCTTTGTCAGTCATTCCTTAAACAAGGTCTCGTCTCTGTGTCTCTCTGGCTTTGCCTCCCTCTCTCAGTCTGAGTTGAACAGTTACTCCCCTCGAAGGTAGCAGAAAAATCTTTAAGCTCCACTGGCATTCATAATATTAAGCTCAGCTAGCTTTATAGTGTGCCCTTGTACAATTTTGGAAGCAACAAGATTGTTCAGAAACCTTCATTTTCCATCATTCTTTAAAGAGAGCTGATAGCTGCATTCACTGAGGCCACTCTTGGACATATTTGGATGTGAGGAAAGATGAAGACAGTCTGTAGCAGATCCAGCCAGATATGGAATGGGATGGGAGAATGTGCTGCACCCATTTGAAGTATGTTGTACGAGTTTCCAAGAGGCCTGGTCAGAGCTCATCACTGTCCCTCCTGGAAAAAATTAGCTTTTGTACAGTCATGTGCAGGAGAAAGCCTGAACAGGCAAACAGGCAGTCTCATCTTTCACCCTTTGATGTGCATGATGCTACTAGCCAATACATCTTTTTATCATAGCTGAGTCTCCAGGTAAATTGTGAGAAAGAAATTGAGTATCTGGAAGAATCCTGTTAATGGGAAAACACAGCTAAATCTCCTCTCCCCAGTGAATCTAAATACATTTTATACCCTTCCTTAAATCTTGATGTAATCTTGTTTCTGCTGAAGTTTCCTCAGTGACAATCTGCTGGAGTCAGTATCCAATCTGTGTAATTTGGGCATTTGGGCACAGTTACATCTCAATGACATCTGGGTACAGTATGGGACATAAAGTTAGAAGCAAAGTCACCTTGGCTCCTTCAACAGCACTTGGGGAGAGAGGCACACAATGAAAACATTTGCTCCCTTATATCACCTGACTTTCATTGACTCCTCCATTAAATCAGGTCCAGTGAATGCAGGAATAATTGGGCTAATTTTCGAAGCAGGTAGCTACCAACAGATAGGTATACCATAAAGTATCTCTCTAGGTAGCTGATCATAAAGGATACAGGTCTCAGCACAGAATTGTGATCTACCATATGTTTTGGGACAGGTACTTTTGTTCCCCATATTCATACAGCACATTTTTATCAAGGACACAAATTTCTTTTGGTTTCAGCTTAACCCGTCTGTTTGAAAAAATATCTTCTTATTATGAAACGGATTTAGGAACTAAGGAAAACTAGTGAGGTGAACTGGATGGAGAGGTAAATCTGAAACTTGTATGCTCTCCAGGACTCACAGAACATGATTCTTCTTGATCTAGCTGAAAAACTAGTTCTGATCTTTTCTACAGAATATTTTTCTACTTTCATATTTGTCTTGAAAAAATGAAAATATTTTGTTGTACATCATTAGCTAAGAAAAAGAGCAAGTATTCTTACTTCTTCCTACTATCTTTAACTGTTAATTATCAAAGAATTTCCACACTGTAACATGATAAATAGAGGGAGTGTGCCTCAAGACTCTGGACAAGTGGGAGTCTGCTTTTGCCACTGATCCTGACAGACGTGTTTCCTTGGGAGGTAATTTTGCCTTGCTGTGCTCCACTGCTTCCATGTGTAACAAGGCTCAATTTCCTGAGATTATAACGAGGTGAATGAAGCAGAAGTCCCGTGTCACAACAGATTTGTATTTATCACTCTTTGGCAAAGAATTGTGCTTATTATGCAAATTCATTGTAAAAGGAGAGACATTTCCCTTGCAGGTTTGAAAAGTAATCTACATAACTCTTTCACTAAATGTTGTGTGCCCTCTTTTCTTGAAAGGGAGGAAGACTAATGTTATGTGTTTATCTGATAATAAACAACATGCTGTTCCCAGCAACTGCCAAGGACCTGCTCCTACAACAGCAGCATTATTGGGAATGACCTCACTCATTTACAATCCTGATCCTATTCTGACAACAAATCCCATCTGCATGTGTTTGTTTTCTAAAGAATGGTATTAGCCCAGAGTGAGGTGTTTAGATTGAAGCAGCTCACCAATATTCACTGGTGTTATATTTACAGGACTGAAATTGTAGTACTTGATGACTCTATTGTTTGTTAGTTGGAGAGTGACTTCATTACCATCAGGTTCTCAAATGTTTACAACTAGTTGCTACTAGAAACTATTTTGATTCTGTATTGGAAACCACAATCACACAGACAACTGTTAAGTCAGTGGCCCAGGGAGACCTGGACTTTCCATTTCTCCCTTGTAATCCCTCTGGTCACTCTGCTGCAGGCTGGGGGCGGGGTGGGAGGTAGGACTGTTTACTACTTTAGTCCTTATTTTTTGCCCTCACCATGTAAGGGACGTTAAGAAGTACTAATCAGTTTCAGTAAGTGTTTCTGGAACTGTTGGATTTTTTCTCATGTTAGCAGCTACTTTACAGGTGACAAAGTCTGGTTTGCTCCTGTGTGAGAGCAAGACTGTCATCCATGTACTTTTTCTGCCTCTGGACAGCCTTCACCCCTGTCACTTACAGAGCTCATGGGAATGCATGGAATCACTTGTTGATGTTACTTCCTATAATTTATGTTGGAGGCACTAAAGCTGCCATAAATGTCTGTAAACCTGGTGGTCTGAAGCCATAAAGAGGATGAGCTTACTCTTAATACCCAACATTGAAGTAGGAGAAAGCAGCCCAGAATGCCTGGAGAGGTACAAAGCTTCCTTCCAAGCGGATGAATGCTCTGCCTGCATCTGCTTTTGAAAAAGGGGGAATTACTGGATGGGCCAGGCCTCTGCTGCATGTCAGTTATGTAACAGTCTATAAATTTTCTGTTTAAAAATAAGCTATGAAATGCTTCTGTTGAAGTGAATATAAGGTTGGCATTCATGTTTAAAAGTGTACAGGCAAACACACCCAGGGTATGGGAGGCCCTGGGTGTGCTGGAAATGGCTTATGAGGAAAAAAATGACAACTGACTAGGAAGTGTTTCTGTTGTAGGCAGAGGGCTTACTAAGGACCTTTAATTCTATTCTGAAAAATATATGAAACCTTGGAGAGAGATGCATGGGAGATGTGTCCAGCAGTTGAGGATCTGCATGAGAACACCAGCAGGCCAGAGCAGAGCAGCTGCGATGCAGCCGCAGCACGGCTGTATCAGTGAGTTTGTGTCACTTCAGCTGAAATCACCCATGGAGCCCTATGAAATGATCCACAGGGAATCCTGTCAACCTAGACACTGAGTGAGGGGAAGATAGCAGTTAGCTACCTTGGCTGTGGCTGTGGGGAGAGGACTGAGAAACTGGGGTAGAAAATGGCAATCTTGCACGCTGTCATCTTGCTCTTTCCTGGAGCCACTATGTTATCATGTTCTCCTGTTGTTCCCAATAAACTCTGTTGTCCCCTGTTGTCCCCAATAAACTCTGTCTAAATCATTATTAAACCTCGGGAAATGTCAATTGCTGAATTATTGGTGTAAGACAGCTATTCAAGTTTCTAAAAATGTTCACAAGAGCCCTGTTGGAATGCTTGTAGAAACCCTTAAAAATTGAACACACCACTACGGCACAAAGTTTGCACCATTTTTTCCATTGAGAATGACTCAATCCCTTTCTTTTATTTTTATTCAAGACAGTGTGACGCTACAGACATGAACCTCTCTCATGTTAAATGGTGTTTTTCTCCCTTACTTTCCAGACAAGTTTTGGGATGACAGAAAAATAAAAAAAAAAAAACCCAAAAAACAAATAAACAAACAAAACCACAAATGAAAAAAAACAACAGGAAAAAGGTGAAAAGAAAAAGGAGAAGTTACCTAGAAGGTAGAAATAGTGCAAGCTGTTAGCCGTGTTTTGGACTGAAAACTGTTTTGCCAATTAAGAGTGTCTTTTGATGTTTCTAGTTAGCATCATCACCCCAATAACCAAAGGAATTGCTATGCAACCACTTTATGGACTGTGTAAGCACCATGTGCACCCTCTCCTGCTCATGCCAGTAAAGTCTGCTGTGTTGGCTCTGATGTCTCATGTGAACAGCACCGTTCTTGTTCTGCAAGGAACTTGTTCTGCAAAATAATCATTCTACTGTCTTTTTGAGGGAGGCAGCTGCTTCTTACCTTAATTTTTCTCTTCCCCCACACTACAAGAGGTAAAATATATTTCCCTTTACTAATAAAGATTTCATTATGGAACACATGGATATAGCCAAAAAATAAGTTGGTTTTCAGACAATATTTTGGGGGGAAAAAAACCCCTTTTTCTAGAACTTTTCCAACTAGTAGGAATATTGTCATCATTGCCTTTAAGTTTTTGTATTGTAGGCAATCCTAACATGAGTGGGTGCATATTAATAGTTCTCCATCCACACTGTGAGCAGTATCAGTCATTTAATTTCCAAACTGAAATTTCCAAAGCTGTATTTGAGCTTGCTATTCTTCCAGCTGGTGTTGAAACACAAGTCTTTAAGCTAGAGGTTTGCATGGATAAAAATGTCCATTTGAAGCCCAAAACAGATGGTAGATACTGGTCACACAAATCCCTTTATGAAACTTGAACAGGTCAGAGGAATTACATTTTGATATTGTAAGTGAAATAAATATCTTTTCTCTCACGTGCTATCTTTGATCTTCAAAATATGTGTATCAATAGGAAAAACCTGCTGAAAAATGTGGAGCTCTGGTTTACTCTCTCTCATGGAAAAGCATGCTGGAGGAAAGACACTTGTGCATCCAGATATATTCCTGATATTTTCACACAGAGTGGAATTGCCATGTTTTCATGGGAAATGAGTTTGCACATTTCCCACCCTGGAACAAACCTTGTGAAAGAACCACCTGGAGCAAGCTGAGTCCTGATGCTCCTCACTGTGTTTCTTAGAACACTGGTTTAGCTGTAATCTGATTAATAGGGACACCAGAATTAGATAAAAATAGTGGAAGTTGAACTCAGTCTGCCTGTGTGAATGTTTTTGTTTTTTTTCTTGTTTCTGGTTTTTGACTACCTATTTGTTATTTTTTATGCTGATAATTGCTGGTCTTCTATCTGACAGTTTGTTGCTTTGTCCTATTTGCTTGGATTTGACACATTTTTCCCATTTCTTTTTCAACTTTTATCTGTCTAATCTCCTTCAAGTGTCAGCTGAGTTCTCCTTTCCCATCGAGGCACCGTATAAGCAAAGCATCTTGAACTTTAAAAGACTCCATTGCCTAAATATTTGTTTACTTCTGAATCCTCCCTCTCCTTCCATGTGTGCCATTGGTTGACTCTGAGGATTGCTCATGCCAATGCCACGCTGACTCATTCCAGCAGAGAGCACAAGAAGTGAAGGTCTGCTCAGGTTATGTGAGGTCAGTGCTGCCATTCCTGCTCCTGAAGTCCACTGCCCATGCTGCTGCACACTCTTAGGCAGATGTGCCATTCAAAATTTGCCCCAGATTGGACATGGGCTCAGTTGGGATAGTGTACAGCAATTGGTAATTGTGAGAAAAAACATAATGGAATCACAGAATCACACAGAATCATCTAGGTTGGAAAAGTTCTCCAAGGTCATTGAGTCCAAGCTTTGACCAATCACCACCCAGACAATTTGACCAGAGCACTAAGTGCCACATCCAGCTGTTACTTGGACATGCCCAGGGATGGCAACTCCACCACCTCCCTGGGCAGCCTGTTCCAATGCTTGACAACTTCACTTTTAATGAAGAAATTCTTCCTCATATCCAACATTAAACTACCCTGATGTAGCTTGAGGCCATTTCCCTTCACCCCTCACTTGTTTCTTGGGAGAAGAGACCAACCACCACCTGGCTACAACCTCCTTTCATAGACTTGTAGAGAGTGATAAAGTCTCACCTGAGCCTCCTTTTCTCCAGACTAATCAATCCCAACTTCCTCACCCACTCCCCATCAGACTTGTTCTCCAGACCCTTCACCAGCTCTGTTGCCCTTCTCTGGACTTGCTCCCGCACCTCAATTTCCTTCCTGAATTGAGGGGCCTGGAACTGAACATAGCACTCGAAGTGCAGCCTCACTGGCACTGAGTGCAGGGAGCCAATAATTTCCCTGGTTCTGCTGGCCACACTATTTTTGGAAAAAGCCAGGATGCCATTGGCCTTGTTGGCCACCTGGACAGATGCTGACTCATGTTCAGCTACTGCCAACCAGCACCCCAATGTTCTTTTCCAGTGGGAAGATTTCCAGCCACTCTTCCCCCAGTCTGTAGCTCTGCATGCAGTTATTGTGATTGAAGTGCAGAACCTCACACTTGGTCTTGTTGAACCTCATACCATTGGCCTTGGCTCACCAATCTACCCTGCTCAAATCCCTCTGCAGAGCCTCCAACCCTCCAGCAGATCAATGCCCAATTTAGTGAAATCTGTGAACTTACCAAGAGTGTGCTTAGTGGAAGGAGGTCAGCACGCCTACAGGACACGTTCCACAGCAGGAGGCTGTGAACCCCTTCCACCAGTTAGAGGGGAAAGAGTTGCATGTGCTTTCCTAAGGTGGACAGAAAAAAGTATGCATGTCTGTCCTTCCAGTTTTTTAAACTTTGTTTCAGTTAAGCCCTTTGAGGGAAATAATTTTGCTCTTATCATTCTTGGATTGTAGCTCTTGTAGAGCAAGACCTTCTCCTTGTGCTTGTGTAGGGCATGATGTGGTGGGATCCTGTAGCCCTGGTTAGAACAGCATAGATTCTACATCAGTGCTCCTCCTCCTAACATCATCAAAAGATTGCCAGTTTTGGGGGCTATGTCAGAAGCTGTTGAAACTGGTGCTTCAAGGCATCTGGGAGACATTGATGTGGAAACAGAAGAATGTGTGCTGACTCGATAAGGTTTTCTAAGAAGGTTTTTCTGCCTCTTGATTCAGTGGCTGGAAGAATGCCCACTCCGGAAAGTAAGGATAAAACTGAAGCTTTTCCAAACGTTTTCTTGGTAGCTGGCACACACTTTAGAAAGAGTTTTAAACTTAATTAAATTAACCAGTTAACCCTCTCCCTTAATTATGTGCTTTAGAGAATTTAGAAGAAAAATTACCCAAAGCAGAATGTTAAAATGAACATCAGACAAAAACCTCCCCAAACAGGAAACCATGTGAGCACCCTGGTGTACACCTACTCACTCCCATTTCAGAACAACACAGAGACTATGTGCTGTCTGCCGTGAAAACACCGAGGACATTTTGTTCAGCTGCCTGGGATTTGAGCACAATGATATTTTCTAAAGCAGAACTATTCACCTGGGACATCTTTGCACATAAGAGCAGGCATTCATTTAGGCCACTGTAGTTACAGTTGCAAAACAGTTTCCACTATTACCTTCTGCTTTCCCGTGCACATAGCTTTCCAAAGCAAGAGAAATTTGGACTGATTTTTGCTATGATGAATGCTTTCTGGACCAGAGTTTTTCTTAGGAAAGACAACAAAATTAGACTTACTTTCACAAAGAAAAAAAAAATTCCATGATGGAACAAGGCAAATATAGTTCTTGCTTCTCTAGTCAATACATCATTGAAACTATGCAGTAAAAATCATAGGATGTCAGAAAACAATAATTCCAATAATCACATTGGACATGCAATTTTTTCTATTCTGGTTATGAGTATCATTTTACTATTGATCTCAACACCTTTTTCTTTTCTCTTTATGTCTCCAGAATGCTGTATTTTATTATACTTAAATGATGTATTTATTCTATTTATTGTACTCAGAAGTAATTTCATTAATACTGAAGACTAATATCAGAAGAAGTTATTTGAATGAATGTGTCACTAGCACTCAAGTCCTTATTAAATTAGTGTCTTTTATTGCTTACTATTCTTGTTCTACACTGCTCTCCTCTGTAATTGCAAGGGGTTGACCTTGAATGGTGGTCAGACACCCACTCATCCACTCTCTTATTTTCATCTGCAACAGGACAAGAGGAGAGAATAGGATGAAAAGCATGTGGGGCAAGACAAGGACAGGAAGACCAGTTGTCAGTTATCATCACAGAAAAAATGAAATCAACCTGCAGAAAATTAATTTAATTTGATCCAAAATAGGTTTGGATAGTCAGAAACAAAAGCAAAGAGAAACAATTTCCTCCTACCTCCCCATGTTTTCTCAAGCTTTGCTTCTTCACTGTTGACTTCTCTTAGGGAGAAGAAGCTAAGTCACTTCTTGTCTCCTCTCTTCTTGTGTCTTGTCAGCTGTAGACAATGCAAGAGAGAGAAATATCTTAATTCATGACTGTCTATTCAGCATAAGGCTCTCTAGCCTCACTAGGTTTTCCTTCAGCCATGTTTACCATAACAGAGATATCCTTTGCAGTCTTTTCTGCTGGATAATATGCTCTTTCTCATACATCTATGTTTATTTCAAACTGAGGAATGGAGAACAATTTAATCTTTCGGCTACAGATGACAGAAATCAGATGCTGAGTTTTAGCTACAAAGAAGGCTGATACTGAAGTTAAGCATTTTGGATATGATATGTGAATAATATTTCATATTCTAATGCTTAAGATAGTCACTAAGAGCTTTCTTACTAGTATTTTCTAATGCTGCATCATTTTCAAATAAATTCATTTTGATATTTCTTTAAAATTGTTTTATTAAAATGTTGCATATGATTATCCTGAATTATTCTATTATTTATTGAATTTTTCTCATTCATTGATATTTCTTAATTAGAAGGGCTATTTTATTCCCTTAATATGTGTTTCAAGATGTAAAATTTATTTCTAATTTCAGCCAAAATTTTTCTTATTAACTATAGAATTTATTCTAATTTTGGTGTCTCAGCATCTGTTTTTTCTGACAATATGCTTAAAAAGCTTTGCAGTATACAAAATTTTTTAGAAAGAAATATAAAGTTAGATGAGTAAATAAATGGAACTGTGATTGAGGATTTTCTCAGCTGTAGTTAAATACTGTGGCAATAAACATTGTGTAAAAAATCTAGTCATTATTCCCTTGAATAAACAGAAACACCTGTTCTTATAAACAAAGAAAATCAAGCTATTTTTAGTAGTTTCATTTATTTATCCTTTATTACTGGACAGTGCCACTTCCTAGAGTTTCAGTAACACAATCATATTCTATACTTTCTTTAAAGGGTTTCCATTTATTTTCAAGTTTCATATAAACTCTGTCCAGGAATGCTTTTTTGACGCTTCAGGTGTTCTTTCCGGAGGTATAATAAAGCCACAGAAGAGGAATTATTAAAGAAAAAAACGTAAAAAAACCAAAACAAATTTATTTTAAAAAAAATCCCACAACTCCAAACCTCAACAGTTATTTGGGAGAATATTTCTTTCTGAGTTGTATCCACTATAGGTACTATGCCAAAATTCACCTCAAAGTTAAGGCAACATCCAAGTGAAGTTGTAATATGTAACATATTTTGTGGCCTTAGATTCGTATTGTGAAAATAAATAGTTTATTAAAAATGCCTCTTTAAAAAGAGGTTTTTCTGTTGCCTTTTCCTGTGGCCACTAAAAAAGCTGCATAATTTCACTTTTCTAGATGGAAGAATGTATATGTAAAACTTCACATTTTGGTGAAACAACCTGACAGAAAAAATAGCAAAGAGCTCTCTGTCTTATGACCAACGCTCCATATTTGCAGTAAATCTTTTTTGGTGGGTTTTGCACTCCTCTTTTTTCCTGGTGAAAACAGGACCTGCCTCACAGCACCACTCTAATCTGTGATAGAGAGGGACTTAAGCTATGAAGTAAACCCAAGATGCACAAGGTGGAACAACATGGTCCACATGCCCAGGAAAGTACACCCTAGCCACAGAAAAATGTAAGTTGGCAAGGAGCTCTGGAAGTTGTCTGGTCTAACTTTGAAAGGCAGAAGGGCTAACATCAAAACTAGACCGGATTGCGTAGGGCATTGTCCAACCAGTTCCTTCAGCTTCTCATTGTACACCATATTCTGTGCCTCTAACTGTCTCGGTAAACCTCTGCTGTGCTCTTTTCAGTTTATCCATGCCTCTCTTCTGCTAATACAATGATTTAAGAAGGTATCAAGTTAGATGCCATACACTTCATACATAATCCTCCCTATTTCAAAAATATATGCATAGCTTTTTGCTTTTCAGTTATCCTTCATGCAGTGCTCTCTCAAATGTAAGCAATTCTGGCTGAAAGTAATCATTATGTAAAATTACCTTTCACGTTTCATATGAGCAGATGTAAGTGTTTACTTTGTGCCCTGCATTATGTGCCCTTTAGGTGTTATGTAATTTGACATTCACACAGATACAAATGTTATGTTTTCGCAGGCAAGCTCTTGGTGGGAAGGTAGGTCAGGATGACAAAATGTATCCCCCAATACATGGTAATCAGCTTCAACAGCAGCAGTGGCTGCTATTACTGTAGGTGGATTAGTGTTCAAAGTGTCTGTGTACAATGCACTTGGGCAGTTTGGTTTTAAGATTTTGATGTTCCCACTTCTGTGACTCCTCAATAAATGCTTATTCTGTTGCGCTGGCTTTGGCTGGGATAGAGTTAATTTTCTTCGTAGTAGCTAGTATGGGGCTGCATTTTGGATTTGTGCTGAAAACAGGAGTGACAACACAGGGATATTTTTGCTGTTGCTGAACACAGCTTACAAAGAGCCAAGGCCTTTTCTGCTTCTTATATATTCCCCCAGTGAATAGTCTGGGGATGTGCAAGAATTTGAGAGGGGACACAGCCAGGACAGCTGACCCCAACTGACTCAAGGGATATTCCAGACCATGTGGCATCACATTCAGCACATAAAACTGAGGAAGAAGGGAGGAGGGAGTTCAGAGTGATGGGGTTTGTCTTCCCAAGTAACTGTTCCACATGATAGAGCCCTGCTTTCCTGGGGATGGCTGAACAACTGCGAGCCCATGGGAAGTGGTGAATGAACTCCTTGTTTTTCTTTATCTACTAAACTATCTTTATCTCAACCCACAAGTTCTCTCATATTTTACTCTTCTGATTCTCTCCCACGTTCTGCACAAGGATAGAGAGCAAATGGCTGCTTGATACTTCATTGCTGGCTGGAGGCAAAGCATGACATCTATATAATCAATGCCTCATTTCATTTATCAGGCACAGGGTAACACCATTCCTCATCTCTGATTCCTCTGGGACACTCATGGAGTTTGATATGGGTTTTTGCGCTGAGCTGAATTATCTTTCTGCTACACATTCCCAAATCAGCTTTTAAACAAACTTTTCTCATACAGCAATAGATGACAAATATCCGGGAAGACTTACTAAAGAACCTAAGATTCAAGCAAAGAGATTCACGCCAAAGATTGAAGTCAAAGCGTGGCAGTGACAATGCATTTCCGCTGCGCTGCGTTCAGGCTCAGGCCTCAGCAGTCGGCTGAAGGGCCGGGGTTTAATCCACCGGGCTGTCAGAGGGTGGCAATGTAAGAACACAGAATGAGCCCAGGGCCAATTAGCGGTGCTGCTCCAGGCCGGGAGCAGCCGGCATTCCCGACACTGCCACAGTCATCCCTTTGTTCGCCGCCTTTGTCACACGCGGCTTTCTGCGAGCACCACGCGTTCAAACCAGGCAGGGTGGTCCAAGGAAACACCGCGCTCCATGTGGGCTGCCTCGGGTGCAGGAAGCCTTCCAGACAGACGAACACGCTCCTCTTAGTTACAGCTCAGCCGTGCCTTGAGCCAGGCTGAATTCCTTCCCGACACGCCTGAGGAAATGGAGCAGGCACCGCCGCTCGGCTGCCATCCCGCTCTGTGTCCCTCAGAACCTGCCATCTCTGATAGGAGCCATCTCTGTTAGGAGCCCCGTATGGCTCTATGGAAAGGTGCAGGACTTGCAGGTCTAATATAACGCAACAAGGCAGAAACTGTCCAAGAGTGCTGGTGACTCCTTTCAATGTCACCCTTTCTTCCCTTGCTCATAACTAAAAACCCTCTCTCCTCTACCTACCTGTGCAGTCATGGATGGTCCCGGTGCTCCCAGCCTCCAGGCGTTCCCAGGAAGCGGCTTCCTCCTGACCCTCATGGTTACTGGGCTTAGGTACCTTCTTGTTTTCAACAAAAACTTGTTTTCAACAAAATAGTCCCGTGGTATGCAGTGTGATTACTCAGGTAACAAGGACTGAAATACTCTGCTTTGAAATACTGAAATACTCTAATTTGGCTGGAAGGATCAAACTACATCTTTACCATGACAAGGAATACCTAGGAAAATAAAGTACTTCCTGTATAAGTCCATTATTACAGGTGTGCAAGATATTAACAATGTACAGGCTGGACAGTTAAAACTGCCATTTCCTGTAGTAAATAATTGCTAGATTTGCCTTTCAGAGTAAAAATGATCTTTCCTTGTCCTGACTAATGCTGGTAGGGTTTGTATCAGTAGATGCTGCTGAGGTACTGGGGTGGTTGAGGGGAACATCTGCAAGGAGCACCTGTAGGGCTGGAATAGGTTTTCTGTCAGATCCCTGTGCCCTGGTGCAGAGGGAGGATGCTCTTTCACAGACTAAAGCAAGAGAAATGTTCACTTATGTTTTTGAAGTACCTGTAACTGTGTAAAAGTATTTGTTTCAGACCTGTAGCATTATGACTGTTATTCTTCTCCCTCCTCAACTAGGGCTGAAGTTCAGTGCCTAGTGAGATGAGTCATTATTCATTTTAGTATCTCTTTTGGTGGGTAAGAAAAATTTTGTTGACAAAGTGCTATAGGACCTTCTTCTGAACAAGTTCCGTCCTTTTTGCACTTACAGAAGAGCTTGCAAGAGGAATGGGTCTAATCCCATTTTGACCATAGCACCTTATCTTTTGTTTTTGAATAGTATTTGTTGGACAAAAAAGCTCCGAATGTAAAGGGAATTTTTCACAAAATCTTTCAATAAATTTATATATTAAAATGTATTCCTTCCTCAGTCATTTTACTGTCATCATTCCACGTGGCACATCTTATTTGTAGGGTGAGATCTCTTGGAACAGTGACTCATCTTTTCCAAATAAAGCACCATGCACGCAGAACAGTATTAATAAAGGAATAATGATGGGATCTGCTCATCTCTTAGGGACTGGGTCAGAGATGACTGATTCTGTGTCAGATGCCAATAAAGATGAAGTCTAGTTCGTGTTGTATGTTGGATAAAGCTGGGGACTGATAATACAAGGACTGTGAAGTACAGAGGCCCATGGATGCAGGCTCAAAGCAATTGGGTCTTAAAATAGAAATCAAGGGTCAGGACCCTAAAGAAGATGCTCCATCAATGCGAGCAGTTTGCATTATATTCAGCTGAGATTCTCAATATGACTGGCAAGCAATCATGGCCTAAAACATGGTAGATCTCATGAGATAACACAATAGTGCTATTCCACTGAATAAGGAGAGCACATAAAAACAGTTATCTGTCAAAGAAATTAATTTCACTCCTGAACTTAGAAATTAATTTCTTTGCTACTGCGAGATCATTCTACATAAATAGTTAACCTTGGATAAAATGTGGTTAGTTTGCAATTTGTATTTCCTGAACCTTCTGCTGATTATCTGAGGCATGAAGTTATACATTTATTGAGAAGGGTGTGGGAAAGACACAGTCTGGTGCTTCTCAACAATAAAACAGAGTTTGAATACTAACTGTAAGCTGCTTAAACCACAGTCTCTGCCTACTCTTACATATACATTACTACAGTATGGTAGTATTGGCTTAGTATGTCAGTACTTAATGTTTGAAGCAATAAATACAGAGTGCTTTTAAATAATTGATATGAACAGATTCCAGACAAAGTAATTCACACATTTTCATTCTTGAACAATATAATCCTTAGCAGATGCTCATAATTAAGGATATAGGTATTTAAAAATATAGTAAAATGCTTATATTCACTTTTAAATCTATTATATTAATATAATTATCTGCTTTAGTGTAGGGTGATCCTGAAAATCTTCATAATTTCTTTAGTTAATATCAGATATTTATAGCTTAAGCAAAATAGAAAATGACAGAAGAGTGGACAAGCTGTTTATATCAACTAAAGAAATAATTATCAGATTATTCATGGCACTCTAAAGAGTAGGAATGATAAGCCCAGCCGTTGTAATGTGATTAGCTAATGTTAGTTAAGCATTGCAGAGACAGAAAGAACTCTACAAAGGTTAAGTGTTATTATTATCACTGTTAATTCAAAGTGATGGAAGGCACAGTGAAACCTTTTACCATGTGCTGTGTAAAGCTTGCAGAAACTGAAATTTAGAACTGAGGGATGGGATAAAGAACATTACCAGCTGGTGAGCTCTTTCTCTTTGTTGCTGGCTGAGGTCTGAGTAGCTGGTCATTTGAAAAGATACCTCTTAGACAGTGACAAAGACACAGAATCCATCCCAGTAGGAGGGACTGATGTGGGTCAAACTGTGTGCCAGCCTGAACCTCCAGCTACCCTGCGGCTGTCAAGTGCTGGACAAGGAGCAGCAAGCCTGATAGCTGCAGGTTGCCACTCACAGCACTCCTTGGTCCTGGTAGGCCTTTGGACATAATCCATATGGGCATAACCATCCTAGAAACACTAACTTTCTTTGGCTGCAGTCTTGTATTTCTGAGCAATTCTGCATTTATGTCATAGATTGTTGCCTTAGGCAAGATTTCTTCTATGTTTTACATAAAAAACAAAGGTGCTTCACTGGGATGGTTGCTTCACCATTTTTTTTTTTTTTTAATCTGGAACTAGTTGAAAAAAAGCATTTTTTTAATCCTAAAGGAAATTCTGGTGTACTAAAAGCAATACTGTTCTACCTCAGAAACTGAAAAGGCCACAAACTGTTGCTATATTAAGTACTAATTCTAATACTAATATAACTAATTAATCACTTCACATTATTTTCTGTTCAGATTTAAAGTATAATTGAAATAAATTTGTTTGACATATATGACTGTAGGAAGAATGCATGCTTTGATAGAAATTAATTCTGTCAAGTATTTAATCTTGTTCTTTCATGCTAAATGTCTCTCTTATGAACAGCATTAGACAAAGGTCCAGTCTTTCAGAAGAATCTAGTAAGAAATCAATGCTGATGAATGAAGACACAGTTAGGAATCAGAGATGATCTTAAAACATGAGTGCAAGTTCAAATGAAAATGCTTCTTGACAACTTTCTATTAAACTGGTGAACTTCAATATTTTAATGGTTCCGGGATGTGTTTTCAGAGAACCTGAAGGTGCCTGGTCCAGCTGGGATGACAATCTACATTCACTCTTTAGAGTTATTGTAATATCTGTGCTAAAGTGGGCATCTATAGTATTTTGCAGACTCACTAACTAGAGAAATTTGCCATCCCAAAGTATTATGAACCTGACATACCGGGGAGGAGAAGCAAAGAGATGAAGTCACAGAGGAAGGAGAAAGGAATAAAAAGAGGACTGTTGGAAATCGGATTTACCATGTGATATTTGGAGCCTGTTCCAGCTATTGGTGAGTCTTACCACTGACATCAGACCTTCTGGTTCATTGAGAGCTGACATTCAGAATAACAGTATTATAATGGCTCTTAAAAGATCTCTGAGAGAAAACCTGAAGTGATTCAGAGGATGATTCATTTATATTGATAGCAAAACATTAGCAGCAGCTAAACATGACAGATACAGTGTGTACAGAGACAGCCAAGCCAATTCTAAATGGGAGTTTTGAGCATGCATTTGTGATTTAGTCATCTAAATAACAGGATAACAGGCTGTGAGCTGTGAGAAACCAGTCCTAAATAAAGGGCATTGCACTATCTCCACTATGCATATTCCCAGAGGTACAAAATGTTTGTCCCCTTAAAATTAACTGTTGTCAGTTTTGGGGTGTGATTCAGACTAATATTTAAAATATTATCTCTGTCATTGCTTTCCAGCTAATTTGTATTATGGGAACTGAATTTGATTTAACTTAAGCTTCCTCTGTGTTACAGAATTTGGCATGCATGCTTCCTCTGATTCATCACCTGCGATAACAAAATTGAGCTGCAGGACCACAGGTCAGAGAGTCTGTACCAGCACTGCATGTCCTCACAATTTGCACTTTTGCTCCTAAAAGACCATGTAGGTCGTTTGTCACCTTTTGATGCACTATGGGATGTGAAGTAATGTATCACAAGGAAAGCAGGTCACACCACAGGCACAGTAGAGTTTTCAGTTTTTCTTTGTGGCACAAATCAGGGATTTAGAACATAAAATATGGGGGAAATTGTGAGAAATGGATAATCTCCTTCCCAGTGTGTCATTCTGACACATTCTGTTCTCTCATGTTTGTCACATCTGTGGGCCCAAGTGTCCCCAGTCTCTGGTGGTGCTGGTGTCAATGGACATGCCTCTAGCTTGAATTTCAAAGAGCTGCCCAATAAAAGAATGTCCATCCTGGTGGTGAACCAATTTTTAGCTATGCTCTGGCCTGCTCAAATAATGAAACTTATGGAGGAGGAATTGCTTGGCAAGGAAAAGAAAGGGTACTGCAAGAAAGATCTAAGACTTGAAGTAATTTGTGAAGCTGTTCATTTACCACCTGAACTTTATTAACTGATTTGGCTCATCTGAAGAAATTATGTATTTGTGGATCTAAAGCAAACAACAGAAGCTGCAAAATTTTCCCGTATGAAAGGCAACTTTTCCAAATACAGATAAAAGGATAAGAAGAACACTGCCAGTGAGCCATGAGGAAAATTCCCATCAGACTCTATGACTTTGGACAATGGTTGAAGGGGTGGTTGTGTTAGGGGGAAAGCAGGAGAACAGCAGGATCCTAAATGACAGTGGGATAGTGGGAGGTAGAAGAATTGTCCATCAGCTTTGGAAGCTCAACATTGGACCACAAGCAGAATTTACTGTGATGTTGGATAATGGTGGAGTGCATTTCCCGTAAAGCATCAAGAAAACATTATTCCTGAAGCTGATCACAGGGATCCTGGTATGTTGGGATGCCTGAGTTAAGTTTCTTGCATATTTTAATAGACATGACCATTTTGGTAACTCTCCTGGAAGCCATTTATTTCTTAATTAGAAATTATATAAAAGTGTTCAAGAGTACTATGAATCTTGAGAGTCTTGATAAATAATTATATGGAATGAAAGAGGCCAAACTGGGTTATTAAAACACAGTATCCAAACTGTCATTAAGATATAGAGAGATCATTCTTTGATCATATGTTGCCTTTTCTTTACAGGAGCATCCATCTATCCCAGGGCGCAAGTAGATCTTTGCATTATCTCTTCCACTGAAAGTTTTACAAGGCCACCCTCACAGGGAGCAAGAGAGACAATCAGTGGGAGCACATATTTCTGATTTAACTTGTATTTTTTATTAATACTAAGTTGCTATTGAAAAAATGAGGTGAAGACCAGTCTGCTTGTAAGAAGAATTTGCTGATGAACATCTAGCATGGCATGTTAAACAAGCCTGCTTCTTCATTACAATGTAGAGGGGAGCCTGGGGAGCACTCAGGACCCTCAAAAGGAAAGACTACATGTATACCAATAAAATTATAAATTCTGGTGTTCTTAGACTCTGCAGCCAGAGCAAACAGAATATATAGCAATACATTACATTCTTAAAATAAAAATCTCCATCCAAACCATCTGCTAGAAAGGCCACCCCCATGCCAGGAGAGCCTACTGTTTGGTAGAGGGACCCGTCCCAGGAACCATACTGGTAGTATAGCAAAATGCAGAGGAACAAATTCCTGTGCTTGGAACCTCTCTTTAAACTGTTTACTCAGCTGGAGAGATACTATCAAAGAGCACAGAAACCTCTGAAGGTTGTTTCCACTGCTGTTTCCTTGGTGTAACTATGGCAGGATGATTTTGGGTCCAAACACTTGTTCTTCTTTGTTGTTCTGTAAGAGTGGATCAAGGTGCCCACTTCACATGAAGTTTTTTCCTGAATCCTTTTCTCTTCTATGGTCTTTCTTTCTCTTTGTTGTACTGTGCTCTCAGCAAAAAGAACCCCTCTGACACAAAAGACAGCTTCTCTGTTCTTTGGTTTAGGGATTTTCCTATTGTGTGTGTGTACCTCCCTAGAGAAAAACAGGTTTTCCACTGGGCTTTCTCTTTAGTTCAAGCAGTGTTCATCCACCGCTAATGACATTTTTGTTTGTGCTGTAACACTTTGCAAAAGGGTGGGGAGAGGCACTGGGAAATCTTCTGATGGCTAGCTGTGTGTTGAAGTTTTTAACGACACAGCGATTTCATAACAAGGATTGGGATTATTTACATTACCTAACAAAGTCCCCAAAACAGCATGCTACACTCACAAGGCCTAATCCTGGCTTAAAGAGCAGCTCTTCACTCTCTGTTCACCAAAATGTTCTTTCATTTTTTAATTTGAAAATTTTAGCTATCTTGTTTTAAATAAATATGTTCAAGTGGCATTTCACTATGAAATGTTGAGCCAGTACATCTTGGGTTTGCCATGTTTTGGTAGCAGGGGGACCATAGGAGCAGCTTCTGCTAGAAGATTCCAGAAGCTTCCCATTTGTTCAACGGGGCCAATGTCAGCCAGAAACAAGACAGACCTGCTGCTGGCCAAAGCTGAGCTCTTCCACTGAAGAGGAAGTGGTGGAGAATTTGGGAATGAATTTGAGCTCAGGAAGAAGAGAAGCATAGAGGAAGATGTTTTAAGATTTTTTTTTTCATTCTCATTGCATTGCTCTGATGTGATTGTTAATAAATTAAGGTAATTTCCAAAAGATGAGTTTGTTTTGCCCATGACAGTAACTGGTGTGGGATCTCTCCCTGTCCTCATTTTGACTCATGAGCTTTTCATTATATTTTCTCTCCTCTGACAGCTGAAGAAGGGAGTGTCCACAGTGGTGGACACCTGGTATCTAGTCAAGGTCAACACACCACACAGGAACACAAAGAATACTGGCAGAATTGCTTCTACCAGCTAACAGGCAGCTCCTAGAAGCATAAAAGATTTATTTTCTTTGACATGAAACAAGAAATTTCTAATGCAAATTGATTTCCCACGAATGAGGGTCTTGAGGCTGATACATAACTCTGATGGCCAATCAGATAAATAAGCATTTTTATTTAGTACAGACGTGATGTTATAGCATTTGAGTAAGAGTCTTAATGAACAGGCATGTCTAGTTTTACAAGAAAAGGTGATGAAAAATCTCAAATGTCACATTAAACTAACATAAATCTAAATTATATAATTAAATTATGGGTTTTCATCTTCTGTGAAAAATAAAAAAGAGTGGCCCAGGTTAGGAATATGAGCAAAAATACAGAATTTGTGTTCTTGGGATTTCTTCCCTACTAATATTGAGTGAATTCCACACTGCTCTTCAGCTCTCTTTCCATCTCCTTTATGTGAAGAGTGCCTTTGCTTCAGCTGGATCCAGCTCTAATCCTCTGAGGTTCTCTGAGCTGGAACCACTGCTGTGCAGCATTACTCATGCAGTGAGCTGCCAGTGTGGGGTCTGCAGACTCTGAAGTAAAGCATGTGTGGAACTCCTTGTGCTGCTTACACACATTATTTGTTTGACTAACCCATAACGTTGAATAAGTTTTCTTTAAACACAGCAGTTTGGTTTAGGCCCTGTGGGGTTTTTTTCCTCCTTGAATGATTTATTATTGAAATCACTGGCTTACATTCAGTTTAAAAACATGCAGTGGAGTAGGTCACAATCTCTTTTCCACATAGCAGTTTTGCAGACTTTTTCACTGCATAAGGGAAATAGCCTTACTGATCATTTCCAGGAGGAAGGTTGATAAATGTTTTACTTCCAGCCCAATCTCCATTTTTTCTGTGCAAAGTATGATCTAGTAAATTTCAAAGAGTAGTAAGTGTTTGCCTATCTCCATCAGAACAGTCAAAGGTTGATGCAAAATAATTTTAAATTATGCTGAGTGTCCTGCAACAGTAGACCCAGTACTTCACAAATGTTGGTTGTTTACTAGATTGTTAAAAAATCCAGTTAAAAAAACCCTCATAAGGCCAGACTCTTAGCATACAGATAGTAGATTTATATTCTTTAGAGCAAGAACCTGTTTCCATTCTAAATCTAGTTGAAATTCACAAAGCACATAATGATGTATGTTTTCAGCCTAGAAAGCTGACGGACAGGTAAAATAATTTTACATTATACAAAGATTTTATAGGATTGAAGATTAAATATATAGAAGGCAAGAAATCTGAAAAGACTTACTGGTAAAGTAATGGACTACAATGCTCAACATTTACAATCCTTCATTTTAAAGAAATTTTATATCGGTTTGTGCATTTCTGTATTTCTTAATTCCAAAATATCTTCAAAGGATTCATATTAAAAACCTTTTAAAAGGAATTATAATAATAACACCAATATTAATGTTGAGGCAACACAGGAAAAATACTGCAAAGGTGACAGTTATTGAGATGTTTCACAGATTCATGTCATCTTCAGGTCATTTTCTCCAGCACTTCAGAGAAGTAAAACAGAAGCCCAAATGCTGTGACAAATAACAAATAACAGTAAGATGTTCTATTTGGACTTGCAGATCTGTTCTGCAATAGATCATTTTCAGGTTTAACTTTGCTCCAATAAAATGGGAAATAAGAAAAATAAATAGGATTCAACTTTCTGTGCAAAATTACAGCATTTAGGCACTGGCCTGCATGGGTTTACAGCTTTCCTTGAGAGCCTGTGTAATCTGCCTCCTGTGACTTCTTCCCATACTCAGCTTTCAGGAGGAAATATTCCTCCCTCCTTCCTTGTGTACTCTGGCCCACAGCTGAGGGTCCCTGCAGTTGTATCAGACACCCATGGGTAGCAGCTTGTGCAAGGCACTCATTTTTTGATGGATACAAATAGTTTTTCAAAGTTCACTGTTTCCTTGCAGGGACTGAAATATCCCAGAGAACAGCTCATACACTTTGTAAAGCTTTTAAGGAAAACAGAGGAAGTCTTGAAAGGCTCTAGTGGCAAAAATTCAAACAATTTTACTGGAATTCAAGCAGCAAAACCTCTGTGCTTTGCTTTGAAATTGTACTGGGAGTACAGATAAATTCTCATCTACGGTAGACACTAATCTATGTTAAATATGACTACACTTCTTATTTTTTTGATCTATAATTTCCATCCATGATATGAGGGCAACTTAAGCAAGGAGTTTTCATAGGCTGTGTATCAGTTGGCTCTGTAAATACAATTTGCATTGAGGTGCTGAGATGGGCTTGCACTCCACAATCAGCATCAGGGTTTGGAAAGTTAGTCTTGTGTGCCCATTGCCTGTGTGAAAACATGAATGCCAAGGAATTCTGCTGGGAGAAGCAATTACTGTGCTCAGAAAAATGATCAAGACTTGGAAGAGCTCTGAAAGCTGCTGAAAAAAAGTATGGGTTTATAATCTGTTGCCTCTTAAACTGTGGGTGGCAGCAGTGTCCAGGCAGAGGGAATTTTTGGAAGGCTCCCCCAGAGTTTTGACCTCCAGTGAGTGCTTAATGAAGAGGCAGCATTAATTGCTGCCCCAAGACTGCGAGGCTGAGCTCACAATAGGCAAACACATTACTTTGTAAATGAAGGATTAAGTCAGAACACCTTGCTAATAACCTACTTCTGAAACTCCATAATCACCACGGTGTGATGGTGAGTAATTTGCAGTGTTTGTAAGCATGGGTTCAGTGGCCCTAATTGACTCAGGTTCCTATTCTGGATAGCTGTGCTGATACTTGGAATCATTCTGTAAGATGTTCTTTAAGTATTGCTCCATGTGTCATGGCACATGTGGCTTTCCTGACTTCCACTTCTAGCTTTCCTCATTTGGATGATTTATGGGCTTGTGTAAATCAGTCTCAAACATAAGTGGGTGCCTGTCCTTTGCTGATTCATACTCCCTCCATTGTAAGCAAAGTTATACCCTCGGACAGCCTCCATCATTCACAGGCTTTGCCTGCCTTGAATTTGAATATGAAGGGAAGAGTGTGGTTTTGCAGGGATTTCCAGCTCCAGCCAATACTTTTATATTTTGTCTGCCTGAAAAGCAAGCTGAATATTTTATAAATAAGCAGGTGTTCAAAGCACAGCTTCTGGGGCACAATCAGCATTCCCACTTGTCCTCCTGGTAAATAACTGCAGAACAACTGGGGAAAGTTGAAATGAGCTGAAAGAAGATATCCCTGATTCACTCACTCCAACACAACATATGCAGAAACACTTGAAGGTCACCTTTAAAGATTCAAGTTCTGTTTAACTGTGCTTTCACATGCTGGTTTCTAATAATGATTAAAACACATTGACAATGACATTTTTGCAAGGGCACTATGAAAGGACAAGGCAGTATATGAAACAAGTATTTTGTAGTGAACACCAAATTCCTGCACTTGTAATGAACATTGCATGCAATGAACGATCTGCAGAGTACTCTATGCTTTCTACATATAAAAATGTAAATAGATCTCTTAAAAGTGTTTGAGGTTTTCAAACTCATTGAGGGGATTTCCCTCATTAGCTTTGGTAATCTCAACCACTGTGTTTGAATCCTGTAGTTTAATCCAAAGTCATGCTTCATAACATTTCTCCCCAGACTCAGTGGAGCTGGTTGTGGCACAGGAGGTCACACAGGACGGTTTAGTCATGGTTTTTCATTGAATCAACTCCTCTCCTCTACTGGAACTTTGACCTTTTGCTTCTAAGACTTGCTGAAATCACCAGACCTCCCAGTCTTCTCAGAAGAGCACAAGAACGAATAATAGTGTACAATCAGCTTAACAAACTTGAGTAACAGGAATAGTTTGCAAAAGCACCGTTACCTAAAAATGAGAAACCCAATGTCAACTGCAAACTTGGTTGTGAAAGTTTCTTTCTTCCTCTGCTGAAAGCAATTAAAGTGAGCAGGACAGGGAAAAGGAACAGTTTAAACTGGACTTACTACTCCTTGCATATAGAGGGTTTGGAGTTTTCAGAAATGTGCTGTATGACTCATACTCTTCTCACAAAGAGTTCAACGTAAAATGCCCATTGACAGCAGTGGGAACAGTGTGAAATTCCACCCTACAATTTATTGATATGATCTCCCTGCAAAGAACAGAACAAAGACCCAGGTCCCATGCTAGAAAATTCACAGCCCTAACACAGCAAATGAAGGGTGAGAATTGCAAAGGAAAATGATGAGGCAGTAGTAGTAGTAGTAAAATATTAGTGTCCCTCTTGCACAGTAGTCAACACTTTATGAGGTTTCCAAGTGTTTTGGTTTTCATTTAATTTTACTTGTTTACCTTCATCAATGGATGGATACATCAGTTTTACATCATTATTTTGAGAAGAATTCTAGTTTCTACATAGTGAAATAATTTGAGTTAATAGTTGATTAATGGGGAATTCAGCTGTGAATTAACAGTGCATCTCAAATCCCATATCCCTCCTCTAATCTTATTCTATGGAAGAGTGAATTTCAAACTATTGTACCTACACTCCATAATTTATCCAGAAATTCTTGCTAAAGTCTTGCAAACCAGAAGTTAATCACAGAGAGAAGTAATATAAAGGAAAAAAAATATTTAAAAGTATCAAAGAACACAAAAAGAGTTTTAGATACCTTCCTATTGATATTGAACACTAGAATTTTAAAGGAGACACTGGGAAGTATCTATCAGGCACAATATGTGAAGGTATGTGGAAAATGTCTTCCCACTTAAGAGTCAGTCAGTGAGCACAAAACACCTCTTCAAAGGAGATGCTGTAATTCAGCACTTCCTATCCTATCCTATCCTATCCTATCCTATCCTATCCTATCCTATCCTATCCTATCCTATCCTATCCTATCCTATCCCAGTCAGGCCATATGCCACTTTAGGGGAGGCTCTGGGCAGCTCTTGACAGCTCTTTGCAGAGCTGTACTGAACATGTGTTTTAGCTCATTTACAATTGATTTAGTTTGGCTCTTCAGCTGTGCTCTTCAGGGGTCAAATATTTATTTGTGTTCAGAGAGTTAACTTCATTCATTTTCATGAATGTAAGGTGCCTTGCATTAACTGGGAACTGGGCCTGACCACAGGGTTCCAAACCAGCTCTTAGTTTCTTGGCATAGAAATGGTAATAAAAATCTTACAAGAAAATGTCTAAGAGCAATTCTATTTTCCTAGCTGCAAACCATAGCAACTTTAGACCTGTCATGGAGAGACAACTAAAATCTTGACAAAGGAGACCCTTCAGTAAACAGAGTCTGATGGTTATGGTACTACTTTGTTTCTCTCTTTCCTATTCTGAAAACAAGACAGTTGTTTTTACCTACATCCAGAAAAATCTGATAAATAACAAGCTATTTTGGATTTTTCTGTCAGTTATGAAGACGCGTGGATTAGTCTTAACTCAAAACTAGAAAATGTGTGATGGAAACATGATGTTAATTTTTGCTTTAAGAGCTTTTCAATATATATGGTGATAGAATGTCAGAGAAGAAAAGGCTGTTAATTGATAGTTCTATCAATAGAATGGTTAACAGTAACCTGTGAACCAGATGCAAGCTAATCAGAAGAGAAATTCTGAAAAATGTTTCTGCCTTTTTGATATATTTCTGAAATGGCAAATGAAAAAAGTAATTTCTGACCATATTTCTCTCTCCCTCTATCTTTTTTTTTTCCTCATTATACTCTTGTTGTGGATAATTCTTGTGGGCAGCTTAAAAAACCCCCTGCAGTTGTCTTTTTTCATATGCCTAAATAAAAACTGTAGTGTATAAATATCTGTATGTATAATTGGGTGCCTGCCTTTGGTCTGTGAAGAGTTACATGTGTGGGAGTGCAGTGTTTAAAGGGCTTGCCAACATCTCATCATTCCCAATTAGTCAGAAAAATTGGCGTAACTATGGCTCAATTAAATTTATGAACCAAAGAAACTTCCTCATGCCTTTACTTCTGCTCTTTGTGGAAGCAAAGTGTCAGTTTAAGGATAGCTTGTAAAACATTTGTAAAAAGTAGCCTTTTTCTTTTTTTTAATTTTCTATTTGTTTCATCACCTTCAAGCTAAGCTCTAATCATAAACATTAAGAGATGGTGTAGAAGAACTGCCCACAAGTCTGCACTCTTGCTGGGGTCACCCAATACTGGTTATGGGGACATGCCCTCTTCATGAAGCAAATGATGCCTGACTCAGTGTGCCCAAGAAAGACAACAAAAATATTTGGATCTCAAACAGCATGTTTAGGGAGGTGGGGAAGAATGTCTTCCTGACCACAGATTTGGCAATCAGTTCACTTTGTATATGTGAGTAAAGTGCTATATTTGCAAGCAACTCTTTTATACCCCAAGGTATTGTTTGTATCCCGGTAATTTTCCATTCCCATTTCCCCCTTTTTAGTTAATTTTAGTGATTCAGTCCATTTGCTTCCAGTGGCACAGAATTTGAAGCCTAGTCTTTAAGGATTTGATATCCTTAAGCACTCAGGCAATAGCATTTGCAGGTGGGGCCTGGATCTTTTAAGTGTAGCCATTTAAAAGGGAGACCTTGTCACAAATTCAGATTATTCTCAGTGAAGAAAATTTATTAAAAAAAAAATATAAATCTAAAGGGAAACTCACTCCTTTCTAAGCTTTTAAGAGACAAATAACAACCTCCCCTGCTCAAGGTCCCTGTCCCTCACTTCTGGCTGCATTGCAGTTACTTATCAGAGCAGATGCCTGATTTTCTGATGGCTAATGACGGCTGGATGAGCCCAGTCCTCCTTCTTATGTTCTTAGTGCTGGAGGAGTCAATGTGCCTAATCAGAGTGACTGATGAGCTGTCCTGACTGAGCAGTGAGTTGACATATTTACTCATTTCTCTCTCATGCGACTCAGAAATTGTTAAACATTCAAATGCCAGCCTGTGGAAAACAGTGCCTGATATTCAGAAAGGACAGCAACTGATCCAAAGATAAAACTGATCTTTGAATGGAACAAATTCTGCTCCTTGGTACACTAGTGTAAACCCGGAATAACTACATTAACAGCAGTGCAAACCAGAAAGGACTTTGGATCAATGTACCAGTACTTTGGTGATATTGTTTACATTGCCAGGAGAGACCATATTTTACTGTTCTTTGTTTGTTTGTCATGCAATAAAACTCTTTTTACTTCCTAACTCTTTGTGTTTTCCAATGTAGGTAAGGGAATGAAAGGCTTTTATTTAGATGGATTATTAGAAATAAAATTATGAGGAAAAAAGCCATCATGAGGAACACAAACCAAGAACTGGTGTATTTCTCCTCAATGATTTAGAGTATCCTTTCTATAAGAAAGTGGGAGTATTTACTCCTACCTATTAATTTATAAGTATTTGCTTGTTGAAATGATGTTTACAGTAATAAAACATACAGTTCTGATTTTTTGTCAGTATGCAGCCTTCATTTCTTGCATGTGTTGTTTTTAAAGGGTCTCACTGTGTTCTCAGGAAAGTATGTGTTAAGCTTTTTATCTTCCAACACCCAGACCATTAAAAGTACCATCCACGTAAGAAAAATTCTTCCACCCTCATCTGAACAGACTTAAATTATGCTGCTGATGGTATTTACAAAATATCTGTGGCTAGTACAGTGTGTCTGTGCTAAAGTCAATGAAGCATACAATGAACAGGACATAGTCACATGAGGCTTGAATTCATTCCAGTTTGTACTCTGGCTTTTTTTTTTTTTTTACTCAGATGATTGCAGTGACCAACATGTGATTTGGAGCAAGGATCACTGGGGTCAGGCCTGCAGAAGCAAGTGGCAGAGTGCCTGAAAGCAGTTCAGAGCATGAGAATTTGTGTGTGGTGGCTCAGAGGGCATCATGTGAAGATAGGCACAAGTGAGGGAGAGCCGGTGCAGCTGGGTCTGTTTCATGCCCACATGCTTACAGGGTGTCCTGTTGAGTGGAAAGCACCCTGACACAGACCTGAAATCTGGTTACCCTTTGCCACTGAAGGGAGGGTAAGTCTTCCCTTCTCTCAGCAGTGCAGGGGCATTGTCCTGGGTGTGGGTCTGTCCTGTGCACCTCTCAGGGCAGGGCCCACAATGACCAGCCAATTTGCACAGAATTTCCTTGTACTACTTAAATATATTACGTGTGTACATATGTTTACAAATGCATTATACTAATGTCCATAACTATCTTAGTAAATGACATAGTTTAAAATAGAGTCACAATGGTGTCACAGTTATGGAAAGAGAGGTCCTTAGGAGCCCTGCTGTTAGGCTCTCTGCATGCATTAGACCACAGCTGACTTTAAGCCTGGTTCCATGTGTATGAGTTGCTCTGCCTGGGCTTTGTGCACCACTGCTAACCTACTGCTCTCCCATTTCATGTGTTGCACAGATCACTGCAGCCTTAACACAGCTTTCTAGGGAAGAGTGCTGAAGCGTTTACCAGAGAGAAGTCACTGATCATGTCTCCAGACACACTGAAAGTGCAGAAACAGTAATACAGTAATCTGGGAACAGCTTTGGTATTTGGATGCTCCCAGCTGAATTGGCAATAGAGATGCCTTAAACTGCTTCTGTCTTTCTCAGTCATCTTGTCCAAACTATTCTGGGTGCTTCCTAAAAATAAAATTTGAAAACCATTGAAACCATTTCTCTAGCAACAGTGTTTTTTTTTTTTTTTTTAATTTCTTTTCAGAGGCAAAATCTGCTGTCCCAACAAATGTCAATGATCAAGAATCCTCACCCACATATATGGTAGATATGGTAGAAAGGGCACTCAAGTCTAACATTTAGTATAATTATTTAATAGCTCCCACATATTAGTCAGACTTTGGATATAGGAAGATTGTTAGTATTTAAGTTGCAGCATCCTTGTCATTAAGTTGTCCTTCTGAAGGAAGCCACACTGGAGGTATGGAACATATAAACAAGCACAATTTAAGCTGGAGTATTTAGGGAAGTGGAACTAAAGCACAGGTTTACTGACGCCTTCCCCTTTCTGTCAAATACTTGTAGAAAATAAATAGTCATAGGCAAAGGTCATGGTAATATGAAGGTAAAGACAGATCTTTGAGCCCTGCAAAAGTGTTAAGTGCAGTAACACTGCATGTCAGGTGGCAAGCAGGCAGATTACTTGTGAGATGGGCTGCCTGCTCCAGCTGAGGCATGGAAGAGAACAGAGCCACAACACCAGTAATGATGGTATAAGCAATTGACGTTGGCTCTTTTTACTTGTATGGGACTAAATTTATAGAAACCTAAAATCATTTGGCAAGTAGTTACAGTGAATGGCAGCTTGCCTTTGTGTGAGGCTGACAGACATGTCTGACAGTACACTCCACAGAATCACAGAACCACAGAATCAGAGTCACAGGATGGGTAGGGTTGGAAGGGACCACCTTAATGAGTCAACTTGTCCAACCTCCCCACTCAAGCAGGGTCATCCCAAAGCACAGGGCACAGGATTGTGTCCAGACTGTTCTTGAATATCTCCAGTGAGGGAGACTCCACAACCTCTCTGGGCAACCTGTTCCAGTGTGCAGTCACTCGAACAGGAAGGAAATTCTTCCTCATATTCAGGTAGAGAAAAACTTACTTAAGTAATATTAATAACTTACTTAAGTAAATTATTGCTTATAATGACCCTTACATGCACTGCTACTCCATTTAGGTAACTCATGTACTGGGATGATCTTGTGACTGAGAGTGAAGTACTCTCATTTAGGGGATAGGTCATTTTTTGGAAGTCTGGCAGCAGTCTCTAATATTGTGCTGCAAGTTTTCTCTCCCAGCATTCACTTTCAACCATGTAATGAGAGAGAGATGAACTCTGTGAAGTGCATTCAGATTCCATGGAAATACTAAGGGCTTAGATTCTTCTACTTAAAATAAAAGTTGGAAAAGGAATATTTTGTTTTAATAGAAATTCACTCTCGCCTATTTCTGCTATTATCTGGCTAAGTGCAGCATTCTTGATGAAGAAATGGGAACAATTCTAAGCTTTCATTGAATCTGTTTTAAAATACAGTTTCCCTCTGAAGCAGTAACATTTACAAAGTGAAGTCTTAGAGAACAGAGAATCACAGCTAAGATCTGGACATTGACAAAACCCTTTTTTTTTGTCTTATAGATAAAAAAATGTGTACATGAAGTTGTATCTATTTTTCTCCATTCTACCCACCATTACACCCACTTCTAATAAAAGTTTTTTCCCCCTTCCCAAAAACCCGAAGTAACCACAACTGCAGTCAAATTAAGTTATTTCTCCATTTTCCAAGGCATGAACATCCCAGAGGATGTGCTGGATACTCATGATAGAAGTTGTCATATCTGCAATTTTACAAACTTAAAATAAGTAAAGTCTTGCAACCATAGATCATCCTGATTCAGGATGAAATATACTCTTTTTCCTATATAAGAGTAATGAAGAAATACAGAAAAAATGCTGCAGTTTTCTGCAGATCTGGGGAGAGTTGTTAAACTGCATGAATCATTGCTTTTGCTGTGCAAACTGATCAAGAGCTAAATTCTGATCAAAATGCCTAAATGCCAGTTCTGATCTGTATTATCCTGAAGGCAAAGCTAGGCTGGACAAAGTTTTCCTCCAGGAAGAGAGTTGTCTCATTTGGTTGATTTCAATTAACAACTTCCTTGAAATATTGTTGACCTTTCTGGCATAGTACACTTTCAAGTAAAATGCAGGATGCCAGTCTAATCCACTTAGCTCCAGAACAGTTTAACCAATACCCGTAGGGCACACATCCTGTGACTTGATTTAATCAGGGGAGTGTCACTTGATGTGTTAGGTGTTGAAGACTTAAGAGGCCCTTGACCTTTTCTAGAACTGTAAGATTTCCTTGTTTTCAGAAAAAAAAAAAAAGGAAAAAAAAAAAAAGTGATCAAAAAAAGTGATAATTTTTGTATTTTTTTTCATTTCATGAACACAAAGCAGATGAGAACTACAACAATAACACTCATAGGAAAAACCTATATTTTAAAATTGAGGATTTTAAGAAGTCTGTTTTCAAAATTATCTTGATTATGTTCCAGAAGCATACAACTACTAATCACTGCATCATTTCATTCAAGTAGCCAGAGTTGCATAGTGAACTGAACATTTCCACAACTAGGATAGAGATTTGTTGCTACTTGTCAACTGCTATTCAAAGCACCTAACTGCTCTCCAGGAGTAATGTTTTCTCTGAGGTTACTTCAAATTATGATATTTATAGGGAATGCTATAGCTTTTATTTAATTCAGGCAATGTAACTGGCAAATTTATTGCAAATTTCTAAGTCTTTTGTTTGTGTTATTTGGTAACATAAAAATAATATGACCTTTGTAATGATTCAGCTCTCACAATCTATGTGATTCTGAAGAATGTTGTAAAAGCATAAATGTGCATATTTCTCTGCACAAGTGCTTCCACAGAAATGAAATGTTTAAGCCATTGTTCAGAGATTGATCCTAAATCTGGAAACTGTTCACATCATTGGGTTCTGACAACATAACACTCACTCTGCCTTCTGGAAATTTTAGAGCTATTGGGAAAAACAAACAAACAACATTAAAAATACCTTCTTCTTGTGTGTTGTGGTTTCTTATTCTAAAATTCAAAACAGGTACCTGAATAAGCACTGTAGTATGGACTGTTCCTGAAATCAGTGAGAGTTTGTCTTGGGACATGTAGACTTTCTCCATGCTGGAACACAAAGATCTCTACCTTCTGAGTGTCAAAAGCAGAGATTGAGGATTAGGGCTCTTTCCCTCAGGCCTTTATCAAGATCAGGAGTGTCTGAGTCTGTACCTATCTTTAGTCTGTTTCAGTCTCAATGCTTGTTCTGGGGGTGCATATTTAGCTCAAGAAATTCCATTTATGGGACTGCAACACTAATGAATGTATTGACCATTTTCAGTTAATTTCAAGAGTAGGGTAATGCCTCAAAGACCATAATTGCTATTAGAGACTTGAGCAATGTATGACCCATGGCAAGGGCACAGATAGAACAAAGCTGGAGAAACCCATACAGAAAAGTTGGGTTACACAGTTCTGGTATGGCAAATCAAGAAATAAAGTCTGAATTACCTGCTTCACTTTAACAGAGACTTTTAATTACAGAGATGACATACTCAAATATCTTAGCTGTCAAAACTTTAATTTTGATGAAATAATTTCAAATTTATTTTAAGGGTGAAGATTTTGGTTTTTTCCTTCCATTTATTTACAGACTCTTTCACTGCTGATAAAACCACAAAATGATCTGTCTTTGCTAAGTAATCTTATATATAAAAGTAAGCATTCTTGAAGAAAAGGTTTTCACAAGAAAACCTTTTTGTAAAAGACTTTGTACTGCTGCTTTTTCACTTTAAACATAACCAGGTACGTAAGAAATCTGACTGATTCCAGACTGCGTTATAACACTAACTCTGCTTGTAATAGACCTTGTAATGATTTACTCATTCACTCACTCATTCATTCATACATCCATTCATTCAGCCATTCATCTACTGGGAGGATGTGGTAGTCATGCCACAGTACTCATGTGGCTTGGACCGCACTTGTTCTAGAAGCAGCGTATGATCTAACTCATTAAAGAAAGTTATTCAGCTTTCTTGGGCACCTTTTGGGAAGTCTTTGAATTTCTACATTATTTTCAGATTTATATCTGCAATCTGGACTCTCACTCTAGAACTTAAGTTCTAGAACATTATTTTATATATTCTCAAAAGTTTCAGTCCTATTTCTCCCAAAGGCCAATTTCAAGTTTTACGAGGTTCAACCTAGGAAATTATGATCTTTCCTGAACACATAAGAAGGTTTTCCTACATTTGATAGCCCAAGGTATAGATGTACCCTGTACTGATGTTTATCTTTGTCTGCTAATACAAGTGTCATACTTCAGTTTTGATGCTGTTTTTGATAGTGTCTAGATATGTCTGGTTAGCACCATGTAGAGATTTGACACAGGTGAATCTCAGAAAAACTGCATCAGCATAATTTTGTGGCCAGCAGAGCTTTTGTGCTGCTACAGCTACATGGCTTCCAATTTGAGACCCAGCTTGTGTGGCACTACCTGGAGTATCTTCTCATGTTGCAGCATACTGCAATGCAAATATAACCCTCTCACTTCTGATAGATCTTTACTTAGGCTCAGCACAAACACTTTACCTAAACCATCTTAACAATAACAAAATTATTAAAAATGTCTGATTCAGAAAGTAGACATTAGGATACAACGACATGCCAGAATGTAGCTCACTCATGCAATCCCTTGGCAAGTGTGAATGGTGCTCTGTATTTCATTAAGCAATCACCATAATTTCAAAAGGTCTTTGCCCCACTCATTTGCTGACAAATAGAAACATGGGGCATTTGAGGGAACAGAGAGTGGTCTTTGTAATCCAAATCTTCAGGGAATTCTGCTCTGAGCTTTCAAGGCTCTCTTGAATGGAGATTTTATAATTACACAATACAGATTAGATTAGGTTTGTCAGTTTATTGGGTAGGAAAAAGTATGTTCTTGCAAATATGATCACACTATACTTAGGACTCTGCTCAGAGTTATGACCTTTCAGTAAGGAGGTTTAAACAATTTTTAAAGATAAGCAGACTTTTTTTTCATTTTTCTCTATTTTCTTGGATTTGAAATTGCTAAAAAATATTAGCAGAAAAAAATTTAGTCTGAGAAGAAAACTCTTCCTAGTAATTTTGAGAAAAACTATTGAAGATAAACCCATGAAAGCTGAGTGTATAAACTTTTGGGGAAACTTATTAACTCAAAAAACTATATCATGGAATTGTGTCCATTTGATCACACAGAGATAGAATTCCTGTTTTATTTAAATGCTATCATAAGAGGTCTAACTATGCTATTCAAAAAATATTCAAGTCATATGTAGGCTTGTAAAGAAATCTTCCCAGTTTGTTGCCATTTCTGATAAGTTTGTGTAACATCACTTTTTGTTCCATTCAGTTTTGAAGGAACAAGCTATTTCATATGGCAGTTTCTTAGTTGTTTCCTCTCTCCCTACTGAGCGTTTGCTTGCTGCTATTGCAGGATTGCAACAAAACTGAGTTGCAACATCTGGAATTTGACCTTTAACACACAGCTGCCCATTCACTTTGAGACATGCATTTAGTATATTTGTGGGGGAGAAAAGGGCAGAGGTGCTTGTTTGGCTTTTTTTTTTTTTTTTTTAATTTTGCTGTGGTGACTGCATTAGATCTTTACAGTAGGGACTCACAGACCTTTGCTGGCCAGAGACCAAAGTTCTTGGTCTAGCACAGAGGGCACCTGCCGGGCTGCTCATGGAAAGGAAATTACATGATCACGCTGCCACCTGTTCCCAAAGGGCTCTGCTGGCAGCCAGGTTGCTCGTTCACCAGGTCACCTTGTTGTAGCAAGGCCAAATCATGCTGGGTGCTGAGTTCATTGGCTTTCCAGCACCCTCAGAGCCTTGGGCAGAGACTGCCTCAGGCTGGCCAAACAATTGACACTGTCTGTAGGAAGTGTGATGCAATCTGTTAAGAACAGTAGTTTGGAAATGTCAGAAACTGTTTTTTACTACTTTTATATGTAGATGTCAGCAATAAAAAAGGGAAAGAGGTCAGTGATGCCAAAGAGAGTGTCAAGTAGCTGTCCTGAACCACAAACTGATTTCAACAAGCTGCATACATTTTTTGGCTCATACAACAACAGTCTTCAAGACTGAGATTTATTGTATGAGTTCAAAACAAATTTGTATCATGAATACACTGAAATGAAGCTTCCAGCACAGGTAATGGGCAGTCTCTAGGGCATGGCAGATGTGTCTGAATGGTGTACAAGGAATGCAGTATGCACATTAGGCTTAATTTGACAGACCTCCTTTCCATGAGGCTGGGAACAAGCACTGGCTTTTGTGCCCATCTCTTGTGACAGCCATATCAGAAAACCAGCTGATGAAGAAGGAATGGGCCCTGATTAGTAGTTTTAACATGAAATCTGTCCTGATAACATAAGGCAGAACAAATTCTCTTTGAGTGACTTTGAGAAATTTGGCATTCTGGAGTTATGCTTACTTAGAAGGAGATGCATTTAGAGATACATAAGGCAGAGAAAAAGCAGTGTATGAGAAAAAGAAGGGCTGTGCAGTGGCTCTTCTACTTTGAAGTTTGGCTCACTCATTGGATCACACAGTGGAAAACTCTGAAGGTCTGGAGGTAAATGTGCTCTTGGTGTCCTCTACACTGAGGACAGGAGGGATATCCCAAAGTGTTGCACTGACACTGCAGCAGTATGCAGTGCTGGTGGGATGCAGCCGGTGGGGCAGAAGAGCTTCCCCTGTGGTAACAGCTGCACTTCACACCTTCTCTAGCCTGATGTGAGGCTCAGCCATCCTGATTCTTCTTGTGATGATAGTAGCTGGTCTCGTTTGCAGTATACACTTGTGGACACTTTTGCTGGTACTATTTGGTCAGAGCTTGCAGCCCTGCAAAAGCAGGAGAGCTCCTCAAAACTCTGAGAAAGAAAGCCATTTCACCTCGAGGGTTCCCTTCAAATGAAGCATTTTGCACTAAAGCAGAACAAAACAACATGGCTTGCACATTGCTGGCTTCCCCCCTCCACAACATACACACAGACAGAGTTTTTGACTCAGCAACCATGCTGACAAAGATCCATTATCTGTGCAGCTCTAGAATTTAGACCGAGATCCACAAGGGACTCGGGGTACATGCATGCACTGCAGGCAGACACGAGCAACCTCTGTCTGCACTCTAAGCTCACAAAAAGCCCACATGACCAGAGTTTAGTGAGTCACTGAACCTCAGCTAACATGCTCTGCTGAGATGAACAAACATATATTCTAACTGCAGGGCAAAATATTTAAAAATGTGTTTACTGCTGTCACATTTCCTGGTATCCAAACAAATGTTTATCAGGACCATTTTGTGCAGCAACCAGAGGCCCCTGGCTGCTGCTGTGTTAGGCTGAAAACAAAAATATGAGAAAGACATGGTGCCTACACTTCACAGTTTATCTTCTAGCAAAAGAAGGGATAGCTAGCAGGTAGAATGTTATATAAAGCATTGATGTGGCTAAGGAAAGGAAATCAAGGAAAACACTCCCTTTTTGGCTTTGATAATAAAAAGTTGCATTCTTTTTTACATAATCTTAGTGGAATTGGAGGGTAACATTTAATGTGTACATGCACTTCTGCAACAGTAGACTGCAGAAAATGCATCATCAAATTTCTGAAGCAGAGCCAATCTTTTCCCTTTACACCACAGTCTCTTGTTACACATTACATTACCTATTGACTGGATTTGTGGGGGACTGTGGAAGGCTGCTATCCTCTGGGTTCAAAGAGTGGCTGGCTGTGGAAGATGCCTGAAGCTCCTCATAGAGAGAATTACTGCCCAGTAAGAGTACTTTTTGCCAAATTGATGGATATTCTTATACATACAAACTGAATTCTCTTTGTAAATAAAATGAATAGTGGTTTTGGATGTATAACTCTCAACAAATAGAAAGGGATGGGCAATTCCAAATTCCCAGCACTCAATACTTTCTTGAAATGAGCCTGTCAATGGGATCCTTGAAAAAGTCCCAGGCAATCAAATCACAAGTTAATTTAAAAAATCTCTTCCTAATTGAACGTACATTTTATTAAATCATTTAAAATAAAGGCTGCATTAAATGATCATATGTTCCAAAATTGCTTGGATATTACAGTGATAAGCTCCTCCATACTTATCACCAATACTTGCTTCTCCAGTGCCCTCTAATCCCAAGTAGACTTCTACTTTACTCCTCTCTTTTCTGAACTCATGGTTTCATGGCACAACTGCTCCAATTTTCTTCCAGGAAGGTTGATATTTGTTGACTAGTGACACTGTCACTGGGGGAAGTGTTCCTGAGTAACAACTCCAGGATGGAGTTTGAGGGAAATCCTTGCTGATAAGTAAATCTGAGACAGTCTTCAATTCTGTATCTATTTACAAATCTTGTTCATTTTCCCTTGATAAAGAGTATTACATTCCTTTTAGATGCTTCAGGTTTATGCTGTCTAGGTTTTCAGGAACAGAAAATAAAACTGGTTTAAAACAAAAGGTTTGTTTTGCTTTTGTTTCATGGAGGTGGTCAGCAAAAAAGCTTATTCTTCTTCATTTTTATACTTTTATTTACTTTGAAAAGGGAACTTCACAATAAGAGTCATCATGCACCAGAGTATCTTGTTTGAAGAGGCTGCCTCCTCCTTGGGAATTCTTTTAAAAATAACATAATTGGACATAACTCTGAGAAACCTGCTTAAAGCTTTGAAATTAACTTTGCTTTTAGCAGAACTGGGAATAGATGGCCTCCAGAGGTCATTCCCAAAAAAATGTATTCAGCAATCCTCTGATATTACCATTTGGGCCATGAACTTTTTGCAAATCTTCAGGTATGTTTACACATTCCTGGGGATATAGAGCACAGACCTAAAACAAAAGCTGACCTTTGCCAGTAAATCTACATGGCACAGAGCATCACCTCACAGAGATACAGAATCCAGTGTCAAAGCATTATGATCTAAAGCATTACGATCTGATCTGATCACTTTGAGAGGTTACTGTACAGGTCATTTAAGGGCATGATGATCTAGAACCTCTCTAGGCCTCCAGGAACCAGGGAGAAGCCATTGCAGTAAACACAGGTTATTTTTCCAGGTTATTTTTCCTCTGCACCTCTTGTTGCTAATGCTACCCTCTCTGTGCAGCCTTCCTTCCATTCAGGCACTTTGCAGTGTAAGATTTGACTTTAGCATGATTCACTCTGCTTCCAGACTAAGGAAAATCTCCACTTTGAAAGATTAAACTCTCAAAGTAGTTGAGGAGCTTGAGGATAATCACCTGATATCAGTATTAACTGAGGATACCTGTTAACAGAGTTACAAATGGCAATCAGAAGGATGGTTTTTTTTTTAGCTTGCTGTCAAAGGCACGACATTTAATCAAGATGTTTTGAGCTAATAGTATTTAGTATCATAGTATGAGTAATATAAGATGTCATAAAGCTACTGGCCAAAGCACAAAGTGGCTTTTGGAGAAATAAAAGTTTAGTCATGACAGTTCTTTGCAATCTCTAAAAAAGGAAACTTCAACCTACAATTACCCATCACTTTGGTACACTATTGGTACATCCTGGATGAGGCTGCTGAACCAAATCTCTGAGAAGAGGGAATCTGAACTAGGCACAATATTTGTCTGCAGGTACCCTATTCTCTCCCCTGACTACAGAGAAAATATTAACTATCTGAGACCAATATTTAATGATTAATTCAGGGAAAATCACTTAGGTTTGCATATGCATTATTTGAATGCACTCAGATGAAAAAATATACAAATTAAGTTAAAGATGACTTGAACATGTAAAGAGATTTATTTTTCAGCTTATTAAAATATTGAACTCTTTACATTAATCTGAGTTGAATGTCTACACTTTTTTAATACACAGTGGAAAATAGCACTGCAGTTTCTAGAGTTATTGCTATTTTAGGAGACAGTGAGAGCTGAGTGTCCTCAATAACTCTCAAGATAAGTCCTTTAAAGTAGTTATTTAAGACATAAGGTTCATGAGGTTTCTATGGAGATGACTCTTTTTGTGTAGGTGTATCAAAATAAGCATTAGCATCAAAGGAGTGTTCTGGAAAATGGTTGTTACAAATTCTGTGTTTTCAATCCACAGCTTATCACGCCATATAATACATTATCCCTGATCTAAATATTGAAGCCAAAAAGACTAGCAGGATTCCACCACCTATGCAAATCAGATCATACAGAATAAATCCAATCTTATCAAATCCTGCCTTACTACAGCACTGCCTCCACTCTGCTTACATCCCAGATGACAATCCACAGGACAACTGCTGGCTCCTCTCTACCTTGATCTGAGGTCCTTCCTGCCTGCTTTTCACAGTTTCCCTTCACATGTACCCCACAACACTTGAACTTGCTCAAAAATGTGCTGCTTGGTGGGACCAGCACCCCTATCCTGTGAAAATTTTCGTAAATTCCCTAAATCCTGCTTATCAAGGAAAACCTTCAGTATTGCTGGGGCTTTGAAACTGAGCCAAATGTCCAGTGGTTCCTGGCACCCTGTGCCTACATGCTGGGGTGAGAGCATGGATGTCCCTCGGCAGCCCCCACAGCTTGCAGGATCCCAGACTGGGAGGATCCATTTCCCTGGTATAAGCCACAATTACAAAATTGCAGGGAGGCCTGCCTGGGCAGACATGCCACTGTGCTGATGAGCTGTCACAGGGCTGAGAGAGAGCAGCAAGTGGGACACCCTAACAGGGCTGCAGTGCCTGGGGGACACTGCAGTGTGGCCAGTGCCCTCCAGCACCAGGCAAGGTTGAATGAAGGTGGAGCTCAGAGAGACGCCTTTGTGTCCATTAGCAGTGAGTTCAGATGCTCCTCCCTTCCCAGAGATCCCCTGTGCTTTTTCTGATCGCTTCTTTGCCTATTTTGCTTTGCTTCTCAAAGATCCTCTGTTCCTTTTCCCACTTTGGAGCTCACATCTCTGCTAGAGTCTAACTTGAAAATTTTCTCTGCTTCTGAACGCCTGCAAAAGTCTTTGTTTGGGATGGTGTAACGTGGATGGGGGAACACTTGGGATTGAGGCATCTACTGGTTAACCTCTCAGAGCCCATCCAGAAACTTAAATATTTGAACAACTATCTTCATTAAGGGCAAGGGGTAACACCCCTTTGTTTTTCAGAAAAGAAAATGTTTTCAGTCTGCACTGTTTTTCTAAGCCCTATTAACCATTGCTTCCTAGTCAAGTTAGATAGCCTGCAAACTAAAGTTCAAGAATGAGTATTTGTTGAATCCATGAATATATGAACATACCCTAAGGTATTGATTTGCTGTCAACAGATACTGAAAACCAGAAAAGCATTTTACTTTTAAAAACCCCATGTTTTTAATAACTTGCTACACCTTTAGACCCCCTCCCTCAGTTAAAAATTAACCACTGTAGTTAACAAATCTTTATCAGCTAGCAACAAGTTCACTTTGCTGATTCTCCAAATATTCAAATAGAATGACATCTGATCCACAGCAATTTCAGCTCATGTGATTACAGACATCTACCAGATCAGATAGGTTCAGCTTTCACTGTTCACTGCCATTTGGCTAAGAGTTACCCTTGACCCACATTTTTCATCTTCTCACCTAGAAAAGAAATGTAAAAAAATCACAGTAGAAATTCAAATGAGAACTACATACCTGTGATTCAATGCATACATAGGACTTTGCAACCCAGTGAAAGGTGAAAAATCCATATGTCAACACCTAAAATGAGGAATTTAAAACAATGCTCTAAATGTTTCACAAATACACAGATGCCATTGTAAAGATAATCCAAAGAGCACTAAGGGAAGTAGTTAATGAAATGTTCAATGAGAACATGTTGTGCATTTTACTGGAAGAAATTACATTGTCTGGAAGAACAATTTGAAGGAATTATTAATACTATCATTGGATTCTGTGAAGAATAATTGCAGGAGTCTAATTTTATTAACTTAAAATGGCATGCACAGTATCGAGACTGTATGAAAGATAATATAAAGAAAATAATGCTATATATCTGTAGAAAAAATGGATTACTAATTAGCAGTCAAAAATATAATGTATATATTATAATGTATAGTGCTTGAAAATTTTTTTTTGATGGCAAAGGTTGTTTTGATTTTACAGTAATCATTAAATGAAGTTACACAGCAATATATGGAGTCCCTGTTTCTTTCATATACCCAATCAGAGCTGTAGAGATGATTACAATAGCTATAACATGTTCTCCAGTGTGAAATAAATAAGCCCTATGAGTCACATTATTTCATCTCTCTATGTGGGGATTTATGCACATCCTTCCCAGCACCATTAAAAGAGATAAGACTTATATATGCAAATCCTAAGATAGCACAGGGAGACTAAAACAGTAAATTTTGCAGAATAGCTATTAGCCTGAAATTATAGGGAAAACACAAAAGACACTCTCTTGTAAAAAATCAAGGCTTCTGGGCTTGATCTTTATGCCCAGAGTACAACAAATGTAAGAAAGTATAAACTGTAAGATAAAGATGCAAAGAGTACAGCAGAGAATGTTTCTTCCTGCACTCTCTGTCAGGGGCAGGTGACAGAGCGCGCTGCGGGTGTGAGCTGAGAGCAGCACACGTGAAGGTGTGCTGAGAGTGGGAACAAAGAGCTATATTCGGGTCTTGTGTCATAGGTACCTGATGTGGGAGTTGGAATTGCGCTGAGATTTAAGGTCAGGAGGGTGAGGAGTGATCCAAGCCCAGACTGGCATATCCTAGTGTCCTGCAGGAGCCAGGTGAGGGCACAGGTGTAGCAACATTAGGCAGCCCTGTCCCTCATAAACTGCAGGATATGATTTTGGTCTATGGAGAGCAAAGTTTTAGAAAAATTTTAGAGTTATAGACATAAATGTGTTAAGCACCCACCTCTTTGTCGAGATTTTTCCCCAGAGCAGTTCATGAAGCTCAGGACTCCCACTGTCACCCTGGGTTTGGGGCACATGTCATTTTACTTGTGCAGTCTCTACTGCTTTGCCAATTCTGACTTATGGGTGACCAGTCAGCAGAGGCCTTCTATACCTCTTTTATCTTCTTTTTCTTCCTCTGGGGTTGAGCAGGTACTGGGACCCTACACCCCATTTTTACTTTTAGAGTAGCATTTTGTCCAAGATCTCACCTTGCCTCTGACTCAAACTGTGCATGCCATATCTTTTTGTGCGTGTCTTAGGTATTTTCCAAAAGGTGATGTGACACGTGGAACTGTTACACAAGGCTGGGTAGATATTGCACGTGTCTTTCTGGATCACAAATTAGTAGCTGCTGCCAGAAAGCATCTCTGACACCTTCTGCTGTATTAGTCATGGTTTCATGCAATTAATTTAAATAATGTTGATTTTTGTACATCATGTAATTACAGTACATTTTTAATCATCCCATCTGGAGAGCTATTGAATATGAAAAAACATATGGTGACTTTGTTTTGTTGATCAACCAAATAATTTTAAACAATATATAATGTTTAGAAAACCTGTGGTTTAGGGAGGATGTAGCTGATTTCATTGAAGTTCCTTTTCTGCTCATGAAAACTCAGGAAACATGATAGCTCTACTAGATTTTCTGTCATTGGAAAAATAATCACTTACAGTAGACTACAGGGCCCATCGGCAGGTACTAGAGCTCAGTTGCACTGGGAATGGTACAAACAGGTGACGAAAGTTCTTATTCCTGAAAACCTAAATATATTTTCTAATATGAACACAGCCATGTGGAGCAGCTAACAGTTTTAGCAGCTCTTCATCCTTCTAGTACATAAAATCAATTAATATTTCTTTAAAAAATAATAATATTATTTGGCAAGAGACAATGGTCCTTCCAGTTTTCCTTTAGCAAGAATAATTTCTAAGATCAGATAATGTCTTCTTCCCTACTGCTTGTGCTAATGGAGAAAGCTCCTTCTGTCATTTTGAGCTATGAAATTTAATTGCCCAGAATAGCTGATACTTATTTTCAACAACTGCTGAACAAACTCTTTAAAATGGTATAATTGCACAGACAGGAATCCTTAATTTAATGTACACCTTGTGGCATTAAAATGTGAGCTTATGTGAGGGAGATAAAGAGCTCATGGGCCTTCTGAAGCATCTTCCTCTGGGGAGGGACTCACCTTTTGCTTTATTCTGCTCTCACTTATATTTATTATAGACAGAAATAAAGTACATAATTTGCATGAATTTTTTCTCTTTTGCACAGGTAGCAGTGAGAGGCTGTTTCAGCTCTCCCTTTCATGCATGGCATTTTTAGAGAACCTGAGCACCTGAATGTCACATCTCATGTTTGGGAGTCACTGTGTAGTGTTTGTTTGTGTGACAAGCACAACATACATTCTCCCCAGAAATATTTTTATCTTATAATTTTTAGTTCATGTACAAACTCTTTTCTCTAAAAGGAAAGGCCTTTGGATAAGAGAGGGAAAGGTGTTGGAGGCAGGTAAATATAGAATTAGAAAGATGGTCTTTACTTCGGTTAAAGAAGTTTTACTGAGCTGAAAATTAAATATTTCAGTTTACAACTCTGCCATTGCCACCTACCACATATTTTTTTGTCCTTCACAACTTCTTCTGCTTAAACAAGACCTCTTATCCTACATGAGGGAAAAGATTGTCTTATGACCTATGTCACAAATAAGATAACTAAGCCTCTGCTTAAAGCACGCTGTCAAAACAAGGAAGAGATCCGTCAGCACTGCTCTGCTTTTCAGGGCACTGATGAGTGTGCACACATTCTGCTGGCTCAGCTCCACTCGAAAGTGGGGAAGGTATCTCCTGAAAATATGTTTGTGGTCCTGTAAATGCTTCTTCATAGCGGCCCTAGACTTTATCAAATTTATTAGGTTGAGTGTTTGAAAGAATTGACCTAGACTAAAACATCTAGGGGTGCCTAATTATTTGAAGGAATATAGAAAACATTTGTGCCAGCATCTGGTATCTCTGTTTCTCTAAACAACTGGGTTCTCAAGTGTTTGTACTCCCACTGAGAACAAACATATTTCCACTATGATTTGGCATCTCCTCGGAGCATCTTGTAATGTTCTGAGGACATCCCTAGAAAGCTCTTTTCCTTAATTAGAAAAGGAAACAGCAATTCAGGGTTACTGAACATGCAAAGCTTGTACCCACTTGTGGTAGAGAGCATATTACAAAATGTTTTTTCTGGTTTAAACTTGGCTCAATTTTCATGCAATTCTTTAATGCAACTTTATTGGTTTTGTATGGGTTTCTAACACTTTTTGTTTGATTTTTTTTTTAAATTTTCTTTCCTGTTTATTAACTGCTGATCACTCATGATTCCCTAGCCTCAGCCTTGAAATGCCAATGTACCTTTCAGGTGGATATTATTGTAATCAAACGTTTGAGGCTGGATAAGAGCTGGAATATAATTGAAACAATATACTGCATATGTTATAAAACTTCAAAGACTTTGTCATCTTGAAATTCAAACATGGTTCCAGGTCATATTTAGAAAATCACCTCTAGCAAAAGTAGGGGCAAAGCCAACATCCATTTTTTGCAGGAAGTCTTCCCAGTATGAAGGAATTCCCTTTATTCTGTCCTGGAACCAGCAGCTTAATTTGTCTCCTCTGGTAGAGGCAAATCACTCCAAAAGTAGAAATATATTGGCAGTTTCTGCAGTGTTACAGAAGTCATGCCACTTTGCTTCATTCCCTGCCTGCAGGATAGCAGAGAGCAGCTCAGGAGAGCTGGAGATGCCACACAAGACACCTGGGAGTGTCTGGGGTCTGTGGGCAGCAGGGCTCAGGCTGGAGGCACCAGGACCATTAAACTGCCCATAGCCTCATAGCTGACAGAGACCTAGTTTGTGCCTGGGAGGATTTCTGCCTGATGGCAGCAGCTTTCAGTGCTCACTCCTGGCCTACTTTATCTTCCAAACACAGAGTAAAAAGAGAGGTTAAAGACTGCATAACCCTTCAGTTCCTACATAAATCCTATTTTGCAATACAACTAAAGCCATAACATAAAAGATAAGTTGGGCTTATTTACATTGTAAGGGTGTGAGACTGAGGTCCCCTCTAGGGGCTCATTCCAAGCTCTGAGTTCTGGGCAGCTGAGTTTGTTGTATAACTATGTTATCATCAGCTGAGTTTTGGTATTTTGTTTTCCAGAATTACTTGTGCAATAATAATGAGCCCAGTAGTAATCTTTGCAAAATCCCTTCTCATTGCCTTCTATATTGAAGTAGAATGAAAACAGATTGGCAGCAGACATCTAGAAAATTAGATATTAACTTTCAAAAGTGCATGCTAGTTTGCCCTGTAATAGCTGGGAAGCAAGAACATTATGTTTCAGCACTGAACCTTTTTGTGGAATCAAAATATTCTCTCACTATAGCCTGGTTCACATCTGCTGTGGGCTTTAATGTTGTTAACAATACTTGTGATTGCAGTAATAGAAATGTAGTCAGGGAAAAGAAAGGGAAAAACCCTCTTATTTGTATTCAGAACTCTAACAATGCAGTTAATCCTACTGCAATTACTGGAGAAAAAAGAAAGGAACAAATCTGAGAAAAGAAATTAATGTGAAAAAAAACCACTCCTCTGCATTTAATTAATATTAAGGATGTGAAATAAGCCCACATAAGGAAAGAAGTGCACAACTGTGACAGAAAATTTGGATCAAAATCAGGATCTTGATAAAGAGTGTTATTATAGAAATAATGTAGCTGACCACAGAGAAAGCCAAAGGGAAAAAACAATCCCTTAGCCTGTAAGGAGTTTTGGGGCAAATCAGAGATCTGAGGCTGTTATTAAAGTGACAATGGGTTGCAGGTTAGAGGTAGCAGGGTCACTGAAAGGGAAGTTGCATCATATCAGAGTTGCTGCTCTGCCCCATGCCTGGGAGTGCAGATATTTCACTGCGTGGTGCTGATGGGGCAGAGCAGCTCCAGCCTCTTTGCTTTCTTCTTTCCAACAGACCTTGCAGGAGAGCATAAATAATTTCCCTTTAAAGGAGTAAAATAGAAGGTATGCCCAGTCTCCCTGTTTTCAGCAAAGGGATACTTGTCCATTTTATCCCATTTTTTTCATTTCACATTTTTCTTTGAGCATTTTGCTAGGCTCCTCATTTCCTTTCTTTCGCTGCTGCTGCTTGAAACTTCACTGGACATTTTCTGCTTTTGTCATCTGTGCCTTACACTCCTCATCTCAGGAACTTAAATATGAACTTTCTTTCCTAGATTTGTTCCTTCCTGTAACTCTTGTCATGAGAAAACCCATCCATCCTGCTTTCTAAAGCCTTTAATTATTCATTATGTGTCCCCTTTTTTCTGGCTGCTGGTGTCACTGGACCTCCTGAATAGGTTTCATCTCCCTTTAGTTATTTACACATTAGAATTCTGCACCTGAATTGCTGACCAAGGCTTCCTTTGGCAACTGTTCACAGAAATAGACATTTGTGCTATGACTCATCTGACTCATTTTTCATCTCTTCACTGGGAGGAGATGCATTCTGGAAATGCCCATATGTCTTACTGAAAATAAAAGGAAGATATACAAGTAGATTAGGTGAACTTTTTGACATTATGGCTGTGTAAAATGAGGTGAGATCAATGCCTCTGTTATGCTTCTTTAGAAGGTAAGATAGAGAAAATATATAACAAGAATTTATTTGAAACTTCTTATAACTAAATCTAAAGTCAATTTCTGTGACTTATTAAGGAACCTAAAAACCTTTACACAATACCTGATTTTTATTGCAAAAATAAGTGTACTATTTTCAAACTATTAAATAGTACCAAGAATGATTCAAAAGCATGCCTTTCTTATATGTTGGTTTGTTTCCTACTGCCTATAAAATATATGCTTTTAATCATAATGATTGAGAAAAATTGTGATTTAACAGTACCTTTATTGTAGATTGTAAAAGAATATGTATATATAGGACCTTAATCCATACATTATGAAACTATCTCCAGTGCTGTGAAATAGGCTTTTGAAATTATGAGCTGCCTGAAAACTGCCTTTGGATATTCTTTTTCATATATACAAGTATTTTACAACACGTCTTTTTGTTTGTTAAGTTACAATCTTTTATAATAAGAGTATAGGGTTTTAAGTCAGTCTCCTAAATCAAATATGTCAAAACATAGGGCTACATCATCGCTCACAACACATCAGGACACAGGCTAATGGATTTTACATGGCACAGTGATGTTTTACAGTTTCTCAAATCACCTGCAGTATAACACTGCTTGCTTTATAGATATGTTGGTTGTCTGAGTTTTGGGTGGTTCTGCAAACACTGAGCAGCACAGTTGCTACACTATAAATGCATTTTCCTGCCTTTTCCAACGAGCCTCTGCCTGCCACTGGGGGTTCTTTGGGCTTGCTCCCTGGCAAGGCCATGCTGAGATCTCTCTGCTTTACCCCAGTTCACCTCACTGAAAAGATCATTGTCTGGCTCATCCATTTGACTCAACTCCCTTATTTCTTTCAGTGGCTTATGCTTCACTGGTGCATCTAATCAGTGCCTTGCCTGGAGGTCTGCACAGAGCTCACCCCTTTCCTGTGTGACCGTTCTTTCCTTCTGCTCGATCGTCCCTATCCCTGTTGGTGCACCAGTGCTCCATATCCACTTTTCTCTTCATTAATTTTTCTATCTTCTGTTTGTACTGTCTCCCAAGCAAATTGCTTCACCTGGGACTCCTCTCCTGATGTAGCCTTCAGCTTCCACCATCTGCAAATTGCTTCTTAAGACAAATTTTTTTCAATACAACTACAAATGCAACCAAAATTCAACCAATTAAAAATTTCTGTACAGAAGTATAAATACAGGTATATCTCACTTTTACGATATGGAAAAAAACAAATTCTGAAGTATATCTCTGACATTTTTCCCTTTCTTCCCTATCTTACTATATATTTTTCCCTCTAATGATAAGTATTTGCAAAATGTAAGTACAAAGCCTATCACAACTTGTGTGTTATATTAGCAAAAGGTTAAAAATAAAAACTATAGACATTAATGCTGATTATGGCACAATATTTACAACAGCACTGCATGCAGAAACCAGATGTTTTTGAAGGGTGTTGTCTTTTTATTTTTATCTTGAGTGCTTCTATGAATCTTGTTATCATGCATCTCCCAGTTATTATTCATAAATTATAGAATATTTGTCTTCCTAATTTAAATCCAGCACAAATATGTGCTATTCTTCCCATTTAAGACAGAGGACTAGAGAAGAGAAAAACCAAGACACAATAAAGAATACTCACATACAGCAGAGCACAATTAAGAAGTCTAGATTATTAAAAGAAAACTTAAATGAACATTTGATAAACTTTACTTTACAATAAACATCATTGTAACTATCTGCACATTGCACCTCTAAGTAAAAAAAAAAAATAAAATAAGGATTATTTCTAGATTTATATCTCAGAATTTAATGCACAATATCTGATAAAACGTAAGAGTTACCCAAAAGCCACCATGCAACAGTGGACACAGAATATTCAAATTTCATATCCTTGTAAGCATGAAAAAATACAATAACAATAATGAACAAACATACAAAAAAATTCTCATCCTACCACTAAAGAATAGCATTGTGTTAAGCTGAGAAAAGGAGTTAAAAGCAATATTCTAGCTAAAAGGCTAAAATACTAATGGTTTTACACCCCCTTAGAAGCTTGGAAAATTTGCACTACTCATCAAAAACACTCATAAAAGGACAGTGTTCTTCAAGTTTTCTTCCCTAAACTGTGATTGAACAGCAGAGGACAGGGGATTATGTGAAGAACAGAAAAAGCCTTCCCTCAGAAATGGAATAACTCTTTTTCCAAACAGAAAAAAAAAAGAAAAATAAAAAGAAAAAAGGAAAAAGGGAAAAAAAATGGTGGGGGAGGAAGAGGAAGCTTTTAAAGCAATTTAGAATCAAAGGAGTCTATTAAAGAAAGGGTTCATTAGTAAATAAGACTGTGGTAAAGACTAGCACAAGTCTATACACTATACACTATTTTTTTCCTTCTTCTTGCTTTATGGTCATTATAGGAAAGATTAAGGAAAAGCCTATCCTGCAGATTTTCTCTACAGGTAAAAATCTGAGCTCTAGCAGGTCAGTAGGTCAGATGTGATTATCAGAAAAATTGGTAGAAATTATAATTACAAATAATTAGTAGACAAAAGGGTAAATGAAATATATTGATCTAGAATCAGAACAACTTTTGTAGAAAAAAGCCATACTTTGCAAAAGCATGGCAATCCTCTGAAGAAGACAAGGATTATTTGAATAATGCTGATTCAAACTTACTAACTTAACTTTTTAAAAATATATAAGTAACAACATTAATGAAATGGAATTATCATAGGGTAAAGGGGTAAACACACTTCCAAACTACTAGGTGAAAAGATAGGAATCAAAGGGCAGGGAGAACAATAATTTTTCACAGCAAGGAACTTGCAGCACTGTTCAGCACTCTAGGGATTTGAATACAAAAACATTGTGCAAAGGTAGTGAGCTGAAAGGTAATTTTATGTGTAATGATACAGAATTAATCAGGATAGTAAAAGCATAAGCTGGATGTGAGGAGTGATAGACCAGTCTCATGATACTGAGCAATGAAATGACAGATGAAATCAATGTCAATAAATGGAAGTTAGACACTGAAAAATAATAACCTTCATTGCTCACTCACAGTGATCGACTCTCAATTAGCTATTGCTGCTCTTGGAGGCAACAGTAAAGACCCTGAAAATATCAGTGAAATGTTTGGTTGCTGAGCCTTCAGCAAGAAAAAAGTAACAAAGTAGGAATTATTGGGAAACAATGAGGATTCAAGATTTTCAATATTTGGAGTGATCACAGAACTGTGTTTATCATACACACGGCTGGAAGATGACTTGGAGAGAGTCTCCAGGTGGAAGATCACTTCTCACAGCTTGTTTGAGGTGCAAAGTCAGTGTGGACTGAGGAGCAGACAAACAGCTTGCCTGGGCTCATGTGCTCCCCTCTGGACAACATTTGCTGGAGGCTTTTGTCTCTCCAGCCCTCCTTATAATTGCCCAGGTGTCACCTACCTCTACTTGCTATTTCTCCAGTAAGATTTTTTTATTTTTCATGAGCCCACTTTTCTGATAGTAATGTTGATTATGATATTATTATGAGGAATAAAAGAAAGTTAAAAAAAAAAGAAAAAAAATTAAATATACATCCATTGTATTTTTCACTGCAAGCAGATGATTTCACTGACACTAATTTCTTCTAAAAAACCCCAAAACTAAATCAGGACAAGAAGCTCCATCTTAAAAAAATGGTACAAAGACTTTAACCTTTATGTTAATTTTTCTGGGAAGCAAGAACACTGTTAAAATTATGTTGATGCAAATGATTTGTCAGGAACTGGTCATATGATGAAGTTATACTAGCAACTAGAAATGAAGCAAGTATCAGAAGTGAGATTATAATAATGAGTTAAATAATTGTGTAACAATGTACAACAATCAATTATGAGAGCAATCATCCGAGTACATATTGAACTGAACAAGACCACTCCCCATAAGAAATTATTAGGATGTTTTAATTATAACATAAATAAAAATGTGGCACAAAGTGTTTGGGTTTGCTTTTAGCAGAGAGGAGACAAGCTGAGATAAGAAAGGAATCAGAAGAATTTTGTCTAAGGACAAGAAGTATTATTCTTAGACCCTAAAGTTATACATGTGATTAGGGCTACATTGTTAAAATAACATAAAGTGTTTCATAAGTCTACATTGTGGTATTGCTGTAACACAAATTATATCCGTGACTCCAGGGAAATCTAAGCATTTGACCTTGACACGTAACACAGGTATGACCCAGTGATCTAATTAATACCTCTAATCAAGTAAATTCATTTGTAGCTAAACATTGCATCCTCATCCACGCTCAGGAAGGTTTATCTTCCTCAGTGTAAAATAATAATAAAGTTAATAATAATAATAATAATAATAATAATAATAATAAAGCCAGTGTGATCCTCACATGCACGAGTGTGGCTCTGACAGAGAAGTGGGTGTTTTCCTGAGGCTTACTCCAGCCCCGAGGCTCTGGGGCTCAGTCCAAGCCATGTGCCTTCTCAGAGCAGTATGGAAGTGATATGTCCTGGATATGTACATTGGTAAAAGAAGTAAAAAGAAGCACCTTCTATTTTTTTTTTCTATTTTGTAAAATCTTTTTGCCATTCTTTTGAATTGGGGATTTACTGTGAATAGTCCATGTTTGAATTATGTTACTTGGCCAAGTCAGTCCTATAAAGCACATAATTCAGCATTGTATGAGGTGTTTTCAGAGCAAAGAATCATTGTTACTTAACTGTTCCTTTTCCACAAATGTGTGGGAAAAGGATCATTTCCATTAGGAAAGGTAGTCTCACAAGGTAGCCTCAGTATTGCTATGAACACGTCTGCAGAAAATTATTTTTAGAAAAAAATCAAATATCTCTTCACCAAAAGTCTGCATGGATGTGTAACTATGTTCAACACCCCTGAATAGATTTAGTGCAGACTTGACAGGCACTTAACAGAGACTGGATGGTCATGGCCAGTTGAGTTTTACATCTGGTGGTTTAGGAGGATGAAGGATGTGATAGTGTGGGCTGTTTACTGTTCATTCCTGGGAAGCTAAGTGCTCAGGTGGCTAATCTCAGCCATGTCCCTTGGGGCAGCTCTCACTCCTACATAGGTCACTTAAATTGTTTTAGTTCACAAAACTATAGCTGCCACAGTGGAAGGGCACTATAACTGTTATATACACTCCATGGAAAATTATGACAAGTGCTCACTTGTATCTGTTTCTCTGCTTATCCTCTGCTTATAGAGAAAACTATATTCATGAAATGTTTCCTAAGAGAACCCTCAAGGGCATGTCTACACCAAGCTCTATCTGAAAGCAGAAAGAGTGTGAGAACAATGAAATAGAGTCTAGAGGAAAGGGACAGCAATGATCAGGTCACTGACTAAAGGACTCTGGCATGGAAAGAAAAGTTGAAGCACTTGGTTATGTTACTCTAGGGGAAAAAATGGTGGGAGGTAGTCATCTTCAAATATATAAAGAACCTGTTGTAGAAAATTAAGGGATAAATTAAAAAATAACTATTGCCAAGTCTGACACATCTAGGTCAAGAAATACTAGTCCTAACTGAAGCAATGTTTAGCATATTAGGAGCAGTTCACTGTGGTAGGAGGCTACTCAGAAAAGGCATGGGATGTCCATCACCAGGGACAGACTAGAAAGAATAGCATAGCTATTCAGATAGAGCTTGTCCTGCCTTTGGGTAGAGAGATGAGCTGGATGACCTCTTGAGGTCCTTTCTGGTGTTATTTTCCTTGATCTTATGACCATGGCAGTCTGCCCAGATTGATGCATTTTGGTGCAAGATCTTTCTAATATTACTGTGATGTATTTCAAGACTGAAATTTTTCCTTCACTGAATTAATGAACCACTTAGTGGTAGCTTGGGGGTGCCCATACCAGAGTCCAATACAGCCTGAAGAACTGCTGTTTAGCTTCAAATAACTGCCTTAGCCATCAAAAAGATACACTGTGAGAAGGCTGGGTGCAGCTTTTATTGAGAGCACCTTTGTGCTCAGGGGTCAGCTGGGGAGACGGCTCTGTTAGCTACTGTCAAACACAGTCTGTGGGGAAGTCACACCAAGTGACACTTCTCTGTGCCAGGCTGCACACATTCTTTCCACAGCCCAGTGCATGTGACCACTTGGTTCCACCTGTGGCAGCCAGCAGTGCAGGGGGGTGCAAGCAGCTGCCATAGCTGTCCTCAGACTCCCTTTTCAGCTCTTCTCTTTGGGCTTGTGCTGCAGGGGCTGCACACCTATGTGCTGAGTGCTGGTGACACATGACACTCTGCTTGCAGGCCACAATCTGCTGTTCTCTGTTATAGGGGTTGGCTTTCCAACCTCGCCACTTTTCCCTTGATAAGCAACTGGCATTGCTGTGCTATTTCTGACCTACAGGGAATTCCTAGGAAATACTGCAAATGCTCTGGTGATACTGCCTAGTGTCAGCTGAAGTGTGTGAGAGGTTCAGTTGCCTTTCTGGGGAGAAAAAATTGGCTCATGTTAAATCCAGAAGGCATGTCAGCCCTTCTTAATTTGGTATAACTGCAGAAATCCAGTGATGGATGAAACACATGCTACATGCACAGCTAATGTGCAAGAAAAGCTGTGGATTTGGGAGCTGCATGAGATCCTTAAACCATAACTCTGGGGAGTAGAGAGATCTGCAGGGCCACCACTTCCTCAAATTCCCACTAAAAAATCAGCTTTTCATTTCATACCATACATGAGCTCTGGCTAGTGACAGTCACCTGTGAGATAGTGATTGGATTGTAAGTTTCCCAGTGGCTTTTGAACTAAATCCTTGTGAGCACTTCAGTCACACATTCTGTGCTCTCGGGGTAGGTGGAGCAGCCTGTAGGGCAGTCATTCTTGCCCAGTTGGATGATCTTTAAAGGTACCTTCCAACCCAAAATATTGCATGATTATTTAAATCCCCAACTGTTATGCTCAGCGAAATTTTCTGCTGCAGCAAAGATCACAGGTTTTCTTGAGATCTGGCAGCAGAGCTAGCAATATCCAACCTTGTTCTGCAGTGTTTGGGCCATAAGAAGAATTTAGGAGAAAGAAACTTGGTTTATTATGGTAACTTGTCTAACTTATCCAAAGAGGAATTGTGGGAAAGAGAAATTTAGCATGAGGATTTCAAAGCACTACTTAATGCAGAATTTCGAAATCCCACCACAGCCAAGACAGCGTCAGCCCAGGGTGCAGGTGCTGGGTGAACCAGGGTTCCACTGACAGAGTGACAGTGTGTCCCCAGTGGTTCACCCCAGTGCTTCCAGCAGCCAGCTCATATACAGTTTATTCTGCCTGAGGCAGGGATGACCGCACCTTTCTTTGTGTCTCTTCACATGTAGAGCAGAATCCATACATGTGCAGAAACAGACAAAGATGAATCTGAGGCAGAGTCTGTATTCATATGTAGTAGGGTGATACCAGTTCCTGAGCACAGCAGATGTAATCATTCCAGGTACAGGTCTTGTGAGAATTTGGGACATTCCATTAATCATGGTCCAGGAAGGTCTAGATGCTATCTCCCAGGTGCAGATGCCAGGGAAATCATCAGTGATGGCCTGGGACTGTCCCATTCATATGGTAACAGACCTGATATTATCTTAACACTGTCTGGGAACAGGTTGAATGAAAATAGAACTCTGTTCCCAACCAGAGTGGTCAAAGACATAACTTTGGATCTTCACAATATTTTATACACACATATAAATACCTATATAGCATGAATTATCTCTACCATATACTACAGTGACACATGATCTTCTTCCTACTGGAATTCAATTAACCCAAGTGCAGGACTTTAAGATCATGTGTTCTCATTCTTGTTCTGAAGTTACTTTTGTTTTCACAGCTCCCTAATGATACTGGCAAATGCCAGTTCAGGCTTTCATGACAGACCATATAATGCTTTCTCTCTACTCAACAGTTTCCAAGGTTTCTTACAGATCCTAATGCATTTGCATGTATGCATCAAACACAAGCCCGCAAGTGTCTGTAAAAGTGTTAAAGAAATAGAATGAAAAGAAAATAGCATTAATTCTGAAAAGTGAAAATAGATTGAGATGTTCTTAAAATATGATTATCCTCCAAAGTGTACTGACACAAATTTTCAATCATTTTTGATTTCTACTTTCAGTTATTAAATGAGTTTTCTCCAAAATATGACACTATGCTCCTGGTTGCTGCTTTTCTGTGATGCTCAGCTGGCCTACCTTAATGATGATGAGATGGATTGACAGAAATCTTTTACTGGTATCAACCAGATAGTGAGTTTGCAGAGTAGTGAGGTTTCATAAATGGTTGCAGTGATTTCCAGAGGGGCTTTGTATATTTGATTCTGGCTTTTACTGAGAAATATATTGGTTGCAATGAAATATCCTCCCTCTTCAAGGAAATTATTTTTTCCTTTAAGGTTTTAAAAAGACATTTGTACTATGTTCTATTAACAAATTATTATCTTTATAGAATAACTTCTATTTAATACTTTTTGGAAAATGGATAATATTTTTAATTTCTAATGAAGATAAGCATTATTTTTTTTCCTTAGTTTTTTTAAAGTTCATCTACTTCATAAGATGTTCACATGATGTTCATCACTTCCCTTTTATTTCCCTATGTGAGCTTTATTGTAAGATACACACTGTTTTGCCTACAGACAAACAGGCTGGCTGACCCTGTGTCTGTGCAGCTGCAGTGCTGAAAAGTAGAGATAACAAACACAGGCATTTTGCTTTGTCTCATATTTAGACAATACAGAGGTCACCACAGACAACACCTGCACAGATTATCAACAAACTCCAAATCCATGTGATGAGGCTTTGGGTTTGTCTTTGGTCTAACTTTGATTTAAGAGAAAACAAAAGCCCAGGCTAATTCCCCACCTGCTATAAACTGACACAGCTCCACTGAATTTGGTTGACACCAGCTCAGAATATAATCTTGTGTTTGCTGACTGGAAACTAGATCAAATATCTTATCCAGGCTAAGTAGGGTTAAAATGATTGCATCCATTCTGACCTGAACAGCTGAAGGTGTCTCTTTCAGGTGCAGAAGATTTAATCTGAATCAAGGATGAAGCAATGTGCTTCCCAGAGGTGCCAGTTCACACCTGGGGGTGCTGTGGCCTGGCTGCAAATGTTCATCACTGGATCAGCAACTACTCAAAGCCTTGGGATGAATTCCATATAATTTAGGAAGCTCTGTTTCTGTTGTTTGAAAGCAAGCTGGGCGAACCTCATGTAACTTTTTCATTTGATTACCCTGCTAATAAATTTGAATCTATGCTAACTGAAAACCAGTTTCTGTAGCATGAATACAGAGCCCACATTAAAAAGCCCAAATCTTGCCTGATTTGATGGTTGCCTTTCTACACTCATTGGATCTGAATATGGGAAAATAGACAAACTCCCTAAAAATCTGCAATATTACAAAGTTTCATATAGAAGTAAAAGACAAAAAGAGAATTATTCTGAAATAGGTTTAAAAATTAACCCCCTGCTTTCTATTTGGTTTCATTATGTGTTAATTTTTATAAGTCAAGGGTTAATTTAATTGCTGTAAGCTACACATACCAACTGTAACAGACTTGGAACTGAGCCTGAATACAGTAGGAATCAGAGGAGCCCCTGGATATCTTCTGTGGCTACTTGCTACTGTTATTAAATCTGGTTGGTAATTAGAAAGAGAATTTTTCCTGAACATCAAAATTTTCTTACAGGTAGCCAGAAATTAGTTATGCATGAGACAGTTTTTCTGCTGCTTTACAGACATATGTCATTGCCCTTTCTATCTGGACACAGTATTCTCCCACAGTGAATATTTCTGTCCTTGGAGCACCTGAGTGTAGAGAGAGGTAAGAGGGAAGTTGGCAGATAGGTTAAGGAGGTGACCATCCTAATTTCACTGAGGGCAGCCAGAGACTCTCATTAGCCCCCAGACTTTGTAGCAAAAATACAGTAGGTGTCCACACTAAAAAAAGCTATGATATCTTTGAATATTTTAAATTGATTACTGCCACTCATAGGTAATCAACCTACAATCTCTTCTGGACAATATAGAAATAAAAAAGTTAAAATCAGGTTTATCATTTGGCCATTGGAATATAGGAATAATTAGGGAAATTGATTGTTTATTGGCTATGCATTTATTGCTGCTTCTTACTATTAAGAAAAAATAAAGTTAAGAAGAGGCAAAACTTTATATTTTTAAATTTATGTTAGATAATTATTATAAAATTATAAAATTATGTTAGAATAAGAGCTTCTTTGTATTTGGCATTGTAAAAAGTAAGAGACTAAAATGTAAACTTTTATGCTAGAATTATAAGACAATAAATTTCTCTGATACCCCTGGTTGCACAAATTCCATAATGTTATTGGTTATTTTACGAGCAAGTCCTACATTTGTCATAGCAAATTGCAGTTTACGAACCATTTTCCTATTTAGTTTTTAAAGTAACATTTTTGCAAGCAGTTTTAATCCGCTGGGCATCACTGCTTGGGATTATTTGTCCATTAAGTAACACATTACTCCTGCCAGCCCACAGGCTTGCCTGGAACCAGTGGTGTTTGTTAACCCTTGGCCTTTGGTTGTTTAAAACCTCTTTAGCTTTGTGTTGTTTGGAAGTTCAGCATGAACTGACCTCCTATTCTAAATCAGCTAAGCAAACAGGAACAAATTTGACACTTCCCTTAAGAAAAAGAATTAACAACAGAACCAAAAGCCAAATACTAGATATTCTGCTGTTATGTAATGTGCAGCAATTACGTAAATAGGAATCTCAACATTTGGTATTTCTATGAGGTAATACCTTACAGTGCACACAGTCCTATTCACCACCTCAGAACCATGCTGAGGCACAGTGTGTTCAGCATAAACACAAGTATAAGGACTCACACAGATTGCCAGCTGCCAAAAGCTACAGAACCAGAATGTATTTTTTTCAACATCAATATTATATGCTATAACTTTATTGTTTAATAGTCACATGCAAAGGAAAAACAATTCAAATTTTCAGTGGATATTTTATTCTGCAACAGAACAAATGCAAAGAAATGTGGGCTGAGAGGGATGTGCCCAAAAGAGAATCTTCTAGGGCTGCCTCAACATTTTACTGAGCCAGAACTGGAAAATTGCCCTTACAGAAGGTAAAGGTATGTTGTTTCAGTAATACATGCAGCATGTTTCAAACTATATTGTATTACATTACAGAACATCAGCAACTATTTTGTATAACATTTTATATAAACATCATAAGCTGCAGACCCTCCCAAGATAATTTGCAGTCTATAATAATAATAAAAGTAGTAGAAAATACTTCATTCTCCCACTTGACTAATACATAAGATCTTTGAGAGATTTTTGGACTCTCTCTGTTCCGTCCAAATCTCTGTTTACTTTTTTGTCATTCCTTTTATCTGCAAATCACTTCCCTTTCCTGATACCATGCATTGACCACAACATTCATCTTGCCTCTCTCTGCTACAGTTCCCACTGCCTGTGTTGCTCATTTCTAATTGTTCTTAATATCAATGCCCTCATTTCTTGCCTTTTCTCTGCCTGGCAACAGACCCCCACTTTTACCACTGTTGATCTAATTACTTTTTCTAGATTGGCATTTAGTGGAAATATTCATGTCTTTAGCAGGATCGATTACCTGCACACCTCAGAGAGCAGTGCTACTGCTTGAGGGGAGAACAATTAGTAGCTTATATAAATAGACAACTTCTGAAGTGATTAAAGTGATATGTAAAACTGTCACACTAAGTGAAGGCCTTTGAGAGAAAAGAAAAGAAAAGAAAAGAAAAGAAAAGAAAAGAAAAGAAAAGAAAAGAAAAGAAAAGAAAAGAAAAGAAAAGAAAAGAAAAGAAAAGAAAAGAAAAGAAAAAGAAACAACAACAAAAACCCAAGACAAAACAACCCAAAATCCTCAGCTGAAAGCATTGTACTTAGCAAAACTGATATTGAAACTCAAGGACTAAGCAGATTTACTATGCCACAGTAACTATATATTGCTTAAATTTTTTTCTTGATTCTTATTTATGCTATTGAATGAGTAGAATGTCCTTTTCATGATGATTTGGAGTGGAACACTTCAGAGGAAATCCCCAAGTGAGACAATGATTCATCAGTGGTGAGTCAGTCAGATTTGTCCCTTGAAGTCAGCACTAGGCCAGTGCCAGGCAGATGGTTTGTGTGGTAAAAAGCCAAGCTGCAGTCCCAAACTCTTCAAGCAATTAAAGAAGCCAAAGCAAGTTTTTTAAGAACAAGGATTTCACTATTTCACTCCAGTCATGTTTTATCATTGTCGTATTTTCATGTTTTTTCAGGATCTTCAATTCAATAAAACATATGGGTTTTTGTAAAGGACAAAATTATTGATAATTTTTAAAATATTGTTTAAAAGCTGGATGCAAACAGCTGAAAAGCATAGAGACACTTGGTGGCTGAACTGAATGTCTAGGATTCTCATTTGGGCTTGGCTTCCACTGACCATCAGAGACATCCCTGGATGAAGCAGCATCAATCTAGCACATTAGAGGGGATCTGCAAACAGAGACTATGACAGCAAAACATGTCAGTTCCTGTGACAGGAATCACATTGAGGTGGTGAGGCATTTGCATGGAGAAAATAGGTCACTGCAGCATATTTTGATTGAAAATCTCAGTTTTATGGAACAATGTCTGCACAGTTTCCAGTGAGTTCAGCAGAAATGGAAGACCTTGTTCCCCCATTAACCTGGATAATCCAGCTTGGTATTCAAAATGTGGGGCTACTTCTAGGAAGAAAACTCATGGTTCAGAGACAAAATATCTGTTTATTTCTTGTGTGCCAATTCATCATAGCAAATTTAATTATCTTTAATTTTACTGCTTCAAAAGTGCAAGAGACAAAATCTCCCAGCATCTCATTCCCAAAAGATGAATTAAATTTCTTGGATCTGGTGCTCTGTGATAGCAAAGCAGTCATAACTATGACATGTGATGAATTCTTATTCAGACCCCTGCATAACTAAACAACATCAATAACATCTGTCCTCTCTTTTATCTCCTGATGTTTAGGTGGCTTTTTCATCTTCTAGTGGCAAAAATATTTTGAATGCACATGTATAGCTAAGAAGAAATTGAAGGCAAAGCTTGTCCATGAATTGTTCAGCTAGGCTCTGCCCTTTGTTAAAATGCAGAAAGCTGTATGTGAAGTCTTGGCCAGTTCTTCCAAAACCTTTATGACCCTGCTAAACCATGGAGCTTTCACACACTAGGTTGTATTTTCTTCAGTGGTTTCCAGCTCTGACAAAGCTGTAATAAGAGAGCAGGAGATATGAGACACCAGCAAACATCAATGCTAATGTTATTCAGTGAGGTAGGTACTTCCAGCCCTAGCAGCCAATCTAAACTATTGCTCCGCATTTGTGCTGGGAGCAGCAAGCCTGCTTGAGGAAGAGATAGCAGGAACAGGCAAGCCTGTGTGCAGAGAGCTGGCTAAACTCTGGGAATGGGGAACAGTGAGCCATATTTTCAATTGCTTTTGCAGGAACTATGCTTTTGTCTGACAATTTCAGGGAAAACAAACCCTTAGCAATATGAAGACAATCATCCCTCATAGGAAAGATAAATTCCTACCACTCTTGGCAAATTAGGCCAAGAATCACATTTACAGTAATAATTTTATTCCATAAAATTGGTTTTAAGAATATTATTTTAGGGACATAAGGGTCCAGATTCTGCATCCAAGTGCTCTGCTAAGTGGTGATCAGGAGGTGACTTCCAAAGGATTTTTAAAGGTCAATTCCCTCTTGGCATGTTGCTCCCAGCTCCACTTTGCAGATGGCTATGCCTGGTGCAACCCTGATTTATTTTGGAGGAGGCCAAGTAGAGGCCAAGGCGAAAGTGCCATAGGAGCCCTGAAGTCACTTGAAACTGCTCATAACCACTTGTCTGGCTCCATAGGAGCCCTAACATGGGTGCAGTTGTGCACAGGCTAATTGCAGTCTCCTTGGGACTGTGAAGTGCTGGCCTAGCCTCTGTTGTGCACTCCAATTTAAATATATGCTGGACTGAAGTCCTTGCCTACAACACAGAGGTTTTTATGACACTGCCATCTTCTCTTGTTTATCTCTCCATGTGCCTGATGCATCTGGTTGTAAACCAGGATGTTAAATTTAAGGGATAAGAATTTTATTTCTATTTTGTGATCAAAAGAAACTTAGTGCAGAAATTCTGCTCCTTATATGGATTTAGATAATAGAATAACATATGCTTTTAAATAATTGGAGTAATTTAATTCCTTTTATGAAATCCAGGTCAAGCCTGTGTCATTACAGTTTCCCTTTTCACAATTTCTTATAATAGTGATTTGTTTCCTTGTTTCCTTCTGTGTTAGAATGAGGCTTATAAAAATGTAAAGGATTTGCTGAGTTGGTTGAAAGATAGATGGAAAAAAGAAAAATTCATGGATTGCTGTCTATCTATGTATTTCAAGGCTTGATGTTTGCTCACGAGTGCTCCATGTGAAATAAAAAAACTTATATGAGAGTTTAAAGTGAAACAGATCACAGTTTTTAATTTAAATATTGAAGATTAGAGAAAGGCATATTGTAAAAAGGGAACTGCAGTCCCAAATCTGATACATTCCCAAATTCCAAACCCTACTATTTCCCCACATCATTTTTGCTGTTGATTTATATTACAGTCATGTTGTTACCTACTATGGGACATGACCAGAACTTGAGAGGCTCTGTATAGCTACCTGTTTATCTTCTTCAGGGTATGACTGCAACAGAGCTCAAAGGGATATCCTCACTTCTTGTGAGGATACCCAAGTTGATTTTAAATGGTTTGGGTCAGGATAGGCAAGTACTGTAAATTACCTGGATAAATCACAAGGTTAGATACCAGTTCTGAGCGGCTGTTGGGAAGCTACAGTCAGCATCTTATCTGAATAGTATAATGCAGAGGCAGAAAAAATTCCTGGTACGGGACTAAATTGACTTCCCAACAACCTTTATGCACCATAAAATACTGTGAATCTTAAAATCATGAGGCCACAGATTATATGAAGTGCTGTCACAGGCTTTATCCAGTTCCCTGCCTAGAAGTGCCCTCCAGCTTTGATGTTTCCTGCTTAAAAAAATACCTTCTTGCTAAAAGCATTGATCCAATGTATGTATAAATGCTACAGACCAAAATCAACACCTCCTCAAAAGACAAAGATGAGAAAGAAAAAAAGCAAGCACAAACGTGATATATACAATATTACAGTGATATACAATGATTTCAACTTGTTAGCAAAGTCAGGTGCTAAACTCAGGTTCTCTGAATTTTATGCTTCCTGCCTGTGTGTGTAGGAAGGGAGTTTAATGATAGCCATGAGGGAGTTCTCTAGAGTGGTTTATGAATGGAATTTGAGATAAGCACCCCAAGGTAGGGTTTTAGTTCTTCTGAACTGAAAAGGAACATAAGGTATCCAGCTACCAAACAAACACAGTACAAATGGAGAAAGTTTGTAATTAAAGATCAAGAGTCAAATTTACATGTTGGCCTCCCAAAGCTTTGTTACCTTGACTGGCTGCACTTGTGTGACTCTGCTGGTCCATATGCACACGTCCCTGTGAGTGCACTCACAGAGCATTTCCGAAATGCATCACGGTGCCTGTGGAATGTGGCTGTTATCCTGGCAGTCTCCACGTGCTTTCCTGGAGCAGATGTTTATCTGCACCTGTCTGCCCTCCCTGCTCATTCCCACCACTGCTTCAAAGGAACCTGAGCTTCTCAGGTGGTTGCTGTGCCCCTGTGTCCTTGGGCAGCTCCCAGGGGGTGTTGTGGCTGCTCTGCTGCCCTGCACGTGGCCAGATGGGAATGGCTTTTGTCATGAGAAGGAGCTAAACTCATGTCAGCTCATCACTTATGAGCAGACTTTGTGTTACTAGTTATCCCCTACCAATCACACCTCCACCTCTGTTCCCAACAGTTTTGTGGCTATGCACTTTCACCCAAAAATCCCTGAATTTTCTTTGAGGCTTGTTCCAAAGCTCATGGTGTGCTCCTCTGAGCTAAGATGATGAGAAAAGGGATTTTCCCAAGTGGATAACATGTAGGCAAGTAAGCAGTGGAAGAATGGAAATTTTGCAAGATGTGTATTACTGAAATATAAAATTGTTCATAAAGGCATGTTCTGTCTTATAAAAAAAAATTAAAAAAGAAAAAAGAAGAAACAAAAACATCAGGAAGCCACATAGGCATTCTGTGTATCCTAGCCTGTATTCAAGGTACACTTGCTAGCTAACACTCACATACACACAGAGTGTGTGTATATATGCATATATGTGCATATCATCAGGATCTACTTCTCAGTTGTGCCTATCTAAATGGTGTCTGTGGTGGAAGTGAACCATCTGCTTCACAGCACTTCTTTTTATAAGATCTGCAGCCTGGCAGTGTAGCACATGCAGTGTCACTTCAAGCCCTACTCCCCCAGATGAACTCCAATATGTCACTGGGTCGTCCCCTCAGCTCCACGTTGATTCTGTAAACAGAAACCCTATCTCCCTGCAGTCTGAGTCAGCAGCTGTACTGGAGTAGGACCTATCTTTAAGGCTTGCAGAATGTGTAATCTGATGTCAAAAGAACCACAGAAGGGTATTTGCCACCTGACTCTGGAATGGACAGCAGCCTTTTAATAGGAGTTTCTACAAGTCTGTCCTCATGAGCATAGATTGAACTTCTGCTGCATTTTCTTGACTTTTCCAACTTGCTGGACTTTTCCTATTTGGTGGACTTTTCCACTTTATTTTTCTGGGAGTTCTGGCTCTCAACTTCTTCCCTGACTTTATGCCATTTTAGGAATGATGTGCTATGTGCTTATCAGTTTTCCATATTAGATATGCAATGTGCATACAATGTTTACCTTTAATTTTGGGATTTACACCTAAATCCCCTCAGGCATCAAGGAAATAAATGTAGCACAAGAAATCTGTCTGAAAAATCCAGGCAGGAGCATGAGCAGACCTAAAGAAGCATTGTGAAACAGCATGTTGACATACAGCTGCTCTCATTATGCATGCCATTAGAACTTCTACACACATTTCAGTGCCCCCCTGCCAGCACAGCTTATATGTAATTCCCCTCCAACACTACCATTAAACATATTCAAGAAACAGACCACAGCTTATGGTAGATAATGGTTCTTATTGACACCACAGGAGGGCAAAGATGTTTGTGCTAGAAACTGTTTGTAGTATTTTCCAGAGGTGGGACAAGTAATGACTGTACTTGGGTCAACTGACTCCTTTTTCCTGTTGCATTTTGTTGGTAAAGATTAATTTCTTGCTTTCTTTGTCTTCAACCCCTGATGGAACAGAAATCTAATTAATGAGATCACACAAGTTTCTTGTGGCTGATGACATGTTATTATTGACACCAGTCTATAATCATAAGGTGGCACAGGTTCACCAGTATTTTCTGTCTTTTATTACTTGAAGGGGTTAAAGTCATTTACACCAACTTCTGACTTCTTCCAGAAAATAAAAAAAACCAAACAACACAATACTTTGTCACAAGTTATGTTGTGTGGGAGAGCAGACAAAATGGAATTAGCAATGTTCTCCACATCAGGAGCACACAGCATGATCTTGTTAAAGAATTATACTGCTTCATAATCCTCAAACAAATAACATTATGATATAATGGATTGTTTTTTACTTCCTAAGCAGAAGATGGGAGGTTTGTTTTTCCTATTAAACCTAATTTTCATTTCAGACACAAGATAAATGGTACATTGATGCATTTACTTATCTCTTACTTGAAGTTTACAGAAGCAAAGAGGATTTTTTGGATCCGTTGGTGTCAACAAAACTTACTCTCCTGATTCATAATTTATCCTTTTTTTCTTTTCTGCTGCTTTGAATCTGAGTATTGATAGAAGAAACTGTAATCAAATACACTTGTCAATCTTGATAGCAAACAAGTTGTTAAATACATAATTTTTTTAAAATCTTGATTTCAGAAATGGATAAAAAATATTTCTAGGTCAAAACAGTCATGATTTAAAAAATCCCCATTTCTTATCTCTGCTGCAGCCCTTTGGCAACAAGACTGACTGGGAAAGGAGTCCCAATTGAATCTTAGTCCCTTATCCTGCAGAACCTCTCCTTAAAGTATAACTGATAATAGCACTATGAGCATGGTGTCAGGTCAATTAAAAGTTTTATATTTCTTCTTTATCAATCTTCTTATTTGATGCTTCAATCTTCAAATGAACATTTCCAAAGAGAAAAATAAACGTGCATCTCACCAAAAACATTGAAACAATACATTCCAGATTTAAAAGAAAAGGATTATTTTTAAAGCAAAATTGTTTAACAAATGCTAACAAATACTTCTAAATAATGTTGATCCACTTTAGAATGTATTACTTAGATGTAAATTTAAAAATCTGAAAAACATTATGCCAAGTATTTAAAAATCTTGAAGTTAAAAAGATTTGTGCCCCTGGTTATTAGCCACTAATAACTACTTTTCTGCATTGGATTGACAATGGAGTAATCTTCCTGCAAATTAAAATGCCTTTAAGGCAAATACAAATATGTAAAACTCATTCTATTCCTGCCTTGTCAGGGTTTATCCTATTTTCTTGTCACAGTCCTCAGTTTCTTTTTGCCATGACAATGTTTTCAGTCAAATTAAAAAAAAAATATAAAATTGCACAGTAGGAAAGATCTTGAGGTAATTTCTCTTTTTTTGGTCATGATTTCTTTATGGTAGCTCAATAAAATGTGATTACCTCAAACCCTTTCATCAACAGCTAGTTTGGAACAAAGCTCAAAAAACTTTTAAACATACCAAAACCCCCGGTATGTCCAAAAAATGTGAAGGATGGTTTTATCTTTCATAGGAGATGCCAATGTGATATTTTTCATTAATTATAATATGTGCACATATGTGTATGGCCTTCCAACCAGATTTCCTGAGAAGGGATGAAGACAATGAGTCCCTGTGTCCAGGAAAGACCACTCTACTTCAAATAGCACTAAGGTGTTGGTAAATCTAATAAATTTTTTTTGAGTCTATTCCTGAAGGTTGTAAATTTTGCAGGAAATTCAAGTATTGCAGAAGTTTTACAGAAAGTGAAGATGACCATGAAGAAAGAAGAGCTTCTGTCTATCTGCTTATCAACACACATGGTAACAAAAGGCCAGACTCCAAATTTGACTGTATCCCTCCTTTTCTTGAAATAAAAAGGCTCTCCCTCACACTTTCACATGGATCAGGTAGATGATGACTCTGAATACACTGGATAAATTTGCCAGTTTGCAGTCTCAGCTCTGTCCTTGAGTAAGCAGCATGTAGAGCCTTCCCCTCACTCCTGTATCTCCAGAGTGTCTTTCAGGCAACAGTGAAGGGACAACTGCCCCACATGGTTCTGCCATAATCCAGCACCAAGATACCAAGGAGAGGTGGGATTATACATACCTAACATACAAATACCTCTTGGGAATTCTGTGATATATTTACCTTACCACTGTAGGGGGATAGAACATAAGTAAATAAAGGTAGTATAGAAAGTAATCTTATCCCCTAAAGACTTGCAGCTGAGCCAATTATTAAGATTAGGAGCGGGCCTGATTTTAACAGGCCACACCTGTAGCCAATGAGAGGAGTGTTATAAAAGAGTGGATTGGTTGGTTGAGAGAAACTGGAGTTGGTTGGCTACTCTGAGGACAAGGAAGGGTCAGTGCCTAGAGGAGCTCCCCACAAGAAACATCCAGGAGGTATAAAACTCTAGCAATATAGAACCCTTGCAATGTAATGATAACAGAGCTCAGGTAATATAATGACAACAAACCACCCAAAATATTTCCCAAACACTGGAATGGTGTAAATAGATCAGTAACAAACTATCAGGAGGAAGAATATTTTTGCAGAAGAGGTAGTGACAGTAAAGGAGATAGGGGAAAAGACAGTAAAAACAGAACCAAGCAAAATCCCCAAATAAAATAAAGGGTATACTTTCAGATGACAGTTAATGTTTGCTATAAGAGACAAAAAAAGGGAATCAGTCTGATGGCTCACAGGACCTGGAAAAATGCATTCATTGTGACTCTGTGGATTTTTCTGCTGAAGGGGAAATTCCAGTTAGAGGAGGTACAGTTCACCAACTCACCTTGCCTCTTGCCACCAATACACACAATGGCCTGGGCTTTTGGCTTGCAGCTGGGGCAACTCCCCCATTCTCTTGTGCCAGGCTGCCATCTGCACACTCACTTCTCAGGGCTGCTGGATGCCAGCAATGCACAGAGCAGCATGAACACAGGTGAAACTGAAGCCAGAGTAAAGCTCCGTTACTGTCCTAATGTTCTTCCTGCTGTTCCTAGTGAATGTTTCATAGTGTTCTCTGCAAGTTTAGAGCAGATGAAAGACCTGATTGCACTGACCTTTGATGCTAAGGCAGCTGATAATTTAGGAGTCAGGTCAAGAAGGTGACCCAGACACAGTTAAGGGCACCGAAGTTCTGGACTGAATGCAGAAGTCAAGGTAGGCACCCCAGAATGACATTCACTTTGGAATTTGCTTACAGCTATCAAATAGAGAAAGCTGATCCCTCCCCTGAATCTGAGCTCTTCATTTAGAGATGCAGGAAGCCATCACTGTCTCTTGTCATACCCTTTCTAGAGAGTAGGCATGAGGACAGTTTCAAAGAACTGGGCAGGAATTACTTTTAAGAAAATGTGTACCTTTACAGATGGACACAGTGCTTTTTTCAAGGGACAGTTTCAGAGTGGGAGCACTTAGTCACAACTGGGAGACACTGACCAGGTCTAGACCACAAAGCTAAGCAAAACTAAGCATGGGACTGCTATCTGTGTCTAAGACCAACTTACATAGACTGATCATATCCATGTAACAGGCTCTGCATCACTTTCTATCCAACAGTGGTATTCCTAAAGCCTTTTGTGGAATCTTTTCTTATGAAGTTCACTTATTTCTCTGGAATTGCCTGAATAAATGGAGAAGTTGTGATGCAACCCATCAGATCAATGTCTATATATAGCATGAGACTGAGAATGTGGTCTAATCTGCACAAATGTTGAGCCAGGCTATGCTAAAAGGCAACCAGTGAGGATGACTAGCAGTGTCATGCCTGAGTTTTTTCTGTGTGACATTATGAGCTCAGATTAGTATTCTAGGTCTTCCTACATTTCCTTCCTCTCAGGACAATCTCAGTCATGAACAAAAGCAGAGGGAGGATAGTCTCCAACTGTCAAGTGGGAGTGCAGGATTTTGTGAGGGTGAAGACTGCAGGGCTGGCCAGATCTAAGCCTCTGCCATGGAGAAAGGGTGCCTGGGGTGCCTGTCCTTCCCTCTGGGCTCACATATCTTACAGTGAACAACCAGAACTGCACAACTAGCTCCCTGCCTGCCTGAGGAAAGAATTTGCCTCACATCTGCTGACAGATCTTCAATCACTTGGCAGACTTTAAGAAAAGAAAAATAGAAAGTCTGTCCCCATGTGCATATATGAGCATGTGTCGGAGGGGGCTGTCCCAACACCCACTCTTTTAAAGAGATGCTGCTTAGGGATGTATTTTCTGAGGGTCTTAATATGGGTATGTTTGAAGCCCACTCACTGGGTTGACACTCCTCCACGTCTCCCTGAAAATTTTAGCAAAGTGATGACTGCTAGCTGCATCCCAGCATTACAGACCAAGCTGATCTGGCTGCTGCAGCCTGTCCGTATGCAGAGAAGAACCCTTGGCTCCCAAGGAGTTTAAAAGTCAAACACAGATCTTTGCAGAAAGCAAAAGTCTTCTAGGGTGAAAAGGTGAATGATTTTTTCAATTATTTTTACTTTTGCTCTCAGTTTTATCTCTGATCATTTCCATGTCTTTTATTGTATGCTTTTCTGGCTTGGCCTGACTCTTGCATGTTGGTGCTGAAACAGGATAACCTTGGGTCTAAAAGCCAGGAAAGAGGAAGATTACTTTCCCCACTGATCAGGTATAGAATCTGGAACTGATTTTTCAATTCTCTGCTCTATTTAATAAACACTTCATTCTTTCTGGGATTGGTGTGGTTTAGGATTATTAGAAGACTGACCTTTGAATATGGATCCCCTTTTCCTCTGATTAATTCTGTTATGTCAATATTTATATTATACTCAAAGGAATGTCTTTATTTGTGTTTGGGATCTTATCCAAAATTTGATTATCTGGGAGAAAATAGTCTGTTTTGTGCATGTAAAAGCTGTTTTAGGTCAGGCAGAAAAGAAGTAGGTCAAATTTTACATCCTCACATTTTGATCTAAGGGATGGGAAAACAAAAATAAAAAGGCATCACATGACTTAATGCTTGTGCTTTGAGACTCTTTTTCTACTAGAGTTACTCTGAGGACACTCACACAAATCTGTATACACAGATACTAGGGCAGCAACTAATCAATAAGTTCAGTTATGTGAAATGGGGCATACTACATTTGTAAACAGCTGTATGGTCCAGGTATTCTCGCTCCCCTCTGTCTTGCAACTGCAGCACAGGTGGGGCTGTAAAAGGCAGAAAAATAAATTTGTCATACATTCAGCTGATATAGCATGGAGTTAATATCTGCACACAGAAAAATATTCGCTGTTCATCTCATTGTTATGTTTATCAATCCTAGGTCAAGCAGTGCATTTGGTGTTAATTTTTTTAATGGTCTGAAATGGTAATTTTTTTAAATGGTCTAAATAGTTTTCATTAAAATAGCTTAAAGCTTTAATCACAAATTGTGTAGCTGAAGACTTTCAGATCATTTTTCCTTCATGTGTTAAGCTTCTGAAATATGACTGTGCAGTGACACCATTTCTAGGTAAGTATTTTAAGAGCAACAACAGTGGCAATAATAATGTCCTGGACCTTTAAGTGACAGGTGTCTGCAAACTAGCTCTTCTCTGGGGAGCTGAAAAGAATGCAAAGAGAAGCATTAACTGCCTTGGCTGGCAGCCTAACCTGCAGTGCTTTTGCCTCTACTGTGGGAAAACTTACTGCAGTGTCACAGCCCTGCTAGTATCAATTAGTGTCAATATGAACAAAGAACACCAGCTATAAGGCCAATGTTCTGGAAATATAACAAGCAAAATGATGCTTTGTAGCAAAGCTGAAATTCCACTTTGTATGTGAAAGAGGATCCAGGAAAGGGAAAACAAAAGCAGATTAGTCATACATCTAAATTTAGGGGTTTTTCCGTACATGCTACTGTTTCAGATCAGTCATGGAAATTAATGAGTTCAGTGTTATGAGATGAAAAGAATCTCATAGTGACCTGATATGAACTCATGGAAGCCTGATAGGAGGATTTGGCAGGGAATGTAGAGAACCTTTTTATATCATCCAATGGCTCCTTTTAACAGTAACCACTATCATGTTGTCAGCTGAGCAAATAAAATTGGCCCACTTCTCAGGCCTCCCCTTCAGTACGTTCTAATATCAGAGAGCTGGCTTGATTTCCTAACTCTGCTTAAGGCAGCACATGACCCTTCCCAGAGGGAAAGGGGATCTGTTGACCAGGAGAATTGTCCCTTCATGGGGACCTCCTTCTCAAAGAAGTGAAGGACAGGATGAGGGACACCTGCTCACAGTGCAAGAAACCTAGTCCTCATGTTCAGTGCAGGCAAAGTTTGGAAATAAGAACAGTTAACCTCTGGTTATTTTTCTTTGTAACCTCTGCTCTGTGTCTGTGCTGTGCAGTTCTGTACTTGTACAGTAAAGGTGAACATAAAGGCCTATAGAAACTGACCCTTATGGTATACAACTATTCTAATTTACATGTTTGACACCACCAACTGCACTCCATGGGTGCAGGGACAGCACTGACATAGCCTTACTGTCATTGTGTACTCTCCAAGACCAGAGCAGAGATTGCAAATTGGAGGAGTTTAGTTAATAGTCACTACAATCAATTTTCTAAGCATCTAAATTAAGCAAAATGACCAAAAAGTTGAAGCCCAGCTTAAAATCCAACCAAGACATTTGTTCTTCTCTCGCCCTGCTATACACTATATTTATTTATTTACATTTATCTTATTCACTTTTTTAATGTAAAAATTACCTTTTAATGTGACTTTAATAAGGTTTGGAAATGAATTTTTGCCCTAAGAACATTTTGTTCAGGTGTGTGCAAATCAGAATCACCCTGTAATTAATCATAATTTTGTATGCCTGCTTAGAAAATAATAGTGTCGAAAGTCTTATTATTGTTTCCCTGTGCATTGTTCTAGATAACACACAGCTCAGAGAACACACGTGCTCTCTCCCTCTTAGAAAGGGGTAACGTGTGACTCCTTGCTAGTGGTAGAAATAATGCAGAATTGCACACAGTTGCCTGAGCCAACACTAAACAATACATCTTGGACGCTGGAAACAGTTCAGATTTATGTAACTGTTCAGTTCGAATGCAACTCTGATTGGGTTACATTTATGGTCCATAAAAATGCTGGTACCTGAGCAAATTCATGATTGGAGTCATCATCAGCATCTCCCCAGGACACTGCAGGACCATCAAGGAAATCTTTGAGGCCCAGGGACTTCAGTCATTGCTGAGCAGCAAACATAGAAGTTTTGGGAACCTAGGGCTTGAGATTAGCTCCTTGGTGAAGTGTCTGAAAACAGTGCAGCAGTCCCTGATTGAGAGCCGGGCTGCATGATGGTATAAACTTGAGGGACCCCTCCAAGCTATTGGTTTTGGTACCTCTACCCTAGAAAGCAATAAAAGAAACCCAGGATGATTCAATCAGAATTTCTTGTGATTAAAACAGTTGCGATATTGTTCCCTATGAAATCATCACTCTCTTCAATTTACTTGAATCTTTGGCAGAAAACTTGCCAAAGTGATTATACAAGAGAAAGAGAAGTTCAGAAAAGCCACTCTCTAGTAAAACCAAAATAAATTCGCAGAAGTATTCTCCTAATCTGAGTACAGCCATTGGAATAGCCCATGAACCAGCAGCTTTCTCTTTCAGATATTCTGTTACATAACTAAAATACTTATAATGAAGAGGAAAAAGGTTTCTTTATTCAAGATGGTATGGTGCCCATACAATCTTGAATAAAAATAAAGTTTTTCAAGGAACAAAAAAGTTACTGACCTACTCAGACTTGGGTCTTCAGGATTCTGGTACATGGTAAAACATTTTCATAACTTCATGGTATTTTTCAAGTATTGTTTGGTCTTCAATTGCCAGATGTTAGCACCTGTGATGTAGACCAAGATTCTTGCTTACTTGTCTACCTTTAATGTCTCCAATGTCTTTTTTAAAAGAGGACTTGCACTTTTCTAGGTTTTATCAGTTTTCCTTGATATGGTATTATATTTCCCAAAGCAACAATGCAAAGTTCCACCTCAAATCATCAAACAGTATCCCATGTTGTTTAATCTTCTTTACTCATTTATGTTCCCTCCTTCAGAAACTGGAGGTCTGAATATCCTGTTTTGAGTAATTATTTTACCTGTCTCACCCTGATACATGGAGCATGACTGGACAGCAAGAAGACTTAGATTCAGCAGTTCAAACAAGGCCAGAATAGTGCTGGACATAACTGATGTAATTGAGCTAGAAAACACCTCAGAAAATCACTCAATGAGTCTCCTTGCCCAAGAAAGGCTCAGTTCTGTCTATTGGACTCCTGACACCTTACTTAATTTATCCTGAAAGACCTTCAAAACTGGAGTTTTCATGATCATCCCGCACAATTGATTTTAGGGTTTCACTGTTTCATTGTTAGGAACCTCTTCTTGACATCTTAAATTAAGATCCTTTGTTGAAATTTAAAACAGTTGCATTTGGTTGTAAAAACGCATGTGAAATTTGTAGTCTGGACACACAGACTTTAAAGTAACTCAGCACAGTTTTTACCACGTTTCCTAAAGTTACACTTATTTATCACTTCCTGTCCTATCACGATTATTTTCCCATGGTGTGATTTTGGTCTTGTTCTTACAAGGATGACATTTTTTTCTCCATGTTCTTTTTTTCTTCAAATAACTGAAATTATTTTGAATTCTGGTCCTATCTTCAAAAATGCTTTCAGTCCTTTGAAACTTACTCTTTTTTCTATCATTCAGGATTTTTAGTGAAAATATCAAGTATGAGGGCCAGATACACATCCCATAAGCTTCACTAAATGCATCCTTATGTTTGAACTTGAGGGAACAACTGTGATAATTTGTAAGTTGAGCCAATTTACTTCCCTCCACACTGAAACAAGAGGAAAACCACTGATCAGGCTATGAGTCAGGTGCAACTTGGCTTTTCATGTTCTCTTGAGGCACTGTGATCAGCTTCTGTGCTGGATGTGTAATAGTGCCCAGCAGAATTCTTTCCATGGAAGGAGCAAAGTGTATGCTCTGGAATACTAAGTAGAGCTTTTGATACAGTGACAAGGAAGATGAATCAATCAATCATTAGAATATTAAATGAAAGGACGTGAAGGATATCACAGGGCTCCTTGAGTGTGTGTAAGAGGAAGATTTCTATATTAAATTTGGAGCAATCATGACTGCAATCTGGGTTTGAAGTAAGAATAAACGCTGAATGTTGGACAGATATTTTCACAGAGGACGGAAAAGAGAGCAATGACAGATATAAGGCTCAAGAAATGATCATCCAGTGAAGTGGTTTACCTGCATAAAATTATTTTCTTTGTGAATAAAAAAGAAGTAATAAGCAGCTATTTAATCCTTCTGAAACTTGATCCAGACCCACTGACACCAACAAAAAACTTACATAACTTCATGGGATTTGGAGTAAATCCCTAAGAGTGTGTCACTGAAACATTACAGGATAAATTATTACCTAAATCAAATTCATCATTGGAGCCTGTTACGTCCAATATAGATTCCTTCTTTCCTTTACTAGCTCTTTTCATTCATTCATTTATTCATTCATTCAAATGAGATCTTAGTGTGCTGTAATCAGTCTGCTTACTGGAAAAAGACAGGAAATGTGCACTGTGAACTTTAGCTAACAAGAATTATGGTTTCAAAAATTATCTGCTCCAGCACATATTTTTAAATACCTTTCAAAATTATGAAGCTTAAAAAAAAAAGCCACAAAAATCCCTCATACACCATTGGGGGACACTCCTCATATTCCATTAGATTTGTAGTTCTTATCTGATGAAAACAGCACTGAGCTGGAACAAACAATGCGTCAAGGATGATTATGCAACATGAGATGAAGAAATATTTCTCAACCCAGTGCCAGGAAAGCTACAGGCAATTCTGGAAGTCACATGCTTTCTGGTGGGATTTTTTTGCATTTTTGTTTTTGTGTCTTGTACAAAAAGATAGTTCTATTTCGGAAGTCAAGTTGCAGGAGGAAACAGCCAGTAGAGAGGATCTTTTCTGTATTTGTGAATTCCGGCTAAACCACAATGAGTACATTCTTCCTTCTCTCTTTTGTGTGTATGTTTAGAGTTTTGTTCTTTTAGTAGTGAAAGTTTAATGGATAGAAAGGGATCAATGGAGGCATTGTTGAACTGACCTCTGGTGACCATCGGAAAACAAACGAGGGCCAGCAGATGGACGCTGCTCTAGCTAGCCATATCTGCAGGGTATTACGGCTATTTTCAGTTGAATTATTGTATACTGGATTCTGTACTGTTATGTTTTGCTCATAAAGACTAAATGTCTGTGGGAGACTAAAACACTATATTCTAAGAAAACAGCAGATAAATGTCCAGGAAAATGACAAAACAAAGAAAATAAAACAACAGCGAGTTTGCTTAGTAGCATATAATAAGTCTGAAAAGCAGTGATAAGACGGTAAACAGAGCTATGAAAAATTTAAATACAAATGAAAACAGATTACTGTGATTTTTGTACAGTTTCAGCTGTCCCAAGTTAGCAACAACATTTCTGTGTGAGGTAGATGGAGGCTGAACAAATCCAAAACCTCAGTGAAGAATTCGATAGGGCCACAGATGGGTTGGTTACACAAGGCTGGCAGAGCTATCACCCTAAGCAGCATTGTCTAACCCCATAGCCTGGAGATAGTCCCAACTTCATCTATATAAGCCATTGCTGTAATATGGAGCAAAATCACTAAAATTGCCTTTTGAACTGGGATCCTTTTATACCAGCATGCATACACCAATTTTTGTCTTGATAAATTCCAAATTTTGCACAAGTGTTACTAACTCCAGTCTGTGAAAGGCTTAATTCAGTTGCCTCAAAATATTGTCATATGCATATTGTCTGTGACTTCAGTGTTTAGCTAGTCAGTGAGGGCTGGATGTGACAGAAGAATGATAGACAATCTTCTTCTAAAAAGGACACTCTGATGCACGAGTAGCAACACAGAGTCACATAGTCACAGAATGGATCAGGCTGGAAGAGACCACTGTGGGTCATTGGGTCCAATCTCTCTGCTCAAGCAGGATCATCCCAGGGCACAAGGCACAGAGTTGCATTTGAGCAGCTCTTGAGTGTCTCCAGTGAGAGAGACTCCACAACCTCCCTGGGCAACCTGTTCCAGTGCATAGTCACCCACACAGTAAATAAATTCTTCCTCCTGTTCAGGAGCTTCCTGTGCGTCATTTTCTGCCTGTTGCCTCTTGTTCCATTGCTTAGCAGCACCAAGCAGAGCCTGGTCCGTCATCTGACACCTCCCTGCAGATGCTGACAGATATTGATGAGGTCCCCTCTCAGTCTCTTTTCAAGGCTGAACAGGCCCAGCTTCCTCAGTCTTTCCTCATGAGAGAGATGCTCCAGTCCATTAATCATCTTTGCTGGGCACAGCACTCCAGGGCAGCCTCACTAAAGCCGAGTAGAGGGGCAGGGTCACCCCTCTCAGCCTGCTGGCAGTGCCCTTCACGATGCCCCCCAGGATTCCATTGGCATTCCTGGCCCTCCGGACACACTGCTGGCCCCCAGGACACACTGCTGCCTCAGGGACAGCTTGGTGTCCACCAGGACTCCCAGGGCCTTCTCCACATGGCTGCTCCCCAGCAGGCCAGCCCCCAGCCCGTGCTGGGGTGTGGGGTTGTTCCTCCCCAGGTGCAGGAGCCTGCATTTGCCTTTCTTGAATTTCAGAAAGCTCTTCTCAGTGCATCTCTCCAAACTGCCAAGGCTGCTCTGAAGGGCTGCGCAGCACTCTGGGGTGTCGGCCACTCCTGCCAGGTTTGTCCCATCAGTGAGCTAACACACCACACATTCCTGCTCTGGCAGCTGAATCCCACCCTAAGCACAGACTCCTCAAAGGAAAGCTGCATTTAGGAATCTAGACATGAGAGATGGCACCTGGACATCTAAGTTTGGTTCATCAGTCTTGATTTTTCACAGACAGCAGTGAATAAGTCTCAATTTACAAGGCCAGTTTAGACACATATTTAATTTCTGCATAACTCTATTTTAGTGTCTTCATTTGAGGGCTAAATCCTACCTAAATATTCATATACTGCTAGTATTCATCATTTTATATAAAAAATATGACACCCTAGCCACCAAAATTACAGATTCCTAAAGAAGTGGATAACTATTGTTGAAATCAGGGTTATAGTGAATAAAAGCTTAGGGACAATACTTTGAACAAGCCTATTATCTCTTTGTCTCAGGGGAACTACTTAGTTGCTATGAAATAGACACTAAATATTAGCAGTTAGAGAGCTATTTCACACTTGCACCTTCACCCAGATTCATTTGCCAAGTAGGTAAACAAGATTAATTAGTTGGAGGATTATGTTTTGTGTTGTGGAAATGGAAAAAAAAAAGTTTAATCATGTGAATCACTGGTAGTATCTAACAAAAGCTTACTCATTCCTGTGGGTAAATCAGGTGATCAAGAGAAACAAAGGCTGCTAAGGGACAGGCAGAGTCACAACTTCCTGCCTCTTGAATCAGGAATCTACTATGGGTACAGCAGGGTTTTGCTTCCTTATTTTCCATAATGTCACTTTCTCTTCTAAGAAAAGGAGGAGCAACCTCCCCTTCCCACATCCCCGGGAGAAAAGGAAAAAAATAAAAAAAAATAAAAAGGGGTGTGGTTATGCAGATATTTCCTTCCATTGTTCTATGTTCTATATGGAATTACTGTGGATGATGAAAACAGAAAACAAGACTAAGACAATACTTTTATTCTCTTCTATTGAACTCTAAAGAACATGATTGTTTGGTTCAACTTGTTTTGATTCAAGTTATAGTCATATAAGGAGTGGTAAGAATTCTATAGAAAACCTGAGGTATTTTCCTTACAGTTTTACTTCTTCCTCTTTTTGTTAGCTACTCTTTATTTATTGTTAATGGGGAAACTGACATGAAGAGAAATATTATCTTTTCTCACTTGAAGTTTAAATATACATAACCACAGCCTGGCTCCAATCCCACAAATAATCTAAAAGCTATTATTCAGATACACTATGCATCTCTCTATTTTGAAAATCCTTCAAACAGCTTTTATGTCATTTTTTTTCTTCCACAGCAGATGATCCAGTAGCTTGGAGAAGGGTGACAACCATACAGAGTGACTTTCCTAACTTCACAGACATCTTGAAAACATCTGACAATGCCAAGAAAAATAATATTTTTTTAAATGACAGAAGAATGTGTTAAACAATCTTGATTGATGAATAGATTAAAGTGGTGCTCTTTTATCTAAATCTGAGCATATTTGTGTTCTGAGGACTTCAAGGCTATAAACACTGTCCCAAAAATCAGACAAAACAGGTCAGATTATTCTCTGTTATACTGTTATACAGGAAATCTGTATTGAATCCAGTACAGTTTTGAACTGAGACAGAATCTTCACCACAGCAGAATATTAAAACAGAATATTAAAACCCTAGATTATTTGTTCTTAGCCTATTTTGAGTACCTATGCATATTAGCAAATATAATATCTACTTAATGTTATTTCTTTTTATATCCATTTCACTTGTACTGTTTGATGCTTGGTATCATAAGCTGAATTTCAGCAATGAGAATTACTCCCTAACAGGAATAAGCATCTAGAAAATCTTCAAAAATTATTTCTGCTTTTCTTGAGCCTTTTGGGTCTTTGGCCAGCAATGAACAGATGTTCTGGGAAGAAAAAAGAACAGGGATGAAGCCTAATGTAAATATGTGCTATATATTTGCTACCGTTCTTAGCTTTCGCACAAAAGGTGATTGAGATAAATCCCACACCATGGTGGAGTGCTGGGAGCCCAGGCACTGTAGTACAGTGGAGACACTGTACTCTGGGCACAGGAGTTTCTGGGCTCACTTACAGTTTCGTGGGTCAAAATCAAAGGTGATTGTTAACAAGTTGATGACTGGGTTTTTTTCCTCCTGCTTCACCCCATATGCAGATCATTTGAAACAATCTAAATACATATTATGCTGTATTACCCTGTTTCTTCAGGAAAGCCTATTGAGAGGAGCCAGCAGATAATTAAAAAAACCACTGTTGTTATGCATGTGCTGACATGGACAGCAGTTGAGTCCTGTTCTAAGGGGTTTTTGTATGCTTGAGGGAAAAATCTTGTTTTCCATTCTCAATAATTTGGGCTAACAGAAGTGAGGAATCCTCATTTCACAGAGGGGAAACAAAGCAATTGCTGAAGAAAATCTTCACTGAAGTGTCAGTTAAGCCCAGACCACAGGTATGAAGTAAAAGACCTGACAAAACAGTCATCTTCCAATCAGAAAAATACAATGTGCTTCCACAGAATGCTTCCTGCCTAGTGACATTGAGCATGACCTGATATCCCCTTCAAGGATAAATATGTGAATTTGTTGCTTATGTTCTTAATACAGGCAATGAAATCATAGAATCAGAGAATATGCTGTGTTGGAAGCATATCTGGAATATCAGAGTGGGAAGGGATCCACCAGGATCAGCTGGTCCAACTCCTGGCCATGCTCAGCAGCCCCAAGGGTCACACCATGTGCTTTCCCCTCTACTTCCCCTGTAGAAATTGCAGGATATACCAGGTGGAAGGTATATATGATTTAGTCTACTCTACCTTTTCCTATGCATTAGCTTTCAGTCTATCTCAGATGGACAGTATTCTAGACTTGCAACAGATTAACATAATTCTCTTGTATGCTTTTATTTATTGTGCAATACAGACAAGTATTTCCTCTTCTGTACCCAAATATGCTATGGCCCCCTGAACAAAAGCAGCACACCCAGGATGAACAAAAATCAAATGAAAGTTAATAAACATAATGGTTTAATCACTGTAATTTCCTGAATCCTATGGGTGGCCTTTATTTTCTCAAAGGTCATTCAGATTTGAGGTTTCAGGGTGAGTACTTTGCAGTGCTTGCTTGTTAGTAATTTTCAACCTAGTTTTACATTCATAGGTGTATGAAGAGAGTTCATCACCCAAAAAACTAGTGGGCTGAAAAGGGTTTTAACCATTATTTGAATACTGTCCTTGCCTTGCTCTCACAGCAGGGAGGACCGTCACAACTTTTCGTTGATTCTTCCATTGCATGTTTGAAATTTTACTCTAAAGCCTACTTTTATTTGCTCAAAATTCTAAATATATTGGTGAATTTTTTATATTGTAAGTGAGCAGATGTTTCTGACTTCGAGTGAATTTTAAGTTGTAAGTATCATCCTCAAGTGATTCATATTTTATGTGAAAAGATAATACTCCGTGATGATTTTTTTTTTTAGCTTGCCAGTATATAAAAAATAGATAGACATTAAAAGCCTTCATTTCTACCTCCTCTATTGATCACCCTGAAACAGTTAAAATGGAATTCAGATTTCTCCCTAAGGAAGTACAAAATCTCTTACTCCAGCTAACAGTTTACTACGCCAGAGTAAAATCAGAAAACTTAGTGAATTTATTTGCCCTTTCAAGGACATGTTCCTGCACACAACGTGATCTGTGACCTGTAGTAAATCAAGCATGCATGACTGTGAACTAACCTACTGCTTTTGTGTGGTGCCTCCCTCCTATTAAACAGAGGTATGGTTTGTCTCAGCAAAGACTGTAAAGATTGCCCATCAACCTGGAGCTGCTATCCTTTTTCTTTTAGCTAGAAACTTCCCCCTGCCCCTGAAGTTATATTCCTATCCTAAGTAAAATACATTTTTGCATTATTTTCTTTTTACTTATTGCTGCTTTTTAATTGCACTAAATTCCAATATGAACATTCATTTAATGTTGCTTTGATAGCTGTAGATTTGAACTATGATACATTGCACCTCAAAGCTCCAAAGCATGTCAAAAACTCTATTCTGCATCTTCAGAAGAGAATGGGGGAAAAAAGAGAAAACTGCATTTAAAAGTTGATGAGGAGCAGAATTTGGGACAAGGAAATAAAGGAAAGAGTTGTCCAGGAACCTTGACAGACTTAAATGTCAGGCACATTCTTCACAAGGTACTGCTTGCATATTTGAAGGCCATTGCAGTCAAAATAGGACATTCAAATCTTGTTCTTATTTATATAGTACTGGAGTGTATGAACTCTGGATGTATTAGTTCAAGGCCAACAAAGCTCTCAGTGGTTTATATTTGAATTTGATTTATGTAAACAAGAAAAAGTTTATTTCTTCTACAAAACATGTGAGAGGTTTCTCAGAGGGTTTTCCAGGACCAGGGTACTCCAGGCCACTACAGCAACATCTGTAAACACCTGCACTGCAGATGCTGGCTTCAATCACATGCACTTGTGCAAAAATAAAACATTTGATGGGGTCCAAAAGCAACTTTTTAAAGTTCTCTAAAAAAATGGAAAAGGATTGTGGAATCTGGTGTGTGGATGAAACACACAAAGTGATCATGTAATGAACAATAATCAACAAGATGGGACGGATTTAATTCAGCTAAATTTCCTCCTCGACATCTAAGAAAGAGACAACATTTTTACTACCTTTAGTAGTCCTGTTGACTACTAAAGGTAGTAAAAGGAGATCTGACATTGGCAGTGCCAGAGCCTAGGTTAAAGGGCTCCCTTTTTTCTCCATATCCCCTCCCACTTGCATGGTGGCAGCAGCAATTTGGAGCTTTTCCCAGGTTGCTTCTGTTTTCTGGCATTCCTCACAAAAGCAAAGCTTTTGGCCTCTAAGGGAAGAGAGAAAGTAAATGTGCCTCCCATTGGTCCAGGGCTCTGAGTCTCCTGTGCACATTCCTGGGGCTGTGCTTGGTGCTTGAGCTCTTCCCTCTGTCCCCAGGAAAGACAGGGGCACCAGATGCCTGTCCCTGCTGCTGCAGGTTGCTAATGGGGCTGTGATGAATAGGGTGAAATTAATCTTAGCACAGAGAAACTCTGCACTCCTAAACAGACCTGCAAGACTGAAGAAGGGAAAAGCAGGCATGAAGTGAGTTATTATGGGAAGTGTCAGAAAAATAGGATCCATGTCTAGAGAAATGAACCTTAAAAAGTCTTGGCAATGTGAAGGAAAGAGGAGGAATGCCTACTCCTCTGCACTTTTTCTAGAAGTAGAGGGTAAAAAGAAAATTAGGGTCAGGAGATGAGCTGGTGAAAGAACGAGTTATTCCTTCAAACTCAGCTCTACAACGGGCACCAGGCCCAAAACCCGTGAGGCTCCTTGTTTGTCTGGGTCTTGTCATCTTGCTGGCAAGTGAAGGGCAGTCAGAGCTGCCACGTGTCACAAATAACACATGGCACCTGAGCATCTGTCAGGCTCCTCATACCCCAGGTGGAAGGTCACTCGCTGAACTCCCACTAAGCACTATTTGTCTCTCAGGAACGCGCTGCAGGCCGAAAGTCAGGCAATCACAGGCTCCAGACTCAGGGGACTCTTGTTAATAATTCCTCGTGGTTCACAACCTTTGTAACCAGCCTGGGCTTCATTTCCCTTAGGAACTTGTCAGGCAGTTATCAGGAGATGTGTGAAAACAGAGATAAAACAAATATATTATTAAACAAATAGCCTCACACTTAGGAAATGTGGACCTATCAAGCTTTAAAGGACCATGCTCAGGTTCACCCTGTGATTCAGGACCTCGTGCAGTCCTGTCTGGTGTGAGATGTGTGTGGAGCACAGCATGCTGGAACCCCTCCAGCCTCTCCCAGAGGTCTGCAGCTGTCAGTTGAGCACAGAAAAAGGAACATATCCAGCGTGGCTTCTCAGAATAAATTGATCCGTACAGGTGAAGCAATCATGAGAAGATAGCCTCAGCCAATAAAACTGAAAATCCTAGAAACCAGGAAAATGCTTACAGTGCTAATCTGTCACCCACTGGTTGAGTGAAAGATCAAATCCTTTGGGATTTGTCCTAAAAATATCATGAAATTCTTTCTCTTCTTAAGAGAGTCTGTAATCTCTTGAGGGTATTGTCCACAAACAATAAAAACCAGGTTGCTCCGTTGGGTCAGCTTGATTGCTATCTCTGCTCATTCTGTTTTCAGTGAAGTGTGGTGTAGCTGTAACCACTGAGCAATGAAGAGAAGGAATGTATGAATTACTAAGCTGCATTAAGAGTTTAAGTAAGTGATAAGTGAGGAATTTTCTTTAATGGCTTATTTACTATACTTACAGCAATGTTTTGAATTATGTAGTGAACTTTCAGATCTGTCACAAGACTTGCTTTGCCTGGAGACACACAACATGTCAGCCTGCTGCCGTGAGCTGTTTTGCTGGCATTGCTGGGGATGTGTTCACTCTCACACAAATCAGCACAGACCAAGCTGCACCTACAGAACAATTTTGTTTTCGGTAAGCGTGAATGAAAGTTTCAGGAAACAAATTCAGGTTTCCTAAAGTGAGAATAATTTTGCCCTGTGAAGTCCTCTTAATGCCAATGGAAGCTTAATTTTCCTGTTCCTTGAAAAGAAAAAAAAAAAAAAAAGCGTTATGAGATTTTTGGTAAGAGTTGCAATAGTACTAGTGAAGTAGAATCTGTGGAGACATAAGGACAAGGTGTATAGAAAGGTGATGTATTTAGAAAATACAGACAAGTGTTTAGACTTCAAAGCACCTTTTCAGAAAGAATGTTCTGGAGGTTTTTATAGTCAGATGTATTTGCTGAACTCTAACACAGGAGGTGATAGAATACAGAGAAATTTCTCTGAAAGCCTTTGCAGACTGACAAGAATTACACAGGAGATGCTATTGTCCCAGTCAACTGTCTGATGGGAGTTTGACTGTGGCAGAGATGGGGAAATACAGGTGTGACAGCTTTTTTGAGCTTTAAATATTTGCCCCAGTGTAACTTTTGCATAGTGTTCTATAGTCCTGGGGCTTCAGGAGAGGTTACAAAAGGGCTTTAGTCAAAAAGTAATGCAAGGGTGGCACAGCAACTTCAGCAAGAACAGTTCATTAAGTAACTGAAGTCACCCTGCTCCTGTGACTGCTTTGGTAACCAAAGAGTTGCAGATCATTTGAAAGCCTCACTGTACAGCTGCATTTGGGGAGCTAAGTTGCCACAAGTGGTGTAGTATGAGTGTGCTGAGTCAAGCTAACTATTCAGCTCTGTGAGTGGGTATCATATGTGATAGTGCAGTTGTAATTTAGTAGTGACAGACATACTAATTAATCCCAAAACTTTTACTAAGTTGACTGTAAAATTAAAGTGTCTAGAGTAAAGATAAGTCTCAAAAGAAAAAAGCCCAGCTGAAAGAACTGTGCCATTCCCTTGTAAACTATTGCTTCAACAAACTTCAAGATGTTCCTTTAAAACACAGTTTGTTCCATTAAAAAAAAGACCTGTTGGCTAGCTAGGGTAAGAGCAATCTAATTTAACTATAAATGTCTAAAGGTTGGTCATTTCAGCTTTTCATTTGGTCATTTTAGCTTTTCCATGTAGCAAGAAGTGAGCAACAGGATGATGCATGTGACCTGTCTGTTCATCACTATCTGAATGTGAGAGGAATCTGTCCCTGCCTGTTTCTCCTCAGTGACTAGAAAGGGTGTAGGGAAAATAGTTCAGGCTTAGACATTTACATTTTAGATGTGTAAGTTAATGTACACTAAATCTTATGCTTTCTCTATTTTCCTTCTAATATTCCTTTCCTTTCCTTCTTTTCTATTGTGTAATCAGACCTCTAAAAGTTTAAATTGTCATCCCATGCACTGGGCAATGATTGGAAAAATGCATAATAGCAACTAAGCTTTCATTAGTACAAAAATGCAGTAGTAGTTTATTAATTTTGTCACCTCACTCTTTGACCCTTGGCTTTAGTACATGGGAGTTCGTTCTGGGCATGAAAGAGGAGCTCAGTTCTCTTGATTGTTGAATATCTGAGTGTTATATTTTGTTTGAACTGAAAGCCCAGGCAGTGGCTACTCTGGAAGCATTCAAATACCATAAAACATGAGCAAGGGAGTATGCATAGCAAATAATTCATTTTCACACAACCCAGCATGATCTAGAAAATCATTACTAGTGAAGTTGTTTCAGAAAATTCCCTCTAGCAGCACTTACCAGTTTGCCTGACTTGTGGCCTTATTTTACAAATCAAGCAACACAAAACAATACAGAGCATGGAACTTGATCAAATATATTTTTCCCTCTGTTTGACTGCTATCTTACTATAAAAGCCCAAAATGCTTAGTCAGAAATGTAAATAGCATTCTTCAGATTGACTGATTTTGCATTTTGGCAATTATGTTAATTTATTATATGTGAAACATATTGTATCTATTATATGTTTGAACTGTATAACTTTCCACATTTCTGTACAGCACATGTTACTGCAAGATTTGTTAATGACACAGTAATTGTGTTTGTCTGAGCTGGATTGTCACAACCTGTCTGAGCTCTATGGTAAGGGTAGCTAATATGAACTCCCACTGGGAAAACAAAGGAAAGAAGACAAAAAGAAAACCAAATTGCAACAATTGAAAATTATTACTATCACTCCAGAATTACTTATAATCCATGAGAACCAATAGAAAGCCAGACGAAAATAATCTGTAGAGAAATTTTTGTTCATTTTCTTGTTCCATTTCTACTCTGCTTAGCACAGTTCTCAATAAGAACTTCTGCAGACCTTAAACAGGATACTGCAGCTTGCTCTTGGATGTATTAACCTAGCAAGCACTTAAAATGCAGCTCATTTAACTCTGTAATAAAACTGCTGAGAAAACTGCAGGCAGCTGAGGAATCTGCAGAGTTCTGCAGTGCATTCTCACCACTTCTGTGCAGGGCAGAAGATGCAGGTTCTACTTCACAACAAACTTTGGGGTTTGGAATTTCAGGTTGAAACAAAATATTTGGAACACATTTTCTCAAAATGTAATTCTACCAAAACATAGGTCAAAAATTTATTATTCAAAAATCTCACTGAACATATCTTCAAAAGCTGTTCAGCCCCATTAATGATTCAGCTTAAATGAAACAACACCTTTCAAGAAAAATAAATTTTTAACTGCCTGACTAGATCTTGCCTGTGTTAACAGAAGCCATGTAAAAGTAGGTTTAAATGTATTTTCAGAATTGCAAATTAGGGGAAATCTATTTACTTGAGAAGTGTAGGCTCATAAACAATGCTTAGCTTCTATCTTCATCTAGAAACAACTGGTATTTCCGACAAGTTGTAATTACTATTCAAGGACAAAAATTACACGTGACTATTCAGGACAAACCCTTCAATTCCTGCTAAGAACTCAGCAACCTTTCTGTTACTGACCTCTGCTACAGAGCTATCTGTCCTTTGGTTTTTTTCCAACTACCTGACCTTCTGCAGAAAAAAATAACAATCCTAAAAAACAAGAAATATACTACAAACTGAATAGCTTAGAGATCTGCCTCTAAAGCATCTCTCTGCTACCAGTTTGTGCCTCTGCCCTTTATTTTTATTGTCCCTGTTCTCCTCTGCTTACCATCCTCTGTGATAATTAGATTGTTAATACTTCCAGAAAAATGCCCCTCTGGACAATATCCTTGTATTTTTACATATCTGAAGACTGTCTTGGTCACAGAGAAGATTTGACACACTCACCAGGATTTCAAACTAGCCCTGCAGAGAAATGGGGCTTGTCTCTGAGGCAAATTTACAAGGAGCAAAATATTTTAAAAATCAGAGTTGGTTTAGATTCTTTTGTGTGACCCCTGTTTTCAGGAAAGGGACTGAAGAGTGAATGAAGAGAGAGAGACATTTCTCCTCTGACAGTACTAACCAGGCAGCTCTAGTCTATACAGAGTGTTCATTAGGTCACTTGGAAAAAACAGGACCATAAATACCTCTAACAACATTGTAAATGCTTCATGCTAAGCCACTCTCTCACAGTTTAAGCTAATCAGACAAAATTATGGATGACTTTTTTTAAATATAAGCAATCAGAATATGAAGCTACAGTGCTAAGGAATTCTCTCTAATGCCTGTGAGTGAGAAGATAATGGAAAAAGGGAATGAGAAGCTCATGTAAGACTGGAGCTAAATTGTCCACTCTATAAACATTCCTTCAAGTTTCAATCCATGCTTCTTAGCTACAATTAAATAAGATTGTAATTTTCTGCAAGAAAGTGAGTAAGCACAGTAAGTACTTGTGAGAGACTGTGAAAAAGGCTGATTTTAAGAAATTAATTCTGGTGTGTTAAATAGCTCCATCTGAAAATAATTCCAGATTCAGAATTATAGGAATTGAGAGACTATCTTCTGAGACAGTATATGTTTGAATTTAGGAAGCCTAAAGCACTTTTTGCCATGCTATTATCAGACCTTAAAGGTATTAAAACTACAAAATCCTTCAGATGATTTTTCCCTGTTAAATGGCTTCTTGTTCTGAGGTAGATGGAAACAGGTGTGGTTTTCAGCCCATTGTCTGTTCAGCCCTCTGTGAAAAATAGACCAGAGTGGTGTTTCATGTGTTACCATCTCCTGAGGAGAAATGTGGGCCATGGGGTCTTTAGGTCTGCCCTCACCATCAAATCCCAGGGGAAAGGACATTCCAGATGCCAGCACAACAGCTGCTGGCCTGCCATGGGACTGATGGCACTCCAAACACACCACACCTGAGCACGAGAAACAGGGATCGGTAATTCAGGCAATGCCAATTTGTAAGTGCTGGAAGGACCTGTACATAAGGGATTTTGAATCTTTTGGACCTTACAAAATAGAAATCCCCAAAACTTTGGTTTCTCCTATTTAGAACTGGTGTATTCATTTATTATTCTGCTAATTAGAACTGTCACCTATTGCTGGGTGATATCTCAAGAGATATTCAGGGAAGGAGAACACTGTTTGACCTGGATTAATTACTTCAATTGACAACACAGAAGTAATTAAAAAAAATAATAAATCTACTTTGTCCAACAGAGAAATTCCTACCTCATCACTTTTTTTGTGCAGCCTACTCATGTGATTGCAGATGGAAGGTTTTTGTGGGCTACCATAGATGCAATTTTCTGAAAGAAAAAGTGAGTGAGGTATGTAAACACAAGGAAGAAAAATCTATATTAGAGATAAGTGTGCATCATCTTTTTCTTTATTACAGTCTGAGAGTCTTTAAAAGCACTTTATGGTGGTTAATATTTTTTCTGCACTGACCTGTGTCAAGTCACTCAAGATTTATGATAGAATATAGCCTTTTTTAGAATCAATAGTCTGCTGGTCAGAAAGGATTTCCTCAAGCATGTACAGCTGGGTGGCTGCCTCAAGATGCTGACCACTTTCCTTCCTTGTAGTAAAGGACCATGGTGAATTTTATCATTAGTTCAATTACATACAGGTGGATGCAGTTTTCAGGTCTTTTGCACAGCTACTTTGCTCTTCATTTTCTGTAATCAGGAAGAAGCAGGAAATCCAAATGTCTCAGTAATTTTATTCAATGCAGGGGTCAAATTCCTGTTATAAATTGTTATAAACTGTAACTCAGTTTGCTTCAAGAAAGCAGTGGTGATTTACCTCAGCTGAGTATACACAGGTAGCTCTTTTCCATTTCCTTACTCTTGCTTCTCAGATGCTATGCTGTAGCAAAACACAGCATTTTGTATTATCTTTTGAATTTGTTGTGGGGTTTAGTATGCATTGAAATATTTATTGTTTGTCTGTATAGTTGCTTATTGATTTTCTTTTGCCAGTTGATATTCTGTTGCCAAAAAAGATTCAGCCAATGGTCAGAACCGTAGGGATGGGATGGCCAGGAGGTTTTCAGGTGCAGAGGAGAGCATGGCAGCAGCAGTGCAACAGTGTCAGATCTCTCCTCCAAATATGAATACTAACCAGAGAGAAGTTGGGTTGAGGTTGCCATCTCCCAGCAACTGGCTTGAAGAAGCACAGTTAATAATCTCTGCTGCCTTCATTGGAATGAAACACTTTTCCAGTGACTTGTTCAGGTAAAGAGCATTTAGCACCAGCAGTCTATCAGCATCTATGATTTCTGAGATTTTTGAAAGTTGTTGAGACCTTAATTTCTGTTGAAATCATGTTGCATGTTAGTGCTTTTTTATAACATGTCCCTCATTCCTGTCAGCAGATACCTCACTGTGTAAATGACACTATTTCCAAAAACCCAGACGGAATGTTTTAGAAATCCAGTAAAGCTTTCCATATATCTACATAGATATACTAACACAGCTGTACTGAGGGAGTGATGAAATATCTACCAGAAGAAAATAAGCCATTAGGAGAAACAATAAAAGGGATAAGCAATGCCTCTAAGCAAAGCTAGAGAAAGAGAAGAATTGAAATCCAGGTAATAAGAAAAAAATATCACTTAATCATTCGATTAAATGAGAATCCAGTGGGCAAATTAACATTTTATTGTTTCCTGAGATGGTGTAACATATATGCTGAGTAGGCCTCCTCCAAAGGTAACAAAATACAGGCTTTGCTTTTATGGAGCAAAACATGGTAGTGACTGTCTGCTTTCCCAGACATAGATTCTAATGTATTCACAAAGGGAAGCATTTGTCTGGCTCAGCCATTTTCAAAGTGTACATCTAGATGAAAGCAGTGCAATATTAATGTCCACCAAAGACATTAATAGGAAATTCAGATATAGGGCAGAGATCTAGGACTCCCTGAATAAACACCCTACTGCAATCTGAAGTGGGTGACTGTTGGATAGTGTTTTGCTTGCATGAGAAGTAGAAGGAAGAAAGAAATATGCTCCTTTACCTAATAGCTCTGTATTGGTCTTCTCTCATTTGTTCTCTGCTACTTTTTTCACTTAATTACTGGCCTAGTTACCACTCTTAACTGGTCTTTTCTAAGGCTCAATTTGTTTCTTTGTGGAGGAGAGTATTTTAGGACCATTCAGATTTAGTATACAATTTTTTTGTTCTACCTTCACTGTACAAAGTGAGATTATGGATTATCTTCATTAGTACTTACTCCTTAATAAGACACAGTAGACTTTCACATAATTATTAGGAATGGGCATATGTTATATTTTTCTTTACTGTTTTCCTACTTACTAGTTTTTCAGTACTCAGCTGTTCATATATGTTCTCCATGAGCTTTGTTATGTATGAAAGTACACTATGATATCTGCCTTAAACAAAATAGATTGAATTTATCTGATTTTTAATCACCTTATGTTTCTTCAGTTGAGTTTGTCTTACACACCCTGAATTCCTTCTACAGTCAAATCTGGGGTATAATGAAGGAAAGATTGATCATTGCTAATTATCTCAAATTGGGTTTTGTGCAATAAACCACTGAATATTACTGAAAATAACTGTTCTACTCAGGATTAAAATTATCAATTAATGAATAGGTTTCTGGTCTTCTCGAGCTTTCTCTAATTTGCAGTTCTGTAGACAGGCCTGTGATGCTGCATCATTTCACAATTATTGTATTTCTTGTTCATTTGTGTTTTTATGTGTTGTTAGTGTCCCAGTAAAAATTTCCTTAGTACTTGCTTTCTAACGGAAAATCTTTGTGTTTAGAAAAGGGAAAATAGAGAGAGATTTAGAGTCTCGTTTCCAGGCTGGGACATTGTTTTCCCAGTGCTCCCTATTCTGTGTTGGAGAAAATCAGATTTTCCTGCACCAGATGGTCTTCTGAGTCACAGATCATCTGCATCACATTTACAGGTACAAACTATCATGTACTGAGTTCCCAGGTAGCTGCCAGTTACATAAAAAAGCTTCAAGAGTTATTAACAAGTTTAATTAACAGCATGTCAATCATGTACTCACATGTCTTCTAATAACTAGCAGTTATCTGAAACCCTTAGCTATGTTACATACTAACAGCATCCAAGACAACACACTATGTCAAAACAGTTCTGATTTGCAAAAGAAAAAACCTTTCCAAAGCTATAATTAATATTGGGAAGATATGTTTCTATCATCAGTTAACAACTAGTGTACTGTCCATTCAACCAAACAGGCACCCATTTAAGTGACAGTCATACAGTTTACATGGATGCTGATCTAGTTCAAATAGGTGCTGAACACTTCTAAACTGTTTCTGCTGAACAAGCACATGCAACTCAGCAGTAATACATAGAGATGAAGCCTAGTGATGTTATTTTCCTTAAAGAAAAAAGCACTAATGACATTACTAAAATATTCTCTGGAATGTCTGACTAGGAGTGCCTTTTATGTCCTATTGTATTCTCTTGTATAAGAAAATATTCTCTCCTTTTTTTTTTCCCTCTGACATTTGAATATTACAGATTACAAGAAATCTTAGAATAATACCCAATGGTATATTACCTCCCTTCCACTAATTTTTTTGTACTATATTAGAAGCAAATAGTACAGTAACTCAAGAAAATATCAATACTAAAGAAATTAAATCCTTCTTGCTTGAGGATCTGTTTGGGGAACAGAAATATTCTACAAAACTTTAGGTGTTGCCTCTGTTGATATACATGATTGAGTTCTCTCCAATGGTGCATGAAAGTGAGCAGCTGATGATATGAAATCTACAGGCCCTTCAAGCCTTTTTGTGGGAAACTCTGTGAGGAGGGCTCAGGGAGCCTGGGGATTTAAACTTTCTCCAGTTTCTCATGTTGGCTCTCACTGAAGGGAAGAGGCTCTGTTGGGTTCAGAATGGCTTCCCCAGCCCTGCTGACCCAGCTGCTCCAGGGAAGGCTAAGCCTGAGTTGTGCAATGGTTTTTCCCTGTGTTTTTCCTGAGACTTCTCCTTTGCCCCAATTCCATACACTTTATCTTTTCTCTAGAGAGCTGTCCCTGACTCTTTCTGGGCCTGATCTCAGAAGCACTGGGATGACAAGAGATTGTGGAAGAGAGTTGCACTAATTTTAGTAAGCTTGGGAACACTTTCTGTGGAAATCAGAGAGAATAAGCCCCCAAAATACCTAAAGAAAATGATGAAAGAGCTATTGATGAAATCCTGTTCCTCATTGAATTGAACAGGAATGTTTGTTATTAAGTAATTTACTTCAATAGTGTTATGATTTAACTTTATATATTTTAAGGTGTTTCTAGCAACCAATGAATTATTTTAGTAAATAGAAAGCATTTTTAATATTTCACCATAAGTAATTTTCAAATCTTTTGTGGAGTTACATTTTTGCCTTTATTCTCTTACAAGGAATTCAGTAGAGAAAAAAAAAATAGCACTGGGATGCACTAGGATCCAAGCATTATATGATGTTTGCTTAATGTTTTCCTTTCCTAGTCTTGGGGTTTTTACTTTCCTGGAAGAAATAAACAATTTGATTCTCTGAATAGTTGTTGTATACTTACTAATAATTCAAAAAGGAAAAATGCATCATAATAATCTCTTCAATAAGATGGTTTGTGTTACAGTATTTATATATAAAGAGATTTAAGTAACTAAAAAGTAAAAATCACAAAAGTGATGTCCCATTCTTTTCTTCTCTCAATTGGCACACTCATACATGCTCATATATATGAGTACATGCATACAAATATATTTACACATATTTATGTACATGTTTTTTTTTTCAAATTTGTACCCAAAATGGTTTTGTTATTTGTATATAACTTAAAATGACTTTTCAGTGTATGAAGATCTCACTGAAGTTAAACTGGCCTTCATAAATTGATTTTACTTCTTGCTGTGGATGTTCCTCTCTTGCCCAAGGAAGGTTTGGCCAGACTTCCACACCCAGCATGTGACATACTAGAGATTTCCCCTACCACAGAGTTGTACCTCATCATTTGGGCCAGATGGAGGCCTGGTAGATGGAGATGATTATCCATTAGTCCATTTCACTGTGGTTGGTCAGGTGCAGCAACCACCAGGAGAGTTTGCCAGTGCCTGTCAGAGCTGATATTCCCAGTCTTGCTGTGCCTGTACTGAAATGGAGCTGCCTTCTGCCACCTGGGGTACTCATAGGTGATGTCTCCAGAGAATCCCAGTATGGCCAGTATGGTTGGGACTTCTTGTATGCCCTGGAGCTCAGGAGTTTCTTGTGGTGACAATGCAATGGGTGAGGAGATGGAAATGATTCTCCATACAGCAGGTTTTGGTGTAGAGGGCAGAGACAAAGGCTGCTGCTTTCACAGTAACATCTATTGCTGGGCAGATGGGCTGTTGTGTTTTTCACTAGTTGGAGCTGGTTTTGAGTGTGTAGTCCTTGTTTTGATGCATCAAAACACTTCCAGTATTTTATTTGTCCATTTATTGCAACTGGAAGAAAAGAAATTACCTGTAAATGTTCAATAAATATTTGGAAGTCTCTGTGTGACAGAGACTGCCAATCCAGCTTGATGGAATACCTGCCCACCAAGATTTTATTATTTGGTAGTGGCAGATCTCACCTGGCTTTGCTGGTGATACAGATCCCTCTGAAATAGAATAATTGCCACCATAAACACCAATATTATTTTTTCTTTTCTCCTCTCCTCCAGCACTCCATTATGAGAGAGAAATGGGGACCCACAACAAATAGAAAGGCTTTACCTTTTAATTTGTGATTATCTCTCCTCCTGAGAGAAATGTTTGCTGTTATAGTCACAGAAGCAGTTTAAACATAGACTAGGTCAAGGTGGGAGCAGTAACCCCACCAGAGAAGACTGAGTGAGACTTGTGGAGACCCAGTTGTCTGAGAGAACAGATCTGTTAAAGAAACCTGATTTGGTCCGAATATACAGATTTACCCAAATCCAATAATATCAGAGGAAAATAAATTTTTGGACAAAAAGTGGAGAAAGGGAAGAGGAGGGCAGAGTTTTTTTGTCAGACAGGGAAGGTCCACTCCAGAATTGTGCTTGTGGCTACCTGTCCAGTCAGCAGGAGAGTGAGAAAACACAGGCTTGAATGTTTGTCTCTTGCACCCCAGAGAAATGCCCTTGCCATTTCAGCTTCCCCTGCTGAAATGCTTTGAAATGCTTTGGTTTCCTAGTGATATGGAAATGGAACATTTTTGTTATGTCAAAATATTTCATAGGTCAGGCAGTTCACTCTTAGCTTAGCCCTGTTGTGCCTGTGTTTTATTCAAGCTCTGTCCACTAAAATAATTAATCCAGAAATAATGCACATAGAAAGAGCCAGCAAGCACTATCAGTAAAAAGGCAAACAAGCTAACTGCCCTGTCAAATGATCACTTTATTCTTCTACTGAACAGTGTATAAATAAACCTTATCTATATCAGTCTTCTGTACCATCTTCTGTCTTTAGATATGAAGCATTTTGTAAGTGGTAAACTCTAATCCAGGATGTAATTTCAGCACATGTTTAAACTGTTCTTTATAAAAAGGTCTAACTGAACACTTGTTTAAGTGTTTTTCTAATTAGGAGTTAAATGATGACAGCACCTGAATTTCCTGTGAAGGGATATTTTTCTGATAGAGAAATGGAAGCCAGACAAGTTGTCTTGCCAAGGACTGCACAGGCAGAGCAAAGATTTGAGCACCTCTCACCTCTCTCCAGACAGTGCTGTTTTCCCAAAGATCCATGCAGTTTTATTATTTTATTCCAGCATTTGTACTGCGTTCACGGGCTAACAGGTGCGCCACAGACTTTGAAGTCAGGAAGTGTGGTAGACTACAAGGATACAAGCTGACAACTTTTGAAACATTCTCTTACCTATCTTTATGGGTTATGTAAATAAATGAGAACCTGGGTACTATTTTATTGAAAGCTTTTCTTTGTAATTCTTAGACCCTGGTAAATCACTCAAAAAAAAGAAAAAAAATCCACTTTTCTGCAAAACAGACAAAGAAAAAGGGAGAAGCATTTTATTTGACAGAGAAGGTCAAGAATGTTTTCCTCTTTCATCTACAATTCTGGCAGCCAAGGGAAATCCAGATTCATGAACAAGGAATATTGCTCTTATGGTCAATTAATCTATTGCTTTAATTCCCTTCAGAGTGATTGCTCTGATCCCCAGGTGTTTTTAACCCAGAGCCTTCTCTGCCTGTCTTAGTCTTTGGTGACAGTCTGGCAAATTCCTTATGGACAAGTGCTCACTTATACATGTGTTAATGCATCAGCCACACAGCAAAATAGGTTAACTAAAAGTCTACATATTAACTGCATGTAAAGGCTAATGCTATCATTCTGTAAATATAGCTGGGTCTTGTTGTAGCTGTGTATGAAGAAAATTATATCTTAAAATATTTTCTTAAAAAATATTTAATTTCAAGCTTACTTCTGCCTTTGACAAGAGCAGCCTTTGTGAACTAAGCAGGGAATACTGCAGTAAATTTATAGGAACATTTATCAAAACCTAGCAACATCACACTACTAATTTGGGATTCAGCACTTTACTAAATGTGCTAGAAAGTAACAGCAGGAGATATTCCCAATTTGTGAATGAATTCAGTGCTCAGAGAAGTGAATGAGGCAAGAACAGCCCGGGAAGAGGGAGGTGTGTGGTTCCTCACCTCTACTCTACATGACAGTTCTTGCTCAGAATTGGACCCATGAATCTTGAGAGTTGGTTCCATAAATGAGTCACTTTCTGAGCAAAAATAACTTACATTAAATTAGAGTCTGAAATGGTTAGACTCAAAGGAACATTGAGTCTAACCATTTGAGTTTATTCAAATATATTTGATTAGATAGTATCCAGCTGAATATCTAGGACCTGAAAATTCCTGGATCTGCCTTCTTACATGGTTTGAGTCATCCATTTGATTTTGTCCTTTTCTTAGCATCAGAGACAGTAAACTAATCTTTTCCACTCACTGGAACATTTCCCGGTTCTGTTGTCTCCCAGCTGCTCACCAAGCCTCTTAGTTCACCTTTGTGCTGTAGCTTCTGTGCTCTGCTTTTCCTTACATTTCCACGTGCTTTCTCCCAAGGCCTCTTCTTTCAAACATCAGTCTCTTTTCTGCTGGTTTTATATTTTATCTTAAATACACTTTTTTTTCCATCCCTTGCAGTAGGTTAGCTTTTTTGTTTGTTTGCTTGCTTTCTTGTGTTTTTTTGGTTTTGTTGTTGTCTAGAGTTGTGTTTTTCTTCAAAGAGATACACTGAATGGTTAAAAATAGTAACAACTTTTTTTAAACATCACCTTGCTAAAACAATCTCTCTTACCTGGGGTTTGCATGAGAGCTGTTTGAAGACAGTCTTCAACAGGGCCAGCTAAGGCTTTCTGCTTTTCATTTTTATATTGATTTCTTTTTTCTTTTTTTTTTTGTTTCTTTCTTTCTAATCATTTTTACTTCAGCTCCAAAACAGATGAGAACTTGTGGATCTAATCCATACACATAAATTTATAAAAGAAAAGAAGGGAGGATTTTTCTTGAAATTGTTTTTACTTATGCAGATATTTACCTGATATTGAACCACAGAGTGACCACGTGCTTTCCTTCCTACCCAGGAGTCCTGTTTATCAAACCCTCTCTTGCATTAACTGGTACAGTTCTGTTAAATCAAAGGCAATGCACTGATTTACTACAGCTGAAATATCTCCAGAAAACATTACCCTCCTCAGGCTGTGTTCTTTGCATTCTCTAGTAGGCATATGACAACAGCAAATCCAAAAAATGAATTGCCACACAATAAAGCAGCATGGCAATAGATCTACTTCTCACCTGTGCACTGAAGTGTGGCTCTTCTGCAGTGTAAATGGGGCTAACATGTTTGTCACTGACATGTAGAGAAAAGATCATGTGCTGACAGAAAAATGTTTGTGATGACAGAGTAATGCAGGGCTGAGAAATCTATCAAGAAAAAGGCCAAGGAGAGTTGTTCTGCTGAGCAGCAATGTATATAATCTGCATGTATTTGTGCTGTTGGATCACCATGTCATCTATTTTCTTGGATTTGTATATAGAGTATATTTAAATTCTTATGCAGGAATCCAAAAGTGTACCTTTAATTTTACCCACCTTCTTAAGTCTGCTTCCCTGTCTGTTATAAACATCACAGGTTTTACTTCACTTAGCTTTGACCTTCTAACAGTTAATCATCTCTTTTAAGTTAACCGATCACATCTCCTCCAAGGCTGATGGGAAAAGATTCATTCCAGCCAAAGCTCTCCATATATGTTTCCCTGGTTTACTACACAAGCTAGATAAGATTGCACACTGAAATTATAAATAGCTGGTACTGAGTGAGAACTTTCTCACCATTTGTGGCTGTATCTTGTATAGCACAGTTCTTGTGCAGAGCCAAGCATTTTTGAGTATAGAAAGGAAACATCACAAGTCAGAGCTAGGATATTTATGCAATCCACAGATGTCTAACAACACACTTTCATGAGTACAGACATGTTAATATATAGGTACCTGAAAATCACAGGAATTGTTGTTATAGTCTCTCTATTAAATATTTCATTGACTTGTTTTAATTTTAATTAAATTACTTCATTTCAATGGTCTGACTTCTTTTTTTTCCTTCACTTTCCCAGTGAATGGAGGACCTAATTCCAGGCATTTCACAAACCCATTTAAATCCCATCTAAAAATTGAACTTACTTATAACTCCATGGGTAGTAAAAAACACAATCTGAGATCAGTGAGTTGAAACTGATTGACTGATTAGCTGATTTTTATTCTTTTCCTGAATCCAAACCTCGGTATTTCCACTTTTTAATGTAATGAATTTGATGGAATTTGTTATTTTGTTTAATTACATACAGTATTTTCAGTATCCTATAAACATACCAGTCATAGTGAGGGGCATGCTTATTTGCAAAGAACTGCTAAGTCAGGTTTAAATACCAATGGTTTATATGTACATGTATCAATTCCATTATAGTCTGAAGCTGGTTTTCAATGTTCAGGTGGAAAAGACACATAGTTCCTTATTCTTGCAGATCTGGCCAGATAGATATAACACTGGGAGTCCCATCTGTGACAGACTTGCTGTTTGGCATCTTTGGGGAGTGCTAGATGTGTCCAAAGGATTTAGGTGATCACAGCAGGAATAACAAAGTGTAGAAGCACTGGACTCAGGTACAGATCACCTTTGCCTTGTCATATGAAGAACATTTTCCCATGTTTTTGAAAATCTAGAAACCTGAACTGCTGAGTAGCTGTAAATCCAGGGAGACCCTAGCCAAAATTGTAAGATTAGTTTCTATGGAAAGAGGTAAAGTGCCACACATTGGGATGAAAAAGAAATATCTGAATGAGCAAGGGAAGACTTATCAGTTCATAGAGAAAGAATCACCTGTATCTCCAGATTCTATGAGATAAGGCAGTGGTGACCTACTTTTGCAAAAAAGTGAAACATGGTTTAGGTTAGGTCATCATCAGTCATATAAAGTAATCTTTCTATACCAATGAACATTTGTAATGTCTCAGCTGGATTATCACACACAGGTTTCAGTGTAACAGCTCTGAAACAGTGAAAAAAGGTACCAAAAGCCACGATAAATGGTAGAAGATTTTGCACTGTTTATTGCACAGAACACAGAAAATGGAATGTGAAAAGGGTTTTCCATTTCATTTGGTGCAAAGTGGACCTATGTGCTCCCTGTGGTATCCATTACAGGACAAGAAATGGTGGCTTGCATTTCAAAGTATGGAAATCCCAGGGAAGGAGCTTTAATGAGAAGGGTCAAGAGACACAGGAATTGATCATTGGGCAGGAAGATGGAGAGTCTGGGATTTTTAAAGCAGCTTCAAAAGATGTTTCTTGTGAATGACACAGTTCAGATGCTCCTGTCTTGAGGACTGGCCCTTGTGGCTTATCCAGCCTCCTCCACAGGGATTTCTATAAACATGTGCTGAAGGTGCACTCAGTCATCAAAAGCAACAGTCAGCATGTACCTCAAACCCTGCCTAACTTCAGCTGAAGCAATGTTCATGCAAAGGAGTCAGAGACTAATGTCAAAAGGAATATGGAATCAAGCTAAAAATACCCTGAAATACCCCATTAATACCCATTAATCTTTGCCCCTGTGCCCCTGCCATGGATGGGAGGGCAGGAGCTGTCCCTCTGCCCCTTACATGGATGGGAGGGCAGGAGCTGCCCCTGTGCCCCTGCCATGGATGGGAGGGCAGGAGCTGCCCCTCTGCCCCTTACATGGATGGGAGGGCAGGAGCTGCCCCTGTGCCCCTGCCATGGATGGGAGGGCAGGAGCTGTCCCTCTGCCCCTGCCATGGATGGGAGGGCAGGAGCTGCCCGTCTGCCCCTGACATGGATGGGAGGGTTGGAGCTGTCCCTCTGCCCCTGACATGGATGGGAGGGCAGGAACTGCCCCTCTGCCCCTGACATGGATGGGAGGGTTGGAGCTGCCCCTGTGCCCCTGACATGGATGGGAGGGCAGGAGCTGTCCCTCTGCCCCTGACATGGATGGGAGGGCAGGAACTGCCCCTCTGCCCCTGACATGGATGGGAGGGTTGGAGCTGCCCCTGTGCCCCTGACATGGATGGGAGGGTTGGAGCTGCCCCTGTGCCCCTGGATACGGACGGGAGGGCTGGAGCTGCCCCTGGATACAGACGGGAGGGCTGGATCTCGGGTCACTGGTGGCTGCCAGATTCTGCCATCATGCAGCTCCTCAGTTCTGCCCTCACTGCAGAGTTTCCTACATAGCACTGCAGGCACAGTCCCACTAAACCCCTCTTCTGCCCAAGTCCCTTTTTCTTTCTGTATGGCCATATCTGTTGCAGACTGTCCAGCACTTGGTGCAGGCAGCAGTGCCAAGGAGGGCAGAGGACAGTGGCTGGCATTTGGTGATAACAAAAAATACAGCCAGCTTCCCTGGAAATATTATTATACACGGTAAACTGCTCTTACAGGTTTTTCAGAAGCCATACCTAAAAACCCTAACAAACTCTAGAGTTGGCCTCAATAAATGCTTTTTATTTTAAAGGCACAGTTGATAATGCGGCATATAGCTCTAATTAGAGAGTACAGGGAATAAAAAGTAAATTAAAAGGCCTGCTCTTCTGGGATTTAATTTTTTTTTGTCTTGTCAATGTTTGTGCCCCATTTAATCATTCCAGAGGTATGAATAAAGTAATAACATTTAAGTTGTTTGGAATTTATTTTTCACATGTAGGAAAAAAAAAGAATTGGTTTCCACCTCCTTTAAATGAGATATAATAAAACACAAAGAATCTGGAAAATTGTAGCTTTCCCCGATAAAATAAATGATGTGACAAGTATAACTGCCTACAGAGAAACATAAAATGTCCTTGAATCATTTTGAGTAGTAGCAAACAAAATTTATTCCTCATGACCTAGTACTTTTGTCCAGAAGCAATAGCCATTAAAAGCATTCACAACTTTTAAGTGATACAAAATCAGTACAGGTGAGGGATTTTGGGCACATGGCAGGGCATATACTTCAGGGAAGCTTTCCTTGCAAACAATAGTTTCATTCATATAAAAATATCATCAACAGAGATGTCTCTATTATCAGAGTCTTTGAGTCTAAACTTGTCCTTCCTGAAACTACTGTTGATTCTTGTGGAGACAAGATGTGCCTCTGTATTTTTAAATATTCAAAACAGACCTTCTATCATGGATATCTTTCTTGTAGAGTAACATGATATGAAAAAATTTTCCCTACTTTCTCTTCATTTGTGTCTTCATACCAGGCTAAGCACAGCCCTGGCTGAGAGTATATGATGCATTTGATGTTAAGGATGCTGGATGGATAAGGAAGGTGACTGACAAGTCCTTAAAAAAGATTTGTCACATGTATTTTAAGCTAAAAAAAGCTCTATGAGAAATAGAATTCATCCTCAATGTTAAGCTTGCTAATATTTTCCCAGCAGCAAGTGGAAATAGGGAATGATATAAAACATAGATGATCACAGAACAAGAACATTGTTTGCTAATTAACTTGACTGGATCTGACATGATTAACTTATGAGAATCAGTGCAGTTTCTATCAGTATTTTGAGACTATCTCAGATCTTGTTCAGTCATAATGGACTCCTTCAGACACAGGACAGACATGTTATCTCTGAGTGGATGAAACTGGTTTCTCATCTGCATGTGACACACAAGTCTTTAGTTCAAGAGGTTCTTCATTTTCCTTCTCTTTTCTTAGGAAAAAGGAAAACTTTACCATGAAGCAACTGGACTGAAGGACTGGCTTGACATGCATCACTTGTCAAGATAGCTGGGCTGTATTTCTTTGTAAAATATTCTGCCATCCTGCTTCTGCCATGCAGGACCCTCAGCATCAGCACTGTGTGCTGTACTACAAAGAAAGCAGGACAGCTCAAGTTACACTGGAAAAGGATTCAGCTAAAGAAACTAAACTGACTTCTACACCCTTCTTCAGTAGAATCCCACTGTAAATAGGCATTAGGAAGGGATAACTTTGGGCAGCTTAGGACAGTTTTAAATTTTTGCTGTTTTCAAGATGTGCCAGAGAGCAGCTGGGACTTTTGTTTTTCCACAGATAGCTGCCCAACAGAATCTTTTACTTTGGCCCTCCTGCCAGTATCTTGTCTCCTTAAGGTTCTTCTGTGCTCAGAAGGGATAGCTGCACTGCTAGAGCTAATGCTATCCCTCTTCCCTCCAGTGCAGAAACAGCTCATACAAGAGAAGGAGCTCCTTTGCCAGTACCACTCTCAGAATAAGCATCACAGGAAAAAAAAACTGTTTTCTTGTTAAATTGAACCTGTTAGGGCTAGGGTTTGGAGGGTTTTTGCATATTTATGTTGATAAACATAAAGCCCTGAGATAGCTTTGCTCCTAATAGGCTTAGTTGTGCTTGCAAAGATTCAAAATGTGGGCCTGTTTTGGGAGTGTAATTCAATGGTTAATTCAGCAATAGCCAGAAAAGTTCTGTGTGCCTTTGTCTTCTGCTTAACATCTGGAATTTTTCAGTGAAAATACTATATTGTATTAACAGAAAAATTCTCAAATTTGGGTTATTCCTTAATTCTATGCAGCCTGCCGCCTCAGTTCTTTTTTTTTTTTTTCTTGGTGTTACTATTGAGTAAAGATGTGGATCACCAAAGGTGTGTGTAAAGCTTCCTTGGCCCTCAGGATTGAAATGACTTCTTTCAACTATTCTAGCCAGCATAATTATGTTAATTTTGTGCACTATTAGAAACATTTTGCATGACCTCTGAAAAGTCAGATAGGTTCAGAGCACTAATTTCAGGGGAAGTCAGACACAGAGTAACTTTTAAGGATGAGCCTCTGCTGTACTTTCACCAGCACCATGAGCTGACATGAAGCTCCTCTGGTGCTCGTTGTACTCTGGCAGCTCACAGATCACAGCTCCTTCCCCTCCTGCCCACAAGCACTCTTCCATTTCAGTTACATAAGAGTTTGTGCAACTGTACAGTGAACTGGAGCACGAAAGTCATCTGGGTAAAACTAACTTGCTATAAAAGTGGTTAATTTGAATCTGAATTAACTCCTTGACAGAGTTGACCCTGTGGCCTCCCAGCAGTAAGTGTGGCTATGGCAGGGTGGGGATAAGGCTCCTGTGAGATGGCTTCTGACAGGATGGCTTCTCACCTGTGCCTGCCTGGTGCTCTGGGAGCTGCAGTGTAGACATGTGCACACACCACTGTTTCTCCTCCACAGTCTGGGGGGAAACCAGCTCTGTCTCACATCTCACTGATGCTGTGAAGAAAAAATGTTACAGACTCTGATCTTCAGTTTTAACAAGTGTTATAACATATGTGTTAGGCAGGTGAATGAAAATGGTAACTCCCAAAGTAAAACAGAAATAGCTGAAGATCTTCAGAAACACAACAGGAATGCATCTATCAAATTTCAATCCTTTCATTCACTTTACAACTGGAGAATAACTCAGGCACCATGTGCCTGATCCTGTGCCTCGCACAAGCGTCTCAGGAGTCTCAGTGTAAGCAAAGCCTTTGGACTTGGACAGGAGAACTCAAGTTTTCCTGCATTCATTGAATCAGTTTGAATAACTCCACTGGCAAAAACACCAATATAGTGGTGTATTCTCATATTTATGAGAATAATTCACAATTACGTTGAAACAAACTAATATGGATTTTGTGAGAGGAAAAATGTGTCTTCTAGAACATTCTTTTTTCTGAAATACCTGAATCTTTATGAAATCTAATGTAAAATAACCTTTGGGCAATTGGACAGTCACTGCTTCTACATATTGATAAGAGGCTCCTGTAGATACCTTCTGTAAAGTCAGTCCTCTAAAACTGATATGATAAAAAATGCTGCTTTTTAATATTTTAATTGATTTTGCAATGGTTCTCAACAGATGCTGTAAATATGCATTTGAGTTAAACATTTATCAGGTTAATATTGTGTTACTCACAACTTAAATGTGTGATTATCAGAAGATATACTATTTCGCATCAGGCGTAGAGAGAGAACAGGTTTAAAATCAACTCAGTGGATCTCTAAATTCTCTGAAGATAGCCCATCAGTAATGAACACCACCTGTTACACCCTGCTGGTCAAGATCCCAGAGGGTAGATCATGTATTAGGCATCTGAAAGAGCATTTAACAGCACTTACCAAGCTCCTCAGCTTTTCAGAGATAACAGAATTATTCTTAGAAACCTCTTCATGAGAGTCTTTCACAATTAGATGCAGTCAGGAGACAGTCAAAGAGTTCTCAATTGTATATATCCATGTAATGCAAATTTTAGTGGTTTATTTTACCTGAAGATCAAGTGTATATAACCAGCTGTGTTCTTAATGGCAGTGAAGGTTATTTGGAGTTTTGGAGAAGGCAGTAACCATGACATCAGTTCTGACAGGAAATGACAAAGAACTTGGAATATATCGGTACATGTTGAAACTTTAACTTCAGCACTCTATCATACTCTCCCTTGTTTTGGGAAAAAAAATGGAATTTTTTTCTAAACATATATAAATTTTTCAGTGAATGGCTAGATCAAATAGAGAAAGCCTCTATTTCTCAGCAGTAAGAAAAAGACTGAAAAATGTTATGAAAGGAAGACAGTCAGGACTACCTTTTATGTAGGTTTTAGTTCATGGCCTTTTAGGATGTTTCTTCCTCACTGATGTTGGTCTAAGGTGAGTCAGGTTCGCAGATGTATCAGGCATTTATTTTCTGTAAAATCAAGCCAACAGAATCCATGCCACTTAGAGTTATTAAAAAGTCTTCCTGTTAAATATGTTGTCAGATATCTGTACACTGATGAATTCACTGCATTATAATGCAGATTGCATATTTTATGAATATTCTCAGAATATACTGAAATTCTTGTGTGATGACAGAAAGGATGCTCAAAAATTCCCTTTCCACCTCTTTTTTTTTCTTTAAAATAATGAAGAAATGCATGTCCATCTGAAGCAATTTTTCATTTTATGTTTTTAGTAAGGCTTCATTATAAGTCAGCCAAATAGATAGAGTGTTACTCACCTGAAAAAGTTTTGGATAAGCCATTTGTCTAATAAAATTTCACTTCTATGGAGTCTTTGCCTTCATCTGCAATGCCTAGAGCTGAGTTTTCAGAAATCCTTGGGACAACTGGAGGAAGAAATAATGTTAAATGATAAAACTCAAAAAGAATAGTAAGGAATAGATCCATCATCTTGCTCTGAATTAGGTTGAACTGAACTAGGAAACAAACAAGTTTCCTTTTGACAGGAAACCATCATTTAAGCAAATCTGGGTGATGAAGAAATATTTAATGAGTATAAATTTTGTGTCCATGAGGGAACATCTAACAAAAACTGCTTGGCTTATGATTTAATTATGGAGACATATAAACAGATAGATAATTTTGTACCTGCCCATGATCTCCCTGTCAAATCCTCTCTTTCAGATTGTTTCTGTTAAGCTATCTGCAAACACTGTCAGGTCATCTTCTAAATGAGCTGTGGATAATCCAGAAATCTCAATGGCTATGCTGATATCTTTGAGTTACTGCTTTCTTGATATATTAATTTACATGTGTCTAGACTGATTTCCACAAGATTGGTAGTTGTCTTTGGAGGTGGAAACATGATATTTAAATGATTGTTTACTTCTTGAGGATTGAACTATACAAATGTTGGATTTGTTTTGCCTTGTTGCTACTTATGGGATGCACTATCAAAATTCAATTCTGAAGCATTACTCAATAATCTGAGAAGAAAGAGATTCTGTTTTCATGCTACTTTATTACTTGTTCCATGGAAAAGAAAAAATGTGGATATTGTGAACCTGGAAATCAAGATCTAATCCTATCATCTTCTGTTGCCATTACAGGATGTTTAATTCAGAAATTTAAAATTATAAGAATTTTTTTGCTTTGTTTTTTTTGTCAAGTAAGTGTTTTTGAGTAGCATATAAAATACACCCCCAAACCACAGGAAAAAGTAATATTAAGCTTCATAATAAAATATATTTTTTTAATTTTTCACTCTCTGCTTCATGTCAGCTAATGTGTTTTAATTTATCACTCAAAATTAATATCAGAATTCAAACCCAACACTGAAGTCAGCAGTTGATGTAGTAAACTTACCATGTCATGTAATATCAGTCCCTATGTTTGTACTACTAAAAATCTGTATTAGATATTATTGAATATTTTTAATACACAAAGATTACAAGCACATACATCTGTGCTTATTACTGACCTGGATTCTAGGGTTTTAAATGATGGTGCATATTATATGAAACATGCTATAGCTCATCTTTCCAGAGAGCAGTATCTGGCTATGTATTTGTATTTTGATATTGTCTACAAATGAAAGATATTTACTTTTAAAAATGTGTTACATTTCAAATATTTTTAAGTGAATTGATTTGCTTTTCTGATAGCTCATATAACCGTACAAACAACCTGAATTTGATACATGTACTTTGTTCTAACTTATAAAATAAAATGGTAGTTAGAGTTTCTATGAGAAAATGACATTCTACTAGGAGTTGAAAATCCTGATAATTTGATTAGAAAACACTGGTGCATCCTCTCCCTCCCCAAAACACGTATTTGTTCATCATGGGCGATGAAGCTAATTATACAGGATCTCCTTGCATGCTGACTGAAGCTGGTTTGCATGTTAATGTGGAGAAGAAACAGCATTAAGACTGTCAGTGCTGGACATGTTTCAATGTTGCCTTTTAATTAAAAGTTCAAATTTCTGAGAGAATAGCTGGAAAAGAATGTACCGGAATCTTACACAAGAGCTCGACTTACAAAACACAGCAGTCACATGGGTTTGTTTCCTGTCACACACTGTTAGCATCAATGACACTGCTGCTGCCAAGTTCACTTGATCTATGCATAAAAGAGATGCTTACTTTTCAAGAGTTATTTGCCCAGCAATAATGAAAACATCCCAAATTCCTTCATAGTTAACGTGCCCCCACCCCCAGACATTATTAATATGCGGCCATACAGATCAAGAAAAACAAAGTATTGAATTGCTGACCTCAGGACTTTTCCTATGGGGTGGGGGTTGCTTTGGTTTGGGATGGTTTAAGTTTTCTCATCAGGAGCAAAGTTTTCTTTTAATGGCTGCTGCATGAAAACACATTTTCTCTATTTACTGGCTTATCTGTAATGTTTTGCATGGATTTCTAGATTGAAGTTCCTCTCATTAATGAAAATTGAGATAGCTGGCAATTCTCTCAAAGCTAGGTTTATGTCCTGAAAGTGTAACAGCCCAAGGAAAATAATGCCCCAAGTTTGTGATTTAAATCATTAATTCTTAATAGTAAGTGAATATCATGCTTTCAAAGATAACATGTCAAAGTTTCCCAGAGATATTCATTCCAATGGCTCACATCTGATTATCTGTTGTGCTGGGATAAACACAAAGTAATTTTCCTTGCACAAGGAAATCAGCTCTGTCATCACACAGCTATAAATTGAAGAAGAACTGGCCCACCCTTTCTTGATTTTGAAGTGTAATGGCTCAGCTCAGAGCAGCAGTAGAGTAATATTTGCATATTTGGTCCATTTTAAAGTCAAATACCATTATTTAAATGATAATTGGAATACTTTCTTTAGTAAAGACAGCATAAACAATACATACATGAATTAATCATCTTTTCTTATGAACTTTACTCTTCAATGAAGGAAATAATTTAGCCAATGAACAACTACATTGATCAGCATAATATATCTAAAGTTGCATTACATAAATGAAGAAAATCTTTTCAGTGAAAAGGGGGTTGACCTTGGTGCAGTCTTGTAATATTTTCTCAACTTAAATTCCATTTGATTGTTGATTGTTTTAAAAGTAATTTTTTTAAAGAAACAAATGTCAGATCAGAGGAAAAGGCAGTCTAAAACAGTGTCCTCTCTCTGACTGTGAGTGAAAGAGAACGCCTAATTAAGCGAAATCATATAGATATGTATAATATTCTCTCAATCTGCTGTTCTAAGTTCTTATGCTTCTTGTGTTCTCTAGTATGGCTTTTCCAGTGAATATTAAAAGCAGAGGATGCACTTGAGACACCATGTTTCTGTTAGCCATTCAAAAATTTGCTCTGTTTGCTTAATGTTTATTTTTTTCCCCAAAACAATTCCATAATTTTTACCTTTTCTCTTTTTCTGAACTTCAGAAACAACAATACAACTTTGTTGTATTACAAATACATGACAGATTGCCTGATCACATGAAAAAGCAGTATAAACCAAAGTCACCTTTGGCCTGGTTACCTTCCTAAGATTTTGATCCAGATTCCTTTTAAAGAACACTTATTCTAGACAACCAGATCAGCTCAGAGGCTAGATCCTCCTTATAAAAGAGCCTCCAAATGCTAAGATTTTCTGTTGCTTCATTTTTGATAGCTATCACAGAACTGCACTAGTTAGCCAAGGAATAAAACAGTAGACAACTGAGTGCTCACAGCTGCTCAGGTGCTGCTTTGATCCAGGACACTGCACTCCATGCATCTGTTTGAACTTTCTCATTGTGAGCCTTGGAGGCTGTTGGCTCTCAACATGTTCAGTTCAGAGGGAGAGGCGACTGCAGCTCAGATCTTGAGTGACCCAAGTCACTTCCAGGGGGCAAAGCTGTTTGTAGTGACTAGTCAGACCAGATGTTCCAGGTGTGGACACATCTCGTTCAGATGTCTGAGTTTGGATAAGTCCAGGCAGTCTAGTTAAAGACAAGTAATGTTAAACAGTTTAACCAATATGTGATAACGAATTGAGACTTTTTGGTGGATTTTTTTATAGGGTTTGCTTTTTTCCAAATTCATTTCCTACACAAGTTTCAATAGACTTTTTAAATTGAAATACGTGGTTATGATGAATGTTCAAAGTTTCACACCCACAGAACACTGGAACATATTTCACCTGTGCACGTGGGAGAGTCATCACCAGACACCACCTTCCCATGCCCAGACAAACATCAGAGCAAAATGATCCCACTTGAGTGATGTGAGTAACCATGTCTACACAACACAGCCAGATTTTCAATGTCCATGAATGACTGTATCATTAAATGGTTCAAAAAAGCCAACTATTGTTTTCTCAAAATTTAATTCTCTACATGGATATTCAACACAATTAAGATCCTGAATTTATCAAATAAAGCTTCTGTTGTGAATTAGTCACTCCGTGACAGCTACAAGCACAAAAAGATGTAAACACACATCAAATATTGCTTTGTGAAATTTGTCACAATTGACAGCCTTCTGTTAAGGTCTCTGACAGAATGTAAATGGGGTCTTTATTATTTGAATAATGTAAAAAAGAGGAAATGTCAAGTCTATTGAATTTATTTAGACTTTATCACTCTTCAGTTGTACCAAAACAGCCAAGTGCTTCCTACAAACATTTTGCCAGAGACAATATTTTACCTTTTTATAGCAAAAAAATAATTAATAACCTTTAAAAATATGAAAGATAATTTTAACTTTCTTCTAATCCATTTGTTTTTAAAAACCCAAAATAGAAGATACACTTAAACTATATTCAAAAATTAGCAAAGGAAGATTAGCCAAAAAAATTCTCTTTACCCAAAAAATAGATAAACTGTTTGACTTTATTTATCTGTTTATTCTTGCTCTTACAAAACATGCCAGAGAATTAAGAATGTATTTTGCAAATAAGTTATGATCTAAGACATCAGTCTTAGAAGCCACATATGCACATGTCTGATCAGGGTAGTACTTAGCCATATGCCCTGCATCAGTAGGACTCAAGCATATTCAATGAGATCCTTTCCAAAATTAAGATCTGAGGCAGTGAGATATTGAAGGAGAATGTTATCACAAAAAGTCATGGAATCGTAGAATCATGTATATTGTAAAAGACCTCTAAAATGATTGACTCTGATCATTAATCCAGTTCTGCCAAATCCACCAGAAAATCATGTCCCTAAGTTCCACTGGACTAACTTGGTCAGTCTGACCAATAAATGTACTGAGGTAAAACCGGACTATTTTTTAAAGGGAATATTTCAAGGATCTCATTCACAGCACAGGCCCCAAGAAGCTGTGGTTGCACGACCAGGCTGGGGATATGCCATGGGAAAAGGGTGAGTGGTGTGGGATGACTGACAGCTAGTGCTGGGGCTGAAAGATGAAGATGAAATCACCACCTCTGCCACCACTTGGCTGGAGCCTTACACCTTCCCTCCAAGACGTGAATGTAGTGAATGACTTTTCAGAACCTCCACGTTCAGATACTGTTTGCCTTGATTTTTTGCGTAACATTTTGCATGTACATTCATTCTTTAGTTTTCTGGGAGGTAATTAAGTTCTTAGGTTTGATTCTCATTCCTGCACTTACTTTCTCCATTTATGTTGATTTAAGGAGTTTTACATGCTCATGATACTGTTTTGAAAAGCATCAAGCCTTGTCTTTATTAGACAAATATTTAATTGCTCTAAATTAAACTTTAAATTGATCAGTCATAAAATGTTGCTTCAAACCTACTCCTTTCTTTAATGCAACAGCATTTATGTGGATTCACCTTTCCTCAACATTTTTATTTGCCACCCAGCATTTTCCTGTGAGAGCTACTTGTTACAATGGTTGACTCTGAAACTCTTTTCTGCAGCTACTATAGAAACTGGCTCTGTCACTGATTTGTATTGAAAATAAGCCCAAAAAGCAATAAAATCAAGTGTGGAAAGAAAATGGCAAGATTTTTGAATTCTGAAGTCAAGCTCAGCATCATCCTTACAGCAGAATGTGTTGCATGGGGAAATAGCATTTGGGATTCTTGGCTCATTCCTTCCCTTCTTCTCTTGGCATATGCTGAAAACTGAAGAACCACATTAGCAGCCAGACATTCCCTATCCTCAGGGGTCTCATTCCTCAAGCATACTTAGTACTCTTAGGCACCAAATGGAGACCTTTTTTTTGGTGCTCAGAGGAAAATTATTTGATTAAGGTATTTGAGAATGTGGTGCTGACAAGTTTGAAAGAGGAAAGCTGATGATCTTGACGCTTGATTCTTTTTGAAATCTATCTGTGAACTCTTGTGAACAAGACAAACCTTCCAATTTCTTCAAATTTTTATTTTCCCAGTGTGAGATGTTCCTTTGTAAAAGTTTTTTAGAAAAAAATTACTAAGTCTGTCATTTGACCCATATTTGTTTCAACTCTAGTGCAGCACAAGCAACCTCCGGTTACTCATTCTCACTCTTCCATCACTCCCTCATGTTGTCAGTACAACCATTTGCAGGGCTTTGAAGAGAACTTGATTAGTTAAGTGACCTGGGTTAAACATAAATCTTCCACATTCACTCATTTACAGGGTTGTTTTTCAGCCATATCAAGTCCTGATCCATCTGACCACATGAGCCCCAGTCTGAGGCAGATGTGAGGTGGGGGAAGAAACACTTCAGGTGCCTGTCAGTGCAGCTGGCACTGTGAATGTCTTTAAACAAATCATGAAAATGCACCAAGCCAGCTGCTCTTCTTCTCCTCTCTCCATGGCTGAGAGAACCTTTTCCTTTCTACTCTCCAAAAGAGCTATGTCTTTAATTTGGTCTTTTCAGTCTGTCTCATGATGTTGCAGCTGGAGAGGCTGAGATGGGACAGCATGTGGGACTGTGTTTGAAAGATCAGGTAGGATCCTGTATGTGGGGTGGGCCCCAGTGCCTGAGCTGGGTGAGCAGCACTGCATAAGCTGCAACAGGTGAAGAAGCACATAAAGATCTTACATCTATGGGACAATGGGGGGACTGTGGTGAGATGAGGATGGAAAGGTGGAGTCAGGGATGGCAAAGAAATAAACATCAGTTTTGAATCTCACTTCATTTTTGAGCTAACCACTCTTTATACAAAAGCCTGAAACCAGGTTAAGGCACAGAATTCTAGGTGGAATATTTACATTGAAGCTTACTGAAGTTTAGCTCCCCCATTCTAATTTCATGTGTTTCAGTTAATTTATCTTACTTTTCTTGAGAGAGACCATTAAAATAAACCTCAGGAGGAACTATGTGTTTGGGTCTTGTGCGCCCCATGTGATTCCAATGCCAGGTTTGTATTACCAGTCTTAGTTTATGCACTGCCCTTCTCCCTTCTGGCAGGCCACTGACAGCCCTGCTCCATTGCCTGTGAACCAGCTGCCCACACAAATGCACTAAGGAGCAGGAGAGCCACCGCAGTTGTCAGGCAGCCCTGGGCTGTGTGTTGATTCTGGGGCAGATGACTCAGAGCAGAGCCACTGGAAGCCCTGATGCCCTTTTGTCCTTTTTGTCCCTAAGACATGGAGGTGACAGTCAGTTCTCCAGGACAACCCCAAGGTATGCTCATCATGAGGCCCCTGACTCAAATATACACCTCTCTGGCCCCCCATCTCTGGTTCCACAGGGCAAGGCAAAACCACAATAACAAGAATTTTAGTTCTGGGGGAAGATTGTAGGTGAAGGAATTCAAACAACCAACAGTTACCCAGGAAAATATGTTACATATTTTTTAAGAGAATTGAGCCATGAGCTCTCAAATTTCTATTGGAAATTCTTAGATATGACAGCCATGGTTTGAATTTACACTAGATTCATCAAGGATATTCATTTATCATCCACTGACATTTTTTTCTCCCAGGACAGCATTTACCAAATAAGATTTGTTGAGCTTTCTCAATATTTTAAGAAATATTTTCATTATTTTCAGTTTAATTCATTTATGTCTAATTTAATTCATTTAAATAATTAATTCATTTCAAGATTTTTGAGCCTTTTTTTAATCACCTCCCATAAATTTACTTACTATATGGAATTTTCAAAACTCTTAGGGTTCTAATTAGATCACAAAACCTGTTTGGACTTGATCATCACAAGTGTTAAATTGACTTCTTGAGAGCCATTAACGAGACATGATAATGTCAGGTGTTTTACTTTTTCTTTAAGTGACAGAAGAAATTCAGCTGCTGTGAGCTTGAGCTTAAAAAAAACCCATTAAACTGAAATAATTGCTGTTAAAGGTTCATTTCTTTAACCTTTTGTTCGATAAAAACTCAGAACCGGTTAACTCAACAGCTGAGAACACATTTAATCTTGATTGCTTCATTCTAGCATTACTTAATTTAATTCTTTTATCTTTATCCCTAGATTTGAAATCTTACCAGTTCTTTCCAAGCCACTGTGATTGATAGTCACATTACTCTCATGTGAATTGGTAGTGAAGGTGATGTTTCTCTGCTTTGAAAGCAATGCCACAAATGAAATTGAAAACCATACTTTTAAAAAGAGAAAGAGTACTTATGATTTGCTTAAAATTATCAACCTTGGTGCCAATACAAAAATTGAAGTATAAAAGTAGCCTCATTTACTCATATCCTACATTTAATTTACATTTTATATCAACCCTTAAGTGCCAATTTTAATGCTAAATGGGCTGTTACTTTGGAAATAGATTATTTGGTTTAATGGAGTGCCAGAAGTTGACATCTATTTCAGCACAAGGATAGTTGAGGAAAACCATCCTACATGCAACAATTTTCAAGGACAGTGGGAATATATTGTTCTATTCAGGAAACTCTGTATGCTAGATACATGCTGTTTACAGCTTATATGGACTGCAAGTGGTAAAACACTCCACAAGCATTTACCCAGTGTTTCCATTACTCAGACAGCCTTGCTATTAGCTTGTCCTAGCATGTGGATCTTTTAAGTTCTTCCAGCTCAGCTGATTCAGAGGTCTAGTTTTACTACAATACGTTCACAGCAAGAATAGCAAAGAAACTGGGAGTCCACACCCAGGTTCAGGTTACTGATTTTGTGTCAAGGCTGGCAACAGGACAGCCCTGCAGAGCTGAACTCTCAGGAAGCAGTCTGGGTGGCTTCTGAAGAAGTACCTGAAATCACTTGGGAGCTCCGAGTCCACCCTCTGCCTGCCTGGGCACGTCCCAGTTTGTGCATTTGGGCCCCTACCTTCTGGCTAAGCAGTTCAGAGATGTCTAGGGAAGTACCTAAATGTCTCCTAACTTTCCTGGCTGAACCATCAGGCACGTTCAGAATGTGTCTGACACGTTGGACCAGGAAAATCTAAAAGTTATTATTTTCATTCAGAAACAATTATTCACCATCCTTGTGGCAACCAACCAGTTTGATCACCATCCCAGATACTCTCCTCCTTGAAGAGACTGAGTCTATAGCTCCTGGTGGCAAATCACTGTGGTGGACACCAGCCATGAGGTGGCTTTCCGCAATAGCTGGGCTACTTCACAGAGAGAGAGAAGGATTTGTGCTACCACAGGGAAAACAAAGGAGGAAAATGCACAAATGCACCTCTATCTCCCAATACAGAGGGTGATTACCCAGAAAGTCATAGACTCTCCTTTGCTTCCACAAATGCTTGTAGATTTATTCAGTGACTGACTTTTTAATGTGACATTCCTAAATTAAGGACTACAAGTCATACTTATTTACATAATTTGTATTACATTAGCATCTAGAGTCCCTAACAAGGTTGATCTCTAATATTCTAGTTAAGATATTCATTTGTTGAGGGTCAGTCCCTAAGAGTTTACAATTTAAAAAAGAAAACACAGCAGTCCGAGAAGGATGGAGGTCTTACATTGTATATGTATTCAAAGCATTATCCCTTTTCCATTTGTGTGAATTTCACTTATATGTATGTGGTTTTGTCTCTCCCATTTTTGTGGTGAGCTGAAAGGCTCTGTACACACCAAAACAACCAAAATTTTTATAATATCTACCATCATGCAGGTATTATTTCTGAAGGGCATTAGAATGACACTCATGACATACTGAAACTATTCTTTGTATCAATATAAACAGACTCTAAATGAGGTGCATAAACTGAGCCATGTTACATTTTGCATTTGAAAGATTTACAGGGTGCTAAGCATGCAAACTATCCTAGATCTGCAAAGAGCACTAAAATATATCCCTTCAAACTGAAAGCACTAACACTTCTGAGAGCTTAAGTTTGATTAATGATATCAATGGCTGTAAACATTTGGTTTTCAGATTTTGACCTTAAGCAATGCAAGAGCCACTTAAGAACCAGCACTCATCACATGTAATTTACAGTCCTGTCTTTTTCTGCTCTGTCTTTTCAATAATGCTCAAAGCTTTGTCAGAGTTAGACCTTGCCACTTTTTTTTTTTTTTTTTTGGTATGAGATTTTGTAACAAGAAGAGTTGATTTTGATAGTTCATAGAAATAAAACCAGTAGTGAAGCAATGACCTATTAACCTTGGAAGAAGGGGTCACAGTAGGCAAGGTGTGAACTGAGGCCTGTTCTGCTCTTAGAGGCAGAAGGACAGGTTCACATTCTACCTATGCCATGCAAGCTATGCTAGTTTGAATTTACTCAAACTACATGAAACCAAATCAGTGTGCTGCATGTACTGCCCTTGAGATTCACATGGAATAAAAATACCTCTATTGATCTGTGCACCTGTCTTCCTCATTCTCTTCCTTTATCCTTTGTGCACACATCAAATCCTGTGGAAAAATCTTTTGACAAGTAGGCAATCTGTCCCTTTGGTTGTATGCACCTCTCTGGACCCAACTTCAAGAACCATTAGAAGCAGGTGAAATTTTGTTATCACTGATGCAGATTCTTTGTATTATTATGTTGTCTGAAATATTTTCTCTATATATATAGATTAATTATTTTAAGGAAAAGACTAAAGAAACTAACTAGTTCAACTAAAGATCTTTGTGGGTGAACTGGAGGAACAGTGTCATGTCTCCTCAGGGATGCCCAGAACTGCACAGAGGATACAAAGTGAGGCTGCACCAACACTGAATGCAGAGGGATAACTGCAGCTTTTCACCAGCTGTTTATGCTGTACTTGACCACCCCAGGATGGGGTTTGTTTCCTTGGCTGCCAAAGCATATGTTGCATATTTGCATATGTATTATTGCATTGTATTTGTATTCAAATCCTTCCAGTTCTTCAAGGAAAACTACTACTACAGAAGACTGTTAAATAGAACACTGTGTTAGATTGGCCCTGAATCATGCTGAAAGGAATAAGTGGTAGGGGATATTAACACAAGATTTTGCAGATATTAACTGGACATCAAAATAGGCAGTGCTAGGTTTCTTGCTGTTTTTCAGAAGTTTGATATACTACTAGCATTAAGCCAATTTTTGTGGCTACACTGAATGTAGCAGAGCTCAGGATATGGTAAGATTTTTAAAAAATTAAAATATGAAGGTGGGAAAGATAGAGTTGTGGAGAATATTCTAGGAGTAACATTGTAGAGAAGGATCCTGATGGGAGAGAATGAGGATGCTGGGCCAGATCCCTGCCTTGCAGCCCCTGCCCTCCCTCCTTCTGCCTGTGCAGAGGGCTGCCAGGAGCAGGGCTCCTGCTTTGTGCTTGGCACTTCATCCACCTCTACCCAGCCTATAGAAATTGTTTTCAAACTATAGGTAAGCCACTTTCAAACTGTGTGCTACAGTTGTGAGGGAAAAGGCCATGAGAAGGGAAAAAATAATTGAGGAGGAGATGAGGACTTGTCCCATCTTTATAGTTCGCAGACTGCTTTAATTCTTGTCTGTGAGCAGCTCCCACAGAGCAACTAAAATTACAGTGAACTATGACATAATTGAGGAAAAAACCAGGATCTTGTTTGATGATGACCATATACTCCTGTCTGCCAATAAAATTACACACTCACATTTATTTCTGCTTTCACTGCAACCACTCATCCCACTTTTCTGCTGTTTTGCTTTTAAAAGTTTAAAGAGCCTGAAACAGTACATCATCTACTCAGATTTTTATATGTACTTCAACACCAAAGGTACAAAAGGACTGTTTTGACAATTTGCTGAAAATGCTGTTATAGTTTCTAGCTGTGAAGCTGAACTTACATTACCTCAACTGACCGGAGCCGCAGCAGACTCTCAGATGGAATGTATGCATCACTCTTTGCCAATTCAGGGTTATTTAATACGCTATGTCTGGAACCAGCCTTTTTGTTGAAATTGTTTTGGCTAAGAAACTATCCAGATGAGTCTATTGCAAAACTATTTGCTTTGACTGGGGTTTTCAAAGTTGGTCTGGAATCGGTCTGCTCAAAAACCAGCAGTGTTAGAGATTACTTCTTTTGGAGAATATCTCTGAAACCAAAGGTTTAGGTTGGTTTTGCTCATTTTCATTTTGTTTATATATAGGATCAGTGCAACTCATATATGCATATATCATTGTATACGACTTTACCTTTTTCACTGTCTGTGCTAAAAAGATTCAAAAAAATATCAGCAGAGATAGGTGATAAAGATACAAAAGAGCTCTAATTTAGTCATGTGAATGGAAGATATAATTTTTCAGTATTCTGTTTAGCCATGAATCATATTACCCAGAAATGGTTAGTTACTATGTTAATGGAAATAGCTGATGTATTGCAGTAAGTGCTGGCATTTTTCTGCTGTGATGGTTTTCTATTCACATTAATGAGCATTTTTCTTTTAAATTGGTTGCACTCTTTAATTCATTGTGATACCTCTTTAACACTCCAGAACAAATTTTGCTCTCAATCATACCAGTGCAAATCTAGGATTGTGTGTCTGTTTTCATCAGTGGTAGACCTTGATTTGTTCTGTGTTTTAAACAAGATTTTAGGCACATTTCCATCACACAATGATAGCTAAGAAGAATCTGAAAGGTTGAGCTTTTATTTCTTTATGTTGGTGGAAGAAAGAGACTTTGGTCTTATGTAGTTAAATGTACTATTTCATACCTGAGTGTAGAGTTATGTGTATCAGAGACTGTAGTAAGTAATGAGTCTGAGTTATCCTCGAAAACAGCAATCATGGTGAGTGAAATATTAAACCCAAGTCAATAGCCATTGCTGAGAAAGCAGAGCTTGTTAACCTGGGCATGACAGCCCCACTGCTGCTGCTGCTGCTCTTTGGAAGGTGACTGAAAGGCTGCATACTCTGGCAGGAAGGAATTGATGAATTTAGTGGAGGTGAGCTCAGGTACAGCCTCACCTGCCCCACAGCTGGGACATAGTGAGAGGTGACACTTGTGGAAGGGGCAGAAAAAAATGATTGTGTCAGCTCCTCCCTCAGACACTGGAGTTCACAATCTGGCATATTCATTTCAGCTGCTTTTCTTGGACGAGATTTGTCTGGATGGTTTTTCAAGTCCTGAGAGGTAGATTGAATTCAATTTTTCATCTTACTCATCATTAAGTGTGTAATGGGCAGTTTCAGGCTTGTAATGAAACTAGGTCAAACAGTAGCTGGCTTGTATAAGCTCCAAATGTCTGGTTCACTAGAATCTGGTGTGTTTTAAATGAGAATAGATAGTATTTTGATGTACCTTAAAAGGTATAAAAGGAAAAATGTACATTAGCCATGAATAGATTTTTCTTATAAAATATGCTGGAAATCAATTACATCCCAAGTCCAGCATTTCCTTCTTCAGGCCTTTGGCATGTGGTCACAAATGCAATTTCAATGTCCAAAATTCAAGTTACATAGTTTAAATCATGGCAGCTGTCACTGTACTAATTCTAATCAACATCACAGAAAAGATACTTTGAAGTCCAGAATTTAAGTCCATAAGGGATTTTAATGCCACGTAGCATAAAATCTTTATATAGCCCCACACACACTCATGCACTGTTTCAAGTGCATGCAACTATTTCTAGAAAAGTTAATGCAAAAAAAAAAAAAACCCAACAGCCCAAAACAAAAGAGTTTATCATTCTCATTTCTGAAATTTTAAACTGGTGTTTTGGGACCACAGAAAAAGTAAAACATGCAAATTAGTATTTGTAAAGTTTGCAAATGCACATCTTTGTACGGTGTTCACAACAAAGGAAATAGAAACAAAGAAATGTATGCCAGACACTGAAAGACTGCAGCACTGTGTGTCCTGTATGGGGTTTATTGTAAAGTTGGTTATTTTTTATAAGTTAAGATTTTGGTTTGACCCTTGGATCCCCCCATGTTCTCCCTCATAATGGTTTGCTCCTCCCGCCAGTTACCTGTCCATCATTGTAACCAACCCCCTTCATTTTGAGCATTTTCTATGTCAATCATCCCTTACCTAACATATGATTTGTCCCCTGAGCCTTTTCCTCCCCTCTACCATTTTTATTGGTTCAGTTGTGTCCCTTGCTCCTCCCCTGGGCTTCGTTCATTGTTTCCCTCTTGTCTCCTTCCCTTACACCCTCCCCTTTATCAGTGCCTCCCTAAGGGTTTTTGACTGGCACTGTCACTGGCCCTGCCTGGGTCAGTAAAGCACCTTGGCATCCACACACGTGTCCACTCCTTCCTTCCTTCCCCTCAGTGCTTCGCAGTCCTGCTCTCACCTGCATCACCACAGACAGAGCCACTACTGGGGGCTCTCGCAGAGGACCTGGGAGCGGCGGGATGCGTGGTCTCCACCAGCCACTCTGGGAGCAGCTAGCCAGCCCCGTCAGCTCCAGGGGCCGTGGGACGAGGCTGCAGTAGACCAGACTGCAAGGCACAGTCTTGGGTTCTCATGTCTGCACTCCTGCTGAGCCCTCAACAAGCTACCAAGCCAGGCTCTACCATTTCTCTTCACACCTTTTATTCCTTCTCAGCTTCTCTGGGGCAAAACTGCTTTTTTTTTTTTTTTTTTTCTCACTGTGATTATAAGAGTAGTTGATTTAATCAAGAATTATGATAATGGTACCTGGATGTGATAGAGAACAGGCTATGATAGATAACAAAAAACTCAGTCAGTAGACAAAGTGTCAAAAACCGTGTAGGTATCAACAGTGGCCATAATATTTACAAGTTCTCAGAGAAAGTGAATGAGGAAAGTTTTTAGAAAGTGCTGGTTCCCCATCTTCAGAGTTCCACAGTCCTGTAATATAACCCACTCTTTGAATCAAAATTTCTACTGTTAAAAATTAAGACACTACCTTTCCTGGACTAAATCCCCATTTGGATCAGTCTTGCTCCAGTGCCCTAAGTCTCACTTTCGCTCTGCTCAGCCTCACACCTTCGGTATCTCCAGGGATAGGGGTTAGTCTTCAGCTGTTCACTGCCTTGCAGTAAGAACACCTCTTAAAAATGGGATCAGCAGATCCAAAACTACCACAGGCCAAAAAGAGTCAAAAGTGTGTGTTCTCACATTGTAAATGTTAGTCTATTCTGTTAGGCTATTGTGTGGAAGTCAGTGCATGACCTGAGCATGTCTAATGGATCAGGCTTTCTAAGAAGTTAGGGTAGCTTTGGCTGCCTCGTGCCTTTTATCAGCTTGCACTGGCGTGTAGAAGCTTTATACCCTCAGCCAGTGTATCTCTGAGTAAGTGATAAGCCAGTCCTTAGGATCTTTGTGCATTTAAGCAGAGGAACAAATTGATTTTAAGTACCTTCTAGGCTTAGACAGAACCTGAGCTCCAGCAGTCTGGGAGCTGTGCCGTGGTACTGGGGACACAGGGAGTGCGAAGGAAACCTTGGCAGAGAGGGAGGCAGCTGCTCCCTGGGCTGGGGGTAGCAGCTCAAAGGAATACCTGCACTAGCCGTTGACATGGCTTCTTTGTTAGAAAAAAATAATGAAAATAAGTCTATTATTTTTTCTACCCTGACCCTACTTATTACTTGAGCTGAGTGAATATTTTGCAGTATATATCTTTCCTGACAAACAGAGCTGATTTTTTCTTCTTGGGCATGAAACCATCTGCCTGTAGCTATGAATAGATTGCAGTTTCCTCATGCTTCTCTCTCTAAAAATGCAATGATTTCCACCTCCTCCACTTTCACCTCCCCTCTCCCAATCTTCTTAGCTCTATGGATTGATCCTGACCTGACTTCGGATCTGTTTTCTGGTTACAGAAATCATCAGGGTAGTTCTTTCAGCCACAGGTATAGAGAGCTCACACATGTTGCTACTTGCTATTGTTTAATCTTTGTTTTGATAGATGCTCTCAAGAAGAACAAGATGTTATGATGAACATAACATCTTGTTACATATTTCTAATCTATTCAATATATTAAGATCTGGGGGAAGATACAAAAATGCTATTTTTTTTAGGCTACACATGTAGCATAAAATAAAATTGAAAAAGTCTGGTTAATAGAATAAACAGTTTTCTGAATAATTTCTATACCTAAATCTGACATGGAAATTTGAAGTCAAACATACTTGAAACCTTATAAATATTACTTTGAAATTAATTTTTTGTTATTCTTTATTGTAGTAACATTTTCTGACAAGCAAGTACAGCAGTGGCAGAGTGTAGGTTGAATGAACCATAACAAACATGAATATGCTAAAAACTCACAAGTATTTTTGGAAGGACTTGTGTTTTATTTGGGATGTATTTTGCTGTAGTCATTCCAGCCTTTTTTATGCGTGATTAATCATTGCTAATTTGTGAACTGACTAAGGCAAGGGTTACTTCTCACTGCAAGTATGTGAGTCATCCTGGTAGATCCAAGGCATGTCACTCTCTGTCTGCTGTAAAATCATATTTTTCTGTCTTTCTACAAGCCTGTTGTCTAATTCAACCCTACAGCTGGATCAACAAAACAGCACTGAGTGAATCATTTGCTGTCATCCCTGTAAGCAAGGTTCTTGTACTAACTCTGAGTCAAGTCTGGAAGTAATGCCAAATTTAAAACATGGCCCCATCTAGGCTGTCTCTTTACAAGTGAATATAATGTCTGTAGTTATCTTAAAGATTTATTTTTATTCTCTGGAAGCAAATCTGGGAAAAGAGATGAGAGAGACTTGCTACTGCACTGAAATCATGTGAGCCTCAAACAGAAAGGCTGATAGTAACAGATATATATTACAAGCTTTTATATCTTAAACATGCTGGACACCTCAAAGTGTATTGACTGCCTTTGGTTCACTGATCTCAATGGCAGTTTAAAGCATTTGCTGTAGCAGGAGATAACCATTTTACAGGATGGAATGTACCAATATGTGAAAGACTGTCATGTTAGCTGTGGCATCTCAGGTTTCGTACAGAAACTTAGTATTTGTTTAGGCTACCTAAGTGCACCAATCACTGGCTATCAAGAGATGGATCAAGGTATTCAGCAGTGGCTGTTCAATTTCTCAGATTTTCATTAAACACTTAAGCATGAAATGAATTCTGATTTTTTCAATTACTTCAGCTGGATGCACAACTTTGTTTTTTTTACCTTTTTTTCTTTTTTTTAGTCAAAATTATCGGTCCTTTTTTATGAAACAGCTAAAAATTAAATAATTTTGATAAGCATTTCAGTAATAGTTCCTTAGTTCCTTTCAGTCTTGAGATGCCTGAAAACATTCCTGTTCTTTTCTCGTTTTCTGTATTTTAATTAGGAGTTATGTTAGTTATAAATGATCACAAGTTATAAAGTATTTTCTGATTAGCTAATCTAGCAAATTATGGTCAGGAGATTTATCAGAAGTGGTATTGACTTGTATTTCTTTGGGGTTATTCCAGCACAGTGTGATCATGTCTGAAAGGATGAAGGGGAAGCAATCTACCTGAAGTCCTGTGTACTGCAGCAAAATCAGAGAGGGCAACTTAAGATTCCCTATCTATTAGCTATCTGAGTGCATTCCTGATCTGTTCTTGTGACAGTTTTCTCATGGCCTGTAGTCCTCTTCTTCCTGTATAGGAAAAATGGCATGGGATCCAAACTGTGATACAGTCTAGACAGTTTCACTGCATTACTTATTTTGAACAGCTGAATTGTCTATATTCTTTGCTAATATTAAGGAACAACTTTGGTAGTTAGGTTGGCTGGTTTTAGTACTTGTTGGGACTTTTTTCTGTTTCTGCCTATAAGGACTCTGGTTTGCAATATGCTCTCACTTCTCCTGTGTCTGTGGCAGTTTTAAGATTTGCATAGTCCCTTCTTTTATGCTTATTTTTTCATCCTCATGTTAGTGCCATGTCAGTAAACACTCCTTTGTCCTCATATCACCATAACATTGGTCCAGTGCAGTGGAAAGTCCATCCCAAAGCACACAGATTCTAAGAATCAGTCATTTTTCAGTATTGGAGTCATTGTGGAATCAGGGCCTGTACCATATGAAGTTGCCTTGACTCTGCAGAGAGACTCCCAGTAGCTCATGTCCTCATCCCCTTTATCAGGGTTAGCAACATGCTTCTTACACCAAGGTCATAGAGTTATGTGGGCATATAAGAAACCTCTTATATTTTATTTCAAATATATGTACTCAATTGCTATTTGATATCAAGTCAAGGAGGGCATTTACTGACCTTGCACCTTGACTTAATGAGATCCAATATTATAGCAATTCAGAAGTTAAAAATCCACCAGCTATTCTAAGAGATGTAATTAAGGAGTCAATTGTCAAATACCAGGGTAAAAGACTGAAGCCAAAACAGACCATTTCAGGAAAAGCAGACTTAGTGGTGGAGTGGGAAAAGCTTCATAGAAACATGAAAACTTGATAGCTAAAACAGGGTCTCTAAGTAGAGAACAGTCCAGACATACAAGTAGGATTTCTACAGCTGCCTAGTTCAAGGTTTCTGGGGTAAGAGCAGAGGAAATTTTTGGACTGAATGTCTGGATGTAAATTCTGTCTATGCTTTCATTTTATTTGAAATCTTTGTGAGAGGAAACAGCCAAATGTGCTACAGAGAAGAGACATGAGGTGACAAAGAAAATTTCTGAGCTGCTTTGCTAGCTGGAAGACTTTGAGATTGACTCATTTTCTGACCTGAGATATTTGGTTGCCTCTTCATAGAACATTTTAGCACCTATGCTTCCCTGGCTGGAGATTTAGTGGCTACTATCTGTCAGCAGAGGAATCCTCCTTTCGTTTCTCACCTAGAAGTCTACTGTATAATGGTGACAGAAAACTGTGTAGGAACTGACATAATTTCCCAGGAGAATCTAGTAATTTTTCAGGCTTTGACAAACATAGCCAATCATGTGTATGTTTTTGGTTTGTTGTTTGTTTTGTTGTTTGGTTTTTTTTTCCACAGAAGGTTAAAGTCTAATATATACTTGACCTATGAAATGACAGTATAATTCTGCTGTGTTATGAAAGGCACATATCCACCAAACAAAACTAAATTATCACAGTCCTTATTTCTTAATTATTTACCAGTATAAGACCTGAAGGACTCTTTGTATAGGAAAACTATATAAGCTGCTAATGAGAAGCTAAGCTGCTCATGAGAAATTCTTTATCTGGAGAAAGTGTTACAATTGTTTAGACAGGCAGACGTAGTCATGCTTAAGAAGTCATTATTTTGGGGACATTTATTTATTTGTTAAGAGGAGAATTAACTAAACATGTGACAGAACAGCTCACCATCCTGTGAAGGTAGCCCACTGATCAACATTCAGTAAGAATGGTCCTCCCACTTCTGTGATGTGATATCTGTAAATGTTTACTGGTAAAAGAACTGTTCTACATGTGGCTAGAGTGTGGAAAAACTTTAATAAAAATGCTCCCTTAACATTTGATAAGCAAAAACAAATGACAAAGCAAATGAAGTAGATGGATCAAAGAACTTTCCTTTGGCCTTCTGTTGTAGAATTAAAAGGGATGACTTTGAAGAGCTTATGAAAATAGACTCACAATAATAATTTCTATACAAATGGCATCTTAAGTGAAATAAATTTGGTTGGATGAAAAAATATTTTAAAAGAAATTATAATCAATAATATGAACAAGGTTAAGTCAATGGCAGAAACTCCTAAAGATTGATCCTTTAAGTTTCCTAATCTCTTCTTGAGAAGATGTCAATATGGGCATCACATTAAAGAAGTTTTAGCAATATAATCTTTAGCAGATACAAGGAAATACATCCTTACCCAGTTTAATGGAATCATCTCTTTATAAGTTTAAGAAGTGGTTAGGTTGGTGGATGGGTTACTAGCATAGCATGTTGTAATATTTTCAATTGTACAATTGAAATTTGTACAAAAGTACAATTTTCAATTATAATTGAAAATATCTGTGCAGAGTACAAGGTGAGGTTGCAATCATTTTGCACATCTAGATGGCAGGAAGAACTCTTAGCACAAATTTCTAACGGACTTTAATTAGTTCATGTGTAATTTGTGCTAGAGAAATTCCTTGAAAGAGATACTTCCTGAATTGGCTACCAAGGGACAACTGAATGAGACAAGAAACAAATGAGATATTAAGAAACAAACTTTTATATGCCTATGCCTATGAATGGCCAAATGCTGCACTAGTCAGTGAGGGAGAAGAATAAGGAAAGATGGAAAAGAAATCTTTTTGTGGCAGCTTTTTTATCCACAATTCTGACAATTCAATGACAGATGTAATTCAAATTTGTCTCCTGTTGAGGCTGAAAACAAATACTTCATTTCTGAAAACTCTTGAGGGATTTTGAACAGTAGAATGAGGAAACTTTGGGAGGGGTGCTCATGTTTTAAGGGCAATGGGAATATTTAAGAGATGTTGATAGGCATCTTTTCCCTCATGCGGACGATGTTAACTTATGGAATTATAATACAGAAGTTAAAATATTTCTTCACATAGAAATGAAGATTTGAATCATTCTGAAATACAGTCATAAAGCAAAAATATCTTTTTGTCTTTTACCTAGGTCGAGATCAGTTACAAGCTTACATTTTAAGGGGCTCTCTCATGAGAGATCACATCCTGATTGAAACCTAAGAGGAAAAAGCAAAAACTCTATCTGCCAGAAGATCCAAAATTAATCTCTAACAAAGCAAGAGATTCACCAAAGCCTAATCTGTACATCAGTTTACTTTCAACTTAAAGTTCAAAAGAAATAGCAGCTCTGTGGTTAAGCAGTGATTGAAGAGGATAGTAACAGATCAAAGCAAAGGATAGGAGAGAGACGGGTGAGCATCTGGAAGAGAAAATGGATAACATTTTCCTTGGTCTGGTCTGAGAAAAAATGACATATGAGGGAGAGAAGGTAAAGGAAAAATAAGGTCAAACTTCTAAGGAGAAATACTTTTGCTAGAATGAATGATGAAAAATGAAAATTTTCCAGAGAAAAATGTGAAGGATGCTACTGCTAAACTTTAATCTTTCAAAATTATTTCTGCTACTAGTTGCTCATTTGAAACCTCTTACTTTATTTCAAGACTCATTACACAATTAAAATGCCCCAAAACTCCAAGCCAGAATTATTTTTCCTTCTTAGTGCTCTGTTGTGTTGCACTATATCATGAAGAGCTTTTTTTTTTGTTCCTTTTTTTTCCTGAGATGTTCTTCTGGAAATGAAAGTGTCTTCTTTATTAGTCTTGTAACATTAAGTCTCTATTTGCACAGCATTCATATAACTTAAGGATATATAGTTCCCTGATTTTGTTAATATTTGAAAATAATTTTGTTCCCATTTTAAAGTCAGAAGGCAAAAATAATCCTTGCTGTTTACCACATTAATTTATCTCCGGACCTATAGCATTATTCACTACTAAAAATTAAATTTCTAAAAATGGCGAAGTTTAATTTCATTAAGTAACTAATTGTTCTATATATCCCAAGTCACTTTAAAATAACTTTTATTTTGGGATTAAGGTATAAATATTTTTGTACTACAGTAAATACCTCTGAAATACTACAATTTTGACTTAATTCCATCTTTCTGTTTTATACAGTGGACTTTTATTTCTATCCCCAGTTCCTTTTGTTGATGGTGCTCCTGGCCTACATGTGATAATTGTTTGCTGCTTTCTTCGGAAGAAATTTGCCACCTCTTCTGTTCCTGTCAGTAGGGCTGTTTGTGATTTAACAGTGTCTCAAAAATTTATCTGTATATTAGAGATAGGAATTAAACTTCAAGAAAATATTACACATTTGACTCTTAAAACATGAAGAAAAGTATATATATCCTATTAGCAGAATAGAGGGTCTTTATAAAGGTAAATTCTGTGGGTGGAACAGGGAGTATTCTATAGATGCATAATTACTGAGAAGTAAACATATGACCCCCTGCAATCCGTAAGAATTTCTCAGGCCATTTTATAGGGATAATGGACAAGATATTCCCCATTTCTGTAGAAATATTATTCTTGAGCATTTTTAGGGAAATGAGGTACTTTTTCATAGGATGAGGGCTTTGATCTAATGAAATACTGAAATATTTTGGATCAGTTAAAAAACCCCATGTGTCTTCTATTGCATTTTGTACGGAGCCCAATTCCATGGTTCTCACTTAGGTCTTGGGAGATAGTCACTCACTCAGAGCATTTGCCCCCAGGGTTGGCAGCAGCTGAGCAAAGCGTTTTGAAAGTCACAGTTTTCGACTTAGGCAGAATTTTAATACTAATTTGTGGCATTTGGAAGTTTTCTTAAGATCAGAAGCTGTGGTGTAGCACAGAACAAAATCCAGTTATTTTGTGTTGCAACCCATAAATACTGGACTCTAGATAGGACTATGAAATAATTTGGCTCTTGAGACACTGTTTTAATGGAAAAAAAATGAAGAGATGGTGGGTTTATGTATTTAAATATCTAGTTGCCAAGTTTTTTTTTTTATATACTGATAAAAGAGGTTATACTCTGACTGTGAATATTTTAAGCTGTTGAGGTAACTACAGTGGGGGGGATTACTGTAGTCTCTGTGACAGACCTATCAATGCCTTTTAATAGCTGTTATTTAAAATTAAATTTTGCAATTAAACAAATGAGGGAAAAGAATTCAGAAGAATATCTTCTTAAAGCTAAGCTTGTGGAAAAGAGAGATGAGAGTAATAGTTTTTTAGAATTCTCTGCCACTTTGTTAAGATGACAAAAAGAAAGAATTCATTGAGTTTAGGAAGGTGAAAAAAATTGTACTGAACAGATATTTGCAAAAAATTCCACTCAGCAAAAAGAAAGAGCTAAAGCAGGGGGTGTCTCTGACATAGGTACCTTAAATTCCATTCAAGTGCATTGTTACTGCAGAACAAACTAACATCCTACTGTGCTACTTAGTAATGACATTCATCATGGTTAGAAATGTTATTTGCTTGGAAGGAAGACATGGCTTGGTAAATCAGTCTACATATAAATTACATAAGGGAAAAACCCTTACATAGACTTCAGTAAGGGGTAAGATAGAATGTCACATTTTTAATAACAGGCAGTTATTCAGCATGTGTGGGTTAGAACCATACTGCTGTAAACTCTCTTCTATAATCTTTTTATTATCTTTGAGGCTGTATAATCAGAAACCTTATCAGCCTCTCAAAAAGGGAGAATAATTGCATCTTCAGAAGTCACATAGTGGAGACATTATTATTTTGATTAAAAACAAACACTCGCCTTTCTCCCAAGGAAGGATCTTCACATGTGAAAGTGCTTAACCAACCTAAAAACATATTCCACAATTAAAGCAAATTGGAAGAACTTAAATAATCAGTGACAAATTTGAAGTGTGTCTTGTACTGAACAAGGGAGCCAGACTACAGCTGTACTTAGCAAAGTGTGGTTTAATGTCAACGAGGGGAACAAGAGACTATTGTACCTCTATTTTTCTATTTCTTCTATATAATGGTTGGCTCTGTGATGGTTTGATATTTCTAAAGCAAATTCCTTAATTTATTAGGCACTGGAAAATATATTTGTAATGTTAATTCGCTGTAGTTTCAGTTTATCTGGAAGACCAAAGGGTTAATAAAATCTTCTCTACTCTTCAAGTGTTAAAGGCCAAGAGTTTTCACTGCTTTCATTTGTAAGAAGAGCCTGATTGAATTTACTTCTGTTTCACTTTTAAAACTTCCTGGCTTTTCATTCACAAATCACACATTTGTCTTCTCCCGGAAAAGCATTGCTTTTGTTTTTGTGACCTACATTTGTAGGGCTCCTAATTAGCAGGCAGCACTGGGATCTGCTGTCCCTCAATAGCTCTGCTTTGGGATTCTAGGCTAAAAAGAAAACATGTTGCTGAAATCTCACTGAAAGTAACGATCCTACTAAGAGTCAGCACCTTTATGTGCGCTGTGTTGAAAAAAAATGCATCATAACTGAAAATTTCCCCATATATTGCATTCATGTCCTAGTCTGGCAGATGCTGGAGTTAATATCAGAAGGATCAAGCATAAATGTGAGGTGTTTTCACTGTCCTTAAAATAAAAATGTACCAGCATTTTGTTTGGCAAAAAATTCTTCCCTGAACTGGTGTTTTGAATCACTTCCTTGTTTTTCTCTGTTTGTTTTGTTTGCTGGTTTTTTTTTTTTAATTCTTTTGCAGATAAGCTGACCATTATTTTCACTTTTGTGTTCAAATGATCATTCTGGCTTGTGAGAAAGTGGCACAACATCCTACTTTAATAGCATTAGACCACACAAGAACTAAGTCCTCTCTTTCAATTTTCAAAGTAAATAGGAGTTTGGCTGGAACTGGAATGCTGCATTTGACTGCATTTGACTCTGCTTTTTGTATTAAAAACTTATTACTTACTGTGGTGTAAATAACTGATATGAACTGATATGAACTGCTACATTCAAATACATCAAACATCCAACTCCTCCCATCAGGAAGATCTTGTTACTTGCTAGACAGTTTTTGCAGACTCCTGCCATGTTTGTCCTCAACAGTGTCATGTCAGTAGCTGGCCAGCCTGGCATTTTGTCCTGCAGAGTAAGTAATGGCATTACCATTAGGAAAAACAAAGTTTTATTTTCTTTGCATTTACGTTCTGCTTGGCTGCATGCTCTGAGTTTGTTGTGTTTAAAGACACTCTTTTTCTATTAGAAACTTGCATATGATGAAGGCTTTCCCTGAATCTCACCAACTACAGCATATTTCAAAATTTATAGGAATGTTAGTTCTGTGGCCACTACTTCTCAAAATCAAGCTGAACTGAAATTTGATAGTATATTCAAATGCTGTTGGGAGAAACAAGTGGTGATACAGTGACTGCTGTTAGCCTGGGAATTCAGACTAGAAAGACTTGTACCTGGAAATACATACAATTTATTCTACAGTAATGTCTGTGCAATGCAAACCAGACACTTCAAGGTAGAACCACAAGGGCAGGAGAGCAGTATGGAGACACCTATATTCTAAGCAACCTCCTAGAATACAAGATATTTAGTCGTTGCCTGTTCCAAGCTTATCTAATAGTAGAGCAGAAAATCTGTTTCAGTGACAAGAATAGCTTGTTTACATGTAGAAACCATTTAGGTTGGGGTTTGTCTATCCATACTCCATCATCTGTCACAAGAGCAGAAGGAATATGTTGTATATCAGGTAGCTATTCCATACCTAAGCTGTTGTGCTTGCACTTTCTGGGAAGCTTTAGATTTCATTGTATATGCACTTTAAATACAGACCTTTTTGCAAAATCTCTACTCTTCTGTGTCTGTCTTGGAGGTCCTGCTTCTCTTGCAATTGGAAACTTTCTCTATCTGATTGGTAGATCTGGAATACCTGCAGGCTGTGTGCCATATTGCACAGGGTCACAAACAGAGAGGCTGCCCTCTCTCCCAAGACTTAGGAGCCGAGCTATTTGCAGCCTGGATGCATGCATGTGTGCAGTGACTCATCCAGTCAAAAGGTTGCACAGTGGAAACTGAGGGGAATTGATGTTCATGCTGAGGAACCTCTGCAGTGCCAAGAGAGGCTTTGCCTAGATATCACTCCCCAGGGGAAAAAGGAGGAAATGTTCCTCTGTTACTCAATAGTCAGATGGTTTCAAGAGGAGGAGATGAAGTTTCATCTTTGTTTAAATGGATATTTAAATGTCATTAGCAATGCAGTAAAATCTCAGTAGCAGAAAATTGAGTATGTTCTCTTAAGAAGCAGTTTTCTCATTCAGATGGACAGTTATAAATATGAATATAAGTCACCCTTTCTATCATGCTTTCTAACTCTGGGGCTTTTGGCTATAATAGGACAACTGGGGTTCTCCTGCCCTGCATTCTTCAGTACATTAGATGTACTCCTCCTCACATGGGAAAATCTTCTCCTGGCTTGGCTGTGGTTGAATTGGCTGCTCAGAACTTTCCTACTTTAGATTTTTTGGTGCCCACTTTTGGGCAGAAACACAGAGTGTGCTTATAAATCACAGAGGAGTCCAAGGTCCGGGACAGACGTGCCTGCCTTGCGAGCTGTGGTGCCAGGCAGAAACACAAAACCCGAGTCCAGAGAAGCAGCGTCGTGTTACGGTGGCACTGCCGTCACACTGCTGCACCCTTCCAGAAGGAAGGGCTGGCTGGCTCAGACCCAGCCGTGCTGAAGTCACTAAACTCCTTCAGTTTCTTTAAAAGACTCAGTCACCACCAGCTCCAGGCTTTTTGTGCCGTATTTAATCTGCATAGGCATGTGCTTGTTTGCACTTTTACAGTTACTTAGGGCCCTTGGACTTTACTGATATTCATCACAAATCACTTTGCCAGCGCCTGAAAGATTTTTTTAGCAAATGCTGGCTGCTGAAAGTTCTTGAACTTTGCTTGTTCTGTCAGCTCCTCAGAGCATTCGTGTAATGCAATCTTGGATACCATTTGTTTCTCTGTCTGAAAAGCATGCAAACTCTCACTCTAGTCAATGGAAATAGAGTCTGGGGAGTACAAGGAAATAGTCAGCTGACCAGTGATAGATACTTATTTTAGGTGATCTGATTTGACTCTCCATGTAGGACTTTTAATATGCCAACCCACAAGTTGTCCCTTCATGCCGATCTGTTCTCTGAGAGCCAAAGTGACAGGTGCCAATGCAGATCTGTGGTTACAGACAATGCAGATCTGTGGTTACAAGAATTTCCACTGCACAGAAATGATGCCTTGATGTCAGTGGTTTGCCTTGAAATTATTCTTTACCCTGAAATCACCTTTCATTCAATCCACATTACAGCAAGAACAAGCAATACTTATCTGTGCAGTCTGAAATAGCACTTGCAGGTTTAGAAAACCTGATGTGTGATAGATGTAAAATGATCCTTACTGAACTCTTTCCTTCTGTGTGTCCATCAGATGCATTGTGGGTGCTCTGATTACCAGATTCCATTCTAGGGACTTCTGTACATGAATGTTAGTTTGTATTTTCCTTCTTCTGCAGATTGCCCTATAGATTTAACTGAAACATTATCTTCTCCTTTCATATGAATTATTTGGCCTTTTTTACAGGAGAGAAGTATAAGCCTTTTTCTTCTGTTTATTGACAATTACCAGCACTTCAGGAATCATAGTGTCTCAGTGGAAAAGCTAACATCCCAGTATCCTCTCTCATATAATCCAGGGGGTTCAAAGCTCTTCATTACTTTCTTCACTTCCCTCCTCTGAGAATATCAAGCAGTGCTCATGTGACATTTTCTAACCATAAATCTTATTTTGACAATCACGCAAAATCTAATGCATAAATGGAGTTCTTTGCCATGAAGTCTGTTAGTGATAGACTCTCTCTTCACTGAGATTAGAGTGAACTGGAAACAACCACTCTGGAATGATAACAGACTTGGCATGGCTCTACCCCAAGCTTATTCTCTGTAATAGCATGTCCCTTTCTTAGGTGATCACTGCAGACTTTAAGCCCTAGAGGCCCCCCTGAGTGGAGGCAGCTGCCATTTTCGCAGTGACTTAGTGCCCAAAGGCATTCAGTAAGTTCTGCCCTTCTGCATTGGAGTGAGAGCAACTGTGAGTGCTTCTGAACTGCACACACCTCTTGCCTCACACCTTCCTTTATGCCATAGTGAGCACAACTGATAACCATGCAGTAAAAAATGCACCCTTTTAAACTCTGAAAATAAAGTTGCTTTCTTGCTCTCATTAGGACATTAAGAGACACATATGTGCACACTTGAATGCAATGCTAACTGCAATAACAGGCAGGCAAGTAAAGCCAAATTGTTTAAAAGCCAAACTGTCCCAAAATCAGCAACTTACAGCTGAGTTTAAACTTGCAGGTTGATTTCTCCTGTTCCACATACACTCCTGAGTCAGGAGCTAGTTTGGACTCATAAAGCCCCTTTTCTAAATTGCCTTCTGGAAGCAATCACACTCAGTAAATGTTCCTGTTCCCTTCTGTCCTCTGGTTCTATTTACAGCATCCACTTGGCAGTGAACATTGTCTCCCCTAAAACACTGCCTTGGATATCTCAGTTTTGTTTTGCTTTGGTTTAAAAAAAAAGACAGGGTTGGAGACAACTCTATTCCCATTTTCTATCAGAAATCTTGTTGATAGCCTTTACTTAAAAGGTTTTCCATGCAACCAGCCACGCAGAGAGCTTAACTACAGGATAAGGGGAGCATATGCATAAGGCTGGTTTTGGTATTGATGAAACCACAATAGCTACTGAAACATACATGTTAATAAATATGTTGAGTGATTTTTCTCTTCAGGGTTTTCATTTTGAAGTTAAAGAATTCTAAGTTTTTCAGAAAACCTAAAATTAAAGCCTGCAATAGCTTCATACACATAACAGTGATAAAGTGCACAACAACACTTTCTAATACAGCACAAACTCTCCTACTACAGCAGTAGCAAGTGTGTTATTTTGTAAATAGACACTTAGTAAAAATCTGAGTCCAGCTTGGGGTCAGCAAAATCAGCCTTTAATGCTTTATGTAGAAGTTTGACAGTTATGTGACTCAAAATACACAGAAGAGGCTCTTTGACTTGAATGTCCCATTTTGGTTTTATGATTAGTATATCAATGTTTGTGGATCATTTTATCAACAAGTTTCTTCATCAGGTTTTAAAACATAAAGTGCATACAGATTCTTATGCTGAAATATCATGGTGAAAAATACTGATTTTCTCCTTACACCATTGTGAATGAGGGTTGGATTTGGTAAAATCACATGCTTCTTTTCCATCTTTAAGAACACTCCCATTGTGTTTGGTTTGAAGAGAGAGGAGAGTGTGAAGGGCACAGGGACTTTGAAAACAACATTTTTTTCCAAGTACCCTGGTTTTTGTCCTTTCTTTTCACTACAGAAACACTGTTGTTTAGGTCAGCATTGTATTAAGCATGTTGATATATCTCTTGTAGTATGATAACTAGCACATACTTGCAAACCTAATTCAAAAAGTATATACCCTGCACTAAGTCTCTCACTTGTGTAAATGGAATTGCACTCTATCTTTAGTATTGTTAATAATGTAAAATTACTATTAAACTGTGTAAGTAATCTAATTGGAAAGAAAATAGGGGAAAACAAAAAGGACAAATTTGGCCTTTGCCTCCTCTTGAATACTTGTCTTACCAGAAGCCCTGACCATAACACCTTTCTGAGTATGAAGTTAAGGTGACCAATACCCAGTCATTCAGCAAATCTGGGCTGCCAAAGTAATAAAATGGATCTCCAAAGCAACACCAAACCACTGGAGGGTATCTGTTGTGTGGCTTGGAGCTGCTCTGTCCTGATGATGTAGTGTGTCTCACTGCTCTGATGACAGACACTTTGCTCCACAGCCTGAATTCCTCAAGTGCAAAAGTCAGCTAAAGTCAGAATGAAATAGATTTACGCTGTCGCTCATGTTGATGATCTGTGATGACTTTGAAGCATGGTGAGGCAAAGACTGAAGCATCAAGCCCTTGAATACCAATATGAAAAGATTATGTGGGCTACCACGGCCAAAAGACTAGGCTCAAATGTACAAAGACTTCCAGGGTTAAGGCTATGATAATGTACATATACAACAAAGAAGTTCTCCCAAAATGTTGAAGCACTGTGTTTCCAACCAGTCATATTAATTCTTTTCTTCTATAAAAGGTTTTATTTTTTAGGGTAGTGTATGGGACCAGATGGTTAGGTGATTTGGGATGGTTGACACCACATGTGAATCTGGTCTGTAGTTTGTTCTGAAGCTGCACTAAGGAAGTCAGCTGGGTTTTGGTCTCTTTATCCCCTTATGTGTAACCTCTGTTTCTACTTTGTTTTGGCTTTGTAAGAGAATGAGAAGGTTTTACTACCTAACAAAGAAAGCTTTGATTGGGACCCAGCTAGGAGAGTCCAAAATTAATGTTCTCAACAATGATGCTTTGTTCTCTGAATCTTTTACTTTTTCAGATGGAAGAAAGCTAAATAAAACCTGGATAGGGCTGTTCTAAAGAACTAAATGCCAACATTTGATTAACTACATTTTTGCTTGTTTTTTTGTGGAACATGATTCACACAATCACTCTCTGAAAGTCTGCGCTCAGCCTCTTGGCTAATTTCAACACAGCTTGATAGGGGAAAAACACTTAGAGATAACTACCTTTTCATAAGTTTTGTTCAAATAGGCACTTGCGTAAAGGAAATGGGTCCTGAAAGTGTTTGAAGTGAACATGAGATCACAGAATAGTTCAGACTGGAGCAGAGCTCATGAAATCAACTGGTCTAATTCCCTGCTCAGAGCACACCTAACCAAGTCAACTTGTCTAGTTGAGTCTTGAACAATTGCAAAGGTGGAGATGCCATAATGTCTCTGCACGGTCTGTCCCTGTATTTGGCTATCCCAATGATTTAAGAAATTAATCTTAATATACAATGGAAAATTCCAGTTATCTAACTGTTGTTCTTGACCTCTTGTGCCATTGCTGCACCTCCAAGCAAGGTCTGGCTCTGTCTTCCCTGTATCCTCTGACCAGATGATTATGGAATCATCGTGTCATTTAGGATGGAAAGTGTCTTTACAATCAAGTCCAGCCATTAACCTAACATGGTCAAGTCTGTCACTGGACTACATACCTGAGCACCATGGCTGCATGTCTTTTAAATACTTCCAAGAATGGTGATTCCAATGTTTTTCTGGGAAGCCTGTTCCAATGCTTGAAGAAACGTTTTCTAGTATCCAATCTAAATCTCTCCTGGTGTAACTTGAGGCCACTTTCCATCATCCTATCACTTACTTAGGAGGAAAGATCAACTCCCATTTCACCACAACCTCTTCTCAGGTAATTGTAGAGAGGGAGAAGGTCTCCCCTGAACTTCCTTTTCTCCAGACTCAACACCCCCAGCTGCCTCAGCTTCTCCTCATAGGACTTGTACTCCAGACCCTTCACCAGCTCTGTTGCTCTGCTCAGAGCGCTGCTGTGGAAATTCTTTTTTCATATACAATTTTTATTTTTTTCATATACAATTTTTTCTCATTTACGATTCAGTGTTAGCACATACTGAGCAGAGCAGTTTGAGAAATATAGTAATTACAAATAAAATCTCTGATATAAATAGTTTTGTTTAGCAGCAAGTGTGAAAAATTTTAAATAGTAGGAGAACTAACAGATTCTTCAGATTTGTGCTCATGCATCCAGAAATTAAAATTAATTTTAACACAAATGCAGAAATACACATCTAGAATATTTGCCTTTTTTTTTCCAAGAGGCTCCTGACCTGTAAATATTTGAAGACTATGAACCAACAAATACCAATCATGTCCACAAATGGACATGATTGAAATAAACAATTCAGTGTTAATCAAATGCATGACAGTTGAATTATATGTATGAATTGTTGCCAGTTTAGAAGGGATTCAGAACTGATTTTTGAACATATGCTTTTCAGAACTGAGTGAAAAGATGCAAATGGTGTGGCCACTAGACAGAAATGGACAAATAACACTTAGGAAAGGAAGAGATTAACAAATTTATCAGCTGTGGTAAATCATTTGGGAAAATCTGAGTAAGGTATTTTTACTATGATAAATCCCAAGATTCTTCATGGATCTTGGATGAGCTGTCCTTGATCTGCTCGAGTACAGTACATAAGAATCTGAACCACGTGTTTTAAACTCAGACTTTAGAGAATGTTTCAAAATGGACTAAATAAACAACTTCTCCTACTAAATGGAATGATTTTTCTTGTAGAAGCAATCCTATCAATAATACAACTAATTTTAAAGAGATAAGGTGAAACAGGAAAAGGAAACAGTTCATTACTCATAATAAAAGTATCATTAGCATAAACAGTTCAGCAGTCATTAATCTTTTATTGTAGTCATTGTATTGTAATATGATACTGTTGTTGCTGAAATACAGCTGAACAGGTACAATGCATGTAAGCTCTCAAATATATATCTTTGGGTAAGGTCATGAAGAGGCAAAGCCAGCTTATGAGTATTTCAAGAGAAACTTCTTTGCTCAGTTTTGTGTCTCTATTTTAATGATGCTTGCAATGGAAATGAGTAAATGTCTGCAGTGGATGTTTTCCATACTATGCTGGAACATTGGAAGACCATTCTCATCCATATGATATATGATATAAAAATACTCAAATAATTGCCTTTACAAAATAACTGTTGTCATTTTTACTGCAGGTGCTATTTTCATTTCATGGTTACTTTGTTTATTTTACTTTTGGTATTCTATTTATTTGGCTGTGAATTTTCCTGAAATTGTACATGAAGTGCAATTTATACTCTCACAATGGAGTCTGACATAGTAAGAGTTCAGCAACATATTTTTGATTTTTACTTTGTTCCTAACTCAATACAGTAGTTAATAGTCAAGGTCCAAGTATGCTGAATTCCATAAGTGAAATAAAAGGAGCAGTGGTATTTACAAGTTGGTGCATTATTTAGACAATTATTGCTACTTGCTGACATGTTTAGATACTCCCCTATGGCTTACAAAATAAAGCTGCACAATGGAGTAATATTTCTCTGCCTTTGATTAGCCAAAAAAAACCGACAAGGAATGAAGAGCTAATGTTTTACTTCAGTACTCATCAAGATTTAGCTTGGCAAACCTGACTCTGCATTAACTTGACTTCTGGTCATCACTACTGGACACATTGCAAATCAATATTTTCTGAGCTCTATCATGGTTCTAAGATTGTCTGTGAGAATGAAAAGCTCATAAACATGTCATAACAAAGGGTCTGGAAGCCTCTTCTCCCCCTCAGTATTCATATTACTTCTTTATTTCCACACCTGGTGAAGAGAGTAATCACTAGGAGCTCTGCAGGAGCTTTTTCAATCCCTGCAATGCCTTTTGACATTGCAATCAAAACAAAATTTTTGAGACAAAGTTGAAAATAACCCGTACACTTTTCTGTAAGTGGTTAATGCTATTTTGAAGCAGAAAGTGGAATTAAATTTATATATTACAGAGATAAAAGCCTTAACTAATGCTTGGATAAATCCCACTCCTGTCCACATAAAGGACAATTTATCGAAGCCATGACCATATGCTGTTTAAAGACCAGCCAAGCAAGGAGCTGGAGGCCTTCAAGATTGCACAGAGGAGAAGTAAATAAGGAAGATCGTTAATATTTTTCATTTTGGATAAAAAATAATTTGAATTATACTTTTTTTTTTTTTTTTTTTTGTGAACCAGTTCAAAATAAAGATCTGGCTATAGAGAAGCGAGAGGAGGAAGCTCAAGCTGAAGATGCATCTCACTACTCCTGAGGTGTGGTAGCTTTGGGAAATTCTGGAATTTTAGAAGATGAGTTTCCTGCCACAGAAAACTTGTCCTACTTACAATTTTGGAGATGATATGGAATTTCACTACTTCAAGTTGGTCTTCAAGGTCTAATCCAGTCAATTTTAACATAGCATTCATCATAAAAGGGGGATTTTCTTGAAAACAAGGAGATTAAAGAGTAGGTTACCAGATTCTGTGCCTCATTAACTTAAGCAAATAACTTTGCAATATATTTTGTAAACAGTATTATTAAAGAAATGTCTTTTGTATTCAGGAGGTTTTTGGAAAATTGTATAGAATCTCACTTCTCTGAATATTAGAAAAATTTAATTTGAAGCCTAAGTATACTATTGGATTGATTGTTTCCAGCTGTTGCTATAAAAAATAATTTAATTTTGTAATTTTGACCCTCTTGCAGTAAACCTCATAAGTGTATACAAAGAAATCATGTCATCTTAGCTGTGTTCAAGATGAAAAACACAAAATATTCTTGCTGCTCTCATAAGAAAGAATTTCCACTCTTATCATCATAAAGGATGTTCCTCATTCATCTTTCATTCTGAATTTCTCTTTTCTGACCGGTGAGATTTTTTTATGCAGTACTCCTCAAGATCTACAAATCCTGGTAATGTCAACAGTTCTGAGCTGTGCTGCAAATGCTCCAGCTTATGGACCTTGATGTCATTTGTTTTCCAGTTGCACAGAGCCAGCAACTCCCAGTGATTCTCTGGTCAATGAATATACACAAGGGCATCCTTTCAAACATTTTTTTTCAAATTTTGAATTCATGGATCATAGCAGAAACTCCAAGTTAGTAGTGGCAAAAGTCTAAATTCAACCTGCCTCGCAATAAACACCTGCCATCAAAGTGAACTCAGGAGACTAACTGTCCTTGTTTAATCAAAAATAAACTCAAGCCACTTTAAAAGATGGTGTAAAGGGAATTTTTCTATAAATTATTTATGACAAGACAATTTTTTTAATCATATTTCAGTCTACCATCTAGTCTGACATACTCGTAGGTCTTTTTCTTAATGGCTCTGAATATATCTAGAAATTGTTTAAAATTGTTCTTCTTTTCTTACTTTATTTTATTCTGCATAAACATTTTCTTTGATTTTTTTCACCATGAGATCTTAAAGTAAGAAGTTGATTAATATGTTTTGAGGTCTTTCTCATGTTATAGTATTTTAAATTCTTGACTAAATCTCCTCTAAATTAATTAGGTTGCACTTATTCCATTATTTTATAGTGGGACAATTTTTTTTTTGATTCTCTGCAACATTTTATGTTAATTGATGTCTAATAGAAGATGACATTTCAATACCTTTGAACTGGTACAGTCTGATGCTGTCAAAAAAGTCTGTGGACCAGACCAATATTTTCTTTCAAATAAGGTGGAAAGTTGTGTTTTAAACACTTTCCAGGATTTGTATTGTTTTGGATGATGGGGTATACCCTTTTGTGGATTAGAAATGAAAGTATGTGATAATTATTATCCTACAAGAGATATATCAACATGCTTAATACAATGCTGACCTAAACAACAGTGTTTCTGGAGTAAAAAGACAGGACAAAACCTAGAGTACTTGGAAAAAAGATGTTTTCACAGTCCCTGTGCCCTCCACACTCTCCTCTCTCTTCAAATCAAGCACAAATGGCAGTGTCTTTAAAGAAGGAAAAGAAAGATGTGATTTTGTATAAATGTTTTGGAGTCTTTGTACAGCCCTGATCCCCTTTGAGGGCAGGGAGTGCAGCACATCACCTTACAGGATCACCCTGCCCTGCTGCCTGCTCCCTGCTGCTTCCCTCACACCCACATCATGACCAACATTAAAAGGAAAGAGGGGGGGCTGCAATTACATATTTGAAGTATTTGTTCAAATATTTAAAGGAGCTTGGGAGAAAATAGTGAGAATCAATGTTTCTTTTAAGGGAAAGGTCCTGGAGAGAAACTGGGAGCTACTGAAGAAACTCTCTGGAAAACAGAGCACATGATATGTACTTTAAAGAGAAAAATGAACAAGCAAACAAACAAATAAACAAAACAGAGAAACTGAGATTTTAGAGAAAGGAATTCTTAATGTTGCTGGTCACTGATAAAAGTCTTCTGCTTCAGAGTTTTAAAATATTGTCATATTTGGCACCGTTCAATAGCTCTAATTTGGCCATTAAATTCCTTTCACCTTTGCCCTCTCCTAATGATTGTGACAAAATGATGTCTGCAATCAGTAAGGCTCAATCGTTGTGGGAATGATTTGAATAAACAATCAAGTCTGCATCTCATCCATCACCTTGACTGATTTCTCTATTCCCTGTTCACCTCTTCCTGACATTTGGCAGGTCACTTGATATAAAATATGCAAACAGTGAACTGAAGTAGCCCAAGTCTGCTGAAATATGCTGACTGAACCAGTTGTCTTAAAGTAGCCATGTATCTTTGCATGGCAAGCACAGATATTTTCTGTAGGTTTTTTTTTTTCCTTGCCATGTAGGCTGGCGTGGTATTTGTCCCCTTTACATTCAGAGCACTTGTACTTACAAACCCACCTCACATGAAGGTTATTACCTGTTAAATCACTTGGATAAATCCAAAAATAATTTACAAAAAGGGAGGAACAGTTAGCAGAAAGAAAGATGGTAGGAGTAGAATCAAAGTACTGATGAAAGCAAGTAAAGAAATGAGGTGGGAAATTAAGCCGACAGAAACATTATATGTACAGTTTATTTTCTGCTTTAATGAAATTAGTAGGTATCTTTAATAGGGTTGAATAGGCCTAAAATTAAGTTATATTAAGGTACCTCCAGATGGAATCATCTGAGTATTTCCAGGGCTCTTTGGGTGCTTACTGACACCCTGCCATCCACCTGCCTCTCTGCCAGTCTCACTGAGCTGGCTGTACCTGCCAGCAGCCAGCTCACACCATCTCCCCTACTACAGCTGCTGCACAGCTCAGCCTGGTGTGCAAGCACAAGCCTAAATCTGAGTCAGTTCAAAGTGGTATGGGCTGCAGAGGATGGTGCTGAGGCCTGGGCACATGGTCCTTTCTGCCAGCTGAGTTCTGTGTGGCAAGAGGCTCGCCTAGAAGAGCAGCAGGATATCAACTGGCAATAGCAATCTCCAAAAGAGCTCACTGGAGACTCCTTAAACTAAAATGATCTGAATGTCTCCTGGGAGATCCACAGAAAAGCATTATTTGGGTTTTTCACCCCATTCTCCTGTCTCCTCTTTCCATGGTGCTCATTCTTCTGTGCCAGCATGTTTGAAATGCATTTGTGTTTCTTCCAGGCCTAGGAAAGAGAAAGAGCTGAAAGAAAGAGTCAGGAAGTCTTAGTATTTAATGAAGCTCAGCATCAAATCACTTTATAAGATGGGCTTTTGCCTTTAGCTTCTGTCGGGAAATATGCATAATTAGGGGCAATTTGTCCTACTGTGGAATCAGGAATGACTCTTGGTATGCACAGGTGCTAGAACATATCAGTGATCACCTGTGTGACTAAAGTTCAAGAACCAGTTTTACCTGTTTTCCACAAGAAGTCCTGATTCCAGAATTTAAGGTTTGAAGTACAAAGCCAGACTGGTTTGGGGAGAAATTAATTGTAGTTTACATTTCTGGATATAACTCAAATCAACTTTTTCTCTCAATAGCATAGCCCAAAACTGACCCTACCTGCTGATTTCTGCCTTTCCTGTCTGTGTTGGTGATAGTTTGGCTCTGTTTGAGATAGCTGCATTATAAACTAAACCTTTTAAAACAAAGGAATTTCAAAATAACCCCACCATAGGAGGGGTGCATGGAAAGTCTTTTTCAGAGGTCATTTCCTCTATCAGCACAATCTCAGCTATGCCATTAAAGGCAATATTCATGGAGCTGCACCTCCAATCACAGAAAGAGTGGCACCAGCTCTGCCTCAGCAGAGGGGATGCCACATCCACACATTAGCTCAGCTTCTCATTCCATCCCCTTGCTACCACCTGCACTTCCAACACAGGAGAAAAGGATATTAAATATTTTACGGCAGAAAAAATAGATATCTATTCCCCCCCATCCCTTCTTTTCCAGGACACCTTCAGCCAAGCAGATGCAGCCCATCCTGCGGCTGCACAAGCATCTGCATGTGAAGGAGCTATGAATTGGGAAGGAAGAAGGGACACAAAATTAAAAATAGGATGAGCTACCCCAACAGTGGCTGTATTGTTACCAAGAGTCACCAATAACAGCAAATCTGCTCTGTCTATGCCTAGATTATAGTGCAGGTACAACCATGAACAATATGTGAAGTTGTTTGTTAGGTCAATAAAGAAAGATCATATCTCTCTTTTGAATTATTTTACTTTTATTGCTGGATAATAAACCTGAACAAATTTTCATATATCAAAAGTATGTAAATACATAAACCAGAAATATTATTAAATATTTTCATACATTATTTAAAGTGAACCTGCTTTTAATCTTCCAAGTTTCTATCTCTAGGTATTTCATGATGAATTTTAATAAAACATTATTAACAAAGGAGAAAAAATATCTACTTTTTTGTGCAGATGTGTTCACAAAAGCAAAATAATAAGCTAGCAAAGTATGATATATTGTGGAAGAAGTTATATCTTCATAAAAATGACATTCACTTTTGTTTGACAAATATTTTATTGCATGTCTCACAGCTATTAAATAATTCCCAGTTTAATTTTTGTTGTGTCCTAAACAGTCAATAGTAAATACTGTATATTCCCTTGCTCTCTTTTATTTTCATCTATATTCACAAAGAAAACTTCCAGTTTTTATCTTGTTTTCTTTTTCATTTTATATATAGAACCCAGTAACTTTTTACCCTAGGGCTCAGTTCTTAGGATATATGGTGACAAACTTGCAAGCAATCAGATACAATCCTGCATATCTCAGCCTCTCTTCCAGGCTAGATAACTGGAATGCATGAGCATAAGGAAGCTCAGTGTGCACACTTAAGAGCTCATTTTCTATCTCTTTTCACTTGCCATTACATATGGGCTCCTTAATCCAGTCCTGGTTCTTATCAGCTTCATCCAGAATTGTACATTATCCCTGTAAAGATACCAAAATACCAAGATTTACCTTAGCATGTCATAGGTGGATTAGCCAGACATCAAACTGGGACTTTGGGGGAACCTATCCTGTGATGGCAAAACACAAATTACCTGGGACATGGGGATGCTGTAAGCCTTAACATGAGGATGCTGTAAGCCTTAGTGGTTGCTATTACCATTTGACACTGCACTCCTCCTGAGGCACTCCTTTGCTGTGTGGAAGGGGGATAACCCTTGCAGCTGATACTTTATTATTTTGTGAGTTTTGCACCAGACAGCAGACATTGTTGGTGTGTTCCTGGTGTGCCTGGCTGTGCAGCCACACCTTCCTGTGGTCAGTGTGCCAGGGCTGCTTTGAACTCAGGAGCCCCCAGCTGGGAACCTGCATGCCACTCTGCTTCATTTCTGGACCCTGATCAGCTGCAGGCAAGAAATAGAAACACAGCTGCTCACCACAGAGTCATCCCAGGCATGTACAAAGCATTTGGAGAACTTTCAGGTCAAATTGGGATGCCCCTTAGTATGGGTTAGTGACAGAGCAAGGACTTTCCAGACTGCTTCCAATGACTTCTGTTCTGGCCATATTTTTCAACATATTAGAAATGCTTGTGACTTAACAGAAATAAAAGAACACTGCTGAGGCAAAATGCTCAATTCACTTGATCTCAACAGAGATAAAATGAGATTCTAAATAAGTAACTAAATGGAATCAAATTTGGAAGTGATATTTGTCTTCAGTGAATTATAAACAGTGGCAAAATGCATGTGGCAAGAAACTGACCCCTTTTTATTTAATATTAATATGTTTCTGTAATCTTTCCTGACCTGACCACCTTTCTCTGGTGTGACATGGCTAAATATCTATTAGATCCAGCTGATTACCAGATTTATATGCTACTACATCACTTCTTATTATAGGAATAGACTAAAATAAGGCTGGTGTGTGCCAGCCTTGAAATTACATTAGGCAAAAAATGTAATATGTCATTTATACTTAAAAATGGAGAATACTTGATGCAGAAAAGAGTCAGTCTGTCAGAAATTCAGGGTGAAGTCTGAATTGCTAGACTGGTACACTAAATCAGAGTTGTAGTGGGGCCATAGCATTTGCAATCTTGTATTGGAATGCCTCACACTGGATTTAATGTATTTTTCAATCCAAGCCTCATTGTTTTCCCTGGAGAGAAATAAATGTAGGAATGAAGGATTTTATTTTGTAAGAGGAGCAAAAAAAATTTAATGGCAGGAAGCTTCACAAGAACAGTCAGCAATTTATTCTATAGTTTATGCGTTTGAAGTCTTTCAACATCAGTTTATGCTCTGTCTACTTTAATATTTTAGAGCTCAGTCAGGTGCTCCTGGCTTGATACCAGTATCTTTAAATGTTTGCTTTCATAGACTTTAATGATGTAGTCTTGTAAGAAGAGAAACCAAAAAGTGTTGCAGTTGTGCTAGAAAACAGATGACAGTGCCTATCAGTGTTTGTACATAATGTCAGTGGGGTAATTAATACTGACACCATTTCTGCTGATGGAGTGCTCTCATTACCCTATTCCTCTCCATTTCTGTTACAAGACACCACAACCTTTGTCTTACAGATAGAAAAAGTGAGTGCCAAAGAAGCTTCTATGACTTGTTTAGAGCAACTCAGTGAGTCAGCATTACTGCCAAGCAGGAAAATTACACCTTTCAAGTTTCCCTGGCAGGACATAGTCTACTACAAAACATTAGGACTCTGGTCAATATTGTATAACATGTTAAAATGCTTCCTTTGGTATCTGTTCTCCTTTCCAGCACCCAGCACCTGAGTGACCTTACAAAGAAGTTGTATCTTCAGCTTTTCCCACCCAACCAACTAACCAAATTCTCAGAGTACTGAATCTGTATGGCCTGGTAGTCACTGATGTTAAAGCAATTTGCCTCTTCCCAGCATTTCAATGTACAGGTTGTATCTGAATATGAAATTTGAAGGTTATCTTCTGGGAAAGGGGAAAACCTAAAGAAGTGTCACCCACAAATTTACTTTCAGTGGAGAGATTAGGAAGTTTAAATGCAACACCTATTTCCAATGTCCTCCAGAAATGTGCAGTTTTAGCACGTCCACCCTTGGATTTCTCCTAAAAGTTTATATTAAAAAAAGGACAAGTAAGGAAAAATGAAAATTGTGGAATATAATGTGATATTTACTGGTTGCAGTTCAGTTTTCTGGGTAGGAAAAGATACAGTAGATCACAAGATATATTCATTGTCAGCAAAAGTTCAGTGAAATTTCTGTTATCTTAAATAAACTAGTTGTTAAAAGGTACTGCTGATAGGATTGTCAGCAAGAGGAAATTATTTTAGCTCTGTCCCAGGATTGAATTGTTACAAATGAAAAGTACTATAACCTTGAAAACTGAGATGTTTCTTAAACCAGCAATAAAAATTGTCAAAACATGGTTTTGGACAGGCTTTTTAACAGAGTTTTACATCTGAAGTTAATGTCTTAGTGTCTAAGGTGGAGACCTTATGGAGATAGCAGCATCTTGGCTCTGATCATTAAAAATCTAAGGAATTAATGCTGTTCAGAAATAGATTCTACTAAAGTGTCTAAACACTGGACAGTACAATCACATATATCCAGACACTTCAATCACTTTTAAAAAAATTTGTATAAAGACTTAAAACCTAATTTTTAACAACAAAACATTATTATTTTTTTAAGATGAAAAAGACAATATTCAAAATTAAAAATGGTGCTAAACAAAATGCAAAAAACCCCCTTTTTTATAGAATGTTCTTCCTAAATTTTACATCAATTACTACTAAATTCAGAGGGTCTTACAATCACACACCTGAGAAAAAAGGTTTTCCTAGCTGTCTCTTCATGGTTTTGACTGGTACAACCATTGTTATAAAAACTAAATTATATAAAAAAAATATATAAAATGTATTACATATATAAATAATAAAAAGTGCATTGCATAAAGAATTTTTTTCTAATTTATCAGCATAGAGCAATACAGAATTTAAATGTATGGCCTTAAGATTATTTTTAATATGTCTGTAGAGATACCTGGTTTATATATATATATATAAAATATTTATATTATTTTTATATAATAAAAAGATTTACTGAAAATTTTGGTCTGTAATTCCCTGTCATTGTCAGTGCACACTGCCTGTATTTATCCCAGCCCATAGTATGATTTTAGTATGATTTTTCCATTCTGTTCTTTTACAGAAACTTCTAACATAGTGAAACCTCCTTACATCTCTTGTTCAGCTTCCCCCTGATTTGTTTTGGCTCTCAGCCCCACTTCAGATGTACTCTCCTCATGAAGAAAGAGATGTGGAAAGGACATTCAGAGGTCATCTAGTCCAAGGTGGGACCTGGTAAACTGCGTCACTGCTGACATTTTTACAAATGAGGCTGATTGTGCATCCTCCCTCACAATCCAATCTACTACAGCAGTTAGCTGCCCCTGAGACTGAGATTCTTCCCAGGGCCTGTATTACTTTTGTATTGCTGCAAACCCATTACCTAAAATTTTCTCAACACTGGACAAGAAGAAAAAATTATTTATTTTTACTTTTCAAGAACTTTTGCTATTTGAGGATTATTATCGCATCCCCCTGAGCCTTTTTGAGCAGCTCTGTTTCTTCCAGTGTTCCCTGGCAGGCTATACCTTGTAGTGAGCCCTGCTGCTCACCTCTGAACTTGCCACAAATCCACTTCAAGAACCTCAGACCAGCTATATTAATCCAACTGCTTCTAGACAGGGCTAATTATGGTGGAAAGACTAATTCATGCTTTGCAGCCTCTACTCCTGCTTTTAAATCCCAGCATGAAACTTGAGTTTTTTACAATAGCACACTCTTGCTAAATTGTGTTCAGCTTCTGATCCACCTACCTGAGTCTTTCCTTAAGGAGCCAGCACTACACCCCCTGTTCCACGAGTATTATTTGGCAGTTAATAGTTCTACCTTGTATTAGTGCATATAGAATTGGAGATAGCAAACATTTCTGGATGAGGGAGACCCTTCCAAAGATCCCAGTTCAATATGTGTATTTTCCTCTTAGACTGTAGATTAATGTCAACTAAAGTTGTGGGTTTCTATTTTTCTTTTTTTTTGCCACCAGTCTATAGAATTTGCCTCCAGACCTGATTTCCCTAACTTGTTAATGAGAATGCTGCATGAGAATCAAAAGCTACATTAGAGTCAAGATATATTACATCTTCTGCTTTCCTTCTCTCTATAAAATCTGTTCCTTTCTCATAGAAGAAAATTAGATTGATTTGACACAATTTGTACTTGACAAATCCCTGTTGGCTATTGTTCATCTCATTTGTTATCTTCAAGGTGCTTGCAGACAGTTTGATTATTTGTCCCTGTGTTTTTCCAGGAACTTGAGCTGGTTGGTCCATAATTCTCTGTTTCTGTCTTTCTCTTGTTCTATCTCCTCTTTCTCTGTCTCTTTCTTTTCCTCTACTCCCCCATTGCCTCCCTATTTATTAAACTAGGCATTATATTTACCATTTCTAGTAATTTGAGTTCTCATACCTTTCTCTGAGCTCTCAAAGAGAACAGAAAACAACTTGTTTATCTAAGATGGTTTATAGGACTATTTGCAGTCTCTTCAAAAGAATTAAATACTGAGATGTAAGGACTCAGGGCTACTCCAGTATTTACTCCACCTTCATACCCCAAGTACTTCAGTGAAGTAGATGTGGAGAGTCATTTGCATTAAGATGACAAACCATTAAGTGAAGCAGCTGAAGCTGCTTTTTTCTTGTTCCACTGTTCCTGCTGAAGGACAGTGACCTGGAGCAGAGGAAGGGGCTGACAGGCAGAGGGATTGTTTTGCACTGTTCCTGCCGTGCTCATCTGAGTACAGTGCTATGAGCCCCCAGTATCATTAAACCTCTGCTACACATTCCCAATTTACTGCAGCTGCAGCCTCAACGAAATGGAGCAACACAAATTGTTCTTGCCCTTCTGGTGACATCTGTGACTACAGTTTCCTCCCACTGACTACTGAGTCAGCTCTCCACTAGATTTTCCACATGCTAGTAATGTATTTACAGATGTTTTCTTTTTCCTCCTTGTGGTCTTTTCTGATTGTACCACACTTCACAGCTTGGTTTTCCTAATTTTGTCCATATATACTTACACTGTTCTTTTATCCTTGTGCCTGATATACTGACCTAGTTTCAATTTCTTCATGCTTCCTTTTTGTGTTTGAGGTTAATGAAGAGCAGAAGATTTAGTCAAGCTGATCTCTTTCATAAGAAGAGCTTGTGATTGTGATCTTAATAGTGTTTCTGTGAGGAACAGCCAAATTTCCTTTTTTCTTTAGCCTTGTTCCTCAGGAGAACTAACCTAATAATTCTCTGAGGGCAGAACTTTGCTCAGAAGCTTTTAACTCCATTTATTCTCCATTACTTTTATTTAAAACAATGTGTCCTGCTTCAGATGGGAAAAATGGGATGAGCTGTCAAAATAAAAACAGTTAGATTGAGTCTATGAATAAAATTCAGCTGTTGCCTGTGGAATAACTTCAACCTAAGTTTCTTCAGATAGGCTCTGATTTTGAAATGTAAGAGTGTATTTCAAAAGTAAAATAAGAAATTGGAACTCCTGATGGCTGGACTTCTCAGTTTCACAAGAAGGATGTACAAATACTAACTTTCCCTTTCAGCAAGTTTGGAAAATCAGTATTACAAGAAAGAAAGTGCAAAGTTTCCCTGCTGCAGAAAACAGCTAATGTGACTCTGCTATTTATGTTCTACATTAAGAAATCACTCTACATTTTGTTCTCCCTGAAATGTGTGAATTTCTTTGAGCCTTTGTGCCTTTACAGCAGCTCTAAGGCTCTAAAGGAGATCTCCTTCTAACATTAAACACCATTATGCATCGTGTAAGCTTCTTTGATGTAGGATATAATTTCAAGTATCCATATGCAGACTCATAGCTCGCAGCAGTCAGCACTGCCACTTAGAAGTTATTATCTTGGGGTTTACATTTTGAAAACTTCTTTTAATCTTTGAAGTCTCTCTAGGGAAGTCACTCATGTTTCTCAATGAAAGGTTGAAATAGTAACAATCTTCTGAAAATATGATAAGGACAATTTCAATATTTTTAATGACAGTGATTACTTAAATATATTTCAAGTCCTAATATAAGAGTTTTGAGTTTACAGTTATGGGCTAATAGATTGCCCATAGCAATTAGTTGCTCAATATGTAACTAACATTTTTTTATTGCTGATCTGAACCCACCCAAACTATAAGAAGAACAAAAAATGAGAAAACAAAGTTATTGCTCGTGTACAGTCAAGACCCATAGTCACTCACAGGAGGCTGTACAGCCACTCCTGCACACAGGTGCAAGATCTTATTTATTCATCCATCAGCTTTAACAGTTGCTATAGTAAGTTGCAAATACCTAGAGTATTAAAATCAAATTTTGGAAATTCATGATAAATTATCTAGGATTAAGAATACTTTTTTGGAGGTTAATAAGAGAAAACATATCTGACGTTATGACTGATCAGAAAGGAGATTAAACTGATTTCCTTTGTTGTAAATCAGAATATTGCAACTGTGAACACTCATGAGTGTTCTTGCAAATTTTTCTAGTGAGATCAAGCCTTAATCACTCAAGCTGTAAGTGGAGACCATCAAGTATTTGAGAAAACTAACATGGGTAAACACTTGAATTAGTAAAAAATTACTCTGTTACAAATATATTTTATTGTATATGAGAGAACTTCTTACTTTAATGAATATGGATTTCTATGAGTTGTGTGCATGTAAATAATAATCAGAAATCTACTTTTTGTGAGATCTTTAAATTCTCTGTAAGACAAGCTATTGATCAAGGAAAACCTGAGGTCAGTATTTTCTTCAAGGGGCAATAAATATCTGTGTTCACTGAAATATAGTTAACTAAATGTGAAACTACCACAGAGTAAATGTAATAGGACCATCATTGGCTCTGGAAAATAAAACTATTTCATGGTGTGTTTTTTTCCTTTCAATTGTACTGACTTTCACAGATAAGGAACAAATAATTGTAATGAAAAGAAAAAAAATATGGAGAATTTTGTTTGTGGGGCACTAATGGACTTGCAAAATTGCATCTTAAAAAAATGTATGGAATCTTAAACATCTTCTCTAATAGCAAAAAGCTCTGACTTTATTTGTGCAATCAAGCCCTGGCTTAGTTACCTCTGGTGTCTGCCTGACACTCTGCTCAATCAGCTTCTGAGATCCCAAAGAGGCAATGACTTACCTTTAGTATCTGCTAAAACCTGCAGGAGTTCAGAGTGAGCTGCCTCGCATCCAGGCTGCTGTAGCCAAGCATGCCACTCACCATGGAAATACCCATGGGTTCCTCAAACCAAACTGGAAACATGTCTCAAAGTTGGAGGGAAATTGCTGTTGTGTTATTTTTTCTGTCTTTAGATGTGGATTTCAATTTTCTAAAACTTTTTCACTCAAATGTGTGAGATTTTTATGAAAGCCTTGGGCTCTGATTTTGCTGATATTTAAAGAGTTTCCAGGTTGGTTCTGCAGGTTCTGAACTCCCATCAGAGGTGAGGTTTCTAGTCTGAACTTTTACTGAAGTCACCTAAAGTCACTGTGATGTATATCCATGCAGACAAAAATTGGCTTTGGTCCCATCAACTCAGTGACAAATATAGAAATATCCCAAATGTTCCCAGACTCTATATTTAGTCAGTCACTGTTTATGAATACATGTTGGTTGTAGAAGTTTGATATTTTTGAGGCAGCAAAACAAAAATATATTTCTGTTTCCATTAGGTGGAAGATCTAGTTTTACGTGCTTGCTTGGTGAGAGAATTCAGTCTCTAAAATAACTAAGGATATCTTCAAAGGAGTAATGCAGTGATGATAATACACATTAAACCAGTCTAATTTTCTATCTCTGAAGGTACAGAAGTAAAACTCTCCCTGAGAATATTTCCCACAAAAGATGAAATATTTGGGAGGGACACTGGAGCTCAGTTATCATAAGCCATACCAGGAACTACCATTTCATGAAATCAGTAGGAACATGGGTTTGAGAAAGCTAAAGCAGTGGAGCTGATGTTACAAAGATGTTAACAGCTGCAGTTCTGGCTGTCTGCAACAGAACTTTTCAGATTCCAGAAGTTTGTGCTGGGGCAGCAAATTCAGAACCCTTAGAAATGTACAGTGTTTACCCTTTCCTGTGAAAGTTGTGAGCCTAAGTAAAGCAGTTATATCATTGGCCTCCTCTAGGGAATCCAGGGTAGCTAGTTTTAGTTATTATGATAAACACACACAAAATATTTGGAAATCTACAGTAACACATTTGGAGGGGCAGTAAATGAAGAGCTGAAAGCATCACAAGGGACATGTAGAGATGTACTAGGCTGACCAGTAGGAGCCCCTGACCATGGCAGATTAAGTGAAGTTCAGAGTATTAATCTTTGCATGCATTGCTGGGAGCAGGGCACAGGCTTCTCCTGCCTTGGTACCCAGGCCAGAAGCCTGCAAAGCTGACTCTGTGTGTTTGTCTCACAGAGTACTTCCCTATGCAGGTGTTGTATTTTCCTCTGAAAAATCTGAAAAGTCCAGCCCTGGTCTTGATATAGGTCCCACAAGGTTAATTTATTGTTCAGTTAAAGAGTTAAAAATACCAATTGTCTTCCAAAAGGCTTCAGTGTCATCTACTAATTCTTAGCACAGTTACCTATTTCCATTTTTCTAATAAAAATACATAAATGCATAAATAATTGCTATGCTAGTTTCTGGCAGTATGTGTATGACTCACCAGGCACTGCTAAATTCCTTTCTCAACCAGATGAACTCTTATTGTACATTTATTTTTTTTATATGTTCACAAGGGTATTTAAATCTGCATACCCAAATTAATCCTAAAAGATTTATAATAAGATTGCCTCTCTAAAATTCAGCTCTTCAAAACTACAACATGTAGCAGGGTTGTCTAGACTTCCTCCTAAGTAATAAAGACAGCTTTCTTTGGATGATGCCCTTCTCATCTCATGAGTGCCAAAAATAGTTGAAATTATTTATCATCTGAGGACATTTCCATTTACTGACTGCAGGGAAACCCAGGGCAATAGCATAACACCACCAAACTACATTTTGTCTTCAGTATGAAAGCTGACTTTAAACGACCCTGTCCATCACTGTCCACTCCAGCCACATATTTATTTCCATGTAAAATTGCCAGAGCTATAGAGAACTGGTGTGGGACAAGCATTGCTGTTCAATGGGTGAAAGAAGGTATTGCTAACCCTTTTGCAGAGATATTACAGCTCCAATAGCTGCTGTTCTGTCAATACAGAGGCAGAGCCAGAGAGGAGCAGAATCGCCTTAAGTTAGAGCCACAATTCACTTTAACTAACTCATTTGTAAGAATGTATCTTTTAGTTGGATGAAATGAAATGACATTCACGTTGCTGAGCGTACCGTTGCCATGGTTTCGGATTAGTTCTTCCCAATTCAGGGTCCCCACGGAGACTCTCCCCAAGCAGATGCTGCTCACTTGCTCGTTTCCCCCACCTGCCCTCCCCCTTCCTGCTCTCAGGATGGAGTCGAGAACTGGAGGCACAAAAGCTGCAAATCACGGGTTGAGATAAGAACAATTCACTGGAAACAGAAATAAGGAAACTAACTGTAACTGCAACAATATTAATAATAAAAGGTATAAGACAAAGAAACGATTTACATGGAAAACTGAGACAGATACCGACCAACTCTTCCCCACCATGCCACTGTTTCTCCCGCCAGAAGGGAAAGTCCTTCTTTCCCCATCCTGGCAAAGATGTAAAGTGGTATTGAGTAGCATTATGAAATTGGCTGTGCCCCATCCCACTGATTTGGGCTGAAACCAGGACAGTTGGGAATATAATTTAATAACTTTCTAAAAAACATCTTCTGTTTTTAAACTAAAGTTTGAAAAGTTAGCAGCATTTTTAAAATTGGTAAGAAATCCAGAAGGAAAGGTTTTTTCCTTCCTTGACACCTTAAATTTTTATGGCTTTTCACATATGTCGATGTATCAACCTCAGAATTCTGCAAGATAAAAGCTAATATAATCAGCAGGACTAAAAGAAATGAAGAGCAGAAGCTTTTCAGTTACAGAGGAGGAGAAGAGGACAGGGATCAAAGTGCAATAATTTTTATTGGATTAGCAAATAAATTATAATACAAAAGCTTTTTAGAGCTGACAATTGAAAGAGGAACAGCAGAAGTCTGTAAAGTTATAATTGGTTCATCAAATTAAATCAGATAGTAAAATATTGGGTGTCACAACCTCTTCTAAAGACTAGCTCTTAAATAGACACTTTTTATAGGATTCATTTTCTGATGAGATGAGATTCATTTCACCTAACTTTAAATATCTACTTTGTAGCTTTCTACATCTGAGATAGTGTCCCTAACATCCCTTTATATCACTGATAAAAATGACAATTTAGAGTCCAATAAATTTGATTTATTTTGGTTGCCTACTTTGACATGAGATGAATAACATGCAAGAAGAATATTTTTTTTTCTCCACAGATTAAAAAAAGTCTGTGGGAGAACAAGGTCAGATATTTATATCTACATTGTGGAGCTCTGAGTCTGGATAAATTCATTTACATGGTTCACAGAATATCATCTTCATAAACCTTATTTATTTCAGTTATTGGACTCACTTAGGTGAAAAATGTCTTGTCTGGAGGTAAATGATGTAATATCTGGAGGTAAACGGCAATATCTGAAAGAAAAGGGTAAAAGGACATGAAAAGCTTTTGATTTAGTTTGTTGCTCTCTTTTCAAGACAATTGGGATTTAAAATATTTCTGCTCTTATTCAAAATTAATTGCAAAACTTCCCTGTCACTAAAAGTCTGTGTATTTATTTACCAGACTTCATTTCCTGGATAAAGTGAACACGTTCCATGTATGAGGGAGGTAATCCTAGCAGAGCCACATCAGAGTTTCAAAAGGCAATGAGAACTGCAAGAAGACAGTGGTGGGATGATATCTCCTTTTAGATAATCTAATGTAGTTGGAAAGAGCAGACAAGGCTCCAGCACAGCACCTTGTCAAATGTCTGCCTTTTTTGAATGTGTTGTGTCATCTCTGCTAGATGACAAGGTCTCAAGTAAGAGCTTGAGATTTTGAGCATATGATTGCTTTGAATTGCTTACACAGAGAAAGCAATTGTGATCACAGGGAAGAAGAACTTTTCTTGTGAGCAATATTTTGGGCACCCTTCATTTATACATATGAGGGACTTTTGTTTTTTTGAGAGGAGCATTTTTGTGTCTTTTGTTTCACACATTAAGCAGCTGTCTCTTTGAGCTTTGGAGTGGAACAGGTTAGTGCTTTAATAAACATAATTTGGATGCCAGGATCACACAGATTTCAGAACTTCCTAATACAATATGCTTTTTTAGACTTTGTGGCTCCCTCAAAGTGCTCTAGGAATTTTATATAATCACACTGAGAAACCTCAGAAAATAAGAGTAGCTGCAATGAGCTAGCTATAAGAAGGAAGATTGTACTGAGAGTTTCTCCATTTTTAACTAAAGATGTGTTTTATTTGTATTCTTTCATATATGTTTAATTCAGTTTCTTTGCAAAGGAAAAATCCTGAGGTGCTTTTCCATGGAAACCAATGGGACTTGGCTGCCTGTTTGCTGCACAAGTCAGTACTGCACAGAATTTTGTAGTGCCAGGATCAATCCATAGGTTTTTGGGCTGTTGAGGATAGTGACAGAATGATGCATCTCATTGCTTCAGCTCCCAGTGACCTGTTCTGGTTCTGGTCTCCTGAATATCTCACTAAAAATCTGCCCATGGCTGCTTCACCTCTTCACTCACCGGGTGTGGGTTCCTGTGTGCAATCTTACCCTGCCACCCCCAGATTCCCTTGGGATGGGGAGGTCCTCCCTTGCCTGGGGACCTGATTCTTCTGTGCAGCCTTGAGAGGAAAACTCTGAGGAGAGCTCCTTGAGCCAGTGGCAATTCTTAATGCAGAATACTTTTGTGGTGGTTACTTCTCTCAAGCTCTTAACTCTAGAATTCCAGTTGGATCAGGAATTTGAATGTGGTTCTGCTTTTTTACTAATCTTTGGTATTTTTAGGACTGGTACATTGCTGTTGTAGCTTTCCTCCATCTGTATATTATGTCTCAATTAAAATGTACTTTTCCTTGAGCCTGGTATAAAATGCCTTAAATTTTCTAGAACAAATCAAGATATTAACATTCTTTTACTCAGATGCAACAGAATATTCCTTTTCATTTCTGTATATACAGGATGAGTAAATCTTTCGATTTATTGTTTCAAGATCTTTAATCCCATTCAGAAAGATACCTGGGAGGAATTTTTATTCTTTTTGCATTTAATCCCTAAGTCTATTAAAAGAATTAATTTCTAGTAGAATGAACAGAACTCTGTAAAATCACTTCTTCAAGAGCAGTGACTTCTCTGCTTAGCACCTAGTAACAATAAAAGGACTTGTCAATGCAAAACTAGTAGGAGCCCCCAGTCCCTGGAGTGGTGATTCACAGAGGGTAAGAGTGACTGGATCTGGCTTGAAAGAGAGGGAATGACTGAAAACAGTTCAGATACACTAAGATACTCGGTGAAGATCAGGACAAAGCAAATATACATCATCTAATTATCTGGAGAAAGGGCAAAAAAACAGTGTGCTCTGAAAATTTTTTGATTTTATATGTAAAGTTTAAATTCTGAAGGTACAACAAAAAGGAGCCTGTAAAAAAGGTTGTTTAAAAAATATTTTCATCATGTTAAGGTATTACATCACTATTTTAGAAAATAGGCTAGAAAATAAAGGGTTCTCATAATTTCTGGGCCTCAAAGTAACATTTCCGCAGTAAAAAAATAATTCAGAGGAAATTGAGGGGTGGGTTCTCATGAAGCTTTAGTTAAGTAGTAGGAGAAACATCATGCTATTTGGAGGACAAAAAAGACAATTTATTCTTTTTGTGTGGGACATAAAATAACTATTTTCACATGAAAAAAAGATCAAACAAAAACTTCAGCTGCTATTCTTATAAGGAAATTTCAGATCAGGAATATTTAGTCACCCTTAAAAAGAAAGCAAATCAAGTGTTTCATGAAAATAAATAAAGTAGCAGTAGTGAAAATATATGTTCTTTCTGCAACTCAAATAATATTGAAAAGTGAAATTAATTAGATGTATTTATTACACAGAATCAAAAACTTCAGATTAGTCAATCTAGTGATTATGACTGCAAAAAGAATCATGTAACCAAATACACTCAGCAGTTTGTTTGGAAATACAAATTTATCATTCAAATAGTATTGTGCTCTCATTCACCAGTGGAAATTTTTCTCCATGTCTGTAGCTTGTAGGAGCCATTGTGTGGTGATATTCCCACACCTAGTATTTACTATGATTCCAATACTTAGAGAGGAAATTCTGGTAAATTTTTTAGGAGTGATAAACACAGAGTGCACCTGCTGTTCCTTCCTATATCTGGCTTTCTAGACTTTTGATACAAGCATAACAAAGAAGAGACTGCTATGGTAGCAGGAGCTATTCTTAGCCAGTCAGCACTATCTGCAGAAACAGACTGATTCACTTTGATTGCCACTCAGCAGGACTTAAGGTAGAAGTCATATGTAAATAGATGGGCTAGAAATGGATGCCTGTATTCATTATTCTTTCATTAGGTTCAATCTCAAAATTACCCAAAGGTTTTACAAGGACTTTTTAAACTCTAATTTGGCCCCTGGCCTTTAAACAAAATGAAAGCTATTGATTGATGTTCTGGCCAGGATGCAAATGAGCCCATCATTTCCTGAATCAGGCTTTATTGGTTTAGATGCACTTTCATATATCTGAACAGGAAAGCTGCTTGGGGATGAAAATTTTTATAAAGCCTCATAGTAAGGTTAATATTGTGTTAAATTATCTAATTAAGTCTTAGTAAAAGCAAAGACTTATTCTATTATTTCCAGAAATTTACAAAAATTTACTTTTTTGTCCTTTAAAATGAGAAAAAGTACAACAGAAGTTTAAAGACAGGAAAATACATATTCTCCAAATTAAATTTTAAAATACTACTCCTCTGTGTTACCCAAACCTGAAAAGCACAGATATCTGGATACAGATCTTACATTCATATCCCTTATAGAATGATCCATACTCCTAAAGTGCATTTTCCTGTGCCCTCTACCATAAGAGAAGGAGCACAAGTTGTTGTACCAACCATCCCAAGGCCATGGGAGTGTCAGACATTATCCACAGCAAATCTTGCAAAATAACATACAGCTTGGAACATTTAAATCTACAGAGAAGGAAGAAAAAATGAGAAGTAACAACAGACACATATTTTTTTTATATAAGGAAAAGTAAGTTCTAATTATATTTTCATTGAAAAATACTATCAGTAACTTACTACACTATCTGTGTCAATGAGGTTATGACTTTTATCTGATAGACTATTTGGTTTGGGGGTAAGAAAATATAGAATATTTCCCACAGAAATAAAAGTCTATTCTGACTAGTTTTAGGTGGTTTTCATTGGAAGTGATGATATGTTTCCCAAAGTAGAAAGTAGAAATGAAATACAAAGACATGAGAATGGCCTAGTTATCATTTGGAAGACAGCCCCAAGTCATACCAGGGAATAATAAGGAGCAACATATTTTTTATCTAATGCAGTAACTTTCTCCAATTTACTTTGGGTCTATATTTTTATATTTTTGCCTGAAAATGTTTTACTTTTCAGAGGTCAGTTTTTAAACAAGTTTTTAAAGTTAGCTGAAGCTAGTCAGTATTTTACAAGAACAGCTTTTATTGAAACCAGTTTCTGCTGAAAAAAAGTCTGATTGAAAACTTCAAGTAATTCTTTTAAATACCTGGTTGAGGTTTTGGGTCCTTAAAAAGCTCCCAGAATGTGTTACACGTAGGCAACAAAACTTCAGTGTGTTTTAACTTAGTCATCTATTAATATATTTTTAAATCTATGAACATTCAGTTCACTAAAAAACAGTGTTTTCAAAACTAATGAAGAAACAAGAAAGACGTTGTTGATTCAGTGCTTCAAATGGATTTTTGCTTGAAAATACTAAGAGAAAACTACAGAACTGGAATAATATAAATCAGAGCAATTATTCCTGCTGCTATTCCAAAAGAATATACACTTAGAATCACTGTAATTTAGTAAACAAAACATGCACTAGAGAATACAGGGGAGCACAAAATAGAATAATGGCTGATAACATATTGCTGGTGATATTAAAATGCTTGTAATATTCTGTTTTCAATGCTGAAAATCAAAGAGCTCACAAGGAGCAACAAAAAATTGCCAAAGCTTGTGACATATTAAGAATAACACTGGACTTAACTCTCTTTGTGTATATTAAAATAACTAAGTGGAAAATATCTTCATTACATGATGCACTTTTTTTTGTTGCCATAGATGTGTTTGCTGTCCAGGGATCACTTGTCCATTCTTTTGATCTCAGCAGAGTATTATTTAACAGACAACCTACCTGAAGTTAGATGGATTTGAAAATTTTTGTCATATGACTTTAATCTTCTTTGGATGAAAAAATGTTCAGCTGAGCAATTAAAAACATCAGAGTGGTGGTATGAGTCTAACCTACTCTAAATGCTAATGAGATCCAAACTGCTGCCATGAACTTCAGAGAAGGAAAAAGCCTAGAGAGACATATATATTGCTCATGAGACTGTTTCCTTTACTCTTTAACCCTCAGGTCTTACTACAATGAAAAATCACATCCAGGGACATTGACTGTTTCTCATCACAGTCATCAGATTTCCCCAGAGAGGGTGGCAGAAGCTGGTGGAGTTGGTCCCTGTCCTGTACCTGTCCTGTGAATAGCTTTGTTAAGCTGGCATCCTTCTACAGTACTCAAAATTCATTTTGGCTCCTGGGTGTGTTTTTCTGTTAATCAGCTGCCAATCCATTGTATAAATCTTTCCAGAGTATTTTTTAAAATTTTCCAGTCTAGCAAAGCAAGGCTGTATAGGCAATTTCCAGACTTGCTGTCTCAGTTGTCTTGGCAGGATCCCAAGCTGTGGACACAGAGTGGCAGAAAGCCTGCTCACAAAGGGGAGATGGGGGAAGAGGAGGGGAAAACTGAAATGTGAGTGCAGAAGAAGGAGCTAAATTCAAACTGGTCATAACCTTGAAAATAGGTAAGACCATGTGGAAACAGGATGGAGCAAAGGAGTTTGGGATAGTCAGTAGCCAATGAAGGAATTTGCAAGCTGCTAGTTCACCCTTCCTTCTTAGTGGTATCCTGAAGAGAAAGAGGTAATGCCACTATCTCCTTTAGCTCAGGATGCTAATCCTTCCTTGGCAGGCAGTTCCAGAGAGACAAGCAAAAGGGAGCAAAGAGACCATTGCTTCCAGCGACAGGAAACTTAGCAATCTGCTGGACAGATATGTGAAATGCTTGTGCAAAATACACTGCTGAGACTGAAGTAATAAATTCTTGCTTAAATAACTCTATTAAAAAGTTAGTTATAGGTGTCCAAAAATGGCCATCCCAAAAATCATAGGGTGGCAGACAGCTGCCACTTACCCTTGCATCTTTTGGACTTTGTATCATTAATAGGTTAGTGTGGGCTTTTTGTTTTAACCTGTTTTAAGGAAATGGATTCCTCTCCTTTCAAGAATCAGAGGCACATTGTCTCACACATAATTGCACATGCATCCTTAGGAGCAGAAACTACACTGACTGCACATACCACAGAATACAAAACTTGGATAAGTTAGGCAAAGTCATACTATGAATGTGCCTCACGGGTCTAAATATTAATACAATAAGATTTGTTATTTTCATGTTCACATAATAAAGAAGATAATTTCAAACTTCCTGTAAAAAAAGAATAACTTTAAAGCTAGGACAGAATTTGCAATCTTTCAGGTTTTAAACAGGCCTGCAGTGTGTGTAGTGGCATGCCAGGCAAGGGTAGATGCAGAGAGATCACAGAAGGAAGAGCAAATCTGCTTTAGTGCATTTAGAGATTAGAGATGTGTCAAGAGATCTCTGTCCAGTTCAAACAAACCTGCATTTACACACATATAAGGTCCCACATTTTTGGAGAGGTCTTTGCATATGATCCTATAGTTGTTGGTTTGGGTTTTCCTTTTAAATAACTAAACCAAAGGAGAACCACTGCATGTTATGCTTAAAGCAAAAATATTCAATATTGCAAAAAGAAAAGTTCTACAGACTGGAAAGCTTTTCTAAATGCAGGAAAAGCAAACTTCTTATAATTGCATTTCATCTGTAACATAGAGCTGTATTCTCAGTGATAATGAATACCACTCATAGAACATCAATTAGTTGCACAAATTAATGGGTTCAACAGAATTCAAGATCTTTTTCCAACACACATTGACTATCCCTGCTTCTTTCTGTAGCAAATGTTTAAATATTTAATGTACAAATTATTTTGAAGTTTCTATTGTTATTATTTGACACACATTTTGGTAGGATTCTATCCAAAGAGACAGTGTGCACCCTTCTATCCACTCTCTAGGTAGCAGTGCAGTGTCTGTTTCATTTGACTGTTCCTAACACAGCTGATTTTCATCTGCCACACCTGAGTAAATCTCAGCAGCAGTTGTTGTGTTCAGTCAGAGATGTCAGCTGGAAAGTAATCTTTTGATCTGTGACTGAAGTGGAACAAAGCACATGTCCTGTGTCCTGTCAGGAGTGGCTGAGGGGGCTGAGGGTCTTCAGCCTGGAGAAGAGGAGCCTTGGGGGAGACTTCATCACACTCTACAAGTGCCCGAAAGGAGGGGATAGCCAGCTGAGGCCCAGCCTCATGCCCCAGGTACCAAGTGACAGCACAAGAACACAAAACCTCAAGCTGCCAGGGGACGTCTAGGTTGGACATCAGGAAGAAATTCTTCACAGAAAGAAGATTAGATATTGCAGCCCGTGAGGTTGTAAAGTCACTGTCTCCAGTGCTGTTTAAGGAAGGACTGGAGATGGCACTCAGTGCCATGGTTTGTTGTCATGGTGGTGTTAGGTCACAGGTAGAACTCGATGATTTCAGAGGTCTTTTCCAACCTAATTGATTCAGGGATTCTGTGAAAAAATAAAAGTTGGGAGTGATTTTGTTTTCTTTTTCAGAATATTCATAAGAGAACTGAGAAACTTTAATTTTTTTTCTTAATTACTTGAAAAATAGTCCAGAAGTATTTCATCAGAATTCTTTTGTGAATATCAACATTCAAAATTTCTATATTTTTGGTTATTTACACAACTCACATGGTAATGTCTTTTGTGATAGATTGATCTGTATAATCAAGCATCAAAAATTAAGGTATAGAGATGAATAGAAATAATAAATATGTTACAGCAAATATTTTAGCTTGTTTGGTTTGTTTTTTCTTTTTCAAATTTGCCATTTTAGAAAGCTTGATACCTTTATTTTAATCTTTTTAAAATGAGCATAAAAGGATGTAAACACAGTTGAAGGGACATTTTCCTGACTCAGTATTTGCAGGATACAGAGAACACTCACAGAACTGATGATGCTGTGAATGACTCTGCCAGCAAAACACATTTCATTGTCTTCTCCAAAGCTATGTGTATGTTTTGACACCAGCAAAACAACAAGGTTCCCTTTACAGTGGGCTAAGTTCATAAGACAGAAACATGCCTTATGAATAGTTCTTACTCTGGCTGGGATAGAGTTAATTTTGTTGCTAGTGGCTGGTACACTGCTGTGTTTTGGATTTGGTATGAGAATAATGATAACACAGTGATATTGATGTTTTGGCTGTTGCTGAGTAGTGCTGACCCTAAGTCAAGGACTTTTCAGTGTCCCATGCTCTGCCAGTGAGGAGCTGCACAAGAAGCTGGGAGGGAGCACAGCTGGGACAGCTGACCTAAACTGGTCAAAGTGTGTGTTCAACACTGTAAAATGTCATACCCAGTGTTTAAACTGGGGGGAGTTGGCCAGGAGGGGCCAATAGTTTCTCAAGCCAGGCTGGGTATCAGCCAGATGGTGAGCAACTGCATTGGGCATCACTTGTTTCTCTTGGATTTTATTCCTCTCTGGTTTTGCTGTGTCCCTTTTCTTTGCTACTATTTGTATTTATTATTATTAATAATTATTATAATAATTATTTCAATCATTAAGTTATTTCAATTAATTAATTATTATCTTAACCCATGTCTTTTACCTTTTTTTTCCAGTTCTCCTCCCCATCCCACTGAGACAGGGAGGGGGCAGGTATGAGTGAGCAGCTGCATAGTGCTTAGTTGCCAACATCTCTCTATCAATCACCATTAAAAATATTTTCTGTTCATTCTTATTTCTACTCTGAGTATGTGTTTACATGGGTTTTCTGTGCTTTTGATATATTAGTGTCAAAGCTGCTTCATTTCCTCCTGAGCTGTAGAACAGAGAATTGATGTGAAATATCTGTCATTCTGTAGTGGCACCAAGGATCTTGGCCTTGAAAACTCTGTTGTTCATTCTTTCTAAAAGAAGATATGCATTTTTCTGTAAAAAATATACAGAGCTTTTCAAAAGTAAGCAGGACCAGAGCCCAAATAAACTGTGTTTCTTTTGCTTCAGCATTACAGCCTGCTGCCATGAATTTAAATTTCTACTGGACACCCAGGACTGCAAAGAATGCAGAGTTTCACATCACATGTCCCTGGTTTTGGCTTCAAGTGCAACTTGTTATTAATTAAAGATTCCTGTCATGATCCTTAACACAGGGCGAAAAAAATATTCTGTCGTATACTCAGAAGTGAATGGATAGAAACAGTAATAAATATAGGAAATACAGAACATACAGAAAAAGTATTACTCTGCTCCCCCAAAAAGGAAACAAACATACTTCCTTCTGTGCTTATTAGGGGGAAACAGGGAAAAAAAATGGCATTTTATTTACAAACATTTTTGCTTTTTGACACCATGGGTGATTTGTAAAGTATACAGCTTTCATGATGCCTAATACATGACACAAATTTTTCAAAGTACTAATTTCTGTCACAGAAATAAGTCCCATTATGTACAACTTATGCTGTTTTAAGCAAACCTCAAGCAAGTAACAGACTACATTTAGAATTATTGATCACATTTTGGAGAAATAGATGCAGTGAAATCTTTTGTTTCTGTATATAATGAAAAGGCAGAAAAGGAGAATTATATAGCCATGGACAATGTTAGTTGAAGGGAACATCAGTGGTTTGGACAGAAGCTAAATGTGATTAATAGACTAAGTTCCTCTTTTAGAGATAATGACAATCCTCTCATTAGGAGAATTTTATTTTATTGCAAGTATAAATTAAATATCCAAAACAAAGATTTTTAGAAATTTTGATTTTCCAAGGTGTCCATGCAAATGGAAAAAAAAAGTAGCATAATTCTGCAATTCCCTAACGCCCAAATGCAAAATTGCTACTTTGACAATTTTTCTGCTCTATCTACTAGCTATATCAAGTCAGAAACCTCAGGTTCTCTTTTTGACAAAGGCTTTGCTTAAACTAGCATTTGCACATATATTTTGATATACTTTAATCTCTATGTCTGACTGAAATATTATTACAGTTTTTAAGTCTGGGTATGAAATTCAAGTACAAACAATTTATGTATGCTATTTTGGATACAAGAGCAAAAATATATAGTCTGGGTAAACAATTTCTTTCTACATTTGACTGAGAGTTAAGCAGGTGCTGTTTTCCACATTTGAAGAAATGTAAGCTTGCTGATAATAGCAGAATATTTTATCTTTGAGTATTATACACACAAATACTTCCTAGATGATTGATCTGTAAGGGTAATGTTAATGAATATATCTCCTACATTTTTAATTACAATTTTCTTTTCCTGCACAGTCCCTATTACTCTGTGGGCTGGTTCTGTCTATGATAGAGTTAATTTTCTCAACAGAAGCTAGTTATGGGGCTGTGTTTGGGATTTGTGCTGGAAATTGTTGATTACAAAGAGATGTTTTAGCTACTGCATTGCAGTGCTTACATGGAGTCAAAGATTTTTCTGCTTCTCACATTATCCCACCAGCAAGGAGGCTGGGAAGGCACAAGAAGTTGGGAAGGGACACAGTCAGGAGAGCTGATGCCAAATGAGCCAAGGCATATTCCAAACCACATGGCATCATTCTCAGTATATAAAGCTGGGGGAAGAAGAAGGAAGAGGGGAATGTTTCGAGTGATCACATTTATCTTCCCAAGCTGCTGCCACATGTGATGGAGCCCTGCTTTCCCTGAGATGGCTGAACACCTGCCTGCCCATGGGAAGTGGTGAATGGATTCCTTATTTTGCTTTATTTGTGTGGCTTTTGCTATCCCAACTGAACTGTTTTTGTCTCTATCCATGAGTTTTGTCATTTTTGCTTTTTTGACTCTCTCCCCCATCTCATCAGGTGGAAGTGAGCAAGCTTGGTGAGGGGCTTGGCTGATGGCTGGGCTTAAACCATGACATCCAGGGAAATTATTCAGAGCTACAGAAAAGCTGCCTTCCTCCTTCAGGCAGAAATACCAGGGAGGGATAAATTCTTTGCTGTCACAGAGCTACCTCACTCCTGGTGCTTCTTTCAGGCCAGAATATGCACTAATAAGAATATAGTGAGCACTAAATGTGAAATAAAAGAGTAAATAAATCCATTTTCTACTTTCTCTTCTGATGAAAACATGTAGATATATCATACACAGTATAGCATGTTGCATGTTTGTGTTTTTTAAAAAATTATTTAAATTTTGTTATTTTTTTTTTATTCTGAACCTGTTAAAATGGAAGTAAAAGGATCCTCCTATGTAATTTTAGTACATATTAAATAAGAAGAAAAGACAGACTTATTTTTAACAATCTCTTGAAAATCACCTTTAAGAGCATTTGGCTTCTGTATTTTAAACCCTTTTAGTTACTTTTATGATAGCCACTGGTGTATGTACATCCAGAAAAATATGTGCTAATAGAAGTCATAAGTTTTTGCCTTCATGTAGACAGGTGGCAGAGAAAACAAAATACTGTCTTTACTCCTGCCTGATAAATGCCATCATAATATTGCTATTTATTCTCAAAGAAGAAATTTACCTCCTGTATGACTTTTCTTTTCCACTTGTGGGCCACTTGTAGGTTTCATGGACGTCTTGCCAGTGCAAATTGACAACAAATTTCATAAGGAAAAATTAAACTAAGAACTGATATTTCTCACATTAAAAAAATGAAATAAGCTTTATAAGGCTCTTTAAAAATGTCCTATGAAGGAATAGTTGATAATATAAATGTATGTTTCATTTGTGGTTTATAGCCATATAACTTCTCTCACTGATCTGAAGGGTAATTAAGCTGAGCTCAAGTAAAACCTTTACTAAAGGTCAGACTGTCTGGGCTGGCACTGTTTAGGTCACAAAATTATGGGGCCAAGTGAGACAACATGTAATGATGAGGAAATTTATATCATACATACGCCTTTTTAACATGTACACATTAAAAAGGCATTGTTGTTTTGGGGTTGTTAGAAAGGTCATTTGTGTTCCTCTGAAACACTTGTCTTACTAGAAAAAAGATGATCTAGTATTAGGTCTGCCAAGTGCTAATGTTGGAAGTGTAACTGCTTCATTTTTGGGGGGGTGGGCAATGCAATTTTTCTTCAAACAAGTCTTGTTTGGATTCTCATTTTGTTTCTCTGTAGTAATTCTACTGTTACATAAGGTTATAAATTATCAAATCGGGAGCCTAATTTATAAGAAAATTTAGCAATGATTTATTAGAATGTCAGCGAAACAGAATTTCAATCTGAAATAAAAACCACCACAGCCAAGGCAGTGTCAATCCCGGGATCAGCGCTGGGTGAACCTGGATCTGACCACCAAAAATGTCAGAGTCTCTCCCTGGGTTCACACCGACTGCTTCTCGCAGCTTATATACAGTTTATTCTGCCTGAGGCAGAAATGACCGAATGGAATGTTCCTTTGTGTCCCCTCACATGCAGAACTGGGGCCATACACATGCAGGGTTAGACAAAGTCCGGTTCCAGGTGTCTGGATGCTGTCTGGGCACTCCGGAGAAGTCGGTATTCACATGTAACAGGAGGATGCCGGTGGTCAGGGTAGTAGATGCAATCTTCGAGGTGCAGATCACTCCTACATTCCAGGGAAGTCAGTGATCATCCCTCAGGAAGGTTCCATTCACACGTTAACAGACTTGATATTATCTAAACGTTGATATTATCTAAACGTCATTGTCTGGGAACTAACTGAATAAAAATAAGGCTCTGCTCCCGGCTGGGGTGGTCAAAAGACATAGCTTGGATTTTACAATATTTTATACATAAATACCATTAATTATCTCTACCATATACTACACATAAATAAAGTGTTTGGATTTAATTATAACTCGTATTGCTGAAATGAGTAAGGTGTGTTTTAAATAAAGAGCCTTACACAAGAATAATGGCATGTGATTCAATTTACCTTTAAAAATATTATTTGTTGTTTCTGGTATAAATCTCAGTTTGCTCTAAGACAGTATTGTGAATTATTCAAAGAGCAACTTATCTTGGAGAAAAACCCAAATTCATGCCAGAAAAATCAATTCTTTATAAAGACACTAGCAGCAAAATACATTATTAATTACTTTTTTATTGTGACAGTTCTCTTCAGAGGAAAAAAAAAACAAACAACAAAACTCTCACACACCTAAGATTCCGGGATTCATATATTTTTAATTTTCTTGTAGATCAAAAACATGATTAGGTGCAGCCACTGAAGTCTCATTCAGTGCTGGGAGCTTGTGCACTGTTGCTGTCGCTGTCTAGACACAGCTCGGGCTGTGAGGAGGAGCTGGGAGTCACCTCCCCGAGCAGAGCACGTGTGGGGATGCTGGGATGCTGCTGCCACGCCAAACCCTGCCCTCTTCCTTCCTAAATGCTCTGCGGTGTCTCAGCCGAATTGACTTGGAGCAGTGAAACTGATGTGCTCCATGTGACATGTGCAAGGAACTAATTGAATTTTTTGGATGAAATTTCTCTAAGTACTAAACAGATATGCAGGGATTTATTTTCTTCTCTTTTTTCTTTGTAACATTTAATAACATGTAACCATATGGTCATTTTTCTTGGGTTTGAGTATCTAGTGATCAAATTCCACTGCTGCTATTTGGCTAACAGCTAAAAAATCTAAAATAAATGTGTGACCTTGACATTCAGAGACTTACTGCAAATGCAGATGAAAGGGCTGGAAGAATATATCTCCTATCTTTTTTTTTTTTTTTCCCAATAATACAGAGAAGGTTTCTATTGGCTAAGAGTCAGAAAGAGATAACATCTTTCTTGTCCAGGTTTCTACAATAACTTTTACTAAGTAAAGGCAGCAGAAGTAAAAAGTGTAACAGTATTAAGAAGAGGACAAAGGAGATTGCTTCCTAAAATTGCATTGATTGTTAAAATCACTCACTCCATTGCTAGCAATATGCATTTTGACAAGCACCATAAATGCTTGTCAACTGTTTAAACCCAGTCAGAAATACAGCTCAAATAGTACTCAAACTAATTTGGAAAATTAAAAAGGAATTTTATGTGGTTTTGTTTGTTGGGGCAGACACTGAGACAGAAAGGGCATTTGGGTAGAGTTGTCCCATATTTTCCTAAGCAGGAAGAGGAGTTCAGGAGGCAAAAGCGCGAGACAGGACAAGGTGAGGATGTCATGGAAAAAGGGAAATCTGGGACACACTGTCAAAGCCAATGCATGCTAGGAATGAAGTGTGTGTCTGTGTGTCTGTCTGTGTGTGTGTAATATCTGTCTTCATGAAAACAAAGGCAATAAAGGTCCTTGCCTCTCCAGCTGTCTGATGGATTCTCTACATACTTTCCCAAGGAAACTGGGAGTCTTTGCATACCTTTCTTTTACAGGAAAGAAGATCTGATGGATCCTCTTGCCACTGCAGGCATCCAAAGTTCTCTCCCTTCTCCCTGTCTGATCCCAGTTTAGTGGTCCTCCTCTCTTCAGGCAACGATGCATGTGGGGAAGGAAGAGAGGAGGAAAAGGGAGGGCTGAACATTTCCACTGAGCCTGGGGTGTTCTCAAGGAGCAGGGGCTGCAGGATCTAGGGTCTCTGGTACACTAAAACTGCCTGAGCCCTTCTCTCTGTTACCGTCTCACTGATCGCTATGACATAACTGTACGATGTAAACCACCCCAAAGCCTCGCTGTGTCAGCTGCTCACAACTGACAGGATCACGGACTGTAAGCAAGCAACCCCAGGCAGCGAGGATGAGGACCCACCAAAGAGAATGAAGCCATTTACAGCCCTCAGCACTGCATTGTTTTCTTCCTGTACTCATCCCCCGAGGTGTTTTCATTAATGAAAATCTCCTGCCGAGAGGATGGGAGCATTTAACACCTACTGAAGAAGTTCTCTTGAAGTGTTGATTTCTTCCAGACTAGATGCTTTGCAGTAGTACAAAAGTATTTTAGTGCCTAAAAATTGTACGAGTCCCCAAGGTGCTGGAGAGAAGATTGAGTTACTGGAACCTCCTCCCTCTCATTTTCACCTGTTGGAGCCTCGCTTATCTTAATTGTCTGGAAAGGCTCAAGATCCAACGATGTAAACGAAATCTATGTTAACAAAATCATTTACCTCTGAGCACTCAGGATGAAGAGATCTTTGGCCTTGACAGCTTAGCAAGTAGTGAATCCTTTTGAGGAAAATTACAGTTTATTGATGTTGTTAAGGATAAAGTACTTTATTTCTGTATGTCTTCACATTTGCACCTGAGCAGGAGCTAACTGATTTAATGATATCCTCAGAACCCTATTTCGTTAATATCACAAGTAAAAGAAAAAAAAAAAAAAATCGAAGGACTTTATCTAATCTCCCTGAAACCTGTCTAATCTAGGACAATCTGTGCTTGGTCTCCCAAGTCTAGACAGAACTTTAGATAGTGATATTATGTGCTATTAGAGCTTAAAATCTTTGCAGTACTGATCCTTAAACCCATGATGAATGGACTTTTTCAAGGCATCATTCTTCTGCACTGTGTCCACATCAATGTTCCTCACCCTGTATCCACTATTGTCACCAACGACATGAGATCATTTGGTTGCCACTCACTTTCTGAGCTTTTCTGCTGTTGGTCATTCTTTCCTTTCTTTGGGGAGCAGAGGCAGATATAATCTTTCTTTTGAAATGTCACAGAGCAGAAAGGTTCTAATCAGACTTTAGGTCTGCCCCAGCCCCAGCAGCTCATGCAGTTAACAGAGTGAAGGCAGATTTCTACCTTTTAGCTTGCTTCTGCCTCTACCCACTTGGGAGCTTTCTAATTGCCATTTCGTAGGCCTTCCCAAGCCCTTTAGAGGTGATCCAAAGCACATCTGGGAAGACTCTTGCTCTGATGTGCTCCTGTTGTATACAATAAATAGTCATTCCTACATTCCCTGAACTTGTCTCATTTCAGTCCAAAGGGATTTAAATACTTGCCTCCAGCTCACTGATTTTTCTGAAAGTCAAGTTTGCTTTCTTTATGTTAACACTTCATTTGATGGCAACATTAATTTCTAAAGTCAAGATAATCAAGACCTGAGATCTCTTTCTTTCTCTCCAGCTTAGCAAGATAACTGCTGGCAAAGTGAAGGCATACTGGTAAGAGTGAAAATAGCAATGGGTAAGGAGATGGAGGGGAAACCTGACAATATGGTATGGTTTGATTTTCATTTTAACAAGGGCAGATATAGGCAAAAAACTCACAGAATTCATATTCATCAGCCGTAATAGTTTTTACAAGATATTTGAATGACTCTTAAACCCTTTGTTCCAACAGGAACATGTAGGCTTCATAGGCACCTGTGGTAGATGAGATTTTGCTACTTGTGATATTAGTGTGCTAATGAAATGAAGCTGGAAACATAAAGTCAGGCAGTGAAAGATCTCCTCCAGCAGCTCCATTCTGCCAGGGAAGTCCACTTGTGTAGCTTGAAAGGAAGGCCTACATTACACACCTACTTTTATCAATGTTTTCTGCTTTGGTGTGTCTTCTGTTGTAGCAGACACCACCAACTGTGGCTTGTACAGTTTCCTGTTACAAGTGATAGATTCTAACTATCACTGACTAGATTTTTTTTTTTTTTTTGGTTGATGAAGAGGAGATGAGATCAGCTATCAACTATGACTAAGTCTCATTACTGTCAAGGGATAAAAATAGAGTAATGTGTACATGCCTAAAGAAGTAAAAATAAGCCCATGTGTGTGACAAAGGTGGGCTGGTTCCATTGGCTGCTCTTGTCCAAGGTTATCCTCTGTTATAAGTTAATGCAGATGGTTGTTGAACAGATTGGGGCCATCCAGCAACACCTAGCAATATCTAGCAACATCTAGCATCTGTTCACCTAGCAATGTCAGATAAGAGGGCAGTTGCCTCTAAAAGCCACTTACATATTAATCCACTCAACAGTTTTCTGCTTGTACATCTGGGACTGAGGCAGGATCAGACTCTAGCCATGACCTCACAGAATCCTCCTTCTGTAGTGACACCCTTGCATAATACAGAAGAATATTTGCAGTGTCAAGGTCATGTCACAGCAGTCCAAAGAGTCAGAAGTTGCATGACTGTGTCAAGGAGTTTTTAAACAAGGCACGGAGCCTTGCACATATCTGTCATATGGCCTTGTAAGAGATAGATTTGGGAAGCCCTAAGCAAGGCTGTTCCCAGATGTAAGGTCACTATCACACAACAATAGTGTCCCTGTGAGGTGCTCCAAGAGACAATCATCACATTTGACCATTAGATTATCAAAATGGATATTGTAACAACATAGTGTTGAGTTTGAAAGGAAATTATTTCCATACCTGAGCCAAGAAAAATTTTCCAGTAACAGCAGGAAGATCTAACTTGGATGCCTACGAAGTTCTGTGAGTTAATAATGGCCAGGCAGAGGGCCAGTAGAAATAGATGGTATTGTTTCAAAAAATATATATTCATCCCTTTCCTCTTACACTTTACCTGCTGTTTGTCTTTCTGGACTGCAAGTGCTTCAGAGCAAAGCTGCATTTATTGCCTGAGATCAGTCATATTACTTACTTAATCAACAGCTGCTAATGATAAATAGGAGTAATATAAGACATTAATGGCTTTTTACCCATGTCTGCATCTGGCTCTCAGTGAGGTACTGCACTTGTTACTGCTGCATCTGAGCATATGTTCCCAGGGCAATGCCTCTAAAGTCTTCACAGCAGCAATACACGACATGAAAGCTGTTGGCAAATCCCTGAAGTTGGGGCTGGAGGCAAGAGAAAAAGTAACCAAGAGATAGTCAAGAGATCCATGAAACCAAAGGGTGTGGTGTGAAAATGGTAAAGAGTAGTGAAGAGATAAGAAATCCAGGTAGCTAAAGATGAACCCTGGGGCAAGGAACAGGCAGGAACAGAGCAAAACTTGTCAAGCTTGATAACAATGAGATTCTACAAAACACAACAAGCAGCTGACACAGTGATAAGATTGGTTTTACAAGCCAACACTTAATACCAGTTTTGGCCAAATGACTGTCTGCAGTTCAGTCATCTTGATGGATAGAGAAGCGTCTACCACACTCTGGCAAGAACTAGGGGCTGATATTAAATTCTTCCCAGAAAACAGTAATAAGATATGCACCACTTACATGTTCCTACATAATGATGATGTAGCAGGATGCTGATGCATTGAAAAGGCATTGAAAACAAGCAAGATTTTACAAATCTTTTCACCTCACTGTAATAATAAACAGTAAGCAGTCATTGTCATTTTCCCATATTTTTCCTTCTGAATCTTTAGAGGAATCTTACACCAGAGCATTCAGGTCTCATTAGCCTTCAACAAGCTACTGTAGTCACTCCCCCAGAAATGGTAAATTTACAAAAAAATCACTTCTTTTTTTTATTTTTATAATAAAGATTCAAATAGGAATGATTGTACAAATTCCTAGTGCCCATGTCATTCACAAGACCAGACTGCCACAATGAATCCCAAAATCTGCAAAGCAATTTTTTTCCCCTCATTATTCTTCACTTTAATCCCATTCAATTTCATTTGTATTCCTTCACTATGTTGTCAGTCTGCATTACAGTGGGGGTTTGGAAGACCTTCAACAAAAGAATTCTTGCATGTGCTACAACCCTCACCCTTTGTACCTTCATTCAGTGCCCAGTAGAATGAATTTCTAAATGCCTGCATATTGCAGGAAACCAACCCTTAATAAATCTTAGGGTGCAAGTCTAAACAGGTGACAGTACTTTCCAATCTCCTATGGAAACAATACGTTTTAATTAAGTATAAGGTTTAATACAATTTTCACTCCTTATACAAAAATGCACGGTGATTAACAGACAGCTGACAAGACAACTCTAATAATTTCTGATTAAAAGCTTTTGTTTAGTATTTTCAGTCACTCTCTACAGGGAATTAATTACTGGAAATGAAAAAAAATGAAGGTTCATGCCAGTTAATATCCTTGAGAAAGTGGAAGGTAATCAACTGTATAAATTACAGTGGCATATGCAGGCCAGCCTGTGGTCAAAATTTGTACAACATACACCAGTCAGTTTTTGAGATGGTTAGACTGAAATACAAATGCAGGGTAAATCTGTTGCAAGTAGCTGCTCCATAGTTTAGGTAATCAGTGAGCAGCTGTATTCAGATAAAGATGCCATTGCAACTTTTCTTCACTATGTGATTTTTAAAATGACATTTAACTATTTAAAATGGCCACTACTGTAGTTGCAAAGCATTTATTTACATAACCCCTTCATATCCTCTATTGCTCTTTAAATAAGCAAATCACCTTCTAGGGCAAATCTACATGGAAATATACATGAGAACCAGACATCAGGCTGTGCTAAGTACTGATCTACCTACCCAGACCAGGGTTTCAGTTGACAAGTGAAACCATTCCAGCTAAATTGGGGTAACACGTACTCCAACAAATGTTCCCAAACAGGATTTGTATAAAACTAGTGACAAAAGAGAAAATGAACCACTTTTTATTATCCATAGTTCTCAAAGAGGTGTTAGTTCAAAAACTTACCTGGGAAAATGTACTTGCAGAAAGCTTGATTAGACAATCTCTTAATTGGCATCTGTGGTTCTGGAGTGTTTTGCTCCTCTGAGTTGATTGCATTAACTTGAGTCAGTTAACAGCATTCCAAATGTTAATCTAGACATGTAAAGATACTTTCATTTCAACACAAATGTTTGTATTTTTTTCCCAGGTCTAAGCCAATTGGCAATCAATTATATTCAATTTTAGCAGCTGGAGTGTAGAGGTACAGTACTAGAGAACAAACATATGCCCTCTGGGCATGGTAATCTTTCCCTGCAGAAAACCATCACTAGGTCATTTGATGCCTTATCACTATGCTACTTGAAGTATCTTCCATTCCAGTTTGTCGCCAGTGCCACACAAGGCTTGTACTGGCCACCTGCAGGATCTGGGAGAACTTAAATGTGCACTTCTGATAATCTTGTGTTTGTCCAGGGATTCTTTATGACTTTTTAATATTGCCTTGATGACCTCCACTTGTGGTGCTCAGTTGTCAGTGAACTTCAACTGAACTAATCTGTTCATTAGAGAAAACCTACTGCAGGAGTTTGAAATATTATATATATATAGATAGCCATATATATGAACTTATGTCATTTGAAATTTCCATTAAAGAAATTCAATTTTGCAAGAAAACAGAAAAATTGGTCAGAAAGAGTAAATAATTTAAGGTCTGTTAATAACTTGGCTAAATATTCAGTGTTGTCAACTATATTACTTTGTTCTGGAATTAAGAAAGTTATAAGATGGCAGTAAGATGTAAACAAAAGTTGCCATCATATATATATATATATATATATATATATATATATATATATATTAATAATCAATGAATGAAGTCTCTAAAGGATTCTGAAAACTATCTGGGTGAAAAGAACCACTGGCACCAGTGCAGTTTTTCCCATGATGACATTAGTTTTAAAATAATACTAAATAATAAGGATGTAACTTAGAAAAGAATATGAAAGTGTGTATTATTTGTTCTGAAACTGTGACTCACCCATGTTGCCCTCATCACCTGTATCAGTAGGAGTTTGTCACAGGCCATGAAAGGAGTTGGATTGTGCTGCTAGTTGGTGACATAGAAAGTCTGTTCAGCAGAGGAAGAGAGTTACAAATTATGATCAACATTGTTATGAACCCCTTTTCACACCAACAGGCAGTTACATGGGGAAAAAGAACGGGTGTTAGCATGCTCTAACCAACTGAGCTAATTTCAGGGGTGAGTAACTAACTGCTCTTTGTGGTATTAACAAAAATGCCATCAAGGACTCGGATTTTGAGATGATTTTTATGCTCTGCTTTTCTTTCAAGTTACCTTGCCCCTGCTCTCCAAATAACAGTTGTTGTCTTACAGAGAGGTGCAGCTATGACTTCTGAAAGACAGAAGGGCTTCTTTCTCCTTTTTTTACTGCTTTTCAGCATTGCAGGAGAGGTTTCCTTTACAACTTCAGCCTTTCTTATTTATTTTCTCTCTAGGGCAGACACTCTTTTGTCACAAGTTAAGGGATATCTCTGTAGTCATCACACAGACAAAACCTCTCTTGAAATGATTGGAAGAAGAACTGAAGAACTGGGTCCTATACCACCAAGAGTATTTTGACTAGGAGTTGTCAGAGAAAATGGTGATTCTCAGCTATTAGAGCTACTTGAGTGCATCACCACAACAAGCACTAAACTGGGAACAGTGCATCTTTAAAATGCACTCAAAAATTATGGTTTAGATAGGGACTAACCGAGATTTTCAAGATCAGTTGCAGAAGTTTTCCTTTAAGTACATTGGAATCCTACATATTAAACTGTGAATATTGATAAAAGTATCCTAGAGAGGACAGTGGAGCTCATGCCTGCTGAGGAGACTTAAAATGACAGAGAAATAGGAAAATCAGAGAGCTTGAGATAAAACAATAAACGCAATTATGATATCTCAACTCATTTGCATTACTTTTTCTCACTGCAACATATATTTTCTTCATGAATAGCTGTAAAGCATTGTCATTGATTAACAATTCTGAAATGTTTAATGTATTTTCTCATTTGCAAATGTACCTGTGAAGCTGGTTAAAAAGAGGGTTGAGATACTCCTGTTGAGATATATAAATATGGTCATGAATTAAGTTTTGACCTGTGCAGGATTCTGAGTGACCTTAGTTCTTTCACTTCATCAGTACTTGATGCCTCACAAACAAATGCTCAGCACCTGATTTGAAGAAAAGCCACTTAAAATAATTTGCATGTGAGGTTAAAAATAGCAAGATTTGTCATGTTCTTTACAAATTCCTTGTTGGGGAAGTTATCAAATAGAAACTAGGGGGTATGCTCGAAGAAGACTGACTAGAGAAAATTTTGTTATTACACATTTCCTTTCTTCAGCAGTACCATCTCTCTTCCATCACATCCCAGACCCAAATGGTTGTGCATATTCCCTCACTTGTGCTGGGTTGCTATCAGAGAGATCAGTTTATTGATCTTAATACCAATGCACCAGCAAAAGGAAAGGATATTGGGAGGAACAATTTAGCTGACGCTGGCTATGAGAAAAGGTCAGTAGCCCCACAGCCTCACCATCACGAGAAAATCTGTCACCACTGCTATTGATTAGGTCAAATCTGTATTAAAAAGTTTTGGTTTTGCCAATAGCAAAACCAGCCCTCAATAAATTTTGTCAATAAATTTTGTATTGGTTCAAGAAGCAGATGAATGTTGTGACTGAAATCTGTCTTTGTAATTCAAGATCATTAGGCTGAAGAAATTCAAGGTAATTTTAAAATAGCTGTATCTTCTAGATGATTTCTGAAAAATGTGTGTTTCTAAAAATATTGATTTGCTATACTACACAGTCTGTTTATGCTGGTGTTCAGCTAGCCTTACAGATATCAAACTCTTCCTTACCACAACTTAATCTGCCTTCCTGTTGATTAAGTTTTTTATCCATTTATATCTGCCCATACAGTAGACAAATTTCCCTCTGCAAAGCAGTGATCTCTTACATTTTTCTATGCTGGCAAAGCTTTATATTTTAGGGAATTTGATATTATTTAGACCTTATAAACAAACAAAGAAACTACCCTCCTTTTCCCCTCCCCTCTCTCCACCCCAAAATCTTTGCATGGAGTCTGAACACAGGAGTATTTCCCCACAGGTAATGGACATCTTTCCTTAGGATGGTCTTGAAAGAGACTTTTCCCTTTCGTGACTAAATTAGGCTTGGAAATTTCTGGAAAAGAAATACTTTTGGGGAATGGGGAATCATCACTCCAATCTTTAATAACATATGCCTGTTAACATATTTATATATTTTAATTCAAATAGACTGATACTTGATGCTTATATTTTCCTGTCCTAAGAGAAAGAAAGCAGAAAAGGGGAGAGAGAAACTTCAACCCTGAAACCAGGCCATTCATAATAACCAGAGTAAATTTCTTAAGCAAAACTTTTTTTTTTATTTCTACAAAAGAGCATGTTTTTCAATAGCACTAACCTACAGCCAAAAAAAAATTCCTCTAGCTATTACACAGACAATTATTCATAAAATAATAAAAAATTTTCTTCAGGATTCTGTACATAATAGAGCAAAATACCAAAATACTTCAGTTTTCAGTATAATTTTCTGTAATCTTTCTGTATTCCTAATTGGAGACCTAAAGTGCCTGCTGAGTCAATAATAGTAAACAAAGAATCATATTGATCCACAAGTCACTTTTCTGACTATGACTTAATTCTAATTTTGATGTTTAACACAGACTTACCTGAGAAACAGTGCAAGTCAATGTATGCATCTCACTAATTCTCTTAGTGGACTAGTATAAGCAGCTTTTTACATAATGGTTTGTGTAGTCAATTAGCAGAGTATTAGCCATAATAGATAACATTCTTACTAAGACCATATTAATTAGAGCTTAAACACAGCTAATCTGAGACCTATATTGAATTTATATTATTATGTAAGCAGAACGTTTCCGCAGGCAAGTAATTTCCTTCAGAGCATTTTAAGGAAAAGGAAATCCTAGCATCTGAGATATAAAAATGCCGATTTTATCAGAGTATGGCAAACCACTTATGTTTCTTAAAACTTGAGTGTGCCAGGCTGTATTACAAATAATAATTACGAGCAGTAAAGGACAGAAAGATTGAACACCTTTTAAATTTATTGGAAGAAAAGGGGTGGAATTGCAAGCTAACAAAATATCTGCAAGGATTTAATGGATGCATGTTTCTGCTCCTCATTTTGCCTTGAGTTACACCTCAGCTCTGGAGTTCTCTAGTCACTTCTCTTCATCAAAAAAAGGGCTAGGATCTCTATGTGGACCCATTTTTTAATGATAACACGAATTCACCAATTATGAGACAAACTTTCTCTGAAAATAATTAGGAGTCTTCTCTTATACAGATGAAAATTAATTTTTAGTTGCATGGATTTGTGGCCTCCTTATCACTTTGTTCAGCAGTTCTGCAATATAACCAAAGCTTAATATGTCTCTGGCAAATCAGCTACCTGAAGAAATGCTGTAGATAAAAACATATTAAATTTTTAAATCACATGAAACTCAATAATTGCAAATTTACAAGCAGAGAAAATTTTGGGACAGTATCAAAAACTGTTTTGCAATGAAACTAAAATGCTGCCATCTTGACCTCTGCTACGAATTGTGGCATCAGTGCTGTTAACAGAAAAAAAATCCACTAATATGAGGCTGACAGGGCCACAACATTCTGTTGTCTGGTTACACCACTGAGAATTATTGCCCATCTGCATGCCAGAAGACAAGTGACTCTCATGGTTGCTGAAATGAAGTGGAAGAATGAGGGCTAATATGGCTGTAAACGCTCATGCCAAGAGTCATGTAGGTGACTGGGGCACACCAGGCAGGTTAGCACTGTAACATCAAATGCAGATTTGACAACCTTTTGAATACATACTCCCCTCTCCCATTTTTATTGAGATTTTCACATTTGTAGTAATTCAAAATTTTTTACTTTTAGTGAAATATCCCTTCAAGCATTATGGGATAATTAAGTATCGGCCATACTCACTCATATCTAAAAATATCAGCCAGCAGTGCTTTAAAATCTCCCCAGTTTATGCATCATTATTTTTGGAACATGTACTTTAATTTCACCAACAGAGGTCACTAAACCACTGAGAACCATAAGTGTTTGGTGGGAACACACCCTAGTCAATCTTCCTAACATCTTTAGATAGTCATTTTCAAAGGGCTCATATTCAGCTGCTTCAGTAAATATAAGCTGAGTTAACAAAAAGAGAGAAAAAAAAAGAAGACAGTGTATGCTTATGCACTCAGGGAAATGAGCTTTACTCTGGATATGAATTACACAAAACACTACATTGTTAAAGATATTTCAGTATTAGAATTTATTTTAAATATCTATTATGAAGCCAGTAACATACATACATGCATAGGTATGAGTATTGTTAAATCAATTTTTCAAGGTTAAAACAGGCCCTGATTTAAACTATAGTGTTTTGGATGACCTGCTGAATTTTATTTTTGAAGCTTTTTGCTGTGGAAAACCAACCTAGTGGGGAGAGAGTATGAAGAGGAGGATCACAGAGAAATAACATTTAATAGTATTAATACTAGATAGAAGCACAGGAGAAACCAAGAGCTGTCACTGACTTGCTCATTTTGGCAGAAACACTCAGCTAATGGAACTGTATTAACACATAATTTTCCAACTTTCAACTGTAATGAAAAGCTATTTTTACAAATCATTACTTTCAGTATATGGTGTTTCAGCCACATGGCTTCTATTAGTGTACAGGGGAGTTTCACAACCAAAGCTGCCTGTGCAGCACTGAAAGTGCACCTTTTATGTTGAGCTAATCCCAGAGGGGAGTCAGCACTCGTGCCCGTGTCCTTTTGACCTTTATCCTTTTAATGCATTTTGCCTCAGTAGCAAAAGGTGAAAACCTAGTTTTTATGTTTCAAAACAGAGCATTTCAACTCTGATTCTCAGTGAAGCTAAGGAAAGTAACATCAGCTCTTGTGGAAATGTTGCAAGTCCCTGGCTCAGCAATCAACAATAGCTTTAGAAATGTGTTTTTAGAATCGCTTTTCTGGTAGCCCTTTGAAGCTCACCCATACAGCCCTGCTGCCATCCCTCTGAACAGCTGTGAACATGTGAAGTCACTGGAGTGGAAGATGTTAATTACTGTCAGCTACTGGAATTTCTCCAGGGACCTCTTGTGGTTAGAAACATGTTTCCCTAAAGAAGTGCACTAGGTGCTGGGATCATTTCTCCTGTAACATACCTGAATCCTCCCTTCTTAAGCAAAAGGAATTTCTCATTCCAAAGCAAAACTCTAAATATTCACTTTAAGTGTTCTTCCCATATGACACTGTGATTTTTTTAAGCAATCTTTTATTTCTGTGAAGAGTTCCAACAATAGGGAACTGAGTTTTTCAGGGACTAGGTTTAGCATTTATACAGATTTTCATTAAAACTGGGTAAACAAGTCTAAAATAAAAAAGGAACAAAATCAGAAAACATAGAAAATAAATTGATGGACAGAAGTGTGGCTAGGGCTTTTTTTCCCCAACTAGATTAATGTGACCTTCCTTTTTATGGCCAAGAAAAGGCTACACACCTTCCCTCTGTGTCATCGGAAAAGGGCACAGACTAAAAATGTTTTTTTTTTTCTTCAGATTTACCTCCTTCTATTTATTGGCATTTTGAGTCTAAACTAGTTAGCATCAGGAGCTTGATGTGATGCCAGTGAGCTATTACCCACAGGGAACTAAAATAATAGCAGATGAGCTGGCAGAAAGATCCCCAGAAAGGGAAATAACATGAAACTAAGATTCTAAGCCCAGCCCTTTACTGTGACAACTACAAAGCTCCTTTAATGACTGAACACATCCTTAAATATACCTCGTAGATCCCTCTGCAGTAGTTAAACCTTGTAATCACTACCACCCCCGCAACAAGACCAAGTCAGGTAAGTCTCTGGCTAGAGAGAAACGGGGATGAAATCGTTAATCTGCAGGACATGACTCCCAAGATGTGAAGATAAATGCTGAGGACATTTCTCTTGTCCTTTGCTGTAGGTGAGAATGGCACATGCTGCCCTGTATCATACTCTATCAAGTGACAGACACACCCGTCTTTGCTAATCTAGGAGTTGAAGGAAAACAATCACCCTGATCCCCAAGAATGCTGTCCCTTTACCAGAAGTCCTCACGCAGCCCGAGAAGGAAGGTGTAAGTGGGAAGAGGGAAACTGAATGTAATGGAAAGTAAACATATCAACTGTGAAAACAGTAACCACCAGAGCTACAGAACCCCTTCCTTGTTATACTTAAGGACAAGTACACTGATATTCAGTGTTTACAGAGGTAAAAGTCCCACAATTGCAGGGCCAATTCCCTTTTATGTAGGCCATTAGTGCTGTTGTATTGTACTCCTTCCTCAGTCCAACATCAAACGCAGTGATTGAGGAGCAAATAGAGCTCAGGTGAAGGATTGCTTAATTCTTTCAAAATGGTCACTGCTTAGTGGCATAGACCTTCTCCTAACTCTGGCTCAGCTGCTGCAGGCCCTCAACAAGGGTTGAGATGGTAAGAGAGTGTGTTTCCCAGCTCATCACAAGTAACAATGAAAGTAAAAGTAAGTACACAAACACTGTTTATATACAAAAAGTTTAATTGAAATACCTGTATAAAAAATATGATCTCCATACATTTCACACCGTTAAACAGAAGAAAAAAATCCAAATCCAAGCTGCATAAATGCAACCAGATCACAGAAACACAGCTATTAAAATAAATTAAGGTTTATGACTCTGCCACTTTACCTTCCAGAGCCAATGCACGGAGACTGTACAATGTCAATAATTTAAAACCCTTCCAAACAGCATTACTTTACACTTCTGGTACAATAATACCAGACAAAAGGCATACTGACTAACTTTAAAAAGTCATTCTATTTCCCTTAAATTAGACTTTGTACAACAATTTCCCATCTTCCAACAAAAAACTGGTAAGGTCAGAAATTTTTTTTATTTTTATTTTTTTGTAACCAAAAGTTGACAGGAATGCAGAAAAAAAAGTGCCATGGGCAAACCACTAGAATTCCCATGGGGAGAAGGAGGGGAAAGCACAGTGTTGAATAACTCTAACCAAATAAATTAACCAAATAAATAGCCACAGTTGAAAACTGTGGGAGGTCTTCTAAAATCCAAACAATAAATAACTGTATAGTACACGGGAAAAACCAAGTTTACATAAACACATTATACAGGTATGGAAAAAAAAAAGTAGAAGTCCTTGAATCTTGCATTGATTGTGCATTCAACATGCCCATACATACTTTAAGACTCGCAGGGTGACAAAAGGCCGGGGGGAGTTGAGAAAGGGGCTTCTCATGCCCAATGGTAGAGATGATAAAAGGAAACATGAATAAATGTTTCTGATAAAGAAGCCGATATACCTGTTCATATTTCTGTGCAGGCTATAGGAAATATTTTGAGCAGCAGAAGTGGGTTGGATTTGTAAAGGGCAGGGGGGCAGGAGTGAAATGTCTGTGTTCAAGTATTCCATCACCAGTGGATGGGACTACTTCATTCAATCACCGAACAGGTTCTCCAATGCATCATAGGAGCTGCTTCCCCCAGCACTGAGTCTAAAGGGAGCAAATTCCTATAATGAACTGGATCTTCTTTGGACATAGACAGCTCAAAAAAGAAAGTCCCACTGAAGCAGCTTTCAAAAAGGCACTCAAAAGCAAATAAAATCTAGTCCAGGCTCTATGAGAGCAAAAAAGTTTACCATGTATTCAAGAGGTCACTGCTTTCTTAATAAGGTCAGTCTTTGACTAAGTACTGGCCTGCAACTCCCAAACATCAGCGTTTCCAAAGGAAATCTCTCATTCCAAAGCAGAAACCAGCAAAGGGGGAAAACAAAATCAAGTCCCTCAGACAAAGATTCAACTACAGAATAATGAATGCATTTTTCTAGCCCCTCCTATGTATTGGCAGCAGCACTGTGGTCTTTCTGCTTGAAGCTCCCCCTCCCAGTGCGAGGTCCTTAGTAATTCACAGACTCTCATTACTTGAACTTGTGCTAGATACATCAGTATCAAGGGTCCGTAGCCTTATGTCACAGTCCTCAGACTTCACTACTTCAGATTTGTGCATCCATTGATGGTCAAAAATCTGCTCAAGTGTTGGTCTGTCTGAAGGCCTCAGTGAAAGGCACCATTTGATCAGCTGTTGACATTCTGTAATAAAAAAAAGAAAACCATATTAGACTAAAAAAGTAAAAAAATTACAATCATCAGTAACAAAAATCCACCCACCACAAGCTCATGTGTACAAGATCATTAAAAATAAAACCCAAAACAAAAAAACCCATTTGACTTCTGCAGAACTTACCAGGTGAAATTCTTCTCCTGAAGTATAATCGCCCCCTCAGGATTTCTTCATCTTGCTCAAAAGGGATGTCTCCACAAACCATGTCATATAACAGAACTCCCAGAGACCATACTGTTGCTGACCGCCCATGGTATCTGTGGTATCTGATCCACTCTGGAGGGCTGTATACTCTCGTTCCTGAAAGAAGAAAAAAAAACAACAACACAATTAGAGTAAAGGTTTAAAGTTTTCCCCCATTATTCAGCTCCTTCTGGCAGAGCTAAATTAAATTCAAAAATTTGACATTTAGGAATTTCAAAAAACCAAAAAAAAAACCCAACAAAAAAAAAAAAAAAAAAAAAAAAACCAAAACAAAAACAAACAAACAAACAAAAAAACCCAACAAAAAAAAAAAAAACCCCAAAAAAAAACCCCACAAAAAAATCAACACCAAACTCAGAAAACTAAACAGCTTTAAATTTTTCACAAGCCAAAGCCATTAGCAGTGTAATTTCAGGTCATCTGCAGGGTTACACCATCAACAGACTTGGCCCATCCGGTTGTTCTATTTTGTTGCAAGGAATAACACAGCCCCATCAGCTGACTGTTTACTGAGGCAAGCTCCCTTTCACTGACCACGTGGCGTCTGCAGCATCACACCAAAAATAGACACAAAAGGACAAAGGGGGCTGGCAGGGAGGAGGAGAGGGCGACAAGAAGGTGAAACTCAGGTCTGCCCGCATTACACGGGGCTAATCTGCTTTATCCAATTCCACAGGGCAGTAAACAAAATAGGGCCGCTTACGATTTCTATGTTTTTAAGGCCTCCCCCCGGGGCTTCTATGCGGCAGCTTTTCCCAACTCGCCCCCCCTTCTCCTCCTCCCTCCAGTGTCCGAGGGCTCCTTGGATACCAAACAAAACGGGGAATTCGTGATGCGAGGGTCACGTGCGGCAGGGCTTCGGGTTTCACAACAAACAGATGTGAGTGCGGCAGCTGGGGCGGGGGGAGCGAGACCCCGGTGTTACATCAGTCCTACTCCAAGGACTGGGGGAAACGCTCCCTCTGGTCACATGCTGGCTTATGCTCAGCTTTCCCACCCCTAAAGCATCGACCCCAGCCGCTGGAGCAAGTAATTTCGAGGGAGTGCATTTGTCCCCATCGCTTTAAAATCTGCAATGCGGGATTTCCAGGACACTGGCAGAATGGGAGCGGGGGAGGTACCACTCCGAGTTAAAAAAAGCCACCGCATATAAAAACTGCATATCCACACATGGAAACATCCGACACTGGCAAAACCTCCATGTAAACAGATCGCCCTCTAGGAAAAAAACCCCGCTTTTTCCAAGACAGGGAAACATAAACTGCTGCGTCACTGCTTGGAATCGCTTCTTTCCTACGCAACTGAACACCCCTAAGCGGCTTCGGGTCCACAGGTTTCCATTACCGATAGACCTGATATGAACCCCCGCACCAGGGGCTCTGCTTGCTGTGACTGGTCACTGGAAAGGGACTAAGCGGCAGCTCTGGGGAGGGCATCACCCCGGGAGGGGCACGGGAAGGGTGGGAGGCACGTACCGTCGAAATCGGTATAGACTGTATCCTTGAGGAGGGCCCCTGAGCCAAAATCAATGAGCTTCAGCTCGCCCGTGCGGAGGTCAACCAGCAGGTTCTCGTCCTTGATATCCCGGTGCACCACGCCGCAGCCGTAGCAGTGGCGCACCGCCTCCAGCACCTGCCGGAAGAACCCGCGGGCCGTCTCCTCGTCCAGGGCACCCTTCTCCGTGATGAAGTCGAACAGGTCCTTCACCAGCTCGGGCCGCTCCATGATGATCAGGTACCCGTCGGGCCGCTCGTACCAGTCTAGCAGCTTGATGACCCCTCTGAAGCCGGAGCCCACCTTCTTGAGAAGGACGATCTCCAGGGGCACCATGATGCCGCTCTGGGCGGAAAAAGGGGCGCGGGTTAGCGGGGGGGTGGCGCGGCCCGGGGCACCCCCTCGCTGAGGGGAGGGAGGCGGGGAGGGCGTGCAGGGCGGGGAGGAGGGCGCGGCCGGCGGGCCCCCTCTGCCGCTGCCGCAGTCCGAGGGGCGGGCGCGGCGCTGCGGCGGCGAACCCCCGCCAAATTCCCTCCCGACGCAGAGGCCGCGCCAGCGGGGCGGGCCCCACCGCCCACACAATGGCCTCGCCACGGCGGAGCCCCGCGGCACCCCCGGAGCCCCCCCCGGGTACTTACAATGGTGCCCCACTCGGTCACCCGCTCCTTCACCACATGCTTCACGGCGACCTGCGGAGTGCGGAGAACGGAGGCGCCGTGAGCGGCGGGGCGGGCTCAGCCTGCGCCCCGCCGCCGAGGGCCGGGCCGGCCGCGCCCGCCGCTTCCCGCGCCACGCTCCCGCCCGCCGCCCCCGGCCGCGAGCCCCGCGCCTCACCGGCAGCCCGTCGGCGATCCTGTTCCCTGCGTACACGGTGCCGAAGCCCCCGCTGCCCAGCACGGAGCCCACCTGGTAGACTTTATCAAAGGGCTCCTTCTCCACTTTCACTGCGTAAACAAGAGGGAAAAACCCGCGTTAATGTCCGCAACCGCGCTGCACCCGAATGATAATAATAATAATAGTAATAATGATAAAAATAATAAATAATGTAAAAAAAGCCCACAAACGCTTTGCCCGGCAGACCCATACTGTGTGCGCTGCCTTGATTCCAACCAAGGCTTTATAAAAAAAAAATCTTTTTCTGTTTAAAAAATGTAAAAATATATAAACGCAGCTCCGGGAGTTGCGAGACGCCGAGCCCAACGCCCCGGTATCGCAGGGCCGGTCCGCGCCCCTCCGGCGCAGCGCTGGCAGGGACACCCCAGCCTCGTACCTGGCTGGAGGATCTTCACCGGCAAGTGGTCCATGCTGGGGCTGCAGATGTGCGCCAGCGAGCCGAACTTGGAAAGCAACATCTTCCGAGGGAGGGAAGAAAACGTCGAGTTAGTTCGCCGCGGCAGCTCCGCCGGCGTCCTCTCGGCTCGGCGCGGCTCTCCTCTCTCCGGAGCCGGCGGAGGGCGGCGGGCCGCCGAAAGCTTCTGCGCGGCTTCTTCTTCGGCCAGGAGCGGGAACCCACGAAGTCCTTGGGGGTCCGTCCCCGCCGGCAGTAGTCCAAGTGTCGGTCGCACAAAGTCCTCCGGAGAAACGCAATCAGCGAACGCGCCGCTCCCGCGTTTCTTCTTCCACCCGGCGAAAGCCGCTCGGGGCGCAGGCAGGCACAGGCAGAACTATAGCCCTCCGCGGAGGCAGACAAGTCCGGGGGCTTCGGCTCCGCGCGTGGAGCCCGCCCCTGCGGGGGCCGCGGTGGCAGGAGCGGGCTGGGCGCCGCAGTGGAGCCGTGGCGGGCGGAGGACAGACCGCACCGCCGCCGAGCTGCCCGCGCGCTTCTGAGCCGGCGGCGCCGCCGAGCCGCCTCTTAACTCCCAATATTTTGGTGCGGGCAGAGTGCGGCGAGCGCGCCGAGAATATCCCTCCGCGGGGGAGGGGGGGAAACACCTCTCCCCGCCGTCCCCGCCGCCCCCTCCCCTCTGCGCCGGAGCCCCCGCGGGGCGGCGGCCGTGACTGCAGCGCCCTATCCCGCCCCGCCGCACGGGCGGACACGGGGAGGGCGGGGGGCTGGGAACTACTTAATCTGTAGTAACCGGCGCGCAGAGTTACACATCGTCTGAGAGGAACGCATCACACATTAGCGGCAAAAAAAAAAAAAAAAAAAGGCGGGGGGAGATTCTCCCAGTGTGCGTTAACGCTGCAGCGCGGCCAATCGCCGGGCGCCCTTTCAAAGGGCTCCCGGTGCGGCCCAATGAGGAGAGCCCTCATTTGCATGCGGCGCGCGGCCAGGCGGCGGCAGGGCGGGAATGCCGCGGCGCGCCGGGCGCGCCCCGCCCCGGGCTGCGGGAAGGTCGCTCCGAGCCGCCGCGTCCGGGGCTTCGCGGGGGCGGGGCGCCAACATTGCCGGGGCACGGTGGGCCGCGGCTCTGCGGAGCCCGCCTGGGGCTCCAGCAGCCCGGGCATGGTGGTCGGACCCTGCTCATTTTGCCAGCCGGTGCTCCCCAGTGAGCACGCGGCGCGCTCCCTCGCCCTCAGCGGCGATTTCTCCTCCTCCTCCCCAGAGCTGCCCCCTCGCCTCGGCGCAGTTCGGCCCCGTGCCAGCGCGGGGGGACGCCGGCGCCTGCCCTCCGCGCCTGCCTCTGTCAGTCACCTCCCCTGTGCGGAAGCCCCGCGGGGCCGGTGCGGCGCGACGGCGGGCGCCGGAGTCCTGGCGGCGCAGCTCGGAGGAGCTGAGCGCTTCCCGCCCCGCCGAGGCGCCGCGCCTCGAGAGGGCACGGAGCTGCTCCACTGCCCGGCGCTGCCGCCGCCGCCCGCCCCGCAGGGGGCGCTGCATCAACAGGAATGGGGGCGCGTCCCGTGCCGCCGGGCCCGCGGGGGTCCCTGTGCCCTGAGGCCGCGCCGGGCACCGCGCCCCGGGCTCCGGCCTTTTTGTGAAGGGTCACCTTGACAGTTCGGGGCGCCTAGGCGGAGGGAGAAGCCCGAGAGCATCGAGGGCATCTTGCCGAGTGTCTGTCCAGCAAAGCTGTGGGCGACTGCTTTAGAAATTGACTGCGATGCTGGGTGGGCAACAACATCCTTAGTGAACGCTCCAGCAGCTACTCAGAGCCCAGCCCAGATGCGCTCCCGGGGCTGGCGCTCAGGCCGGGAGCACCCCGCCGTTTGCAGACAGCTGGGCGGCCGCCCCTCCGCACCCTGTCACCGCCAGGCCGGCGACACCGCCGCCCTGTCACCCACCGCGGCCCTGTCACCCACCGCGGCCCAGGTGGAAAAGCAGCGGAGCTGGAGGGAGCGGAGCTGCGCGGGGATCCCCGGTGTGAGGGTGTTTTGGGCAGCCCCTCCCACCCGGGGCTCTCGGGGAGAACCCAGCAGTTGGCATTGTCTGATAATAGTACTGCCGTAATCCCGGGCGGTCGTGCCCATAAACAAAGCAAGGACTTCTAGGGAGAGGTAATATCTTTTATTAGATTAGACCAGCTGATGTAAAGGTCAAGTTTGCAGGCGCAGTTTCAACCCTTCATGTCCCAGAATGTATTTTTTGAAGATAGATCTGTTGGGCTATTAAAGTTACTACTTCTCGTACAGACCAATTTGCAGACGCTCCAAAATAAACCATTGAGTTTATTGAGTAGCTGAAGAATTCAGGAGGTTTCATGTTTATGGATTTTTTTTCCTTAAAGCTAATGATATGGATTTATAGATAAAACAATGAAAAAGCTCTTTTTTTAAATTTTTTTTTCATTTGTGTTAGACCCTGCCTTTTGGCTGTCTCAAATCACATTAATAAAAGTTGACACATGTAATATATGTAAGTGCTAATTATTTAGGGTATTAACACTGCAAGTTGTTACTAATTCCTGCTTTTTTTTACATGACCAGGCATGAAAAATCATACATGGATCACTAGTCTGTAATCCTAAAAACATCAAGCCTTGTCATTCCAACTGTATTTGGAATTTCTTAAATTCATCTCTGTGTGTGGCCAATCTATAGTAAATCAGTGATACGTTTACCTTGAACCTGTTTAGGAAATAATACAGTTCCCTCAAAATCCTGTTGCATTTAAGCTACATCTTCAGCTGTGTCAGCTATTAAAAAAAACATGACATACCTTTCCACATATATATTTGTAGCAAAATGGTAATCTAAAAATTCTGGGATTAATCCTGGCATTGATGTAACTCTCAATCTGATTTGTATTTTCACATCAGTGTGAAAAGGAGGTTATTTTAACATTAAAGAAAACAAGACAGTTACTGTAAAAAAAAAAGGGTGATAAGGGGGTATTTGTTCTTCATTCACTTAATTTTGGCAGACAGACATTTAATTTGTATACAGCTACAAGCACTCTTGGTTTGACAGAATTACAGATGGATCCCAGACATGGAGTTTACCCTGTCTTTACACATAAGCCTTTCATGGGTTTGTGGTGCTCCTTTTGATCTGGCTTGGAACATGCAGTTCAGTGGTCCTAAACAATTATAGCTGCAGAAATATTTTATAAACTAGTTTTGGCCACTTTAACAGTGGCTTTGCAACTATAAATGGAAAATCATTCATGAGTAGGATGCCAGTTTGATTTAGGATTCATTTTTCTGTGCAGCAGTCCCTGAGCAGGAGTGAGTGTGTCAGGCACAGGAATACGGAAGATCCATGGAATTTTCTGCTTGCAGAACAGTACTCCCTTCAGGCTACCTTTTAATGTCTGTATGGAACCCAGCTCAGAATTTGCTGTGGCACATCATCAGGTACTGCACCAGTGACATTAATGGCCTCTAATATGTACTTATAGCCATTGTAGTGTTGGATAGGACTAAAAAAATGCATCTGTTCTCATAATGTGACCATAAGGAATACTGCTAAGAATGCTCTGGCAGTAAATGTCCATTAAACTTACAAGAATATTGGTATTTCTAGGTCACTCGACCTCCTTATATGTCAGAGCTCCTAGCTCCCTTAATGACTCTTAGCTTGATTCTCCTCAGTCTCTCTTTCATTTGGCAAGAGAACAAACTGAACACTGTGCTCTAGATGTGGCTTCATCTGTGCTGAAGAGAGGGCAGTAATCATGTCCCTTGACCTGCAGGCTGTGGCACTCCAAGATGTGGTCAGTGTTCATTACTGCAGGCACACACTGCTGACTTTGTTGGTTTGTGGTCCGCTGGGTCTTCTCCTGTGGAACCGTTAGTTCCAGCCTGCACTCTCCCTGACTGTATCCTGTCCCAGATGTGGGATCCTGGCATTCTCGTTTTTGGAAGTCCAATACAGATGTATGTGTTATACATTTATTCAGCTAGTTTGAATAGTAGCTGTACCCTCCAGTATATCAACAGCCCCCCTTGATTTGGTGTCACCTTGTATTTCCAAAGGTCACGGATGAAAAAGTTAAATAATATCAGCCATTTTATTGATCCTAGGAAATATCCCTTGGAGTCACCTGCTAATTGGACTTGAAACAGTTATAAGCAAGCTTTTGGGGCCCATGACCTGGCCAGTTTTTAATGCACCTTGTAGCATACCTATATCTTCCCAATCTGGCTGCAGATGCTGAAAAACTATCAAAGCTCACAGGCAAGGGGAGCAACACCTACTCTAATCTCACCCAGGCAAGCCTGTAATGAGGTTGTAGAAGACAATCAGAGTGACTAAACACAGTTTGTCCTTGGGAAATTTGAGATGGCTGTTCTCAATAACATTTTTGTTGTTGTGGTAATGATTCCTATGAGTACTTGCTCTGTAATTGCCCCAGCAACTGAGAGAAGGTTGATCATCTTTTCACCACCCAGATCCTCCTTTTGCAATTTCCTAAGACAGATGTAATATTTTTCCAGTTGTTAGAAACCTTCTCTGATCACTGTGACCTTTCACAAGGGACTGAGTGCCCTTCCAATGACTTTTGCTGTCACTCTTAGTACTCTCAGATGTATCCTGTCCAACCCCATGGACGTGTATGACATTTTTATCTTGTTTAATTAGACCCTGACTTGATCCTTGCTACTTAGCATGGAATTCTGGGATCCCTGAGAGCAGACCATGCCAGTAGAAACAGATAAAACAAATACCTGTGTGCTGTGTCCCAAAGTCACCTGCTGTATTTAGCAGCTGGCCTAGATTTTACTCAGTCCCTTGTTTTGCTGCAAAAGTGTCCTTACCCTGATGATCCTTCATCAATTTTAACTGCATGTAAGCATTGCCCCTCTAATTCCATCCCTGCATGCCCAGGAAATGCTCCTGTGCTCCTCCTACTCATTGTGTCCCCACTTCTACCTCCCATATGCTTGTTTTTTGTTGTTGAGCTCAGTCATATATACCCTGTGCTGCTAAGGAAGGCATCTGCTATATTTCCCTGTTTACTTGCAAATTAGGATGTATAAGAAATATGAATGACTCTGCCAGGTCTTACAGATCAGTTGTTAGGCCACTTCTTTCAGGAATTCCTGTGCTTTTCGTTTGACCAATGTCTTGTGAAGCCACAACCTCTCTTTAATTCTTTGCATTTAAGAACATGTTGTTGAAATTATGAATGATAGAGAATCATAGAATTGTAGAATATGCTGAGTTGGAAGGATCATCACCTGGCCCTGCGCAGAGCACCCAGAGACTCACACCATGTGCCCGAGAGCATTGTTCAAATGCTTCTTGAACTCTTTCAGGCTGGTGCTTTGATCACTTCCCTGGGGAGCCTGTTTGGTGCTCAACCACCCTGTGGGTGAAAAGCCTTTTCCTCATGTCCAACCCAAACCTTCCCTGACTCATCTTCACCTTGTTTTCTCAAGTCCTGTAGTGGGTCATAAGAGTGATGCGATCAGTGGCTGCTCCTTCGCTCCCCTTCATGAGGATGTTTTAGACTGCAGTGAGGTCTCCCTTCAGTCTCCTCTTCTCCAGGCTGGAAAGAACAAGTGACCTCAGCTGCTTCCCCTCCAAACCTCCCTCCTTTGGACAATTTCTAATAGCTTAATGTCTTTTTTATGTTGTGGCACCCAAAACTGCCCCCAGGACTTGAGGTGAGGCTGTCCCAGTGTGGAGCAGAGCAGGACAATCCCCTCCCTCACCCAGTCAATGATGCAGTGCCTGATGCAACCCAGGACATGACTGGTCCTCCTGGCTGCCAGGGCACTGCTGGAATCATGATCAACAGAAAGAAATTGACAACTTCTTCAGTAACACACCGTACATTTTCACATATGGCACATTCTTTTCCCTTTATAAATCAATATCCTGAGTGTATTCAGTCAAGGTTGACTCCTACCATAAGCATTAGTGAGACCAGTATTGAGGGACTGTTAAAAGAAGGCTGAAAACTGAAATGGCCTCCAAAGAGGTTAGGATGGTATCCAAATGGTTAGAACTGGTATCTTAAAACATGAAGCTCTACCAGCTCAATCTACTTTGTTTACTTGACCTCTTTCCATAACAGTCTAGAAGTATCTGCGCTTTATTTCTTTTTTCCCCACCTGGTATTTGTTAGCTCTTTAAATCTCGCACACGAAGAGTTTCCCAGGCTGAGAACTGAGAAAACAACAAACTCTAGAAGTAAAGGACAGGTGGGTTACAGAGCCTCACTGTGGATGTAGTTTTCCCATAACTGAACACCTGGTATTGAAGCTGAGTTTAAAATAATGGAAGAAGATATGTTTGTGTGTATAAAGAACTTACAGATTTGATACACAACTTGCATGAGATACCATGACATTGTGTCAAGTGAAGTCAGACTGGAAAGTCGCCGGAATATTAGTATTTATGATTCAAAAAGCATGGCTCTGTACAGAACTGAGTTCTCAGGACCTCATCTTTCACTGTTTTGCAGGTGGCACTTTGTATTCAGTAGAGAGATTTCACAACTTCAGCAGCTGTTTTCCCTATTTCAAAAAGTGTATTGAAGAACTAAAGTGGGATCAAGGAAAGGTAATGAGAATGACTGAGGATATGAAAAAAAACTCTTTTGAAAGATTAGGTCTTTTTTTCACTTTAGAGGGAAGATCAAGAAAAGGGATACAGTAAAATAATGGTCTAGGTACCATAGATCAGATGACTGTGTTCTCTCTCATTTAACATGAGCTGAGAAACATCAAGGAGAATTAAAAGGTAACTTTCAAAACTGAAAAAATACCCAAACCCAACCTGTAATTACCTCTATATATAAAACTTGTAATTAGACCATGGAACTCACTGCCAAGTCACAAAGGCCAAGAATGTAACAAGATTAAAAAGAGTATTGTATTTTTAGTGATAGCAAGTATATTCAAAGTTATAATTGGAGGATAGAAATAGTAGAAGGGCTATTAAGTATCAAATTTCAATGTGTGGAAAACAACTTTATGTCTTGTAGAATGAGTTGATACTGTCATCTGCAAATTAATGAATAAAGAATGCAGGCAAGGAGTAAGGAATATGATCCACCTCTGCCTGCTCTGGAGTCTTTATATAGGGTAAGCCAAAGTGGTAGAGTAGTTTGTGTACCAAGGCAATTCTTAATAAAGTCCTGTATTTGCTCCTATAATTCTTTTGTTTGGGCCAGTAGTGTTTGAACTGCTGCAATGATGTGAAAAATTGATCTGTGTTCAATGATTGTTTAATGAGATAGTCAAAATGAGTGGTTTTCAACCTATAATCTATGTATTAATGGAAATAGTAAGACATCACAAACTGTACAATGAGTGTTGTATTTGCCCACATGCACCAAATAAAATCGAAGAGGGGAAAAAAAGATGTAATAAGCAAAAAGCCCCAAGGTTTACTTCTATTTGTTATTTTTTTGCAACCAAGTTGCAAAAGTAGATATATACATAATCCTTCCATTAAAATTAAAGAAACACTGGAACGTATGATCTCAGGATGTTGTGTAAAAATTTAGAGGGACATTATTGTATCATTGTTGCATCATTGCTGTATGGGATAAAGCAAAAAAACCCATTGTTTTTATGACTGTGTTTGAGTTTTATAGAAATAGTAGAATACAGATGAAACTGGATTGTGTTCTACCTTCCCCTTGAAGTTTGAAGATACGAAAGCCTTATCTGAGTTGTGACCACTATAGTTATAAGATTTAGATCATTCCATTGTATCTGTGGATTGATCCAAAAGGCTGTACTCCCAGTAAAATAATTCAGCAATTTGTTAATAATAAATTCATTATAACAGACAGTGTCAATATAAATATGCCCTTCTATGTTTGAGAATGGATAGAAAAGTTTAATTGGTTTTCAGTAATTAGAATTATTAATAATTCTAATAATAAGTAATAAAATTGCTGAAGTCTTGCAAAAAGAGACAATATACTGAGCTGTCAACTCTCCACTTGATCTTTCTTGAATCTCAACACTAAATTTAAACTCAAACATAATACCAACATTGTAAACCAAATATTATGCTAATGTGGACCTATGCTACTAATTTTTACTCAATATATAGATACATTTCTAATGTTAAAAACAAGAAGAGTAATTTAAAGGAGACTGAAAGGACACTTGGTGGGCAAGTTAAATGAAGAACTGTTATAATAATATGGTAGTTGTTATATGAACATAATAGAATAAGTTCATATTTCAAATGCAATAGGTCAATGCACTTTGGCATAACAGTTTAAGTTGTCAACCAGTTTAATGACTACATAAGTTCCTAATTAATGGTTGATGAGCCAAAATTCAGCAGTAGGAGATATTCAGATCTTTCCTACTATCTTAGCATCACTACCTGTGTGCTTCCACTTCCACTTTCACCTCTTCAGCTTCTCAACCATTCTGTAACAAGAAAAATATTATGGAGTTACTGTAATTACAGAAATAAAATCTGTCCTTTGAACCATATACAGGAGGGAACCACCAGATTACTTTGTATGGGTGTACCCCTGCTCTGTGATTGACAACCTACTGGTGTTCCTGGTCTTTGCTAATCTAAAAGGATGTAATTATTAACCAGCAAAAACTCCCCTCCTGCATGTGCATCCCACATGTAGTCCTCTGCAGAACTGCCACCAGTCACTGCTACTGTTGTTAGTACTAGACTTTTTTATTTTTTGAAGTTAGATTAAGTCTATGAGAAGAATGGTTCCATTTAGCATATACAAAAAAGTTGGTACCTGATTCATTAATGTACTATTAAAATAATAACAAAAGAAGGGAAGGAATGAGTATCCTTAAATGATCTTTGATCAAGGCTCAGCTGAATGCACTCCAGTATTTGTATTATAATCAAAAATGTAGTAACTGTCCTTGCTCAGTGTGTTATTCATAGATAACTAAAATATGTACCATAAACCACATGACTGTACGATCAAAGGACACCTTACTGTGTGTCTATCTGCAGTAGTGTACTAACTTTATGATAATAATATTTCCATGGACTTCATAAAGAATATAATAGTCTATGTTAATCGGTGTCTTATAATTTGTAAAATTGTTTTCTAAATGCAAGAATCTAGCAAAAAATATGCTACCATGCTATTGCACTTTTTGAAAGGATGACTTCACTTGCATTTCAAGCTGGTAAGTCTCTTAGGCCGATCTAAAATGTGTCCTCAGAAAAAACAAGAAAGGATAACACAATTTGGCAGCCAAGATGAGACATACAAGACAGTAAGTCCACCCTGGTTGAAGAAAATCATGTATTACTTGAATTTTTTGACAGTCACTTTTGACCAACTCTCAGTACTGCTGCGGACATTCATCAAGAAGAATCATAGGTCTAAACAGGCACCTAATAGAGTTTGGCCGTGGGCAACAACAAACATCTGCTTGTGAATGGAACTTTGTTTTGTGATGAAAGTACTAAAATACCCCAGTGCTTAAGGCCTTATAAAAGAAGGAAAGATCTATTTTCTAGACTCTTGGCACTAAGACATGGTACAGCTGTATCTTCTGAGGAAGGTCTTCTACCAGGCTAATGGTACTCTGAGTGTAGCACCTTCTGAAATAAAGGGTGTGTAGTTTTGAGCACAAGATTCCATGGACACCATTGTGGAGTCCACTAATAACTTTTATTTATTTTGGGTATGTTCAACAGTAAAGTGGCGGTAGGCAGTGTTCATTATTCTTGAACCTTGAGTATTTAAATTTTAAATTAAATCACAATTGAAGCATTGTGACTGTGTCCTTCCTGATTGGGGTAGTCTTATGTGATGGAGGAATACTGGACTCTAAATCCTGGTACAGGTTATCTCTGTATTTGTTGTATAAAAGAGCACTTATACTAAGATGTAAAATGTGTAAGTCATATGAGGTGAAAAGGAACAAAATTATTTGCATTTAAGAAAGATGCAGGAAAAAAGGCATTGAAGGAGCTGGTAGTGTTGAACATGCCACTAAGAATGTCCTTTAGTTGGTACTGAAGTAGAAGCTATGGATAATTACTAGGTTGATGGAGCTGAAAACTGTAAAAGATTAAATGACTTGGCTGCAAGAAAGTGAGTAAAAAAGCTAAAAGTATATCCAGTACTTCTTAAGGTAGGGAGTGGTGAGTAGGCCATTTTTTCTGGATGACACTCAAGAACGAAACTGATAACACGCACCACTCTCTCTCTTCCACAAATAGCAGGAGCAGCTAACAGTGTTCTGCTCCTGAAGACTTTGGCTGTGATAGTAAGTCAGACAACATTAAGTAGTCCAGGATTTGTATTTAAAATACGTGAGAAAGCCATTGCAGACAGTTCTATTTAGGGTCAGAGACAAAGGTATCTAGCACTTTCTGTTTAGAACTATGGCCTCTGTTACTATGTAGAGTTTGGATTACCTCCTCACATGGAGAGCCTCTGTGTCTTTTGCTTGTTATTCTTGCTTCACTCAGAAGTCCTGATGCATTTAGTTAGGTGGGCTAGCAATGAACTTTGAGTCAATTTTTCAGGAATAATGCAGTCATCTTGCTGTAACGCCTCAGTGAGATATCAATCATGCTTCCAGAGAGGCAACCAACAGGAATTCGCACATTTATATACTGCACTCATGTAAATTTAGAATATATAAATACAAATAAAGGAAGCTGCCCAGAGAAGTGGTTGAGTCACCATTGCTGGAGGTTTTTAAAAGGTATGTAGATATGGCACTTAGGGACATGGTTTAATGGTGGATTTAGCAGTGCTTGGCAGTTTATGACTGGACTCAATGACCTTAAGGGTCTTTTCCAACCTAAATGATTCTATGATACTAGAAGCAGAAGAGGTATTTGGTAAGATTAAATAATAGACATTAACAATTCCCCATTTAACTTATGTCCTGTTGCAGTTGTACCATTAATTTCCCTTGCACCATAACAATTCTAATTTGAAGCATTGGCAAAAAAAATTCTGAAAGGCACAACAAAAGGCAATCTGGAGTCTTCAAAATGTGTTGAAATTCTCAAGGATCCTAATGAATTATGATTTTTGGGAGAAAGTAACTCAGGCCTGTTTATCTTTTTTGTGCTAATTTTTACTTGATTCTCTTCAACATCATCCTTAGCTAATATTGGAAAAGGAAATATATATCGCTGTTATTTTATGGTACAGGGGCACACTTAGCTGTGTGCCAGATACAAAACAGAAACACACTGAACACCTCTGCCTTTTCCCACATCATTAACAATTTTGTTGTCTTCCTTTTCTGATGTAATTTATATTCATGCTACTCTGTAGCAACATTCACAGCAGCCCGGATTTCTTTTACTCCTAAATTTTATTAAAAATCAATTCTTGTACTTATTGAATGCAGAATTTTTCTGCCTATAGTTTTAATTTCCCCTGTTACCTGGTTTTCTTAACATAATATTTTACATTTTTTGATTCCACATTTAATTACTGTTCTTTGCCATCTGTCTGCAGGGAAATTGGGTTTTCTGTATTACTGATACTTAAAAAAAAAAGAAATGTGAGAAACTTAATAATAATTTCCTACATTTTGAAAATGTGTGAAATACATGGTTTGAAGGTAGTGTCTCTGAAGTTTAAATCTAAACCTCCATAATTACAAATCTGTCCTGAAGTCAAAAAGAAGAGAATGAATCAATGCTGTGTTGCTTGCTACACAATTCCTTTTCATACCATTTCCTAGAAGATGAACTTTGCAGTGAAATAGAAGATTTAAATTCATGATATGAGTGTTGAAGGCCATATGTAGGTGTGTAAAAACTACGTGTCTGAGAATACTTACAAACTTGAGGCACCAGATTAAGATCTAATATTTATTACTTCCTGCAGTTTTGTGCCTTGCCCCTAAGAAGGCCACTGCCACTCTTGGGACAAAGCTGGCTGATGCACTTGTTGGTCTGATTATTAACATAAAGCATCTTAAGGCTGAATCCTTTTAGCTGAGAACTTCCCCAAGAATAATAAGTCTTGCATTATAAAAAAATATAATCTAGTTATGGTTTATTTAAATTCTGTGCAAGTAAAGAGCAGCAAATTTTAGTGGTACCAGTTCTGCCTGACCACTTTTAATTCCCAAGAGAAACTGTTGTGCCTGCTGACATTTATTGGTGTATTATTATTGACACTTTTGTATTTGTTCCCACCTCACAAGGATTTCAGGCTCAGTTCTAATTTCTCAAAAAATAGTTTTTCTCCACTGAATTAAAAAGGATTTTCTTTGCTATCAGAGAGATTTAAATGAGACAATTGCAGACACATTTATGCAGTTGTGGTTTTTGCTGTCCCATTGTTTTTTTTACCATTCCTATTTCATAGTTAAGTTTGCTGGAACAAAGGGGCCTTTTTTTGCCCCTTTTTCACCTCAGGTCAAAGAGCTAAAAGAATAACAATTTATCAGTCTTGAGGGTCATATATGTGAAAAATAGATTTAAATGAGTACAGTCACATATCTTGTACTTAGTTTCATTTTTTGTGTCATGTGTCAAATTATATCTTTTTGGGTTTTTGCTCGCTTTTGGTTTTGGGGTTGGTTGTTTTTTTCTTTTATTTTTGTTGGGGTTCTTTTTGTTTGGTTGGATTTTTTAGTGGTTTGTTTTGTTTTGGTTTGGTTTGGTTTGTTTTTTTTTTTTTTTATGTAGGTCCATGGTTATCCATATTGCTGAACTTTGCCCTTTGACAGGAAATAACAATCAGTGTAAAGATTAAAGAACAAATGCAATTCATTGCTTGATCTGGTTTCAGAGTTACATTGCAGGTAACATTGCCATAATGCACATTGCATCTGCTGTATAACATGAAACTTTAAGAGCATGATAGGGAATCAAAGAATGCATTGAATTGAATGGAAAAACTTTCCTCTTAGACTGTAGTGAGTCTTTCCTTAATGCCATAATCATGTTAGTAACAATGAATGTCATACCAAGGAGCAAATCAGCTTTCACAATTTATGAAGGAACAGAAATATCTGATATGCTTGTGAATTAAGCTGTACCCCTAAATGTTCACAAAAAGACAAAAAACTGCTTCCTTCATACAGAAGCAAGACAGCAAAAATCTGGTATTCAAAATTCACTATGGATGCCTTCATTATGTCTTCATACTGTCAACAAGATGAGAATTGTATTGTGGTGGACCAAGTGTCTACTACAGACTATACATACTACTTCAGTAAATTGCAAATGTAAACTTATTAAATTGCCTTTAATTCCAAAGGTTCCTGGTGCGCATGCTCTTATCCCAGTGGGGAAGAGCTGCATCCACAGCTTCATCAGCAAATAGGGTTCCTCTCCTCTGATCTCTCTGTCTCAAGATGTCTGAATGTGGAACTGTTCTATATTGCCTCCTCCTTGTTTTCGTGATGACATCTATTCTTCCCAAAGATGTGATTATGCATTTTCAAGAACATAAAAGGCTCTCCTAAAATATTTTGTATGCAAGGTATCGATGCCATCAACCAAAGGTTTTTGGCCTTGTTGTAAGACTAATTTGCTCTGGCAAAGTGGTTGTCTTACTTATTTTTCTTCTGTATGAAAGAGAAGAACAAGTGAGAAATAGTGCATTAAAGCCTTCCAGGATAGTCCTGCTGCAGATACCTGAAAGTGTGACTTGACCCAATGGTACTATATTATAAAAAAGAGGGTTTTCTGTCTTTCAGATACTGTGGAGTTTTTTAAGAAATAAGGAATTGATAAAGACCAAAGAGCATTGATATGGTGTGAAGGCACAGTAGTGCACAAACTTCTGGTTGTTGGCTGGAGTAAGCTCTTCAAGGGCATCCTAAGATGTCTAAGCTGTTGTGGATTTGCTTTGAAGTTCTTGTGCTGTGAGAAATCAAGAGGAAACTTTTGAATGTAGATGCTGAGGCACTCAGAAAAGTTAGGGTTTGATAGCATCACTCTACAGTTACATAAAACATATGTTTATTTAAAGTATGTGAAGTTCTAGGATAATAGTATCCTTTTCATCTATCTTTCTCTTAGTATTTCATCTATTTTCACAAGTAACACCTTTGCTAGAACTGTAGATCTCTCCTTGAACACAGACCATCAGTTTTCCTGTAAGAATATCTATTTTTCTAATGAGCCTTAGTACTCTTGACTGGACCGTGATTAAGTGTTATTGTGGAAGGTGGTGCTCTTTTTCCTTCCCTACATGCATCTACCCACACCATTCCCAGTGCTTTCTTTCATTGATGTTAGCATGCAGTAGAACCATGGCTGATTTATCCTTTTGTCATTATAGAACGAGACTAGTAAAGAAATAGCCAGACTCTGCACTTAAACATACTTTGTCTAAGTCAGTCATCAAAGATCATCAGGAGCAGCAAGACAAAGATGGCACTGCAAGTGCCAGCAATTAGATTCACTTAGTCTGCAGTAGAGCCACATTTTTGAGTGTTGTTTAGTGGCAGCAAGAGATTATTTAAGCCAAAGGTATTATGGTTCAGCCTCCATTGTTGGCTATATATCTTTACTTTCACCTTTAAGCTGGTGCTCGTGCTTGTCTAAAAGGTGCCCCACATGACATTGTCTCAAGGCTTCAAATGCTTATTTGCACCACAAAGTATTCCTTCTGGATTGTCAAATCTGGAGGAAGTTGAAGGTATATGGATGAATTTACTGTGGAATCAGAAAGGTGGTGTACCCCATCCTTCACTATGGAACCACTTTAGTTCTCTTCTTCTGTGGGAGAACAATTCTAAACACCCTGTTCAGATCCCATAAATTAGTAGGATGAAATCTGTTTGTCCAAATGTCAAATTCCAAAACACTACAACATTCAGTTTCCAGATTTTGTAATTCTGCAGAAGCCCAAGTTCTCTGCTATGTAGATAGAATCCAATAAGCAATAAACGTCAGAAAGAACCATTGAAGATAAAATCCAATCTCCTCTTTAGCCTGTCACCTCACTGGAGGAACTGGGACAAACTGTATCTGGTAAACCACAATTAGTATTGTGCTAGTTATGACTAGCAGCCTGGGAACAGAAATGTTTGACTTAATATGAGTTTGGACAGGGAGGGAAATCTCTTTCTCTAAGTGTCATTTAATTATGCTTTTTTTTTTTGCCTTTTTTTTTTCTCTCCACCAATACCTGCATCAGTGATCAATACTTGTACCAACTGACAATGCCTTAAGTAAAGCCATACTGAGTTGTACTGGTTTGTCTGTGACATTATGATTGCATGTATGCTCTACAAATAGCTATTGCAACTGAAGCAAGATAACCTACTATGGCTTTCCAGGTGCATACTGTTTCCTTCTGTTATACTTTATCTTATCCTGGACTTCAGCTGGAAATTTCCATGTGCTCTTTCTACTTTCTTCTGACACAATCAGATAAGTTATTTCAAATAATTTATTTAACAATGTGAAGGCTGATGTTGCTCGAAGAAAGCCAGGAAGGACTTTGCCCAATTTAGAGAGGAAGAATTGGTAAAGGAGTGCTGTCATGGGAAAGCCTTGATGCTGTTCTGCTAATGACACCTTTCATAAAGAATTTTCTCTTTACCAGCAGGAGACTGACTGTCCATTGCTACAGCATGCCATTTTGCAAAACTGTAGGTGTAGCAATCTCCAGTGGCAGTGTGATGATGGAAGACTGGGAACCATTGTACCGTTGGCTGCCACGGGGTATATCTGTTCTCCTTCCTGGCTCTCTAGTGCTGTGGATTGATAGCACCCGTCGTGCCTGCCTATGCCAGTTGAAGAACTTACTGCTTCTCTTCTGAATGCAGCTAGACTGTAGATCTGTGAGTATTCCCTAACATACTTCAGGCAAAAGTGTTATCAAGACCTGATATTTAAATCCATTAAGGCAACTTACTTATTTTGACCAAAGTGGGTTAAGGACTCCTTTTAGGTGTGTATCTGAATGTGTCAGCCTTAGCTCTGCACAGCTACATTACAGAGTTCAGACTGCTGTATCTTCTGTGGCTAGACTGCATCCTGTACCTGAAGTAGACTTATTTAGAGCAACTTTTAATATTTTAATTAATTTATAGATACATTTTCTTTCCTTCTTTCAAGTTAGTTGTGCTTCACTTAACAGCATGTTCTCTGAGTCATGTTTCATTCTTCGTCTCCCTAGGCTTCTTCAGCCTCTTTGGAGGTAGAAGATACGATCATATCTCCGAATCACAGATTACTGGAGGCTGTGAGAATGTACAGAATTTATATATTCTATGCTTGCCCTGTTTGTGTGCTCTCCCCTAGGCACCTGCTAATCGTCACTGTTGGGAATTGAATACGAGGCAAAGAAGCTCTTTGGTTTTACCTCTTATGGCTGCTCTTATGATTGATTTTTATATGGCTCCGGGAAGACAACAGCTACTCTGTGACTTGGCAGCTTGTTGTTCAGTAGGGAGATACTTCTCACTTTTCTGGCCATGTGCAGTCAAGAAGAGGGAGAAGTTGAAGAAATATGTAAAATTGTGAAGAAAAGTATTTGGCCTTTCCACATAAGCATGCAAGAGAGAAAGGAAAGACAATGAAAGCAGGGTATACAATGAAGAGGTAGGGTAGATGCTCTTCATTGATATGGAAAGAGCAAAGGAACAAGGTAGTATTAGTAAGGCAAGGCACAAACTGAGGAAGACACTATATCAAAGGGAAGCAGTCAGCACTGTAGCAAACTATAGTAAAAGCAATACAAAATGTTTACTTAGGATTTTAACAAATAGATATTGCAAAATGTGAAATTTATTTTTGAAATTTTAAAATCTTTAGAAAATAAAAGCATTAAAGAAATGCTTTTTGTGAATACTGTAAGTTCTCATTAACAGGGCAGTGTTTTCAATGATGTATTAATTCACCTGTTCAAAATGCTTCAGTCATCAAATCATGGAACTTAGAATTGCAGTGTTTGTATGCATGTGTGTGTGCATGTGTGCCTTTGTGGTTTGGGTGAAACTGGTATTTTTCATTTGAATCAGACAAAGGTGGGGCCAGGGTGTTTTCTTTCAGGCATTTATTTATCATAGTTTGCTTTGTTGTTCAAACATTATGTGACTCCACCCTCTCCCATTATTGCCGAGCAAGGATACAAGGCTACTTCAGAGAGTTTCTGTGTTCACACTATTGAATTCTGGTGTCAAGTTGGTTTCTAATACCTTTAGGAGCAAGACTTTGGAGGGTAAATTTTAAGTGCTGTATCTTGACTGCAAAAATCTGTCCCTTTGGAAGCAAATGATGTTGAGAGAAAATTCTTATGCTATTCCTTTTTTAATTGGAAATAAATTTTCCCTTTCATTCCATTCCAAACTGTGTTGTTGGCCTTTGTGCATCCAGGATGGTATCTGCTGTGTTTAGGAATGTGCGGGTTTGATCTCCTGGAAGTATTTCAAAGGAATATGCTGTCAGTCCATGTGAGCACACCTTCATCTCCCCCACAGACAGGCTACCAGAAGTGGTTGCTCATGCTGGAAGGAAATAGTGCTTTATGCAAAGGGTGTCACAAATCACACCTCATGTTTCCAATGCAAATGTAGAGCTCCAGGAAGCAAACTGGTTCCTTCTATCCCAGTACTCCCTGAGGGGTGATGCAACTCTCTTGTCTCTAGTGTAGAATAGGAGCTGCAGACAAAAGTAAATTCATTAAAATTATGGCTGAAAAGGAAAATCAAGCCTGTTAACTACTTCTGTGTGTGAAACTGGGTCATGAGCCCATACAAATTTGTTGTGCTTGGACCTCTTACAGCATGTCTAGATCTCCTCAAGTCCCAAAATAGCAGGGAAGAGAGTGGGGTGGATAAAAATAAGGTGAATTGTCAGTCTCCTTGGGAAAGCTGTCAGTATGTTTTCTGCTTCTGAAATATTTCTCACCTTTGTGGAGAGCAAAGTTCCATGTTTCAGTGGTGCTGCTATTGCAGGATTTTGCTATGTTCCAATATAACACACAGAGAATCTCATCTGTCTCCTCAGTCATAAACTTTTCCATGTCTACTCAGTAAAGTCACCTGTTCTTTTTTTGCTAGATCTAGATTCACTCTCAAAACAAAGATTCCTTTAAAGTCAGTGTGTGTAGCACCCTAACACAGAGCACCATATCCAGAGGCAGAAGGACCAACTATGCAAGGGAGCGGATTCATCAGAGGTCAGGCAGGAACATTTCTTGTAGGTGACTAATGGTAAGGGATGGGCAAACCTTGTGTTGTTTTGAGGTTTTGTGAACCTTGTGAACTGTACTTTTGGTTTCACAGGGTTTGTGAACTGTCCCCCCTCCTACCTTGTCCTTCTCCCTTTGGTATTTTTCAGAATGGGAGTTTTGTAGATTTTTTTTTTTTTTTTTTTACTGTAAACAAGGGGTCCCTTTCTGTATGTGTTAATGCTTGAAGAATTTTTCCACCTCAGCACATTCTCAGCAAACTACTGGGTGTAGGAAGTTTCTGTCCTTATCATCTCCTCTTTTTCTCATTTTAATGATATTTTTCTTCTCAGAGCACAATATGGAAAAGGGACCTTCTGGGTCAGTATCAATAGAAACTAGAGTTTATTATTTTTCAGGTCTATCTAGCTCAAGTTTTAAACAAGTTATGTTTCTTTCCTTTAGTCTTCATTTAATCTGATTTATCTGATATTGTATATTTATACAGTGGATTTTTTAAAATTATGTTTGTGTTTGTCTCTGCTCCCCTTTTTAGTCACTCAAAGGATCTTTAAAGGCACAAATCAGAATTAGAACCCTTCTGGTTTCACAAAGGTCTTGCATCAAGTGTGGTCCTTCAACTCCACAAAATTTAAGAGGATTTTAGAATAGAAAATAATATTTTTAAATAATTGTCATCTGGAAGAGTGAAAGCGCTCAAACAGAGACTTAAAGAGGTAGTTTTATAATACTACCTCCTCATTTAAATCTCTGCTATACCATGCCTGTGTGCTGCATGTTTAAAGCAGGTTGATTTATTGTATAAATTGTACAACCACTTTGCATTTGTTGAATTGCAAGGAGTGAAATTTTCTCAGACTTGACATTGGGATGGCCTGCAAGATGACCTGAAAGAAATAGCTGGCAATTAGGAAAGTTTGTCTAGTGAATTGTGGTTTGAATATCTTTATCTTATAAATTGAATAGATTGTTTTTTCCTATTTTTGGCATAGTACTATGGTAGATTTGGTAGATTATTGCTGTGTCGTTAATTTTGCTATTAGTGAATGCCAATTATGTTAATGAATTCTAGATGGCCAATCAAAGAGTCAAAGCTGTTTTCTGTTTGTAAAATATACTAATTGAGATCACTACACACTGTTTAATTGTGTTGGTAAATACTCTAATGTTTCATTTCTAAACAGTTCCTCTTTTAATGGAGAAGGAAGAGTGGGGATTTAGTAATTTGCCAAAAATTAAGACATATTTTCTAATTACACAGATTATTCATTAACACCAATGCTTACAAAAATCCCTCAAGGCACAAATATATATATATAATTTTTAAAACAGGAAGTAATGCTTTATCTAAAATAGAACTTAAAACAGAAATCAAAGCCAGCTTTGATGAAAGTTTTGCACATTTTAAGCTGACTCTAGGGTGTACAACAAATAGATGTGGAGTGTTGCAAAACTCAAATGTTGAAGAAACAGAGCACAGTCTGAATAGTGCCAAGATATAGGAGAAGAATTGTCCAAAAGACCTTGGGGCAATTATAATGAACTAAATATGCAAACTATGCTGTGTGTGCAGCATTTCTGTACTGTTTACTGTGCTGCCATAAAAGGATTTCTGCATGAAGAAAATTACCTTTACAAGAATTAAGCATTTATAATGGAAACAGGCATCTGTCACTATATAACTGGAGAAAAATTGAAGGCCTTTAGTTTAATTCAGTTCTTCATGCAGGAATATCCTCTTAATTTGCATTACTGTACCAGAATTAATATTAGGGCCACCGACAGAGATGTGATTTACTACGGGTAAAAGGATAGATTGGCAGATTTATATTCCCTAAGCACTTTCCCACAACAACTCTTCTGATGACAAGCCAACCTGGCAAGTTTTGGCTTGCAGTTTCGGTGGTTTGCAAACTGTTTCATTTTGAAAGTATGGGAGTTACTCAACACCGGGGGCCAAATGATGATCTGCATTGTGCTGGAGTTACATTCATGCTTCTCTGGTTGCTATTTTGGAACAACTGCTAATGAACACTGTTCAGATCATGATCCAGTCCAGTTTCCTATACCTTGTAGAGGTGGTGGAAGAAAGAAAATGAGATTCACCTCATCTGTGGCAGATCTTTGAATATGTCTGTCTTTTTTGCATTAAGTCTAGAGAAAGCCTAGGGCACATATTTTATACACCTACTGAACTGCCCTGCTGAGATGTGTATCTCTGCTCTGACTGTAGGAGCAGTCTGGTTACCCAACTACCTTAGACCAACACCTCAACCTTTATACAGCTAGAATAAGGCAAAGGGAAATGGACTGGAAAGGGAAATTGTGTACTCTTCATCAATGCTTTTGAAAGGAAATGTTCCTTTACATTAACAAGTTTTGCTTGTAAAGGTGTTAATACTTTTTTTTTTTAATAGGGCAGATAAACATAAAAAGTTTGTAAAACTTCAGAAATCACTGTAATGTCATCCTGAAATAAGAAATTTTAAAGAGTGTGTTTTTTTTTTTTTAAAGAAAGTGAAAGAACATGAAATCTAGTGGAAATACTGCCCTCTTCTTTTTGCTGATTCTTCCCAATAGCAGAAATTAAGTTGCCTCATGGAAACTGCTTAACTACTTTTAGGGGTACCAGAAAATGAGAACTTGTTTGTCTTGTTTTGTTTGGGGTATTTTTTGTTTGTTGTGGGTTGTTTTGGTTTTTTTGGTTTTTTTTTTAATATGATTGCACTTGACTGACTTTGTTTTCCTGGAAATATGAGCTTTGATTGAAAATATTTATATAGCATTTCTGCTCCTCTCAGTGTCTCTCATGGAATGACTTCATGCTACAGTCATTCCTTCAGCAAGGCTCAAACAAAGCCAATTAGGTAAGTGAAGAAATAAAGAGCTAGTGTAAGAAAAACTCCGTCATGTTAAATGTAGGCTAGCTAAAGAAGATCTAAGGGAGACTGGAATGTTTCTTGTATCAAAGAGCTAATTACTAGTGGGTGGAAAAGGGATAAGGATGATCATGGCCCAAGGTAAAAGTCATAAATCAGTTTAGACTTTGAATTAGAAAGACTTTTTCAAAAAAGAGTGGTGCTCTGGGACGGTCTTCTGGGTGGCAAAAAAAAAAACAACGACTGTTAAGATGAGCTTGGTCACTTGAATAAGTTTATATAATATTATATAACAAAAAAACTACACTGGTGATTCAAATATTGTCTTTGGATAATAGATTTTGAAGGCTGTAGAACACAAAGCACTCCTGTACACTCTGCTTCTAGTCAAAGCTATTACTAAGTATCAATATATAACTTTGGATGTTTTCCTTTGTGATGAAAAAAGCACCTGAAAATACTGAAGAACGATCGTAATGTCTTTGGAATTCTGTGAGTGAGAAAATGTTCTTCAGTTTGATGGAGAACGTAGAAAATTGATATTTAGGTCTTATCTAGAGTAGGAAAATTTCTTACCTGTTTTTGGCAGTTGTTCAACTGCAGAAGTAATATTTGTTACACAGATAAGTGCACATAAAACTGGAAAACCCCCACTATTATACCCTCTAACTCAGATAATATTCCTGTTTACGTCTTGGGTTTTAAAACTGATTTTTTAACATTCAGGTTACGCCATTACTATGGCATTGTTTTGCAAAAACAATGGAATCTGACTGGAATCTGATCTTTAGTTTAAAATAATGACAGAATTTGGACTAGTATAAGACAGTTTAACTTCTAACTGTGCAGGAAGATTTGTGTTCGTGTCCTAAAAATTCCACATGTACATGCACATACACTCTGATATATGCTCTTCACCTATCAAAATATTATCAATTAAGATTAAGAGTCGGACTTCAATCTGCAGGTGCAAGGGCAACTTCAGACTGTAGCCTGTCCTTAAATCACCCTGTTGTTAATAAATGACTTTTTGTAAAACATACACATACCTTCAGATAAGTCAAAACAGTGAACAGAGGTCTTGACAAGAGTCCTGTATATTTGAAATTGTTTGCAGATATGTGTGAGTCTGTAGCACAGCACCAATGCACGTACTTGGAAAGCAGACGCCCTGCAATAACCACCCTGAACAGGATTACTGGAGTCATTTTGCCAGAGACTGGACTAGCAACCTCTGAGTTAACTCAACTGTATAGCAAAGTCAGTTTTGATTTCCTTTCCCCATGCTACATGCTGTTGTAATCCATATGTAATCACTAAAGGCTAGTGAAGTGTTACTTTACTCTTCCTGAGCATACAGAAGTTTTCTCTTTAAATGGAATAACCATGTCTACAGTGGTAGTTTTGCTCAAAACAGTATCTCAGTTGTGCACACCTTGTTCTCCTCATGTTTGTACCTTTCTTGGATCAACCAGATGTTGTTGAATCCTGCTGTAATGGTTTTGTAATGTAATTGTTTTCCCCAGATGTCTGTCTCACCTCTCTGCCAAAGACTGTCCTGTTCAAAAGAATCAGTAGAAAAGAGTGTTTGCCTGCTCCAAGACATTATCCCTGAGTTTTGGTCAAACCTATGGTTGTAGACACTGAAGAAGCTTGACTTTTTTTTTTTTGTTTGTTTGTTTTTTTTTTTTAGATTTATTCAGTGACTTTTATTTATTTATCCTTGCAAGTCTTTTCCAAAGACAGTAGTCTCCCAGAAGCTGATAGGATAGTCAGTTTGGAGAGCCATGCCTAAAGTAATTAAAATGAGATTTAACATGATTTTTTCTGTTCAAGACCTTAATAAAAATATTTAATGTCTACTCTTTAATTATTTTATTAGTCTTTTATGTATGTATAGCAAACACATACCAAAGAATGAGACTTGATAGTTTATGGTCTGCGCCTGTGTTTTCCAGCAGAGTTTTAATATTACTTTTGTTGTTAGAAAAATTAAGGGTATTGTTAGACAAATTTTAAAGGAGAAATGGGAAGGTTTTAAAAGGTCGTATTTACAAGTCTAGCCACTTCACATTAGCGTTTTCACTACTGTGTTCTGTAATCAGTCTCCAAGATTAAATATTGACTGACAACAGAAAAAATGATCTGGAGGTCAGAATTATGAACAAGCTCAGTGAGTGATCTGGAGCTGAGAATTCTGAGCAGAATTCTGAACGAGTAGGATTTTCTTCTTAACCCTAAAGTTAAATGTTTCCCATTTAATCACCATTTTTCTTGTAAAGTAAGAAGATGGCTGAAAACAAAGAAAATCACCTCTGGAATATTCAGAGCTTGAGCATTTTCTTAATTAGAGTGCTGTATTTCAGCAACAGCCCTGGAACCTTGCAAGGGTCCCCTGCTGGGATGTGCATGAGGTGCATGTGATTTACAATAATCACTTAGCAACAATATTTCTATGAATTGATAAATAACTGCATATTTTTCCTGCTTAAAAATTATGTCCTTTGATAGTACTCTGTAGGAAATGTCACAGAAAGAAGCAGAACAGTCTTGAAAATTTTAATATGGTTGCAAATTGAAACAGATAATTTTTTCAGTCTCAGTTTAAAGGGATAAGCTGTAGTAGGTATTAAACCCTTTGTGAACAGCACTCATTAACCATTGCAACACTCAGTTAAGATTACTGCTATGTCAGTGTAACACACTCACAGCAGAGTCTATGAGAGTATAACACAGTCTGTAGGGTCTACCTGGTGTAAAATTCCTGTAGCCAGAACACCATTTAATAAAGTGATGCAAATAATACAGCCTCTGATCTACATCTTTGATGGCATCAAGAAAAGTAACTGGAACAAAAGTTGCTCTTATCTAAGTCTGGGAAGAGTTAGATTACTGTTCCTATGGCCAACTCCAATTGTTCAGCAGGCCAAAACCCTCAAAAACTCTAGAAAAATCTAATTTGAGGGTGGGTGATTTCAGAGACAACTGAGCATCATTTACAAGCTGACAGCCCCCTTGCCCAAATCCATCCCTGATACATAGATGTCAGCAAGATGAGCTGCTTCCTTTGCCAAAGATACTATTTGTTTGTCGCTGAAACCTTCTGAAAGGTGCAAACAGCAGCCTTGAACTTTTGGGAAACCCATAGCTATTATTTTAAAGTTGCTGGCAAATACTTATCAAAATCATCCCAGCTCTTAATGCCACTAAATATAGGAATTTAATGTTTTGGTTTTAACAGTAGTAAAAAAGAGGAAATTAATCCTAGGAGACTGTGGTGTATAGAAAATCACACACCAAAAGTGAAGGTCATTGTCTTGGTGCCCCATGGGGCCACCTTATGGGGCTTCATTTCTAATATCAGAATGAGTCAATACATAGTGTGGAGAAAGGGCCCTTCCAGTTTTCAGCTGTCACCTTTGCCAAATGAGATGAAATTCACTCCCTAATCTGAAAACAGCAAATAGAGATGAATGGTAAGGAGTGAGTGGATTCCTTGAGACCAGCAGCTTGAATCCAATGACAGAGTCTAAACAGGAACCCAAATCTCTTGACCTCCAGACAGTTATTCTGTGTGTGATGTTGCCTGACCTCACCCTTTGTTCTGTTGGTTTTCAAACATCACTCTTTCAACACTGCCATGCAACAGGTTGTAAGGGATACTTGCTTTTATATCAGTGATGAGGAAAATATAGAGGAGTAGTACTGAGTCAGCTGGTCTATTTATAAAATGTGAGAGCACAGCACCTGGAGAGGTAGAATGCATTGCAGGTGCACTATTTAAAAAAGATTAAACAATGACCTACCAGATAATTATCTGAAACCTCCAGGGTAGTAATCTACCAATTGTGAAAATTCTTCTGCATCCTAAATCCATTTTAAATAGACAAAACTGTCCACATGTTCCTGAGCTTGTTCATAGTACTCTTGGATACACTGACAATGATTGCTGAAGTCAGAAATGATCAACACACCCAGTACGCTGCTCAGAGCAGCAGCAGTTGTTCCTCACTTTCAAATTGTTTCCTGAACAGGAAACATGGGTTGTGGGTTGTTTTTTTTGTTTTCCTTATTTTTTTTCCCATTCTGTAGCAGAAATTAAGGGGCTTTCTTTTCAGATATTTATCACTTCGTATTTCAGTCAGTTTGACTACCTTAGAGCAATACTTGACCAGACATAATCACAGCGGTACTGGTTACCCACACACAGGCCTTATTTGATCCAGAGGCACTGGAAAGGTATGGTAAACTGTCATCTTCAGTCTATGATACAATCTCAAGCCTTGTGATTCCCAGAGACTGGCTTATTCTCATAATGAGTCTCTTTTGGGGCACAAAGCTTTCCGCTAATGGCTTGCAAGCTGCAACAATAAGACAGAATTCCTCACAGAATTATCCAAAATCTCCGGTACAATCTAAACAAGGTACTTTCTAATATACAGTTAACACACAGTGTGCAGAAGTGGAAAGCATGACTCATTCCACTGTTTATCCTTAGTGTGAAAGATTCCTAGAATGATCACAGTACCATAGTTCTTCTGTGAACTGCATGTACTTGTTGCATTTCTCATTTGCTGTCCTGCCTGTGTTAGGTAGAAACTTGATACCTGAAATATTCTACTTGATATTAAAATCATCATATCCTTTTATGGAAGTACTTATGGAAGCATGAGTACAGTAGGACTATGAAGATGCCATCACCCTCATTTAGGGCTTGTGGGACTAAGAAGGGCTTTTAACTTGGCTTCATAAGTCTCAGGACATGATGGCACTAGGAAGTTGGCATATGGTTAAAAAATTATTTCCATAGCTTTTGCAGAAACACTTATAATCTCTGTTGGACTTCAGTCTAATACTGTCTATTTTAAAATGCAGTGTTACTGAAAACTTGTAACAAATTAACTGTTAGCTTCCGAATTCCAGCTGAGCATAAGAATTTCCCAGATACTGATGGCGCTTCTGCTGAATGCAGAATCCATGTTTGATTATCCTCTGCTAAGGATGAAGAGTAACTCCACCAATTGGCATGTGAGCAAAAAAAGAAATGAGTCATAATAAATAAAGACAATTCAAATTTTAAAATTGGTAATCTTTTTCTTCCTTCCTTCCTTCCTTCCTTCCTTCCTTCCTTCCTTCCTTCCTTCCTTCCTTCCTTCCTTCCTTCCTTCCTTCCTTCCTTCCTTCCTTCCTTCCTTCCTTCCTTCCTTCCTTCCTTCCTTCCTTCCTTCCTTCCTTCCTTCCTTCCTTCCTTCCTTCCTTCCTTCCTTCCTTCCTTCCTTCCTTCCTTCCTTCCTTCCTTCCTTCCTTCCTTTCTCTCTCTCTCTCTCTCTCTCTCTCTCTCTCTCTCTCTCTCTCTCTCCCCTTTTCTTCTTATTCTTCTGGGCAGAGTAGTAAGAAAATACTACTTTTATAAGGAATATAAGTGAAGCAAGTTTGCCCCAGGATTTCTTATTTGCATTAAGTTATACGAATGCTACATAAATCATTATTTCAGTTTTCCTATTCATATAAATCCCAAGAGATTAGAGTAAAATCTTAGAGCTGTCCATTAAACAGCAGGAAACATATGGTTACAGAAATGTAGTTACATCTTGATAAGTTTATTTTTTAAACACACTGAAATTAAAATTATTCTATTGGATGTATTCCCATTTGTTACACATTTACCTTGCTTAAAGTGCTTATACAGTAGAATCTTTCTACTATAATGTCCTGAATTTTGTGAACAAAGTTGACAGTCAAGAAAATTACTAGATAATGACTAAGTAGCTTCTGTCCATCCTGATTTATTTCTGAAACACTGTAAAACCATCACAGATGCATATTACATTATACAGAGAGCATACATATGCATGAAAGACACATACATTATACATTTTAGTGATGTAATTGTGAAATATGTTCTTTTTACATTCCTAATTATGGAGCAGAACAGATGGCAAAGACTTAGTTCAAAGTAATATATATCCATTAAAATAAACGATGTTGCCAACCATTCATCAGTGATAGAAGAGTTTACTACTTCCTTGGAATATAATTAGGCACTAGTCTGGGCTGCAAAAAATGTAATTATTTCAAAGTTTATTTTCTGTAGTCATTTACAGTCAAAATTAGTTGGAAAACTGTTTGAAAGCTTGCATTATCAGGTGCAACGCATTGAACATGGGTTTGTCATTTGGCAGCATGAGGCATTTTGCAGGGAACGTAACACTGAGCAAGGACTATGAGTGACATTAATTTTGACTCTGTGTGTGACTCATGTTTACACCATTGTAAGTAATTGAAAACTAAACTCTTCCTTATAGTAACAGGTTGCAGGAAGGATGTGTGCTGTCAGCAACTCTCAGAAGGCTGGACGAACTAGTCCCAGAGTAGCCCTGGGAAGGATCTCTGCTGTACCTTTTGGGAGGGCAGATTTTTTTACTGGAGGCTAGCACATTTTGATAAGCAATATGCTGGGCTTCAAGTCTTCCAAATAAATTTATATAATATTGCTGGCTCTGATCAACATTTGCCATCCCTAGGCAGAGTGCCTTGCAGTTGTGGTATTGCTATTTCAGACAGTAACATGCAGTTTGGGTGACATACTGAGCAGGAACACCAACCTCCTTCTCCCTGCAGACATAATGGAGGGTTGTAGGTGCTTCTGAAAAGTGATCCAGAAGCACTTAGAAAAGTACCAGTCACTTTAAACTAACTCCATAAGCAACTATGTTTAGGCAGTTCAGTAAAGACAGAAAGAAGTGTCATTGCTTAGTTTCTTAACAATAGAGGCTGCAGCAGATGTTTACATTTAGTTGGAGTGCCATATGGCTCAATGTTTGCTTAAAGTGCACAATATCAAGGAACTTACCTGGCTTTTCCACAGAGGCAAAAGGCTAGAGGAAGCCCCTAGGTCTGAGGCTACAGCCACACTGTAAATGAAACAGTCTCAGGAAATTTTCCCAGGCTCTAGAACTCAAATTTTCTACATCATTAATTTGCTGGTACAGTCCCCAGCATGGTTTTTGGCTTGAGCTAAATAGTATTTCCCTAAGCAATTCCTGGGCACAGGACAGAAATGTTCATGGGCTAGTCAGACTGTTGGCAGCAGGCAGTTTTCCTGCAGCCATCTTCTTGTGGGGGCTGGGGGAGCTTCTTGACCTCTTGGCCAGGATCTGCCAGCTGCTTCCAGTGCCAGAGAAAGGTTTCTGTATATTTACTTTCCTTCTACAGACAGCTAAGTTAGGTCAGGTAGCCTTAGTCAGAAAGTTGCAGAGAACATTAAACAAAAAACCAACCAAAAAAACCAACCAAAAAACCGACCAACCAACCAACCACTCCAAAACAACAACAAACACAACGACCCTACCCCCCCCCCCAAAAAAAAAAAAAAAAGAAGAAAATTTGAACTTCAAGTAAGTCAAAAGAGAATTTGTTGACTTTTATAGTAGATGATGATCTATGAGAGCTTCTGTCTAGTAGCTCCATCCAGGAGTAGCACAACAACATACCTCATTCCACTGTTTCCAAATTCACACAATAATCAGCTTATACATGTTCATGGTGAAACTGCCAGTGGGCCTAGTGCCTTAAGCACAGGTTGTAGTTTGCATTCAGACCCTGTATATTTGGTATAAACAGTCTTCACTTAAACACACGTCTGAAATAATCTGTAGATGACAATTATTTTTTCCAAGCTGGCTACCCATATGCACGGCTGGAACTAATGAACAGACTTGAATTCAAGACTGTCTATGATGTGATTATAAACAGATCCTTCTGTATTTAAAACACAACCTGAGTATAAATATAATTTTCTGTACTCTGGCAATGAATTAGACACTGTACGATATTAACTCCCTGAACTTTGCATAATTATTGCTTTGTAGAATGATTGCTAGGATATTTTTTTGAGTTATGGGATTCTTTTAAGTCTATGGTGATATTTACTCTTCCTTAACAATATGAACACTTTTTCTTTGCAAAAACATGATTGCAGGAATTATAAATCTTCTGTCTAAGAACTAACTACTGAAATGAACCAAAGCCCTTTCTGCTACTGCAGTGCTAGTGTAAATCCTCCACTGACTCTAATTGGGGGAATTTTGTATTATTTTCAGTGCTTGAAGAACCAGAACTTAAGTAAAAAACAATAATAATATCCATGGATTTTATTTGTCATTTTTTATTAATTATAGACAAGGGGGGGGGAGGCAATAGATGTGGGCGAAGCCAATGGGTTTAATGTGAGAGATAGTCATTATTGACACATCTGTTCTTACTGCACAGAAGCCCATGGAATGTTCTGCAAGAGTTCCCACAACTTTTAGGGTTGATTCTTCTTAATAAGCAAAAAAAAAAAAAAAAAATACAATACAACAAAAGGTTTAATTCTTAAAAACAGAGAGAGAAGCTTTAGCATTCAAAGTTATCTGTGGTTCCCAGAAATAGTTTGTACTGAGATTTTTACCAAGCCAGACAGAATAATCAGATGAAGATGGAAGAAGTGAAATATGCAGAGGAATCATTGAATATCCACCACAGCAAACAGCATCACCAAGAAATGTGCTGCACAACTGAAATTAATTCCAACTTGTATTGATTTTAACAGCAGAAGAACATATTTATTAATGAAAAGGAGAACACTGTCCTGCAATGCATTGCTCAGATGTTACTGTGAAGTACAAGGTAAGAAAATTTTGGATTCATGTTGGTCTTTTTTTACATTCAGACTGAGAAATTCAAACTGTGACCTGCAAGGCAGATATGGTTCACTGTGTCAGTAAAAGACCTTAATGACTTTTGCTTCTAGGCTGTAAGAGAAATAATCAAGGTAATGCCACTGCAGAGGTTTTCAACTCTAATATGAATTGGTAGGGTTTTTTTCCAAGAAAGAGCTCCTGTGTGACCAGAATCTTATCATAACGACACTTAACAAGTAAGACATATTTCAGATGTGTCTCAGAAAAAATGAGTATTTCCTGTCATGTTTTTTAGCCTCAAATCTTGTCCTTGGCAGAAGTAGGATTTATACCATGATTTCTTCCATGCTCCCAGGAGAAGCTCTGCTTTTCAGAATCTGAGTCAAACAAGTTCTGAGAATAAATGATCCATCTTGCTTAGGGAGCTCACATGGCTGTTTCCAATGTACCCTGATGTGGAAAGAAGGTTTCTTGAACTGTCACAGGTGCATCTTCTTGAGCATTATATTAACTTAAAGAAGATGACAGGAAATATTATGATATTGTTTATATATTCTGACATTGATAGAGCAAATAATTAGTAAAATCATCTGAAGTCTGAAACCTGCAACTGTACATTTTGTAGCATATGGGAAGGCTTAGTTTCTGTTACTTGTGATGCTAGAGAGTTTTGGTATTACCAAGCAAAATTTTGTGCTAACATTATGTCCCAAAATGGTTGAGGTTGACAGGTCATCTGGTCCAAGCCCCCTGCTGAAGTAGGGTCACTTCAAGTTGCCCAGGTCTAAGTCCAGACAGCTTCTGACTATCTTCAGGGATGCAGGGATTCTGAAAGAATCCCATAACCCTGTACAATACAATCTCACTGGGCAACTTGTGACACATAGTGACAGTAGTGAGTAACATATACCAACTATTAAACTAATTACTACCTCCTTATTTATGAGCAAATGAGGCAAGAAGGACATAACAGGATGCTGTCAGACAAGCCAAAGGACTAACAAGCCAGATAAAGAAAATCCTAACAAACCAAGTGGCCATGTCTCTGTTGTACATTGGTATTATATAGATGTTTAGCCCCTATGACACTTCGGTATTTGTGACTCTTTCCTAATTTAGTAGTTTTTTATTGTCTACAGTTTTTTTCCCTTTCTTCTGCTTTCTCTCAGGTATGGATTCTGAAGGATGTGTCTTAATGTTCTGAAAGATTCTACCTCTTTGTGGTTATCATTCACTCACTTATGTTTAATTTATTCATCCCATGCTGGTGTGGTCTAATATTCTCAGCATGTTGTGACTTCAGAGAGGTGGTTTGCTCACATCCAATAAGAGAATGGAGCTGTTGAGCCAATGGTTGCTACCAACCATAAAATAAACTGGATTATGTGTTTTGTCCTCTTTGGGTTTGCAGTAAAGGATACAACTGACGTTTTATTTAAGATGGCATAAAAATCACATGGTTTTTCATCAGTATTGATCACCAGAAACTCTTAAAGCATTGGGACTTTTTAAATTACTATATAATCAAATAGGCACATATTGCTTTAAGGAAATGTTTTATTTTATTTGTTCTAAATTTGTTTTAGTATAATACTCAATTTTAGAAGTAGTTACATCTATATTTTCAACATTCTCTGTGATCATTTAGAGCAAATCAAACATTGCACAAATGAAATACTTATTGAAATGGATTAAAAAATTAGGGATAATTTAAAAAGTATCTTATAAATGAAACTAAAACTGTAATTTTTTTCTCCATATTTATAAGAACTGAGCATATATGCTGAGGAATCTCAGTACCCTTTATTTGGAATTAAACTTATTCCTTGCATAACCGAGTTGAGTCATGCAGAATGAACTATGCCAATGCATTGAAAACAGAGGTATTAAATTTCTCAAAAAATTATTGTTCTAGAGATGAGCAAGCTAAGGTCAAAAAAAAAAAAAAGGCAACAACCCCAACCGAAATTTTTTCCCAAAGGAAAATAAGTTAAATCCTTTAAAATCGGGAAAGAAAATCTACGTTTGGTATAAAACCCCCCTCAAACAACAAAACAAAAACATAGTGTTTCTCTCCTACACTGTTCCACACATACCTACAGATGCCTTTGACTGCTGATTCTATTAGACTTTGTGCTGAATCAGTGTCTGCAGCAGGAAGACTGGCAGGCAGCACCATATCAGCAGTCTGAAATTACTTACAGGCACATAAAACATTAATGCCCATTCTTAGGTGCAACTTTATTATGGGAAGGCTGTAACTTGAAGGATATGTGACCTTGGGGGTAAATTTGTTACTTTTCTGTAGACTTTCACTCTGTGGACTTGCACTGTAATTTAAAGGAAGATTGGAAGTAAGTTTGACAGTGGACTCTGATAAGGACACACTTTACATGAAACACCTGGTCCAGCTTAGAGTACACCAGTATTTAGAATAATATGGCATGAATAGGGATCAAGCTATCTCTTAGTGTGTTAGGTTATTTAACTAGGAATCAACAATGATAAAGACTAACAGGTTCTTAAGAGCTTCTCAATCTATTTTAAAAACACAAAAGCCACACTAAAGTGCCATGAGTAATCTTAAATACCAATGCCTTATCCAGAGCCTACTGATTTTAAAAGAAAGGCGTTTGCTGTCAGTGAGTTTGTAAATTGTTCCTTGAAATCATTATGCCAAATCTGACCGGTTTATTCCCTCTGCTGTATGATCAGGACAGATTTTGTATTTTTCTATGTCTAACAATGTAAGAATGTTATTAGAGAATCTGCTCATGCAGGTTCTGATGGGGAAAAAAGGGCGAATTCAGTCCTGATGTAAAGAGACCGGAGAGATGAGGGAGGCAGAGATGAGAACAGCTGTCTGAAGCTGAAGTTCAGGTCATATCAGATGTTGTTGTGTGTGGTGATGGCCAAAGAATTTCCATGTCCCTTAGTGAATATATATTAAATGAGAAACATTGACTTTAAATACGCTTCATGAGGGGATGAAGGGTCAGGGCTCTCAGGACTAATATACTTTGGATGGACATAATTGATTGTACTTTGACTGCAGCTTGGGCTCAAAGGCTAAGTTTGCACTGTACTTGAACTAGTCCCATGGGAGGAGTAGTCCCACAGGTTTCCTAAAGTGTGATATGGTCTCAAGATCTGGCTGTGCAGACATTGGCTGTCTTGTCTGCACAGCTTGATGGCATGGCATCGATTGGTCTGACAATATAGGAAAGGAAGGTAAGCAGCATATAACTGTAGGAAAGAAATTTCCCCTTTAATGTCCCACTAGCTCTAAATCCAGTCCAAAGAATATACCTGATAAATACAGGATAGATGTGGTGAATGATCTAGTCTAGTCTTAAACCTGCTATTATAGCACAGAACTATGCTTGGGACACCTTCTGGTGTAGTGAATTGAGCCTATCTCACATTCCACCCTTGCTGGCTTCATGAACAGGACAGTGAATCTATAGTAAAAAGCTGGAGATCTCAGTGCCTTTTTCCCCTCTTTTCAGGGTCTGGGTTTCTCCAACTGCACCAGTCTGCAATCAGGGGCTTAGCTGTACCTCATCTGAGCATTACATAGCTCTGAGGAAAATGTTTACAACAGTGCTTGGACAAATTGTGAAACATTAATCAGATTTTGAAAAATATATTAAAAGGTTTGCAATCAATGGCACATATTTGTTAATGAATAGTAATTTTAAATACACATGGGGCATAAAAAATAGTCCAAACAATCATAGAGATGATTACGTTATTGGAACATCGCTTCTATGAGGAAAGGCTGGAATTGCTTAGGCTGGAGAAGGCTAGGGGGAGATTCCTGTGTAAAGGGTAAGAATAAAGAGGATGGAGCCAGGCTCCTTTCAGTGGAATCTGGTGACAGAACAATAGGGACAAATGAAATACAAGAGGTTCTGTCTGATCCTGAGGAAATACTTTTTTCTCTGAGAATGGCTGAGCACTTAAACCAGCTACCCTTAGAGGTTGAGGAGTTTCTGTCCATGGAGAAGTACAAAAGCTGTCCGAATGTGGCCTTGGGACAGCTCTAGGCTCTGGGTGACCTTCCTTGAGCAGGGGCACTGGACATGACCTCCATTGGACTCTTCCAACCTCAACTGTCTTATGGTTCCATGATTGTGAATACATGGGACTGATTATGCTCATACTCACGTTACAAATTCTCTGTGGAAATAGAGAATCATGAGTTCATAGTCTTTTCCTCCAGAGCCTTCTCCTTTACATACAGGTGCAAAAATAAAAGATAAGAAAGCATTATTTTATGGTACTTCCAAAATTTAAGTATTAATTTCCAGTGGAATCAGAAAGGCAGAACTAAACTCATTATAAATTAATCAACTCAGTTACATTGTTCTCCATCTATATTCATGCCTTTGGAAGAGTCTATTTTTGCCGTTGTTCACTGTTTCATTGTTTCATTTATCTCATATCTTCCTATCCCATTTAGAAGTGTAGTAAGAATAGTGGATTACTCTGTAGAATTGATAAGTTGACAATAGGGAAAAGGCTTCTCTTTTATTTTCTCTAGGTGCATTTCTAAATTTTCACGTGCCTTGTCAGTTGTCTTTTTTTTTAATTACATTTCTCAGGAAAATGTTATACTAAAATGACTAAATTCCACAAGACAGTAAACTGAATGATTGAACTGAATGAACAAAGAAGCAAATTATATAGTAGGTTAATGACACTCCCAAAAAACTTGGGTGAAAAGCTAAAGCAGGAGTGGAATACTAATTAGAAGCTGCCTCTAACCAGCAATTACATATGGCTTGTGAAAAATACTACTTCTACATTACATTAAATCCCCCTTTTTTAGTAGCAGCAGCAGCAGAAGCCATGATTTCTCAATATTTAATTCTTATGAAGCAAGAGGAATATTTGATCCATAATGAGCCATTATTGAGCATGGAGGAGCTGGATACAGAATGTATTTCAGGCAGCAAGCACTGCTGTATCTAAGAGGCTCTGAACACCAGCCCGTGCCTACTCCGGGTGTGGCTGTGTACGGCAATTTGGGGCAATTTGGCATTTCCCTCCGTGTCAATAGTGCACTGCTTGTTTCTAGCAGACAAGTGTCTGTGCTGCAGAAACCACCATAACATCTTGCAGTAACTGCTCCCCTTGTTGGCAGCGCAGCAGAGCACACGAAGGCAGCCAGTGTGAGATAATTACCCTGGCTCCATCGAGGTGGGGCCTGGGAAGTGTTTGTGGGGTAGTGTCTGCTGGGGCTTACTGGGCTTTAGCTGACATAAAGATTTCACAGAGAAGGCTCCTACCACTAGAGTTATCTTTCTGACCCCTTTCAAGAAATCTAAAGTAACCTATTTATTTTTCAACTGTGCATTGGTTACAGATATTACAGTGCTGGTGCTATTCCAGAGGCTACTGGTGTTCTTATTCAAAGGTTTAACTGCTGCAAAGTCAGCTGGGAGATGTTGAAGTATTCTCACTTGGGAATACCACTGCAAATTTCTGAAAAGAAATGAAGAAAACTCCTTTTCACACCTTTTACTAACAGATCCCCAGAAACCCCTGTGCCAAAGTCAGACAAAAGATGGTGGGGGGCAAATAGGGCTCTAGCAAGTGAAGTGATCTGCTGAGGATCACCCAGAATATTCTTTGCAGTCACTGCAACTCTGTATGCCATTTGAAAGATGAAAGAAAATAGCAATAATAGCAAGGTAAGAGCAATAAAGTTTATTAGTCCTTAAAATAAAATAATGTTTTTTGTGGAACATCTGTGAAGTTCCCAACATTCTTGCCTCAGCAGAAAAGCATCTATCTCCCAAAGTTATGGAATCCTAAGGAACCTGTGAAGACTGGCTTCATTACTTTATAAAAGACAAATTTCTGAGGACCTCATAGAAAAACCTTGGGATCAGAACACAGATTTTTGAGGCCTTGCAGCTTTTCAAGTTGCTCTGGTTTGCCAGCTGAGTTTTTCCTTCTGAGAACCTTCCAAGCTACTAGCTAAGAAGGTGGGTGAGCAGAAACTGGGCAATGTTTTGATGTCACTGAACTGGCATCTCCTGGGGAGAGAAAATTGTTGCATAGGAAGATTTCTGGTCAGTTTAGTTATGATTCCCTACAGAATGCAAAATGCATAGATTCCATTTTTTATAGCACTGCATGCCCACAGGCCAATCTCTTTGCCTGTGCATGTGTACACACTGCAGAGGGTAGATGCACACTATTTCAATAGGTCATGTTTGCAAAACAATGTAAAGCTTCTCCAACAGCAACAGGGCTTGAAGAGTGAGATGGCTGGGATGTGATCAGGCCCTGTACTATTCCACATCTGTAGGCCAATCCAGGAAGATATTTTTTGCTGATTGTTATTAACATGGTCTCTACATTACCAATCATTCTGGAAATATACAGGGACCTTCATTAAAGAGTTGATGACTATATGAAACCAATTAATAAAGAAATAATATTCTTAGAAATGGAAACTGTCAACATTGGTTTCTTTTCTGATTTATATGAGTAATATCATACATGATTATTGTAATAAGTTAAGTTAATGGAAAATGTCTATGATTTATAAGTGCACTTCTTACTAGTTCCATCTGAAAGAGATAAATATGTCAAGAAATTATACTAATTCCCTTCCCTAAGTATGAGAAGATGTAAAGATATGATTTAGCATGTCACACTTGCAATCAGAAAAAAGTCCTACAATCATGAATCTGTAATAAATATTTACATCGTGTTTTTTGAAGACAGAGAGAGTGCAAACATATTTGAAGCAGACTAAACATGTCTGGAATAAATTCTAAAAATAATTCCCTCTAAAGAGAGGTTAATTCTTGCTTTACAAGGCAGGGATAAGCTCACAGTGTCTTTCCTGACTGTGAGCTTCTAAAGTAGAATTTTTAGATAAGCAAGTGGTTTACTGTAAGAGACACATATCTGAAAGCTGAGAAGGCATAAGAGTAAAGCCCAGATGGGGGCTATATATATTAGTGCAAGTGCTCTGGGTTATGTGGTGCAAGTCCAAGGCCTATCACAGAATGCATGTGTGAGGAAAGGTGTCATTATGCTACATCCAGGTTTGGACTATTGCCACGGGTGAGAAATATCTGAGATGTCACAGAGCCAAAACTCACACGAGAGTCTGTATAATGTGAGTGCTCTGTGGTGCTGCTGAAAGCAGGGAAGGTGGGGAACTCCAGCAGGATCCCTCTCTGCCTTGTGAGAGAGCTCAAGAGAGAAAAGGAGGGACAGGTGGAAGCCTTGTCACCATGCTCCCAGGTGGGAGTTCTTCAGTGCCTGAGGGCTTATGGCTCATGCCTGCCACAGGAGATGTGACTGGCCAGCTTGCTTAGAGACCATATTACTGATTTAATCAATAAGTTAAGGTGCTTTCCCAAGATAATATTTCCAACTTGAAAAAAAAAGTTATGGCTGGTAAAACTCCTGAAAGTAAGGCATAGTTTCTGGTCATATTCAAAGTCATATATCTGATGCCTGCATATGTCACAGAAATTAATTTCTCTGTTATTCCCTATCAAAATCAAATCTTTCCTCTCCTGCATAAGATAGTGAACTTCTCCATTGTTCAGTGATTTCGATCATATCTGGCATGGAAAATGGGCTAGAAGCTTTCCCTCACAATAAATATCTAGGCTATCCTTGTTAGCAGGTGTGCTGCTCGTTTTTCTAGTAATTGCCTACAGCCTTGAAGTAGGCCTTCCTGAGATAAAGTGGTTTGTTGGCTGTGGAAATTTAGATTCCCATCTCTCTGCTTTGGTTTTGCTCCTCTTTATGGTTCTTGTGTGAGTGAGGCTGATCCTAAGTAAGGCTGGGCAAAGTGGAGCACTGTCAGCAAGTTTTCAGTTATTAAACTGATGGTTTCTGTAGTAAGCACATGGCAGCTGGGCTGGAGACACCGGCTGTGCTGCCAGACTCGAAGCAGGAGAATGAATCCATAGCGCAGAAACTCGCACAAACCAAGGGTCTCCCTCTGAAACTCTTTGTGAATTTGGGCAACACAAAGAAACTAGATTCATCCTTTAGAGCAGCCAGGAAGTTGCAGTGATGGGGAAAGAGGATTCAGATAGTCAGTGGTCAGTGAATTGATGGTATTTCCAGAATGGTATGTGAAGAGCACAGCTTGGGAGATACAGGATGAAAGGAAACTGGAATATTGGTCTGCTAGCCTTCAAAATTAGTAGAAAGATTACAATGGGCTTCAGTGGGCTCTGGCTGAGGTCTTGTAGGCAGCAGGGAAAGGCAATGGATACTGCTGTAGGAATTCTCTGTGTTTGCAGCAGAGCTCTGAAATGTGTCCCCTGGTTTGGATCCCACAGATAGCACCACAGGAAATGAGGTTTTGGTCTCAGGATGGGATATGAGAAATGTGAGGTAGAAGAGTTGTTTTTACTACTTTGCTTCTTAATTCATCATTGTATGCTTTAAAGAGAGACATTAAGAGACAGGGGGAAAATACTAAAATAATTCATAATCTGTGCTGTGATACACTTATAAGAAAATTTCTCACCCCTATAATTTTTATAAATCCTTATGAGCAACAAATACTGAGCCAAATTTCACAAAATCAGATAAAACATCAAAATTGAGTCTTTTTGAATTTTTAAAATCTAAGTAGTAATATGTTTTGAAGAATATCTTGTCTTCAGCAAGAAAAAACACCACAGGAACCTCAAATATACATTTTTATGAACCATATAAACATACAAACAAGCAATGAAACACTGAACTGTTTGTACTGTGATTTTTTTTTAATTAAAAAAAGGTATTTAGTAAAGATGGATTTAGCAATTATTTTGGAAACCATATAGAAATATATTTTCCACAGAAAACTGTTGTTCATATATATTTTTTCTTATTCATGTGAAATCATAATATAATAAACATTTTTAATTTTTTTGAGATTTCAGTATCACATTTGTTTTTATTTTTTCTGTCTATATCTGTGATGCATTTTCTTCCACTAGATTAACTCATGTAATTTTATTTTTGCATATTTATTTGTAATAAGTAAAACCACTCATTTAAAATTAAATTTTATATAAGCTTTAAAAAGAATCTTTCTTTTGTCAACTTTTGTTCAAAGAGAGATAGATGTTTCTTTGTCTTTTTTCTTTATATTTGTAGCTTTAGCACCACTGTTTTTAATTTGTAATGAGCAATATTTGTGCAGAGACATTTTATTATGAAGACAGCTGAACTCTGCCAAACATTACCCTACTAGCTCGAACTAGAATTGCAAGAAAACATTCCAGACTATGCCCTTTTGAGTGACCATTTATTTCAAGCAGTGATAAAATAACTTCTTTCTAGATGGTGTTGCATAACTCAGACTATTTCTTTACTAAGTTGTTTTTTGCTTTTTTTTTTTTCAAAAAGAGAAGAATTATTGGATGTTTCTCCTCCAAAGTTTATTTTCTTCTCTGGAAATGCAATAAAATTCTGAAAAACAAATTGATATTATAAATGATAATAAGTCATTGGAGACTCAATTGGTAAATACAAGATATTCAGATGACATGTTGAAGGCACTGTTCATCCATTGTCTCCTCTTAGCACCCCAATCTTGAATTCTTCATTGAAGATAATGGGAATTTTGTCCAAATTGAGGAATATAGGAATATGACATAATTTATGTAACAGAGATAATTACAAATTCAAGCTACATAGAGAATTAGTTTAATACAAAGGCACTCTTGCTGTTCTTTTTAAAATTTAATAATTTTTTTAATATCTCTAATGGAAGTGACAATATAGTGCTGTTTATTGTAATTGCAGTCTGGAAGACCATTTAAAAGCTATCAATGCTTTGAGATGGGACAAAAACAACATATTTCCAGAGTATTCATAATTTATATGTATCATAAGTACTAGAAAATGCATAAATATATATTTTTCTCAAAAAGCTGATCTGCTTGCAGCTGATTTACTGTAAAAGACAGCAGCTAAGAAAATTCAGGGCTTTCTGTTGTGCAGAACTGACTGGTTTATAGTAGCAGAAGACTGGATTAACTAATATGGCATGACTCTTCTCTCAGGAGACCAGCTCCCCACTCATCTTGTTATGGGGCCGACAGAGTGGTCAGTTGAAAGGATCTGCAGAGAGAGACCAAGCTCTTTGAAAAGTCCCTAATTACAAAGAAGCAATTGCAATAGCAAAAGTTACATACCTTTGAAATTGCTCAATTAACAGAATTGTCATCACAACTAATGAAGTATTTTTAACTTTGATCTTGAAGTCTTACTAGTGAAGCAGTTTTAAGCTTGTGGTGCTTTACAAAGAAGTGTCTGCTCAATAATTATATCAACACTTCTTGTGATACTGACCATGAGAAATAAGAAAAAAAAAAGAAAAAAGTTTCCACATTTCTCAGCCCATGAGTTTTTCATCTTATTTTCTCTCCCTGTCCTGCTGAGGAGGGGGACTGAGAGAGTGGCTTGGTGGCACCTCACAGAGAGCCAATGTCAACTCACCATGAAAGGAAAACACATTTTTGCAATGGATTATAAATTGCTATTCCAAACTTTAGTTCAGTCATCCTAAAAAGCATGGGACTTCATCCTCTTCAATTCTTAAAGAGATATGATTTCCTCTGGGGTCTCAAAAAAAAAATTGCTCTGAAGTCTGTAACTTTGAGAGAAATAAAGTCAATTCAAGTTTATGAAGAATCATTTTCAGTAGCCAGGAGACAGGAGAGGCTCCAAAGAAGACTGGGCAGGCCTGGAAGTCAGAACTGGGAGCTCTGAAAGGATGAAAAGCTCATAGTTGACAGGAGAAGAAATGGCAGTGTCAGGACACAACACACCTAGTAGTGCTGCAGGGTAGAATTATTTTCAAGGTACTCTACAGGAACTTTTATTACACAAAGAAAACATTTTTAGCACTAATCAACTTGGTGGCTGTTGTGCAAGTTCTACATCCTCTCTTGATAAGCTGAGAAACAGTGAAATATCCCTTGAGTTGGATGTGTAGATGGGGGTACATAGAATGAATACAAAATCTTGGCTGTCCAAAAATGAGAAGGCACTTTTGACTACCATGTAACTTGAGGCTTTTAACATAAAACATTCTGAAAAAGTCCAGTCATGAAGTTGAGAAGCCCTGTGGCTGGGTTTCCCATGTGTCTGATAGACAAACGTCTTGTAATAAGGCATGTGCCATGGACTTATTTTGGCCAATAATTTTTGAACAGACTTATGAATGGATTTATGAGATGGGATATGAAGAGTACTTTGAGGAACAGATAACCTGAGGTACTCTATCTGGAGGCAAAATAAAAAAATATCTCATTAAAATAAACACATTTTGAAGAAAATTACTAAATAAGACAAGACTGTAAATATGTTTAAACTATGGATGATCATCCCACAAAGGGGACAGTTCCATCCATTCCTCATCTTGATGCCAAGATGAATTTTACCTTTTCTTTTATATACCTTTTATGTATCCTCAGTATTCTTAGCATGCATACTTGTAATTCCTTAAGTCTGATAACTTAGCATAACCCTAGTATTTTGCCAGGCCAGGAGACCAAACACCCTAAAGGCATCATAGGAGGAGGCTGGAAAACCCCACGCTATCTTGGCAAACCAAGGTCCTCTGTGGAACATATCCTGTAAACTAGAGATCTGGCCCAGCCAGGGGGGAATTCCTCAGAAGGGGGAATATCACACCATTCATCCAGGCCTCCCATTGGGGCATCCTTGTTAGATATGCTAATTTTAAGGTCTGTAAATTGTATACGTGATCTATCACATGCGTGCATTGTGGCTCGTCCCATCTTGGCGAAATGAGATCCATAAGGATCCTTATTAAAATACCCAGGTAAAAACCTCTTATCCCTCAACCGTGTCTGGCTCTCTATTTTTAAGACCCGGAAAAGGCATCAATCTCTTGCAATTTCTTGTTTTGGTCCATGGAATCCAACTAATTTTTATTGTGCTGGGGTTTTTTTGAGCTGACACCAGTTCCTGACTAGTTTTGAGTGCAGTTGCACAAATGCTTCCTGCAGCCCAAGGGAATGGTGTCGTGAAACTGAGCGGGCTGGTGGCAAGAAAAGGGTGGAATGGCCCTTTTCAGTCACAGCACTGTATCTTGTTGTCTTAAACAGATCATGAAACTGGACTGTGAGAGAAATTTCCCTCAGGACATAGACATGCTGTGTGATGAGAAAATCCAGCCTGTTGGTATTTAAATGGTCTGGAAGACTGCACATATCTTCTGCTGGACTGAGACCAATGTTGTCAGCTCAAAGTTGTATATTGTATTTACTCCAGTTGAGTTGTGCTAGATGAAACACATGAAATACTATCCCTTGAGTACTGAATCAGTATGTCCAGTAGACATGAATTGGGCTGCCATATGCAAAATTTGAAAAGCAAAATAGGTTAGATGTCTTAGTGTAAAGTAATATGAAGTTTCATTAATCTATGCACATCAAATTCATACAGTATTAACTATACAAAATACCCATTCAGATTATTTGGCAGCAGAATTATGTAGACAGAATAGTATGCCCTCTGATAAAAAGTTGCTCTATGAAGAGTTTGAATATGTGAAGATATATGTTTATGTTTAGAACTAAATAATATAAATTTTGACATGTGGGCCTTATGTAATCATGGTCTTGATAAGTATAATGCCATGACTAAGCACATAATTGCAAATAAGTCTAATTTCTAAGTATTTCTATGAAATGAATTATGGCATATTAAAAAACAAAAGAAAAGTTTTAATGGCAGTGAGCTGTATTTTAGATGACCACTGATTAACCACAGTACTGACCTATATCTCAATCTTGGCTTTGCTCTTTAGACAAAAGCAAGTTACTCCTGCATGTGCCTCTTCTTTTCTTGCTATTTTTGGTATGCCTTGTTTGTAGATTCCTCAGTACAGATGTTATTTTACCATGATGTGTGTACAACAATTGGCAGATTGGAGACTGCATTTTAGCTGGGAAATCTAGACATGAATGAATAATGTTAATACTATGCAGCTGCCTGACTACATTGTTTTTCATGGGTTGAAGGATAACAGCTCATCAGGAGTCCCACAGGTTTCTTTGTACAGACTGGGCATGCAAGAGACCTAGCACAGGTGTTTGCAGCTGCCTAGCAAATCCATTGCAGCCCTGTATCATATATGCATCATTCTATGTGACTTAGGAATGGGAGGTGCTCAGGAATTGCTCAGGATCCTCATGAAGGATGTGTCCTATTACCTGCTGGTTTCTTAATTCACTGGGTCATAGGCAATATACATGTGGGTGAGAGAGACAATTGCTGGAAAAATCAAAGTTTCTAAGCTCTCTGCAACAAGCCTTCGGTGAACTGGGTTAAAAAATGAAAGCACTAGGTCAATGGGAAGGAGACAGAAATGTTTGTACACTTGTAAAACCAACTTTTTGCTCATTTAGCAGATCAGCTGCTATGCACAACTAATGCAAGAAACAGAAACAGAGGTAGTTTCCTATTCTAAAATAAGGCATCATTATGAAAGCAAAAATAAATAATGACAACAGTATAAACATTAACAAATGTGTAATAATTCCCATATCTTCAGAGAGAACTTACATGTTCTGTAAAAATGTGTGCTTAGGTGCTTTCAACACTTCGCTACAGAAAGCTTGATTAATTATTTCCAGGGAAGAAAATAATTGCCTTTTCTCTTCTACAAAGCCTATAAGTAAACTTTATAGGAATTTATGTTTTCTATTGAATGCCTTTTATTACCAAGAGTTCTTTCCACAGCAGGACTAGAAAGAAAGTAAACAGGCATAAAAATCAGAGGTAGAAAAGCAGTTGCTTTTCCATTGAATTGACTGCTCTCCATGGCAGAACATATCATGTTTTCTGAGAATGCTCCTAAGGGCTCAATACACTGATCTGCTACTGGGAGTGGCATAAAAGTGCCAGTGATTCCATTCCTAAAATGCTCACACAGCATGGGTTGGTCTTCCTCTTTCTTTTCCTGATATTAATTCTATTAACAGTTGTTAATTTTATCTTATAAACCCTAAATAATAAATATTGCATCCATATATTCAATCTGACATTATGTCTCTGTTACACTGTTTCTGGGCAAGACTAAATTTTTAAAATCTCTCTTAGTAAATTAGCATCTAGTTTTATTGCCCCTTCCTGAAAATTCTTTCTTTTGAAATTTTTTTTCTATTAATATGGATGTAAGAGCTACATAAGCTGCTTGAATTTCCCTTTTTATTATAGCTGAACAAGAAAGAAATTTTGTCTTTTTTCTGACCCTGTGATGTGTATATGCATAGGTAATCTCAGAATACCATTTCTGGTGGTTTATAGCTCTAGCTGCTGAAAAACATAAATAACTAGGCAATCCTTGACTAGGCAATTGACTAGTGAATCAATATTTGACCTTCTCAGAACTTCAAGATCAGAAAAGGGAAAAAAACCCATGCAATATGTTTTAAATCCCTTTTTCCATAAGCTGTTCTTTCAACCAAGTGGTTTTTGACCTTTGCCTGTGTTGCTGATGATAAGTAGTGATCCAATGGCCTGGCTGTTTTATTTAGGACTAGCAACAAGAGCTGATGCCACTGTGCATTATGATTTGCAAAGCAGAGATACCAACTATCTATATGGCACTGGACCTTTTCTGCTTATGTAAATGTCCAGCCAGTTGCCTGATGGTCCCTAGGAAGGTCTTTCCACTCACCACTGCCACTGCAAATGTGTCTTCCTTTTTCTTTTTCAACCACAGAATAAAAGCATCCTCCATCCTCAGTATAAGAAATAAAAACCAGAGCTCAAAAAAATGAGACTCAAGTGCTTGGGATCTTTTATATATTATAAGCAGAAAATATGGTTGCCTTCTTAGGTTGTCAAAATAATGTCCTTTGGGAATGTAATTGCATTTATATTATTTTATGTCAGTGGCTGCTGAACGGAGAATTTCTTCTCCTGCCATCTTCCTTAATATAAGGAAAAGCATACTCTTAATGCAGATTTCTTTTATATACTACAGTATCCCACAAATCTCTGTTGGAATTTAAATGTTCAGCAATAAAACTATTTTCTCAATTCTGAACTTTTATATGGAACCTAACCTTCATTACTCCCCCAAACCCTGCAAATCCTAATGAGTATCAAAAAGCAGATAAGCATGTTTAATTGGAGGGTAGATAACAATATTTTTTCACTTATACATTTCTCCAGAATATAAGTATTCAGTTCAGAAATTGAAGTTATCCATTGTTGCATCTCAGTTAAATGGATATTGGATTCATGGTGATAAAATGTTACACTAGTCCTCTGGCACTAGTATTTTCTAATATAATTAAAATCTGAATCTATAGCATGAAGTCTAACTATCACTGTAGATAATTGCAATGATCTTACACACTTGTCACAAAGCAAATATGGTAAAATAGCCTTAGATGACTTAGAGTGATGCATAATTGACCTTATTACATGGTTTCTTGTAGTATGACAGCAGACTAATACTTTCATGTGAGCAATACCAATGGCAAAGGTCAAGGAATAAAGATGACAATAACAAATCTGACTTTCAGCACTGTTAAGTGAAAGCCATTAATGATAATGTATATTATTACAGCCAAGACATAATGTAGAGCTTGAAACTGTGAAACGTAATTTATTTGATTTATTTCAATTTACTCTTATTTTATTTTTGCACTGAAGAATAGGAACTGGTTACATAATAGGGAAATAGGAGGATAAATTGCTTCCCATTCTCTCTTTGTCTACAAGGGATTTTTTATTTTTATTTCCTGTCCTCTGAATAACTTCATAAAACACCAACATTAGAAAATTATTTACATTTTTTTTTCTGTGTTGCAGATAGCTCAGATAAAATTACTGTGATACAAAAAAGCCTTATGGTCTGTATATTAGAATAATAGATGTAGAGGAAATTGACATTTTCTCAGAAACAGTTGAGGACATTTGACAGTAGCTGTATTCTGAGCAGTAATGTCACAAGACAGATTTTTTTCCTAAGAAGAATGAAGGTAGAAACTGGAATTTCTGAGAATTTTGTTGTTTCTTTTTTCTTAGTAACACAGTTGGCTTAGTCTAGTCTAAAGGTTAGCACCACCCTTGGAAGAAATCTTACCAGTATGTATCCTAAGGGCTGTGGCACACGCATCTGATATTTCTCCTTGGAGGGACTTCTGGTGTTACAGCATCTGGGAAACTTTGATTGTCTCCCTGGCAAAGGCCACCAGTGGAACAACAGGAGAGCAGGACGGTGTACAGGTCTGTCAGTCAGCTCAGTTTTCTCTCAGACATTTCAAAATAAACCTACTGTGACTTGTTGCACTTAAAATGAGCTGGGTTAAAAAGGATTTAGCAGCAGTGTTTATGTGGTTTAAGATAAGCTGCCTCATTGTCTCATTTTGACTGAAACAGAATAGGCAACACCCATAGGCACAGCCTTGTCAGAGCAGATAATGTGTTTAGGGTCAGAGTGATGGAGAGCAGGTGGGAGCAGATCTCCAGTGGCACAGAACAGAGTGGCTGTCCACAGCCAGAGTCTTGGCTCATGGCTCTGTGCTTATTAACACCATGTCCAACCATTCCTGGATCATCTGGCAGTTTAGATTTGAGCCACTCAATGCCAAGTTGCATGACTGTATTTCAGATGGGCACTGCTGAATAGATAGTTGCTTTCATCCCCAGGAGTTCATCCTTTGTGTGAGTTGTGACACTGTTATCAGCATCCTTCTGAAGATCCCGCTGTCTGCCCTCCTTTGACAATACTCCAGGGATGCCATTTCCTTCTGTGATAATTACAGCAATGTTTGGTGTTTGAATTCTTTCTGTCCTTCAGTGTAAAAGCAGCTATCTATGGAAGGCCAAAAGATAACCCTTCCATCTTAAGAACAAGCATCTTAAGATATTTCTGTACCAGTTCAGGTTAAGGATCAGTTCCAGTTTTCCAGCTTTTGAAGTGGTAGCAGAAATCCTACACACAATCAATGACAATTTGATTAAGTATCAAACACACACGTGAGCTGCAAACTACTACACCCACTTCATTTTACTGACTTTTTTCTCAATTTTTATTCAAGCAATTCTAATTAGGAAGAAGTGATTTGTTCTTCTGTGTGTATATACATGTGATTTATGTAATGATAGTGGTAATGTGGAGGGATGAAAGGTGATGAGAGGAAAGGGGTGGCATGGATCTTCAGGTTGCTTTGAGTACAAGGCATAGTTTATAGCAAAACCTAAGCAAAATCACTGGATCAGGGCAGAGAAGAAAGGTCCAGGTTGTCAGGTCTGGACCAGGGCTAGCAGGGCTACCCTATCTTTTTAGCACCATGTTCCTGGCTACGTTCCCAGGAAAAGAGGAAACCAGGGGAAAAAACAGCCAAAAGATAACCAGCAAGCAGCCCCAGAACAAAGTTTTTTTTTGCCTAAGGTGTGATGATGAAATTTATCTTGGGGATATGTATTCAAAACCAGTTCTTGAACCATCAACCCTTTTTTACCCAGCAACCTATTCTTAACTTCTCTCCCACAACAGCTTGATCAGCCTCAGACACATCTGATTTTTTTGAGGCAGCAAACTACTCTGAAATCCTGAATCCTATTGTACTCCCAACTATCTTTGTATCCTAATTCAAGATATAGAAAAGATTAACGTAAAATGAAGTAATGATTAGAAACTCCGTGGCTATGGAAGTGAATTAAACATGTCTGGGAATGTTCTAGGTACCAGGGCAAAGCTCTAGTAAACATGCTTCCCTTCCAAGAGCAGGTAGATGAATGGTTTATTAGCAATTGTCACTGACTAGTTACAGCAGCTAAATAAAATCAGAGAATTTGAGAGGTTATAGTAGCTGGAATGTGCCAAATCTTTGCTGGGGAATACTTTAACAGTTTACTACCACAGAAGGTTAAAGCCACAAGTAAAATCTAATTTATTCACATAGACACATTTAGGGTGCTCAGTGTCATCCTTGTCTCTGTTGAACCTCCATGTAGAACTTTGATTCTGTGTAGTCTGCCTTCCTCTGCTGTCTACACGAAAAGATTTCTAAAATAATGAGTTGAATTAAATTGATTTATTCTTCATACTGCCAAGTGTAATCATTCTGCATGTTGGATCTGTTGGACAGAGTGTCCCATCCTTCTGCATGGGACCATTGAGTGATAGTAGGTGCCATGTAGATGACATAAACAGCATTCATGTACACCTGGTATCAAGTATGACCAAACACAAATGCAGTGTTGATGTTTGCATTTGCTGGATGCTGAAGCTGGGTCTTAGGCAAAAAAACATTGATGTGAGCAAAATCTGAATAAGATGTCCAAAGTACAGTCATTGGAGTTCCATTAACCTCTGCATATTTTGTCCAAAGAACTCTAGCATGTCTGTGTGTGGGAGGATGCTTGACTGTGCTTTCCTTCGGGGTGCTCTGTCCATATCTAATTGTGTTATACAAGTAGGGACCCAGTGAAGAAGAATCCTGGCACAGAGCTTAACTGCAAAGCATTTCCAGCATTTGTAAAACGTAGAAATAATATAATTTATTTTGCATTATTGGGAAGAACTTGTTCACTTTAAAGAGCTTTTATTGATTAGTAGAAGAAATAGAGAGAAGAAAACACATATACAGCTGGCTCCACATATATCTTGCAACCCTCCTTACCAGGTAACCCAGTTCCAGTTTGCAATAGGATAACTCACAGATTAAGAGACTGCTGTCTCTTTCCTCTCACTATGGCAGGCAAAAATGAATAAAGAAATAAAAAAATATTTCAAAATATACATTTCAAATATAGAAAAGATGCCTTCAGATTTTAAATAACTCAGTATTGCTAATATTGTTACTTGGACTGATTACTCAATGAGCTGACATACCCTTTAGTCTATTTATTTTGAAGGGTTCATTTGTCCCTGCACCAAAGTTAATTACTTGTGCTAGAGCTGCCTGTTTGTTTGTAATTGACTTTGTTCCCACTGTTCAAAAGCAACTTACCATGCACATTGAGCACCAGTTTTTCAGATTTAAGTTCTTATTCTGATCCCAGCACTGAGGCCTTATTTCTTGGCTGGAATGGTGAAAGAGAACATTCAGCTACCAGCTAGCACATCTGCCTTCTCTGTGTGTTTGGATATTGCAGTTACTGAGCTGGGCTCAGGAGGGAACTATTTTTAGCCCTCATCATCAGAGAAGAGACTGCTCTGTGTGTTAGAGCAATTGAGGGAAGGCAACAATAAATCTAATCCAGAAGGATCCTTATATAGGAATGGGAAAACAGAATTCAGATGGTCTACTAACAGCTCTTGTGGTGAAATTCAGTAGGAGGGATGTAGTATCTCATCTATCTTAAACAAACAAATAAACCCTATGACTAAGGAAGTTTCACTCTTATAGTAGTAAAATGTGCCTTTCCACTCTGAGCTGCATTTGCTGAGAAGTCATAAATACAAGATACATGCATGCCAGCTACCATAATTTAAAGTAATTTCCTGGTTGAGCACTATTAATGGAAGAGGTACTGCAGTCATTTGCATTGTTGCAGTACTAATGTTGGAGTTTATTCATATTAAAGTTGAAAATGTCAATTGTCTTGCTCATGGTAGTAATATTCTGAGCAAGTACTCTATAATGTTTAAAAATTGTCTAACGAGTAAATATGTCTCAGCTTCTTACGACTCAGCTCATAAAAGACAGAATATTTTAATGCAATGAAAGAATGCTGATGAAGAAAAGAATGCTTTTTTCCAAATTTCTCCAGTAATGATTTTAATAGCACTAAGCCAGAGAGTTTCTGATTGCTACTTGTCATCAACCCATCTGGCAGAATAAAACAGTGGCTGGGATATTCAAAGGGGCTTGGGAGGGTGAGGCACACAACTTCCTTTTATCTTGTGCTGATGGGGTCCATTCCTACTGAATGCAAAGTGAGTCACTCTTCTCTATAGCCATATTCTTGCTATGAGCTTAGTGTGGACAGATGCCCTTACCAGATTAGATACTAAACCAGGCCGTTCTTTCTAAAGATTATGATTTTTATTAATGTCATATGTCCATGACATTATGTACATTGAAATCAGCCACTGGGTTATTCACCATTTACTACCTTGTTAATGATTTTTCTCCTGTGAAAAGCCAAACAACCTTACTGTAACTCATGTCTTAATTTGGAAAAACGTCCTAGATGTAGGCAAATTAGCAATAAAACCACACAGAATGAAGAATTTTAGGTATTATTTTATAGTCTTTGACACCTGGAACCCCACTTTGATATGACATAAAACTGCTCTTTTAGTTTAGGCTAATAATGATAGGGCACACAGCTACACAGTGCATGTCTGAGAAGCACAAGAACAAGACTACCTATAATGTCTAAGCAGCACTAATAGGCAGTTATAACCTTCCCCATTACTGCTCCTATTAAACACATCTAAATAATTGTACATAAAAGTACTTGGTTTTCTTGGCAAAAAGTGCTATTATCTGTCATCAAGCTACAGGTGAAAAGGTACTGTCTCCATAAGTGTCTTTTCCCTTCCTCCAAAATTTAGCCTTTCCCATATATCTATTTCTCTCCTTACAACATTGTGCATGCATCAGGCTTGAAACTTGTCAGGAGAAGGTCTGGAGCAGGACACTGTGTTCCAAACTCCATTCCAGAGTTCTCCAGTTCCTTTTCTTTCTTTTCTTTGCCAGTCGTGCTTTATTAACATCTACCACTGGAAGGAAACAGCAAAATAAGGATTCTGAAAACATGGCTGATGTCTGTGACCAGTGGTATGAATTGACATAGAGGAAACTCAGTCAAGTCAGTGTTTGTGGTGGGATAGAATGTAAGAAAATAAAGATAGTGCAGAAGGCAGTCTCACCCCTGAGGAGTTGCAGCTGTGCTAATATCACCAAAGATTAGGAACAGGTCTGCTCTTAATAGGCCACAGCTGTGTCTAATAGGGAGCTGAGGGCTACAAAAGAGTGGGTTAGCTGGGTGAGGAGGGAGATGGAGTTTGTTGGTTGTGCTGTGAGGAGATGCCCATGAGAAATCACCCAGAAGGTGAACTTTGTGATAAGCAGACAACAACTGTTTCTCTTTAAAGACTCCTGTTAGATCCTTGCAGGTTCCTGGGGCATAATTAAGCCAAGTTTTGGAGCTGGAAATGCCCATATCTTCATTCAGCTCACAGTATCCTTGCTGGTAATGTGTTGCTATGAACAGAGTGTTTTGTTGAGGAACAGGCAGAAAACCTTTGGTGAGCATCCTGACAGACTTAGTGCTGCTGCCATGAAGGTGCCTACTCAGAAAAGCTAAACACTGGGTGAGTACAGGACTTTTAATACTTAATGGTCTCCTGTAATTTGGTCCCTGCTAGAGGCAAAGTGACTTTCAAGGCAAATGCTGTAATAGTCTGAATGTGTTGCAATCTCCCTCCTGTGATCCTGATGAGGGAAGGCTTAAAGTGCATGATAGTGTAAGACCATCATGGAGTACAAAATAAAAGTGCTGGCCATACAATGAAGGAAAAATGTTTTCCATCCCAAAGGTTTACTTCTCTCATCTTCCATCAAGTGTTGCCAGACACCTTGAATATTCTCAGCTACCCAATGAGGAGGACCTTTTCTGTTTTTTTTCCATGCCAGGAAGAACATTATTCTAATGAATTCAACTGGCAATATTTTAAGTGAATTTTTAAGTTTTGTCATATAAGAAAAAAAGAGCATGTTTTCAATCTACAATGTTACTGTATAGCCAGACACCTACAAAGACTAACTTTTCATCTCTACAGCCCTAAATATCCTGAATTTTATGAGAAAAAAAACCAAAACCAAAACTGCTTGATAAGGGTATATAGTTTAAGTGCCTTGTTATTGACAGAGTCTTCAGACTTTTTATAAGCAGAAAGGCACTGAAAGTCCTCAAATATATTTTCCATTTTTAAAAAGAATTTATTTTCAATAAAAATGTGTTTTTCTGTTTGAAAATTTACAAGCATTCAGTCAAGAAACAGAAATATACACATACAGAAACACTCAGGCCAATAGTGGCAGGACAATTATTTTGACAAAATATACTTTGAAGAAAATCTAGAAAATAAAAAACAATTAAAATCTATAAATAAATCTATTTCCCTTTATAAATCCTCTGTAATTGTAGCTATGTCAGTGAGCATGGCCCACCAAAACTGTACAGATTATTGAGAAAAGTCCTGAGCAATGTCCTTATCAGGACAGACCTGTAGTTCTTATGAACAGAACCCCTAGAAGGTAAAAGCTCTATCTCTAAAATAAAACCTAAAACATTGCTAAAACTAGTTCAGGGTTTTTGGAGATGGGTAGGGAGTATCAGCTGCTGTAGCCTATGGGTTTGGGTGCTCAGCAGTGCACACATACAAGAGTGGTGTGCTGCTAACACAGCACCTGGCTCACTTTACCACCCAGTGCAAATGCCCAGCTCAGAATGAGTGAGACTTGGCCAAGGTTTCCAGGAAGAGATTTAAATAATGCATAGGGGATGAGTACAAAATGCTGTATGTATTTTGCCACTTTTGTTTTGGAACGAGTCTTGCCTGCAGCATGACCTTAAAGTCCTTTGTGACTAAGGATTGTAAAATTTAAGCATTGACTGTATAGCAATTAAAGTAAAATGAAATAAATTATTGTTCAAGTATGTATGAAATGCTTTTTTTCCCATTCTCCGTTCTCAGACCTAACAAAAACATGTTTAATTTTGTATGTTTCTCCTTAGTAAAAACCCCAAAACATATTTTATATAGGTGCCACCCTCTGTTGAACACCGCCTCCTTTTTTGCACCCTCTATCCTCCACCCTCAGAAATGCTGATTTAATACAGGAAGCTTGGACACAGCAGTGGTTCTGCCAAAGCATTATGCAGTTAGATGATAACTGTGCAGACAAATGTATCTATTGAGAAAAGAAAGGGGATACAAGGCTCACATAATATACAGAGGGAAGTTGTGTATAAAAAGGCCCAAATGTTTAAACAGCTCTGAAAAAAACAGGAGATGAAAGCAATGAGGGAGTAAAATTAAAGAGGCTTTGGGAGGGATAGATTTCCATTTTTTTAACAAATCTGGTTGTATATTAGGGAAGAAGAATTGAGTCATGTGGGTGCATTTGTGTTAGTGTTTTTCTTCAATTTTTAAATGTGTTTTTGAGGTGAACCATCAAAACTGCCTGTGCCCACTCTGCCCTGGCAGCCTAATGAATGAAAATAACTTCAGAGATGTGCTCCAGGAATGAACATACTGAACTGCAGCAACTAATGGACACTCAGTGGGAAGGACCAGACCAGAACCACTTTCAAGTATGAATCTTCACAACTTATGTGGTGAGAACCAGGTGCCTGGTGCTTTTCCCTGCTGATCTGATCATGCTGCTCTGTAAACTTCTTGCAAATTCCCTCCCTGTCTGAGTGCAGAGACATTTCCATCCACCCAATCTAACTGCAAGCATTGACTTGAGCTGTCAGTGTTAAAAATACAGCTGGGGGACACTGACTGAGCTGCAGAAAGCAGCAGAGAGCAGGTGAGCTCTGTGAAAGTACCAGTCAGCAGTGGATGTGCCTGTCCCTCCACACAGGGGTGGTAGGATGGACACTGTCAGGGTGCCATTGCCTGTATGGAAGAAATACTGACAAGAAGCCAACCAACTCTGGGTACACCTTTAATCAGTCTTCCCCTCTTTAAAGACCACTGTATTTTTTAGTGCCATGAAACCTCAGTTCTTTACTTTCCTGCTTCTGGCTAGCAGTTTTCTTCCTATTATCTGGTACAGTGCTGTATTTTGGATTTAGTATGAGAATAAAGTTCATAACATATTGATGTTTGACTTATTACTAGGTAGTATTCATTCAAATCAAGGACTTTTCAGTGTCTCATTCCCTGCCAGGGAGCAGGTGCACAAGAAGCCAGGAGGGAGTATGGCCAAAGGGATATTCCATACTATAGAGCATTATGCCCAGTACACATGCTGAGGGGAGCTGGCCCATGGAAGATGCCAATTGCTGCTTGGGAACACTGTTCATCCATCAGCAGGTGATGAGGAATTGTTTCTCTTGTGCATCATTTTTCTTCCTCAGTTATTTCTGTTATTACTATTACTACTATTATTATTACTGCTATTAATATAATTAATGTTACTATTAGTTTTATATTTTACTTTATTTCAGTTATTATGCTATTTTTATGTCATCCCATGACATTTTTTTTTCTTCAATTCTTCTCCCCATAAGTGGAGAGGGGAGACCATGCAAGATGCTGCACAGTACTTATATGCCACTGGGGTTAAGCCATGGCATTTATCTGAGTTTTTAAGGTGAATTGCCAGTTCCAGTACACCCATTACATGTAAGACAGTGGATTACTCTGATAGGAGTAATCACAGTATATGGTGATGTAAGGAAATTGAAATTTTGGCAAAGTCCTATTTTTTTCAATCTCAAAGATAAGTCTATCGCTCTGAATGAAGTTTATAGACTATTTAGATTTCAGGGAAGCTGATTGGGGGCATTATTGCTTTTATTTTAAAGATTTCTCTCTAGTTATTAATTTTTCAGAAATGCACAACTGAGATTTTCAGCAACAGCAATTGAACCACAAAGTATTTCTGATTCCACTAGAAGCTGAAAGGTCTCTGCTAGGACCCATTTAATATTCCTGGCTGATGGAAAAGAGTGGGACAGGACTGGGAGTTATAGAGCTTCTGAAAATATTACCTTTCAGAAAAAAAATACTTTTTATTCAGTTGCTGAGGAAATAAGACTAAGCAGTGGATTTGTTACTCTATGACTGTATTTATTGAGTAAATGATCACAAGAACCAGAACATAAACAGACTGGAAGTGCTGAGTAAACTTACAGACACGCTTACCATAGAGACAGCAGGTCTGCAAGGGCTGCCTCCGTAAAACACAAAATGTGCTTCTTTTAATGCTTGCAGTGTAAGAAAACCCTGGGGTGCCTCTGGGCCCTGTGAGCACACACAGCCTGAAACCACCTCCATCATCCTCTCTCTGGCCCCATGTGAGCCCCAGAGCTCCTGGAGGTGGTAGAACAGTGTCCATCAGAGAGGGCCTCCCTTGGCCACCTGCAGCACCTGACTTGTGCCACACAGAGCCTGCCAGAGTCATCCACTCAGTCCTGGACTACATTACTTTTTTTATTGAAGACTGTTTCCAGAATATATTTCAAATGGGCTGATGGAGTCTTCCCTGTGAAAATAAAAATTTCCCAAGACCAAAACATTGATGCCTAACATGTACACACAGAAATATTATTTTTCATATTTGTGTCATCAATAACAAATAACTACTCATACATCACTTTGCAGAATAAGATAAATCTACAAGAATAGCTATAGTAATATGTTCGATTGCCTGCTTAATTTATACAAACTCTGTTAATCTATCTGCCCAATAGAGAGACAGGATACAAATTTTCAGTGTGTAATAATTTCAGAACATGGACAATTTATCTAAGATAAAGAGTCATTTGTAAGTTTTTCATCACCCCTAAATGTTGATTCTTCTTCTAAGAGATTCATTTTAGCTGAATTTTTTTATTTCTTCCCAGGTTTTTAAAATCTGGGGACAGCAGGTTTGAGGGATAGTTACTATTACCTTGTAATTTGCAAAATAATAATTCTAAGACCAAACCTGGTGGTATACAAGATCAGCAGCAGCAGCAAACCAGCTACAATTCCCAGGCCACAATTGCAGGAGGAAGAGCAGCAAGAATAAGTTTCCTCTGCTGGTTCTTTTGCCAGATCTGTTCTTCCTCTCTCGTGCTTCTTCTGCATCCCATGTCAAAAGCAACTTGGTCCAGAACCGTCTCTTCATCTGAGAGATCTCACTGTTGTCACTCAGATAATTCAAAGGTCTGTGAAACCCATAAGATTATCAAAGTCTGATTGGGATATTTTCTTGCTCTTCCTTAGAATCATCACTTTTAGTGAAGGTTTGCAACTAACTATTTTTTTTTCAGACATAATTATTTTCTCCCTCTTTGCAGTCTGCTTGTAGTTGCTTGTAGATGTAAGATTTTGGAATGCAATCAGTTACCAACCCTTTGCAGTAGTTTAACTGGTCACAGTGAAGCTCTTTGTTCCACTTCTCTGCTACTGAAATCACCACAGATAACCAAGGCTATGAAGGTTTTTATACCATGCAGTGTAATATCAGGTATCTAAACTAAAAATGGTTTGGATGGGTCATTTGGACTGATGCAGGTGATTTACTGTTCATGTGCATTAGCTGTGAAGTTGACAGCCTCTAACTGGGGAGCTCCAGTGAGAAAATGGCACAGCAACATTTGTAAATGTTCCAGCTACAAGATGAAACAAATTCTTCTTAAAACTTGGATCTGTTCCCTTTAGCTTGACAGCACGATACACGTGACTTACCAGAAACTGTTCTTCCAAATCCATACAAATTAATGATTGTTTCACATCTTGGTCCCTAACTGAGAAAAGTATTTATTATTTTTGCTCATAATTACTAGTCACTGATATTTCCTGCAGTTATGAAGTCTCTTGTGCTTTCTGCTTTAAAAATTGTAATAAATGGAGATGTGATTAGAAAAACCCAGCTTACATCATGCAGAGCATATTTATTAGTGCATACACTCTTGTAGTTTTAAAATCATCTGCTTTGACCAACTCCCATCATAACATGATTCTGGAACATGAGAAGGTCTCATTTTTAAAAACACCACAGAATATTTTCTAGTTTTCCCTTTTTATAAATAAAGTAATTTATATCTGTAAAACCAAATAAATAGCACATAACTGTTTGCTTTTAATATTCACAAGCAGCAGTTTGCACATATTAGCTGCCAAATCCCTGTAGCATCTTTACATAACAGATAAGGATGAACATTTCCATTTTATTAGTCAAGAAACCTCTAAACAACAGACTTTACTTCCCCTACCACTACTGACAGTGAAAAAAACCAAGCTCAGGAATCAGTTGTCCAAGGCCACCCAGTTAGGTCTGGGATTATAATCAAAGCTGTCACATGCATGTCACAAAGCACTCTACAGTGCTGTGTCCAGACCAAAGACATGATTAAGGGGTAAAATCTTAAATGAATATTACAAAAGTAAAATTAAATCAGCCTTTAACACAGATGCTGTTCTCATCAGTTATGTTTGCCAATTTTGTAAATAACCTTCTATTTTTACGTGTATAAAATAGGCTTGGTTCATTTTATAATCTTATAAATTTTTATGTTTGACTTTATTATCTATATTATGTCTGTAAATACTATAATAATTAAAAAAGGTATTTGCACTGGATTTTTTTTCATTCAATAAATATCAGGGATTTTTAATGGCTCTCCTAATTAAGCATTGGCATTAAAATAAAGAGTAAAAGATACTAACATATAGTGCCTAAAGTAGGAACATGGTTAGATTAAATTTTTTATATTTGCACATTTTAAATAGAGCAAACTTTAAAAACTGCCGTAAATGGATTCTACAAAGCATGAAATAATGTTTATGTCATTCAAAGATAAGCCAACTTTGCCTCCTTTTCCCCATTTTGTCATTTACTGCACAATGATAGAAAATATTTCTGCAAGAAAGAACTTTAATTATGCAAACACTTTAATTATAAAACATTCTCAGTGAATGCAAAATATGGCTTCAGGTACATAATGAATATGCATGTGTATATGTACACATATACACGCCTATGTATTCATGTTAAAAACGCACTGATTAATAATAAGGGGTAACATTCCACCTCTGAATCACTTGAATTCTGACAACAGTTAGGATTTCATCATCAAACCATATGTTTCCATGCCTCTTTTCTGTTCCAGAATGTGTTTGTCAGCCCTGCCAGAGCTGTGCTGGTCACACCCTGGAGGGTGTAATGATGCCTGTGATGGTCATTTCAGACGTTGGCCTCCTGTTGACTCCAGGGAAGGACTCATGGGTGTCCAGTCCCCTTTGAGGCAGAATGTGCCTGTGCTTTTGCAGCTGCAGTCATTCAGGGTCCCCGCCTTGGCTCGCAGGTGCAACTGTTCCCAAGCACCAGGAACTAACCCTGGAGTACGGGAGGTGACAAATTCTGGGACAAAGAGGGCACTTTTCGCCTGGCCTGCTCTCCCATGTGCCTATTGATGCCACTCAGCCTTACATCAGGAGAGAGACAGCCACCAGCTCAGGGAGGTTGAGGAGACATTTCCTGGAAATTGCTAATCACAGTTAAATACCTGCACAGACACTAACATTTATGTAACATGCTTGCACCTACTGATGTCTTCAGTAACACTAACTGGATTTATTTCTGCTCCCTAAAAATTTTTCTTAAAATAATTTTAACTTCATCTTTATTTTTTGTAATTAAATATCTGATGTTATGTACATGTGCCTTTTTGTCTTCTTATGCTTATCTGCTATTTGAATGACATTTTTGTGGTTGCGCATTGCTCATTCCCACACATTTTGAGGAATAAAAATACTCAGTTAAGCAGAAAATTTAATGACTTATTAGAGAGCAACACAGCTATGAAACCTATGTATTTTTTTTTTATCTACTCAGGCAAACTGTGAGCAGAAGAAGGTCAAGGAAAGCATGAACACTGAGCACTACTGAGGATTTTTTTTCTCTAAAAATAAAAACTAAGATTACTTGTTTAAAGCTGCATGGGGAAATACAAATAAGTAAAGTATTACAAGTTGTATTTTGAATTCTCAGGTGGAATGATTTTTACTTGCTCAAGTTTTGAAAATGGAGGCAAAATTTTTCTCAGAAACATGTAAGCAGACAAAGAAAATTCCTTCCTAAAGTCATACTTGTAAAAAAATTAGATTTGATGAATCAAGGAATGAAGATAAAGAAAAAAAAAAAATTTGCTTCCATTCCTAATAGTGGAAATTTGAATAGTTCTGTCTGGTAATGTAACACTGGAGCAAGTAACAGAAAACCTAGAAAAAATTCGGATTTCTGACCTCAAATGCACAGGTCTTAACTTCAAGAACAGCATCTACAGTCCACAGCACCACATTAGTAATGACATAAAGGGTATGCAGGGACACATGGCTGGCTATCCATGCTATGAGGAATTTAGAAGTAAAGTGTTAAACCATTCAGCCTGAATAGAATAGACTTTGATGGGAGGCAAAGCTTTTTCTATGTTGAATCACACTGACCTGTTAGTTAGTAAGTTAGTAGTTTTTAAGTCAATAAAATCTTGAAAATATTTTTTGGGTTTTAAAAAACAAAAAAAGGAAGAGATAAAGACAAGATAACTGTCTTGATTGCTTGAAGAATGTGTCTTTTATATTAATAAAAATTATGTTCTTTTATATTAATGTGAGAACAGTTATAAATTATTTTTTATGAGCAATAAGTGAGGCTAAATAATCAGTAATTAAAAAAATACTTAATGTTCAATTTGACCTTTCAAGGCCTAAAATAGTTAATGTTATTCTTAATTTGAGAGTGTAAATACAAATATAGGTACATCTGTTTCTTTTCTCCTGACAAGAAGTTAACAGTGACATATTACAGCCTCTGTGAGTCTCTCTTGTTTCTAAAAGTTCCTTTTCCTTCTTAGGCTGAGACTCAGTCTAATCATCTGTATCTCCTTCTTATCTTCAGTTTAAAGAATAATGTGAAGTAAAAGCCAAACTTAGGAATTTATTTTAGGAACTCAGTCAATACCAGAATAGCAACTATCTTTCCATGGCTAAAGTAATCCAGCATACTATAATAAGATTCTTTTTTCTCTTTAATTAAAATCCCGAAGGCTTTTGGAGAACTTTCAATTATCTTGAATGAGGTGGACCTGATGGTGTGATCTCTGTCTTCTCCTGGTTGGTGTCTAAAAGAGGTCTGTTTGCAGATTTTTCATTCCTTATGGTGATCAAGACCATTTCTGGATCAGCTGCACTGCAGATCTAAGCCTTTACTGACTGCTTTGGACTTTTTATTACATTAATCTCTCAAGGACCAAAGATTTACAACATGTCTAGCTATAGACCTTCCCCAGAACAGTCAATATGCTGAAATGCTCAGGTATGTATATATGTTTGTCTGGTATAGCTACAGCCAGTTCTGCTCTCCCACTTGGAACTCCTTTGTACTAGGAAATCTGCACTGGAAAGAAAGCCACATTTCTTTGAGTCATCAGAATACAGAGGTACAAAGCTGACAATCTGACCCAGTTGTCTTAGAAGCCAAATATTCAGTGAAATTAAGCATACAACATCCAGTTCTCATTCTCTGGTAATTTACCAAGAACTAGAACCAAATGTGACATGAATTCACATATTGTGAAGTCAGTGTGGGGTTATTCCTCTTGTCCTTATCCATAATATTATCAGAATGTGGGCAACATGGAAACATGGCTAATTTCCCGTGGTCCATGGCATGTATAGGAAGAGATGGTTACCAAAAAGCAGTGAGTAAAAATCCCACTTGTTTGTAAGTTGCAATACGAGAGGAAAGCATTGTGGTCTTACAGGTTTCTGAGTGAAGCCTACAGCTCTGAAATATTGTTCAGAAGCTCTTCTGAGGCTGGAGCTTTCCCAGAGCTCTGCTGGAGTGAACAGTCAGCAGTACAGCTCATATCCAAAATGCCCTGAGTGCTTTTGGCCCTAACTTCACGTTCATGAAACTCCAATGAACTAAAACTTGAAATTAAAGAAAGAGAGAGCAGGCTGTCTTTGCAATACTTTGGGTTTGTGCCCATTTCCTAAGGGCACTGTGATCACTTTCCTTGTTTAGGCTGGGGTGACAGAATGTCATTTAGGTGCAAACATAAAAGGGAAAACCTTCTAGTCTCAATCTGTTGTCTGTTGGATCCATTTTTCTGCTTATACTTTGTAATTGGCTCCTCACTAACTGTAAAGTTTTCCTTGGGGAAGTCTGAGGAGGATCCTGTCAACAGTAGTTAGTTCCCATGGTCTTAACACATCCATCTTGGCCAAGGTTACCAGCTACCTTGTTTTACAAATTCAGCCTGTTTTTAGGATGTGATCAAAACCAGACCATTCAAATAATGCACTGGAATACGTGGATATTTAATCACACAGTTACAGTGTGCCTGTGATTGTCATGACTGAGGAAACAGTAGCTGTAGGACAAGAGGGGAAGTAAAAGTCCAGGTGCAGGCAAGGCTGTCTAGTTAATGGGCTGCTGTGGAAGGATTCCAGTACATAAGCACACTTTTTATGCTCTGTAAAAATATCCGTGATAGAAAATTTGCATCAAGGGATAACTCTTTCAAAATGAAGTCATGCTGTGGACTTCACTGCCAAATGAGCAAAAAATGTCTGCCTGTTTCTGAAAACTGTCTTTTGCTATTTCTATGCTATTTCTAATAATGCAAGTTTTCATTATTCCTGGAAGTCCTAGCATTAGAATAGACCATTAAAACCAGTACTTTCAGTCACTAGGTTTGATTGCACTTACAGTAAAAAGCTGTGTTGGGAAATTGATTGGAATAGCTTGCAAAGAGAGACTTTTTTCTGGTTATCTCAAGTGGATTAAGGTAAATTTGAAAGAAGAACAAAGGAAATTTTCTGCAGAATATGAGTTCCCACACGGGGATCTACTTCAGAGTAGCCATTGAACATTAAAAGTGGCACTCTGTTTTATTTTGAAATAACTTCTACAAGTAGATAACTCTAAGTTTCTTTTGTAGCTCTTGTAACATGAAGGATCCTTAAAGAAGGTGTGAATGTGATTAAATTTAGCATCCACATCCCATTATAATTTGCACCTTTTTTTAGGCTGCAGTACACCGTCAGAAAGGTGGAAAGAGGTATTTCTATCAGTTACAGGCTATTTTATTTGTCAATTATTCTGATTTCAGAAGTGATGTTCGAACAGCAAACCAGGGCAGTATTAGTATAGGCCCTTACAGGGGCCTATAGGCTGCATGGTTTGGTGTTTCATTGATTTTGGTTTGTATTTGTTTCTTTCCCCACAGATTGTTGTCTTTTTTGCTGTTAGAGGAGGACTTCTGGCACATGTAAAAATCTTTTGCACCTGCAAGTGCTTCAGATCTCTTACTGGGGATCCCCATTCTAAAATGGTCCACACTGTTATTACTGGCTGTGTTGCCATAGCAGTGCAAACTCTGTTTGATATGAACATTCTTCCCTACAATTACTACAGCTGATGAGCACAGTAATTATTATAGCTTCCTAAGGTGCACTTAAAATAGCAGAGGCAAGGGAATGCATTCTTGGAATATATGATATATTTTGCAGGCTGAACTGAAAACTCTCTCTCAGTGGGAAAGTTCAGCTTGTCTTCTGTGGTTATGGATGAGCTATTTTTGATTTTGAAGGGTAAAGGTTACATTGGGAAAAGATACAGCAATAAGCATAAAAAAATATTAATTTGCTGTAACACAGCAAGATTTATATTATCATTGCTTAAATCATCTTATTGCTGCTAGTTCTGCATACCCCCAGGCATGACAGAACAGGCCCAAGAGCAACATAAACTGATGTCATACTGGGGAATGACAGAAGTAGGAGTTCTTCAATGTCAGGAAAATCAGTACTTGGGGTACACCACCGAACAAACATCTTGAAGTTTCTCAGGTGAGAAGCTGCTAAAATAGTCATAATTCAGAAATAGCAGAATGGAAAAAACCAAGCAAAAAATACATTGCGAGAAAACCTGAAAGCTTTTGTAGCCAATATTTATAACAGTGAAGAGTATTTTCAGGACCTTAAAGTTTCACAAAATCACTGGGACAAAGCTTCTGCCAATACTAATTTTCTTCTTAATTTAAATATATTTAACATAAATTCTCAAACTGTGATAACGCATGATTCATTGAAAAGGAGTTTCAAGATACAACATTTTCTATTGAAATTTTCTTCTTCTTTTAAGTGATAGCAAGCTCTGATAGAAATGCTACTTTGCTCATCCTATCTTACCCTCTGAAATGCATTACCACTCATATATTGCATATGATTATAACACCACAGGTTTTTCTCTCTGTTGAGTGAACAGTCATCAACAGATTTAGCAGGAAGACCAGCTGTAAATGAAATGTAGCATATTGAAGAAGGAAGGCATCAGCTGGACAGATCAAGACTTTGCCTTCAGAAATGATGAGTGTTTATTAATTCAAGACATAAGCAGATTTTACTGGTAGGATAGTAATCAATTTGCAACTGAAGAAAATAGATGAGTGAAAGTGGCACATTGAGAATCGTTTGGGACAAGTAAAAGGAGAAATCTGGGAATGCTAATGATTTCACTACCCATAGTTTTATCTGTCTAAATTCAGATGCCTTCTCGTTCCAAAAGGTTTGATTTTTGAAGGTAATGTCTAATATTTTGTGATTTTTGGGAGTGCTAATGATTTTTTTAATGATTATTGTATGAGTAACTTCATTAATAGGTCTTCAATCTCACCATTTGCTCTTTATCCTTTCCAGAATAGATAGTGGGTATAGAATTCAAGTAAGTCTTTAGGTATAAATAGGTATTGAGATACAAGGGGTATTGAGATATCAACTACCAACTAGCCCATGAAAGTGCATTGAGATATGAGTTATCTATCTCAGTGTAAAATTCTGTATGAGAAAATATAGAGGTGGTCCCTAATTCAAAGGCAAAGTTAAAATCTATCCTATGCCTGATATCTTCCTGAATAATCTTATCTGCTCTGACTCTGTTTGTATTTAATACAGAAGAAATTGCCTCAAAGTAGGTGTAATAGTGTAAAAGCAAACATTTTAAGAAAGAAATAAGCAGAAATAAGCAGTAATCTACTGTGAGCAGATTTCCTCACAGTACCAATATTTTGAGCTTTACCCCTATCTAGAAACATGTCCTCTGTGCTTAGGGATAGCAATATAAAGCTCAGGCAAGTGCTGCTTCCAGTTATGGCTGGTTGTATGTACCTTTCAACACTCCTCATTTTCTATCAGGATTCATTCAATGTATAAAAAATGCTAGTAAATGTAGTAATAAGTCAAAAAGAATAGTGCAGTGACAGAGTACTTTAAAGAACACCTACACACCTTTACAGCCATTTATAATTATCATGAAAAGAGAAAAAAATATATTAAAAGTTATATATAGGTGAGGGTGTTCATCAAAATCAACACAAAAGGGAATCATGTTCTGCAGCTTGAGGGCTGCTTGTAAGCCAGGCTGTGTAGGCTTGTGTAGAGCAAAGTGATCATGTTTGTCATCCCACTCCACAGAAGTATGGGGAAGCAGTGGGCAGTGGCTGTCCCCTCAAGGAACCAAACAGAAGGAATCTGAGATTTCAAGAAGTTTTAGAGAATAGCTTCTATCAAATTAATTATTATTCCCTCACTTGTGTTATATTTTCAGGAAGTGCATTCACAAAATGTATTAAATTTACAGTTTTACATTACCTTTTGTAGATTTCAATAGGCATAATCAGTACTTAAATTCCACTGTAACATGCAAACAATTCTCTCACCACAATGTCCTTAGGATTCTGTACTTCTTAAAAGATCCTGAGTGTAGATGAACTTATAGTGTGCGACAGCAGAGAGATTATTCTCATAATTGCTTTGACCTGCTTTTGTTCTGCTCTTTTTGACTGATCTTTAAGCAACCATATGTATTACTAGAGAGACTTTCTGTAGTGTGCCATTGATTGTTCATCTGGCTTACTAAAAGGATTTCAATAATTTACACAGCTCAGTCATTATTTTCCATTTGTACATTATTGGCTTCATAGCTTCCTTCTTGATTTCTGAGAGCCTCTGTCATTCTGGATTCACTGCTTTCAGGATCTTTTTTTTCATAGAATTCTAGTAAAATATTATTAATGTGATTTTTTCCTTCTGTTTTCTTAACTTCCTGGTCATTGGCAAAGTGCCTAAAATGCCAATATGCTTTGAGCTCAGTTCTGTGTGTTAATGTTCTCTTTATAGGGGTAATAACATGTACTTGGATGCAGAATCTCCATGAAACATGACATATATCTGATTTCTGACTTCCAGAAAATATCAGGTTGTTGGCTTTTTTATTCTGTGTCAGAGCTGTGTAAAAAGGCTCAAGATTTCTTTGTTTGTTTGCTTGTTTGATTGTTTGAACATTCCACAATATTTTAATGGGAAAATCCTTCCAGAGTAAGTACTGTAACAATTTGTGAAAACTTTTGTGTGTGCAGGGGGTGTTTGAACATGAAGAGAGAGCTATGACAGTCAGCAGATTTTTCTATCTGACTGCTTAGCAGGCATCTATTGCTATGTGTATTATATAAACTAACCTGACATTATTTACTATGGCACTTAGTTATGAGGTTCCTGTGATGAAGTTGCCTAGGTGACATCTTCAGAAAGAGCAGACAGTAGTGGTGTAACACTGCCCAGCACCATGTCACCTGCAGTGGCTAAAGTAAATATTGGCCATGTAGGCTCTGCTGCCTATGTTCCAGTGCAGGAATGTCCTCACTGTAAGTTAACCTGGCAAACTCCTTTACCTTTCACCCACTCTCTCTGATCTCCTTTTCAGATCTACTATTTAGAGACCTCCAGTACTTTTGTCCATTTGCCCAAATGAACCTTTATCACACAATGGAGTCAAAAGCTGATGTTCACCACTACCTCTCAGACTTATCTTTCATCAGCCTACCTGAAACTGGTGTCAGAAATCTCATAAATAACTATATTAACATCCATTTAGCTATAGAATCCCTTCATCATATTTCTTAACTCCCACCCCAAATTGTTATTTTTAAAAACCTCTAAGTAAAAGTAATTTCTAATATAAATCCTTTTCTCTGTTAGTTTGAGCATAAGGTTGAAAACCACAGTTTGGTTTTGACTCTAGCACAGAAAAATCCCTTCTGGAAGGTGGTTGGGCAGAAATGAAATGAAGGGTTGGGGCATACAGGGGTTAGGAAATACCCAGACTTTACAGAGCTGGTGAATGGCACTGGTGATCTGGCCTGCAGAAAGGGCTCTTTCAGACAGCCCTGCCCAGCAGATGCCAGAAGTCCTGTTTTTCAGACAGGCCAAAACTGACTGTGGTTTATAAAGAAGCCATTGCATGTAAGGGAGACTGTAAACCCCAGAATTGCAGCCACACTGCCCAAAGGGGTTCTGGGAGGGTTGCACTGAGCCCTGGGTCTACCTCTGCAGGTGTAGGTGTTCCCTGCTGCTGATCTTACTGTGCTCCAGCAGCATCCCCTTTATCCAGCAGCTATTGCAAGTGTATTCCTTTTCCACACTTTTGCCATGCATATGGCTGTATTCAAATTCTTTAAATAAATTCTTTAAGACAATTTTTACTTCTTCTCTGCCCAGTTCTTTCAAATAAGTGGCAGGTATATTAATGAGTGAAGGGGTAAGTTATGATATGCAGTACCTATTGATGCATTCATTAAGTGAAAGGGGATTCTTTTTCCTCTTATGTTTTGATGCATGAATAGTTATTCAGACCAATTATTCTATCACAAATTGAACTGTGTAATGTATTATTTGATAGAATATGACTACTCAACAGGGTTAGAAGAGACTGATCTATTTTTTTGATCTATAATTTTAAACACATTTTAACACGTCATTTATTTGTCTGATTAACTGTTAGAAAAATATGTGTAGATTACTAACTTTAGGCAGCTGCTCTCCTTTTAGATTTTTTGTGGGTTTTGATTGTTTGTCTATTTTTTTTTCCATTCATCAAGCTGTTTTTTCATTCAGCTGTTTTGTGCTATGTAATGGTACAAGAGTGGCTTGTAAATGGCTTGCAAGAGTGAAAATTTTCACCTATGGCCCCCAGAAAAGTGCTGTTTGTTTTGAAATTAAAGGAAGAAAGCCTTCATTAAGTGCCAAGAAAAAACTCCTGTGGTGTCTTGGGAGTGGGAGGATTACACACATTTATTGACCTATGGTGCTATGGAAGTTCATCACTTTGAGAGCAATAATAAGGAAAAAAAGGTGAATTAACATGGGCTTCAGCCATTGTCCCTGGTTTATGCAAAGTTAATGTTGAACTTCTGTTTTAACCCACTTGTCCCTTACCCAACCCCCAGCTTCTCCTGCACACTGATACTTAAGGTCATAGGTAGAAAATGTCACTGCTTATTAAAAAATGAAAATGTTTAAAAACCTTTAAAATATGATTATGGTCTAATTTGATAATTTAATAGAACCATCTTCCCAACTCCTTCCTTTGAGGTATATTTACAGTTGGCAAGAATTTCTCTTAAAATACACCTTTTTCCACATGGAGTAGGTGACCTTACTAGGAACTACAAAATAATTTGACAAATGGTAAAACTGACTAAGGTTCTGTACTACAAACTGGTTTTGGCACTGACTAATTTAGAATGCCTGATCTGATATTACATCCTTTAATTTGCGGTAGTTGGCTGATAATGGTTAAAATATTGTAGAAAAGAATATGGTTATGAAAAGATAAATAATCTGAAACTTTATTAAAATCAGTAGGAAAAGTTATAATAAAGGAGTTGTACTAAAACTTTCAAAGCCTAGGTTAAGAAATGTGTTGCAGTCAGACATTTGTTGAAGACATTAGCATTGAGGGCAACTATAAATGGGTAAGGCCTGAGGAGGGTCAAATGCTTACCAGACAGGTCCTGGAGGTATTTGAAAGATCCTGGAGGTATTTGAAAGCCATGCAGATGTGGCATTTAGGGACATGGTTTAGCAGTGGACTTGGCAGTGCTGGGTTAATGGTAGGACTTGATAGTCTTAAAGGTTTTTTCCAGCCTAAGAGATCTTATGTTTCTATGATTCTTGCTCTCTTGTAGTGCATAAATAGCAAAGCTTTAGTGCTCTCTGCTTTTAAAAGGAACATTTGGATTGCAACTCAGTTGGTAACACAAAGTTTGGTAACACAAAATGTAAATATGACGGGGAACTTTTCCAAGTGAGGAAGAACTTTCTGCTTCATTCATGTCATTTGTCATTTATAATCATGCTGTTAGCTGAGAAGATGACCTTTAGTATTTGCTGTATTTTGAGAACCAAACCTGTGCAAGACTTTTATTAACTCTTGGGAACTTCAATGTTGAGCAATGTTAGTAGTCTCTTGGCTTTTGTGCAGTCACTGTGTCCTGTAGACAAATAATAAAGATTCCTTTTTTTTTATTGCTTTTAACAAGGGAGCTACAGTTTCCTGGTTTCAACACGATTTCAGCTGAAGTACCTTTCCTAAGCTGGATATTAGTTTAATTGAAATACATGTGCTTTTTGACAAGAGAATGAAACTTTACAAATAAATTAAACAAATAGAAAATATTTATAAGAAGAACTTCTGTGTTATTCTTTCCTTCTTTGGTTACAGAATGAGGAAAATTATTCCTTTAAATAAAAAAATAAACTTTTAGCCTTACTCACCTGGGTAAAAAGAAAAGAAAAAAAAGCCTTTGAGAGATCATAATCTCTGTAATGTTTATATTCACTGAGTAACTGACTTGCTAAAAAATTTTAGATGATTCTGTTTTCCCCCTTTTCTCTTTCTTTTTGACCTAAAATATTTGATGGAAATAGTTTATAAGGTCTTTTAGAAATAGTTTTTCTTGCCCTTGTTCTTATACCTGGAAAATATCAAGAATGCTATATTTTAATTTCCTGTTTTGTTTAATGCTTGGATGGAGGATCTAGTGATGTTCATGACCTCTTTTAGATCCAGTTTTCAAATGGCTATAACCATACTGAGTTTGCAAAACTCAAATGTCCCTTGATTGCATGTTCTCCTTTTAGTAAAAATATCACATGTTTGCAGTTTGGGATCTAAGGTCTTTGCCAAATGGTAAAGGAATTTATCTTTAATAACAACTGTTAGTTAAATATTTTGTCAGGTTTTTGTGCTAAGTAAATGTGAAAAATAACAACATAAACCAGGACCAAGCTACTCAAATAAGAAATTGCTTTTCTTTACCATCCCTTTTTAATTGTTTCGTTATAAAAATTAGATGAAAATGCCAGGTCTCTTCTCTATTGAATCTGGTTTTGTTCCTGGAGTTTATAGCTTGAGAAGTGAACATGAATAAAGGTAGAGTGAGAAGGGTAGAGGTTGACATTACTCAGTCTAATAAAGTAAAAGAAAACATATACCAAACTTTTATTTCAACTAGGTTTTATTAATATTCTAAAGCAAGACAAAATTAATCATTTACTTTACAAATTAATATATTGACACTGGTTGAACTGTGCTCATTTAGATAAATATGCTATTTTTGATGAAATATCATTAATTGTTTGATGAAATATCCTACACCTTCCAGTTCTGTATAATAGATATAATACATGTAATGTATAACATCTTCAGTGTTAGATATTTTACTTGCTAGAGTTTTATGTTGGTGAAATTTGGGATACTTAATGAATACTTCCATGGTAAATATTTTTGCCATTATTTGCATAACTTAGAAATGCCTTCCTCAATGGCTTAACTATCAGCAACCATCAGGATGTGACCACAGTCACTCATCATCTTGCCTGTGGCTGAATCTTCCTGTCTGTAGTGGCTCAATCCATTTGCCAGGCTGAGCAATGGGGAATATGATCAATCAGATCCCTGGTGCATCTGGAAACTGGTACTCCAAAAAAAACCAAGAAAAAGGATTTTTAGTTAGTTCAGTGTCACAAAACTGGCCCATCACAGAGTTTTGTGAGGTATAGATGAGGAGGAGCAAAAATATCTTTGCCTTTTGATCACCAGTTGTAGCTTACTGTTGGATTAAATAAACAGTGTTGTGAAAATATTGCTCTGCTTAGACATTCTACTCCCTTTGGAGTAATGTATCTCTCCATTGCACAATGCTGGTGAAATTAGCTTCCATAGACTAATGTAATCTTGTAAACACCTGTGACTTAAATGCAGTAAAATTTGGAAATATTCATCATTATTCACTCAGAAGACCTGCATCTCTACATAGATCATTACAGTTAGCTGCCACTGAGAATGCAAGACCCTAAACAAGGATCTGTCATTACTGCCCAGGAGAACCCATCTTTTTTAATCACACCCAAATGAATGGACACCTTATGAGGAAAGACAATCAAAAATGATTCCTAGTAGCCTGTAGCATTCTGGAGGTTTTTTTTGTTTGTTTTTGTTTGTTTGGTTGGTTGGTTGGTTTTTTTTACTGCCTTTAGGGGCTGTCTCTGATCTCACATGGAGAGAAGAGAAATGTGCAGTGAGAAGTTTACTGGATACAGATGCTGAAACAGAGGACATCCAGATGTATCTGCATGTGGAAAGAAAGGACTGATAATGACTGAAAAAAGCTATGAAATGAGTAGCCAGAAGAGAGGAGAAAATGGTCAGAAATGCAGAAGTCATAAGGAATAGCAAAAGGCAAGATACAGATACAGTGGGAAGGAGGAAAATTAAGTGAAATTAAATAAAGTAAAAGCCAAATAAGTTCTATATGTTAATAAACATACGGATAATGATTCAAAATAAGTAAGGATGTACATATATATATATATATTTCCCATATGAAATAAAGGGAGAATGAAGACAGTAAAATACCATAGATCAATGATGTCTTCTAATCATATTCTCTTCATGTGAAGATCAGTCTTAGAAGCCAATTTATCTAATCAAAATAATCAACTTTTTCTCACAGATCTGTGCTGCTCAATCTTAAAAATCTCCCAAATCCACTGCTTTTTAGGAATTTTCCTGAACTGGAGATTACTTTTGACCTACATGAAAATTCATATTTATGGCATCTCCTTTACTCTCATCTATCGATTCACATTCAAACCTAAAAGTCTGAAGGTTATTTGCTTCTAAGCTATCTTCACAAGTTGGCAATGATTTGATGTACATTTTCACTTCTCTGACAAATGGTTATGCTTGTCATCGTCATGAAAGACATAGAGCAGTTGCACTCTGAAACTTCTTGAGATGCTTGCTCCAGGCACGGAATGTGTTCTGTTACTTGTGTACCACTGGTGGTATTTAAACATGTTCATAGAATAATTCAAGTAATTTATGTGCTACATTCAGTAATTCCAGGCATCTGTTAAGGAACAGAAAGGTTAGCTTTATGTAGACTTAGTCAAAAAGTCTTCAGAACTTATTGAAGTGATTAGGAAAAAATATTAGATTGTTGCAATTAAAACTTTTCCTTACTGGATAAAAAAAAAAAAGAAAAAAAATGTCTAGGCCTAATGCACGAAATCAAGTACATTAAAGTGACATTAGCAACTTCTATAACTGAGCAGAACCAGCCATGTGGAGCAAGCCAGCTTGTACTGGTGACATGATTCCCTACAACTGCACTGAGAAACCCTTCATGCTCACCTGGTCCTTAGAAAGCCCATGAGAGCTCCAAGGGCCAGATGAGCAAATTTGAACCCTCTTGTTCATTGTTCCTCATAGGGAAGCCAGTTCTCACATGTGAGAATATTTCATGTGCTGAACCAAAGTTCAATTATAATCTCAACTAAAATGTCAACTTTCATATATTTCAGGTGGGTTTAAAATTATAGTATTGCTATAAAACATAGTGTGAGTGATATACGAATATGCACTCAGGTTCATAAAGGAGTTGCAAGGGCTGTATTTCTGAAGAGAACATGCTGTAGGATTGCTTGGATAGCAATCAGTTTCACCTGGACAATGGCTTCAACTTCCAAAATATCTTCCTAAAGCTAGGATTTTACTTAGCTTCACTCCCTGCTCAGTAAAGTATTTCTTCTGTATGCAGTAAGTGGATTGAGAGAAGCTAGAGACATGCTGCATTTTAGAGCAAATTAATATCTCTTATTGGATTATAGTATTCTCAGACTTTTGAGCATTCCAAATGGAATTGGAATTACTTTTGAGCATTCAAAAATTTTTATTGCAGATGTCTTATCTCTATTCTGAATTTCAGACATTTTTGAAATAGTTTTCTGATTTGGGGCTTTATAGAAAAGGCTGTGTAATCTTAGCAAATTGGTTCAAAAAAGTACACATGAACATTTTCATTTCATGTGGATTCATATCCCCCAAGTGTAACTTTGAGTACTGAGTTCAAACAAACCAAAAATTCAAAGGGGAGCTCCACCCATATCATTGAATTTTGTCTCGGGAATGTTTTTCCTCTTTGAGTCATAACCAGCATAATAATGAGTAACAACTGGTTTCCATCCAAACAATGAGTGACCTGTTTTTGCTAAAAATTAGATCTTTATCTGGGAAAACCATAAATTATGGTGACAACCTTGCTCTCACAAGTTTAAATTTCAATCTTTGTCTGCAAGATTCACATAAATATTTACTTGTTTTAGATGCAACCTGCTTTGTATGTCATTGTGAATATATCTATTTTTTTTTTTTTACAGGAATGAGGATTTATTCACTTTTTCTCCTATGATATTTTTCTGTATGGTATGACTTCATCATGATCTTGAATACTGAGTATGGGTTCTTTCACAGTCTACTGCCAAAGGAAATATTTACAAGTGCAACTGGGGAAAGAGAGACTCTATGACTGCTACAAATTTATTGCTTGTTACAAACGTGTCATGATTCTTAGTGGTGCCACATCTAATTTAGAACAAATGTAAACCTCTGCATAGACAGTGCTCTGATATTCCACTTAAATCTGCAGAAAGACTAGTTACTTGCATAGAAACATATGACCTCATTCTAAGATCTGAGTGTTAGTATCAACATCCCAAAATTCTTTGGAGAAGAGTTAAAAGTCAGGCATTCTTCTACAAGGGTCTCATCCATACCCTATGTCTTTGTTTATTTTAGTTTCAAAATCTTTTCAATAAATTTATCCCATATGTATACTTAAACTTTAAGGGATCTCATATGCATTTCCATAGGAAGAAAATTTGGGTTTGTTTTTTTTTCCCTCTCCCCCCCCCCCCCCCAAATTTTTATTTAGCTACCAGAGATCTAATTTTTGAGAATTAATTTTTTGTGCTGTTTGATACTTGTTTCTGACATTTTCTTACTCTTATGTATTTAGATTTTAGTTAGTTCAGATTACTGATTTCTTCCAGATTCTAATCCTATTTTCCTCTCTAATATCCTTTTCTGCCTGTATATATGTTCCATTCATGTACTAAATAATTCCTATATTGTTTAGCAAGTTAATATGTGTAGAAAAGGCAGACTTTACTATGTAATAGCTTAGTGAAGATAGACTTTTTTTATGTCTGAAGTTGATAAGAAAATTTAAAATTGTACAAACAGATTTCTGAACTGATATGATTTTATTTAATGAAAATAATGAGTATATATATTGTGAAGTGAAAATATATCATTACATATAGTAATAGCTAAATAGAGAATGAAGTGTTGATTTCCTTCCAAAATGTTATGCTCTATGAACAGCCTTCAAACTCTTTGAGGCAACAATCTCTGGGCAGACTTAGGGCACAGCAGGCCAACTCTCTTGCCATAGCAGGCCTCCTTAACCTCAGTGGAGGCTTCTGAAGACCATGATGATACTTTTTTTTTCCCTCTTGATTGGATGTGTCACATATGGAAACACTGGACTTGGATCTACTGCCTATACATGTGCCTATATTTATGTGAAGGCAACACATCTTTCCATTTGTATAGTTTCTGGAAAAAAGAGTAGCCAGAGGTGGCATGTTGCTATTTCAACAGTATTTTGACTTTTTTCCTGACCAATTTCTTTCTCAACAGAATTTTAATCACTGAAAATGAAGTGGCAGTGTGAAAAATTAATTATTCTGGGAATAGCAGCTTGATTTTGGACACCATCTTTCTTCAGCCTGTTGGTCTGTTGGGTCCTATGGGACTGCTGGAACTGCTGAATGCCGTGTGAGAGTTACACTTGCAATTTGGTTGTGTGCTGGAGTGGAGACCAGTTTCCCAGGAAAAATGGCATTAGAAAGCAGCTTGCCAGAGCCAGAGCATTAAATCTGCTGCTGCTCCTGGCTGGTATCTGGTGAGCCTTTGGGAAGGAGGGGAGATAGATGGGAGCACTGCAGCTGAAATGAGTTGTCACACTCAGGTACAGGTCGTGTACTCCTGCCTTTGTACATCTGTGCAGTGAACAGAAGAGAATGATATCTCTGCTGGTTTTAATTTACTTAGTAATAATAAAAGCCACAAACTTCAGCAGTAGAAAAATACATGGATGTTTTCTTATAGCTCTTGGCAGTTCTATATAGACTTTTCTGAAATGAATGTCTCATCTTCGTTCCTGTTGCTATCTTTACTAACCAGCTTAAACTAGTACAGATATGACTCCTGAGATTGTAAAAATGTCTTAGTTTGCAGTGTAGGCAAGCCCTAAGCCCTTGAATGGGCAAAAAAGGACATAATTAAATTTCCATGAAGAGCCATTTGAATAACAAGAAGGATTGCAAGAGCATTTAGCTTTGTTTTCTTTGTTTATCTTTTTCTTATTTTATTTTAATCTTCCAGAATACGTACAAATCTCAAAGCATTATTTCTTGCTTTCTGGAAAGTATTTTCTCCACTTTCCCTACTCCTTTCCCATTTTTTGCTGCTTAATTCTAATAATTGGAACTAAATGCCAGGAGGAAATATTATTATGGGATTCACATAATAAACTAATAGATTTCTCACTACTGATGTGCACAGCTGTTCAATATAGATTATGGGCAAAAAAAGCTATCAGAAATATTGCATGAGGGAATAAAATACTCTTTTGGTTTCTGCTCTCAATAGATTCTTGTAAGATTTGAGTAACCCTTAAAATGTTTTGGATTGGAAGTTCTAGGGGAACAAATAATTTAACATATTATTTCACCATCAATAAGAACTGGATTAAATTAATAAAGTCAAAAGAAATTCCTTTGTATAAATCTTAACACTCAAGAAGTGTTTGTTCTTCAGCAGGAAACAAGTTCTGATGTCACAATTCAGTATTGTGATACACTCTGCCAATCTTCTTTGCTGATTTTTCATAAATTATTTGCTGCTCCTTAAATATATAAAAAAAGAAATTGATGTTGAAAAATAGTACAATACATTTTTGTTCTTTTCCTATTCCTTAGGAAAGTTCCTATTCCTGTATTGGAAAGTTAGCTATAAATACGTTATTATTTAGAATGAATCATTGTTCATTTAAGAGTTTTAATGATTAAATGTGTTCACACAATTATGTCTAATCTATTAAACATCAGGTGTATTCAAAAAAGGACATACATGTTTCATACAAGTCTCTAAGAGTGAAGTATTATATTATAATAATATGGGGAAATTTAGATAGAAAATAAAATTTAAAATCAAAATGTTCCTACTGAGAATTTTATTCTCTTTAAAAACTTCAGTAAAAGGTATTTATTAATTTCTTCACTCTCTTCTAACTTATTTCCTCTACAATTATCAGACAAATTTCCTTTTTTTTCTGGCACTTTTTATGTTTTATCTAGATTTTTTGTTTTAACCACTTTCTTATGGAGAATGCACACAGAAGCCATATAAAGTTGTTCAATAATTTCCACTCTAGAATTTCATTTGCTTGTAAGTCTGCCAAACTTTAACTGTTTGAGCTAAAGTGTTGCCTCCCATGTAATTACACTGGTGATGGGAGGGGAAACAAGTTTCAATCAGATGTGATTTGTCTGGGGCTTTTTGAGGAAGGGTAAACCTCATCTAATTGCCAATTTCCAACTGCAGCTTCTGTCAAAAAATGCAGTGAGGTCATTCTGATGTCAGAAATACCCTTGATGTGACACCTGTGGATATTTGGCCAAACTGTGAACCTTCTTAAATCTCAAGTGTCTCATTAGAGCCACATTCACAATAGAGACTATTGGTGTTCAGAAACTATCTGAATGTTTCATTTGAACTGGGTGTGTAAAAATCCAGGACTGGAATGTGTGAGCAGAATTTTCCTTAGAGTTGCCCCTTTCAGCTGTCAGGAACTATTGTCATATTAGGTACTGGAAAATAGATATGAACTTGCCCTTTGTTTCCTGTATTGCTGCCTAGAAAGGGAGGATGCACCAATGTGTGGAATCAACAGTTGTGAAAAGCTAAAGGAAGTGTAGAAATGACAGGGAGATTAGGGTGAAGGACAAGGTGAAAGATAGATGAAGATAAACACTTTCCTTAGGCATATATTGGACTCTTAACAATAGTACTCTTGTCCCTGAGGTGTGGAAATAATAATGGCAGTAAATCTCGCAGAGGTGATGTCAAGAGTGCTCATGACCATCTCCAGTATATTCAGGTATTATACACAGAACAAAAAAAAAAAAAAATCACAAAGAAGTAGATAATAATGTACTACAAGGTACATGATGTACAGGAAATACAGGGCTCCATACTGAGTGATGGAAACCACAAAGTATCAGTTACAGTATTTGAAGTATTTTTCCATCATAACTACTAAATAAGTAGGTATCCTATGGAAAAATAATTGTATTCCTGGTGTTTAAAAACAACATACCTTAAAAACTGTCAGATACTTATGAAGCCCTGATTCATAAACTGTCATCCAATCTTAGCAAAAAAGCAAAAGGAGCAGTCACAAATCAGTAAGATATTTATATGTTTCTGAGGTTTGCAGTCATCACTGTCTAATGTCTTTGTAACTTACCTTTGCATACTGTCTTGAGCATAAGGAGCATGCAAAGGAAAGGCCTTTGCATCCTGGCAGGAATTCAGTGTGTATGTTCTGTGCTTCACACTATTGTACAAGATTTTCCAAACGTCACTTGAAGACAGACTTTTTTTTTAAACACCCCTTAATCCACATGTGTGTTTAGATCACAGTAGAATATCTGAAAGAATTTTAGAGGTAAATAATGCTTTACCATTTCAATATGTTAATTAGAAAATATTGCTATTTTAATTGCAGAAGTGTGTATTGTTGACAAAAGAAAGAGAGCTTAATGTACTTTGTATATCCTCTGTTGACTGATTTCCCTTTAATTTGTAGCACATTTTCTTTACACTACTTTATGTGCTTAGATGTGTCCTCATTCGACTTTTGGCTCAAGCAAATAACTCCAGAAATGAAGGATATGCCTACTGAGATCACTTCCTGCTGAAGTCTGGTTTCTTGGCTGGGAAACTGGCCTCTCTTGTTCCTGCTGGAAAGTATTTACAATGGGGATGTTGTAGTATAGTGGCAAAGTTATTCCAGGACATGTTCACGAGTATAAATAGACATATGAATAGTTATGCTAAAGAATCATAGAAGGCAATGAAACTAAAACCTGCTCATAATAATTTTCAGTCTAGGTTTTGAATTGCTGTATTGGAGTCCTATGGCCAACTCATCACTAAAGGATGTTGGTATCCCAGACGGGGAATGACCATCCCCTATTTCTGCTCATGAAATGGCTTTTATGAATAGCCAATTCTCTAAATACCTTGAAAAGTTATGGTGATACACCAAAAATTATTCTTGTGAAAGCTATATGTATGCCAAAATTCCTTTGAGTGCTCTTAGTAGAGGCAGGGTCCCTGTGTGGTGTGTTTGCTCTCATGCTGCTGGTCCCAGAAGCGCTGTGTGCAGTAGTGCTGGAGCTCAGGAGAAGCAGTGTCTGCCAGGCATGACTGCTCTGCAGAGCAGGGCAGGGCCTGGAGGCACAGAGGTGAGGAACTGGAAAGAGCTGGGAGAAGAACTGGTGTTTGGTTGCATCATTAGACTCACCTGAGGACTGGTTGAACCATCCTGCACCACCTTTCCTAAAGTGGTTACTTTAGTGGATACAAAAAGTTGTTTTCAGGAGTTGAATCTGTAATTGCTTCTGTGTACTATCTTCAGGTGTTTCTATTGCTCAGGAAGAATTTTTTTTAACTGCCCTCTTTGCAAACAAAAATACAGAAATCTTAAGCAATGTGTAACCCATTTTAGCTTTTGATATGAGGACCTGTGTAGTTAAATCTAATGACACCTAAATCTAATGGTTTTCTGTAGTTGATATTCTAGCATGTTTACTTACTAGAAAAATGGTACTGTGAGCTTTTCTTCTTTGGACCCCTTTCAGACCTAACCATAAGATTTAGATGTATTCTTATTACCAAAGTTATTTTGTGTATTCTGCTTCTTGTCCTCACATCTCTTATGTATATCTACTTCTTTTAAAACTCTGGTAATTGCAAAAAAATTAATTATACAATGATTACAAATAATAGCCATTTTTTATTAAAGATAAATTTTTCTTTCTTTTTCTTTCAGTTGCTGCTCTACCTTCCTGAAAAAAAAAAAAACACCTCAACAAACAGATCTATAGGAAAATCATGCAGATACTATTGATTTGTCAGAAACATTCCATTAAGTAAATGATCAAAAATTAAGAAATTCCTTTGTCTTTACAAATTAATGTGTTTGTAATGCACTGTTATATAATATATACAAGAATGTGCAAATGTAAAAGAATGTGCAAATAAATAATTTCCTGCTCATATCACTGTTTTCATCATTGTTATATTTTTCCCAGAAACAAATTCAAAATCCCTCTGGCTTCTTCCCTTTTCTGAGTTAACCAGAGTCTTGGGCAGGATGCCAAGCAGATGAGATTTCTAACTCATAACAAGTTTGTGCTTATTGTCCCCCCATGCCTTTGGTGTATTACTTTTTCTCACACAGAAGCAGAATTTTAATGCATTGGAGTAAACCTTGAGTCAAAATAAGGTGCAGCAGCCTGTGTCCTCCTGTACATAGCACCTCACCAGCCAGTGCTCATCTTAGATCTCCAAATCCCCTTTGTACTTCCATGGCATGTATGTGCCAGACAGTGTGATGTTATGGATGTTGATGTTATGGTATGATATCAACAGTGTGACTGTTGATGTTATGGATGTTGCTAAAACACGAGCATTAGATTGTGATAAAGGAGATAATACCACCATTTATTTCCAAGTTTCTATTGGTGAGAAACAGGACATATCTCCCCAGTCCCTCATGAAGTGTATTGAGCTTGATATTTGAACCATTACTTCAGTGCAGTGGAAAAGTCTAGGTGAGAGGTGAGAGCCCAGTATCAGTAATATAGGCACTGTGCAGTTCTGTAGAGAGAACTTGCCCTTTATGTAGGTATTTAACATTAGGAAACATTTGTTCACAAGAGCAAAAAGACCCAGTGGAAGGCATCTTTTCAACTGGCATATTTTCAACTATGTCTGATGAATTAAACTGACCTTTAGAAACACACGTCTGGGCTGGCACCAAAGCCAGAGTTTCTATTTTGTTTAGCGTGTGTGTGTACACGAAGGGAGCAGTGAGCAGGGTTAGGAGCTATTGTTTGTGGCCAGGCAGGTGCTGCAGCAGGGACGCTCGGCGTGCCCAGCTCCCCCACCGCGCTCCGGCCCGCGCAGAGCCGCGCACAGAGCGGGGCCGGCAGCGCTGCCAAGGCGCTCGGGGCAGGGAACACCGCGATCTTCCTCAAGGCTGCTCCGGCATTTCAGTGATCTGAAAGGTTATGCTGAATTATAACAATATCTGTAGATATTATAATAATATCTGTAGACAGCCCACTGGGAGAAAGAAGTGGGGAGAACTCTTTGGGTGTTTCGTGGGTTTCTTTCCAAGAAAAACATTCCAAACTTAGCATTTTTATTTTAAAGACTAGCTCAGACAGAAAAAATTCTAATAAGAATTCAGAATTTTGTTACCTAAATGAAACTTTATATACATACACAGACTTCTGTCTTGTATCCAATTGTCTTATAAGTATTTGCTGTATTACAAACAAATCAATGTAGCGACAAAAGGTCATACATTTATGCTTAGACTGAAGACCATACCTTCAGAGAAACTCAGATTGTGTTCATAAACTGGAGAGATTAATATTTTTTTTTGGGAAAACTTCAGCGTATAAACTGGTGGATGTATTGAAAATCCACGCTTGGAAAATCTTTGAAAACCCTGGAAAATACTGGTCTGGAGCCATTAGGAGCTGAGGACCAAGATCTTTTGAAGGTGGAGCTTGTCAAAGGAGAGAACTCCAATAGTGTTTCCAAAGCTTGCTTTACAACATAAGCAATAGAAAATATCAGTTCCAAAACTCTGATTTATCTTGATTTTACCCACCTGAATGAAATGTTTAAATTGGAACTAATATTGTAATCATCTCTCTCTACACAGAGTACTGAGAGTAAGAAGCACTTCAGGTAGTAAGGTAGTAACTTCCAATAGGAAAACTTTACTCTCTGTAGGTGCTTTATTTAAATTTCAGTAAAATCTGCATAAAGTTCTTTCCCTTCTCACTACTATCTTCTTTTTTTCATTCCACAGATGGACTTCTGACATTTTTGTACCATCAAAGGTGTGATGGAAAAGAAACTATCTTATGTCTAAAGTGTTGTAGGTCCATTGATGAGAGGATTAAGTGTAGGATCTTGCCACAGGAATGGGACTAATGCCAAGAAATAGCAATGAAGAAAGAGCACAAAGCCTTTACATATTTATTTGCCTGGTATCTCCTAAACACACATGCATGGTGAAGACTCATCATGCTAGAACAAGTACTCAGATCAGACCACCAAGCTGTCCGCTAAACTTCAATTAAATGTTAAGCACAAAACTTTGAAAATTCATTTCGACTTTTGAACTACACTGCACTATAATGAATATTTTTCCATTTTTTTTTCTGTGCTAGAAAAGAATAATTGCCTTTGTTGGAACTAACAGTAGCTAGAAGGTATATGAAAATTTTGTTAGTTAAAAGATGTTTGGAGGTTGCTTATAGTTACCTGTTGTCTCAGTTATGTGGAAGACTGGGAAGAAAGAAACTCAACTGACGCAAAGAAAAAAAAAATCTTCAATCTATTTGGTTAGATTGATTAGTTAGATTAGTTGATTAGTTGATTTGGTTAGATTGATTAGCAGGAGATAAAGAATATTAGTATAAGAAACAGCATATGTATTGCATGTTTGGAGTGGAGCAACAGATTGTTTCAGGATAAGTATAGTTATGAATCTTTTGCAATGATTACTAAACCTTGTAACAACCACAAAGAAAAAGAATGTCCATGCTTTTATTTGGCAACTGAATGCCATTGTGAAATTTCCAACAGGTTCACTCAAAGAGTCAGGAAAAGAGTGCTGCTCTAATGGCTGCCTGTCACTTGTTTGGTGTTCAGCTGTGATGGGAAGATTTCAGAAAAAGACTATGCCTGGTTTTTTTAACTTTCTGAAGCACGAGTTAAAAAATCTCATGATTTTGTGATCATGAAGGGCAGAAGGGCAGAAGCTGGAAAAATTAATGTATACCAGATTCTGCAGAAGCATTAAACAGGCAATTCTCCATCTGAAGGAAAAAGACATAGTATGACATTGAAAACTAGTATTTCCTTACAAACTGACTGTTTTATATTATGTATTAAAGCAAGTGCTTGTAAAATTTAGGAAAAAAACCCAACTGTTTAATATAGTGTTAAAAAAACGTAGACTAATGATTTTTTTCAACAAACCTGCAGTAATGAATTGAATCCTGAAATGGTCAGGCAGAAATTAAATTTCCTTATGTTGCTGTGTATCTTTATAAGGACACTCTCTATGACAAAAGGGAATGCCAAAGAAAAGATATGATCTATGTTTATTCCTAAGGGAACCTGTATTCTGCCTACATATGTTGATAAAGCTACTATTGCCTCCTACCTGGTATCTTATTTTTGAAGCCTGGCCTTTCAATTGCCAGGTGACTGTTTCATTTTCATCACTGAGAATAGCAAAATATTTTAGATGGTGCACTGCAATATCAATCCACGATATAGAAAGCCAGAGGTACACTACTTAAGTTAAAATTCTGCATTAAAATACTGGATTGTTTTTTCAGAACAATAAGGCCAGGATAACACCTTCTATTTATAAAAGTAATTTATCTAGATTTTGAGAAATAGTTACAAAACATTTGAGATGCTGTGCAGCTCTTCTACGAAAAGAAAAAACACCTCTTCTTGGGCCATTAGTGGTAGCTATTCTAAAGTTATCAATCAATTGAGTTCATTTAGTCTATAAAACTAGGGGACATGAAATTAAAAGAAAGAAAAAGGGAGATAAAAGCTCTTTACACATAGGTAAAAGAGGTACAAAGAGGTAGAAATAAGATTGTCTATCTTAGCACATGCAAGTGGGGATTGCAGTAAAGCAATGTTTCCTCAGATCACTGTCTACACTTAAAGTGACACATGTTCAATGACAGAAGGGAATGTCAAAGAAAAGAGAGGATCTGTGAGTGGATAGGAAATAGATGAGAGCATTTCCCCATCTAATCAATCTATCTTCCAAAAATCTAATAAAAGAAAGGAAATTTAAGTCAGCCATAGGAGTATTCAGCCTGCCTCAGAGCAGGCACTTTAGACATTTTATCAGGGTTAAGATGGATAAAGATCAGACACAGAAGAAACCCACCCCAAAACCTAAAAATTAGCCTACTTGGTTTATTCTTCTGGGAATTTCTGGGAGCTCCTGAAAGAACAGTGTCCTTGGCTGTTATTCACACCAAAGAGTTTTTCCTGGGACCTCTCTACAGCCATCTCTGTCTCAAGAATAGCTTGAGAATGGCTACAGCAGGTGGTAAAAGCTTTCTGGTAATCTTTTATTCCACTGTGTTTCCAGGTGATAATTGAGAAACACAGTTCATTCTTATGGCTCTGTGATTTTCCTGGCTCTTCTGCAGTATTTGTAACCTGGAAATTTTCCTTGTGAACTCTTTGCACACATGCTTCTTCCCACCTGCCCTCAGCCCTTACTCGTGTTCCCAGTTTGGAGCTGTTGTTGTCCCTGGAGAGCTGCACAGGCTGAGGCCCCATCACCATTGCTGTTGCTAATCAGCCGTGTGAAGGACAATTTTTAAACTGCCCAAGATGAATTTGTGTGTTTTTGCTTTCAGTTGTGTGTCCAAAACCTGCAAAGCAGATCTGTATCTAAGAGATAAAAACAAAAAACATAGAATAAATCTGATATTATGCTACTCCAGACATTAACATTTCAGATTTAAACTAGTACCTTCCAGGAAGATGGGCAAATAAAGTGGGTGAAGATTGTCCTAGGAAAATCCAACAAAAATACTCAGAATTGTGCCAAAAGCAAGACTGACACTATAAAGCTTAATTAATTCAAAGATTATACATTAATATAGTTCACCCAAAATTTTCCTGTTCTTCAGTACACCATGAATCAATATTTATAAAATGCTTTGAGGAGGACAAGCACTGTGTAAATACCACATATTAGTCATTAATACTATATGTAGTATAGTATACTACACCTATATACTATAGTATACTACTATATATACTATAGTAGTATAATCACTATGGGTAGTGTTGTTGACTTGATTTGAAGAGTTCTGTGTGATGACTATTTAAAAATAAATTACTGGTGAAATGGCAACTGAACAGTGTATGAAAGGAAGCTCAAAACATTCAATCAACACAGTGTTCTACATTCTTCTTGAAAATACACTTATTTTTACTTTTTGCATGTCTTTCTTATATTAAATGAAAACATCTGTCAGAACAAATCTGGAGAAAAAATCTGAAAATCTGGAGAACAAATGGAAGTGAGATGCAGCATTCCTATCTTTCAATTGTACTTTTTATTAATTGCAGATCAGACTACAATCCAAGATCCAGGTGCAGTGATGTGTTTAAAGGAGAGGGCCCAAAACAATCTACACATGGAATGTGTGAGAGTATGTCTACACCAGTCTGGAGCAACAAAGGGCCAAGGTTGCTCTGTTCGTCCACAGGGACCCTTCCATCCAAACCTCACAGCTCAGCACCCTCACATGGAGTCTTGAGGCCAATAGTGCCCATGAAAAAATCTGAAATTAAAGATTGAGTACATGTGATTCATACACCATATGATTTTAAATTCAGAAATACCCTTTTGAAAAAAACCCTCTGTTTCATAAATTAAGAGAGAACAAAATATTCAGAGTATAGACTAAGCAAGAAATAATTTTTAACTAATTATAGATTAACAAAAAGCTTTTGTACATCTTATTCCAGTTTTCTTAGGTCAGATTATTTTACAATTAGATTACAGGATGTTGATTATTAGGATACTGTTTCTTCTCCTATTCATTCTGTTTTCCTCTACTTTTTTCTTAAGTAACTTGTTAAATACATTCCTCAGCATGTAATTTAGTAATCTAATTCTTATAATACACTAAGATGCAAGGAATCCAGATTTTTAATTTGAAATTTATAGGTTTGTAAGTAGATTCTCTATTTTTGTAATTCTGAGAAATGGTCACTTGTTCTTTTCAAGATATTCCCAAGATTGAATTTGGTCTTAATTTATATTATGCAAGTAGTGCCAATCTTTGCTTTTAGAACAAAACTTTTAGTGGTGAAAAATATCCAAGCAAGGTCTAATGCACGAAGGAAGTATTAACCCAATTAAAGAAGATAAAATTTGCAAAGGATATTGTGCTCCTTGATAATGCAAGCATTTTCTTTCCTGCTCCTGCTCTTAAGCATCTTTAATGAACACACCTGCTCTATTAAACAGTTTGCTGCTCCTAAAAAGAAAGCTTAAGTTCCTACAGAAAAAAAAAGTGTACAGATGTCATAGTGGTAGTAATACCAGTCTGGTATTACTACTAGTACTTGTCACATAATATTACCAGTTATTGGTCACATAAATTCCAGAATTTCATTAGAAGTTCAAATGATTTATTTTTAAAAGAATCCCATACAAAAATGAAGCTTGGCATCAAATCTTGAAATCTGCAAAGGGATCTGAAAAGAACATTTAGTGTTTAATTGTTCCATCCCAAATTAGGTAACACCCTTGCTGTGAGACAAAGGAGATTCTGCAATAGTAGTCCAGCTAAAATATATGACCTTTGCTCCAGACAGGGGTGACAGATAATTAGATGCAATACCTACTAGAATAACACTTTAGAATTGAGAAATCAAAATTGCAAAATGATACTTAACAAAGCCTAGTGGTCATTAACTATTTAATACTCACAACACTTTGTGAGAGAAGGTAATTGTATTTTCCATTTACATTAAGTTCTTCATGCAAAATTCATAAAGGAAATCAGCATATTCTAAAACACATATAAGAAGATGAGCCTTATCCTTGGCATGATGGCTCTGCACTGCTCTTTCTACCAGTCCCAAAAGTCACAAAGAAAAAGGAGAGGTGAGTTGAGGAAGAATGAAGTGAGGTAAAGGAATTCTGGGGGAAAGCACGGGGTAAAGGATTCCAAGGTTATGGCACATCCACTTGATGCCGGGGTTCTCATGTGAGGACAGGTACAGAAAGTGAATAAAAGGGGAACCAGGGTCAACTGTATGACCTTAATTCAGATATGTAGCTACTCTTTTTATAGATGAGTGGAAAGGTCTTGGCTTTTTTCCTTGATACCATTCACAATTGGTAAACCTTACTAGCAGGCACTGCAGATTTTTAACGCAGGTGTTACAGCCAACTCTGAGGCACAGCTCTTCTTGCAATATGTGAGAGGAGTCGGGGCCACGTTGCAAAGCTTTTTAATCCCTTCTAAAAGTATTTCTGCGGGATGCTGTAATCCGGCTCTCAGGGATTTACAGTATATATACAGCTTTATTATCTCTGTTCCACTGTTGAGCATACAGAAGTGGAGATGTTGACTGGCTTGGCCAAACAACATCATGATGACAAATGTTTTCCTAGTTTCCATTGCCATTGCACTCATGACATGAAAATGGAAAAAGAAGAGATTCAGAAAATACTATTTTGTTATCTGTGAATTCTCTTACACTGGACTTTTCAATTTACATTTTTATTAGCAAATTATTGCCTATACTTCTTAATAAGAAGAAAATCCAACCAACCAAACAAACCCAAACAACCTAGAATGTGGTTTTTAACAATAAATTAAGATGTCTCTGATTTGAGAAAAGACAGGATAGTAGTATCACCTTTATACAATTTTATGTTAACAATTTAAATAAGATAAATCTTGGCATTGTGCTAGATATACTTTTCTTGTTATTCTACGCATTACTTACTACATTCATGCTCTTTATTACTCTTTTATGTGGTTGTAAATAAATTCCCAAATTCCTAATTAGACATATATATTTTTAACTGTGTTGGTAAAAAATGTCTTCCCCTTACTTCCTCAAATAGTAACACCCCCAAACCACATGTTAGTGATATACCTTCCTAAGGTGTAAGACAGAAAATTCATGTTTTGTTTCTTTACTCTGCCAGTGCAGGTTCCCATTCTGGGAAAGAGAACATTTCCAGGTTTTCATTGGGATTTTATATTCACATCTAGCCTTGGAATTTCCAAGCAATATCAGATTTGTAAACCACAAAATTTTGCAGTTCAAGAATTAAAATCAAAAAAATTCAATAGGTTTTGTAATATGTGATGAAACTTTTAGAAAAAGGTCTGATGGTGTCTGAGGAAATTGGTTTTATAGATGAAAGGCTTCAACAAGCGGTCACAATAAAAATGCAAATACTTTAAAGTATTCTAAAATGTCATTTTGTAATAAAGGTGTGTTTGCCACCCATATAATATAATATTTTAGTCTAGTGTAATGTTTTATTGCTAGTAATTTGGTTCTCCAGTTGGAAGGTAATGAAGCCTGCCCAAAATGATTTATAAACACATATATATAAATATATTGTGCTTGTGTGACTCCTTGTATGAAAATAACTCTAGCTATTCAGCTGAGATCAGTCCTTTCATAAGTCCTTCTCAGAACTTGGCTGCTATGAAAGAGCCTGATTTTCATATGGAAAATGTATGTGTAATAAATTAAATTCACTCTTTAGATGTCATTGTGGATATTGTAGAATTTTCCTTTCTATCCCCTAACAGTTATTTTAAAAATAACTGTTACTACAAGATACATTTTTGTCATATGTCAAACAGCACAGATTTAACAAAAACTTTTCTACAATAATACTTTATTTCATTTCTTCTTGCCTGTAGTAAATACAGCAGGGAAAAAAACCACAAAAAAACAAAACTATTATGGAGTGACCTAAAGTAGAATTAGGTGATTGTCCAACATGAAGCCTTCATCTGTATAGGATCAGAGATTCCTGTACATGTTTGCATCAAGTGTGATGAAAATACAGCTTCAGGAAATAGCTACCCCCCTATCCTCATCTACTCTGCTGAACAATGATGTTGTTGATGGCAACTGAAAGTGGCAAACAAATTAATAGACAGTTGTAGAAAAATACATGTTTGCTTGGTTGCCCAAACTTTGCAAAACAAAGACAGTCTGTCAACCATAATTTGAAAAAACATTGTGGTTGGTCTGTGTGTGGGTTAACAGCATGAATGGCACCTAAAGTCATTACAGAGATTACAAAAGTGAAACTGAATAGTGCATTAAAGCTCATAACTGTTAGTTCTGGTCACAGGGCAATATTCTGTAATATTATCAACATCGACTCTTTTGAATTAAGCAATAGAAAGAAAAGGGCACACCCCAATTTCACAATTTATTACAGATTTGTCAAATAATTTCAAACTGTGCTCTTTCTCTACTTTAAGTTTCCCTGCTTTAGTTTAAAAACTCATGCTTTGGTTTTTATAGCTCCTTCTATATTCTTTTTGCCTGAAAAGTGATCTCTTTTTCCATTTGTTTGGTGTTGTTAGCTACCGTCACCGTCCAAGATACTTTGAGAATGTACTTATGTATTTGATGCTTGTTGAAAAAGGCACTGCATGGACCATACCTCACCTACAAAGCGAATTAGTTGTAGCATCTGTTTCTCTTTGATAAATGTATCTAATATTTTTGAAAAAGTAAGCTAGCATTTTTTTCACGGTAGTAAAGCTACCACTTTGATGTAATAGAAAACATCTGTCTTTTATTTGAAGAGGTACCAGAGGTTCATTTGTTTGTTTTTACAGAACAGTAAAACTCAGCTTTCAGGCAGAAAATTTCCAGCTGACTTGGGCAACAGCAAAAATTTATGAGAGTAGTGCTAGGGGGTTTTTGCCACAGCTGTCTGTAAATGGCTGTGTATTGCAAGCTCACATTCCAGAATTAGTGCAAGGGCTTTCCTCATTCCCATTCCTCTCACTCCAGGAGTGGGGAGAGAACTTTCCTTTGCATTTTAGCAGTGCTAAGTAACTTTCTCTTTAGAAATGTTCCTGACATAGCACTCTGCTTACTGTAGGTAATGACTAAGTTTGGAGACTGAGCCTCCCATGCAACAGCCAAAGCATGATCTGAACTCTTCACTTGGATTATATGTTCTTTATTTCTTCCTGCAAAGCAAGTGATTCACTGAGTTTGCATCCATCATAATGCATGGGACCTGATAAGATGCATCTGTGAGTCCTAAGGGAACTGCCAGATTAAGTGGTTAAACCACCATCCATTGTATTTGAGAAGTTGTGACAATCCAGTATAGATGTTCCTTTCTAGAAAAGGGGAAACATAAACCCCATTTAAAAAAACCAAAAAAAAAAATAAAGACTAACAAAACAGGAAGACCTAGGGAACTTCAGGCCAGTGAGTTTCATGTCTCTGCCTGGCAAGCCAGAGTAGATCGCCCTGGAAATTATGCTCAGGCTCATGGAAAGAAGGATGTGATTTGTGACAGGCAGCATGGCTTCAT